>NC_138980.1:40216358-41566581 GCF_964341445.2 Mesoplodon mirus
GCGCAACGCTCTTCAGGAGAATCAGGTCTGTATTGTATATATGGGTTGCTTTTCCGGGATGGGTATCGCTTTTTTAACCACTGTATAGAATGTTTTTATAGCCTGAATGTCTTACTGTGATCGATTAAATTTCTTAAAGTATTTGGCTAAACCAGAAGTGCTTTCTTCCTCTGTTCTCTGGCTCCCTCCATCTGTTGAGGGACTAGACTCCCCGGGAGAAGGATCTGGAAAGGGAACATCTCCCCAGAGCTCCAGCAGGCTGCAGGCTCTCGGGGATATTGTGCTCAGCTGGGGAGCAGCTCTGCTGGGTGCTTCCCTGAGTTGGGGTTTTGCTAAATTTCCTGCTTGTTCATTCATTCAATAAACAATGGGCACCTGTCGTGTGCCAGGTCCTGTTCTAGGCGTGTGGGACACTGCAGTGAATAAAAGTCCGTGCCCTTGGGACTTACCTGGAGGATCCAGTGGTTAAGACTCCACGCTTCCAATGCAAGGGGCGGGGGTTCGATCCCTGGTCAGGGAGAGCTAAGATCCCATATGCCATGTGGCACGGCCAAGAAAAAAAAAAGTTATATATATAAAAAAAAGAGTCTGAGATGACATTTTAGAAGAGGAAACAGATAGGAAAAAGTATATTTTACAAGATTATTCTGGAAGAATATTAAAAAGGATGAGACAGAACTGAGTGGCAGGAGGCTTTTTTTGTTTTGGGGGGTGTCGGGGAAGGATTCTCCTGAATTTAGTCCTATTAAATTTGTTGCTAAGATGGAAAAAAATCGAGAGATTTCACAACACAAATCCAAATAATCATAAATTCAGGTGAATCTGGCTACATCATGGAAACATTTGGCCAGAGCCATGGGTGTCAGGGTATGTGGGCTGCAGTCCACTTCAGTCTCCTACACCCTCATTCTCTTGTGCACCCCAGCTTTACCTGAGTCTGAGCCTTGAGGGCATTTCAGACCCCTGTCTTAGGGCATGGCAGTCAAGCCACAAATAGTCCTGGCACATCAACTGGGGAACAGTCAGGAACACAGCAGGTCACTGGATAGAAAAAGACAATACAGGGATCTAAGCATAACACACCAAATGGGCAAATCATAATGAAATGCCACCTCACACCCATTAGGATGGCTGTAATAAAAAACAAAAAACAAGACAAAAAGTGTTGGCAAGGGTGTAGAGAAACTGGAACCTTCGTACATTGTTGGTGGGAATGTAAAATAGTGAAGGCACAGTGGACAAACAGTATGGTGGCTCCTCAAAAAATTAAAAATAGGACCTCAAATTTTTTAAATTAAAAATAGAACTATTGGGACTTCTCTGGCGGTCCAGTGGTTAAGACTGCACGCTTCCACTGCAGGGGGCATGGGTTCGTTCTCTGGTCGGGGAACCAAGATCTCGCAAGCCACAAGGCATGGCCAAAAAAATTAACAATAAAAATAGAACTATGATGTGATCCAGCAAGTCTACTTTTGGGTATATATACACAGAAGAATTGAAATCAGGGACTTAAACAGATATTTGCACACCCATGGCTCTTAGCATTATTCACAAAAGCCAAACGGTGGAAACAACCCAAGTGTCCATCTGCAGGTGAACAGATAAATAAAATGTGTATATCTACAATGGAATATTATTCAGCCTGAAAAAGGAAGAATATTCTGACACATGCTCCAACATGGATGACTCTCGAGGACATTGTGCTAAAGGGAAATCAGCCAGTTATAAAAAGGTAACTACTGTATGGCTCCACTTATATGAAGTCCGTAGTGTAGTCAAATTCCTAGAGACAGAAAGTAGGACGGTGGGTGCCTGGGGCTGGACGAGGAGTCTGGGGAGTTGGTGTTTAATCGCTATAGCCCTTCAGTTTTGCAAGACCAAAGAGCTGGATGGCTGGTGGTGCTGGACGCACAACGATGTGAATGTGCTTAAGGCCGATGAACTACACACTTAAACTTGGATAAGATGGTAAAGTACGTTATGTGTATTGGAGCACAGCTGAAAATAATGCTAAATAATACTTTTTTTTAAAGACCAGGGGGCTTCCCTGGTGGCGCAGTGGCTAAGAATCCGCCTGCCAATGCAGGGGACACGGGTTTGAGCCCTGGTCCGGATCCCACATGCCGTGGAACAACTAAGCCCATGTGCCACAGCTACTGAGCCTGCACTCTAGAGCCCGCGAGCCACAACTACTGAGCCCGCGAGCCACAACTACTGAAGCCCGCGCGCCTAGAGCCCGTGCTCCGCAACGACAGAAGCCACCGCAATGAGGAGACCATGCAACACAACAAAGAGTAGCCCCCGCTCTCCGCAATTAGAGAAAGCCCAGAGGCAGCAACCAAGACCCAACGCGGCCTAAAATAAATTAAAACAAAACCAAAAACCCAGGGAATTCCCTCGTGGTCCAGTGGTTAGGGCTCCACACCCCCACTGCACGGGGCACAGGTTTGATTCCTGGCTGGGGAACTAAGATCCCAAATGCCACAAGGCGCAGCCAAAAAAAACCACAAATGGGGACAATGAGGCATCTAGAAATAACAGCAGAAGAAGGGGTGGCATTACTGGAGCCCAGGAGCTGTGGTAGCCTGGGAGGAGACCCCTCCACGGCAGAGAGAGAGGAGACTCCGTCCTCTCCCCTCCTCCGGGCCCCCCTCCCGCCAGCGCCCCCATGGGCTGAACCCAGCAGGATCTGGGAAACAGAGTTCCCTGCAGGAATGGGCCCAGGGGCAGGGGACCCAGAGTGTCAGGGCAGCAGGTGGGAAAGAGCTCAGACTGGGCCAGGCGGCCTGGGTTGAGCTGGGTGACCTTGGACCCATCAGAGGCTCAGTTTCCCCAACTGAAAATGGGGCCGATGCTGATCCCCACCTCCCAGGGTCCACGCGTGGCGGGCGTGGTGGTGGAGAGAAGCGCCAGGAGCCGCAGGGACTGTTATCTTTTCTGTGTCCACAGGGTGGCACTTCCTTCCTTCCTTCCGCCTTTTGTCTTGGAAAGGTTCCAAAATGCCTCTAGGGGTGAAAGCTGAGCGGACCGCACAGGAAGCGTCCGGGGCCTGCAGGCAGGCGGTCGATAATTGGTTGATTGACTGACTCCATGCTCAGCCGCGTGGCAAATGGGACAAATGAGCTCGAATGGCTGGGCCTGCGGGAGGGGCCAGGAGGTGGCCGAGGGTGCTGTGAGGGGAGGGTGGGCGGGACTCGGGGGTCCCTGAGCAGAGGAAGTGCCTGGGAGAGGCTGGAGGTGATGGAAGTTTCTGGTCCCTGGCCTGGGCAGTTTTCCATTAAGGGAGTGAGTAGTTGCTGAAATCCTCCCTCAGGCATCCCCACCGTGGCATTGAGTACAACACAGACACGCAGGACTAGAGCCTCAGGAAAAATAAAAGCAAACACTTCTTGGGGATTAACTGCTCCCCTCGGTGGCCGCCCAAGGTTTGGGGGAGGGAGGGCAGGCCAAGAGCCCATTTTACAGATGGGAAAGGGGAGGCTGGGGGTGAGACCGAGACGTCCCTCCCTTTGTCTTTCTCCACCAGCAGCCCGAGGGGTGGAGGGGGTGCGGCCTGATGGTGATCCTCTCTGGGCTCACAAGGGGTCCCCTAGGGAAGGGCATGGATGTCACCCAGGTAAGATGCAGCGCAGCTAGCCAGCCACTTGGAGCTGGTCTGTGGGCTCAGCCTGCCCCAAGGGGTGGGGAGCAGACTGGAGCTTCGGAGCTGCCATCCCCAAGGACAGGGTGTGGGCAGGCACGACCCTGGCTCCCCCTCTCCAAGGACTCAATGGCTCTGGCCAGGACTGGCTGGGTGGTGGGAAGAAGCTGCTCCCCCAAGCCTGACACCCCAATTCATGTCCTCTGCTGCCTCCCCCTCCTGCCCCCACCGGCATCTGAAACCACAGCTGCCTGTGGTGAGTCAGGCTGGAGCCTGCGGGGCTGAGCCCAGGTCCGGGGGAGGGAAGGGGGGAGGCAGGGAGGGGGGAGCCCTGTCCCTGACGGCACCCCTCCTCCACAGTGGGGGTCAGCACTCCTTCCTCTCCCCCAGGAAGTGAATCCCCTCCACGATGAAGGGGTAAGAGGGCGGCTGAGCGTTGGAGTTTGAGCGAACACGGGTCACATCACCCACCCCACTGAGTGGAGTGGGATCGGGGGGATAGCCCCTAGGACTCCTGGGTCCCGTCCAGCCTCCCCTCCAGGCAGCTCAGGTTTCAGCACTGATTCCTGCCCTTGGTGGAGGGGCTCCACCCTCCCGGCACAGCTGCTCTGCTCACCCCAGAGGCCTCCTCTCCCATGCTGTGCCTGGGATGGAGGTCGGGAGCTTGGGGATTCATAGCGAGACCAGCCCCCTAGTCGGCTGGGCCTCTGCACCATGACCTGTGTCAAGAGGCCAATGTCAGGCTCCCCTTTCCAAGCCCCAACTCTGGGGCCCCCCTGGAATCTGAAAATCCTCCCCATGCCTCACTGTGGACTGCAGGCCTGGCATGATCCAGCCCCACGGCCTCATGTTCCCTCCATGCTGGCCTCTTTGCTGTCCCTGAACACCCACCTTTGCCCTTGTTGTTCCCTCTGCCTGGCTCACTGTCTCCACACCTTTGTCCCCAGAGGGCTCAGGTCTATCTGGGCTCAGATGGCTCTTCCTCCCGGGGGCCTCCTGCAGGCTCTGTCTCCATCAGCTGCGACCTTCCGCCAATAGCCTGCCGTCTCTGTGCCTCAGTTTCATCACCTGTAGGGCACTGGGAGCCGGCACACGGCACCTGCTCGTGGCCTCCACTGGAGTGTGGCTCCCTGAAGGGGGCCTGGCAGGTCACAGATGCCCAGCGCACACTTCTGAGTCAGTCGGGGAGCCGCCGGGAGGTCCTGGGGCCTCCCCGAGGGTGGTCCAAGCACTGCCGTGTCTGTGTTGATGCCCTGGGACCAGTCCTCCCAGCCTCTCACCAGCCTCGGCCCACCAAGCTTGCCGGAGGTCCAGTGTGAAGGGTTTGGCCTCTCAACTCCATATACCCTTGGCTATTTTCCCCAGAAACACCAATTATAAGACAGGTTGGCCAGGTGTGTGGATATCTGACCGGCAACCACTGATCACTAAGCGTCTAGAACTTTACCCTGCTCTGTCGCCCAGCAGGGCTCTACCCAGTACAGGCCTGAGTTCCAGTCCTTGGTCTCTTTCTACCTGGGTGACCTCGGACAAGGGGCAGGCGCCTTGGAGGCCATTTCTCATCTGAAAAGCCAAGATGCTCCTCCACGGACCCCGGGGCCCCACTGCCAAGTTCAGCCTCCCAGGGTGTCACTGTCCTGTGACTTTGGGCAACCGACTGGACCAAGCTGTGCCTCGGCTCCCCCACCTGTAAAATGGATACTCCTCACCGGCGTGGGACGGTGTTGGCCTGAACGGTGCAGGAGGAACGGGCTGGGGGTGAGGGGTCAAGTCTCACCTCTGCAGGCGCAAGGCCTCGGTTCCCCACTCACTGCCTGGTCAGGGGGACTCCGATCCTGCATGCACTCCAACAGGCCCGGCCGAGAGAGCTGGCTGCTGGCTGCCCATGGGCCGGCTGTCAGAGGGAGAGCAGGCAGGGGTGGGAGTGGGTGTGCAGCCTGGAGGCCACGGGCCGAGGCTGTCCGGGCGTCCAGCCAGTGCCGGGCAGTGAGTCAGGGCCCAGGCATGTGGAGGGCCAGGGCCTCTCGCGGCCCCTGTGAGCTCAGGCACCTCCCTGAATGCGCCCGCCGGGCCCCACTGGGCTGCGTTCCTCACCCACTTGCTCACTCCTTGGGCTGGTTGCGGGGGAGGCCTGGGGCGACGGGGCCCCTCTGAGCCTAGGTCCGTGCTGCCGCCCTGGAGCCACCTTCTTCTCCTTGGGGAAACTGAGTTCTGGGCAGGCAATGCCTCCAGGGCCCCTCCCAGAACAAAGCGAGGCCACTGCTCAGAGGGCGGGGAGCAGGCCCATGGGGGGTTCAGGCCCTGGGCCCGGGGTAGAGAGAAGCCTGCGTCTGTAACTGCACCCGCCCCTCAACACCGGCTTTCTCTCCCAGGGACTCTGCACCTGCAAATCTGTTTGAACTAGAGAGAAATACGCCTCTCTGCCCACCCTGGGACCCTCCGCTGGGCCGGGTCTACTCAGGGCGGGGAGCAGTCCTGCAGGGGAGCAGGTGGAGGCTGGCTGTGTCACAGGAACAGCCACCAAGGTGACAGCAGCTAGTCAGCTGACCTTGGCAGAAGACTGACTGGTTCCTGGCTGAGGCTGCGAGGCAGGGGGGTGGCAGCCCTGAGTGTGCCTGCGCCCCCCGCAGGGTTTTCGCGACAGGGGTATGCTCCTCCCATCTAGTGGGTGGAGGCCAGGGATGCTGCCAGATATCCTGTGATGTCCGGGACAGCCCCCACCAGAGAGAGTGACCTAGCCCAAACATCATGAAGGCCGAAGCAGGAAAACCCTGGTCTAGATCAAGTCTTTTGCCCTTTGGAGGCCAAGGGTACAAATAAAGGGCTCTGCTTCTTTTTCACATCATAAAAAACTCTGCCAGCCTTGAAAATGAAAACAGCCCAGGAGGGCTTATGTGAACATTTCCTTGGATATGTAAAGCCAGGCCCTCGGCATAAAAGCAGGGCCTCTAAAGTTCTTCTGGGAATCTTTCTTTGTGAGCCAGATGGACTGGGGCTGCTTACATTTCAGCGAGACTAACAACCCCTTTTTTGGGTCTATCTCCTGGAGCCCGACAGGCAGGATCCCTTGCTCTAGGGCCTCCGAGAGACACCGGAATGGACTATTTTTAGTGCCCACTTGATGTACTCAGGAGCTGCTAGAACTTACTGCTCCCTCTGCCTAGCATGTCCCTCTCTGATCAAGAAATACAAATTGTACTTACTGTAAATGGTACAGAGGTGCACAAAACCCAACACCCAGAGGTTCATGTAACTACCAAATCTACTGGCTTCAGGAAAAGCTGTATCCAAGAGGCACTTGATATTGAAAGGACCCTACTTCTCACTCTCTACCCTCAGACAGGCAGGCAGGCTGGCCACAGGCTTCCCACTCTTAGTAGTACCTCAGTCACTGAGAATGGGGGTTAGGTGAAGAAATCAATTGGCTGGCCCAGGCCCTGGTTGCATGCTGAATCAGTTAGGGTTTATTTTGGCTGTTTGTGATAGAAAAACTAAAATAACAAAGGCACACATAATAGTTTAGCCCCTACCCGCAAGGAAGTCCAGCATTGATACCCAGCTACACCATCATCAGGGAACCAGGTTCCTATCATCCCTAGAGGATTGCACCCCTCCTTAAGTGTGGCAATACAGCTGCCAGGGCTCCAGCCATCACACTCAAGTTCCAGAAAACAGAGGGGAGGGGGAAAGGGTATACTCCCTTGCCTTTTTTTTTTTTTTTTTTTTTTGCGGTACGTGGGCCTCTCACTGCTGTGGCCTCTCCCGTTGCGGAGCACAGGCTCCGGACGCGCGGGCTCAGCGGCCATGGCTCACTGGCCCAGCCGCTCCGCGGCATGTGGGATCTTCCCAGACCAGGGCACGAACCCATGTCCCCCGCATCAGCAGGTGGACTCTCAACCACTGCGCCACCAGGGAAGCCCTCCCTTGCCTTTTAAGAAGTCAAACACAACACTTCTTTTCACACTTCATTGTCCTGAACTTAACTGCAAGGGAGGCTGGGAAAAGCTGTGTTTTGACTGGGCAGCTAAAAGGATTTCCTTACGAAGCGGGGAGGGGAGAACAAATATCAGGGAGGCAAACAGTGGTCTCTGACACCCAGCCCACCCTGGAGCCAGGGATGGGACCCTATATATCCTATAGTGTAATCTCTTCCTGACTGACTCATCCTTTCCAGTCCCAGCAAAAATGCCACCCCCATCCCCTGGGCAGGCCCCCTCCCTGGCCAGGGTCCTGAAGCACTCTGGATGCTCTCTAGCTCCAGGGTGGCATCTGATCGCTTTTGACTCCTCCATTGGCTCAAGGGATCCTTCATCTTGCCTTGGGTTCCCAGCACAGCTTGGACACACAGTGGCACTCAGAGAATGAACAGATAAAAAGGGCCAAACCTGAATCACAGATGACGGAAGACCTGGAATTTGTCATTGGATACTACGGTGTCATTTGTATGTGTTGTCACAGACGTGAAGTCACAGGCCTGGCACAGTTAAGTCAGTTTTCTTTGGTTACCTAGTCCAGCATTTGAGGCCAAAGTCAAGACGGCGGAACGGGGGAAGAAATCCAGTAAAAAACTCATTTACGTATAAACGTTTAATGTTAAGCTAATCTCACCACTGAGGCACTGACCACCCACCACGGGCTGATTCCCACTGTGTGGGACTGTACGATGCAGTCCCAGAGGCTCCTGGCTACCACTCCGTGTCCACCAAGCTCCAGAGATAGTCGCTGATGAATTTCTTGGAGAGCTGGGTGCTGTCCAGGTGGATGGGCTGAGCTACGCTGGGGCCATGATGGACTGAGGGCGCAGATGTAAGGGAAACAGCGCACATGGCCCTCCCCCTCCCCCCACGACGCAAGGACACTGCCTGTAAATTGTTATTATTAAGACAATTAGAGACTGAAAGAAATTTTCATGATCAGAAAGTTAAGATAATGTACGAAAGGACACTGCCTTTAAATTGTTATTATTAAGATAATTAGAGACTGAAAGAAATTTTCATGATCAGAAAGTTAAGATAATGTACTGTCTTTTTTTTTTTTTTGCGGTACGCGGGCCTCTCACTGTTGTGGCCTCTCCCGCTGCGGAGCACAGGCTCTGGACGCGCAGGCTCAGCGGTCATGGCTCACGAGCCCAGCCGCTCCGCAGCATGTGGGATCTTCCTGCACCAGGGCACGAACCCGCATCCCCTGCATCTGCAGGCGGACTCTCAACCACTGCGCCACCAGCGAAGTCCCTGTCTTTTTTTTTTAATTGTGGTAAAATACATAGAACATTATATTTACCACCTTAAACATCTGAAAGTGTCCAGTTCAGTGGCATTAAGCACATTCATGTTGTTGTGCAACTATCACCACCATCTCCAGAACTCTTTTCATCTTGCAAAACCAAAGCTCTGTCTCCATTAAACACTGACTCCCCCTCCCATCATAATCCCCTTCCTACGTTCTGTTTCCATGAATCTGACTCCTCTAGGGACCCCATGTAGGTGGAATGATACAGTACTGACTTTTTGTGTCTGGTTTATTCCAACCAGCAGATTATGTTCCAGGTTCATCCATGTTGTAGCATATGCCGGAATGTCTTTCCTTTTTAAGGCTGAGTAATAGTCCACCGTATGGATGGACATTTTGTTTATCTGGTCATCTGCTGACAGACACTTGGGTTGCTCCCACCTTTTGGCTTTTGTGAACAGTGCTGCTGTGAACATGGATGTACAAACATCTGCTCAAGTCCCTGCTTTCAGTTCCTTCGTGTGTATCCCCAGAAGTTGACCTGCTGGGTCATGTGTTTATTCTGAATTTTTTAGGATCTGCCATAGTGTCTGCACCGTTTAAGATTCCCACCAACAGTGCACAGGGTTCCACTTTCACCACAAAGGATACTGCCTTTGATCATCCCCGGCTCACATTCATAATCCCACTCAATTTTACTAATTCGGCGATAAAGTTGAGCCACATATCTGCGTGAGAAGACAAAACAGAGAGAGAGAGAGAGAGAGAAAAGAAGTTACTCCAGCATCGACTCCAACGAAGAGCTGTGGGCTGCGTGCACGCACACACACATACACACACACGCACTCACACCGCGTCTGTGGACCTACACGGCTGAAGGGATGGTGACTGTCGTGTCTTCGTCAACCTCCCTCTCTTGTCTTTCGAGATCAGCCTCGATCTCCTTGAGCTCCTCCAGCTCTCTGCTGAGCTGAGTACACAGGCAGTTAAGGACCCTTGGCTTTGGAGGGAGGGCTGCCCACGTGCTCACACCAACCCCGTCGGGCCCGGGGCTGCTGGCTCCAGGTGTGTTTTCTAGAGTGAACAAGGGCCTCCTGGGTGAGGCTGGGGCCCGGCTGCTCTGCACACACAGGAAAGGATATAGGAGGCTGGCCTTCAGACGGGTGTCTTCCTCGCTGGCCCTCTGAAGCTCGGCTTCAAGCTGCTGCAACTCAACGCCGCCCTGGTGTGCCTGCTCCTTCGCGTTGAGGAGGCTCTGGGCCACCTCCTTCTCCGCAGTGAGGACCTCTGCGGGGCAGGGAGAAGTCTGTGCCCCTCAACTTGGGCTCCCCAGGAGAGCCCCGGAGCAGAGGGCGGTCTCAATGCCCCCATCTATGGCCATGTTCCCACTTCCATCTCTAGCTCCCAGACCCATCGTCCTATTTGCAAATGCCCGCCTGAGAGTCACCTGGACCTGGCACACGTGCTTCCATTTCACCGAAATCACACTTGAATCCATCCAAAGTAATAAAGCCTGGTACTTGTTTGCACACCTAGTCTTAATTTATGACGTCACTCTCGACCCCACTGTCCAAGCAACAAGCCTGGGACTCACTTTCTGGATCCAGTTAGCCATCCCGTCTGGCAGGACCCCTTCTTCCGTGTGCTGGTCCTTCATGCCTCCAGGACCACCCCAAAAACCTCCCTGCCGTGTCCTGCTTTGGTCTCTCCCGTTGCCAATCCTTTCTGCTCTCTGCCTTCAGAGCAGCTGCGTCAGAGGCCAAATGTTAAGTTGCTCCCCTGCTCAAAGATCTCCCGTGGCTCCCCAGTGTCTCCAGGATAATGTCCAGGTCTTTTTGGGCACCTTCGGCATCCCTGCCAACCTCCTCTCTCCCTGCTTTTCACCCCACCATGTGCTTTTCCCTTTGCTCTGGCTGCAAAGACGCCTCATCGTCGTGCAGAAACGCCATGTTTTTTCAGTCCTGGGCCTCTGCCTGCCGGTCTTTCAGGGACCTGTACCCCTGTGTCCCTGCCCACTGGCACACCATTCCCAGCATTAAGGCCTTCTGGATAATGCCTGACTCAGGCGGCTGGGCACTCTCTTCTCCCTCCTGGGGCGAGACTGTGCTCCCAGGACAGCCCTTATCACACTGGACTATTTATTCCTAGTCTCTCTTCTTCAAAGCACAGATTGCATCTTAAAATCACCGTACATTGCCAACACCTACTCAGAATAAACACATTTTGAACAAAACATCCAAAAAGATCAAGAACACCCTAAGAAGGTTACTGTGTTCCTTCCCACAGAGTCAGAGAAACCTGCCAACTCAGAGAAGGCACGGATGAAAATGCTTCTTAAAGGGCCAGTGTTTAAGTGTTTATAAACTTATATTAAGTTAATTTTTAATCAAAGCACTACATGTCTATGGTTGTGAAAATTTAAACACACACACTAACATATAACCCTCTCTAAGCCTCTCCAACCCTCTGAAGCAGCCACTTAAACTCTTCACTGTTTTCTCTGGCATCGACCTTCATATTTCTAAATAATTTGCTTATGCTGCTATTTCTTGATCTGTCTGTGTTAGATGGTGCCTGCTGACTTCCTGTTAGGAGAGCTGAGGGTCTGGCTCTCTTTTGCAGCCTTCCCGCCCCTTCTCCACTCACCCTCCGAACAACAACCGAGTCTCCTGGGATGATCTTTTCCCCATGGACGTTCACTATAAGCTGTCGTTACCCGAATATGTGCTAAGTGCCACAGATGACCACGGAGCCCCAACTCACTGAACTCTCACCACCCTCTGAGGGTGGCTGAACCCCTCCTCCCATTTGAGAGGCGATGAGCAGAAGCCCAAGGTCCAGTGGCTTGTCCACACACTTAGCTCTGAAGCCGGGATCTGAACTGGATCCTTTTGATCAAAACCCCAGCTCCCCTAGAACACCGACTCTTGTCTCCCTGCCCCAAATCCATCCGTTCTTCTGAAACCCAGGCAGGTTGGGTGATGCTGAGCTTCTCCTCAACCATCAGTGAAAGGGGAGTTAATGGAGCAGGAGGGGAGGAAAGAAAGGAGAGGGAAGGAAGGAGGAAGGAGAAAAGAGCAGAAGACCCTGACCAGGACACCTGTTGTGCTTAGCCTAACATCCAAACTCCTCCTGGGGGCTCGCAGGCTGGCAAGTCTGGCCCCTGCTGACCTCATCTTCTACCTCTTTCTCCTGGGTCTCCAAGCTTATTCTCACCTCATGACCTTCGCATTGACAGTCCCCTCTGCCAGGAACACTCTTCCTGGAGCCAGCCCATGGCTAGCTCTCAGATCATTCAAGTCTCAACCCAAACGGCACCCTCTCATAAAGTGTAATTGTCAAAAGGCATTACAAATCCCTGGCACTGAAACCACAGTGGAAAACTAGATGACAGTTCCTCAGAAAAATTAAATATCAAATTACCATCTGATCCAGCATTTCCACTTCTGGGAAAATACAAAAAAGAATTGAAAGCAGAGACTCAAAGAGATATTTGTACACTCATGTTCATAGCAGCACTATTCACAATAGCCAAGGGGTGGAAGTGTCCCAAGTGTCCAGTGATGGATGAATGGATAAACAAAATGTGGTGTATCCATACAATGGAATACTGGAGATGATGGTGGTGATGCTCACACAACAATGTGAATGTACTTAATGCCACTGAACCGGACACTTGAAAATAGTTAAAATGGTAAATCTTAGGTTATGTCAATTTTACCACAATAAAAAAAAGTTTGAAGCCTTTAAAAGACAAAAACAAAAAACCCCTGATGCTGAGAAAAGCTGCAACAAGGGCAACTCCCATGCCCCTTTTAAGGGCACAGTGCTGTGCAAGCATCATCTCCATGAATCTCACTTTGATCCATCAAGGGGTGCTATCAGCATCCCCATTTCACAGATGAGGAAACTGAGGCTTGAGAGGGAAACACTGGACTGGGACCAGAGGGTTCATGAGTTAACAGCTGAAATCCTTAGCCCATCATCTCCTGACAAATCCATTTTTCTTGTTTATCCTCTGCCTCACCCCACTAGAATATTAGCCCTACCCACACCCCAGGGATTTTGTTTGCTTTGTTCCCGGCTGTCACCCCATGACTGGCACTATGCCTGGACCCAGCAGGTGCTCAGTAAGACATGTGAACAATCTCAGCAGGAAGATGCGGACTATTTATTATTACAACCATTTTATGGGAAACAGAGGCATTGCAAGGTTAAGTAAGTCAACTCAAATCTCACAGCTGGGAAGTGGCGGTGCTGGGATTCAAACGCGGCGCTTTGACACCTGAGTCCCAATTCAAACCCTGAGTCCCAGCTCCTGCTCACAGCGCGTCAGACCTTCTACATTCACCACTAAACCCCTGGGAGGTGCCTGCTGTCCTGAAGCCCATTTCATGGGTGGGGAAACCGAGGCTCAGAGGGGACAATGCTCATCCGCCGGTCGCACGGGGAAATAGGGTAGCGGATGGGGCGCCCAGAAGGGAGGAGGTTCGAGGCCGGCCTGGCCACCACCACCAACACTCGGGCCCGGCTGCCCGCCGCCCCCCGACCCCCGACCCCGACCCGGCCTTCACCTCGCAGCCGCTGTTCGGCACCGTCTTGCGTCTCCAGCAGCCGCTCCACCACCTGCTCGTGGCGCCTCAGCAGCCGCCGTTGCTGCGCCTCGGCGCGGTTGGCACCCAGCAGGCTCAGCAGCCCCTGGCTCACCTCCTCCATGTCGCGGAAGGCCGCCATGACTACACTAGGACCAATCCCGCGCAAATTTAACTGCCCCCTGGGCCCCGCCCCCTTCCCGGAGAGGCCTGTTTCCATTGGGTTTATCCCACGTCAGTCATCAGCCAATGAGGGAGGCCGCTTCTAGTCGGACTAGTGCGCCTGCGCCAGCTCCTCTGTCGGCCATTGGCGATGGCCAGTCTGCGTAGGGAGGGGGCGTGCCTCCGGCGTCCTGCCTGATGCGCCTGCGCAGGCTGGAAAGCGGCTGCAAGAGCTTCAAGCTGTTTCTTTCCGGGTCCAGCGCCTGCTGCGAGCAACGCGGTGTTCTAGGGGCGAAGCCGAGAACTACTTCTCGTGGAGCTGAGGTTCAGCGGTGTGTGTGTGGGACACTCAAAATAAACATCATAAATAAGTAAATTCTATAAGAGGCTGCGTAGCAAAATGGAGTCTGCATCCAGATTTATTGGGTTTCAATCCCAGATTTGCCACTTACTAGCTGTGTTACCCCGAGCAAATTGCTTCATCCTTCCGTGCTTCACTTTCCTCCTCAGTTAAATGAGGATCATCATAGTGTCTACTTCAGTGTTGGTGTGAGAGTTGAATGAGGTCAGTGTCTGGTATTCAGTACGTGCTTTATAGGTGTTAAATAAAAAATACATAGAGGGGCTTCTCTGGTGGCGCAGTGGTTGAGAGTCCGCTTGCCGATGCGGGGGACACGGGCTCGTGCCCCAGTCCGGGAAGTTCCCACATGCCGCGGAGCAGCTAGGCCCGTGAGCCATGGCCGCTGAGCCTGCGCGTCCGGAGCCTGTGCTCCGCAGCGGGAGAGGCCACGACAGTGAGAGGTCCGTGTACCGCAAAAAAAAAAAAAAAAACAAAACAAAAAAAAAAACGTAGAAAGCTAGTGGGTGAGGTGTTTGATTCTCACCGAGCACCATGTTGTGTGCGGGGTTACGGTTGAGGAAAGACAAACTGTTCACTTTTGTGACATGTCCCTCAAATGAGGTGAAGAAATAAGCGGGTCATGACCAGCATTTTCAACAAAATACAATGGAAAAAAAAAATCAGTGCATTGTGTACAGAAAGCTAAGTATTGTTTTGGGAAACTCCCCCCATTTGTCTACTGGGTGTGGAAGATTGTATTTTCCCAAAAAAGTCTACAGAAATAGTTCCCATTTTGCCAGTCTCTATCAAGAGGCAGACTCCGATTCTTCTCTTGAACTTGAGCAGGATTTGTGCAACAAACAGAATGTGGCAGAAGGGACGCCGTGTGAATTCCAAGTCTAGGTCAGAAACTAGAATACGTCTTTTGCCTGGTGCTAGCTCGCTCTCTCCCTCTTTCTCAATTCCAGGATAACTCTCTGGGAGCCCAGCTGCTATGTTGTGAGGAAGCCCAAGCCACGTGAAGAGTCTCCCAGATAAGGTCCCAGCCGAAACCAGCATCAACCACCAGAGAAGTAAGTGAGTGAACATTGAGATGATTCCAGCCCCCAGGCTTTGAGCCATCCCAGCTAACACCAAGAGGCGCAGAGAGAGAACTGTTCCCATCAAGCCCGGCCCAAACTGCAGGTTTGTGAGCAACATCCATGCCTTTGTTTAAAGCCAGTAAACTTGGGGGTAATTTGTGATGCAGCCGTAACACCTGGATCACTGGGTCACATGTGAAATTTGTATCTTGCTGTGGGTTGTGTAAAAAATCATTGAAAGCCACAGCTCTAGTGGCAAGTCCTCACAGTAAGCAAAGAAACAAACGAACAGAATCATTTTAGCCAGGAACACCTGCTACAGGGAATAAAACAGGGTCATAGGACAGAGTCACCAGAGTGACTCCCACCAGGGGAGGGAAGTGGCTTTAGGTTAGGTGGTCAAAGATGGACTCCCTGAGAAGGGGTCATGTGAACTGGGACCTGGTATTCAGTACGTGCTTTATAGGAAGGAAAAGGAAACAAAAAGGAAACAAAGCACCAGGCAGAGGAAAGAGTAAGTTCAAAGGTGTTAAGCAGGGAAGAGCTATGGACTGGATTGGCTCCAGATCTTCTGGAATCAAGAGAACTTGCCAGCAAGACTGGATTCCATCCTTCTCTGAGGAAGAGAAAGGATGCTTCTGGGCGTTTGGCCCAAACACCTGTTGGGTGGTGGGTGGTGGTGGTGGTACTAGTGGCCAAGGTGGGTAGGGGAGCAGGCTTGGAGGTGGAGGGCTGCATGAAATGGAAAGCTTGGGGAAGTTCGCAATGCCTGGAGGCTGACCACGTGGAGCTATCAACTGGGTAGTTGCAGGACTTCCCTGGCGGCCCAGTGGTTAAGACTCCATGCTTCCACTTCAGGGGACGTGGGTTCGATCCCTGGTCAGGGAACTAAGATCTCGCATGCTCCACGGCCTGGCCAAAAAAAAAAAAAAAAAAAAAAAAAAAGGTAGTTGCTTGGCTATGAGTCTACAGAGACATTTGAGCTGCAGATAGAAATCAGGGCGTCGTCAGGGTGCAACCAATATCAGATGACAGCTCTCCTGGGGGAGAGAATGGAGAGGACAAGGTCTGAGGACTTAAGTTCTGAGACCCACCAATTGCAGACGTTGGAGAAGCCGGCCAGATAGAGAAGGCACAGCCAGGGAGAGAGGAGAGAAACTACAACAGAGGCGTCAAGATTTCCACTGACCATCCAGAATCTGACAGGTTCCCAACCCCAAGCCTGGAGCCACCTTCCTCCTTAGAGTTTACTATCATGGGATAATTTTTGCCAAGACGCCAGGGACTGCTCATGTTGTAATATTTTTACAGCGGTCATGGAGCTGGGGACATCCTTAAGACTAATATATTTATTTAGTCTTCCCCGGGTCACAGATTCCTTTGAAATCTAATGAAAGCAACGAGACAGGCTCTTCTTTGAAAAATGTACCCAACAGGCACACATTTTTGGATTTCAGGACCCCAGAAGGCCATCCCCAGATTTTCAGGTTAAGAAGCTCCACAGCCTTTGTCACATAGGGTGGCTAGCAGATGTATAAGTGATGACACCTTAGTTGTTTCCTGCAGAAGTGTCACTGTCCGGGCATGGAGCTGGGTCCCCAGAGTCAGCGCTTATGGCATCGTTCACCATCCTGTTAGCTGAGCATTTGATGCTGAGATTGGTCTGTCACCATCAGCTATGTGACCTTTGGTGGCAGGGGCTGGCCTTCTCTGTGCCTAAAGGCAGGCACAGTGCTGAGTGAAATGAAGAAGAGATAAGACCATGGGTTCAGTTTCTGGCTCTGCAGTTCACCTATGACCGTGGCAAGTTCTTAACCTTTCTAAGTCATGGGCTAATGATAGCTCTCTTATCAGCTGGGAAAGGTTTTTCAAGAGTTAAGCCATTCCAGGTTGCACAACCAGAGCCTGAAAAATATAAATGCTCCTGTCAAAAAGGCCACTCACCTCATTTCCAAAAAATAAAGAAAGAACCACTCACAGCCATTAGGATGGCTACTATTTTTTTTAAAAAAATCAGAAAATAACAATTGTTGGTGAGGACATGGAAAAACTGGTTGGTGGGAATGTAAGTTGGTGCAACTGCTCTGGAAAAAACTCTGGCTATTCCTCAAAATACTGAAAACAGAACTAGTGTATGACCCAGCAATTGTACTTCTAGGTATATACCCCCTAGATTGAAAGCTGGGACTTGAAGATGTTTGTATAACCAGCATGATTAACAATAGCCAAAAGGTGGAAGCAACCAAGTGTCCACTGATGGATGAATGGATAAATAAAATGTGGTGCATGCAAACAATGGAATAGTATTCAGTCTTTAAGTAAGGAAATTCTGCCACATGCTACAACGTGGATGAATCTTGAGTATATTATGCTAAGTGAAATAAGCCAGCCATAAAAAGACAAATACTGCACGATTCCACTTATATGAGGTCCCTAGAGTAGTTGAATTTCAGAGACAGAAAATAGAATGGCAGTTGCCAGCAGCTGGGTGTGGGAGTGATGAAGTCAGTGTTTCATGGGGACAGAGTTTCACTTTGGGAAGATGAAAAGAGTTCTGGAGATGGATGGTGGAGATCGTTGCACAACGATGTGAATGTACTTAATGGCACTGAACTGCACGGTTAAAAATAGTTTAGATGGTAAATGTTTTGTTATGTATATTCTGCCATAAAAATAGACATATATATTTTTTCAGACATTTTTTCATGCACAATTTCTATTCTTTTTTTGTAATATCTTTAAAAATTTTTTTTATTTATTTAATTTTGGCTGTGTTTGGTCTTCATTGCTGTGTTCGGGCTTTCTCTAGTTGTGGTGAGCAGGGGCTACTCTTCATTGTGGTACGCGGGCTTCTCATTGCGGTGGCTTCTCTTGTTGTGGAGCACGGGCTCTAGGCGTGAGGGCTTCAGTAGTTGTGGCACACGGGCTCAGTAGTTGTGGCTCACGGGTTCTAGAGCACAGGCTCAGTAGTTGTGGTGCACGGGCTTAGTTGCTCCGTGGCATGTGGGATCTTCCTGGACCAGGGCTCGAACCCGTGTCCCCTGCATTGGCAGGCGGATCCTTATCCACCGTGCCACCAGGGAAGTCCCTGTAATATCTTTATTGGAGTATAATTACTTTACAATTTTGTATTCGTTTCTGCTGTACAACAAAGTGAATCAGCTATATGTATACATATATCCCCATATCCCCTCCCTCTTGAGCCTCCCTCCCACCCTCCCTATCCCACCCCTCTAGGTGGTCACAAAGCATTGAGCTGATCTCCCTGTGCTATGCAGCTGCTTCCCACTAGCCATCCATTTTACATTTGGCAGTGTATATATGTCCATGCCACTCTCTCACTTCATCTCAGCTTCCCCTTCCCCCACTGTGTCCTCAAGTCCGTTCTCTACATCGGCGTCTTTATTCCTCCCCTGCCACTAGGTTCATCAATACCAGTTTTTTAGATTCCATATATGTGTGTTAGCATACGGTATTTGTTTTCCTTTCTTTCTTACTTCACTCTGTATGACGGACTCTAGGTCCATCCACCTCATTACAAATAACTCAATTTAATTCCTTTTTGCAGACATGTATTTTTAAAAAGCAAAGCAAGACACTGGGTTTGGAGGGTGGGGAATGGGGTCTTAAGCATGAGCTGAACAAGGTAACAAAGATGATGAAATGGTCCTAGGTGATTGCTTGTGAGAAACAATTTTTTAAAATTAAATTAAATTTATTTATTTTTTGGCCACGCCACGTGGCATGTGGGATCTTAGTTCCCCAACCAGGGATGGAACCCCGGCCATGGCAGTGAAAGCACCGAGTCCTAACCACTGGACCACCAGGGAGCGTCCGAACAATTTTTTTCTTTTTAGTTTCCGAAAGGCCCCTTCTTGGCTCACAGACCCTTTTGGAAAACTGACAAGATCAGTGGACCTTCCACTTAGAAATATACAACTTTGAATAAAATTTCTGGGACTTCCTATAACCTCTGAAAACCACCCGTTATCTGCTGGTTGAACAGTCCAGAGGAAAAACAGAGGAAGTGAGAATCAGGAGAGCAATCATCCATCATCAGTCATCCTTGGGGGAGAGAGAGGAGCGGCCCAGGGACTGGGGGGCATTGCTGAGGATGCTCCGCTTCCTTTCCTGGAGCTGGTGACTCACAGATGTTCACTTTTCAAAAAGCCATGGAGGGCTTCCCCGGTGGTGCAGTGGTTGAGAGTCCGCCTGCCGATGCAGGGGACGCGGGTTCATGCCCCGGTCCGGGAAGATCCCACATGCCGCGGAGCAGCTGGGCCTGTGAGCCATGGCCGCTGAGCCTGCGCGTCTGGAGCCTGTGCTCCGCAGCGGGAGAGGCCACAGCAGTGAGAGGCCCGCGTACCGCAAAAAAAAAAAAGCCATGGAGCTGTACACTTTTGTACACGACTTGTACACAAGTGGTATATGCCACCTCAATAAAAAATAAAACAGCAAAACAAAGTATTTTAATATCCAACCTATAAGAAAAAGGTTTGGCAGGAGATTCTCCAAAGTATTGACAATGGCACGCATTTCTACCAAGTAGGACCACGGCACCCTCCACTATGCCAAATGTTTTTGTATTGCTTAAACTTTGTGTTTTACAATCACTATAAATTCTTTTGTCATGAGGAAAAAACAATTAGTAAACATTTTTTTCTGCCCACAGTGGATTTTTTTTAAAATAAATAAATACATTTATTTATTTATTTTTGGCTGCTTTGGGTCTTGCTGCACGCAGGCTTTCTCTAGTTGCAGTGAGCTGGGGCTACTCTTCATGGAGGTGCGCGGGCTTCTCATTGTGGTGGCTTCTCTTGTTGCGGAGCACAGGCTCTAGGTGCGCGGGCTTCAGTAGTTGTGGCTCTCGGGCTCTAGAGCGCAGGCTCAGTAGTTGTGGTGCACGGGCTTAGTAGCTCTGTGGCATTTGGGATCTTCCCGGACCGGGGCTCGAACCCATGTCCCCTGCATTGGCAGGCGGATTCTTTTTTTTTTTTTTTTTTTTTTGCGGTATGCGGGCCTCTCACTGTTGTGGCCTCTCCTGTTGCGGAGCACAGGCTCCGGACGCGCAAGCTCAGCGGCCATGGCTCACAGGCCCAGCCGCTCTGGGGCACGAACCCGTGTCCCCTGCATCGGCAGGCGGTCTCTCGACCACGGCGCCACCAGGGAAGCCCTGCAGGCAGATTCTTAACCACTGCACCACCGGGGGAGTCCCACCCGCAGTGGGTTTGATTAGAACTTTCTGCCATGATGGCAGTGTTCTGTATCTCTGCAGCCCAATAGGGTAGCCACCAACCACATGCAGCTACTGACCATGAAGTAATTACAGTTGATTTACATCTAAATGGAAATTGCCGCAGATGGCTGGTGGCTAGTGGCTATAGTATTGGATAGTGCCAGTGTAGGGCAGAGCATAAGGGCGTTTATTGTAATATTCTTGTCACCTTTCTGTAGCTTGGAACATTGTTCAAATAAATCCATTTTAAAAAAGAGATCTATTTTAAAGCTTCAAGAGGAGTACAGTAAGACAAAGACCAGACACAGATGCTTTGGCATAATCATAAGGTAGCTTTATTAAATTCCTTTACTTTCTAAAAAAACGATTACAAAAAAGAATACTTCATTTAAGTGTAATACTGTCTTTATGGACGTACCGTGGCTGGAAAGTGAAGTTAAAGGTCATGAATACATGTGAGAAGAGAGTGGGATCAGAGGCAGGACCCCCTGTAGCCTACCATGCCAAGTCCAGTGGGTAAGCTGGGGAGAAGGAAACACAGGGATAACTATGGGCTTATAGGGGGTGTCAATGAACTGCTTCTAAAAGCTTAAAATAAACACACCCACCGGCTCCAGGGCCAGACACACAGGCACACAAGTCTTGTACCGCTTCTCAAAGCTGCCCAAAGCTGTGGCCTTCGTCAGTGGTCATCCCCAGTCAGCTTGGGTTTCTTTCGTTTCCTCGACACACACACACACACACGCACGCACGCACGCACGCACGTCTCTCTCCTTTGACCATTTAAGCTCTCTTGTCTTAGGTACCATCCCTTCCATCAAAATCAAAGCAAGCCAGACTCCATCAAGCCAGGAAACCTACTTTTCTAGGAGAGAAGCCAGCACTTGGCTTTATTGAATGAATGTGTAAGTGCCGAGGGCTTGCTCTGTCCTGCTGGGGTTTTGGCTTCCACCCCAGCAGCTAAGCTGAGAACTGGACAAGAGAGGGCAGGACACCTAAGAACTAGGGATCTTACTCCCTGGTCACAAGGCACTTTTTGACGCTCGGAACCTGTCCCCCTTCCCCCCTCCCCTTTTTTTTTTTTTTTTTTTTGGTCACAAAAGGAAGGAACAGGAAAGAAAACTTTGTTGAGATTCTGGGGACAAAATAGGCCATGCAGGAAACTACGTGTGTTGGGAGAGCCCCGTTTCCAGCAGGCTCCGTTCCAGGCAGCTCTGGAAAGCCTGTATGTTGTTAAAAAAAAAAAAAAAACCCAGCTGGCCCTTGTTTGGTTTTCGGCAAAGCCCTGTCTCTTTAAGTTTGCACTGGGAGCCCTTGGGGGCAGCCAACTTTTAATCGAGCACACATGGAGTTTTTGGAACTGGTCCTATGCTTTGCCAACAGTCTCATGCCCTGTTTTCTTTCCTTTGAGGAGAGAAATTCTGGAGTCTGGGGAGAAAAAGGATGGCCCTGCTACTGGCGTTCTAAGCCTAGGGATGCAGGGACCACTCTGGGGACCGGATTCATTTCCTGCGTCTCCACATCTGAAGGATTTTCTAGGAAAATGAGTATTTGCCAGGGCCCCCATGTGGGGAGGGGACGGATTTCGGGGTAATCTCTCGATATGAACAACTTGCACACCTTGGCTGCTGGGTCCTGAGTCCCCCACCTGAATGAGGGCGTGGGAGACGCTGGCAGTGGCAACATGAAGGCAGAAGAAACGACTAAACTTCCTGCCCCGGGTGACAAAGACAGGGTCTGCTTTGTGAAGAAACCAGAAGAAAATTCCACCAAGAAAGCCGTCTGGGGAGGGCGAAGTGGACAAAATGCTATTATATACCAAACAATTAAATGTAGGGGAGCGAGCGGGGGGGGGGGGGCGCATTAGGCCACTCCAGACGTGATCCGTGCGTAATCACATTGAGGATTAAAATGAAAATATGCGATTCCAGTGACTTTCAAATTTTCCCCCCTTCCCCGAACATGATTCAGAAATACAATATTTCTCCCTCTCACCCTCCTCCATCCTTAATTGCCAGTTGATTGTTCTCAGCGTTCTTCGCAAACCCACGCCCCAGCATCAGCCACTGACGCCAATTTATATAAGAATTTAGCTTCGGTCTGCGCTGCGGCTGCTTTGAACCGGGGTACTGGGAAAAACCTGCTTTCGGCTGAAGTCTCAGAGCTGTTGGGGGCTCCCTGGGGAAGCAGAAGAAAACCCCACTTGCATTTGAGACTTGGGCCTTGGTGGGTAGAGTGGGGGCCGGCCAGGGAGGGGATGAGGGACCAGGGATGGTTCGCTCTGGGGCTGCCTGGCCCCTGGGAGAGGCGCCTCGGGCCCCTCTCACGGCTACTCTTCTGCGGAGGATGACGCAGGACTCTCCTCATCCGACATCGGGGCAAACTGAAACGAGAGGCAGAATTCCTTTAGTTTGGCATCCTTTCCTGTGCTATGAGGCGCCGACTTTGTTGGCTGGCCCCGTGCCTGCAGTGAGTGAACACAAGAGGCCTTGGTTTCTTGGCCTCAAGGAGGTGACGTTGGGGAGATGCTTCAGAGCAGCACACAGATGAATGCAGTGGAGGGTTTTTCCTGAAGGATAAATAAAGGGTGGAAGGCAATGAAAGTGGAGAGTGGGCGGTTGGGGAGGGTGACGTCTGAGCTGAAGGATGTTAGGGGTCCAGCCAAGGGGCAGGGCGTTCCAGGCAGAGGAAACAGCAAGTGCAAAAGCCCTGAGGCAGGAGCAGCGATCAGGCCAGTGTGGCTGGAGCAGAGTGAGCGAGGGGGAGAGGAAAGAGAGTGGGGGGAGGTGAGGGGTGTTGAGCAGGGCTTGGTGGGCTCTGGAGATGACTTTTGCTTTTTTCTCTAAGTGGGGTGGGAGCCACAGAGGGCTGTGAACAGAGGAGGAATGTAGCCCGACTCAGGTGCTCACAGTAGCGTCTGGCCGCTGTGGGGAGAACAGAGTGGAGGGGACAGTGAGGGTGGGAGCCAGGGAAGCAGAGCGGAGGCAGCGGCAATGGTCCAGGGGGACAATGATGGAGGAGTGGGATTCATCCCTCAGGGGCCCTGGGAAGCAGGACCACATATCAGACAGCAGGACAGCACCCAGCCCCATCACCCCCCATTTTCCAGCTGAGGACATGGAGGCCCACAGCTGATCCCAAGGGGATCCCCTAAGCACCACAACTGAGGCTCAGGTGTCCTAACACCCTACGGAGTGAAGACGGAAAGACTCGGAGCCTCAGGAAGAAGCTGGAAACCAGTCAGGAGCTAAATGGCTTAGGTCTCAGCAACCTTTTCTCTCCTAGACCATTTGGGGAATTGCTGTGGTTGACGCCCACCACGCCACCCTTGAACCTGGCCCCAGATGTGCCTGGGGAGGCCAGGGCAGGTACAAGGTAGGGGTGAAGAGGAGAGGGCAGAGAGGCTCCTGCCCGTGGTCTGGATTCAGACCCCAAGGTCTCTCCGCCCCTTCCTGTCTGTGAGACTTTGGGCCAGGAATGTAACCATTCAAAGCGTCAGCCTCCCCACCTGAAAAATGGTAATAGTAACAGTACTTTATGCAACTGAATTGGGTTATTGTGGAAGGTTCCAGAAATCATGCTTGGGAGGCACGCCAAAGTCCTCTGTGTGGTAATTAAGAGCATGATTTGGAACTAGACAGATGCGGGTTCGAGTACCGTGATGCCAACCATAACCATGCAGTCTCAGCTCTCGTGCCTTATTTCCTCACGGGGGCACCGTGAAGGTTCAACAAGCAGCTGACCATGCAGCCCTTGGGATGGTCCCCATACACCAGCCCTTCCCAGAGCCCCGCACCCCCTGCCCTGCCCAGGCCAAGACTCACCGAGCACTTGATGTTCATGCGAGAGTACAGCATGGATGCAATTTCACTGTGTCCTGCATCCAAGGCCACCATCAAAGCCGTGCTCCCGTCCTGCAAAGCATCAGTTGCTATGCTGACACCCTGCACCATGTTCCCGCCCTCCCCGGAGCGCACCTGGGTGGGGACTCACGCGGTCGGTGATAGAGATGTCGCAGCTGGACACAGCCAGCAACAGCGCCGTGATCTCCTTGTGGCCGTGCTCGCAGGCACACATGAGGGCTGTGGAGCCGTCATCATCTTGGACGTTGATGTCCGCCTCGCAGGCAAGCAGGGCTTTGACCACGTCCACCCGCCCGTGGCTGACTGCCAGCATCAGGGCTGTCTGCCCCGCCTGGGTAGGGCGAGGAACAGCTTATGGATCATGCAGGCTCCAGAGGGTGACACCCCTGCTCCGGAACCATCCATGGTTCCTGAGTACTCTGACGCTAACCGCACCTCCACTCACGGGCCTCCTTCTGTATCTCAAATAATCCTTCCTACCACTGGGCCTTTGCACTTGCTGATCCGTCTTCCTCCTGCTGGCTCCTCCCTCAGGTCTCAGCTTAAATGTCTCCTCCTCGGGGAGATGCTCTGTGCCTCCCCATCGCTATGCCCACTTAAGTCAGATTCCTAACTCACAGGTGCAAACATAAGTAAAATGTGTTGAGCTAAGAGTTGTACACTTTTCTGTCTGCCAGTTAAACTTCACTGTAAAAAAAAAATCAACATCCATCAGTGGATGAATGGATAAAGGAATTTATATATCCATACTTCAGAACATTATTCATCCTTAAAAAGAAATGAAGCCCTGAGGCATACTGCAACTTGGATGAACCTTGAAAATATGCTCCATGATAGGAGCCAGACACAAAAGGACACAATACTACATGATTCCATTTATATAAAATATCCAGAACAGGCAAATCCATAGAGACAGAGAGCAGACTGGAGGGGGCCAGGGGCTGGGGAAGTGAGGATGGGAGTGACAGCTGTGGGTGCCGGGTCTCCTATCAGGGTGTAAAGATGTTCTGGAGGTAGACAGAGATGGGGGTTGCACAGCAGTATGGATCGATTTGTTCACTTTAAAAGGGTTAATCTTATGTGCACGTCACCTCAACTTTTAAAAAGTAAACCACCTGGGCATACATCTGGAAGGATGAAAACTCGAATTCAAAAAGATACATGCACCCCAATGCTCATAGCAGCAATTTTACAATAGGCAAGACTTGGAAGCAACCTAAGTGTCCATCGACAGATGAATGGATAAAGATGTGGTACATATATACACAATGGAGTATTACTCAGCCATAAAGAAGAATGAAGTAATGCCATTTGCAGTAACATGGATGGACCTAGAGATTACCATACTAAGCGAAGTAAGTCAGAGAAAGACAAATATTATCATATGATACCACTTATATGTGGAATCTAAAAAAATGATACAAATGAACTTATTTACAAAACAGAAACAGACTCACAGACATAGAAAACAAATTTATGGTTACCAAAGGGGAAAGGTGGGGGGAGGGATAAATTAGGAGCTTGGGATTAACAGATACAAACTACTATATGTAAAACAGATAAACAACAAGGTCCTACTATATGGCACAGGGAACTATATTCAATAGCTGGCAATAACCTATAATGGAAAAGAATCTGAAAAAGAACATATATGTAAAACTGAATCACTTTGCTGTACACCAGAAACTAACACAATGCTGTAAATCAACTATACTTCAATTAAAAAAAAAAAGTAAACCACCAAGAAAAAAATTTTAATTAAAAAAAAATCAGTAAAAAAGCAAGGAGGGTCTGCCTGTTATGCACCATGGCAGCACCTCCCCCTTTTCCTTCTCTGCGGTAAGGCTGCTGCTAGTCTCTCCCCTCGCTGTCCCCATGGGGTCCTGGCTGCCCTGCTCTTCTGCCCAGACACCCATCCATGCCCCAGTCACCACAGTCCCCAGCTTCTGCTCCCCAACATACAGCCGAAGGGAGATTCCAAACCAGAAAGCAGTCCTCGCCCCTGCCCTGGTGGCTTCCCACAGCCCTGAGTCCAAACCCCCGCTAAGCCTCCAATGCTCAGGCTCCTGGAGCTCCTGGCTGGCTAGTGAGCTTTGGGAGGGTGGGGACTGTGCCTGCTTGTCAAACATTTAAGTCCCCAGCGTCCGGTTGCTGGTCAATGAATTACCAAGGAGGATGTGGGATGGCGTCGGCTTAAGAAAAGCTGAGGACCCCCATGTCTTGCCACACCCCCATTTCCACCATGAGGTCCTGTATCAGAGGCACCCTGGCAGGCAGGTCATTAAGAATGGGACTCTCGGGGGCTTCCCTGGTGGCGCAGCAGTTGAGAATCCTCCTGCCAATGCAGGGGACACAGGTTCAATCCCTGGTCCGGGAGGACCCGCATGCCGCGGAGCAACTAAGCCCGTGTGCCACAATTACTGAGCCTGTGCTCTGGAGCCAGCGAGCCACAACTACTGAGCCAGCGAGCCACAACTACTGAGCCCACATGACACAACTACTGAAGCCCACATGCCTAGAGCCCGTGCTCTGCAACAAGAGAAGCCACCACAATGAGAAGCCCACTCACCGCAACGAAGACCCAATGCAGCCAAAAATAAATAAATAAAATAAATTAATTTAAAAAAAAAAGAATGGGGCTCTTGGGACTTCCCTGGATGTCCAGTGGTTAAGACTCCATGCTTCCACTGCAGGGGGCGCAGGTTAGATCCCTGGTTGGGGAACTAAGATCCCACATGCCATGTGACACAGCCAAAAAAAAAAGAATGGGGAGCTAGACCCCCAGGTTCAAGTCCCCCCTCCTCTAGTTTGACCTTGAGGAAATGAATACATCTCTGAGCCTTGGTTTTTTTGCCTGTGGAGTGGGGATTCTCCCCTTGGGCTTGGGTATGGCCAGGACTTAATAAATTGGAAGAGTTATTCCGGTCTGCAGCGCCGAGGGCCTGTACCTGGCTGGCTTTGGCATTGACATCTCCGAGCCGGAAGAGCTGCAAGACAGTCTCGATGTCATGCTGGGTCTTCAGGGTGGCCAGGGCGGTGAGCATGATGGGGCTGTAGCCGGCACGGTTCTGCTTGTCCACCTGGCAGACACCTGAGGGAGGGGACCAGAAGGACAACAGGCCTCAGACACCCCTGATGCTGGCCAGGTCTGCCTTAAGGCTGGGGGGGGGCGGTCCCCGAGGACCAGGCCATGTCTCTGCCATCAGACTGGAAGCCTTGTTCACGACCATAATGAGTACTGGGTATCATGCCTCCTCCAGCAGTCTAGGCCTGGCCTAATTACTCCTTTTTCTTGGACTGAGAACCCCATTCTGGCCTAGGGTCTCCATCTCTATTATGGGAGGGGCTCCTAAAGGTGTAGACTGTGCTTCCTCCATCAGACTGGGGCCCCCTGGATACTGGCACCCACATTTAGGGCTGAAAGGAGAAGCTGTGCCTCCCCCATTGATCTGGAAGAGCCCCTAGTCAGTCGCCTCCATGAGACTGTGGGCTCTGCCTCCTGCATCAGACTGACTGGGGGCTATGTCTTCCCCATTACACTAGGGGAAAGCAAATTTCTTTTTTTTTTTTTTTTTGCGATATGGGGGCCTCTCACTGCTGTGGCCTCTCCCGTTGCGGAGCACAGGCTCTGGACGCGCAGGCTCAGCGGCCATGGCTCACGGGCCCAGCCACTCCGCGGCATGTGGGATCTTCCCGGACCGGGGCACGAAACCGCGTCCCCTGCATTGGCAGGTGGACTCTCAACCACTGAGCCACCAGGGAAACCCGAAAGCAAATTTCTTCATGTCGAATTGAGGACCACATCTGCTCTCCAAGCCCCAGGCTAGAGGCCACATCCATGTCCTTCCCTCAGACTAGAGTTCCAGAGGTGTCACCTTCATTATACAGGGGTCATTGGTCGGGGTGGGGAGGGACGGGCCACATATTTTCCATAAGACCATGTCTGCCTTTTCCAGTACACCGGGGCCACAGGTGGGGCCTGTATCCCCCTCACCTCAGACTGGGAGGGCGGCGTCTCCCCCATCAGACGGGGAGGGCAGCATCTCCTCCATCAAACTATGAGGGTGGCCTCCCCCACAGACCAGGAGGGCAGTGTCTCCACCGGCCCCACCCCACTGGGCTCACCGCTGTCGAGCAGCTGCCGCACCACGGGGAAGTTGGCGTGGGACACGGAGTAGTGCAGCGCGGTGTTGCCGTTGCTGTCGGCGATGTTGACCACGTAGTCCAGCAGCCGCGCTGACATGGCCCGGAAGGTGACCAGGTGGCGCCGCACAAGCTCTGGGTGGGCGTCGCTGCGGCAGGCCAGGCGCAGCCACTCCTGCAGCACCGTGGTGTAGGCCACTTTCTGGATGCAGATTGGGAAGGAAAGGGGTGTGAGGGCCACGGAAGCCCACCCCATCCCAGACGAAGCCCCCCAGAACCCGAGCCTTGAGGGGAAGCATGGGTGCCCCACCCCAGTGAGCCCCCCTGGAGGAAAATGTAGTGTCCCCTGCCCTGGACAAGAACCCTTAAGGGAAGTGTAGACACTGCAGTACCAGGTACGCCCCCAGAAGAAGATGTGAGCATCTCCACCCTGGATGTGACCTTCAAAGGCAAGTGTAGACACCCATCAAGGGAAATATGGCAGCCCCTTCCCTCAAGCCCCTGAAGGAACAGGAACCAAGGCTGGGTTTGCCGGCGGGCAATCATCCTCGGCCCCTCCCTGCTTCCCTGGAGCCTCTCCAAAGACCAAGACTCAAGCCTCGGAGCCCCCCACAAGCTCCCAGCTAGGATCCTGGGGTCCCCATGATCCAGAGCACAAGGAGAAGCCAGGGTGAGGGTGGAAGGGACAAAGCCCCCCCCCCCCGCTTTCAGGCCCAGGGCCCCACTGTACCAGCTCCCGCTCGGTGAGGGCATTGGGGTTCTCCAGGTACTTCTCCAGGGCCAGGCAGGCTGAGATGAGGTCGGGGCTGAGCTCCATCCTGCCGGGGGCAGACAAATGGGGAGTTGATCTTGGGAGCACCCACCACAGCCTCCTGGGTGCCCCCTACTCCCCACATCCAGCTGGGGTGCTCGGATAGGCCCTCAACACTCTCCACCAAGGCACTCACCCAGTCCTGCCAGGGCTCACCTGAGTGTTAGAATCTCAGACCCCCTTTCCCTGGGGACATAATTTTACACAGCACCCCAAGGGGCAGACATGGGGAGCACACAGACCCCAGGAGAAAGTGGACACGTGGGCCAAAATTTATTCCAAGTGGCCAGTGGCAGATGGAAAATCTTTCTCTGAGGACAGATTTTTTTTTTTTATCAGGGGGAAAAAAAAAGAGACATACACAGGATGGACAGGTGT
The DNA here is from genome assembly GCF_964341445.2 of Mesoplodon mirus. Taxonomy (NCBI): domain Eukaryota; kingdom Metazoa; phylum Chordata; class Mammalia; order Artiodactyla; family Ziphiidae; genus Mesoplodon; species Mesoplodon mirus. The sequence goes on from NC_138980.1 coordinate 40,245,835, forward strand.
GGCAAATGTCCCAAAGAAGGTGGGTGGCTTAAGAACAAACTTGGTCTGCCCTTTAAACCCAAACCTGAACACCCTAAATTGCCCCCATCAGGCCCTTTATCAAAGCCTCCAGACCTTCAGATGCCCAGAAGGAGAAAGTGCTTGTTCACTAATTCAGACTAAGGTGGGCACGACTGATGGGAGGTTCCCTCAGAGGGTTTGAATGGGGGGATCTGAGGCAGAGGTCACCCCAGGCCCTGCCTAAATCCCTCCCACACAGAAAACTGACCGGATCTCCTCTTCCGCACTTGATCCCGATGCCCCCTCAGCTGTGGGCGCCTGCTGAGACTCCCGGGACAGCTGGCACTCCTCCCGGCTGATCTTGGCCTTTGCCGTCTCCTTGGGCCTGAGCTGGGGGGCTTCAACCACACTCGGAACCCTCTCCTCCGGCTCTGGGGCCTCGTTCTCTGTACTCTCATTGTCCGAGAAGTTCTCTGCTGTGCTGGAATCCTCGGATGAGGACTCATACCTGGGGAGACACTGCAGGTGGTGGGGAGGGGCACTTGACCTCTCTGGGCCTCAGTTTCCCCATCTGTTAAATGGGGGGTAATGGCAGTATCTAGCTCACAGGGCTCCAGGGATGCAGCTTATAGAACCTGGCACACAGTAAGTGATCAACAAACACTGGCCGTCATTGTGATCATGCTTGGGGGGGCCAGGGAGAGACATTGCTTTTCCCTTCCACCCTTTGGTACCTCTTACACTTTGCTCCTTACACAGGTGTTATACTGATTCAGACCCTTGCCCCACTGCAAATAGGACCCTCATGCTTCTTGCTACCTCCAAACACATCTAAACTTCTGGGCCTGGCATTCAAGGCCCCCAACTGGCCTGGTTCCCCAGGCCTCCCCCCCTTTTTTTTTTTTGCGGTACGCGGGCCTCTCACTGTTGTGGCCTCTCCCGTTGCAGAGCACAGGCTCCAGACGCGCAGGCTCAGCAGCCATTGCTCACGGGCCCAGCTGCTCCACGGCATGTGGGATCCTCCCGGATCGGGGCACGAACCTGTGTCCCCTGCACTGGCAGGCGGACTCTCAACCACTGCGCCACCAGGGAAGCCCCAGGTCTCCCATTTTTCACATCACTGCTTCCTCCAACCCCTGAGTCTTTATCCAGGCTCTGCCCTCCATCAGGAGACCCCCACCCCTCCCACTCTGCACATCGCAAGCTTCTGCCTGTCCTGCAGCATATGTGCTCCCCTCCGTCAGTTATTTCCCTGGGCCCCCCACTGCCTGAGCATCCCCCATCATTGCTCCAATCGTGTTGGGATCGCCTATTAGGGCCCAAGATCGCAGTGGACCAGGAGCTCCATCAGGGCAGGGAGCCGAGTCCGGCACCTCCCGAGGGGTAGTGTGGTGCAGTGGTTGCAGCACAGGCTCTGGAGCCAGCCCACGGGGCCTTGTTGTGCCTCTGTTTCCTCGTCTGTCTACTGTACTTTGGTTAAATGAATGAACCATAAAGTGAGGGGCTCAGACCAGGTTCTCTCACCTGCCGTTGACCCCCACAAACTGGAGGCTCCCCCGGTGGGTCTCGGGGTCTGCGGGCTCCTCTTTCCGCTTCATGATGGCTGGCACACCTGCCTGGGGCCCTCCTGGTGGGGGAGCGTGGTGTCGTGAGGGTCTCCCAAAGCCAGACCCCATGCCGGGCCTCTGGCACCTGACCCTCTCGGTGGCCACCCCATTTACCTGCACCCCCGGCCTCCTCTGACTCCGACTCCTGTGGGGCTGCTTGCCTGGTAGGCTCCCTGTTGGTGGCGTCGTGGGCAGGCACCAGGCCTGTGTTCTTCTCTGGCTGCGCGAGGGAGTCCCCTTCAGACTCCGGGGGTGACAAGGATGACTCTGCAGGAGCCTGTGGGAGACCTGAAGGGGCAGGAAAAGAGGCGCTTACTGTGGGTAACAATAGCAAAACAAGAACAGTAACAATAGCTACCTCCTGGCGGGGGTGGGGGGGTCACATACCCCAGGCCAGGTGCTCCAAGGGCTAATTCTTGAATTATTTCATCAAATCTTCCCAGCCCATGCAGAAGCTGGATTATTTACCGATGAGGAAATTGAGGCGTACAGATTGCCTGAGGTCACCCAGCAAACAAGTGGCAGAATCCATTCCAACCCTGGTTTGTTGCCTGCCTCGCAGCTGGTCAGGGTCAGGGAAGACTACGAGACCCCATAATCCTGGCTTGTGACCCCCTCTGACTTCATACTGAATATTGTCTGGAAACTATAGCCAAGCATAGTGGTCATGGTCGGGACTCATATCTCCCACAAAAGAGCTGTGTGACCTCAGGCAAGTCACTTAACCTCTCTGTGCCTTGGACAAACACCATTTCCTACATCATGGCATTGTGCAGACTAAAGACAGTAATGTGAGGGAGACAGCTTAGAACAACACCTGCACATCCAGAGCACTTGAAGAGCGTTTGTTAATTCAAGAGAATTGTAAACTATATTTTGATCAGATTTAATATTACACTTTTTTTTTTAACAGAAGTAGGGTTGTGCTGTAGATAACATTTTGTTTTTCACTTCCTTCTCTTTACTTAACATAAAGCAGGGGAATTCCCTGGTGGCGCAGTGGTTAAGAATCCACCTGCCAGTGCAGGGGACACGGGTTCGAGCCCTGGTCCAGGAAGATCCCACATGCCACGGAGCAACTAAGCCCATGCGCCACAACTACTGAGCCTGTGCTCTAGAGCCCGCGAGCCACAACTACTGAGCCCACGCGCCTAGAGCCCATGCTCCACAACAAGAGAAGCCACTGCAGTGAGAAGCCCACGCACTGCAACGAAGACCCAATGTAACCAAAAAATAAATAAGTAAATAAATTAAAAACAAGAAATTAAGCAGGTGTTCCTTTTAATAATCACGAAAAAGAAACAATAAGGGCTATTAGAAAATGAAAACTAAAACCCCACCCAGGTGGAGTTTCAGTTTGGGCCAATGAAAAAGTTCTGGGAATGGAGGGTGGGGACAGTTGCACAACAATGTGAATGTGCTTAATGCCACTGAGCTGGACACTCAAACATGGCAAAAATGATACCTTTTATGTTATGTGTATTTTATCATCATTAGAAAAAAACCCGCCCAGTTTGGTCTGAGAACAAAGGTGACATTATAGGACCTGGGCCCTGAGGGTGCCCACTGCACAAACGGGAGTGGCCTCGGCAGACAGCTCCAGCCCCGGATCACCAGCATGGAGCTAGAAACAAAAGTCCAGTTGCCACTTGGAGTGGCTGCCCGGGTCTCGGAACCCACTCAGGTTCCCCCACCAACCCTCGGCCCGGCCAGGCCACGTGTGGCTTCTGTGTCATCACTTCCCTAGGATGTCCCCTTCCTGCCAACTGGCCAGGGGCTCTGCAGACCAATTCATTTTAATTCCCTTTAACGGTTAACTTTTTTTGACATCCACAGTAACTACTTCCTCAAGTCCATGGGCGACACTCAACTTGAGCTGAGAACGGGGAGTAAACACTCAGCAGAAGTAAGGCACACAGAACAGATAAGACATTGGCCATAAATGCTTCCGACAGCGCCCCAGCCCAGTCGGGCCAGGCGGATTCCTGAGCAGGGAGCTCCAACTCCCATGGGGAACCAAGAGCAAACACCGGGTTTTTACATGAATCTCCAGATTTTTTTTTTAAACCTTGTCAATAAATTCACATCAAACAAACAAACAAAAGCACTATGTGCGTGGAACGTATCAGAAGGCAGATGGGCCACTTCACAGTCTCACTGTTGCCCGAACTCAGGCCTCCTGATGTAAACACCTGGGAGGTTTGTTACTCAGCAAATCAGACTATGCTCAGTGAAAGAAGCCAGTCACAGAAGGACAAATACTGCATGATTCCACTTATATGAGGTTCCTAGAGGAGTTAAATCCATAGAGAGAGAAAGTAGGATGGCGGGTGCCAGGGGCTGGGGAGTGAGTGTAATGGGGCAGAGATTCAATTTGGGAAGATGGAAAAGTTCTGGACACAGATGGTGGGGATGGTTGGACAGCAGTGTGAATGTGCTTATTGCCACTGAACTGGACACTTAAAAATGGTTAAGAGAGTAAGTTTTATGTTATACGTATTTTACCGCAATTTTTTTAAATGTGAAAAAAAAAAAAAGAAGTGAAGTGGTGCAGCTGTATGGCCCGTTCTGCCCAGAGGGAAAAGCATGGCTCCTTCCAGCTTGAGAAGTTCAAGGTCAGACACTGCAACACTAAAATAACAATAACAAAACTGATAAAAGTTATTATTGTTATTCTACTGGGAGATGGAGCAAACTGTTACCAAAATTTATAAGGAAGAACAAAAGTCCATGGCCAGCTAATTTTACAAAAATGGGCAGGGATGGGGAAGCTGGCTTAGGAGAGAGTACCACATATTCCCAAAGTCACAATAATCAAATCAGCAGGGCATGGTTGCAAGAAGAAATGGGCCAAAGGAAAGGAGTTCCAGCACAGACCCTCTCTGAAAGAACTTGGGGTAAAGCAGAGGGCTTTCCGCAAATCAGTGGTCAAGGGTGAGCTCTGTGGGGTGGTGTAGGGAAAGCAGCTTACTCTGCCCAAGAAAAATCAGGCTGGATCCCTACCTCACACCTTATGCAAAAAATAAACTCCGAAGGACTAATATGAAGGCACAATGACAAAGCTACAGGAAGAAAATGTGGCAGAATATCAGTGGCCTCAAGAAGGGGAAAGATCCCTTTAAAAAGCCCTCTGAGCACTGATCATATATGAAAAGTATGAGGTGATCTCACTTAAATGTGGAATAAAAAAAACAAAAACAACAAAAAAACCTCATAGATACAGAGAACAGATTGATGGTTGCCAGAAGCAGGGGATGGGTGGGATGGGTAAAGGTGGTCCAGAGGTACAAACCTCCAGGTATAAGATACAGGCATACCTTCTTTTAGTGAGCTTCACTTTATTGTGCTTTGAAGATACTGCACTTTTTTTTTACAAATTGAAGGTTTGTGGCAACCCTGCATCGAGCAAGCCTATTGGCACAATTTTTCCAACAGCATTTGCTCCCTTTGTATCTTTGTGTCACATTTTGTTAATTCTCACAATATTTCAAGCTTTTTCATCATTATTATATTTGTTATGGTGACCTGTGGTCAGTGATCTGTGATGTGACCATTGCAAAAATGTTATGACTTGCTGAAGGCTCAGATGATGGTTAGCGTTTTTTAGCAATAAAGTATTTTTTAATTAAGATATGTACATTATTTTTTAGACCTAATTCTACGGCACACTTAATAGACTACACTACAGTGTAAACATAACTTTCATATGCACTCGGAAACCAAAAAATTGTGTGACTCGCTTTACTGCAGGGGGTCTAGAACCGAACCCGCAATCTCTCTGATGTGTATTTGAAAGTTGCTAAGAGAGATCTTAAAAGTTCTCATCACAAGAAAAGAACCCTGTAACTCTGTGAGGTGATGGATGTTAATTAAACCTATTGAGGTAATCATTTTGCAGTATATACATATATCCAATCATTAAACTGATATAATGTTATATGTCAATTATCTCAGTAAAGCAGAAACTATCAAAAATTAAAAAAAGAAAAATACGATGGGTTTAACTACATCAACATGAAGATTTCTATTTGGTTTAAAAAAAAAAACTCTTAGACAAAGTTAATCTACAGAAGAATACAGGCTGTGGGAAGATAGTCATAATGCCAAAAACAGGCAAGGAATTACCTTCTAGAATAGGAGTCAACAAAATTTTTCTGTAAAGGGCCAGATAGTAAATATTTTTGGCTATGCGGGCCATAAGGTCTGCTGCAAATAGTACAAAAGCAGCCCTAAACAGTACATAAATGAATGGGCGTGGCTGTGTTCTAATAAATTAGAATTTCATATAATTTTGCTCATATCACACAATGTTATTCTTTTCACATTGTTCAACCATTTAAAAACATAAAAACCATTCTTAGCTCATGGGCTATATAAAAACAGGCAGTGGGCTGGATTTGGCCCTGCAGGCTGTAGTTTGCCAACCTCTATTCTGAAATATGCCACGAACATCTCAAACTTGCCCAAAGAAAAATGGACAAAGGCTAAAACTAAGCAACTCACCAAGGATTCTTGTTAAACTTATATGGTGATGTTCAACCTCACCAGAAATCAAAGGAATGCAAATTAAAACGAGATATGAAACAAACACAACATTGTAAAACAACTATATCCCAATTAAAAAAAAAAAACAAAAACGAAAAAACCCCAAGAAGATACCACCTTGCACCAGTGTCAAATGGGCAAAAAATTAGAAAGATAGGTAAAACTGCATGTTAGTGCAGATGTAGGGAAGTGGGCACTTCAGGCCCAAGCATGGCTGGTGGGAATGTGGACAGGGAGACCTTTTCCGAAGAGGATAAGACAAAATCTGGAGTGAAGTTGTACATTCCCTGTGACCCAGCAAGCCCACCAGAGGGGACATGTGAGGATGGCGCCATACTGTTCAAAGCGGCCAGGAGCTGGAAGTAACCCGGGGGCCCACCAAGGGGCGGATCAGATAAGAAAGTGTAGCACATACCTAGGGCAGAAATCTACGCAGTCATTAAAAGTGACAAACCAGATTTATAAACATCAGGGTGGAGAGTTCCAAAATAGTGTGTAGAGAGGAAAAAATAAGAAACAGAATGAGATTTTTTTTTCCCTAAAGCACAATACCATTTTAGGAAATTAAACAAGCATAGGCCATATTTTTCAAGAACACTCAAATATCTAAGCTTCTGGAAGATGGGTTGCAAGGAAAGATATTACAGTGGGGTGGAGGTGTATGACTGAGGAGCGGTTGCTGAATCACGGCCCATGGACACAGTTTTTACATTTTTAAAAGTTTGGGAAAAAAATCAAAAGAAGGATTCTCTTTGGGACACATGAAAATGATAGGAAATTGAAATTTCAGTGTCCCCACAGTAAGTTTTATTGGTACACAGCCATGCTCTTTCATTTATGCATTGGCTAAACCTGCTTAAGTGCTACAAAGGCAGAACTGAGAAGCCAAACTCATCAAAATGTATACATTAAAAATGTGGGGCTTCCCTGGTGGCGCAGTGGTTGAGAGTCTGCCTGCCAATGCAGGGGACACGGGTTTGTGCCCCGGTCCGGGAAGATCCCACATGCCGTGGAGTGGCTGGGCCCGTGAGCCATGGCCACTGAGCCTGTTTGTCCAGAGCCTGTGCTCTGCAATGGGAGAGGCCACAACAGTGAGAGGCCCGCGTACCGCAAAAAAAAAATTTAAATCACTTGGCCAACCTGTACACGGAGGGTGTGTGTGTGTGTGTGTGTGTGTGTGTGTGTGTGTGTGTAAAGCAATTTGGTAATAGACATCATGGTCCTTTAAAAATGCCCTTCCAGGGACTTCCGCAGTCCAGAGGGCCCAAGTTCGATCCCTGGTCCAGGAACTCAGATCCCTGGAAGCCACTTGGCAAGTGGCTTCCAAAAAAAAAAAAAGGGGGGGTGGTGAAGGGTTCCCATAGAAGGACATTTGCATAGCATCTTTGACAGTAAAGAGTCACCGGCTGTTAAAAAATAAATAGCATGTCCCAAGAATTTTTTTTGGCTGCGCCTTGCAGCTTTCGGGATCTTAGTTCCCTGATCAGGGATTGAACCCACACCCTTGGCAGTGAAAACATAGAGTCCCAACCACTGGACCGCCAGGGAATTCCCCCAAGAATTTTTAACAGTGTGATGAAATGGCCCTGGGATAATGTTAAATTAAAGAAATCAGAGAGTTTAAATCCTGGCTTTGAAAACTGGGGGCAAATTCCTTTACCTCCCAGTGCCTCAGTTTCCTCATCTGTAAAATGGAGATAAAACACTACCCACCTCATAGCGGTGCAGGGGGTGTAAATGAATTAAAATACAAAAAGGGCATCAAATGATGCCCTGCCCCATTGTAAGGGCTGCCTAAATGCTTTTAAATATAAAATAAAGCAACACAACAAATTCCATCAGCTATATGTTGCCAGACTTGAAAAATACATATTATTTTCTGCATTAAAAAAAATCAGAAGGGGGCTTCCCTGGTGGCTCAGTGGTTGAGAATCTGCCTGCCAATGCAGGGGACACGGGTTCGAGCCCTGGTCTGGGCCGATCCCATATGCTGCAGAGCAACTAGGCCCGTGAGCCACAACTGCTGAGCCTGCACGTCTGGAGCTTGTGCTCCACAACAAGAGAGGCCGCGACAGTGAGAGGCCCGCGCGCCATGATGAAGAGTGGCCCCCGCTCGCCGCAACTAGAGAAAGCCCACGCACAGAAACGAAGACCCAACACAGCCAAAAATAAATAAATAAATAAATAAAAATTAAAAAAAAATCAGAAGGAAAGCAGCAGAAGTGTTGACAGCAGCTGTGTCTGGGTGGTGGTGGGTTTATCTTGTGTTCTAGATTCGTCTGTACTTTCCAAACCTTCCACAAACAATATGAATTGCTTTCATAGGACTGTGTTTCAAACAAGAGCACAGGAAATTTCAAAGCCCTGGAGAGATCTCACGGATGCACGTGCCTGGCTACCCCTTCTCCCACTAATCTCTCTGTGGTGCCTTTGAAAGGTGAGGGGTGAATGAGACTTTATGGGGTCTCCAGGCCTCTGCCTGCCCCACCCACCTTTGCCAGCCTGAGGGGAAGGCCGCCTCTCACCTTCCCTGCCCTTGGCTGCAGCAAGCAAATTCTAGATGTCGGAGAGGCTGGGCTCCCTCCTGCCTCCTCCTCCAGGGAGTCCTCCCTGACCTACCCATTGAGCTGACCGACCTAAAAGAACACATGGTCCAAACACTCATCAAGGACTTCCCTGGCGGTCCAGTGGTTAAGACGCCATGCTTCCACTGCAGGGGGCGTGAGTTTGATACCTGGTTGGGGAACTAAGATCCCCGCACGCCTTGTGGTGTGGCCAAAAAATAGAAAAACAAATACACAAACAGAAACCACTTGTCAAGCAGCCACCCGGCTGCTTCTTTCCTTTCACATCTTGGTTCAAAGAGCAACCTACCAGCGCCTGGTACCATACTGAACACTCACACCAACTGATGCATTTAAGATCACACTGATCTGGTGACATCAGGTTGTCAGGACCCCCAATTTGCAAATGTGGCACAGAGAGGTTAAACAGCTTGCTCAAGGGCACAAAGCTAAGGAGCAGGGAAACCAGAATTTGAACACAGGCCGCCACCCCATCCAACCACCACCCACCCCATGCCCATTTTATTTGCTCCAAACGTGTTCTCTGAAATTATTTTTCTTCACATGTTTTTGGTGGTCTCTTATTTGTTTATTGCAGGGGCTTTTGTCTGTCTTGTTCACTGCTGTGTCCCCCGTGCCTGGAAGAGTCTGGCTCATAGCAGGCACTCAGTAAATGTCTACCGGATGAGAAGGTATCAAAATGAATTAGCACACACCAGTTCCACCCAAGCAAGGCAGAGATTAGGGCTGATTGCAGCAAGAAGGAGTTAAGCGAGACACAAAGTAGAACTTTCTCAGGGGCGGCAGATTGCACAGGGTGGGGACATTGCTAGGTCTGTGTGTTCTGCAGGCAGAAGGCCCCATGGCTGCCCTGAAAGGCATGTCTGGAATGGAGGTTGCCTCTCAAGAGATCCCGAGGCTGGGCAGGGCGGGGCCTCTGGCTGGGGGCCAGGGTCGCAGGGCTGGGTGTTTGGGATAGACACAGAACAGAAGGGTGGAGTCCAGAGCTGTCCAGGAACAACATGGGGACGCAAGAAAACACAGCTGGGTCCCTGCCCCCCAGCTTGTGCCCTCTGGTCCCTCCATGGGCTCTGGCCACCTGACATTCAAGGCTGGGATGGGGATATGGGCCCCACTGTAGGGGCCCTGCTGTAGGTTCAGAATGGCCTGGGCTTAGATCCTGGCTGTGTGACACAGGGCAAGTGAAGCTTCTCCCCAGGCCTCAGTTTCCCCAGCTATAATAAGAATTGACCTGAAAATCATTAGTAGATGGAGCAACAAGCACTGGCTAAGCACTTACTGTATGCACTAATTCACAAGAGTCTTAGAGGTGGGGGTCATTATTATGCCACTTCACAGATAAGGAAGCTGAGGCCCAGGGAGGTGAAGCTTCTCATTCAGGGTCACACAGTAAGAAGTGAAATTTGAACCCAGGTTGCCTGGCTGCACAGCCCACTGTCTTAACCTCCTCTGTAGGTGAAACACTTATCAGAGCCCTCAGCACCAGACTGGTATTCGATAAAGAACAGCTGTTATTATGATGAATCATTCTGGGAGCTCCTCCCAGGGGCCTCAGGACGGTGGTGGTGGGACAGCTGCCATTCTGCACATCCCACATCCCCTTTCCTGGAATGAGGACTCAGCAGTTCCTCCAGGGAGCAGCCCCTTCCTCCCTCAGGACTTGGGTGGGGCTCCTCTACCCCCAGGATCTGGGCCTGGGCAGTGAGATACACAGTGATTAGCTCAGTGATGGGCATATGACCCAAGCCAGCCAAGGAGGGCCACCCCTGGGATTTTTCTTGGTGCTATCTGGATTGAGGGGCTCCCTTTCCACTGAGCTGCAAGGACAGGTGCCCAGAGTGGTGGGGCTACCTTTGTCTGCCTGAGAGAGAAGGCTCCAGGGTGCACAGAGGAAGAGAAAGAGGGAGTTAGAGATTCCTGAGGATATTTGAGTACCTGGATCCAGCTATGCCTGAAGCCGTCCCTAAGTTACATGAACAACACATTTCCTTTTCATAGTCTGAGATTGGTTTCTGCCAATCAGGGACGATTTTTTGCCCAGCAGCCAACAGCCTTGAGGACCCTCCCCCATATACCTCCTGTTTTCCAGACATTTACAATGCGCTAGACATGAGCACACACGCTTAACAGACACCCAATTTCTTCTCATGGTCCCTAGAGGTACTGAGTCAGCAGCATAAGTGTCCCCTTTTCACACACGAAGAGACCGAGGCTCTGAGAGCTGGCAGAAGGACAGAGCTGGGGCTGGACCCCGGCATTCAGGGGAAGAAGGAGGGACCCTCCACCACCTGCCCCAGCCCACTAAGGCTCACCTGCTGCCCCATCGCAGCTGCGCTCTGTGATGCTGATCTTCTTTACCAGGTGGACGTTGCTGGTGGATGCAGGGGGTGTTGGGAACACTGTCTCTACCACCTCTTGGCTGCGGAACACAGGAGGGCTCTCGGCCCCGCCGGTTGTCGCCAGGGCCCGCAGCCCTGCCCCGTAGGGCTCCAGACTCTGGGCCCGCTGTGCAGGGGCCCCCGCAGCTGTGCTGGCCGCCACCTCTACCTCCCTTGGCCCCTCCACCACCCGGACAGTGTCCACACGGACTGGGCTGTCTGGTGGCGGCCAGGCCTGGGGCTGGAGGTCGGCCTGCCGGGCCTGAGCTGCCTGCAGCTCCTGGAGCGCCTTCTTGAGCTGGGTCTCCAGCACGGCGACCTTCGCAGCAAGGGCTGCCTCCCCGTCGGGCATGCCCAAGTCCCGCTCTCGGACCCAGGTGCCCACGCTCCGGGTCTCGAGCACCACCGGGTCCTCATGGGGCTCGGGGAGGTCTAGGCAGAGCTCGCTGCGCCCCCGGGCTCCCACCGGGTGGCCTAGGAATTTCTGGCTTTTGAGCTGTACCGTGAGCTGCCGCTTCTCCTCCTGCAGCACCGACAGCTTCACCTGGAGCACGGGAATCAGTTTCACCTGCTCCTCCAGCTGCCGCAGCTTCCGCAGGGCCCCCGCCATCTGCTCGCGCACGTGGGCCAGGTGCCCAGCACTGGGCGGCACCGGCGTGGACAGTCCCGATCCCCGCGGCGTCGGGGGTGGCAGCCCCACGCCCACCAGTGAGCTTGTCGAGCCAGCCACGCTGGGGGTCAGGGAGCCCAGGCCGGTGGGGGCGGCCGCCTGGTCCTCGAGGCGGCGACGGGCGTCCAGCAGCGTGCGCTCCACGCGCGGGTTGAAGCCGGCGCGGGTCTCCAGGGCGCCATACTGCGGGTAGAAGCCTCGGCCGCAGTAGGAGTAGGCCGAGTGGCGGCTGTCCCCGCTGGCATTGGAGCACAGGGACTCGGTGGACGTCCACCAGGAGCTAGGGCCGCGGGGCAGGGAGCCGAGGCGGGGCCGGCGCTGCACCGCCACCCGCCGCAGCGTGTGGCCCTTCTCGATGTCGTCCACGTACTTGAGAAAGTCCAGGTCCAGGCGGTAGCCGTAGGGCGTCTCCACGGAGTAGGGCAGGTCGGGCTCCTTGGAGGGGAAGGTGGGCGGGGAGGCTGGGCCGGGGGTCCCTGGGGTGGGAGGAAAGGCCAGCGCCTCTGAACACTGCGGTCCCCTCCTCGGGGCAAATTGATGCCCCTGGGAGGGTGAAGGCTTATCTGCCCAAAGGATGGGAGCCCACCGGGTGCTCAACTGCTCAGCTGTGTCTGCGGTCTCCGAGCCTCCCCCGGCCAGGGCAAGGCCCTGTCACCCCCTCAGACCCTCTCGGGGAAGGGCTGTGCCTCCAACCTCCCAACCAAGACAGGACCCTGTCTCCCCACTCAGACTCTCCAGAGGAGAACCAAGTTGTCCCTCTTCAGGCCCTCAGGGCAGGGCTTCGTCCTACCCTCAGCCTCCTCAGTAGGGCCCTCTCCCCTCCCCCAGGCCGTGTCTCCCCTCCCCCACCTCCAACCCCAGGGCAGGGCCCTCTTCCCCGTGAGACTCCTGACCTGGGAAGGGGGCTGGCACGTGCAGGACTTGGGCCATCCTCCTGCCTGCAGACGCTCCTCAAGGGTCACTTGGGGGACTGTGAGTCAGACCACCTGCAGCACGGGCTGAGGCTTACCTGGGGAGAGGGTGTGACGAAGCCCCCCCCCACCCCGAGTTGGGAATCTGCAGGGGGAGGGGAGGAGATGTGGCCACCTCTCCCCTCTGCCCCCTCCACCCCCCCTCCAAGTTTCCCCTTCCCCTGGGCGTGGGACCCTCTCATAGGTGCACACCCAGCCTGGCTGTGGAAAGGGGTGGGGTGCCCCCAGAGCCTGGAACAAAGAAACCAAAACTCACAGTCTGCCCGCACATCTGTCCGGCCCCTGGACAGGCTCCAGCTGTTCCCACAGCCCCACCTCCACAAGGCTCCCGGGCCGAGGAGGAGCCCTAAGCCTGACAGGCCCCACCTTTCCTGAGCCCCCTCCCCTTAGCCCAGGCAAGAGCTGGCTGCTGGGACAGATGGGGGCTTAGGTGGACCGAGGGCTGGGGCACTCGTGGGGAGACAGCCTTCCTGCTAGGATCGGAGGAGACAGAGACACAGGGGCACAAAGAGAAATAGAGATCAGGGTAAGGGACCCCAAAACAGAGCTGGGTCAGGCCAGGCGGTGCGGGTGGGGGGCGGTAGGGAAAGTTGGGGGGAGGCAGCGAGGAGCAAAGCCTTTTCCCTTTATGGAAACAATTTTCTCTAAAAATAAACAGTTTCGCTGCCGGGCTACACGAGAACTTCCTGCCCCCCCCCACCGCCCCCACCCCCGACCAAGGACGCGTCCGGCTCAGGGCTGGGGGGGGCGCGCGGTGGGGGGGGGCGGCGGGGATAGAAGGCCGGGTGGAGGCCCAAGAAGTCATGGGGGTGGGGAGAGGAAGTAAGAGGGGGTGCCTGGAGGCTTCAAAGGGGAGGGACAAGCAGGGCCTCTCACTAACCTGCTCCCCCCAGCCCTGGAGGCCGGCCAGGGCACTTTTGTCCCCAACACTCCACCTGAGTTTGGCCAGTTCTTTCTGCTGTCTGACCCCTAGCCACCCTGCTGCAGAGGTCCCGGCCCATCCCACCACCAGAGAGGACCCTTTGCAAGCTGCAGGTGCTGGGGCAGTGGGTACCTGGGAGGATGGGCCAGGTGGGGCACCTGCTGGGCATGAAGGCGGGGCCGGGGCTCCAGGGGCAGCCAAGCTTCTCCTGTCTCACACCCTCCTTGCTTAGCGTCTTGCTTCGTCTCTCCACGTCTCTCTGTGTCTCTCCACGTCTCTGTCTCTCTGTGTCTCTCTTCACTTCTCTCTCCCTGTCTCTCCACGTCTCTGTCCTCACTTCTCTGTCTTTCAATGCCTGGAACACACAGTCACCCAATTGTAGGAAATTTGGTTTTCCAGCTGCCTGGAGGGCCATCCCATGCACAACAGGGAGGTGATCAAAAATATTTTCTGTAGGGACTTCCCTGGCGGTCCAGTGGCTAGGACTCTGCACTTCCAATGCAGGGGGCGCAGGTTCAATCTCTGGGGAACTAAGATCCCGCATGATGCGTGGCGCGGCTGATAAAATAAAAGTTAATTTAAAAAAAGTTTCTGGGGACCTGAGATAGACTGGAGGCAGGGACCAGGAACGGTCCCCGGTGTGGAACCCTGGAGGTGGAGGGTGTGAGGCGAATAACAGTAATAACTATAATCATCATCCCGGCAACTCATTTGATCATCATGACAACCCTACCAGGTGGGTAGTTATCAACCTGTTTTACAGATGCGGTGTTTGGGGACACAGAAATACACAGTGACTTGCCCAGGGTCACTGAAGGGGGAATTAGCTGGGTCTGGATTTGAATCCTAAGCCTGGTAGATTCCCCCACTGCCAGCCAAGCCACCCTTAACCCCCTTGCCACATTCCTCTGCCCATTTCCCAGGCAGAGAGACTGAGGTCTGAGAGTCTCCAGCCATCTGACCGTCTTCCACGTGGGCCGGTGACTGACTCAAGGTGGAGAAAGCAAATTGTGGGGGAAAGTGTAATGGTGGTGGGTGTCTGTGGCTGAGACTCCTCTCCCTCTATAGGACCCCTGGAGAAAAGGGAGGACACGGGATAGGACAGAGACACATGGAGAGAAAGGGACAGGACACTCCAAGAGGGGACAGGTGGGAGGCTCAGGGAAGGGGCGGGGGGTCCCGGGCAGGCCTGGATGTCCGGCGGGGTCTCCCTAAAGCCCCCCTCCCAGACCAGCCTGGACGTCTCTGGGGTCTTCCCGCTCCTCTCCCCGCCTCAAAGACGGGGGCGAGGAGGACCCCGCCCCGTACAGGGTAGGGGCGGGGCCTGCGGGGTCCCCAGCTAATGGCAAACAGCTGCTGCTCCCCACGCCGGCCCAGCCGCCAGGCCGAGGCCCAGCCCGGCCGGACGCCCGGCCGCCTTCCCGCCGCTTGGGCCTGGCTCCGGCCCGGCCGCGGAGGAGGGCGAGGGAGGACCGGGTGGGGGGGGGTGGGGAGGCGAGACAGAGGTAGAAAGGAGGATGGAGACAGGGGAGAGGGGCAGAGGGGAGGCAGTGATGGGGCAAAGGGGCAGGGAGGTACGGATGGAGGATGGGGTTGGGGGAGACAAGCAGGGACAGACAGGGTCAAAGATGAGGACGGGGCAGAGGCGCGGGACCAAGACACTCAAAGTCCGGAAAGTTTGGGCACAGATGATGGAGTTGGAGGCAGCAGCTGGTAGAGACCGGCGAGATCGCGCCCCGGGGTTAGGGGTGGGGTGGGTGGGGTGGGGACCACGCTCGAACCCCGAACCGGACTCGAACCCCGACCCAGCCCGGGTCCTACTCGCCTCGCGCGCTCCGGCCGCCGCTGTCCCAGCGTCCCGCCGCCCGTGCGTCCTCAGCGCGCCGCCGCCCGAGCGCCCGGCCCTCGGCGGTAGCTCCGCCCCGCCCCGCCCCCAGGGCTGGCCCCGCCCCTCTAGTCGCCAGCGGCCCGGCCACTGTGGAGGGGGATGGGGGGGGAACAAGATCGCACCTGGACGGGCAGGTGTGTGTGCGCCCGTGGGGTATCCGGCCTCGCCCCCTCTTCCCGTCCTCTGGGCAGGGTCCCACCACCGCTACCCTCCCCTCCGACAGCTGCCGCTGGGCCGCTGCCGGGGGCGGGAGAGGGCGGGGCTGGCCGGGGTCCAACTCCTGGAGGGAGGGAGGTGGTGGTGGCGGCGGCTGCGGGAGGTCACCCCTCCCCCCGCCGGCTCAGGGCTGGAAGCCGCCCAGCACAGGCCTGGTACACGGTGGCGTGACCACCGCGGGGCGGGAAGGGAGGGCTGGGTCAGCGCGAGGCTGCACAGACCGTAGCTAAGGCCTGGGCTCCAATCCTAACTCCACCAAGACTTTACTTGCTGCCTCAGTTTCCCCATCTGTAAAATGGGGCTAAGAATGCTGCCTGCCTGATAGTGGTGTTAAGATGATTTTATAACCATGAGGCAGGGGCCTAATAGAGGTCCCTCAGGCAGAAAGGCCCATAAACGGGGCAGTGTCTTTGCGGAAGCCAATTATACAGGGCTGGGCACTTAACGAGAGTTTAATAAATGTTACTATTATTCCCCCTGCACACATGTGACATTGTCATTTGTGTGTTGCCTTCCCCACTAGAATGTCAGCTCTGCAAGGGCAGAAATTTGCATCCACTGTCACTGCTGTGTTCCTGGCACCCAACTAGTTCTCAGTGTCTGTGCATCAACAATCAGGGTGTGCAGGTAGAGGGTGCACATGGGACCCAGCTCCTAGGGACCACACCACACAGGCTGTTTATAAAAACCATTTTAAATTAGAAAAGGTAAGAAGCATCAGTGCACACAGACAAGAACAGAGGGACAGAGGGCCCAGACCCATGTGCGATGTGGTCACCCCATGGCTGAGTGGGCAGTGGGGGCGACTGTCAGGAAGGCACAGACAGCTGAGTCCAGGGTGCTGGTTCCTCTGGGTGTGGCTTCAGGCCCTGCGGGCTCAGAGGTCAGCCTTCCGGAAACTTGCTCTGTTCAAGGAGTTCCTGGGGGAGGAATGAAGTGGCTCAACATGGCCACAGGGCCCCCAACTCCATAATGCTCCCCAGCCTCCTCCTCCACCCCCCCTCCTTTTCCTCCACCCTCCTCCTCCAAGGAGGTCTTCTATGGTCTTCCTGGCTCCTTTTACATTGGTTCTGATCTGGCCATGGAATCAGAAATTCTTAGAATCCACCACTGGAGATATGAATCACGCCCATTTTACAGATGTGGAAACTGAGGCACAGAAAAATGAAGTCACACACCTGGGAAATGATCAGAAATGGTTGCCCTGAGCTTGAATATGTGTACGTGTCTGAGTATTCACATGACTGTGCAAAGCCCTGAGTACCCGTGTTGATGTGCACATGTATGACGGCCCCCACGCTCTGCCTGGCTTTGCCTGCCCCCTCTCTCCCTCTCTAGGGTGGGAGGCCTGGGTCAGGCACCTGAGGCTGGCTGTGTTTGGCGCCAGCAGCTGAGGCAGGCGCTGGGTGAGCAGAGGCTGCAGAGCTTCCCGCAGGCGGGAGTAGTTGCGCTCCAGCTCACGGTGGTACTCCTTCTGGTCCGGCCCAATCAGGGCTTTGTTCTTCCGCAGCGCATCCTCACACCTGAGGGAGGACCAGATGGCAGGAGATGCTCAGGGGCTGACACTCAGAAGACAAAGCAAGACCAGAGGTGGGGAGTTCGCGAGCTGGGGTCAGGCATGCAGAGGAGCCTATAATGGGGGTCTGGCAGGTGGATATGACTTAGTGGAAATCAGAGAGGCTACAATGGGGGCTCAGGTTGATAGACAGGCTGTACTGGGGAGTCAGATAGGCAGAGAGCCATAATGTGGGGGTTAGAGGGACTCTGACTGGGAGGGTGGTCAGGCCTACTTCTTGCAGAAGTCCTTGAAACAGAGCCGCAGCTTGTTGTGATGCCTGAAGAGCTTAGGGTCTTGCGGGATCTCGGCCAAAAACACCTGGGCCACCTCCAGTGGACCCTGTGGGGTGATAGGGGCTTGTGACGATGTCTGCACGGCCCCCGGGGGCCTCAGGCAGCCTGCATACCCCACCGACCGTGCCTGGTTTACAGTGGGCCCCACGGAGCCCTGAAGCACCATCTGCAGCATTTTGGCATCAGGCGGGTCCTGCTCGGTGGCGAAGGCCAGTTCCCGAGTCTTCTTCTGCATGTCCTCAATGGCCACCTCTACTGGCGTCAGCACTGTCTGCGGGGTGGAGATGAGCAGGCACACGTCGGGACCTGAGGATGTGCTGACCCAACCCAGCCCACGGCAGCTTGGACCCCAGCTGGGGGTGGACAGGGGTACAAGAGACTGTAAGGAACCAGGTCTGGGGCTCCTGCCTCCTTGGGTCTGGCAGGGTTGGGGGTCAAGGTTCAGCTGCCTTTGTCTGGTTCTGATAACTTTGGTCTGGTTCTAGTCCAGCCTTGGGTCAGCAAGGTCTGGAAGTAGGGGTTTGAGTCTGCAGATTGGGGTCTGGAGGTTGGAGTTTGGGGGTCCCTGGCCTCCCTTGGTTTTGGGGTCTCTGTACCTCCCCTCCCTGGGCCTCCCCCAGGCCTGGGCCCCGCCCACCTCCTCCCGGTGGCACACGCGGATTCGTGTCTTGATGTAGGGGAAGGCGTGGTCTGTGCTGAGCAGCGTCTTGCGCTTGTGCTGCTCGGGCAGTTCTCCGTGTGCGCGCCCGTCCGGCGTGAAGGGCGTGCAGAACAGGAAGGTTCGCAGCCCGTAGTTGCGGTCGAAGTAGGTCACCCGGTCCTTGAGCTCATAGGTGTCGAAGTGCGGCTCCACGTATGTGATCTGGATGTAGGCCTGGGGCACGGGGCTCGGGGGTGAGGCTCTCAGCCCCAATACACACACCTGGGGCTTGCTGGCCTCCCGCAGGGGCCCCATCCCTGGAGAAAGGGGATTTGGGCCTCCTTGGGTCTGGGGGCCTTGGATCTGGGGTTCCCAGGTCTCCGTGTGTCTCCTTTGGATGTTTGGGAATCCCCTGAGGAATAGGATGTGGGGTCCCCGAGGGAGATAAGCTTTGGAGTTTCCCAGAGGTATAGGATTTGAGGGGCCGCAGGATTACAGTACTTGGAGTTCCCCTTAATATAGGATTTTGGGATCCCTGGCGGGATAGTAAGGAGCCCTCACCTTCTGGGGGTCCAGCTTGGTCTTGTCCACAGGGTTAGAATCTTTGATGATCTGGACCACGTCCTCCCCGAATCTCTCCGTGTAGAACTCCTGAGGACATGGGGCTGACTCACAGCTGCTCAGCTGCAGCCCCAGTGCCCTGTCCCAGGGCACCCCGCCCCACCCCGCCCCAGGGCAGCCCAGTGCCCTGTCCACCCACCCCCCCGCCAGGACGTGCCTCCAGCCGGTGTGAGATCTCGGCCAGCTTCGTGATGGACGGCTCCTTGTACACGAACTCCTGTTCATCTAGGTCACCGAAGCGGGCGCCGTAGAAGCCCACGCGGAAATATGTCCCGAACACACGCTGGGGCTGTGGGAAAGCTCTTGTTGCCCAGGAGGCCCTGCTGGAGGTCCCCCTACGCCAGAGACACATGGGTCCTCAGGCCCCACGTGCAGAAGAGGTGGGCATGGGCAGAGGACCCCGGACACCCCAAGAACATCACATCACGGGCACAGGCAGGGGCATGGACCCACATGACTGCCAATTGCCCACACCCTCACTCTTTTTCCCCAGCCTGTCTCCTACCTCCCCCAAATCTTTATACTCATTTAACACAGACCCTTAGTTTCTGATTCTCCCTCATGACCCATGCAGTTCTTCAGAGTCTGGATCTCAATATGACATGAGAACTGGGGCCCTATTGCTCATAACTAGGTCCTCAATGCCTATAGGTCTGGGTATACAGTAGTATAGTAGTATACATAGTATAGTAGTAGTATACATACGCATGAGTGACTGAGGGAAGGCGTGGCCGTTTCTTGCTCTGGGACAGAGGCTCTGGTTCCCTTGTTCCAGTGCATCCCCTCCCCTCCTCCCAGATCTAAGTTTGCCAAGAAGGACCCCCTCCCTCCAGGTAGACTACTTTCCACCGGGAAGGATGGGGGTGGCTCCATGTTCACTCACCAAGGCAGGTCCAGGCAGGGTGAGATGGGCACCAGGAGATGGAGGTGGGGAGCAGGGGGCAGAGAGACAAAGTCATGGGTGAGGTCAGAGGTCACAGCCCCCAACCCCCCAGAGTCCTGGTTATGCTGCCCCATGAGAACTAGTCCATGGGCAGAGACAGGAGATCCGGGGAGGGAGGGGACTTGCCTGCCCCGCCCAGCTCCCACCCAGTCCTCCCCCCTTGGTTCTGGGTTCCTGCCATCTTTGGCCAGAAAATTCTCCCCAAACTAGGAGATGCCTAAAAATAGACCCAAGTAGGGGAGAGGCGGGAGAGGGGGGACATTAAATGGGAATGAGGAGCAGAGATCCTGGGGGAAGCTGGGGAGACAGGGAGGGACAGAAACCAAGAGAGACACACAGAGAGAGTGATCAAGGAGAGAGGCAGAGACAGGGAGAGATGGACGGAAAGAGACCAAGAGACACAAAGAGAGAGAAAAAGAAGCAGAGACAGAGGAAGTTGGAGGCCCCCCCTTCCAGGCAGTGACCAAGCTGGCCCTGCCTGAGGGAGGGGTGTCTCTGGAGAGCTCCCAGCTGGGTGAGTCACAAGCTGCCCTGGAGATCTGGGGCAGGGAGGGGGGCTCCGGGGGGAAGTAGTGGGGTGCGTCATCGCCCACTGAGCCCCCGCGGCCAGGCAGCTGTGCTCCTCCAGCGCCCCCTGGTGGTTCCTGACCACTGTTGACCAGAGGCAGGTGGCCACTCACCTCCCAGCCGGAGCTCTGTGGGTGGGGACAGAAGGGTCAAGGTCAGCTGAGCCCAGCAGGGGCCAGGGGCTGGGGCCGAGGGCAGGGTCTGAGAGGGCGGCCTGGGCCCACCTGGTGCATGATCTTGGTGAAGGCCTCCTGCAGTTTGCCGTGCACGGCAGCCAGCTTCTTATAGTCGCGGTGGGCTTCCAGGATGGGGATGAGGGTCTTGTAGACCTCATTCACTGCCTCGTAGAGCCCACCCTGGGGGTGGAACATCAGGATTTCCAGCACCAGCCCTGATCTTCTCTCCTGCCTGGAACAACCCTCCTTCCATGCTCCTACCCATCCTCCAGGGTGCCATCTTCCATCACCTCCTCCAGGAAGCCCACCCTGACCACATCTGCCCCAGATGGGGTACCAGCCTTTCCACTCAGCCCCTACAGACATCCTCTGTGGTCTCCACCATGCTTACTACGGACCCGGTGCTGTGTACATGTACACTCTACCCATGTTCCTTCATTGGTGGGAGGAGTCATCTTTTTCCATTCCTCAGAGGGGAAACTGAACTTCAGAGATGTGGAGGGGCTCCCCAGGGCCAGGACCTGAAGGCCGGCCCTTCTGGCATGGTGCCTAAAACCTCCACACCCAACTGCCTCCCAGCACATGGTAATGGCCGCTCCTGAGTGCCGCTGGCCCCCAGTCAGGGCCAGCATCAAGCCTGGCACATGGCAGGTATCCTGAGCTATTTGCTGACTGTTAGAGGTCTGTGTCTACCGTCTGGCTTATTCCCAAGGCCTCTGTCTCTGAGACTCCAGCAAAGTGATCATAATAATAAAAACAGCAATAAAAAAAAAAAAAACACCTCTAGAAAAAAAGGAAAAGAAAAAAGAAGACTTGATGCAAAGAACTGAAACAGGATGGTAAATATAGGTGGTCACTGAATTTCAGTGCTGGGTATGGGGGGGTGGTGGGGATACAACTTTCTTTTATGTGTTCTTGAAATTTTTTATAACAAAGAATTTTAGGGAATTCCCTAGTGGTCCAGTGGTTAGGACTCTACATTCTCACTGCAGGGGGGCCTGGGTTCAGTCCCCTTAGTCGGGGAACTAAGATCCTGCAAGCTACATGGTGTGGCACAAACAAACAAACAAACAAAAAAGAATTTAAAATGGTAACAATATATCCAAGGCTTATTATATCCAGACCACGTGTCAAGGGTTTTATGGGGAGAAAGGCAGGTAACAGGGTCTCTGAGGGATCCCAATCCTTCTTCACAAATCCCCTGCCCAGAAAGGGTCTGGGCAGCAGCTTCACCTTGAGTCTCTGGGAGCAGGTATCGGGCCCATCAGCAGATGCACGATGCCGCCCCAGCCCCAGGCCTCACCATGGTGAAGTAGGCGGCCGCCTGTTCCAGCAGCCCCACCAGCCCCAGCTCCGTGAAGTGCTTCCCGGAACAGAAGCCCTCCTCATCAGGCGACAGGATGTCGTCAGAGATGGCGGACTCCTCCAGCACGTTGGACGAGATGTTCTGGGGTGGGAGGTGGCGTCAGAGCCTGGTCCTCGGCCCACGTGTGCCACCCCCTGCCCGCCACGACCCCACCCCCCATCCCCCCATCCCTGCCGCTCACCTGGAAGGAAACGCAGCCCACAGGCAGGTGGCGGCTGTCCTCCAGCAGAGCGAGGTACTCCGCCACCAGGGCGGCCGCGTGAACCATGCACTGCGCAGCCTCCGCGTGGTTGCCCAGCTCCGCGTGCTTCCCCGCCATGTTCTGCAGCCATGTCAGCCGCAGGTCTGGGGAGCCCTGGTAGCCCCGGGCAATCCTAGAACCCAGGTGAGGGGGGATGTGAGGAGGATGGAGACTCACCTTGCCCCCCTGCTCACTCCTCACCTGTCCATCCCCTTCACCTGTGACCCCACCCATCTGCCCCAGCCAATCTCCTCACCTTTACCCCATTCACCTGTCTCCTAACTTATCCCACTCCTTACCTGTCCATCTCTTCATTACCCCCACAAGTGTCACTCTGGGTCTGCCCAGGCCCATCCCTTCTGTATGCCCCCTGCCTTCCCTGTCTCCATCACCTGGGCCCCCATCTCCCACTCCCCAGTTTCTTACTAAATACCCTTCACTCTCCTCCAAATCACTTGTTCCCCTAATCTGTCACCCCTTCATGGGTTAGCACCTCACTTGTCTCTCCCACCTGTACCCCTCACTTATTCTTGCGCTCCTCTGTCATTCTCATCTGTATGTTCATCTGGCACCATTTTTACTTGCTCGTTGACTTGTCCTCACCTGTCTGCTCACCTCTCCATTCACCTGTCTGCTCACCTGGCCCCTCACCTGTCTGCCCTCTCACTTGGTCATCTTCACGTGTCTCCTCTCCTGGTCCCTCTTCACTTGTCCATCCTGACTTGTCTCTCTTATTACCTGTACGCTCACCTGCTCCCTCCCCACCTGTCCCTCTCACCACCTCCTCTCCCCTCACCTGTCTGTGAAATGGCTGAAGGTTCCAACCGGCCCTCCTAACCTGTACATGAGGTCGATGAGCATTTCCGGGTCCTCCTGATGCTCCTTCATCTTCACCGTGTCAGTCAGGATCATGTGCAAGTTGAACATCAGGTCCTGGACCTGGAGCGGGGGAATGGCCAGGAGTGACGGAGCCGAGGTGGTGGGGTCAGGGGTCAAGCGTAGCAGGGCAAAGACCCTGGCTGGGGAAGGTGGGGCGGGGGTCCGGCGGGGTCACCTGCTCAGCAAAGGTGCTGTCCCGCAGCCCCACATCCTCCTCGGCATAGGTGAGGATGGTCTTGAGTGAACGTCGCAGGTGTTCTTCGCTGAAGTTCTGCGTTGTCCCCACCAGGGACGAAAGCGACATGGTCACTTGCATCTTCACGCGGGCAAAGTTCTGGGTGGGCCGGGGAGGAAGAGCACGCCTGACTGTGGACCTCGGACCCTCACACCAGAGCCTGCTTGACCCGCTGACTTCACCCCTCTCCCCTCTTGCCGTGCGTCTATCGCGTCAAGACCCCTAGTCGGCCACCCTCCCCAGAGCCGCAGATCACACACCCCCACACACCCCCACTTACATTGCCAATCTCGAAGTTCTGGCGCATGAGGAGGTAGAGGGAGGCGCTGGCGTGCGTACGGATGGCGCTGATGCGGCTGCCGCAGTGGCGCAGGAGCCTCAAGCAGAGGTCGGCACACAGCTCCGTGTCCTCCTCAAACAGCAGCTCTGGGAACTGGCCCCCAGGGCAGGACAGACACCAGTCAGCCCCTCCCCGCTCTGGCTCAGAAGGTCCCCGATGGGGACATGGGCAGAAGCATCAGTCTGTGTTCTGCCTTCTCTGGCCAAGCCCAGCAGGTTTTGGCGTCAGACCTGGGTTTAAGCCCTTACTGTGTGACTCCGGGTGAGTAACTCTGCCACTCTGATTCTCAGTTCCCTCCTCTGCAAACTGTAGCTAAGGAGTGAGTGTCTGCCTCATGGAGTTGCTGAGCACACAACAGTCGCTCAATAAATGGGCTGTGATTGTTACTCTTAAGAAGCGTGGCTGTCAGAGGTACTCACCTTGGATACCAGGGCCCGTTGTGTGGCCAGGCCATGCTGCAAGAAGAGGGCACTCTGGGCACTGCCCAGACTGTACAACACAACCTTTAGTACCGCGCCCAAGATACTCTCCCGGGCCTCTGACAGCATCACCGTCTGGGGGGCCAGAAATCCAGCTGTTAGAGACTGGGGTGGTTGTGGAGTCACGGAAGGAGAGGGATTCTGGAGTCAGAGATCACAAGGCCCTGTGGTGGGGTCAGAGGTGAGGGAGATGCTGGATCAAGCCCTACCTGCACGATGATCTCCAGTGTATCCAGAACCACCAGGCTTGCCTCGGTTGCCAGGTTCCCGTCCACCAAGGCCTCGTGTTCCATTTCATCCTTGGTCCTGGAGGAGACAGGAGGGATTGAGGGGGCCTCTCAGGGCCAGACTCCACCCCACGGCTGAGGTCTTTCCCCTCCCTCGGCTGCCCTGGAGGGGGCGCCAGTTCTCTGGAAATTGATCTAACCCCAGCAAACTACTTCCTGCCCACACCCACTTGTCCACACGGTCCGAGGTTTGTCTCCAGTGTGTGACGCTCTTCCGCCAGCGTACATTCTCCTGGTTCCCAAATGGGCTCCTCTCTGAGACACACAGGTGCGTGTTCACAGATGTGCAAAAACATAAAGACACACGTGACCATGAGAATGGATCCCACACACATGGGATCCCTATGAGGACACTGGGCGACATGGATGCTTGCGGAGTGGATGCAGTTAGACGTGAACAGGGAACACAGACACCCACATGTATAGTGATAACGTGTGGACTTCTTTCTGGGAAAAGTAAGCCAAATAGAGGCAGAGATGGTCCCCGCCTTGGGGGCCCTGGTACAAAGGCTGGGAGGCACCGGGTAGGGACGTGCATGGGGTACATCTCCCTCTCACCACGGCTCCGTCGCACCATCTCCTGTCGGGCTCCGATGGTGCCCAAGATAGCTTCCTCCAGCCGGGCCTTCATGTCCAGTGATTTCTTGAACGTGAGACTGTTGATACGTTCAAAGGCCTTTCTCCCCTGCAAGAACAGAGAACAAGTTCGAGGTTGACTCTGCTCTTTACTGTGGGCTACCCTGGTCCTGCTTCTTCTGCCTCCTATACCCCAGTCCCCTGCCCACCCCTCGAACCTTGTATTCAAAGGCAGCCAGACAGAGGTACAGCAAGTCCAAGAGACGACCCAGCTGAGGGAGGGCCAGGTCCGCAGCCCAGCGCTGCAGCAGGGCTGGCTCAGCATTCTTCAAGACCCATAGCACACACACCAGCAAGGTCCGGCTAGACTCGGCAGAGAGGGCACAGCCTGAGCGAGCAGCCTGGGGACAGAGAGAGGACAGGGCACTCAGAAGGGAGAGAGGTGACTTTCATTTTTCTCCATATTAAGATGAGAACTGGCCAATTGGTACTTCATTGCATAAATTCCATTACCAGGTTATTGGACACACAATGTCCAAAATACAATAAAAAAAATCACAAGACATGTGAAGAGGCAGGAAGATGTGATTGATAAGGGAGAAAAGACATTAGACGCAGGCACAAAAACAATCAAATGTTGGATGGGGTCTCTGGGGACAAGGCTGGTACTCACTGTCGCTGGGCCCTGGGAGATGCTGGCCCGGGAGCCAGGGGCCAGGGGGCCACCAGCGATGGCCATGGCCACTGAGGGGTTGATGGTGCCTCCCATGTCCCCTTCCCCTTCTGTGTCTGAGTCGAGCATAGAGGCCAGTCTTGACCGCGGACCTGGACCCTCTGGGGGGAGAAAAGAATGAGACCGTGGTTAAGTGCTGTCTCTGTCTCCAATTTCAGCTCACAGGTCACCTCCTCAGGGAAGCCTTCCCTGATTCCACCCCCCAGACCAGGGTGGAGTCTCTAGTTATTGACTCCCACAGCTCACTTATTGTACTTGTAATTAGATACATGCAGCATGCAACTGTTTCTAAGATCCACAAAGGCCTGGACTATATCTGCTCTGGCCACTCTAAACTCAACACTGAGAACGTGGCCTGGTGCACAGGAGCAGTCATTGTAAAGATGATGATGATGATGATGATCGCAATGGTGACAACCACAATAATAAATGCTTCTGCTATTATTTATAGCACCAACTGGCGCTTACATAGCATTTCCTGTGTCAGGTGCTGTTCTAAGCACTTTAACAATATTAATTCTTACTCTTCAGAACAACCCTATGAGATAAGTACTTTTATCACCCTTACTCTTTGGAAGAAGAAACTTAGGCACAGAGAGGTTAAGTTACTTTCCTGGGGTCACACAGTAGGTAAATGGTAGAGCTAGGATTTTAATCTAAACAGTCTGGTTCCAAAATCTCTGATCTTGGACTTCCCTGGTGGCACAGTGGTTAAGAATCCACCTGCCAATGCAGGGGACACAGGTTCAATCCCTGGTCCAGGAAGATTCCCACACGCCACGGAGCAACTAAGCCCGTACGCCACAACTACTGAGCCTGTGCTCTAGAGCCCACATGCCACAACTACTGAAGCCTACACGCCTAAATCCTGTGCTCCGCAACAAGAGAAGCCACTGCAATAAGATGCCCGCACACTGCAACGAAGAGTGGCCCCCGCTCACCGCAGCTACAGAAAGCCCGTGCACAGCAACGAAGACACGACACAGCCCCCGCCCCCCGCCAAAATCTCTGATCTTAAAAGAGTACTCTCTCCACTCCCCCCTCCACAAAAAACACAGTCTCATCAGAGAGAGAGAGTTGCTGCCAACAAATACAGAACAGGTTTCACTCCAGAGAGTCTTGAAATAAAAGGTCAGTCAACTGAGTTTTACTAAAGCTCCAGCTCAGTTTAACCTAGCTGAATTCCTGAGTGGATTGAGGTGATCAGCCCCTTATCCTAGCTGCCTAAGAGAGAGAAAGGGGAATGCTCACTGGGAAAAGATGACATTGCTTCAGTCCTGATGGTCCTTTTACACGCAATGTCCAAAATACAATAAAAAGTCAGAAGATGTGAAGAGGCAGGAAAAGGTGACTGATAAGGGAGAAAAGACAATAGAAGCAGGCACAGAAATGATCAAATGTTGAAGTGAGCAAAACTTTAAAATAAAAAATAAAAAAGATGCACAAATATGGGTTAAAAAATGGAGAATTTCAGCAGAGAACTAGAATCTACAACAACAACAAAATCAAAATTTACAACTGGAAAATATAAAATTTGAAATTCAGAACTCAGTGGAGGGGATTAATAGAAGACCAGACACAGCAGAAGACAGAAGTAGTGAGCTCAAACACATGTGAATAGAAAGTTTCCCAACTCAAGCACAGGGAGCAAACAGAATGAAAAACAGAACAGAGCACAGCAGACACTTGTAACATGATCACAAAGGTCTAACATACGTGTAATTGGAGTCTCAGGAGGAGAGAAGAGAGAAAACGAGGCAGAAAAAAAAAATTCAAGAGATAACTGAGAATTTCCCCCGAATGACGAAGGGGATCAACCCACCAGTCCCAGGTCTGTGCTTCCAACCACTGAACACACTTGTCCATCAGTGGTGCCAATGAATATGCACATAAATGAACGAACACAGGGCTCCAACTGATGTTCCCCACCTTTCCCTCCTCACACCTCTTTCTAGAAGATAATTCATCTCCCATTTATTGCACGCTGACAATATCCCAATACTACACGTCCTCAGATTTTCACATAATCCTAGGAAGTAGTTGGTGCTATCACTGTCTCCATTTTACAGGTGATAAATCTGAGGCTCAGAGAGGTTAATGGCTTTCTTGGGGCCCCACAGCAGGACTTGAACCCACTCCTCTGATCCTAACACCCATGTTTTTACTCCTAACATGCTCGCCCACCTTTCCTGATCTGAGCCTTGTGGGATCAATCAGGCCCCCAGATCGTGGGACCCCACCCCGCCTTGCCCTGCTGACCAGCAAAGTCATGCAGCCGTGGCAGTGTGTCCCGCGCCAGTGACAGCAGTGGCAGGTATAGCTCGGCCACCCGGGCCTTCACAGTGGCCTCGGCGTAGCGGGGGTCAGCATCATGGCCACAGAGCAGGCTGTGGACAGCACTGATGGCCTTCTTGTGCAGCAGGGACGCCCTGTGGGGTAGTGAGGTGCTCAGGACAGAGTGGGTGTGGCTCCTGGACCTTCCTCCCACCCCACGGCCAGGCAGGGCCTGTGCTCACCCCTCGGCCTCAGGTTCCAGGGCCAGGGCCAGTTCCGTCAGCAGGAGCCCAGCCAGGAAGTGCTGCTGCCGGAACGACCCACTCAGCTCGAACATGCTGATCACCTTGGGGTCTGGGGCCTGGCTGGAAAAGGTGGAGCTCTGGAGAGGGGGGCAAAGCAAGGGACCAGGGGCCAAGGGTCAGAGGTGAGAGGTTAGGGTTAACTCATCTGTGAGATGACAGGGCACAGGGTCCAAAGTTAGAGATTTGAGAAATGGCAGATGGAACACCAGTCTGGGAGTTAGGATTTAGGGGTGAGAAATCAGAAGCTGGTCCTCCTAGGAAACTGCTGAGAATGCAGGGTCAGAGGTGAAGGGTCACAAGGTAAGGGGTCAGTCCCCTGGGCAGTGGCCTATTGTGAAATGGACAGAGATGAGGGAACCATCATCAAGAAGGGCTGAAAGGTAAGAGGTCAGAGGTCAAGAAGAGGAAGCAGATGTGAGGCCAGCCCACCTGCGAGGTGGTGGAAGATACGGAGGGCGAGGGCGAGGCCGGGGGTGACAGGGGGCAGCAGGGGAGGTTGAGGGTCACATAGTGCTCGTGGCCGCAGAGGATGCGGGTGAAGTCCATGCGCAAGGTCAGCAGCACCGCCGGGTTGGGAGCTGACTGCAGCCGTGTGGCCACCTGCGGGGGAGGGTTCAGCGGGTGACATTACACTGCTCTGCCCACCAATCCACACCACCCCCTTCCATGTCCCCGCAGGTGTGCTGTCCCCTCCAAGTCCCCCACAGGTATGCCGTCCCCACCACATCTCCGCAGGTGTGTTGTTCCTACCACGTCTCTGCAGGTGTGCCATTCCCACCACGCCCACCCCTACCTGCTTGTAGTGAGCCCGGACCAGGCTGAAGACAAAGCCGCGGTCCACCAGGGACAGCAGATCACTGAGGAAGAAGGCCAGGCTGGCGTTGAGGTGCTCGGCCAGCTCCACGTCCTGGGGGAACAGGGCCTGTCAGCCCACACCCACTCACCCCATCAAGCCTCCATCCCTGCCCTTGGCCTGGCTCTCGCCAAGGCCACCAGTGACCCCCTAAGAGCCGTGTCACTGCCCGAAAACCTTGGTTCTCCTCGACACGCCCTTGTCTCTAGGCTCCAGACTCCCAGGCTTCCTGGTTGTCCTCCTCCCTCTGACTAGCCCTTCCCTTCCCCAGTTAGTGTCTACCCTCCACCCGGCTCTGTTGAGGACACTCTTTTTTATTCTCTCACCAGATTTGAGTAACACAACACAGATGGCAGAGGCCGGCTGCTGACCCCCCACCACATCCTCTCACAGGTATTAGGATGCTTCTTCAGAGTTCAGAGCTGGGTAGGGACTACATTTCCCAGCCTCCCATGCAGCTGAGAACAATCATGTGACCACATTCTGTCCAATGGGATTTGAGAGGAATGATGTGGCCACTTAAACAGAAGGGGCAGGTCCTCCGGTTTCCATAGTCTGTAATGCCTGATGTGGCAGGTACCATGATGAACTGAGATGGCCAGGCCCATACCATGGAGCCCCCCGTAGCCCATCTATGCTCAGAAATAAACTTTGGTCACATTTAAACCATTTGTGATGATGTTCAAGCAAATTAATCTTTGCCCTAACTGATAAACCCTAAGAAATCATTTAACAAGTATCTATTATGTACCAAGTCTTGTGAATGAGACAGACATGGTCCCTGCTGCTTGTCCAGCTCTCAGTCTCATGGGGGGGGGGATGGGGGATAAGAGTATTCTGGATAGTTCTATGTGTTTCAAAGACAACTAACAGGGTGCTATTTCAAGAGAAGCCTGAAGGATGAGCAAGAGCCCAGGGGAGAAAGGCATTCTGAAGAGAGGGAACAGTAAGTGCAAAGGCCCTGGAGCAGGAAGCGCCTGGCAAGTGTGAGGAACGACAAGGAAGGAGGCTCCTATGGCCTCAAGGCCCAGCTGCCCTCCTGCTTTTGGGAGCTACTCATGGCCTCACAAGTTAGCCTCAGTGGCTCGCAGTTCCCTGCAACCCAAAGAAACAAAATACAAAATCCACCTGAGCTCCAAGTCCTCAAGTGGGGCAGAGACTTGTGCATGGAGACTGATACAGTTGGTGCTCCATAAATGTCAAGTGAAGGAATGAAACCGCTGTGGCCATCACTGATAACCCCCCGGTGCTGTGACGAAGGTGCTTCTCAAGGGCATTGTTCTTCCCTACAGCCCCCCCCCTTTTTCTTTTAAAGAAGATGTTGTGGGTAGGAGTTTATTAATTAATTAATTTATTTTTGCTGTGTTGGGTCTTCGTTTCTGTGCGAAGGCTTTCTCTAGTTGTGGCAAGCGGGGGCCACTCTTCATCGCGGTGCGTGGGCCTGTCACTGTCGCAGCCTCTCTTGTTGCGGAGCACAGGCTCCAGACGCGCAGGCTCAGTAGTTGTGGCGCACGGGCCTAGTTGCTCCGCGGCATGTGGGATCCTCCCAGACCAGGGCTCGAACCCATGTCCCCTGCACTAGCAGGCAGATTCTCAACCACTGCACCACCAGGGATGCCCCTTCCTGCAGCCCTTTTGAGGAGAGTTTCCTCATAATCTGGATCAGCCTCCGGGAACTCAGCCCTTGGGAAGGCTCTAGTGAAACAAGGTTAAAACCTTTGAGACCAGCCCAGAGGTCATGGGGGATTGCACAAGGGCCAGCTTGGGCCGACCAGCATTTCAAAAATCTGGAATATTCCCATCAAATCCTGAAGTCCCCTTTCTCTTTAAAAATCAGACATTCTGGGCTTCCCTGGTGGCGCAGTGGTTGAGAGTCCGCCTGCCGATGCAGGGGACACGGGTTCGTGCCCCGGTCCGGGAAGATCCCATGTGCCGCGGAGCAGCATGGCCCGTGAGCCATGGCCGCTAAGCCTGCACGTCCGGAGGCTGCGCTCCACAATGGGAGAGGCCACAACAGTGAGAGGCCCGCGTACCGCAAAAAAAAAAAAAAAAAAAAAAATCAGACATTCTGGCCACATGCCCTCTGGTCCACCATAAGCCCCCCTCCCCCAACTGAAGCTGGTGGTGAGGGTTCAAATCCCCATTCTGCCCATTCCCACTTATATGGTATCAAGTTGTTACTCAGTCATTCTTTGCTTCCATTTCTCCAACAGTGTAATGGAGAAAACAATACTACTAACTTCATGGAGTTGTTGGGAGAGTTTAATGATGTGATCCATCTAAAGTATTTAGGTATGGGCGTCCCTGGTGGCACAGTGTTAAGAATCCACCTGCCATGCAGGGGACATGGGTTTGAGCCCTGGTCCGGGAAGATCCTACATGCCGTGGAGCAACTAAGCCCGTGCACCACAACTACTGAGTCTGCATGCCCCAACTACTGAAGCCCGCGTGCCTAGAGCCCGTGCTCTACAACAAGAGAAGACACTGCAATGAGAAGCCCGCACACCGCAATAAAGAGTAGCCCCCGCTTGCCACAGCTAGAGAAAGCCCGCGCACAGCAATGGAGACCCAGTGCAGCCAAAAATAAACAAATAAAAATAAATAAATAAAATTTAAAAAAAATAATAAAGTATTTAAGTACACAGTAAGTGCTCAATAAATGCATAATTTTATTACTATTATCATTGTCTGCCCAGCTTCTGTGAGCACTGGAATTAATGGTCCAGGGCCTGGATAACCATCAAGGTCTCGGAACATCAACATCCATTTACTGAGTACTTACTGTATACTGACACTGTGCTAAGGGCTAATGCATCTGCCCTGTCGCCTCTCTGCCTTCACCAACTCCCATTCTCCACTTTGTTCACTTCACCCCAGCCACTCACCTCCTCACTGCTCCTCTGACAGTGGCAAGGTCCTGCTTCAGGGCCTTTGCACTTGCTGTTCTCCCCCTGACTGGAATGCTCTTCCCCCAGACATCACATAGATTGCTCCCTTGTGTCCTTCAAGTCTTCCCCTAAAAGTCAGCTCCATGAGGGTAAGGAACTGGGTCTGTTTTGTTCACTGCTGTGTCTCTAGTTCCCAGCACAGGGCTGTGCTTAAGAAACAGATGTTGCGTGAACAGACTGATTCAGCAAATGGGATTCGTGGTCTTGTAGCCAGGAGGTACTGGACAGCACTGATGCCTCATGTGGTTGGCTCTATGTCCTCCCTAAGCACCCCTGCCCCACCCTCTCTCCATGGAGGCCCCTCCCCCTTACCTTGTGGACGCGGGTGATGACCTCCAGGCCCACAGAGCCCACCAGGGCAGCAATGTCATCCAGGAAGCGCCCAGGGAAGCGAAGCTTGCGGGGTGTGTCCAGCTTCTGGCCCAGAAGCAGGTGCAGTGCCATGCTTTTCACCTGGGGGTGGGGCAAGAGGGCAGGGGGTGGGTCTTGAGGGGCTGTGGGTAGAGGCGGCCTGCCAGAAGGGAGCAGAGATTGGGGGGTTGTGAGTGGTGGCTTGAAGTGGGCTAAAGGTGGGCATGAGGGGTCCTGGATGTGGCTTGAGCCCTGTAGTTATGGGGTGAGAGTGGGGCCTGATAGCTGTGGGGAGGGGCTGAGAGCTGTGGGTGGGACTTTGCAGGTTGTGGGCGGGGCTTGAGAAGGACATGGGCAGGGCCTTGAGTGGGTGCTAGGCAGAGGGGTGGGAGGTTGAGAGAGTATGCGTGGGGCTAGAGCAGGTCTCCAGGGGTCAACGTCTGACTGTAAGTAGGAGGGTGGGGCTTGAAGGCCCACCAGATTGAGGGGGGATGGCTGTAGTCAGGAGGAATAGTTCAAGGCACCTCTTGAAGAGTTTGGGGGGTGTCTCAAGTCTGATCCCAACAGTTTCCTTCTCTCTCTTGCAGGGGAGGCCTCCTTGCTAGTTGGGGGTCTCTCAATGGTCTTATAGGGAAGGTGGGTAGTGGGGATCCTTCTCACTGTGGAAGGGGTTTCAGGTAACTTTCAGGGGGCCTCTCCAGGGAGCGATTCCCTTAGGCATTTCTTATCTCTCTCTATGCGCGGGTCTCTTGGGGCCATTTCTCAGGGGGCTTCTCTCCCCAAGGAGAGTCTCCCCTGGGGGCCCCTTGTTCTTGGGCGGGGAGGAGGGCATCTCACCATGAGCTGGAAGAAGAACCAGGCATGCTGCAGGACAGCCTCGCGCACGGCACTGCCGCTGACCACCCACTGCAGGGCCAGCTCCTCGTGAAGCAGCTGGGGGCAGGGGCAGGGATCACAGAGAGCAGAGGACCCCACCCCGTACCCCCGTCTGGAGGCCGTGACACGGGAGGATGCAGCTGGAGGGCTTGGGATTAGAGCCGCGAGAGGCCATGCAGGAGGAAAGGGGCCAGGAGGAGTCAATGTGCCCTTTCCCTGGGCTCTCCAGACCCTGCTGGGCTCGAGGGCAAGGGAGCTCTGGACCCCAAAATGGAGTCACCCACCCCCTGCCTCCCACTACCTTCTGCACAGTGGGTCTCAGCTGGGTGGCTGGTGGGGTCGAGGAGGAGCCCTCGAGGTAGGAAGAGGTTCGGCTAGAGCTGCGGTCGATGGCCTATCATGGGATGACGAGGGGATGGGATGGCGACGGGGGTCAGAGTGGGTGCAGGCGGTACGGATGGGGGAGAGAGACAGTCGGTGTGGATGGAGGAAAGACGTGGCCGTGTGGACAGACAGCGGGGATGTGGATGGAGAGAGCCGTGTTAATAAAGACAGAAGGGTGTGGGAGCCGATGGAGAGGGTAAGAATGTGATGGAAGAGACGAGAAGAAGCAAAGACACAGGTAAGGAAAGGACAAGCAGGGTGAGCGAACAGGCAAGAATGTGGACGGGAGCCCGTCAGATGGAGCAGGACCCAGCAGACAAAGATAAGAGAAAAGAGATGGGAGGAGTGGAGGTGGGGAGGGTAAAATCAGTGTAGACGGAGAAGAGAACGTGGTCAGAGGAGGTGAGCCAAGTGGGGACGAGGGCGGAGAGTGTGAGTGAGTCCGTGAGCCCAGGGATGGGCAGAGGAGGCGGAGGGCACCAGGGTGGAGGAGGAAGAGTGTAGACAGGGGTGTAGAGTATAGACACAGGGGATTAAAGGGAGGAAGGAGGAGGAGAAAGAAGAAAAAGAAACATAAGGACAGAGGAGGTGAGATGGTGATGAGAGGCAGTGGGAGCAGCCAAGAGAGCCCCAGTTTCCAGGCCTGAACCCGCTCCAGCTTTGCTTGGGGCCTTGCCAGGCCTCAGTGTCCCCATCTGTGAAATGGGCATGAGGTGCTCAAGCTCCACTCTCCCCGCCTCCTTTGCTGGTCAGGTGAGGCCGCTGACAGGGAGAGGAGACCCAGTGATGGAGCTGGCCCAGCCCTGGAAACTGCCCAGGTCCTTGCCTTGGCCGTGGGGGCCCCCCCAGCTCCCATAGTCCCAGCCACACGCCCTGGGCTCCTCAGCCCGCATCAGATGGGCCATCTACTGCAAAGGCCAGCCTCACTGCCACCTCCTGCCTGGAATGCCTACCCTCCTGCCACCTTGTCACCTCCTATGTGCTCTTCCAGGCCCAGCTGACACCCCAGAGAACTGAGGGCACTGGTGGGGAGACCTGTTAAAAACATGGGGGGGACTGGAAAGGCCCATGAACCCAGACTCCCGGCAAATCTTAGAAGACTGTCCAAAAGTCCCCCTGCTCCTGCTGTGAACAGTTCCCTGGCTGCCATGCGGTGCAGGTTGCCTAGGTGACAGGTACAGAGCTGGAACATGGCCTGGGGCCAAGTATGCAGGGAATCCAGTCCTTGGTGCCCAGGGGCCTCTGAGCTTGGTTCCAACCTCTGTATATGCCTTTCCCTCCATCTGGAACACTCACCCTTCACTGGCTGGCTCTATCTTACCCTTCAGGTACCAGCAAAAATGTCACCTCCCAGGAGAGGCTCCCCAGACCACCCAGAGGGAGGCTGGTGGCCCTGTTTCAGTTCATTTCCTTTCAGGTATTTTCACCCCCTGCACTTATATATTCATGTGTTTGTTTGATGGGTGTCTATCTCCCCGACTAGCCAGTAACTCAGGGATGAGGCTGGGTTGAGGATCTATCTCCCCAACAAAATCTTGCCTGTGATGCCCTAACTCCCTCCCAGGCTCGGACCGCTGCACTGAAGAGCAAAGTCTTCACTTCTGAAAATTCAGAACCTGGGGTGCAGGGGGATCCCATAGCAGAACCAGGACTTGATCCAGATCCAGGGTCTGATGGCAAAGCCCCTCCCCACACCAGGTCCCAGGAAGGGGCAAAGCAAAGGAAGCTGCCCACAGGGGTCGCTCTGCCTGAAACGGGGTGGGGGAGCCCAGAGGTTCAGTTCCATCCCCCGGGCATCATTCAGGCTGCTGTGTCAAGGGGACAGTTGAGTCTCCCGAACAGAGTGCATTGAAGGGAGAGAAACAGGCCATGCGGGACAGTGAGGTTAGAGTGGCTGAATGTGCATATCATTTGCATGCTATTTGCATACCACCCTGCCCCTTCTGTCTCTGCCTGAGGCTGTGGTCTGTGGGGCAGCAAAAGGCTGGTTAAGATGACCCTGTGCTGCCTACAACATCCACTCCACAGCCCCAAACAAAGGCAGGAGGGGGTCCACTGCCTCCTCCAGGCAGCCCCCCTAGGTTAGTCGGCCCCAGCCAGGAAGGTGGGAGGAGCTCATGCTGAGGTGGGCTGACACACGTGCAGGGGCAGGCAGGGAGGGCACCTGTCTGGGGTCGGCCCCACAATAAGGGGGTGCCCGTCGCAGCACCGCCTTGCTGCCTCCTGGAGCATAAGCAGAATTCACCCAGGAGTGTGAGCGGTCGATACCCTGGAGATACACGGATAAGTGGTAGCATCTATGGGCAGAGGGCAGGGAAACCAGCGTGAAACACCAAGCGTGCTCACTGTCCTGGGCCACACGTGTACCCACGTGGACACACACACGCAACCCTGGAATGTGTGTGTGTGCAAATGTGCATGTGGTGCATACATATATGCCTCCCGCATACGTCTGCGCATGGAATGCATGAGTACATGCACCTGCGTTCCCATGTGCGTGGGGTGCGTGCATATACGTACCCCATGTACGTACATGCATAGGGTACACATGGAAATGCACCACTGCGCTATGTACATGGTGCTCTTTTCTCAAGATCCAGTCACCCGTCCTTGGGTCAGCCTAAGAGTCCGAGTCACAGCTCCCAAACTGTGACAGCCAGAGCCCAACCCTAATGTCCAGGGTCAAGTCTATTTTTTTCTGGCCAGGCTGCGTGGCTTGCAGGATCTTAGTTCCCTGACCAGGGATTGAACCCGCACCCTTGGCAGTGAGAGCTTGGAGTCCTAACCATTGGACCGTCAGGGAATAACCCAGGGTCAAGTCTTCATCCATGCTGTTGGCTGTCTTTCCTATCCTCTGTCAATACTGAGATCTTTCACCTGCCCACCTGGCAGCCATGACCACTGAGGCTGGAGAGAGCAGGGGCCCCTTGCCCTACCTTGCTGGCCAGTATGCGGGAGACCTCGTCATCCACGGAGCCAGGGGCCACAGCCAGGTCAGGGTTGCTGCTGCTGATGCTCTTAGACCGGGCCAGGTAGAGGCTTGCAGGGCGGCCAGGGCCACGGGCCAGCGTGGCAGGCTGCAACGTCACTAGAGGGGCCCCTGATGATAGAAGGAATATGCTCAGCCCCCTGCCCACCTGCCGTCATGACCCCCTGCCCCTTCCCAGTCAGCTGCCCTTGGCGAAGTCACTTTCTTTCTCTGAACCTCTAGGCTCTTCACCTGTAAAATGGGTGTGATTATGGCTCTGCCTCATAGCAATTTTGGGGAGAATGATAAACACTGAGAACAGTGCCCGGCACGTTGTAAGTCTTAGTGCTTATTGGTAATTATTTAGCAAATGAAAAAAAATCCAACTTTATTGAGCGCTCAGTGTGCTAAGCATTTTGCATGGATGACTATGCCATTGACTACTACTTGCACCCCTGTGAGAGGCACTATTATTATCATCGTTTTATAGATGGGAAAACAGGCCCAGAGAGGTAAAGTCACTGGCCCAGAGTCACAGAGCTTATAGGCAGAACTGAGATTTAAACTCAGACAGCTCTGCTTGAGTCCCTGCTTGCTGACTGGCTGAATCACATGTCAGTTAAGTTTACAAAGACCATACCTCTGGGGTTGGGGCAAAAAGTTCTCTCTCTCTCCTGTAAATTGCCCAAACCAACCAAAGCCTGTGCCGCCTCAGGACCTTTGCACATGCCCTTCCCTTTGCTTGGGATGCTCTGCTCCCAGGTATTTCCTGTGCCCCAGGGTCTCCCACCAACACTCACCGCCTGGGAGGTTGGGCTCCGTGCCAGGCAGTCGGAAGGCATAGTAGACATAGGCAGCCAGCAGTGGGCAGTGACCACGGGCGTCCTGGGCAGCCTCCAGGCTCCGGTGGACGAGGCTGACGACATGAGCCATTGCTTCAAAGGCTACACGACCCAGGTTTACTGCCGGGCAGAAGAGAGGTCAAGTTCCAGGTCCCAGGGCTTCCTACTTCCCCAGGGAAGAGACTTCAGGGTCCAAGGGGCTCACGTGGCCATCAAAAAGTCAGGGGACTAGGGGACTGAGGGGCCATTTTTCAGATTGGAAAACTGAGACCAGAGAGATAAATGGGCTATGGGAGGTCACCCAGGACCAGGGGACCCAAGGCCCATTCTCCAGATGGGGAAACTAAGGTATGAGGCTGTGCTCGCGCACCAATCTGGCCGCCGATGATCGGGGGCCGCACGACCAGGCGTACGAGCTTGTCCAGTACGTGGTGGGAGAAGGCGACAAGGGGTTCAGGGCTGGCGAGTCGCAGGGCCACCAGGCTGGCCCGCAGCTCCTGTTCCACGGTGCTCTCGCTCAGCACGGCATCCTTGAGCCGGAATGGAAAGGCCCCTTCCTCCAGGACGTGCACCAGGGTGAAGAATTTGTCCAGGTAAGGGTCCTGGTGGGGGACCAGGGGTGAGCAGGGTGAGGCCAGGGCCCCCAGTCCAGAAAGGGCCCAGGGGATCGAGTGCGAGGCTGAGTAGGCTGGGACACCGAGGCTGGGGATCAGTGAATGGAAAATACATGAGAAAAGGGACAAAACGGTAGCTCAAGAAAAGGAAAAGATGGGGAGTGATCACAGAAATAGCAAGGGACAAATGGGGTGGGGGGAGGAGATACCATGCAAAGGCCAAAGCTCCAGCTAGCATGGCCACTGGCACGGCCGCCCCCACCTGAGTCAGCAGCTTCCCTGGAGCCTGGCCCCACTGACCAAAGTCATGTCCAATGGCCCGAAGCCAGGCCTCCCTGGTCAGCGGAAACTGTTGCCCAACCCCAGGGCCGGACTCCTGGGCTCTGGCCCCACCCCCTACCTGGGGGTGCACAGAGGACACAGCCGTGAGTTCTACGCTGAACACACCCTTGTGGCCGTCCACCCAGCGCATGCCCGGCAGCGCCACCTGCGGGAGGGACACACCAAGTGGGCACCGGTCGGCCCTGCCCACCGCTCAGGCCACCAGCCTCAGCCATTGCGACACTGTGGCCTGAGCACAGCCCCGCCTAGGGAAGCCACTGGGCACCCTGCCCCTGGGCCCCGCCCAGCCCAGAGATGGGGGCAGATGGAGGGGAGCGCTGTGGGGGTCCACCGGGCAGGCCGGAAGCCTGGGATGCTCACGGGAGAATGGAGACCCAGGGTGACCGTTATCGGAGGGAATGAACAGGAAATAGCATGATGGGAGGACTCGAGGTCCCCGGGGTGCAAATTAAAGGCTATGTGGGAGGGTGACAGAACATTCGCATGGGGAGGGGGTGCTCTAGGGACAGTGATTAGGGAGGCAAGCAGGGCTGCAAGTGGGGGGCTGCCGCAGAGAGGTGGTGGAATCTCACTATGGAACAGTGAGTGCAGAGGTAGGGGAGGGGGCAGTAACGAGGCAGGGCTAGTCGGGGACAGGGAGGGACACGCATGGGGGCAGCAGGTCACACAGGATTATAATGGGGGTGGGTGTGACGAGGCAGGCAGGGGCCCTGGGGGCCCTAGTGGAGGACAAGGCTCCCAGGGGTGTTGGTGGGAAGGAAAGCAGGGCACGAATGGGGGACTTGGGAGCACTGATGGGGGACAGGGTGCTAGTTAGCAGGGAGTCCAGAGCACGTACGTCCGGTGTGAGCACGGAGTAGCTGGGCGGGGGCTGATCCACGGACACAGGGAGGCAGAAGGGGCCGGTCCTCAGGCGGCCATGCTGCAGCAGTGGGATCCACTGGGGAGAGGCTGGGGGTCAGGTATGGGGCCGGACAGGGGGCAGGAGGGCTGGGCATGGGGGTGCGGGCTGGCAGTGGTGGAGGGGAGCTCACAGT
The DNA here is from genome assembly GCF_964341445.2 of Mesoplodon mirus. Taxonomy (NCBI): domain Eukaryota; kingdom Metazoa; phylum Chordata; class Mammalia; order Artiodactyla; family Ziphiidae; genus Mesoplodon; species Mesoplodon mirus. The sequence goes on from NC_138980.1 coordinate 40,285,345, forward strand.
AAAGCCCACAGGAGTCTCCAGGGCCGTGCCTGGCCGGGGCTGGCAGCTGACGTGGTAGAACGTGAAGAGCAGGTGGTGGTTCTCGGTCACGCAGGCCGGAAGACGCAGCTTAAACTCCTCGTAGAATTCAGGGGACCTGGCAGGGCCGGGCTGGGGGTTCTGCTGGGGGCTGGGCTCCCCCTTGCCTGCCCCACCCCATCTGCCACATGTTCCCCCAGTGCTGCTGGGCCCCACCGTCCCTGCTCTCTGCCTCGGGTTCCCGCATTAGCACTCCAGGAGACGGCACCCCTCCCCCGACCCTGGCCCCCCTTCCTGCCCCACTGGACCCTCATCAGTCCCCCCACCCCGACCCCACATACTTGTTATGGTAGACCACCGGTGTGAAGGCCTCGCGGGTGAATTCACTGCAGCTGGACTTGCCAAAGATGACCTGGGGGAGCAGGGGTATGAGGGGCCGGCGGGGGACACCCCGCCCACCTCCCCCTGGGCCCAGCCACTGACCGGCAGGGCCTGGCTGGGGTCCTCGCCCGCCATGTACTGCACTCGCACAGTGAGGTTGCGCACGGAGCCCTGGCGGCTGCTGAAGTTGAGGCTGTGCGGGTACACGTACAGCAGGTTCCTGCGGGGGCAGGGGCATGTCCACGTCAGAGGGACAGAGAGCCGGGGGACAGTGGCCGCACCACTGGGGCACTGATAGCCGGGTCAGGGACACGTATGGGCACCAGGCGGGAGATGTGACTGGCAGAGAAAGGAGGACAGACGGGCACCCTCAGAGCACAGGCGGGGGAACGGTGTGGCAGAGGGTGGGAACACAGAGGGACTTCGGGGGTATTGAGGGTACACAGTGAGGCAGAGGGCAGGGGACAGATGGGCGCTGAGGGCCAGGCTTCCGAGAAGGTAGCCCAGGCAACCAGCACCAGGCCTGAGCCCCGTGCAGGCTGACCTGCCCATCACCCAGCTCAGGAGCCTGACCACCCCTTCCCCCAGGAGAGGCCACTAGAATTATATGGCGTGTCTCTCAGGTGGGGAAACCAAGGCTGGAGTTGAAGGCAAGGGCTGGGCTGGGGTCAGGGTTCTGTCTCCCTTCCCCAGGGTAACTCCATTCAAGCCCTAACTGCCCCCTGGGCCTCAGTTTGCCTATCTGTCTAATGGGGGCATCAAGCCTCCCAGCTGAGCCTTTGTAATACCAATGATGCTAAATTACAAAAAATGTCAATAATTGCACCAAACACTAATGTGGCACCAACTGGCTCTGGGCGTGTTGGGCTCTGTTCTAAGCACCCGACGTGAAATGACTCATTTATTTCTCACCAGCAGCCTGTGGGCAGGGACTCCCATCACACTCCATTTCACAGGCAAACAGGCACTTGCTCACAGTCATCCAGGGAGACAAATGGCAGTTAGCCTTGAGCCAGGATACGTGGAGGTCCTGGAGTCAGGCTGTGTGGCCTTGGGAGAGTCTCCACCATCTGTATCTGCTCCCTTAGCTCTTAACCAGACCAACAAAAAGTCCAGCATCACAGGCTCGTGGGAAGGTTATGAGACCAGCTACTATGACAGCAGTGGGACAGCTCTGGGCAAACCACTGGAGCTCATAAAAGCCTCACTGTTATTGCCATTATTATTGTCACGCCTATCCACAGGAGGGGAAACTGAGGCTAGGAGCCATAGTCTCCCAGCGGGGCCTGAGCCTGTTCTCTCCCAGTGTCCTCACCCCCACCCCCGGCCCCGAGCCCCAGCCAGCGTGATGCCAGCGTGGCCCGCCTGGACATTCGCCTGGCCCTTGCACAACACGGGGCACCCGGCTGGCCAGTTAACGATTGACCTGAGGTTAAGGGGGGTGTTAAGGCATAAAAGGCAGCAGCAGTGTTGCTGTGGCCACACCCCCAGTCCCCCAGTCATGCCCATGCTCGTGCTGTGTCTGCTGTGCGCCCTGGCAATGGCGGCCCAGCCTGCCCCGGTGGCCCCCATGAGCGGCTCGGAGCCGGCACAGCAGGAGGAACTGACCCTGCTCTTTCACGGGGCCCTGCAGCTGAGCCAGGCTCTCAACAGCGTGTACAGGGCCACGGAGGCACAGCTGACAGAGGCTGGGCACAGCCTGAACCTCTATGGCCAGGCACTGGGGCTCCTGGGGCAGGAGGTCAGCCAGGGCCAGGATGCAGCCCAGGAGCTACGTGCGAGCCTACTGGAGATGCAGGTAGATGCTGCAGTTGGGGTGTTGCAGGGTGGACAGGAGTCTATGGGAGAGTTATGCCTAGGGTGACCAACTGTCAGGTTTTCCCAGGACTGAGGGGGTTCCTGGAATACAGGACTTCCAGTGTTAAAATCAGGCCAGTCCCAGTAGGTCATCCTACTAACATCCACTATTGATCAGATGGAAGAGGATGGTCTCAAGCTGCAGGCAGAAGCCACAGCCCAGGCGCTGGGGGAAGTGGCCAAAGGACAGCAGGTGCTGCGGAAGAAAATGAAGCGGATGGAAGTCCAGCTGAGAGGCGCTTGGCTGGGCCATGCCCGCCAAGAATTTGAGGTCTTAAAGGTAAGGGGTTCCCAGCCCTGGGGGAGTCAAGACCCTGATTCACAACCAGACCTCATTTCCGAACCTTTTGTCCCAGAGACCCCCCAAGGTCAGCCTTCCAGTACCCTGGCCTCTACTCTGTGTGTCTCTGGGCAAAACCCATGTCCCTTCCCATGCCTCAGCTTCCCTATTTGCAAATAAGGGCAACAACTGATGTCTCAAAGCAGAGCCAGGGACTCAGTGCAGATAAAATCCTCAGCATGGGGTGGGGCACATGGGAGTTACTCAATAAATGCATACTATTTAGAGAATTTCTTAAGTGCCCATGACGTATCCAGCACTGTTTTATGCCCTCTAAAAGTCCACATCATGCTCTTAACAACCCCACAAAGGGACCCCTGTTTCATCCCCATTTTACAGGAGGGGAAGTTGAGGCCAAGGAGTGGCAGTGACTTGCTGGGTCACACAGATGCAGTGGGGAGCAGGGGGGTCTGGGTGGGGTCGAGGGACAGGAGGTGAGGAGGCTCCCAGCTGAGGTTTCTGTCCTGACCCCGCAGGCCCATGCAGACAAGCAGAGCCACATCATGTGGGCCCTCATGGGCCACGTGCAGCGACAGAGGCAGGAGATGATGGCACAGCAGCAGCAGCTGAGAGAGATTCATGAGAGGTGTGCCTGGTGGGGGGTTGGGCGTGCCAGGCAGCGGGATGGGGACCCCTGCGCCTTGGCTGAGCCTCACCTCCCTCCCAGACTCCACACGGCGGCGCTCCCAGCCTGAGACTGTCTGGGTGGAACTGAGGACCAGTCATGCACCGAGGGATGCTGCCATGCCCCATGCGGCCCCTGCACAGGGAGGAGCTGCCTGTCTGCTGAGGTCGGCCAGGGCGCTGGGCCCCATTTCCGGCCATGGAGCAGAGACGGAAGCAGGCAGGGTCACAGGCAGAGGACATGGACCGTCGAGGAGGGGTGGAGGAAGGACACGCCCCTTCAGTCCTATCCATCCCCCATTAAAGCAGAGCAGTGGCATCTCAGGCCAGTGTCTGTGAGTGTCAGGGAAAGGGCATCTCACTTTGCACGATGCCTGAATGCCCCCATTCAAGTGCCCGGCTGCCCCAGAGGCTGTACCTGTAGCTGGTGTGGGGGGCGTAGACCTCACGGGCGGGGAACTCCAGGATCTCCTTGGTGGGCCGACCCCTGGGGTCTGGGTAGGGCTTGACATGAAGCAGCTCCGGGGAGAGGCAGAAGTGGGGGTTCTCAGGGGCTGGGGAGATGTCAATCTTGAGCTGGGCTGGGGAGGGGGTAGCCAGTTTGCACCTGCCTGGGAGCCTCAAGCCGGGCCCTACCTCTCTGGGCTTCGGATCAGGGCTCTGACCCTCCCACAACATCCTCTGGTGGCTCTATCCTTCAGGTGCTAAGGCTGAAAGATGCCCTCAACTCCCAGGTCTTGCCCTCATTATTTGATCAGCTCTGCCCACCACATTCCCCGTGTGACCCACTATCTATGTCTTATTTATTCTTTTTTTTTTGGCCGCACCCCACGGCATGCGGGATGCTCCTCAACCAGGGATCGAACCCGTGCCCCCTGTAGTGGAAGCGTGGATTCTTAGCCACTGGACCACCACAGGGAAGTCCTGTCTTATTCTTATTCTTATTCTTATTCTTATTCGCTGACTCTCCAAGTGGGGAGATTGTTTCTCATCTCTAGGCCCCATTAGAAGGTCCACCCATGAAGTTGGGGCTTTGCCTATCATGGTCCCCAGGACCTGGCACAGTACGTGCTCAGTGTGGGTTTGCTGAGTGACTGTATGAGTAACACGTCTCGTCTAGGGCGCGAACCACGCACCGGTCACGGGCCGCAGGCGCCGCAGCAGGGATGTCGGGCGCCGCATGTCGGCCAGGAACTTGAAGAGGTCCTCGTCACTGAGCCGCTCAGCTTCCTGCAGGGACCGGCCCTGGTGAACCAGGGCCGAGGGGCTTGGGGTCCCCGGGGCGCGGGCAGCCACAGCGGAGTAATGGGGGCTGCCCCTGGGCGCCCCTCCCTTAGCCCCCAGCCCCCCGAGCCACGGCACCTGCTTAAAGAAGTTGGTGACAGTTAGTGTGGCTGGGCGGAAGCCGGAGAAGCTGCAGGCGTCGTCCCCGCTACTCATCCGGTCCTGGGGCCCCCGACGGCGGCGGTCAGTCCAGGTGGGTCGGCGCTCTAGGGGAGAGAGTGACAGTGATGGAGAGGGACAGAAATGAGAGAGAGGCAGGGAAGGGCAGAGACGGTGCGGACTCGGGTCTGGTACCAAGTCCGGCCAGCAGAGGGCGCCCTTCCCCTTCCCCGGTAGCTCCGCCCCTGGCCCGTCGGCCCCGCCTCCTCACCGCCCTCCGAGTCCGAGTCCCGGTCCGACTGGCCCGCGCTGCTCACAATGTTGGCCAGGTGCACCGCCGTCCAGGCGAAGGGCATGCGGTAGCGGCCCAGACGGGTGCAGAACTGCTCAGCCGCCAGGCGCAGCTTCTCTAGCTTCTCTTTGTTCTGTGGGGAGACGCCGCAAACACACCCCACAAGCTCAGTGCCCCAGGCCCTCTGAATCCAGGATCTGCCCTGCCTGGGGACCCCTTCACCACCTGGACCAGCTTCCCACGCTTACCTTGGCTGTGTCCACCTCCTTCATCACCATGTAGGGCTCACAGCACTCGCTGATGTCCCCCTGCTGCAGCACCTTCTCCAGCTGAGGAGCAGCCAAGGCCAGTGAGGCACTGCTGGGACTGCAACCTCCCCAAGCCACACCCAACTTCGCTGACCCTCACAGCCTCCCATACATGCCGTTCCATCCAGCTAGGGCTCTCGTTCCAACACCGACCATGGCTCCCACTGTCCTTGGGATTGAGTGCTAGCTCTCAGCCTGGGCAACCAGCTACACCCTCCCCACCTTTTAAACCTGGCCCCAGGGCTTCCCTGGTGACGCAGTGGTTGAGAGTCTGCCTGCCGATGCAGGGGACACGGGTTCATGCCCCGGTCCGGGAAGATCCCACATGCCGCAGAGCGGCTGGCCCGTAAGCCATGGCCGCTGGGCCCGTGCATCCGGAGCCTGAGCTCCGCAACAGGAGAGGCCACAACAGTGAGAGGCCCGCATACCGCAAAAAAAAACAAAACAAAACCCGGCCCCAAACCCAAGACTCCATTTTTCCCCCCACATTTACATCTTTCTTTGTTAGTATAAACAGAGTCTACATCAAGCATGGCTCTGAGCCTGGACTCCAATCCTGACCACTCAGGGGCTATGGGACCTTGAGCACATTCCTTACCAGTTCTGTGCCTCAGTTTCCCCAACTGTAAAACGGGCCCCATGGCAACTCCCACCTCCCGGGGCTGCTGTGAGGACCAAAGACCAAAATCCCTGTGAAGCCTAACCGACTGGGAGCAGTGCCTGCCTTAAGGTGTTCAATTAATGTCATTAGCATAACCTAATTGAATGTTTTGGGGAAGGAAATTTGAACTCACTCCTGGAAAAAGAAAATCCCAAACGAATGTGCCAACTAGGTCTTTCTTCCTTTAATAAACTGAAAAACTCTCAACTAAAAAAAATTTTAAACATCCACCCACATGTGCTGGGATGCCATTTCTCCCCAGGCTGCCCACTCATGGGTGTCGGCTGGGCTGTAACCTCTCCAAGGAAGCCCTTGATGATTTCTCCCCGCCTGGGTTGGGTCAGAAGCTTCCTCTGGGCTCTCACCCAGCTGCCTGTACTTCCCCCATGACAGCCCTGATCACCCTTCTTAGTGACATGTCTGTCTTCTTTCATGAGAGTGGGGACCTCGCCTGCAGCCTTCACCATTATCACCCCCTTGCCAGCCCCAGTGGGTACCTTGATGACCAAGAAGATGTCGGGCGAGGGATAGGTCACGGAGAAGATGGCAGAGCGGGCCAGGGTGGAGATGGCAGGATGGGTGCCATGGGCCCGCAGTAGCCCCTTCATGGAGTCTGAGTTCAGGTCAAAGTAGAAGTTCTCCGAGATCTGGGGGCACATGAGGCAGCTGGGCCACCACTCCCAGGGAGCCCACTACCCTGCAGCGAGGAGGAGGAAGAGGACTGGCAGGAAAGGGAAGAAAGGGGTTCCTACCTTCTTTTTCTCCCGCACGTCGTACAGGGCCAAGATGCCAAAGATGGGCTCGATTTCTATCTCGAACCTGCAGTAAACAGGGGTTCTCTGGCAGAGGATGACCTTGACACTCCCTCCTCCATACACCCCACTCCCTCTTGAGGTCCAGCCCAGCCTTGGTGCCTTGTGGGGGCAGGGGGCATCTGTTTCCCACTGGGTCACAGAGAAGCACCATTTAAGGGCTTGTAGGAAAGACCTGTCCCATTTTGCCAAAGGGGAAACTAAGGCACCAAGAGATTCCCCACCTCCCCCCGCCTTCCTCCCTCAGTAAGTAACTCAGAGTCCCTCCTGCTGAAACCATGGCCCTTGTTCGGTTAGCATGGAGGCAGCTTTTGGCACATCAATCCTCCCCCAGTCCCATCCTGAAATTCTCGACTCCCGGGCCTCCCTGCCTCCCCTCCGAGGTGTCTTCTATGGCTTCTGCCATCCTGGGCTGAGTCCCATCTTCGATCGCCTAAACAGCCCCCATAACCGCCTCCCTGTCTTACTCTGCCGTGCTCATTTCTACTCATCATCCACGTGCCTCCTAAGGAAACATCTTAAAACTTAAAATTTGGGACTACCCTGGTGGTCCAGTGGTTAAGAATCCACCTTCCAATGCAGGGGACGTGGGTTCAATCCCCGGTCGGGGAACTAAGATCCCACATGCCGTGGGGCAACTAAGCCCACGCGCCGCGACTACTGAGCCCGCGCCACCATTAGAGAGCCTGCGTGCCACAACTTAGAACCTGTGAGCCACAACTAAGAACCCGTGCGCCACAACGAAAGATCCCGCATGCCGCAACGAAGATCCTGCATGCTGCAAAGAAGATTCCACATGCCGCAACTAAGACCCGATGCAGCCAAATAAATAAATAAATATTTTTTTTAAAAAGAAGGTAGTAAGAATAAAAAAAAAAAAACAACTTAAAATTTGAGGCTCCTCACTGCCCTGCGTGGCCCCATCCCGCCCACTTCTTGGCCTCAATTTTCCTCTCTCCAGACATCTCCTGGCCTCTGTTTGTGCTGTATCCCCCACCTAGAGAGCCCTATGTGGTCATCCCACAGTCACACGGCCTTGCATACAGTAGACGCTCAATGAGTGTTTGTTGAATGACTGGATGAGCTCAGAGAGCCAGTTCCCAGTCCATGTGCTTGAGGCAGGAGGCCCACCCGGGCCTCAGGCCAGATGGGACCTCCCTTTCCTGCCCCCATCCAGGCAGGAATTGAGAGTGGGGGAGGGGCAGGACCGGGCTCAGGTCCAAGGCCACATCCTGTTCAGCTCCATTCCCACGAACGCTGGCTGCTCCCAGGGGGCGATGTGGAGGGGGCCTTGGGCAGCTGGAAGCCAGGCCCAGGGTCACCAGCGCCTCCTCTAGCCTGGGTCCTAGCAGCAGACTGGGCGAGGGCCAGACTCTGGCCTCACAACTCGTGATCTTGGACACAATGACCTTTCCACCCTGTGCCTCGGTTTCCCACCTGCACCCACATCGCATGTTGTGGTGAAGGTCAGTGTTAATACACATGGAGGGCTGAGAACTGAGCCTGACACACAACTGGAGCTTAGGATTGGCAGTTTTTGTTTTTTTTTTTTTTTTTTTTTTTTTTTGCTGTACGCGGGCCTCTCACTGTTGTGGCCTCTCCCCTTGCGGAGCACAGGCTCCGGACGCACAGGCTCAGCGGCCATGGCTCACGGGCCCACCCGCTCCGCGGCATATGGGATCCTCCCAGACCGGGGCACGAACCCGTATCCCCTGCATCGGCAGGCGGACTCTCAACCACTGCGCCACCAGGGAGGCCCTAGGATTGGCAGTTTTGAATAATGAAAAAGGGAGTCTTATTTTCCAGCCTGAGAGCCCACGGGCGTCCTCATAGGTCTCAGGGCTGCACACGGTAATGGCATGGCTCAAGTAGTGAGCACCGAGTGTGTGCCACACCATAAGCCACATGGTCCCCTCCCATGTCTGAAGGGAGGGATGGGTCAGCACACTCACTTAAGCGACAGACACTTGACCAGGATCCTCTGTCCGAAGTGCTCTCGGGGTGGCTCCGGGCGGCTGCAGCGTTCCATGGCCTCATCCTGCCAAGAGCCGAAGGGGCAGCTGGGAACACATCCTCCAGGAAGGGCTTGGAATGTGTGGCCTGAGACCAGCTCTACATGCAGCCTGACTAAACTTCTTTCAGTCCCCTGCCTCTGAGTCTTTGCACATGCTGTTCCCACTACCTGGAATGCCCTTTTTCTCCCTTCCTCCTTGTCTGGCCGATACATGCTCATCGTCAGGTCGCACCTTAGCTGGCACTTCCTCCAGGAAGCCTTCCCTCACTCAGAGGCACTTGATGTTCCAGATGCTCAACAGGCCCTGTTGCAATGGGCCACATGGCTGGGACATTGAGGGCCATGTGAGGGACAATGACCCACACCTCATCATGGCACTATTCTGGGTTGTCATTTCCTGGTATCTCTCCTCCACCAGGCTGTGAACTCAGAGAGCAAAGACTGGCTCTATCTTGTTCGTGGCTGTATCCCCAGTGCCTGCTATATAACTGGCACTCAAACATCTTGGTTGGATAAACACAGAGGTATGTAGTAGGTACCTACTAAAAAGTGGTTGAATAAACATGGACATATACAGAAAGTATTTGATTAATGCTGACTGGACATATATAGAGACATGTACTAGATACCCAATAAGTACTAGTTGAATAAAATATTGGGGTATACAGCAAGCACTCAATAAATGGCTGAATTAAAACACATATGTATATACTAGGTACCTAATAAAAGTTAGTTGGATAAATATAGGTACACATGGTAGGTGCTCAATAAATATTAGTTGCTCAAATGCTGTTTAATTAAATAAAAGACTATACAGTAGTCATACAGTTAACATTGACTGAATAAATATGAATATATGGTAAATGCCCAATAAATGCTGGGTGGATAAATGTAAGGGTATGTATAATAAATAAAGGTCATTGAATAAAAATATAGTGTACACAGTAGGTGCCCAATAAATGCTGAATGGATATAGGGGTATATATAATAAGTCATCAAATAAAAAATGGGGTACACAGTAGGTACCCAATAAATATTGGTTGATTATATGCTGTTTGATTAAAGAAAAGACTATACAGTAGGCATATAATAAATATTGGTTGAGTAAATATAGCAGTATATAGTAGGTGCTCAATAAATGCTGGGTGGGAAAATATAGGGGTATATAGTAGGTACCCAACAGAAGCCATTGAATTTTAAAGTATACGTTGCAGGTATACAGTAGGCACCCAGGAAATCTTGCTGGGATCATATACTGTGATACATGTCAGTTGGATGTGTATTGACCTCAGGGCCTGTGCAGGCTAGTGGGCACCCACCTCATCGGGCGCCGGGTAGAGGGTGAGCAGGGCACGGGGCCGGTGCTGCCGCCGCAGGGCCTCATTGCGCCGGTCCACGTCCTCCGGGGCCACACGCTCCAGCAGTGAGGGCAGCAATGAGTCGGCTGCCAAGTTCCTCAGGTCGAAGATGCCAGAGGCACCACTGCTTCGTGGAGTGTCGTCTGGGGAGCCTGAGGAGTGCCGGGGGTCATCCTGCCAGCAGTAGAGAATGGGCAAGCACTGAGCGCCAGCTGAATGCATCTCCATCCTACTCAGGTGAGACTGTCCTCATGCCCAACCTATAGATGGGGAAGCTGAGGGCCAGGGGCTGGGGTCACCACTACAAGGGTCACCTGAGGGCTCTGCTTTCTTTCTAGAACCTTCTGTCTGGGGAAGCCCCCTCCTTTACTATTGTGGGGAGGTTACCTCCCAGTCTGGGTATCACATGACCCTTGTCTGGCCAATCAGAACAAAACAGGTACCAGCCCCAGGGATTGGCTCCAAGGTCAGGATATGCCTGGGTTGGGCCAATGAGAGCCTTCCCTGGGACTCTGCTCACTGTTGCCAGGGGAGGGAGAGTTCTCACTGGGGCTGTCAATGGCCCAGGACCCTGCCTGATCTCCTAGACTCAGCTATGGTCAGAAGCAGACTACCTTGGTTCAAATCCCAGCTCAGCTCTGTGACCCTGGGTCTCTGACCCCAACTCTAAGGGCCTCAGTTTCCCCATCTACATTTATAAATAGTAACAAGGAAACAATAACAGTAATTCTTGACATGATTATTATTGGTAAAAGTAGACACTCAATAAATATTGGTTGACAAAATACAGGCTCAAGACTCAACCAGAGATTGAACCCAGGCCATAGCAGTGAAAGCTCCGAATCCTAACCACTAGACCACTAGGGAACTCCCCTCAGTGTCTTTATCTGTAAAATGGGTGTTGCCCAGTCTCACAGGATGAAAGATAAGGACAAGTATAAAACATTTAGTACACACTAAGCCCTTAATAAATGCTTATAATTGTTACCCTTAACTTTTCACTTACAGGGCTGATACATTTCCTTTTGGGTTCAAGGCTGTTTGGGTCATTTCCCGTCATATGCATTTGAGAGCTGGGGCCGCAGCCCATGCATGTACATATGCTTATAGTGACCCCTGCCCAGGGCTCCCTCACCGAGTCGTCCGGGCTGGACCTCTCATCCCCAGAAGCGTCCTGCTCGAAGACCTGGCGGGTGAGGCCCTTCTGCCTCTCTCGCTGCGTCTCTATGGTGATGGGGCTGTATGCTGCACTCAGGTGCTGGTACCTAGGAGGAGGCGGGGCTTGGTGGGTATCAGGAATGAGGGCTCCCCAGGGCTCCGGGATGTGCTGACACACCTCCAAGGTCCAGGTGATGCCTGCAAGGCCATCCACCCTCCCTGCGCTCTGCCGGAGAAGTCTGGCTACCCTTAAAGGGACGGTGTGTGGATAAATAGGAGGACGGGCAGCAGACAATGGGCTCTTCTGAGCTCAGACCTGGCCTCTCTACCCTGAGCTTTCCCCGAGCCAGACCCACCTCCTGTGGGCGATGATCCAGTCCTCCGTGTACATCTCCACGGCAGCCCTCACCTGGGCATCCAGCTTTCTGCACAAAATACAATCAGGGTAATAAACAGAGGCAGGGCCCAGTGTTAATCTTTCCAGTGGCCTGTGAGGTGGGGCCTGTCCTTCTGTCTGTTTGAGATGCAGAGGTAGAGGCTCAGAGAGGGAAGGGGACTTGCCCAAGGTCACACAGTGGAGCCAAGAGTTGAACTCAGGGCTGTTGGGAGCTTGGTGGGAAAGGGGGTATTCATGGGGGGCACAGAGGTAGGTGGAGTTACAGACAGGGAGGGTGTGGGGCTGAACCCACCCATCCTCGGGGATCCCAGGCTCCGTGGTGCGGCATTCCCGGGGCTGCAGCAGCAGCTCCAGGTCATCAGCTGGAAACTCGACCAGGTCCCGGAGTGGCCCCGGCTCTGCATCTGGCGGCCGGCTCAGGAGCACGTCCTCAAAGTCCAGGGGCTCAATGACTTCAGTCAGTGGGACCTGAGTTGGAGCAAAGTGGCTGTGACCCGTGCCCCGGGGGGCTGGAGGGTGAGTGTGGACTTGGGCTGGCCTTGAACAAACAAGAGGGCGGTGGGAGCCGTGGAGAGTGTTGGAGCTGGAGGGGCCCTGGAGGACAGTGATCTCAGCCACTCCACCTCCACCCTAGCTTGGCCGGCCCTGACCCTCTTTCCAGGCAGGAAATCACACCCTGTGCCTGGAGGGGCAGGAAACTCATGGTGGAAGGAAAGGTTTGTGGACTGCAGCAAAGAAAGAGACAACTTCTCAGGCCCTGGGGCGAGAGAGAGCCCCACCCCTCCCCACAGCAGCCAGAAGCACCTCCCATCCCCCAGACCGCCTTCCCCACCATCCCCAGCTGGGTGGTCCAGGCAGCAGGAGGTGCAGGCCACAGCAGGCTGAACTTCTCCCCCACCCCCGACCACCCACAGGGCTGCTCCCTGCAGAGAGGGGGGTCCACCACCCTCCCACTCATGCTCACTGGGGACAGGAACGGGGACAGTGCTGGGCCAGGACAGGGACCCCCTCCCCTGCCACAGCTGGGTCCCTCCCAGTCTCAGGCTCCCCACAGCAGCGGGGGTAGGGGAGGGGGGTTCCCAAACACTCACCCCCAGGGAGCTGCTGCAGCGCCTGCTGGAGTGGGGAGAGCCACTGCGTTCCCGGGACACCTGCTTCCGCACCTCGGCAGCCACTGTCCTGTGGAAACAGGAAGCGGGTAGTTGGGGGCAGGAGAACTTGGGCAGCGGGGCCCTGGGAACCAGGGCTTCAGAGCCGACAAATTCATTCCATGAGAGGAAAATCCAAGCTATGGAAAGAAAAAAAATCAGGCCCCGGGACAAGAGAACCCAGGCTTCAGGATCCACAGATCTCAGCGTGTGGGCCCCAAGGCTGTGGCAGATACATTGTCCCCTTTCCTCCTGCAAGCACAGATAGAGGGCTGCTGCTGGGCAGGGCCTGAGGGCCACTGATTCCTGCGCTTCCTTCTTCCCCCAGGCCCCCGGGGTCTGAGTCCTGACCCACCAGGACTGGCTTCCAGGTCTGGAGAGAGGCCTTCACTTCCTCATCTGGAGGACCTCTGCCCACCCTGGCCCCTGCCCCTCATCAGGAATGTTGAGAACCGTTCCACCCTTGCCGGACAAGTCATTTCTGCCTCTGAACCTCAGTTTATCCATCTGTAGCTGCCCTGCTCTCACAGACCAGTGGAGCTGAGCAGGGGGCCTGGCATTCAGTGGGCCTGCCACACACCCACCTTCTCAGGGAGTCTGAGACTGAGGCTGACTGTGTGTAAGAGGCCAGCATGACTCTCAGAGAGCACAACCCAGCCACCAAGGTCAGTGCCGTGGCCTTCATGGGCCGCCTGCATCTACGCTGACCTTCAGGGTCCCAGAGGATGAGGGTGAAGGGGCAAGACCCACAGCGGAGGGGGCCAGCACGGGAATTTCGAACAAACCCTATAGGGGCAGGGATTCCCGAAGCTCTCGATTCCTTCAGCTGAGCTTGGGAGGAGAGGGAGCCATGCAGTTATCTGGGGGAAGAGTGTGCCAGGCAGAGGGAACAGCGAGTGCAAAGGCTCAGAGGCTGGGCTCTGTTCTCTGGGCCTGGAAATCCCTGCTCCCTGGGGTCTCTGTGAAAACAGGACTAGGACTGTGTTGTCCCTGTGGAGGCCCCAGCACTGGATCCCACACATAGTAGATGCTCAATAATTTTTTTTCTTTTTCTTTGGCTGCGCCACATGGCTTGTGGAATTTTAGTTCCTCGACCAGGGATCACACTCCAGCCTACGGCAGTGAAAGCACCAAGACCTAACCACTGGACAGCCAGGGAATTCCCATCAATAAATGTTTTTTTGATGGAATGAGTGAATCCCTTCCAATCTCCCTCTTGGTCCAACTTGCGTAAATCTACTGTAAGTTGGGGGAAGCCCCTTATCTTTTAGCTGTGTGGCTTTGGACAGGTGGAACAACCTTTCTGGGCCTCAGTTTCTCTTAAAATCAGGAAGGCAAGGAAACGGCCGAGGGGTTCAGGCCACAATCGCTCCTGCTTCCCTCTTTTCTCTTATGCTTGGACATTTTCTTAATAAAAAGTTGTGCCCCTGGGACTTCCCTGGTGGTGCAGTGGCTAAGACTCCGTGCTCCCAATGCAGGGGGCCCGGGTTCGATCCCTGGTCAGGGAACTAGATCCCACATGCCGCAACTAAAGACCCCACATGCTGCAACTAAGATCCAGAGCAGCCAAATAAATAAATAAATAAACATTTAAAAAAATAAAAATAAAAAGTTGTGCCCATAAAGCGCTATGTTGAGGATTGCAAATGTGGCCCACAAGCGTCCAATGCAATGGATGTGTGAGGTGGGCCCAGGAAAGACAGGTGTGGAGTGGGGATAATTAGGAGCTTCAGCCCTGTCTGTGAGCCTCCGAATTCAAATCCGTGTGGGTCAAACAAAACTTGGCCACGACCCTGATCCTACGTGCAGCCTCCAATTTGAGACCCCAGCCTCATTCCTTCTCTGTCTCTGGATTCTATTTCTTTTCTCTGTCAACTGTCTCAGAGTCTTGCTTCCATTGGACAGGGGTGTGGGGAAGTGGGGAAGGGAAGAGAAGCTTGTAGGAAATTCAAAGAATGTTAAAAATCAGGGATTTGTGGAATTCCCTGGTGGTCCAGTGGTTAGGACTCCGTGCTTTCACTGCTGAGGGCACAGCTTCAGTCCCTGGCTGGGGAACTAAGATCCCGCAAGCCAGGCGATGCACGGGGGGAGGAAAAATGAGGGATTTGTCCTCAAATTCCCCAAGTCCAGGCCACTTCCTCTGGAAGCATGGGCACACAGAGGAGGATTGGGGGTGATTTACGAAAGATGCTGTATCAGGGAACCTGTCTGTGCCCTGGTCCCAGCTGTTCTGCAGCTGCTGCCCCAGAGCAGGGAGGGGGGTGGGGAGGGCTGAGCCTCCAGCTTCATTTTGCCACGGGCCTTAGAGTGAGGCCCCCAGAGTGGGAGAAGGCTGGGTCCACAACGGTGTGGCCACAGGGGCCAGTTTACTGAGTCACAGAGCTCTGCGCTTGGAGCTGGGTGAGCAGGGGTGAATGACATCTTTTCTCTGGACCTCTGGGCTTGGGACAGTACCCACGACTTATTGAGCTGTTCTGAGCGTAGGGCCTGGCACACAGTAAGTGCTCAATTAACTACTCTCTTGGATGCTCGGGACCCACACCTGGGAGTCATCGCCAATCCCTCTCTTTCTCACTCCCACATCAGATCTGCTTCAGATGTTCCCGTGGACCACATTTCAAAAAGGGAGGCAAAATGCTGAGCTCAATTTAGTGGGTTTTCTCAGGAAGGAATCTCGGCATTCAATGAGGGAAACTGCAAAGATCGGGTGGTGGGTTATAGCTATTGGTGAGATAAATCCTTCTAAGGTGAAAACTCCACAACCCTATGTGATACTAAAGAGATGCTCAGAGGGGAAACGTGAAGCAGTGGCAGCATGGGGAATTCATGTGAGACTGTGTACCTCCCCCCAGGGCTGGCCAGATTACCAGAGGACTACCCTCACAGGGGAGGAGGATGACAAAACCAAAAACAAGAATGGCTTAAGCCTTGATGCTGTGTTCCCACTTCTGCAAAAAGTGAGGGAAGAAAATGAGTAAATATAAAACCACAGAGAGATTCCTCCTCATATCCCACTCTACCCCTCCTGGACTGACAGAAAAATTTAAAGGCAAATAATATGAGTGCCAGCAAGGATGCGGAGCAATGGGAACCCTCATCTGCTGCTGGGGGAACCCCTTTGGAAAACCATCTGTAAATTTACAGGCAGAGTTGAAAATATGCCAATCCAGCAATTCCACGCTGAGGCATAGATACTCAGGAGGAAATATATGGCCGAGAATGTTCATGGCAGCTCTGATCATGACAGCCTCAAAGGGAAACAACTCACAAGTTCCTTGACCAAAGATGGAGAACGCACAAGAAGCAGGAGGAATAGTATGCAGCAATGAAAAAGGATGAGCCAGACTACAGGCGGCAGCACAGATGCTGCCGACATTACGCTGCTATATAGGACTTGACATCCCGTGTGGTTCCATTTATGAGATGTTCTAAACAGACAAAGCCAACCCACTGCAGATAGGAAGCCAACTTGGATGGAAAAACCATAACGTAAGTGAGGAAGAAATAGTAGCTGCCACCAGCATGGCCGTTCCCTGAGGGGCAGAATCAAGTGCAGATCACCTTGAGGGGGGCCTGCTGGAGTGGGGAGGCTTGGGAAGGTAGAGACGGCCCCCGTCTTTTTTTTTTTTTTGGCGGCATCACACAGCATGCAGGATCTTAGTTCCCTGACCAGGGACTGAACCTGTGCCCCATGCAGTGGAAGCACAGAGTCCTAACCACTGGACAGCCAGGGAATTCCCAAGACAGCCCGTCTTGATCCAAGTGACTTTTCCCCTGGCATTTGTTTCATGATTACTCCTTAAACTTAGCATTTTTCTATATACATGTCATCTGTTACAATTTTTTTAAAGGTAAAAAATAATCACCTATGCATAAGCTCACGTCTGCAAATATATTTGGGGACAGGAGTGGGAGGAAGATATTTCCTTGAAATCCCACAGGTACTTTTGGAATTTCATCAATGTATGTCTTGTTGTGCTTCCACCCCTCCAACAAATCATTTCTTTAAACGAGAAATGCAAACTGTCCCACATCAGACAACTGAGGGGCAAAATAAAGACACCGCTCTCAGAAGCCTGGGAAGAATGAATGGACATCCTTGCGGATAGGAGAGGGCAGGAAGAGGCACGGTTTCCAAGACTGTTCTCAACTCTGGAGCCACACACTCTTGGGCTCACTTCCCCCCGAGAGACCCTTGAGAGTGACCTAACCACTTTGGGTTTTGATTTCAATAGTTATACCGATGTCAACGGGCTCTGGTGACAATTAGTGACATCTCAGATGGCGACCAGCATGCGATAAGCACATTAGAAGTGCTGGTCATGGGAATTCCCTGGCGGTCCAGTGGTTAGGACTCCAGGCTTCCACTGCAGGGGGTATGGGTTTGATCCCTGGTCGGGGAACTAAGATCCCCGCAAGCCAAGCCAAGCCACACAGCCAAAAAAAAGAAAAAAAAAAAGTGCTGGTCGTTATCACCATTCCAGATTAGACTTTATTTTAAAGAGTACAAGTCAAAAAAAAAAAAGAACATTATGTTGCATACAATAATATTTGTGCATGTTGTGTACATTCATAACAGTTTGTTTGTTGTTGTTCCTTTTGGCCATGCCTCGCGGCTTGCAGGATCTCAGTTCCCTGACCAGGGATTGAACCCAGGCCCCTGCAGTGAAAGCACCGAGTCCTAACCACTGGACCACCAGGGAATTCCCGAGTTTGTATTTTTAAGTTGTCCCCCCAAATCTTTGTTTTAAATGGACCTGTTCATTAGGAAACTGGGGGACTGTCTAATATTCAGATTAATATGGCATTTGTGGAATGAATAATTGAATGAACAAGCAGATGAATATAGGCCTAGGTCTGCGCATGTAGATACCTGGGTGCCCACTAGTCTCCTCAGGAGACCTTGTCAGAGGGTGGCTGGAAGACTTGAGCCATTTGCTTGTGGTTCACTGGGGCCCCAGGATCTTTCTCTGCTTTTCTGACCCTGAACTCTATAGAGTATCCATCTCCCAGGGCGAAACCCAGGGCCTCTCTCTCTCACTTGAGTGGACGCCAGGACCCGAGGACATAGGGACTGAGAGGCAAAAAAACAGACAGCAATAACCTCCCCAAGCTCAGAAACACCAAAGGTCCAAGAGAGAGGAACAATTCAGAGACACAGAGATAACAGAACATAAAAACTGCCCAACCACTATGCCCCAGACACCAGGTCACAATGTCCCTCCTCTGTTCCGAACTCTTCATGGCCCCCACCTCACTCAGGGTAAAAGTTAAACTCCTCTCCACAACCCACAAGCCCTGTACAACCTGCTCCCACTGCCCCCCTCCTCACTCTGCTCCAGCCTGACTGGCTTCCTCAGATGCTCTGTGAACATCTGCTCCTGCCCCTGGGCCTTTGCACTTGCCCTTCCCTGTGTTTGGACTGCTCTTCCCCCATGTCTGGGCATGGACCCCTCCCTCACCTCCATCAGATCTTTGTTTAAGTGCCACCTTCTCCTCCAGGCCTTCCTGACCCGCCTCCCAGATCTAAAATAGTCCTCACATTCCCCATCTCCCTTCTCTGCCTTGTGTGTCCTGATACCACTTACCACTAACATATAATCTACTTTATCCTGCTTCTCCTCTGCCTCCCCCACTGTATCTGCCCCCAAGGGTGGGATCTTTTCTTGTGTCTCCGTCAGGGCAGGGCTGACTCTTTCACCTGGGGGTGATCAGGGGAGGTCCCTGCCCACCCCCCACCCCACCCCACCCCACCCCACTCCACCCCTGTCCCGCTGCGAGAGAAACACCTCCCGCCCCAGCAGATTCTGAACCCACTATTGGAGGCAAAGACCCGAATGGGTGAAAGGCTCTTCAGCCCCAGAGAGTCTGACATCCCCCTCCCTGGCCAATCTCTTACAATCTCCAGTGGCCACGGAAATGGATCCCCCAGCGCCTGGCGCCTGTCCCCTCCCCCTGTCTGCCCACCAGCTGGTTCTGTCCCCCGCCCCCACTCCTTCCATTCAATCACCATCCATCTCCAGTGCGTCCAGCCGGTGCTGGGAGAGCCTGAAGCAGGGCTGGGGGCGGGGGGACATTCACAGCTGTCCCCTGCCCCCCAGACAGCTGGGCACGGGACCCTCGCGGGGAGAAGATCACGGGAAACTTCCCGAGGGGGTTCAAAGGCCGCCAGGAGCACCATCCCTGTTCCCAAATCTCGGCGCCTGATGCGTCCCTGCCCCACACCAGGCCCAGAGGATGGGACGGAAAGAGCCCCTCAACTCCCACGCTTGGGGAGCTTGGGGGCCGGGGGAGGGGCCAGGAGATGGGCAGGAGGCGCGGAGGGTGCCGGGCAGCGCTTTCCCCGCGCCGCCTCCTCCAGGAAGGCCCCCCGGGCACGCCCCCACGCGTCCCACCGGTTCCAAGGGAGGGCCTCAACCACCACCGCGCCCGCAGCCCTGCCGCGACCCCCAGCCCGGAACCCCCCCGCCCTCCCCACCTCCCCACGCCTGCGCCCCCGGCCGGAGGAAGCGGGCCGGAGCTGGCCAAGGCGGAAGGAGCTTGAATGGGGGGTGCCCAGGCGGGGGAGGGCCGGGCCGCCCCGGGGCGGGGCTCGGACACGTGGGGGCGGCCCGGGAGGGGGCCCGGCGGCCACACTACCTGTTGATCTTGTGCGCGAAGGCGCGGCGCTCGGCTACCGCCATGGCGCTCCGCGCGTCCAGCCGCCGGCCCCGCCGCTGCAGCCGCGCGCACCGTCCCCGCCGTAGCCGCCGCCACCGCCGCCACCGCCGCCTCCCGGTTCTGGTCAGCCCGGGCTGGGCGGGGCCGGGGGCGGGGCCCTTCCGGGTGTCCCGGGCCGCTCCGTGCTGCCCCTGCCGGCCGGAGGGGGCGCGGGTCCCCCGGCCGCCTTTGCGCCCTCGAGGCTGGCCTGGGGAAACTGAGGGTGGCAGGGGAGGAGAGGACACGGGACTGAGGTTGGGGGCCTCGGACTTCCTCCCGGGGGATGCTGTTTCTGCCCTCTGGCTAGCAATCACTATAATCACCATAATAATGATAATCTCGAGCGTTTATTAAGCACGGCCCTGTAGTTCTGATATGTGGGAGGACCTATCCTTTCCGCCATTTTACAGATGAGTAAACTGAGGCACAGGGATGTTCAGGCACTTACCTAGGGCTCTCCATGGGATGTGCCCCAATCTGGGGTGAGGGCAGAGGAGTCCAGTTGGGCTCCGAAGCGCTAGGAGATGTGACACAGGACCCGGTGGTGGGACCTGAGTGAGCCAGTCTGGGAGGCTGGACCGGCCCAGCCGCCTCCAGTGCAAGGAGGATGTACGGATGTCTTGGCCAGTATGTGGTCTCAAATCTCTCCCCAATGGTTCCTCTCCCAGCCCCAAGGCAGCAGTCTTAATGGATTCTCCAGCCCCCACTCAGCATCTGCATATGCCAACTTCTTGCTCTCCTCCCAGGCTTTGCATGCCCAGGCACCTCCTCCTGATGGCCCTTCTAGCCCTGGTTAGAAAAGGTCCTAGGAACTGGGGTCTGAAGAATGCTAAGGCTCAGCTCTACCTCAGGGCCTTTGCATGTGCTGTTCCCATTCCTGTGTATGAGTGCTGTCATTATCCCCCCCTTTTACAGATGAGGAAACAGAGGCCCAGGACTTCCCTGGTGGTCCAGTGGTTACAACTTCGCCTTCCAATGCAGGGGGTGAGGGTTCGATCCCTGGTCGGGGAGCTAAGATCCCACATGCCTCAGCCAAAAAACCAAAACATAAAACAGAAGCAATATTGTAACAAATTTGGACCTCCCTGGTGGTGCAGTGGTTAAGAATCGCCTGCCAGACACGGCCGGGCCCTGGTCCAGGAAACTCCCACACACCGTGGACTAAGACAGTGCACCACAACTATTGAGGCTGCGCTCTAGAGCCCGTGAGCCACAACTCCTGAGCCCGCGTGCCACAACTACTGAAGCCTGCGCTCCTAGAGCCCGTGCTCCGCAACAAGAGAAGCCACCGCAATGAGAAGCCCATGCACCGCAATGAAGAGTTGCCCCCGCTCAGCACAACTAGAGAAAGCCTGTGCACAGCAACGAAGACCCAACACGGCGAAAAATAAAAAAGTAAAATTTTAAAAATATATATTGTAACAAATTCAATAAAGACTTAAAAAATGGTCCACACCAAAAAAGATCTTTAAAAAAAGAAAGAAAGAAAACTGAGGCCCAGAGAAGCAGAGTGACTTGCCCCAGTTGCCCAGTGGATCAGTGTCAGATCCTGAGCCCACAGGAGTGAGGCCTGGACTGTGGGGCCCCAGGCTCCTGAGGGCACAGGAGGGTGGCTCCCAGCCTGGCATGTGACATGTGCACACGTGTGTCAGCAGCCCACGCACCTTCCCAAGTGGTCCAGCCACTTTGGCCTGCGAGATGCCAGGTGTAACCCTGCTCATCACTCCCTGGTGTGCCCCACCCCGGGTCACCCTTGCTGCAACCTGCAGCCTCCCAGGCTAAAGTCATTGCCTCGCCTTTCAGGCTGCTGGTAGCTGCTGGGCAGGAAACGTGAAGATGAGCAAAGACTGGCGGGTTTCTCCACTCCTCTTTGCCTATTTCCAGTCCAGCCCCATCATACCTGGTCTCCCAGCTCCCGCCCTCACCCCTCACAGTTTGTTTTCCCCTCGATGGTCAGAAGGAGCCTGGGAACACCCGAATCAGATCAGCTCTTCCTCTGCTTAGAATCCTTCATGGCTCCCACCTCATTCAGAGTAAAAGCCAAAGTCCTCACTGTGGCCCACAAGGTCCTGCATGATCTGACCTTGTCATCTCCCTGCCATCCCCTCTTCCCACTGTCTTCCTTAATCATTCCACTCCAGCTGCCCACCTCTTCCATGTGGCTCTAAAGACTAGGGCGCAACTCTACCTCAGGGCCTTTGTACATGCTGTTCTCCTTCTCACATGTGGGTGCCATCACCATACCCCTTGTACAGATGAGGAAACTGAGGTTCACGGATGCAAAGTGACTTGTGCCATTTTACCCAATGAATCAGTGTCAGATCTATCATTCCAGATCTGTGGCCCAGGGAGCCTGACTCCAAAGTGGTTGTCTCTAAATACCAGCTGGGGGACTTCCCTGGTGGTCCACTGATTAAGAATCCGCCTTCCAATGCAGGGGATGCGAGTTCAATCCCTGGTCGGGGAACTAAGATCTCACATGCTGCGGGGCAACTAAGCCTGTGGGCCACAACTAGAGGGCCCACACACTGCAACTACTGAGCCCATGTGCTCTGGAGCCCATCCGCACAGCTAGAGAGAAGCCCGCACGCTGCAACGAAAGATCCCACATGCCACAACAATAATCCTGTGTGCCTTAACTAAGACCCAATGCAGCCAAATAAATAAATAAATATTTTAAATAAATAAATAAATAAATAAATAAATACTAGTTGGGGGACTTCCCTGGCGGTCTAGTGGTTAAGACTCTGCTCTTCCAATGCAGGGGGCACCGGTTCGATCCCTGGCCGGGGAATTAAGATCCCAAGTGACACCCAGGAACGGCCAAAAATAAAAAATAAAATAATAAAATAAAATAAAATAAATACCTGTTGGATCCCAATCCAGGCCAGGCTATGTGACCCAGGGTAAATCTCTCAACCTCTCTGAGCCTCTGTTTCCTCATCTCCTCAGTGAGGGGTGTGGTCAGCACTAAGCTCCAGGCCCTTGTGGGAGCTGATTCCACACAGGAGCCAGTGGGGGCTATGAGCCCTGTCTTAGTGGAAAAACTTCTTCAAAGAACCCTCCAAATAAAGGTCCTGCTCCAGCTACCTGCCCACCCTGGTGCCCGCCAGACTTGATTAACAAGGCAGTTCCTCTCCAGGATACGACCAGGCCTGACTCAGCCAGGTGGGGCTGGGGTGACCCCGGCAGCTGCTCAAACAGAAGCTGAGCTTGGTGGGGACTTTGGCCTCCTCTGGCTGGTGTGGGAGAACAGCCTGTGGGGTCTGATGGCAACAGCTTGCGGACCTAGGAGGAGGGACTGCACTGGTCCAGGTGGTGAGTTCAGAGTAGGAATGATCACAGGGAGGGCTTGGAGTCCAAAAAGACCTGGATTCCAACCCTGGCTTGGCCACAGCCAGGCTAAGTGACCCAGATGGGGTGGGGGTGGGGCTCTCTGGACCTCAGTTTCCTCACCTGTGAAATGGGGATGTTACCTTCAGAGCCGACCCTGTGGGCCCATGTTCAGTGCCCATGAGATGTTGTCAGGAGAGCACAGAACCCGGGAGATGCTGCCTTGTCCTATTGTTTTTCCTGCCGCTTCCGGAGCCGGGGGAGGAAGCTGGGAGCCGGCCCAGGGTGTCCAGGCCTGCCTTTGGGAGTTTAAGTCACAAAGACAAAGGCTGGGCCCAGAGAGGCCAGAGGGGCAGGCCACAGGCTTCCTGTTTTTCTTTGAACAGATGGCCAAGCTGCCAGATGCTTGTCTGTGTGGATGCTAATCCGCGTCCCTGGTAATCACTTCTTATCCCTCCTAGTGACACTTCTGTCCAGTTTGCTCATTTCCAGTGCTCTTGTCACATTCCAAAGTCTGGGAATTTTTCTCCAGGGGTCCCAGACACCCAAGGGGTCCACAAACAGAAGTCAGGGGGGTCCATGAATTTGGAGGGGAAAAACTTGCATCACTCACGCCTGCCCCTGCTTCTAACGTTAACAGTCATTAGAGCTGCTACCGGGCCTCGGTATTTAAGTGTGAGGAAAGATGTACAAATTCCATCACAATTAAAGCATATTTTGATAACTGTATCGCATGTAATGGGTTTGTAATGGGTTTCCTTTACCATCTGAGGTGTTTTATTTTAGGCACTTACAAACTTCCACTGATAAGGGCCCACGGCACAAAAAGGTCCCCCTACAACATGCCTTTCCCTGCCTAAAGCCTGCTGTGGCTCCCCATTGCTGTGGGAAGGAGCCAAGCTCCTCCCTGTGGCCTACAGACTCCCTCATCTTCCCCATAAGACTGCTCCCCCTTCCTTTTCCCACCTCATTCATTCACTCCAGCAGCATTTATTGAGCGTCTGCTGTATGCCAGGCATGGGAAGGAGGTAATGTCAGTGCTGAGACCTGAAGTTCAGGCTGAGTAGGGGAGGCAGGGAGTTCTAGGCAGAGGGACCAGCAAGGCAAAGATGGAGAGCAGAAGTAGAAGTCATCCGTGTGGAGGGCAGGGAGGAGAGGATGAGATTCAAGGGTGGTGAGTTTGTGGGATCAGGTCTGGTAGGACCTCCCAGTGGGGGCCTGGGCATAGCCCAGCGGGCAGTGGGGAGCCCTGGAGGGGTGCAGAGCAAGACAGGGGCACCCTCTGGTTTGTTTCAGGAAGATCTGATTCTCCCGTCTGGACTGGCCCCTACAGTGACCTTTTCTCCTCTCGAGTTCCCTGTGTCACCTGTCCCACCATTGAAGCACAAGTGTGAGTTGGCTGTAAGGAACTGGGGCACACGTTGCAAGAACTTTCTCACTGACCGACCAGGGCTCCAGGGGACACCTTGCCTCTGTGAGATGGAACCTCTGAGGCACATTCACCAGATGAGCCAACTAGGCTCAGAAAGGCTCCGGCGACCCAACTGAGAAGTGGTGGAGTTAGGACTTGAACCCAGAGCCACCTCTTGCATGAAAGCCCTGCCCTCCACCCTGTGGCATTTCCTCCTTAGCACAACTTTTTGGAGCAGGCGGCAATGACTTCCACAAAACTCTATCTTCTAGATGGAACAAGTTTCCTCAGGCCAGCAACTTCCTGTATCTTTACCACTGCACCTTGCAGTGGTTACATGCTCCGATGCTCGGGTTCAAATCCTGCACCTTGGCTATGATGCCAGCCTTAAAAGACTCATTTCACGCTTATTAGAATGGCTAAACTAAAAATACCGACAATACCAAGTGCTGATGAGGATGCAGAGAAACTGGGCCTCTCAGATGCTGCTGGTGGTGAGACAGGCCGGGACCTGGGACCGTTTGCTGCCTGCCGTGCTTGCACCTGGACAAACGCCTCCTCCAGCAACAAAATACAAAGAAACTATAAGGGACTAAAAATAACTGCATGCATGGGCAGTTGGGGCAAATTATGGACAAGATACAAAAAGACCAAAAACCCATACAGCACCACCATGGGGGTTGACAGACCGCCTAAGCCAACCCTCCAGGGAACCTGTTACTTGTTTTTACTCCCTCCTGCTGCAACAGGGCCCCCAATAAAGCCTTGCCTGAATTTCTTGTCTGGCCTCTTATCAATTTCTATTGATTAAGGAGTCCAAGAACCCTGGCTGGGAAGAGTGGGAATGCAAAACGGTGAGCCACTCTGGAAAACAAGTTTGGTGGTTCTTAAAACACCAAGCATGCAACCACTGTACGGCCCAGCAATCCCACTGCTGTGAATTTAGAAATGAAAATTTATGTTCACATAAAAACCTGTACGTGATTATTTACAGTAGTTTTATTCATAATCACCAATAGCTGGAAACACTCAATTGTCCTTCAATGGGTGAATATAAAACAAACTTGGGTCCATTCGTACAATGGAATATTCTTCAGCAACAAAAGGGAACAAACTACTGATACAGGCAGCAAAGCTTTACGCCCAAATGTTTTATGTTGCGGTGAAAGAGGCCAGGCTCAAAAGGCTGCATGTCGTATGATTCCAAATATATAACGTTCTCAGAGAACAGATCTCTAGCATGAGACAGCAAATAGTATTTGCCTGGGGCTGACTGCAAAAGGCCAGCATGAGGGAATTTGGGGGATTGTTTTGGAGTTTTGGAGCTCACCGGCAGGACAGCGGATGATGATGACCCAGTAATCAGAGCTGTCATGGGGGGAATGCCAGGCACTGAGGCACTGAGGGGGGCCCTGATGCAATGTTTGACCCAGCCGGACGGCTTCTCAGAGGAGGGGGCATCTGAGCTGAGACTTACAGGCTGTGCTGGAGTCCGGCAGGTGAAGAGCCTTCCAGGCCATGGGAACAGCATGAACAGAGGCCCAGAGGAGAGACATTCAGGAAACCGGGTGGCGTTTATTTGACTGAGTATAGAGATTTTTTTTTTCTTTGAGATTCATCCTTTTTTTTTCTTTTTTCTTTTGGCTTCTCAGCATGACTGGCGGGATCTTAGTTCCCCAACCAGGGATTGAACTGGCACCCTCGGCAGTGAGAGTGCCGAGTCCTAACCACTGGACCACCAGGGAATTCCCTCCAAAATTCATATGTTGAAGCCCTACTTCCCAGGACCTCAGAATGGGACTGTATTTGGAGACAGGGTGTTTGTTTGTTTGTTTAAATTAATTTTTATTGGAGTATCGTTGATTTACAATGTTGTGTTAGTTTCTGCTGTACAGCAAAGTGAATCAGTTACACATATACATACATCCACTCTTTTTTAGATTCTATTCCCGTATAGTGAGTAGAGTTCCCTGTGCTATACAGAAGGTTCTTATTAATTATCTATTTTATATATAGTAGTGTGTATGTGTCAATCAGAGATAGGGTCTTTAAAGAAGTTGTTAAGTTAAAAAGAGGTCCAGTTAAGACAAAGCCACCCCAGGGTACAGAGGTGCCATGGGTAAAGAAGAGAATCTCAGAGGACTGGGATTACCAGGCCACCTGGAGCGATGCAGAGAGGAGAGGGGGTGGTCTCCAGGGGGGCAGGGCCAGACCTCAGAGCGACAGAAGCCACTGTACTTGCTCCAAAAATCCATGAGGAAAAACTTCCGATGTGGGACTGAAGGGCCCATGACAAGAACCTGCTCCAAGGGTTCAAGCCACAAAGCAAGGTCTCAGCCTGTTTTCTTTAAGGCCACAGAGGAAATAGTTACTAGTTCAGGGATGGGTTGATCTGACCTCAGCCTTTCGGGCTGAGCTGTGGGCATCTTCTCTCTCCTTAATCTTTCGTATTTACTCCCGTGGATGGACAGCTGACCTCAGGCTACCCTCAGCTTGCAGTTTCTCCTTACCCCCAGCTCAGAAGCAAAAACTATATTTAAAAAAAAAAATAGCTTTGGGACTTCCCTGGTGGTCCAGGGGTCAAGACTCCATGCTCCCAATGCAGGGGGCCTGGGTTCGATCCCTGGTCAGGGAACTAGTACCTGCATGCCGCAGCTAAGACCTGGAGCAGTCAAATAAATAAATAAATAAATAAATAAATAAGTAAATAGCTTTACTGTGGGGGACGGAAAAATTAGGAGTTTGGGATTAACATATACACAGTACTGAGTAGATATATGTGTATGTATAACTGATTCACTTTGCTGTACACCTGAAACTAACACAACATTATAAATCAACTATACTCCAATAAAAATTTTTAAAAAACCAAATATGCTACTGTATATAAAACATAACCAGGGGCTTCCCTGGTGGCACAGTGGTTGAGAGTCCGCCTGCCAATGCAGGGGACGCGGGTTCGTGCCCCGGTCCGGGAGGATCCCACATGCCGTGTAGCAGCTGGGCCCATGAGCCATGGCCACTGAGCCTGCACATCTGGAGCCTGTGCTCTGCAACGGGGGAGGCCACAACAGTGAGAGGCCCGTGTACTGCAAAAAAAAAAAAAAAAACATAACCAGTAAGGAGTTACTGTATAGCACAAGGAACTATACTCAATATTTTGTAATACCCTATAAGGGAAAAGAATCTGAAAAAGAATATATATATATAACTGAATCACTTTGCTGTACACCTGAAGCTAACACAACATTGTAAATCAATTATACTTCAATAAATTAAATTAATTTAAAAATAGCTTTATTGAGATATAATTCACATACCACACAATGCCCCGTGTAAAGTGTACTCCAGTGGTTTTTAGCATTTTCACAGATATGTGCAGACTTCATCATGGTTGGTTGTAAAATATTTTCATTACTCAGAAACTCCTATACCTTTAGCTCTCACCCTCTTGTTTCCTGTCCCCTGTCCCCATCCCCTGAGCCCTGTGTAACCACTAACCTACTATCCTGGACTTCCTATGACTGGAATAAAATAACATGTGGTCTTTTGCATCTGGCTTCTTTCACTTAGCATAATGTTTTCAAGGTCCATCCTTGTAGCGTGTGTCGAAACTTCATTCCTTATGTGGCTGAATAATAAATATTTCATTGTATAGATATACCCCAATTTGTTCATCCATTCATCAGTGGATGAACTTTTGGGTTGTTTCCATCATTTGGCTATTGTGAATAACGGACGCTTCTCCGAACATCTGAGTACAAGGTACTTGTGTGTGGTTAGGACTCCGAGCTCTCACTGCCGAGGACCCAGGTTTGATCCCTGGTCCGGGGAACTAAAATCCCACAAGTTGCGAGAAGTGCCCCCCCACCCAAAAAAAAGGAAAAGTCAGCAAAGTACTCGTGGGGACGTATGTTTTCATGTCTCTTGGGTGCGTATCTAAATGGGTCAGATGGTAATTCTATGTTTAACCTTTTGAGGAACTGGCAGACTGTTTTCCAAGGTGGCTGTGCCCTTGTACATTCCCACCAGCAGTGTATAAGGGCATCTATTCCTCCACATCCTCACGTGAAAACTCTCCTTGAGCCCATTTTGCAGATAAGACTCAGGTATACTGAGGCTAAGCATGGATCAGGATCCCACAGTCAGTGAGGGGCAGTGCCAGGTCTGGCACTCAGATCTTTAGACCCCAGACACAAGGGTTTTCTCATTTCATTGAAGCTTGAATAAAGAGTTGATGGGTCTTTATTGAGCTCCTACTGTGTACCAGGCGCTGAAGACATCCAGTGAACAAAGCAGACAGGAATCCTTGCAACTGTGAGGAGTAGGGGCATGGAGAGGACCTAGATTATTTAAAATAATGTTACTAAGGTTAATATAAGGTAGAAAAATTTGGAGGAATATATGGGATTAAAAGGAACTCTTTTGGGACTACCCTGGCGGTCCAGTGATTAGAAGCAGTTTCACTGCCAAAAAGATAAGTTGGGGGGACTCTCTTTTTCTAGGTGGCTATCAATTTTTACAATGTTTGGATGTTTTTACACTAAGCATAGGTTATTTTTTTATGCTCTTTTAAAATTGTGGTAGGATATATATAACACAAAATTTGCCATTTTAACTTTTTTTTTTTTTTTTTTTTGGCGGTACGAGGGCCTCTCACCGCTGTGGCCTCTCCCGTTGCAGAGCACAGGCTCCGGACGCGCAGGCTCAGTGGCCATGGCTCACGGGCCCAGCCGCTCCGCGGCCTGTGGGATCTTCCCGGACCAGGGCACGAACCCGTGTCCCCTGCATCGGCAGGCAGACTCTCAACCACTGCGCCACCAGGGAAGCCCCCATTTTAACTATTTTTAAGTGTACAGTTCAGTGGTGTTAATTACATTCACAATGTCATGCGACAATCACCACTATTTAATTCCAAAATTTTTTATCGCCCCAAGCAGACATTCTGCACCCATTAGGAATAACTTCCCTGATACCACCCCTGGTAACTTTTATTCTCTCCTCTGTCTCTGTCAGCTTGCCTATTCTAGGTATTTCTCTTTTAAAAAAAAATTTTTTTTATTGGAGTATAATTGATTTATAGTTTTGTGTTAGTTTCAGGTGTACAGCAAAATGAATCAGCTATATGTATACATATATCCCCTCTTTTTCAGATTCTTTTCCCATAAAGGCCATTACAGAGTACTGAGTAGAGTTCCCTGTGCTATATAGCAGGTCCTTATTAGTTTCTTTCTTTCTTTTTTTAAAATTTATTTTATTCGGGCTTCCCTGGTGGCACAGTGGTTGAGAGTCCGCCTGCCGATGCAGGGGACACGGGTTCGTGCCCCGGTCCGGGAAGATCCCACATGCTGCGGAGCGGCTGGGCCCGTGAGCCATGGCCGCTGAGCCTGCGCATTCGGAGCCTGTGCTCCACAATGGGAGAGGCCACAACAGTGAGAGGCCCGCGTACCGCAAAAAAAAAAAAAAAAAAAAAAAAGAAGAAAGAAAGAAGCAAGATCCAATGTTGTAATTGTCTGTTTACACATCTGGGTCCCCAAAATATCTGAGTTTGGGATGATAGGGACTGCGTCTGTCTTGTTTGGCACAATGGTGGGCATATACTAGGTGCTCAATGGATGCTCTTTGAATAAAAAATTGAATGAATTAGAGAGTGGGGAGATGCCACCCATCAGAAAGGAGACTTGACTTTGGACTCAGGAGACAAGCCTTCACATCTCACCTGTGTGGGCTGGGGCATAGGGCTTCTGCCACTGTGCCTCTGGTTTCTTATCTGTAAAATGGGTGTAGTAAGAGCACCTACCTCCAAGGAGGGGAGGGAAGAATCCAGACCATTTGTCAAGCACCTGACATGGAGTAAGGGCTACGGGAAATGTCTACACCAACTCTCTCAGATCTTTTAAGAGAGAACCACAGAAAACAGTCTGAACCCAGACTGAAAAGGAAATTCCTGTGCTGGGCGGGACTGTTTTCCATGACCCCTGAGGTCCTGGCTAAGTTTCGGGTCAGAGCTGTTTTTTGTTTCTGCAGATCTCTCTCTCGCATGGTCCAAGATGAAGTCGTGGTTTCCAACATCCCCGCCAGGCTCAGCAAGGAGCATCCGCTGAGATGGTGAGAAAACCCTCCCAGGAATGCAGAGGCCTCGGCCGAAGAGGCCGCCTGTCCTCCAGTGCCACTGCCCTGTCCCCAGGCACCTTTTACAAACAATCAAAACATCCCTCCATTTTCTGAACAATTTCTTCTGCATGCCAAAGGAATCCATGTTCACTCTAGACAATTTGGGAACATTTTTCAGAAAAGACTACATAAGAAAAAAAATAGTTGCCCAAAAGCCCACCAAGGCTGGCATTTTTGTGAATTTCCTTCTGGTCATTTTTCTCTACAGAACAGTCACTGTGCAAATTTTTCAAAAGTTGGGATTGTTCTGAACGCACGACTTTGGAAACTGCTGTGTCCTCTTGGTAACATGACGGGATTTTTCTATGTGGGTTTTCCCCACCATTGACCCTCCAAGGCCATGGTGGATTCTCTACTTTAACATAAGAAAGACTGGGGACTTCCCTGGTGGTCCAGTGGTTAAGACTCCATGTTTCCATTGCAGGGGACCCGGGTTTGATCCCTGGTCAGGGAACTAACATCCCACATGCCACGCATGGTGTGGCCAAAAAAAAAAAAAAGATAAGAAAGACTGTATATTTGCAGGCAGATGGGTGGACAGCAAAACATCTATGTGGTGGTTAAGACTGAGGCCCTGGGGTCAAATTCTGGCTACCACCACTTTCGGACTCTGTGGGACAGTTTTAAGCTTTGTGCCTCAGTTTCCTCATCTGTAAAACGCGGATATATTACTCCACTGAATCTCACAACAACCCTGGCCCCCACAGTGAGTCAACATCAGAGAAAGGATGTTCTTAAGGACGACACCGCACTGCCTTCCTAGCAAGTTATAAAAATCACATCTTCAGTGCTACGTTATTTATATAAAATCACAAAAAATGCATTCAACCTTGTCTGCTTTGCCATGATTCATTATATCCAGCATACATGCTTTATGGAGCTTTCTGTATTTGCGTTCTATGTCCTCATTAAAAAAAGATTTTTAAAATAAATTAAATGTCAAACAGCACAAATGAGTTTGGAGCAAAAAACAGATGCCATTACCAGCTTTTTTTTTTTTTTTTTGCGGTACGCGGGCCTCTCACTGTTGTGGCCTCTCCTATTGCAGAGCACAGGCTCCGGACGCGCAGGCTCAGCAGCCATGGCTCACGGGCCCAGCCGCTCCGTGGCATGTGGGATCCTCCCGGACCAGGGCACGAACCCGTGTCCCCTGCATCGGCAGGCGGACTCTCAACCACTGCGCCACCAGGGAAGCCCACCAGATATTTTAAAAATATAACTAATTAATTAATTATATTTATTTTTTGACTGCATTGGGTCTTCATTGCCGCACGAGGGCTTTCTCTAGTTGTGGCGAGCGGGGGCTACTCTTCATTGCGGTGCGTGGGCTTCTCACTGCAGTGGCTTCTCTTGTTGCAGAGCACGGGCTCCAGGCACGCGGGCTTCAGTAGTTGTGGTGCGCGGACTCAGTAGTTGTGGCATGCAGGCTCAGTAGTTTTGGCTCACGGGCTCTAGGCACCCGGGCTCAGTAGTTATGGTGCACGGGCTTAGTTGCTCTGTGGCATGTGGGATCTTCCCAGACCAGGGCTCGAACCCATGTGCCCTGCATTGGCAGACGGATTCTTAGCCACTGAGCCACGAGGGAAGTCCCATTACCTGATTTTTAACTTTTTTTTTTTAAGTTTCTCACTGATTTTATTTTATTTTGGGACGTATTTTTTTAAGTATTTTAATTTAATTTAGTTTAATTTAATTTATTTGGCTGCGTCAGGTCTTAGCTGCGGCAGGCAGGATCTTCGTTGTAATATGTGGGATCTTTCATTACAGCGCTCGGACTCTTCATTGTGGCACACGGGCTTCTCTAGTTGTGGCGTGTGGGCTCAGTAGTGCGGAGCATGGGCTTAGTTGCCCCGTGGCATGTGGGATCTTAGTTCCCCGACCAGGGATCAAACCGACGTCCCCTGCATTGGAAGGCAGATTCTTAACCTCTGGACCACAAGGGAAGTCCCAGTATTTCTTTTCTTATTGAAGTATAGCTGACTTACAATATTATATTAGTTTCAGGTGTATGACATAGTGATTCAATATTTTTATAGGTTATACTCTATTTAAAGTGATTACCAAATAATGAAATGTTTTTTTAATTAATAGAATTTAGTTTTTCAAAGTTTTAGGCTTACAGAAAAATTAAATGGAAGGTACAATTCTCACATATTTCCTCTTTCCCTGCTCACAGTTTGCTTTATTATTATTATTGTGTGTGTGTGTGTGTGTGTGTGTGTGTGGTATGTGGGCTTCTCACTGTTGTGGCCTCTCCCGTTGCAGAGCACAGGCTCCGGACGCGCAGGCTCAGCGGCCATGGCTCACGGGCCCAGCCGTTCCGCGGCATGTGGGATCTTCCCGGACCATGGCACGAACCTGTGTCCCCTGCATCGGCAGGCAGACTCTCAACCACTGCGCCACCAGGGAAACCCTCTTTTCTTTTTTTTTAGCCTTGGAACATGTGGGATCTTAATTCTCCCACCAGGGATCGAACCCGTGCAGTGGAAGTATGGAGTCCTAACCACTGGACTGCCAGGGAAGTTCCCCAATGACTTTTTTTTTAATTTTTAAAAATATTCATTTATTTATTTGGTTGGTTGCACCAGGTCTTAGTTGCGGCTCGCCGGCTCCTTAGTTGCATCACGAGGGCTTCTTAGTTATGGCGTGTGAACTCTTAGTTGTAGCATGCACGTGGGATCTAGTTCCCTGACCAGGGATCGAACCCAGGCCCCCTCCATGGGGGTTTGGAGTCTTATCCACCACACCACCAGGGAAGTCCCTCACCCAATGATTTTTACAGTTTGTATAGTTTTGCCTTTTCCAGAATGTCACATGGTTGGAATCACACTGTACACAGCCTTTTCAGACTGGCTTCTTTCACTTAGCAATATGCATTTAAGCTTCCTGTTCAATCAATTCTGTTCCCCAGAAATATTGTCTGAATTAACATATAGCCTCTTTCTTTAACCACCAGTCACAACCAATCCCCTGTTGATGGAATTTAGGTTGCTTCTCCCTTTTCACATTTATAAATAATGGCGTGGTGAATATCTCTAGAGCCACAGTTTTGGGCTTCCTTAGTAGAGATGGAAGTCGGAACGTGAATTGCTGGCAGCTGCTGATTTCAATACCTAGTGCCAACTACCCTTCTGCTAGATGTACCAATTTATACCCTGATTGACCTTATATTTTAATTCCCCTTGGATAGGTTTCCAAGGACTTATTTGGCCTGGAGTGCTTCCCAAATCTGATGTAAAATGACCAAGATTTTATTTATTTATTTATTTATATTGGGGTATAGTTGTTTTACAATATGGTGTTAGTTTCTCCTGTACAGTGAAGTGGAGTCCCCTGTGCTACACAGCAGGTTTTCATTAGTTATCTATTTTATACATATTATTGTATATATGTCAATCCCAATCTCCCAATTCATCTCACTCCTCTCCTTATCTCCTTGGTGTCCATATGTTTGTTCTCTGTGTCTGTGTCTCTATTTCTGCCTTGCAAACAGGTTCATCTGTACCATTTTTCTAGATTCCACATATATGCATTAATATACAATATTTGTTTTTCACTTTCTGACTTACTTCACTGTGTATGACAGTCTCTAGGTCCATCCATGTCTCTACAAATGACCCAATTTTGTTCCTTTTTATGGATGAGTAATATTCCATTGTATATATATGTACCACATCTTCTTTTTTTTTTTTTTTGCGGTACACGGGCCTCTCACTGCTGTGGCCTCTCCCATTGCGGAGCACAGGCTCCGGACGCGCAGGCTCAGCGGCCATGGCTCACGGGCCCAGCCGCTCCGTGGTATGTGGGATACTCCCGGACCAGGGCACGAACCTGTGGCCCCTGCATCGGCAGGCGGACTCTCAACCACTGAGTCACCAGGGAAGCCCACCACATCTTCTTTATCCATTCATCTGTCGATGGGCATTTAGGTTGCTTCCATGACCTGGCTATTGTAAATAGTGCTGCAGTGAACATTGGGGTGCATGTGTCTTTTTGAATTATGGTTTTCTCTGGGTATATGCCCAGCAGTGGGATTGCTGGGCCATATGGTAATTCCGTTTTTAGTTTTTTAAAGAACCTCCATACTGTTCTCCACAGTGACTATATCAATTTACATTCCACCCCACGCAACTTGTGAGACTTTAATTCCCTGAACAGGGATGGGAACCAGGCCCTTGGCAGTGAAAGCGAGGAGTCCCAGCCACTAGGCCGCCAGGGAATTCTTGTGAGATGTGTTCTCCTGGGGTGTTCTTTAAGCTTTGTGGCTTGTTTCCTTCGCAGTAAGAAGAAAAGGTAGCCCCGCCCACTGCCATGAGAGGGCAGTGTCTGGGGGAAGGCCTGACACAGACAGAAGGAATGGTATGTATCCCTAAGATGGGAACTGCTGTGCTAGAAAGCTCTAGGAGGTGCCATTTATATGCTTTTAATGGGAGCAGCGGCCCCTAGAGTTGTGCAAGGAGGCAGCTCCAGAATCGACACCATCAGCTGCTGAATCATTCCAGGGCAACTTGGCAGTTCAAGTTCACAAGTAAATCTTCCTCCATTTTAGACGATATTCAAACAGCTATGCTGATCATGACTTTGCGTTCTTCACAGAAGGTACGAACAAATCCCTTGGCCTGTACAGGCTAGAGCAGGGTCCTACAAGATCTCAGAGACTGATGATAAAAAGAAGTGGAGTGAGCATGCCATGTCGCTGACTAACTTCCCTGCCTGGCTGATGAATGACCCTCAGTCTTGAATCTCAGCATGCTGGCTTGGCTGTGGGTCTGTCTCCTGGTGACTGGCTTGCTAGAACCAACAACACAATGACAGGTGGATAGAATCCAGCAAACCAGGAGGAGACGTGTGTCAGACAATGAATGATAGCCTGGAAGGCGTGTCAGCAAATCTACTTGAGGAATTCAAATTGTAACCGAAGTGAAATGATGAGAAAGAGACACACTTGGTTCAAATCCCAGCTCTGCCATTTGTTCCCTGGATGAGCTTGTGGAGGTCAGGCACCCGCCTCTGCCCTCAGGTTTCACATCTATAAAATGGGCATAAAAGTAATTCCAGCCTCACAATTGAATGTCCAATAGCTTGGCTGGGCAATGATTTCTCATCGTGAGGCAGAAGGTTTGCCATAATAATCAGATGACGTGGAAGGCTGGTCATTGCATTAGTTTGCTCGCTCAAGAGGCATTTATTGAGCACCTACTTGTGCTAGGCACTTTTCTGGGCTCTGAGGACACAGCAGCGCTTTGCAGGGCATGAGGAAGACTTGGCTTTGCTCTGAGTAAAGTGGGAGCCACGGGGGAATGGTTCTAAACGGAGGATGAACCCAAACGACTCAGTTGCTCACAGGCGCCCTCTGGCGGCCGTCGGGGAAACACACTGTGGGGGGAGGGGAGGAGCCCGGAGAAGAGGGAGGAGGTTACTGTACTAGTCCAGGTGAGCGAGGCCAGGGGATGGACCCGGAAAGTGGTGGAAAGCGGTGGCGTTTCGAAGGATCTTAATGGTGGATGGACCCCGCCCTCCATTTCCTCTCGAGGAAGAGGAATTCCAGACACTTAGATATCTAACCATCGTCCTTTCTGACCCTTTCTTTCTACCAGCGGCTGCAGCCGGGTCCTACCTGCGGGGACACCCTTTGGATATCTCAGTCAGGTGGCTGTCTTGGCTGAGGGGCCACAACTCAGATGCCTACCTGACCGGCAGGTTGCTGGAGGGAGGTGGAGGCACGCCGGCAAACTGGAAGTTGACCCTGTGCCCCACCCAGGAAGGGGAGAACAGGTATTCAGCTCAGCTGCAAGTGGCCACGGGGCGCGGCGCGGAGGAACGGAGGAGGGCAGTTCCAGCATGGTCACATCTCTGGATTTTCCAAGAGAAACTCTAAATCGAGATGTTCAATTGAAAATGTTTTAATTTTTTTTTAAAGCCCAGGCCACCAGCAAGTTCTGAACAGCATCCTTATTCTTAGAAAAGGACCCCTCCCTGGACCCTGGATGTGGACCCTTTTCCCAAACCTTTTGCTTCTCACTCGCACAGGCAGCTGAAATACATGCTGTCGGCTACCCACTGTTTTCTGCTTCTGTTAGTTTCCTATGGCTGCCATAAATTAACATAAGCTTGGTGGCTTAAAACAATAGAAAGGTATTCAGGCACCTTTCTGGAGGCCAGAAGTGTGAAATCAAGGTATCAGCAGGGCCGTACTCCCTCCTGGGACTGAGTCCTTCCTTACCTCCTCCAGCTTCTGGAGGCTCCTGGCATTCCAAGCTTGTCTTCATGTGGTGTTCTCCTCTCTGTGTCTGTGTCCAAATCTCCCTCTTTTATTTCTTTTTTTTATTAAATTAGGACACAATGACCCTAAGCCATTGGGTTTAGGGCCCAAACCCACCCTAAATCCAGAATGATTTTATCTCGAGATCCCTAACTAGTTACATCTGCGATGATCCTCAAATAAGGCCACATTCGAGGCTCCAGGTCATATGAATTGAATTCGGGGTGGAGGGGAGGTCACTATCCCACCCACTACATTGTCCAAGGTGATCAGAAGGGGATGAAATTCCACAGGAGCCGCAGGAAATGTGTGTTGACATCATTCACTTCCCTCTTTCCCACCCGGAGGCCTCTATCCCTGCTCTATTTATTCATTTTATTATTATTTTTTACTGTGGTAAAATACACACAACAAAAAATTTACCATTTCTAACCATTTTTAAATGTCCAGTTCAGGGGCATGAAGCCCATTGTTGTGCAACCGTCCCCAACCCCCATCTCCAGAACTTTCTCATCACCCCAAACTGAAACCCTGTCCCCATGAAACACTAACTCCCCATTCTCCCCATTCTCCCCTCCCCCAGCCTCTGACACCCACCATCCTACTTTCTATGTCAAGGAATTTGCTTACTCTAGGGACACCCTGTAAGTAGAATCATATAGTATTTGTCTTTCTGTGACTGGCTGAGTTGTGTCTTCAAATTCTTATGTTGAAGTTTGTATCCCCAGCATCTTAGAATGTGACTGTATTTGGAGATAGAGCCTGTAAAGAGATAATTAAAATGAAATGAGGTCACTGGGGTGGGCCCTGATCCAGCATGACTGGTGTCCTTATAAGAAGAGGACACACACAGAGGGAAGACCGTATGAGGACACAGGAAGAAGACAGCCAGCCGCAAGCCAAGGAGAGAGGCTTCAGAAGAAATCAGCCCTGCCAACACCTTGCTCTCAGACTTTTAGTCTCCAGAATTGGGAGAAAATAAAAGGGTGTTGGTACTTTGCTAAGGCAGCCCTGGCTGACTAATGCACTTGCTTATTTCACCCAGCAAATTTCCAAAGTTCACCTATGTTGTGGCATGTGTCAGAATTTCCTTCCTTTTTAAGGCTGAGTAATACTCCACTGTATACATACACATTCTGATATTCATTCATCCACTGATGGACACTTGGATTGTTGCTACCTTTTGGCTATTGTGAATAGTGCTGCTACAAACATGGGTGTACAAATACCTGAAACCCTGCTTCCAATTCTTTTGGGTGTATATACCCTAGGAGTGGAATGGCTGGATCATATAGTAATTCTACATTTAACTTTTCTATTTTTAAATTTTTTTTTTTCGGTACGCGGGCCTCTCACTGTTGTGGCCTCTCCTGTTGCAGAGCACAGGCTCCGGATGCGCAGGCTCAGCGGCCATGGCTCACGGGCCCAGCTGCTCCACAGCATGTGGGATCTTCCCGGACTGGGGCATGAAACCGTGTCCCCTGCATCGGCAGGCGGACTCTCAACCACTGCGCCACCAGGGAAGCCCTAAAATTTTATTTATTTATTTATTTTGGCTACACCGTGTGGCATTCATGATCCTGATTCCCCAACCAGGGATCGAACCTGTGCCCCCTGCAGTGGAAGGGCGGAGACTTAACCACTGGACCCCTAGGAAAGTCCCACGTTTGACTTTTTATTTATTTATTTATTCACTGCTGTGCGTGGGCTTTCTCTAGTTGTGCCAGCAGGGGCTACTCTTCGTTGCGGTGCACAGGCTTCTCATTCTGGTGGCTTCTCTTGTTGCGGAGCATGGGCTCTAGGTGCACGGGCTCAGTAGTTTGGCATGCGGCTCAGTAGTTGTGGCTTGCGGGCTCTAGAGCCCGCGCTCTGCAACAAGAGAAGCCACCACAATGAGAAGCCCTCGCACTGCAACGAAGAGTAGCCCCGGCTCCCCGCAACTAGAGAAAGCCTGCACGCAGCAACGAAGACCCCATGCGGCCAAAAATAAATAAATAAATAAATAAATAAATAAATTTTCATATTGGAGTATAGTTGATTTACAGTGTTGTGTTAGTTTCAGGTGTACAGCAAAGTGATTCAGTTATATATATACGTATATCCATTCTTTTTCAGATTCTTTTGCCATACAGGTTATTACAGAATATTGATTAGAGGGACTTCCCTGGTGGTCCACTGGTTAAGACTCCACACTCCCAATGCAGGGGGCCCGGGTTTCATCCCTGGTCAGGAAACTAGATCCTGCATGCTGGAACTAAAAAGATCCTGCATGCCACAACTAAAGATCCCACATGCTGGAATCTTAAAAAAAAAAAAGGAAAGATCCCACACGCTGTCTTGAAGATCCTGCACGCAGCAACCAAGATCCCGCGTGCTGCAACTAAGTCCTGGTGCAGCCAAATAAATAAATAAATATTTTTTTAAAAAGAATATTGAGTAGACTTCCCTGTGCTATACAGTCCATCCTTGTTGATTATCTTTTGTGTGTGTGTATATGTTAATCCTAAACTCCTAATTTATCCCTCCCCCCACCTTTCCCCTTTGGTAACCATAAGTTTGTTTTCTATGTCTGTGAGTCTGTTTCTGTTTTGTAAATAAGTTCATGTGTATCATTTCTTTAGATTCTACATATAAGTGATATCATATGTTTGTCTTTCTCTGTCTGACTTCACTTAGTATGATAATCTCTAGGTCCATCCATGTTGCTGCAAATGGCATTATTTCATTCCTTTTTATGGCTGAGTAATATTCTATTGTATACATGTACCACCTTTTCTTTATCCATCCATCTGCTGATGGACATTTAGGTTGCTTCCATGTCTTGGCCATTGTATATGTTTGACTTTTTTGAGGATCTGTTCCTTTCTAAGTCCGGAGCTAAACCTGTGGCTAGAATGGGCCTTGAAAGGATATTCACAGTTTTCAAAAGATGACAATTCTGTGCCTGAGGACTTGCCCATTGCATGGAAAGCTTTACAATGACTCTGGGAAGCAGATGTTATCATTATCACTGTTTGGAAGGTGAGGAAACTGGGGCCTGGTCGTGTGAGTACCAAGGCTTAAGTCATTTGGCCAACGAGGGGGGACACTAGGATCTGAACAAACCAGATGTTAGGGCCCAATCCCCTGACCATAAGGCCTCCCTCAAGATTTCCCAACAAGTTCCATCTATCTGTCATTGTTTGGGGAAGATCAAAATGTTTCTGCTTTAATCCCACTCCTGGGCATATACCCAGAGAAAACCATAATTCGAAAAGATACCTGCACCCCAATGTTCATAGCAGCACTATTCACAATAGCTAGGACATGGAAACAACCTAAATGTCCATTGACAGATGAATGGCTGAAGAAGATGCAGTACATATATACAACAGAATATTACTCAGCCATAAAAAAGAGTGAACTAATGCCATTTGCAGCAACATGGGTGGATCTAGAGATTGTCATACTGAGTGAAGTAAGTCAGACATAGAAAGACAGATATCATATGATATTGCTTATATGTGGAATCTAAAAAAAATGGTACACATGAACTTACTAATTTATTATAAGAAATAGGGTCACAGAGGTAGAAGACATCTACAAACGTATGGTTATGGGGGGGAGGGGGGGAGAAGCATAAATTGGGAGATTGGGATTGATATATACACACTACTATATATAAAATAGATAACTAATAAGGACCTACTGTATAGCACAGGGAACTCTACTCAACACTCTGTAATGACCTATATGGGAAAAGAATCTAAAAAAGAGTGGATATATGTATATGTATAACTGATTCACTTTGCCTTACACCTGAAACTAACACAACATTGTAAATCAACTATATCCCAATAAAAGTTATATAAGAAACCTGTTTCTACTTTTATGGAGCTCAGTGGCTGATTTCTTTTTTTTTTTTAAATTAGGGTGAAATTCACATAACATCAAATTAACCACTTTAAAGTGTACAATTCTGTGCCATTTAGGACATTCACCATGCTGGGCAACCCCAACCCTATCTAGTTCCAAAACATTTTCATCACCCAAAAGGAAACCCTGTCCCCAGAAAGTGGTCAGTCCCATTCCCTCCTCCCCCAGCCACCAGCAATGACAAATCTGCTGGTCTCTTTGGATTTGCCGATTCTGGACATTTCATATAAACAGTATCAGATAATACGTGGCCTTTTGGGTCTGGTTTCTTTCATTCAGCATGAGGTTTTGAAGGTTTATCCGTGTTGTAGCATGTATCACAGCCTCATTCCTTTTTACGACTGAATAATATTACATTGTATGGATAGATCACTGTTTGTTTAAATATTCATTCGGTCCATACACACGGCTCTGTACTTTCTTTCTTCACTTAAGAGACCATCACTTGGAGCTCTTCTCATTTTGATACCAAATTACCTTTGGTACTTCTGCCTTCATTTTCTCAGCTGCAGAATATTCCTTCATCTTAGCTCAGGCTACCATAATGAAATAGCAGTTTGGGTGGCTTAAAACAATTGACATTTATTTTCTCACAGTTCTAGAGGCTGGAATCCAAAATCAACCTGCCAGGGTTGGTTTCTGGTGAGGTCTCTCTCTCCCTGGATTGTAGATCAATATGAATTTCTGGGGGCAGGGGGTGGCACGGCACAGTTAACTCTGTTAACACCTTCCTATGATTGGACCATGCCATATTTAACCAGTCCCCTTGGGAAGGGCATTTAGGTTGTTTCTAATCATTCGCCAACTCAAACTAGGCTTTAGAGCAAGTGCTGGCAAAACTACAGCCTACTACCTGTTTTTGTAAATAACATTTTGGCGATGTGGTCACGCCCGTTCATTTACATATATTTACATGTTGCTCATTTACATGCTGTGTATGCTACAACAGCAGAGTGATGACTGAGAAATATTTATTCTCTGGCCCTTTCCAGAAAAGGTTTGTTAACTCCTGGTCTATATGTGTTTGAACACATCTGTAGTAGAAATTGCTAGAGGGGGAAATCTCCCCCATCAACCCGTATACTTTAAGAAGTCCCATTTGCATCTATTACAGTCTCCCCTTGAGACATTACACAA
This sequence comes from Mesoplodon mirus, assembly GCF_964341445.2. Taxonomy (NCBI): domain Eukaryota; kingdom Metazoa; phylum Chordata; class Mammalia; order Artiodactyla; family Ziphiidae; genus Mesoplodon; species Mesoplodon mirus. The sequence goes on from NC_138980.1 coordinate 40,327,027, forward strand.
AATCTCTGAAAGCTATTTATGAACTTTTCAGTAGAATGGGAACAACAGTCTTGGCCACCGTGCTGGGACCAGCCACCAGGTTAAGAAAGGAAATTATAACCCAAGACCCATATACTAAAAGCAGGAGACCCTTGAGTGCCGCCTGTACCCACTGGCCTGGTGGCCATTTGTGCCTGGACTCTCAACAGGACCCCCAGTCCTCCCAGTCCTATGGGGTCAACATTCCTGATACACTCTGCTCTGTCTGGATCATTGCTTCCTGGGTGGTACTTTCTGGCTGAGTATTTTGAATATCAGCCAGAATCTTTTGGTGCTCCTTCATTTACTCCTCTCCTTTCATGAAGCTAAGACTTTGCTGGGCTGAGGGAGTAGAAATTCCAGGTTTTTAGGTAGAGAGAAAGAGAATCTGGGAGAGCAGTGAGTCTCCCTGTAGGACAGGGGCCTACCTGTCACATCCCAACCCACAGGGCCTCAGCACTCAGAGTGAGCACAAAGGCTCAAAAATAAATCAGAATGTGAAAAAGATGAAACAAATGGAATTATAAAAATGGTTAAGCCAAACAAAAAAATCTCTAACAGTGAAAATGCTGTCTGCCTCCTTTTCAGTTGGCAGCAATGATTGTCACTATGATCCTCTACTGTCCTGTCAAAGATTTCAGCCCATGATGCTATAACCTGGTGACACCCATACACCCATCCCTGTTGAGGGCTGAGGTCCATGGACTGACTGGGAGGCCCAGAGCAAGTGAATGATGTCAAGGAACTCGACCAGCCTCAGCATGAACAGGCACCTGTCTTTCCTGTGCTCCAGACTTTTCTGTTGGATGGTGGATTCTGATTTGTCACCTCCTCCCTCAATGATTGTTACTAAAATAACTTAAACCATAAAATGCCTCTTTGTCAGGGGTGGATCCAGGTTTTGTGGGGCCTACACATACAAATATATCAGTGCTACAAATTTTACATGAATGATAGACCTACTGAAACTATCTCCTGAGTCCCTTGTTGTTGCTATTGATGACAAATACATCATTTTAGGGACAGTTCATAGACCAATATAGGCTATTGATATAAATATTGTGTGTGTGTTTAAGACTCTGTTTTCCTTTTTTTTTTTAGATTTTTAAATTTATTTTTTATTTTTTTTAATTTGATACTCCATTTTCTTGGAGAGCGTGCTTTTTAAAAACTTCTCCTGGGGCTTCCCTGGTGGCGCAGTGGTTGAGAATCTGCCTGCCAATGCAGGGGACACGGGTTCGAGCCCTGGTCTGGGAAGATTCCACATGCCGCAGAGCAACTAGGCCCGTGAGCCACAACTACTGAGCCTGCGCATCTGGAGCCTGTGCCCCGCAACGAGAGGCCACGATAGTGAAAGGCCCGCGCACCGCAATGAAGAGTGGCCCCTGCACTGCGATGAAGGGTGGCCTCCGCTTGCTGCAACTAGAGAAAGCCCTTGCACGAAACGAAGACCAAACACAGCCAAAATAATAAATAAATAAATAAATAAATAAATAAATAAAACTTCTCCTAAAACACACGGAAAGAGACCAAGCATGTGGAGAAATACATTAGGACTCTCGACACACCCTAAGCCCTGTAATTAAGGAAATACTGGAGTGCCGCTTCTTTTATTCTACGATGGTATTCCTTTTTTAAAAAATTTTGTTTTATTTTATTATTTTTTGGCTGTATTGGGTCTTCGTTGCTGCGCGTGGGCTTTCTCTCTAGTTGTGGCGAGCGGGGGCTACTCTTCGTTGCAGTGCGCAGGCTTCTCACTGTGGTGGCCTCTTTTGTTGAGAAGCACGGGCTTCAGCAGTTGTAGCACGCGGGCTCAGTAGTTGTGGCTTGAGGGCTCTAGAGCGCAGGCTCAGTAGTTGTGGCACACGGGCTTAGTTCCTCCGCGGCATGTGGGATCCTCCCAGACCAGGGCTCAAACTCGTGTCCCCTGCATTGGCAGGCAGATTCTTAACCACTGCACCACCAGGGAGGCCCTACAATGGTATTTCAATGTCCTTCTAATCACTCTGTGGAGCCCCTTCGAGAGGTATTTTTCACTGTTTTCTAGAACCTTTGAACAGTTACTGATAAATTGCACTGGTTTTCTGCATGCTTTTTTTTTTTTTGCCAAACGTCTTGAATTTGCCATACGCCAGATCCCTGCACTATTCTGTCTCTCCGCATCAATTCAATGGGTGCATATTGGGGGGGGCTGGGGGTGGTTCTTGCCCCTCCATTTCCCCACACGCGAGGGCTGACCGGCGGCTCCGGGGGACGGAGACACACTTGGGTGTGTCTGACTGGGAGACGCCAGGGTGGGGTGCACGTGCTTCCGCTGATGGCCGCCAGGGGGCGCGAGAGGCCGGGACCTGGGACTCTGCCTTGCCTCGAAGCCGAGACGAGGCTGCTGCGGGGCGGGGCTGCCGCGGGGCGGGGCTGCCGCGGGGGCGGGGCTGCCGCGGAGGTGGGGCTTCGGAGGGGCTCCTCCTGCCTCCGTCATTGGGTCCTCCTTTTCACAGTTCCGCAAGGGCTGCTAACCTTTGATGGCAGGCGCTCCACCGCGCCCCTACGTCCACATCACTCTCTGCCTCCCACTCTCCCCGCCCTTATCCGTCCTTCATTTTTCCGCCCTGCTTTATGCCACCCCTCCTGTCCTGCTTTGCTTCCGTTTTCTCGAATCCTTTGCGCCCCCATTTTCGGGCCCTCAGCCTCTAGCTTTGAGGCTCCTTATTTCAAGTGACCTTTTAGAGAAAGATGTGGAAGGACACACTCCTAGCTGTGAATGTGACCTGTGGTCCCGGGAGGAGACAGCCACGCCTCCATGAATATCTTGCTTAGTTCTACATGTTCCAAGAAGCACGCAGTTTTACAAACATTCATTAAATTAATTCAAGTGGAAAGTAATTTTTTTCTTTGAGTTGAGTTGAGTTTCTTTGAGTTGTTCCCTGGGGATCACAGAAGATCGTGAAAACCCTGAGCCCTCCAGGACCTGGCCACAGACATCCTCCAGCCTGGGGGTGGACAGAGGAGCCCAGAGTTGGACCTGGGCGGGTGGGGGCAGGGAGGCAATGAGGGCTAGTGGCTGCAGAAGTTGGGCCTGGGGACCCTCAGTACCCACATGCATATTTTTTGCCCTGAAATGCCCTCTGTGCCTCTGTTATCATCAAGAAAGGCCCAGTGATCAATGACACATAAGCTTAAGGACTATATCTTCATCAGCTGTGGCCAAGCAAGCCTCAGATATAGAAAGTACAGACTTTCAGATGGGAAGGGGTTGGAGGTTCCTACCTCTGTGTCACTCTTGGAGCTCCAAAGGCCAGCCTTGGCCCTGCTTCCTGTGTGGCGTTGGGCAGTTACTTTGGCCTCTCTGAGCCCTGTGAGAAGGATGAGCCAAGTGAGCTAACGTGTAGGCAGGGACTTGGGGAACATGATGGCTTGTAGCCAGATCCCTGCTTCATGGAACCTCTTCATTCACTCCACAGTGGTTTCTTGAGCACCACTGTGTACAAGGCTTTGGGAACAAAGCCATGAGTAGGACAGTCGAAGCTCCTGTCCACTCGGAGCCTCCAGTCTAGTGGGTGCATCAACCACACGAGTGGTCAGTGCTGAGCACTGTGCCCACAGTGCCCGGGTGGCATCTGGAGGGGTACCAGGGTGGTGCCTCTTCTCCACCCCTGGTGTGGCTTATTTGGAGGATGGAGGATGAGGAACCAGCAGGGTGCAGTTTGGGGCACCTGCTTCCCTGGCACTGGGAACCTTGCTCCAGCATCTGATTGTGATATGATAAAGGCTGTGACAGAAGAGGGGCAGCCGCTGGGACCCCTCCCCGGCAGAGGATCAGGCAGCCAGGAGAGAGAGGGGCACAGCAAGGCAGCTTTGGTGCCCCCGACCCCAGACCTCTACCATCTTGGGAAACAGTATCCCAGAGGTTTAGGAAGATGCTGACTTAAATGGGCTCCCCAGTCTGGCCGACATGGCTGAAACGCACACTCCATATTATTCCTTGAAGAAACTGTTATCTTTCTTCAACGGTGTTATGGCTGTAAGTATGTCACAACCTGGGCCCTGGGGATTTGCAGCCCTTCCTCCACAACTGGCTCGTTCAAAGACAGAAATAAGTTGATCCAAATTCACTGACATCCGGATCTGTGGTCCCCAGGGAAGCAGGAGGGATGTAGGGCAGACTGACAAGGAGAAGGATGCACTGGGAACAGGCGTGGCCTCCATCGACCCAGAGCTGCTGAAATCAAGCAGAAGAGTGTGATCTGGGGGACCTGGGGTCCATGGCGGAAGATCTTGGCTCTAAAGAAAATCCTGCAGAAAGCTAAGTTGTTGAGGAAGGCAGGAGGGAATGGTTCTTCTCTTGGTCCTTTACAGTTTTCAAACCATTTTTTTCTCACTATAAAAGTAACCCAAAATATGCACTGCTAAAGAAGTAATTGCTTTTAATAGTAAAACAGTATGAGGAAAGGCTGCCAGGAAAGAGAAGGAAATTAACTATCACTCTTCACCTGTGACTGTATCATTTTGATGGGAGTTAAACAAGATAATGCATTTAAAGGGCTGATGCTTGTCATCAGAACATGGCTTAATAAATATCATCATTATATCCTTCCAGACTTTTCTATGTAACTTTTAAAAACAGCAAAACAAACATGGGATGCTAATGCTTTACAATCTTCATTTTTTTCTCTTTTAAAAAATTGTAAGTTTTTCATCCTTTTAAATAGACTTTTTTAAGAGCAGTTTTAGGTTCACAGCAAAATTGAACAGAAGGTACAGAGATGTCCCATATAAGCCTTGCCCCTGCACACGCAGCCTCCCCTACTGTCAACATTCCCCATCAGAGTGGTACATTTGTTATAATGAACCTACACTGATATCATTAGAACCTAAAGTCTATAGTTTATTGAAGGTTCACTCTTGTTGTACTTTATTTATTTATTTTTTTGGCTGGGGTGCATGGCATGCGGGATCTTAGTTCCCTGACCAGGGATTGAACCCGTGTCCCCTGCAATGGAAGAGCGGAGTCCTAACCACTGGACTGCCAGGAAATTCCTGGTGTACATTCCATGGTTTTGACTAGTGTATCCACCATGTCAGCATCGCATGAGTAGTTTCATTGCCCTAAAAATCCTCCGTGCTCCGCCCCATCAGCTCTCTTTCCCCGCTAGGCCCTGGCAACCACTGATCCTTCTGTCTCCATAGTTTTGCCTTTTCCAGAATGTCATATCCTTGGAACCATAAACCATGTAGCCTTTTCAGATTGGCTTCTTCCACTCAGCAATATTCCTGTAAGTTTCCTCTATGTTTTTTCCTGGCTTGATAGCTCATTTCTTTTTAGTGCCAATATTCCATTGTCTGGATGTACCACAGTTTATTTAATCTATTCATATGCTGAAGGCCATCTTGGTGGCTTCCAAGTTTTGGAAATTATGGAGAAAGTTGCTAGAAACATCCATGTGCAGGTTTTTATGTGAACATGAGTTTTCAACTACGTTAGATTAATACCCAAGGACCGTGACTGTTGACAATCTACTTTAAAAAAAAATTTAGGCCTTAAAAACATTTCTCTGTATCAATAAACATTCTCCTACCACAGAAGTCAGCAAAGTACAGTCTTGTAAATAGATAGATAGATAAAATTTATTTGTAAATAAAATAAATTTGTTTATGGATTTTGTACGGCTGCTTTTCCACTACACTGGCTGTTTCATTTCAACCGAGACTGTATGGCCTGCGAAGCTCACAATATCGGGTGCTTTTGCAAAAAACTTTGCCACCCCCTGTCTTACAAGCATCATTTAAAATAACTGTGTAGGGACTTCCCTGGTGGCGCAGTGGTTAAGAATCTGCCTGCCAATACAGGGGACACAGGTTTGATCCCTGGTCCGGGAAGATCCCATGTGCCACGGAGCAACTAAGCCTGTGCGCCACAACTACTGGGCCTGCTCTCTAGAGCCCACGAGCCACAACTACTGAGCCCGTATGCCACAACTACTGAAGTCCATGCACCTAGATCCCGTGCTTCGCAACAAGAGAAGCCATCGCAATGAGAAGCCCACTCACTGCAACGAAGAGTAGCCCCTGCTCGCCGCAACTAGAGAAAGCCCGTGTGTAGCAACGAAGACCCAACACAACTAAAAAATAAATAAATTTATAAAATAAAAAAACTCTCTAGGATTCCATTTTGGGACTGTACCATGATTTACGTACCCAATCTGTGTTATTGATTTGCTTCAGTTACTTCCAACATTTTGTCCTTAATAAACATCCCTGTGCATCCTGGTTTTGAGGCACATATGTGACTATTGTCCCTACTAGGTTTAATGTCTAGAAATGGAATTTCTAGGTAAAAGATTTTACCATAAAACCTTTCAGGTTTTAAATATGAATTGCAAAATGTTCTCCTGCCACGACTAAGATGACCAAGAAAAGAAGGAATAATGGTCGTGCCAAAAAGGGCCACGGCCACATGCAGTGTATTCGCTGTACCAGCTGTGCCCGATGCGTACCCAAGGATAAGGCCATTAAGAAGTTTGTCATTCGGAACATTGTAGAGGCCGCAGCCATCAGGGACATTTCTGAAGCGAGTGTTTTCGATGCCTATGTGCTTCCCAAGCTGTATGTGAAACTGCATTACTGCATGAGTTGTGCCATTCACAGCAAGGTAGGCAGGAGTCGTTCTCGGGAAGCCTGGAAGGACCGAACACCTCCACCCCGCTTTAGACCTGCTGGTGCTGCCCCACGACCTCCACCAAAGCCCATGTAAGGAGCTAAGTCCTTAAGGACTAAAGAAATACTGTTCCCTGGAAAGACAATAAAGTGGAAATTATACTTAAAAAAAAAAGATATTGAGAGCTCACTCTTAGCTCTTTAGCCTTTTGTCATGTTTCTTCATGTGTGTGGTGTGAGGTAGGGGTCTGATTTGATTTTTTTTTTTTCCCATTTGGTGACATACTGTTGCACTTACCAACTGGTCCATCCAGTCCTCCTCTGTCTATGCTAGTTTCCATTATGCTCAAGTCTGTTCTGTGTACACTGCTTTGTTCCATTGGCCCATGTGTATATCCTCCATTAGCACAACACTATTGTAATTGCCATGCAGCACAAGTACATGTTCAGGTACATGGGGTATGAATATTTCGAGCATGATCATGCAAATAGCATGCCACAGATTTTGCATGTCTTACTCATTCTCACATATAGCCTTAGCCAAATGTCTCCCCAGAGTCCAGCTCCGAGAGTCCCCATTCCCACTTCCCTTAAAATCTTGTCTGAGCTCATCATCCCACCCAAAGTTGAGTCTGTGTCCAGCATCTTTTGTTTTCCTTCCTCCACTGTGTTGCTGCAAAACTACAGCAATTTCAGTTTGGGGGTTTCAGGGAGACCCTTGCTCTAGCCATCTTCCAGAGCATAAACAGCCCGACTGTTAAAGCATGCACCCTCACTTTCCTCCTCCCTGAATCTCCATCATCTCTCATTTTCTTTCTTTTTTATAAATTTATTTATTCATTTATTTTTGGCTGTGTTGGGTCTTCATTGCTGCGCGTGGGCTTTCTCTAGTTGCAGCGAGTGGGGGCTACTCTTCATTGCAGTGCTTGGGCTTCTCATTGTGGTGGCTTCTCTTGTTGCGGAGCACAGGCTCTAGGCTTGTGGGCTTCAGTAGTTGTGGCTCGCCGGCTCTAGAGCTCAGGCTCAGTAGTTGTGGTGAACGGGCTTAGTTGCTCTGCAGCATGTGGGATCTTCCCGGAATGGGGATTGAATTCTTGTTCCCTGTATTGGCAGGTGGATGCTTAACCACTGCGCCACCAGGGAAGTCCTTGCTTTCTTTCTTAATTACTTCATTCAGCAAAGATTTATTGAACAGGTGCTGTGTTTGCAAGATTTCGTTTTCTCTACAGTAGACTGTGGACACTATTTTATCCATGTTTTAACTCGGAGGAATCAAAGAGTACTCTCTCTCACACCCCACGTCCAACCCACTGGCAAATCCGATCGACTTTACCCTCGGCGTCTGGTCCATCCAAAGCTGATGGCGTTGGGAGCCACGAAGGGTTCAGAGCAGAATCATGCCCCGACTCAGGTGCTCACAGGCGCCCTCTGGCGGCTATGGAGGAAACAGAGTGTAGCGGGGACCAGGGTGGAGGGACTGTATTGGTCCAGATGGGAGATGGTGGGGGCTGGACTCGGTGGGGCCAGGAGGGGGTGAGAAGTGGGCAGATTCTGGATAGACTCTGAAGATGGAGACAATAGGACTTGCCAACGGCTGGATATCTGTCCTCTGGACGCTCCAGTCACCCAGAGGTTGGGAAATATTATTTTTCTTTTTAAAAAATATTTATTTACTTGGTTGCGCCGGGTCTTAGTAGCGACTGGTGGGCTCTTTTTTTTTTTTTTTTTTTTTTGGTGGGCTCTTCAGTTGCGGCAGGCAGGCTCCTTAGTTGTGACATACAAACCCTAAGTTGGCATGCATGTGGGATCTAGTTCCCTGACCCGGGATGAACCCAGGCCCCCTGCTTTGGGAGTGCAGAGTCTTAACCACTGAACCACCAGAGAAGTCCCGGGAAATATTATTTTTAAATTATTTTTTATTTTTGGTCACGCAGTGGCGGCTTGCGAGATCTTAGTTCCCGGAACAGGGATCGAACCCAGGCCCCCAGCAGTGGAAGCACGGATTCCTAAACACTGGACCGCCAGGGAATTCCCAGGAAATACTAATATTAATAGGAATTCTCAGAATCTGTTACAGGAGCCACATGTCTGCGGTCTCACAACTGCCTTCATATTTCTCCCGGTCGACTGTGGGGACCCCTGATGTGTATCCACTGTGCTTTCCTGCCTCTCTGTGTCAAGGCCAGATAAGCCCAGCCATCGGCTGGTCTGGCAACTCAAAGCCTGAATTATCAAAGAGATTTTAATGATAATGATAATAATAATAGGCATAGATGAAATAGATGAAAGGGGAGACAGGAGCTGACCTTCCTTTGACCCCCCCCAATCTGGTCTCTAGAAGCTCCACAGAACCCACTGAGACCCCCTGCTGGTCCCACCCCTCCGTTGTGCAGATGGAGAAACTGAGGCTTTGGAGGGAAGCAGCTTTTCCTCGATGGATAACTTGAAGTCCCCCCACCCCCGCTTACAGCATTTCCCACTGTTTCCCACCAGGCATGTGAATTTCATCGGAAACATGAGGCATTCTCCCCTGGCACCCACCCTCCTGTCATCTGGTATCTCCCCTTCAGTCTGGTCACCTCTCCCCGCAATTTGTATTTCTCAGGTTTCTTGGCCCTTCCTCTGTTTTTTGTTTTGCTTTGTTTTGTTTTTCTTGACCTTGCAGCACGGCTTTAGGGATCTTAGTGCCCCGACCAGGGATCGAACCGGGCCCTCGGCCAGTGAAAGCACTGAGTTCTAACCATGGACCACCAGGGAATTCCCTCCTGCCTCTGTTTGGTGCCCCCCACTCTCCCTCCTGCCCGGCCCCTGCTGTCTGCACACACCGCTGGATGTCGCCTCTTAGGCCTCCCAGACTCTCAGAAAGTGCTGGCCGTGACATGGGGTTCTAGCTATTATTATTATTTTTTAAATGAATTTATTTATTTATTTATTCATTTTTTGGCTGCGTTGGGTCTTCGTTGTCGTTGCTGTGCGGGCTTTGTCTAGTTGCGGCGAGCGAGGGCTACTCTTCGTTGCGGTGCGCGGGCTTCCTCATTGAGGTGGCTTCTTTCGTTGCAGGGCACGGGCTCTAAGCACGTGGGCTTCAGTCCTTGGGGCACGCAGGCTCAGTAGTTGTGGTGCACGGGCTTAGTTACTTCGTGGCACGTAGGATCCTCCCGGACCAGGGCTTGAACCCGTGTCCCCTGAATTAGCAGGCGGATTCTTAATCACTGCGCCACCAGGGAAGTCCCTCCAGCAATTACTGATAGCTCCTAAGAATATCCCACTGCCAGCATCCTGGACAACATTCAGGAATGCGACACCTGGAAGAAATAAAATAACACCCCCCCACCCCTCCTCCCCCAGGCGTGTGTTCTTTCAAAATGGAGAGGCCACGGTGGCCTGGAGATGGGGTGGAAGGACTCCCAGCAGGCTCCCACACCCCACTCCCCACCCTGTGTCTTCCAGTGTTTCTCGGTCATGCTCATCATTCTCATCGTGGAAATCACTGTCGCCGCAGTGGTCCTTGCCTTCTTCCCGATTGTAAGTACAGCTCGGCTTCTCTCACTCTGCATTAGAAATAAATAGAATCAATAGAAGCCCCGCCCCTCCCCCCGGGAGGCTCCCACGCTCCCCAGGATCCGGTGATGGTGGGAGACGGAGTCTCCAGAGATAGGGCGGAAAGCCGGAAACCTCAGCCTTGCCTTCAAAGGCTCCCCTCAAGAAACTGCGGAGTGAATTGGACCACCTCTCATTTGGGGGAGGAATGGGAAGTAATTGCTGGGGGAGGAATGGGAAAAGCTGTGAAGTTTCTTGGGGTTTTGAAATGAGTTCAAAATAGAGGGCTATTTAGCAATATCCATCAAAATGAAAAAGCACGGACACTTTGACCCAACCATCTGGTCCCTAGGAATTATCCAAGGATATGCTTGTTTGTGTGCAGCATGACATACATACCAGGGTGTGAAAAAGATTGCTGCTGGCCTAGTGAGTATCAGTTTGGGGCGGGGGGAGTTTATAATGTATAATAATCCACACAAGGGAGTCTGATGCAGCTGGAAAGAAGGAAGGAGGAGGCTCTATATGCAGGAGGTGGTACATTCTCCAGGACATAGTGCTGTCCCCGTTTGCGTCCCCCCAGAGGCTCACCCTGAGAAAAGGATTTGAAGGCTCATAGTTTAGTTGAGAGGTGATCCCAAGAAGCACCTGTAGGGGACAGGGGCAGTGAGGCAGGGAAGGGAATGTAGCCCCTAAAAGCTGACACTGCGGGGCTTCCCTGGTGGCGCAGTGGCTGAGAGTCCGCCTGCCGATGCAGGGGACGCGGGTTCGTGCTCCGGTCCGGGAAGATCCCACATGCCGCGGAGCGGCTGGGCCCGTGAGCCATGGCCGCTGAGCCTGCGCGTCCGGAGCCTGTGCTCCGCAACGGGAGAGGCCACAACAGTGAGAGAGGCCTGCGTGCCGCAAAAAAAAAAAAAAAAAAAAAAAAAAAAAGCCGACACTGTGTGCAACTGGGCTCAGTCCTGGTGGGGGATGTCGGGGACGCAGCAAGGAGCACGCCATCTATTTTCTCCACCCAAGCGACTAGGGAGCTGCAGTATTAATCCAACACCTCCCCTCAGTCATTGATTAAGGGCTGCTCCCAGGGCGCATGCGTGCTGAGAGGCCACTGCAAGAACCTCGGTTGCTGGGGGCTTCCCTGGGGGTCCAGTGGTTAAGACTCGGAGCTTCGACTGCAGGGGGCGCGGGTTCCATTAGTGCTCAGGGAACGAAGATCTTGAATGCCGCAAGGCGCGGCCAAAAAGTTAAAAAAAAAAAAAAAAAAAAAAGAACCTCGGTTGCTGGCAGCGGGAAGTCGGGCTCCGCGGCACAGAAATAAGAGAAGCCACCGGGATTTGAGCAGGGCACCGAGAGCCACTGCTACTCGTGTTGTCGAACAGCCGGATGCAGAACAATGAGAATAGAATAAAGCGAGGGGAACAATAATGAGGATATACTTTGCTTTGACACACATAGCGTATGTCTTTGGAGACACTGGAAACCGTAACAGTCGAGGCGGTGAAGTGGGAGAAACTTGTCGGCTGGGAGAAAAAAGTGGGAGGGAGACTTTTCATGGTTTACCCTTCTGTGATTTGTGAATTTTGAGCCGTGTGACTATTTCATTTCTTTGGGGGAAAAATGGTTTTAATTTAGATCTCTATTTAAAAAATAGAAAATTAAAGTTGCCCCTTTTGTGCAGAGAGAAATTCAGTTGCTGAAGATGATATTCAAGTCCCTCATCGAGTTGCAGCCATAACGGGGGCGTAGCAGGCGTGTGGGCGATTCAAAAGAGCAGATGATTCAAAGCCGTTTGTGAGTTTGGATACAACCAGATGTGCTGGGCTCGAGACCCACGCTCTTCCCTGTGTCCCTCTCTCGGGGGCAATGGTAGCCTGAGTTCGTCCTCCTCCAGCGCAGACCCATGGCTGGGGGAGGGGCCATGAAGGAAGCAGAAGGGAAGCCCCCACCTCCCTCCTGAGTCCCCAAGAAATCTCACCAAATGGGGCACCTTGCTGTTTTCTGTGCTCACCGCTCCCTGTTTCATCTCTGAGGTTAGAGAAGTGGACTTGGAGCACAAATTTGTGACCCTGAGAATTACAGAGGTTACAATGAGCCAGATGACTATTCCCTGGAATGGAATTTGGTCATGGAGAAGGTGAGATTCACATCCTTTTTTGTTTGTTTGTTTAATTTATTTTTATTGTAGTAAAAGATATATAAGTTTATCATCTTACCATTTTTAAGTGTCCAGTTCAGTGGCATTAAGCACTTTCCTATGGTTGTGCAACCATCACCACCCTGCATCCCCAGAACTGAAACTCTGTCCCCATTAAACACTAAGGCTCCTTCCCCCAACCCCCCGTACCCACCATCCTACATTCTACCATTCTCTAGGAATTTGACTCCTCTAGGGACCTCATATAAGTGGAATCATACAGTATTTGTCTTTTTGTGTCTGGCTTATTTCACTTAGCATCCTCAAGGTTCATTCATGTTGTAGCATGAATTTCCTTCCTTTTTAGGGCCGAATAATATTCCATTGTATGGATGGACCACATTTTATTTATCCCTTCCTCTGTCAATGGATACTTGGGTTGCTTCCACCTTTTGGCTATTGTGAATCATGCTGCTGTGAACATGGGTGTACAGATATCTCTCCGAGTCCCTGTTTTCAGTTCTTTTCAGTATATACCCAGAAATGGAACTGCTGGATCATCTGATAATTTTATGTTTAATTTTGGGGGGAGTTTTCATACTGTTTTCCATAGCAGCTGCACCGTTTTACATTCCCATCAGCAATGAAGGCACAAGGGTTCCAGTTTCTCCACATCCTTATCACTACTTGTTATTTTCTGCTTTTTTTGTTTGTTTGTTTTGTGTTTTTTTTTTGCAGTTTGCGGGCCTCCCACTGTCGTGGTCTCCCCCATTGCAGAGCACAGGCTCCGGATGCACAGGCTCAGCGGCCATGGCTCACGGGCCCAGCCGCTCCGCGGCACGTGGGATCTTCTCGGACCGGGGCACGAACCCGTGTTCCCTGCATCGGCAGGTGGACGCCCAACCACTGCGCCACCAGGGAAGCCCTGCTTCTGTTTTTTGATAGTAGCCATTCTCATGGGTGTGAGGTGGTGAGACTTATATCTTGAGTCTTGGTGTTTAAGGAGCAAGACTGGTCTCCATGCGTCATCTAAGCTCTTGAGGCAGATGGTTGAGAAGGATATTTGAGGCTAGGGAGGGTGTGGAATGGAAAAGCCATTGCCTGTTTCTAGGACTGTTTTCCATCTGGGTCTGGGGCCCAAGAACTGCTATGAGGTCAAGTTCAGCTTGGGAGGGGTCACACGATGGTTAGGGGACTTGCCTGCATCCCCGTTTTGGCTTCTGAAGCTTGAGGTGGTAGAAAGTACTTCTCATTCATTCATATAGTCCTTCCACTAATCTTTTTTTTTAATTTAAGTATAGTTTCTTAAAATATTTTTTTAATATTTATTTGATTGCACTGGGTCTTAGTTGCAGCAGGCAGGCTCCTTCGTTGCAGCTTGCCAGCTCCTTAGTTGTGGCATGTGAACTCTTAGTTGTGGCATGCAGGTGGGATCTAATTCCCTGACCAGGGGTCAAAACCAGACCCCCTGCATTGGGAGTGTGGAGTCCTAACCACTGCGCCACCAGGGAAGTCCCTATGCCACAGCTTCTTTATCCATTCCTCTGTTGATGGACCTTTAGGTTGCTGTCCTTCCACGAGTCTTTATTGAACACCTACTATGTGCTGGGCCCTGTTCAGGGGTCTGGGGACAAAGCAGGGCACAAAACAAAATCCTTGCCCTGTGTTGCTGACACTCGAGTGGGGAGATGGAGAAAAAACCTCTAAGTAAACATTGGTGGCAGGGGTGATGAGTGCCATGAAAAAGAAAGCAAGGCAGGGAAAGGGCAGAGAGAGTCAGGATTTTGTTTACTTGTAGGTGCTATTAGTCACCTATTTTCAGCACACAGTGGGATGGCCTGTCCTAGTCTTTTTGTAGTTAGTTGGGGATCATGTGATGAGTTCTGGCCAATGAGCTGGGAGGAGAAGTGATGTGAGTCACTTCCTAGCCAAATTATTTAATTACCAGTGTAGGGCCCTCTGGACCTTTTTTTCTTTTTTCCACAATAGTGGAATCATCTGGATGGTGGCTGCTTCACAAGCCTGAGTCCCTGAGAGGCTTTGATAAACGGAGTTCCCCTGCCAGGTTGGTATGAGCATGTAGTGTGAGATGAACTGCTGAAATTGAAGGGCTGTTTGTTATGCAGCATCACTTAGCCTGGCCTGACTGATACAGGGCTGGTGGCTAGCTTAGAAAGAGGGGTCAGGGTAGGCCTTCCTGAGGAGGAACACTTGAACAGAGACCTGAATGAAGTGAGCCATGCAGACATCTGATAGAACAGCATTCCAAAAAGAGGGAACAGCCACCTAAAGGCAGCAAGGCTGATGCTTACTAAGTGTATTTAAGAAACAGAGAGATCAGTGTGGATCTGAGTGAGTTCAAGAGAGAGCAGGGAGATGAGGACCTGAAGGTGACAAGGCAGATCATGCAGGGCCTTGTGGGCCATGGTGAGGAATTCAGCTTTTACTCCCAAGTAAGATGACAGCCATGGAGGGTGCTAAGCCATGATGGGGTGGGGAAAGGGAGGCATTTAGCACAGGCATTGGAATATTGTGACTACTCTAAACAGTAGCCATGGTGACCATGATTTCTAGTGTTTTTATTATTTTGAAATTTCAAAGGGAGTCTTCAAGTATTTATTCTCTTCTCTGCAGCTAAAGTGCTGTGACATGAAGGACTACACAGATCTTCCATCCTTCGAAAGGATGACTGGCCACACCTACCCCAGGGGCTGCTATAAATCCATCGGGACCATGGCCTGTGATGGGCACAACGTGTCTTCAGATGTCATCCACCAGGAGGTAACTTGACATTTTGTTAGGCGTCTAGGTAGACCCCGAGGGCTGGGGACTTTTATAAAAATTGCATCTTTGCAGGAATCCCAGAGATTTTGACCACAATTTCAGCTCATTTCGACCACACAGCCTGGAGTTACCATCCCCATTTCACAGATGGGGAAACTGAGGCTGGGGAGGAGAGTGGTTCAAGGTCACATGGCTTTGGTAGAGCCGGGATTTGATCCATGTTTGTCTGTGTCCATTGCCTGGATCACACTGCCTGCCTCACGGAGAAGTCAAATTGCAGCAATAATGATGGAAAATGATTGTTCTGTAGATAGTGATGGCTGCCACATGACTGGGTACTTATTCAGTGAATTCAGTCTCCATCGCACCCCTTGAAGTGGGGACTGCCCTTCTCCCATTTTACAGATGAGGAGACTGAGGCACAGAGAGGTTCCCATAGCCAGGGAGGGTTGGAGCTGGGCTTCAAACCCCAGCCCTAGCTTCCCCACCCCTAACTTCCGCAGCAGGGGAATAAACACATGGGTCTTCCTTGAGAAATCAGAGTCATTCCTTAATTCATCCCTTCACGCTGAATGTCTCTTGCTGGGTGAATTGGCCAGAGTGAGTCCCAGGCTAGGGCCTCAGAGAGGGACGTGGCATCACACAGTGACCCACTGTGCCCTGTACAACCTACCTGTCAACCTCCCACTCACCCCCTCACTCATTCCACTCTAGCCACACTGACCTCCTCGCTGCTGCACAAATACAACAGGCACATGCTTGCCTCAGGGCCTTTGCATAGGCTATATTTTTTTTTCTTTTTTTTTTGGCCTTGCAGCTTGGCTTGCAGGATCTTAGTTCCCTGACCCAAGACTGAACCCGAGCCCCTTGGCAATGAAAGCACCAAGTCCTAGCTACTGGATTGCCCGGGAATTCCCATGTTCTTTCAGCCTGGAATGCTCTTCCCCTAAATGTTTTCCTACCTCATCTCTTTCAAGTCTGTGCACAGTTGTCACTTCCTCAGTGAGGCTGTTCCTGAACCCCTATCTATAAAAGGATGCCCCCCATTCACCATCACACCCCATCTCCTTACCCTGTGTTAGTGTGTCCAGCGCTTAATCACCACCTGACAAAGTCATTGCTGTACCTGCTTATTTTATTACCTGTTTTTCCCACTCAACTGTTAGCCCCACCAAGGCAGAAATGTTTTCTCTTTTGTACATTGCTGGGCTCCCAGCACCCGTTTCAGTGCCCAGCACACAGTGGACACTTAAAAAAAGCCTATTAGGGGCTTCCCTGGTGGCGCAGTGGTTGGGAGTCTGCCTGCCGATGCAGGGGACACGGGTTCGTGCCCTGGACTGGGAGGATCCAGCGTGCCGCGGAGCGGCTGGGCCCGTGAGCCAAAATTACTGAGCCTGCGCCTCTGGAGCCTGTGCTCCGCAACGAGAGAGGCCGCGATAGTGAGAGGCCTGCGCACCGCGATGAAGAGTGGCCCCCGCTCTCCACAGCTGGAGAAAGCCCTCGCACAGAAACGAAGACCCAACACAGTGGGCTTCCCTGGTGGCGCAGTGGTTAAGAATCCGCCTGCCAATGCAGGGGACACGGGTTCGAGCCCTGGTCTGGGAAGATCCCACATGCCGCGGAGCAACTAAGCCCGTGCGCCACAGCTACTGAGCCTGCGCGTCTGGAGCCTGTGCTCCGCAACAAGAGAGGCTGCGACGGTGAGAGGCCCGCGCACCGCGATGAAGAGTGGCCCCCGCTCGCCGCAACTAGAGAAAGCCCTCGCGCAGAAACGAAGACCCAACACAGCATAAATAAATAAATAAATAAATAAATTTAAAAAAACAAAAAAACAAAAAAAAGACCCAACACAGCCAAAAATAAATAAATAAATAAAGAAAAAAAAAGCCTATTAAATGAAAGGGGGCACTGAGCCCTTTGAATTCAAGACAACTCAAGCTTCCAGAAGAAAGGGGAGTATCTCAGTGGCTGCAGGAAGGGAAGTGAAGGTCCCATCACCTGTAGGTGGCTGTTCTGCTCATTCACTGTGCCTGTTCTCTTAATCTCTCCAAGCTTCAGCTTCTTCACCTATAAAACAGAGAAAAGACTAGTACCCACTTCATGGGATTATAGTGAGAAAATACATGCAAATGGCTGAGAAGGTGCTGGATACATGTTAGCCCGTTTGTTCATATGTAAAGAGGACTTAGAAATAACTAACAGTTACTGAATGCTGGATATGTATCAGGCCACTGCTGTGTACTTCATGTAGATTCTTTCTTTTAATCCTCACAAAAATCTTGTGAGGCAGATCCTATTGGTCCCATTTACAGTTGGGGAAACTGAGGCACAGAGAGGTGTAGTGACTTCTCCAAGGTCACACAGCTAGCAATAACTTGGGACATCTGATCATATTCTTTTTTAAAAATATATTTTTAAAATTTATTTAATTTTTGGCTGCGTTGGGTCTTAGTTGCAGCACGCGGGCTTAGTTGCCCCTTGGCATGTGGCATCTTAGTTCCCGGCTAGGGATTGAACCCACATCCTCTGCACTGGTAGGCAGATTCTCAACCACTGGACCACTAGGGAAGTCCCTTTGGTCATATTCTTAATCAACACACTTGGATATCAATACAAATGGATACTAGGAAGTAAATGGTATGTTCTGGGGTGGGGTGAGGGAATGAGGAGGCCAAGGAAGATGCTGAGGTGGGGGGAGCAGTCAAGTAAGAAAGAGCCAAGGTCCTTATGGCTGTGTCCTTTTCTCCTCCCTGAATCTGAGAGGAATGTTGGTTGTCCACCCATTGGGGGTTGATGGGGACTTGGAATCCAGGAGTCCCTAACCAGGTTCTGCCTGCTGTGATGTTTGTATCTGCAGGGCTGTTTCCCTAAGCTCCTGAAAATAACCAAGACTCAGAGCATCAACCTGAGTGGAGACTCTCTGGGGGCAGCAGTGATACAGGTAAGGTCCAGCTCCTCTGGGACACACCAGGCTCTTTTATTGAGCACCTACTGTATGCCAAGCACTGTTAGGGACACTGGGGACAGAGCAGCGACAAAAGACAAAATCCCTTTTGGGACTTCCCTGGCAGTCCAGTGGTTAAGACTCTGTGCTCCCAATGCAGGGGGCACGGGTTTGATCCTTGGTTGGGGAACTAAGATCCTGTATGCTGCAGGGCACGGCCAAAATAAATAAATAAATAAAATAATAATAATAAAGACAAAATCCCTACCATGGTGGAGCTGACATTCAGTGGGGGGGATGGATGATCATTTCAGTTTAAGATACCTGCTGGGAAGGAAGTAAAAGAGGGTGACAGGATAGGGAAGGGAATCAGGGATGGCCTCCCTGGTGACATTTGACCAGTGACTTGAGGAGGTGAGGAAAAGCCATGTGTGTATATGGGAGTTGACCGAGGGAAGGGCTGGTGCAAAAGCACTGAGGCAGCAATAAGCATGGCTTTCTCAAGGACCAGCAGAGAGGTCCCCGTGGCTGGGCAGGGTGAGTGAGGAGGATGGTAGGGGGAGATGAGGGCAAGGCCTTGTGGGCTACAGAGGGGCATGGCTTTTATTCTGAGTATGATAGAAAACCATGAGAAGGGTTTTAACATTCACTTTTTCACTCTACAAACCGTATTGAGCACCTACTGAGTCCAGGCACTGTTGTAGGCACTGGGGATACAACAGTAAACTAAACAGACAAAAATCCCTGCTCTCATGGGGATGACATTCTAATCAGCAGGGAGAAACAAAAAATATGATTTTTTTTTTTTTTTTTTTGGCTGTGCCAGGTGGCTTACAGGATCTCAGTTCCCCGACCAGGGATTGAGCCTGGGTCACAGCAGTGAAAGTGTTGAATCATAACCACTAGACCACCAGGGAACTCCCAAAATATGGTTTTTTTAAATTAGAAAATTTATTGCATGATAGTGATAAGAGTTAAGGAGAAATATAAAACTGGGAAGAAGAGAGAGGAGGTAATTTTAAGCAGGGTGATTTCATTACTGTTTACCTATAAAGGGGGCAAGGTATGAAGGTGCTGGGGGCCTCAGACCTAATTCAGGTGAAGAAAAACTTACTCCAGGGATATGCCCCATCCACCCAGCTAATGAGTCTGGCTTACACTTATGTGATAGGAGGCCTGTGTGGGAAAGTACTGGGGCTCTGAACTCCAGCCCTGGTCATGTCACTCACTAGCTCTCTGACAGAGCATCAGGACCATGGCCTCCCTCATTTGTAAAATGGACTGCCCAATTGTTGTGAGCCATTCATGAGGTGCAGTATGTCAGAGGCTTTGCACGATGCCCTACCCACAGAAAGCATGAAGTGATTGTGGGAAGTTATTGTCATTAAGTCTAGGGAGGTCCTGTCCAAAGCAAGGATCACAGGAAGGCAGTGGCTGAAAGGTGATAAGGTCTCCATGCACCAGTAGAGATGCTCAAAGACTACTCATTATAGCAACACTATTCTCATTCCTGAACCTTGTCCGAGGGGGAATCTTTGCTCAGAGCCCAGCCCAGACAGGCCCCAGGGAGAAAAGAATAAACATAAGCTTGGGAAGTAAATGGAAGTTGTTTTCAGTTCAACTGGTCTTGACTTTTTACACCACCTAGATTGTAAAAACAGAATGAAATATGATTTGTAATACACAGAATGGATAAAGCAATAAATAATGGCAGAATATTGCTCAACTTTCAAAAGCCAGGTTTCCCTTTTGAAAAAAAGAAAATTCTCATCCCAAACACTAGTCTAAGCAAGCAGGGGCTTCAGTGGCTGCACACAACAAAGACTTTGTGGAATTAGTTCCAGAGAGTCACTGAACAAGGAAACAGCAGCAGCAAAAACCACAACCAGCACCACAAAAAACCCTGGGGAGTAGGGGGAAGGGAGATCTGATTTTCAAAGTTACCACATTATATTTTTTAAATGTCCAGTTTTCAACAAAAAAATTGCAAAGAAACAAAATGCAAAGAAGCAAAAAAGTGTGGCCAGTATACAGGAAAAAATCATCAGTCAATAGAAACTGTCCTTGAGAAAACCCAGATGTTGGATTTACTAGACAAATACTTTAAATTAGGTATTATATATATGTTCAAAGAATTAAAGGAGACTCTCTAAAGAACTAAAGAAAAGTATGAGAATGATGTTTCATCAAATAGAAAAGATTAACAGAGACAGAAATGAGTTTTTTAAAAGGAAGCAAATAGAGGGCTTTCCTGGTGGAGCAGTGGTTAAGAATCCACCTGCCAATCCAGGGGACACGGGTTCAAGCCCTGGTCTGGAAAGATCCCACATGCCGCGGAGCAACTAAGCCCATGCACCACAACTACTGAAGCCCATGCACCTAGAGCCTGTGCTCTGCAACAAGAGAAGCCACAGCAATGAGAAGCCCACGCACCACAGCAAAGAGTGGCCGCTGTTCACGGTAACTGGAGAAAGCCCACACGCAGCAATGAAGACCCAATGCAGCCAAAAATAAATAAATTAAATAAATAAAATTTTTTTTTAAAAAGGAAGCAAATAGAAATTCTGTAGTTGAAGTGTACAAAAATTGAAATGGAAAATTCAGTAGAGTGGCCCAGCAACTGGTTTTAGCTGGCGGGAGAAAGAATCAGTGAACTTGAAGATGAGTCAATTGAGATTATTCAGTTGAGGAGCAGAAAGAAAAAAGAATGAAGAAAAATGAACAGAGCCTCAGAGACATGTGTGACACAATCAAGCATACATACATATGTGCAATGGGATTCCAGAACAAGAGGAGGGAAAGAAAAAGACAAAAAGGATACTTGAAGAAATAATGGCCCCAAACTCCCCAAATTTGATGCAAAACATGGATCTACACATCCAAGAAGCTCAATGAACTCCAAGCAATATAAACTCAAAGAGATCCATGACTCAACATTGTATAATCAAACTGTAAAAAGAAAAAGATGAAGAGAGACTCTTGAAAGCATCAAGATGGAAGCAACTCATCATGTACAACAGTGGTCCCCAAACTTTTTGGCACCAGGGACTGGTTTCATGGAAGACAATTTTTCCACCGACTGGGGGCAGGGATGTTTCAGGCAGTAATGTGAGCGATGGGGGGGATGGTTCAGGCGGTAATGCAAGTGATGGTTTAGGTGATAATGTGATGGTTCAGGCGATAACACGAGCTATGGTTCAGGCGGTAATGCGAGCGATGGGGAAAGGCAGATAAAGCTTTGCTCGCTCTCTTGCTGCTCACCTCCTGCTGTGCAGCCTAGTTCCTAACAGGTCCACAACCTGGGGGTTGTGGACCCCAATGTACAAGGTATCATCAATAAAATTAATAACTATTATCTCATCAGAAATCATGGATGCCAAAAGCAATGGGATGATATATTCAGAGGCTGAAAGAAAAAAAAGTGTCACCTAAGAGTTCTGTATCCAGCAAAACTATCCTTCACAAATGAAGGAGAAATTAAGATATTCCCAGATAAACAAAAACCAAGAGAATGAATTACAAACAGACCTGTAAGGCCTACAAGAAATACTAAAAGGAGTTGTGCAGATTCAAATGAGAGGACAGAAAACACCAATTTGAACCCTCATGAAGGAATAAAGAGCACTGATAAAGATAACTACATAGATAAATATAAAAAACAGTATACATTTAAAATTTTTTAAAAAACTAGACTTCCCTGGTGACACAGTGGTTAAGTATCTGCCTGCCAACGCAGGAGACATGGGTTCAAGCCCTGGTCCAGGAAGAGCCCACATACTGCGGAGCCTGTGTGCCACAACTACTGAGCCTGCGCTCTAGAGCTCACGCTCTGCAACAAGAGAAGCCACCATGATGAGAAGCCCGTGTACCAAAACAAAGAGTAGCCCCCACTCACCGCAACTAGAGAAAGCCTGTGCGCAGCAACCAAGACCCAACACAGCCAAAAATAAATAAATAAAATAATAAATAAATTTATATAAAAAAACTATTCTTCTCCTACCTCATTTACAAGACAACTGTATAAGGCAATAGCCATAAAACTGTGTTGACAGGGCTTGCCTAGTGGCACAGTGGTTAGGAATCTTCCTGCTAATGCAGGGGACATGGGTTCGAGCCCCGGTCTGGGAAGATCCCACATGCTGCAGAGCAACTAAGCCCGTGCACCACAACTACTGAGCCTGTGCTCTGGAGCCCACGAGCCACAACTACTGAAGCCCGCATGCCTAGAGCCCGTGCTCTGCAACAAAGAGAAGCCACTGCAAGGAGAAGCCCGTGCACCTCAACAAAGAGTAGCCCCCGCTCACCACAACTAGAGAAAGCCCGCACGCAGCAACGAAGACCCAACGCAGCCAAAAATGAATAATAAAAAAAAAGTACTAGGGATGCAATGGACAACACAATAAATATAATGAACACTGCTCTGTGTTATATATGAAAGTTGTTGAGAGTAAACCTTAAGAGTTCGCATCACGAGGAAAAAATTTTTTTCTATTTCTTTAATTTTCTATCTATGTGAGATGATGGACGTTCACTAAACTTATTTGATCGTCATTTCATGAGGTATGTAAGTCAAATCATTATGTTATACACCTTAAATTTATACAGAGCTGTATGTCAATAACTGGAAGAAAAAGAAGAAATGAACTGTTTTTCCTGTTTCTGACACCAAACGTGTGGGGATTTTCCACACCAAACAATTCTCTGGGGGCACCAACAGAGTGCCCTACAGTTCAATTCAATTCTGACACTACCCCAAGTTAGTGCAGACCCCACAGTTTAAGGGCTCAGTCCCGCAAGACCGGCTCCCCCTCAGATGCCAGTCACCAGTATTAGGTCCCCAGGGCACCCATACTTCTGTCTGACGTGGCTACAAAATCAGGGGGTTCCTGCAATCCCCCCTCCCTTTCAGGTTTGATCATTCGAATAACTCACAGAACGCAGGAAATCCTTTACTTACTGTTACCAAGGATATAGCTCAGATGGGAGTGACAATTTTTTTTTTTTTTTTTTTTTGGCGGTACGCGGGCCTCTCACTGTTGTGGCCTCTCCCGTTGCGGAGCACAGGCTCTGGACGCGCAGGCTCAGCGGCCATGGCTCACGGGCCTAGCCGCTCGGCGGCATGTGGTATCTTCCCGGACCGGGGCACGAACCCGTGTCCCCTGCATCGGCAGGCGGACTCTCAACCACTGCGCCACCAGGGAAGCCCCCGACAATTTTTTAAAAACATATTTATTTGGCTATGCTGGGTCTTAGTTGCAGCCCACGGGATCTTCGCTGAGGCGTGCTGGATCTTTAGTTGCGGCATTCGGGCTCTTCATTGCGGCATGCATGTGGAATCTAGTTCCCTGACCAGGGATTAAACCCAGCCCCCCTGCATCGGGAGCTCAGAGTCTTAACCGCGGCACCACCAGGGAAGTCCCGACAATTTGTTATTAACTCCATCTCCAGCCCCTCTTTCCTCCCTGGAGCTCCATCCCAGGGGTTGGGGCTGATGGTCTCAACCCTCTAATCATGGTTTGGTCTTTCTGGCAATCAGCCCCATCCTGAAGCTACCTAGGAGTCCCCAGCCTAGCTTGTCTTCTCATTAGTATACAAAAGATGCTCTTATCACTCTGGATATTCCAAGGGTTTTAGGAGCTCTTTGCCAAGAACCAGGGGCAAAGACCAAATATTTCTCTCTCTCTTTTTTTTTTTTGTATCAGACAGGAAAGAGGTGGGTGCGGTAGTAAAAAATTTAAAAATCCCTGCCTTTGAGGTACAGATATTACAGTGAAGGAGACATTTGTTTAAGTCAAATGAGTAAATTATATAGTATTTTAGATTCTAGGGCCTGTAGGGAGGAGGACACCAGGAAAGGGGCAACAGAAATGCTGCGGGAGGGTTTGCAGTCCTAACTCCGGTGTTGGGGAGGGAGGTGGGTCAACAAGAAGGTGAGATTTGTGCAAAGACCTGAAAGAGGGGGTGAGCGAGGGGAGCCATGTGACTCCGGGCAGAGGGAACAGCCAGTGCAAAGGTCCTGAGGCGGGGGCCTAGTGTGTTCAAATAGCAGCAAGGAGGGGCAGAGCAAGTTTGGGGGGCAAGTGGGAAGAGTGACAGGGCAGGTGACAGGGAAGAGTGAGGTGACAGGTCAGATCACGCAGGGCCTCGTGCACCCCGGGGAGGACTTAGGCATTTACTCTGAGTCAGGTGGGAGCCATGGAGGGCTCCCACCAGAGGGACGTGACCTGACTCAGGTACTCACTGGCGCCCTCTGGCTGCTATGGGGAGGACAGACCTTCTTACTAGAATTAGTTGAGGCAACATCATCCTCTTTGCCCTCCATGCAGTGGAACTTTCCAGGGCCAAGGCGATGACCACGAGGCCCAGCTAGAGGCAGCCTTAGACCTGAGCCTCCCTGTCCTGATTCGGGTTCTGCAGCATCACACATGGCCCTCGCCCAACCATCTACTTGACTGTGATTTAACTGTCGTCTTCCTGGAGGACATTTCACTAATAGCAATAAAAGAACAATCACATCTGGGTATAACAACTTTAATTTTTTTTCTGGTGGAGAAAAGAGCACATCTTTATAAGTGGACATCAAAGAATGGCTTACACAGGAGAACCACACCCAGAATATAAATTATCAGGTCCAGAGCTCTCTCTATAGTGTGTTTTGGGATCACTGGGGAGAAGCCAGTTAGTGGAATCAGCACTTCAACACTGAGATCAAATTTCACCACTTACTTTCCCCCCCCCCCCAGTGGGGTAGGAAAGATACAAGAACATGATTCCCAGAGAAGCCAAAGAAAGAAAAAGAAAAAAAGCATAACCCCAGATGGCAGTCATGGCAATTTCCCACTGAAATTGCCTGTGGAAGGACAAGTTGCTGAAAGCAAATGGTAAGAAGGCACAGCACAGATGCAGGATACAGCCTCAAGTGACCTCCCTCCCTGGAGTTGGGAAGCTGTTTTCCCAGAGCCTTTGGCTTAATTTTTGTTTGTAAACTCAGCAAACTCCCATTCTCTCCTAGTGATCTTTGAGGACATCAGTTTCAGTTCCTCAGAGACAATCAGGAGTTAAAGCTCCCCCCAAAACATCACAAAATAAAAACTTACATTATTTTTAGAAGAAGCAAGAAAAATTCTCCTACATCATTCCGAGTTTTAAGAGAACCCAGAGGCAGCTGTCTCAGTTGTTACTTGAAGCTGAACTGTTGAAAAATCTTGTGTAAACAGAAAGCTTAGGCCAGGTCAGGTACAAGATACAGCCAAAGCTGTTTTTTATCACACGGGAGATGACAAGTCAGCTGGTCCCTCAGATAGTGACACTCTGAACCACCATTTTTTTCTGGCAGCAGTTTAAGGAAAATGAACTGACCAACAGGGTCTTGACAGGCCATGGTGCATCTTAAGAATTTTTCTAGCTGCTTTACTTTCTCTTTTATGTTAAAGCAATTAACATTTTTGACTCCCACCCCAAACCTTCAGATACTCTCTCATGGTGCATTTCCAAGAACCTGTCCTTTTCATCACAGTCCAGTTGTTGGTATACAAAGATATCCCCACTTTGAAGCTCTAAGGACAGCCCATGGTTTGGGGTGAACAGGGCCCTCTAGAAATAACTTCAATCTCCAGCTTCTATAAAAGTAAGGACTACATTAAACTTGAACCAGAACTTCCTCACTCTTGGAAGGAAGCAACAGAGATCCTTAAGATTACAGGAGGTCATTTTGGCGCCAGGGGCTGGGAGACTGGACAAACCATATGCTTGGCCATTCTCAGAGTGTCTGTCAAGTTCCGGAGTGTCAGTGTTCCAGGGTAGAAGGAGGTCTCATGTCACCAGGTTTGGACTCTGGTGGGCAGGAAGGGCCACTGAGCTGAGGATGGGGCTGGGGGGCGGTGTGTGTGTCAAGATGTAGATCTCCAAACTGCACATCATCTCTCAGCAGGAGCCCCTGGTAGCTGGGGACCCCAAGCTGGTGGGCTCCCCACTAGTGCCTCAACCAGGGAGACTGGTTTCCCCGCCCATCCCCCATCAGCCTGCCACTCCCAAGCTGCACCTGTGAAATGCAAGCAGCCACAGCAGTTACCCGACCCTGCCTTCTCGCCCCTCCAGCCCAACCCGAAAGCATTCTTTCGAGTGACTCTTCCATTAGCAGAGAACATCACTGGACCCTAGCGATGACATGGCTCGGGAAGCCAACACTGCGTCTTCAAGCTTTTTCAAGTGGAAGGAGTCAAAGTCCTTACATGGAGAGCAACCAGCCAGCACAGGAAAACAGGAACATTGCTCAATTTCCTTTTCTAGCAGGATGTCAGATGTGGAAAGAACCTTGCTTAAAACATTACCAGCTGAACAGGGCCTGGGGGAGGCAGGTCTGGGCAGGAGAGCCCAGGCTCCCGACTCTGAGTTAATTTCTGGTAAAAAGTCCCCAGCAGGAATGCCAAGGGTTGGGTGATTCTCTGCCCGGCCACATGCGGCCCATAGTTCCAGAATTCAGTTCTGGATCAGGGATGCAGTGGATAAGCTGAAACAGTGTCAGGGTCGTGGGTGATGTGGAATTCTGGGGAAGCTCAGAAGGCACTTCTGGGGTCCCTGAAAGCCAGGCTGGGGAACGGGGGGTGTGGGGGGGTCTGACTCCCTCTTCTCTTACAATGGGAAAAGCTGTTTTAATACTGCTTTCACAGGCAGAGGATGTGCAGGCCTGAAAGGAGGGCTCTGGGAGGACTAAACCACCACCCTGCCTTGGAGCCTCGAGGTCCGAGAAGGTTCCCAAGCAGACTGGGTGACCCTGAGAAAGGAGCCGCCTTCCACATCTCCAGGGTTGACGTCTGAGAATCCCCACTGCACGAGGGAGAAGAAGAACCATCTTTGGCCAGCACGTGAACTCCAAACAATGCCCGACAAAGAAACGGATGTGGATAAGTGGTTCTAACCCAGAAGGCACTGTGGATGCCCCTCCACCAGGCGGGGCGGGACACGCTGCCGGCACTACCCCCATGAAGACGCCTGAAAGCAGCAAGCTCGTGCACGCCCCTATCCCCAGACTGCCAGGGTCTGAAGCCTGTGAAAGGGGCTGCTGGGGCAGGCTGGTGGCCACAGCCAGAGAATGCGCCATGCGGGAGTTGGCGGGGGGGGGGGGGTTGTGGGGGGGGCGGGGGGATGCGGCTGATGGGAGGGGAGGGGACGCCCTGAGCTTGGAAACAGCCCTTGTGGCTCATGCCTCAGTCACTGACCCTGCCGAGGCAGGAACGGGGTGGGCGGGGGTGAGGGATCATCTCTAGCAGGAGCAGCTGCTGGTATGCGGGAGTGGGGTGTCCCCCAAGGCCAGGCCTTTCCCATTGCTGCCCGTGCTGGAGCTGGGTTCCAGGGACTCATTCATCTTCTCGCAGATGACATCCACCAGGCGCTCGAAGACCTGCTTCACGTTGATGTTCTCCTTGGCGCTGGCCTCAAAGAACTTGAAACCTGCAGGGACATAAGATGGGAAGAGCTGTGAGACCCTGGGGGGCAGAGCCTGGACTGTAGCATCACCCAAACCTGGGTTCCAAGCCCAGTTCTGCCCTTCAGGCAGCTGTGGGACCTTGACTGAGGGCCTTAGTCTCTCTGAGGCTCAGTTTACTCTTCGGTAAAGTGGGAACAATGATGCTGCTGCTGCTGATAGAAATCTGTGACGGCAGCCCTTGCCTGTACTACCTTGCGTATCTCTTTGTCACAAGGCAGTGGCAGCAAGAGTCCAGGCAGTAACATTCTGGTGTCCAGCAGATATGGGGGTGCCCCTGTGTAAGTGGGGCTCATCTTCTATGCAATTTCTGCTGCACAGGAAGGCACTGCCAGGGCGCCCACAGAGCCAGATATTTATGTGGACCTTTTAAATGGAGCCAAGTATTTCACATGTTCTGGAACATATGTTCCAGGTCCAATAAAACAGAGGACTGAGCACTGGCTGAGGACTGGCTTCAGCCCAGGGGCTACCAGTGTGCAACCTCTGTCAGCCAGATAATGGCAGGTTTCACAGAGTTTGTAGAGAGCATACAGTGCACACGGTTCCTGGCCTACAGAATGCACTAAAAATGATAATAACAATAATAATAATAATAGGCGGTGCTTACATCATGCTTACTACGCAGCAGGCAACTTTTCTAAGCGCTTTACATAAATTAACTCATTTAAGAATGCTCTAAGATTTATACTTTTTTTTTGGCCACACCGCACAGCTTGCAGGATCTTAGTTCCCAAACCAGGGACTGAACCCATGCTCCCTGCAATGGAAGCGTGGAATCCTAACCACTGGACTGCCAGGGAAGTACCTATACTATTATAGCCCATTTTACAGATGGGAAAACTGAAGCACACAGAAGGAAAATCACTCATGTAAATTCATACAGGGAACACAACCAGGCTGCCTGGTTGGAATACTAGTAGATTAAACATTTCTAGTGTATCACCTTGGGCCTCGGGAGGGAGGGCAGGCTGGCTGATTCCCTTTGGGGAAGGGGATGCCGAGGTAACTTTGAATATATTCTTAGCATCATAGTGACCATCATAACTTTTTCTCATTAAAAAAAAAGTTTATCCCCCCTGGAAAAGGTGAGAGGTGGTACAAATGCTTTGGGGACTTGCCCAGGGTCCCTAGGCTATAAGAAGTGGCCCACCAACCTGCAAATAAGGGAATACATGACAGACCTTCCTGCACCCTTAAAAGATTGGTTCAGGCTCTGCTTGCTGGGAGCTGTCCCTGAATGGTCCCCAATGTGTCCCCATCTGCCATCCCCAAGGTAGGCCAGAAATTCAGACAAACGTCCACCATATTACACACATCACAGGGTAAACAGTCCTCTATCCCAGAACTTGTCATTATCATGCAGCACTATAAAAATGTCATTGTAATTAGTTACGTGTGTAATTATCCTTTTACTATGTCTCTGCTACTGGAACACCAGCGCCAAGAGGGCAGGATTTCTGTCTGCCTTGTCTGCAACTGCAGCCCAGTGCCTGGCACAGAGCAGATGCTTGGAAACCACTGACTGAATGATTGAGTGAACAGATGGATGGATGGATGTACAGATGGATGAATGGATGTGTAGATGGATGGATGGATGTATAGCTGGATGGACAGATGAATGACAGAGGCAGGGCACAAACACACATCTCTATTCTCAGCCTGGTGATCATCAATGTCACCCCTCTGTCTTCCTAGGCAAATCTGGCATTTCCTTAATTGTGTCTGGCTCCGCCTCAAATAATCTGAGTTTTTTTTTTTCTTTTTGAATACTTTTTTTCTGGTTATAAATACTCACTGGAGAAATTCACTGGAGAAACTAGAAACTACTGAAAAATATCAAGAAATATAGAAAAGTTGTGTGTAACCTCATCACCCAGAAACAATTACTATTGGTGTTTTGATATTTAGTTTTCCACTCTTTTTAAAAATATAAATACATAATCGTTGGGGTTCGGTTTGCAGGGGGTATGTGTGTGTGTGCACACATATGTGCCTTTTTTCTTACAAAATTGGGATCGAATTCTATCTCCCACTTTGTCCTCTAATGTTTTAAATTTCATGCCCAAGTGGGAATCTCCCCTCACACCAGGCACTAGATGTTTTCCGCAAGAAGGTGTGGGCAGGGGACTTCTCTGGCAGTCCAGTGGTTAAGACTCCGTGCTTCCATTGCAGGGGGTGCGGGTTTGATCCCTGGTTGGGGAACTAAGATCCCACTTGCTGCGCAGCCAGAAAAAAAAGAAAAGGAAGGTGTGAGCAGCATCCTCAAGTATCCTAGCCCACGGCCGGGCACCAAAAGCTGACTCCCCAGCACACCTGTTAATGAGACCCAGGCTGAGGTTCCCAGAAGACACAGGGGACAAGGGAGCAGGTTAAATGGCACCATGAGGAAGCAGAGTCAAACCCCAAACGGAGACATTCCACAGAACAAGACCCAGTTTCTCCAACAAACGATGGCAAGAAAAAAGAGAAAGAGGACCATTATGGTCCAGGGGTCTGCAAACTTTTTCTGTAAAGGGTCAGATAGTAAATCTCTTAGGTTTTATTTACAAGCATCAGCAATAGTTCACAATCATGCTAGCTAATGCTTAGATGCAACCTACATGTATGCCGGACTCTGTTAGAACTGCTTCACACGTCATAACTCATTTAACCCTCCTGACAACATGATGAGGTGGGGCTGTTATTATCTGCATTTCACACATGAGGAAGTGCAAGCCCAGAGAGCTGAAGTCCCCGGTGCAAGATCACAAAGCAATCGAGAAATAACAGGAGTTAATGTTCAATCATGGCCAGCATTTGCTTATTTAATCTTTCTAACAGCCCTATGAAGTAGATGTGGTTTTCACCTGTTTCCTAGATGGACTAATGGAAGCACAGAGAGGGTAGGTGAGGTGCCCAAGGTCACACAGCTAGTGGGTTGCAGAAGGGGATTCTAGCTCCAGAGTCTGGGTCCTTAACCTGCCCTCCCCCATAGAGATTACAATGCCTCCCGCAAGGAAAGTCCTGGGGAGGGCCTAGAATACTCCAAGATAAGATTTTCTTTTAGCTTAAACTTTGAATTGATAATCCATTTACCTGATTCAGAAAGGTAGACTGAAAAGTCCCCCTCCCACTCTGGTGCCCTGGTCTGCCAGGTCTGAGACACCCAGGTCACCACTGTTACTAGATCCTTCTGTATCCTTCCAGAGTTCCTTTAAGCAAACGTAAGTATAATATCCTTATTCTCACTCTTTTTATACACTAATGCAGGGGTTGGCAAACTTTGAGCTGCAGGCCAAATCTGGCCTGTCACCTATTTTTTTTTTTTTTTTTTACTGAAATACAGTTGATTTACAATATCATGTTGTGTTAGTTTCAGGTGCTGTTGCCTATTTTTGTAAATAAAGTTTTATTGGCAGTCATGCTCATTCATTGATGTATTATCTATGGCTGGTTTCAGGCAGAGCTGAGTGGTCGTGACACAGACCCTAGGATTGAAAACATTTCCTATTTAGCCCTTTAAGAAAATGTTTGCTGGGGAATTCCCTGGTGGTCCAGTGGTTAGGGCTCCATGCGTCCACTGAAGGGGGCACGGATTCAATTCCTGGTTGGGGAATTAAGATCCCACAAGGAACAAAAAACAAAAGAGAAGAAAAGAAAAACTTTGCTGACCACTGGACTAAAGAAAGAAGCCATACTCACCTTTCTGCAGTTTGCTTTTTCCACTTAACCATATACCCAGAGACCCCAGAACATAAAGAAGGCCCTCATCCTTCCTTACAGCTGCGTAGTATTCCACCATGTGACTATAGTTTATGTGTAGCTGCTTCCCCCACTGTGAAACACTTGGGAGGTTGCCACGGTTTCCCTCCACTAACGGTGCTGCAGTTTGATATACCCACCACTTCCCACGTGGGAAGTGGATGTCTGTAGGATAAATTCCCAGAAATGTTTTTGCTGAGTCTGGGTTCCCAGGGCAGTGGGGTGGTAAAGGGTATCTGTGGTTGAATCCTCTGAAATGAAATGCAGCAGGTGGTATACAAGTGGGTATTTTTCTGGGCAGATCTTCAAAGGGCAAAGGGTTGGTGACTGGTTGGACCTGGGACTCAAGCACAGGGTTGGAGGTTTGGTTCTGGGAGGTCCCAGGCCTGTGGCCCAGGCTGGGCACTAACCAAGGTCGTCAGCGAGCCTCTGGCCTTCCTCAGTGGGCACGACACGTTCGTCCTCCAGGTCACACTTGTTCCCCACGAGGATGACTTGAGCGTTGTCCCAGGAGTAGGTCTTGATCTGCGTGGCCCTGTGGAGTTTGAGGGGCTGTGTTAGGCCAGAGATTAGGGTCAGGGGGAGAGGGCGAAGGTCAGGGGGTCAGTGGCCAGCAAGCACTCACCAGTCCTGCACGGCGGCAAAGGACTCCTGGTTGGCGATGTCATACATGAGCAGGAAGCCCATGGCTCCGCGGTAGTAGGCTGTGGTGATGGTACGGTAGCGCTCCTGGCCTGCCGTGTCCTGGGCACACAGTGGGGTCAGGCATCTAGAAGCCACTCTATTCCCCATCCCACCCCTGCAGGCCCCTGTCTGAGGCTCCTGTCTCCCAGCCTCATAGTCCCAGTTTGATGAGCAAGACATGGATCTGCCCTTACAGCCCCCCCCCGGTCTAATGGGAGAAACATGGGCCTGCCTGTATAATCTCTAGTCTATTGGTGGAGACATGTCGCCTGTCCTTGAGGGGTTCCCGGTCTGAGGGGTCAGTAGCCTTTCAAAGACTTGTAAGCCCTTCTGACCTCATCTCCAAGAACCAGCTTCATGACCACAAATAAGAACCACATGAAAAAAAAAGAAAAAAAAAAGAACCACATGGACCAGAGGCTACCGCCTTGATGCAGAGAGCCTGATGCTCGTTACCATGACAATCATTACCAGCAGGCGCTTTGGGAGAAAGAGCATGGCTCTGAAGAGGCTCAGTGGGGGGCCTCTGGGCTTGCCCCAAGAGGGTACCCAAACCTCTTCTCCACTGGTCACCAGGTCTTCTAACCCAACTTGGGTTAGTACTGTCTCCCCCTCAGACCCTACAGGGCAGGGAATATCCCCCTCATCCTGATGAATTCACCTCATAGATAATAACCCCTGCTACTCTTCACACCTATTCCAAGCCCCCTCCTCGACTCTGGACACTCGTCCTCACCCAGACCCTCCCCACAGCCCTACACCCTCGCCCGGACTTCCCTGGAGGAACCCCAGCCCCTGCCTGGCCAGCAGACCCACAGACAGCCGCCTGGCCCACCCAGATCTGCAGCTTGATCCTCTTGTCGTGGCGGTAGACGGTCTTGACCTTGAAGTCGATGCCCACAGTGCTGACAAAGGCAGGCGTGAAGGAGTCGTCGGCGTATCGGAACAGAAAGGACGTCTTGCCCACGCTGCTGTTGCCGATGAGCAGCAGTTTGAACATGTAGTCGAAGTTCTGGTCTGCTGCATCCCGCTGGCCCGTCGGGGGATCTCCAGCTGACGCCATCTTGGCAGGGAGCCTCCTGGGAGGGGAGGGCTGGAGGCCTGTAGGGAAAAAAACCCCACCAGGAATGGCTCCAGTGTCTACACCAGACCTGGGCTCAAATCCCCACTCTGCCACTTGGAAGCCAACAGACCCTGGATGCATCACTTGCCCTCTCTGGGCCTCAGTGTCCTCTTCTGGAAAATGGGGATGTTTGTCAAATGCAAGGACCCAGGTTGGGGGTGCCCCACCTGGCCACTGAGGAACCAGACCCTGCGGAAGGTGCAGGTGTGGACTTTGCCCCAGGGTGAGCAGCTGGTGTGGCCCAGGTGTGAGCTGGAGGGAGGGGGGGTTGCCAGCTGGATAGAGTCCCCCTCAGGGCCTGGGTGTTGACTTTGGCAGGTGTTGGCCACCTGCCTGCCCCCACCCAAGCCAACTTGAACTCCTTCCCTGATCCCCATGGGGAGGGGGCTTTCAGTGGATACGCCCCAGGTTTAAAGCCCAGCTCTACCACCACATGGGTACTGCCACCTTCTGTTTGTCAAAGGGGCCGGGCCCATCTCCCTCCCAGTAGGGCTGACTCACCCCAGCCCGGGCTTCAGCCCACGGAGGCCAGAATGACGGTCCTCAAATGCAAGGAGATCACCCTCAGCCACCACCACGACCACCTGGTCCTGCCTTTCCTGGCAATCTGTCCCCACGGCTGGGCTGCTTCATTTGGATCCAGCTCACCCCCCCAGCCCTCATGGCCTCAGTTTCCCCAGCTGTTTATGGCTGCTCCCTGAGCCTCACAGGGAGGCTCCAGAAGGCCTGGGTGAATGGAGACAACCAGCACAGGAACCCCTGGCAAAGCCATTTCTCAACTGCCCCGCGGGGCTTTTTTCCACTTTAAAGGAGGACCCAACTAGCCCCCCTTTCCTGCCCAGCCCTCCGCCCCACCCCGTGTTCCGGGAGAACGAGTTTGAGGAGGGGAAGAGAAAGGCAGGAAGCCTTTCCCCATGCAGGGCAGGGCCGCCGGTATGGGGGCCCCCGCCCCGCCCCACCCCCCAGCCTCAGCCCACCTGTCAGCCGGTCCCACCTCTTTCTGACCATCTGCCGACTCTCCCTCAAGCCTGCCACTAGGTAAGGGACCCCGGAGGGCTCGGCACTGTCCCCCGTCACTAGATGTGGGGCGCCCCAGCAGGTGCAGGGGAGCTCAGGAGCTTCCTCCCATCACCATATGGTCCCAACTCTTGTCCCCAGCTGGGCTGTCTGCCTCGCCCGCGCCCCATTAACGCTCCCCGATGAGCCCAGCTGGGTGGGGGCGAGGGATGAGGCGTCCCCCGCTGCCTGCCTTTGTTCCCCAGGCCCCGGGCCTCCCCCTAAGCCCCTGTCCCCCCCAAGACCTGCTGGGACGCGGAGGTGAGGGTTGGGGTGCGCTCCCTCCGACGGGGTCACCTTGCGTGGGGACGCCGCCCTCAGGCGTTCCGCCTCCGAACTCGCTGCGACCTGGCCCTGGTTGCGAACCGGACCCCGCAGCCGCAGCCGCCACCGCTGCCCGCAGCCACCCGGATCCCGCGCCGGCCCCGCCCAGGCGTGGGAGGAGGGGCCCATCTCGGGGAAGGGCGGAGCGGGACCGGGGCGGGGCCTGTGGAGACCGCGGATTGGGGGGCGGGGGAGGGGCTGGAAGTCGCACCGCGCGCGCAGCTGTCAGTTCCCTGACAATAAATATTTCATTTTCACTAACCATACGTGGAGCTCCTTTTACGTGCACAGCAGCTAAGAGCACGGACTCTGGAGCCGGGTTCGAATCTCAGCTCCACCACTTTCTAGCCTTGTCTCTTTGGACATGTTAGCCTCCCTGGGCCTCATTTTCCCCATCCGTCACGTGGTCGATAACGAGGGTGCCCACCTCACAGGGTTGTGTAAGGGTTCTGATCTGAGTTAGTGTTTGTAACGTGCAGCGCCTGACCTAAACTGGGCTAGAGCCCTTTCCCAAATACCGTTAAGGGCCCTTAGAATTAACCACCGCCTCCCCCCCTTTACAGATAAAGAAACTGGAGATCAGAGAGGGGCAGACGCTTGCCTGAGGCCATACAATTTGGCAACCAGGCCCAGCTGAGGTCCCAGACTTTTCTTCAAGCCAACAGAAGAGAATCTGCAGTTATAACAGTTCAGGCTTGGGACTTCCCTGGCGGTCCAGTGGTTACGATTCTGTAATTCCACTGCAGGGGGCACAGGTTCTATCCCCTGGTTGGGGAACTAAGATCCCGCATGCCATGCAGCATGGCCAAAAATTTAAAACAAAACACAGTTCAGGCTTTGTTGGGGTTCAAATCCCAACAACTGCACTTGAAGCCACTTGCTGAACTTCTCTGAGCTCCCATTGCTTCATGGAACAATGTTAAGCCACCTCTAAGGGCTGTGGTGGACAAACTGAGATGATGTGCATCAGTCAGGAAGGGATGGCATATGCTCAGTAACAAGCAGCTCTATAGTCATCATGGCATCTAACATGCAAGGTTTGTTTCTCACTCACACCGGTCATTGTAGTGAGGGGAAGATGTGGCGAATCACATACTGGCTTGTATACTTCTCTTTGGAAGTGACTTTGCTCACATTTCACTGGCCAAAGCAAGTCACATGGCCACCCCCGATGTCAATGGGGTGAAAAATATGATTGTCCTCTAAGGATCAGAACCAGCTGTTGTTACAATAATCCATGATCTGTGCAGTGGTTAGCACCACACCTGGCACACAGTGGGTGCTCAACAAATGGGCACCATTATAGGAAGAGCTTAAGGGCTGCAACAGCTAACTCTCCAAATCATCATGCCACATGAATGGGGAAACGGAATCCCTCAGTTCTACCCTCGCCTGCCCCTCCCCCTGCTTCCCAGTTGGAGAAAAATGACAGCAGTCATTTCCAAAGAAGTGTTTATTGACATTTGGGGCCCCAGCAGAGACAGAGAGTCAGTGGGGGCTAGAGGCTCCTGAGGCCCAGGGCGAGGCCTACAAGATGAAGCCCATTGCTCAGGAGGCAGCCCAGATTGCAAATGGAGGACAGGCCATGGTAGCGGAAGAAGATCTGGCGGAGGGCACTGTACTTGGGGTCCTGATCCCGCAGTTGGCGATAGGGGTCTGAGCCCTGGTGGCTACCCAGCACCTCCCCGCCCAGGCCCCGCTCCTTCTCCATGGTCTGCAGGGCCCACATGGCGGCCGTGGTGCGGGGCTCCAGCCAGCGAGCATTGATGGTGGCCAGCATGAGGCTCAGGAGCAGCAAGCAGAGCTGGTGGGGCGGCAGGAGGACAAGGTGAGCCATGCCTGGGAGGCAGCAGGGGCCCTAGGGAGGGTCCTTCTGCATCCTCAAAGCCCAGAGGGAAATGGGGGACAGGATTGGGTCAAAGCCAGGCCTCCCCGCTCCAACCTTAAACCCAAACAGAGCTCCAGCTCTCATACCCTGAAACCTGCAGCTCCTAAGGAAAGGCTCCACCACTATCTCCTCTCTCTACCACTGTTTCCTCTCTCTCCTCCAAACCTCCTGAGCCTCCTTCCTCTGATACCCTGACTGGAACTTTCCAGAACACAGCCTGTCTCCTACCTTCCTCTGGTCCCCCAAACTGAGGGTATCTCAGGGCAGAGACTCTCTTCCCTGAATTGGGAGAGCACCATAACTGTCCCTTCATTTCCCCAGAACAGAGAGCCTAAGAGAGGGCCCATCTCCTTTGTGGCCCCAGCCTAGACCCTGGGAGCTGACACTGGGCCCACAGGGGGTGAATTAAAAGTCCTCGAAGTTCCAATTACCCATAATCCCTCCTGTGTCTGTGGGATTATTGAAACCCCTGTCAGCCCTCACCTGCCCACATCTGAGGGACATAACGGGGGCAGGGAGAGGGCAGGATAGAGAAATATGAGATGCACAGATGGTTCCTTGCCTTGTGGCTGGGAAAAATGTGTGGATGGTGGTGGGGGACTGTAGATTCCCAGTCAGGCTGGTTTTTAAACACTGAGCTGGGGTCAGTGCCCCAGCCCAGCTGAGTCACCACAGCTTGGCTGCAGGCCCAGCCAGGGGGAGGAGAGGGAGCAACAGCCAGCAGAGAGACACTGGGGAATAGTCAGGGCTGCTGGGGATGGTTGTGCAGGCTGTGCACTGCTCAAGGGTATCCAGAACCCAGCTTTGTATACACCAGGAAGAAGGGGCAGTTTGGGGGGGTTTCGTTTTAATTCTCACAAAGGTGTGGCCATAGGTACTCAGTGTGGTCCTGGGAATGAATCTCCAGAGGGTAGTGGAGCTCAAGCCCGCATACCTGGCTGGCCTCCCAGAATGTGAGTTGAGCCCCAGCACGCTGTGAGGCCAAGATGCAGAGGTTGACGAAGGCACAGCCCATGGAGATGTGAAAGTAGAAAGGGAAGAGTTTGCTCTGCACCAGGCCGAAGGTATGTCGGGGAAGGCCTCGGAAAAGCAGGAAGCCTGTGGGGTGCAGGGGACCACATGTCTGTTAGGACACTTCCAAGTCTCCCTCTCATCCCTGTCCCCACCTTAGGCACTCATGATATCCAGGCCGAGGGTCCCTACCTGAGACGAAGGTCACCCACATTTGCATGCCCCAGGCCCCTGACAAGACCAGTAGATGAACCACCTTAGTCAGGCTTTCCGGGTTCCCACCTTCCTCCATCTTGCGGGCCTGGGAAGGAGGCACCAGGTGGTCAGAGTTTTACCTTTGCCCTGTGGCCTTCAGACCCTGTGAGCCTGCACAAGGCCAGGGTCATGGTCTATCCAGCAGAGATCCAGGGATAGTAGCCCAGGAATGGCGGGGGGGGAAGACCCATAGCACTTCTGTGACGTCCCCCGACTCCATCTCTCCAAATGTCAGCCCTCAAGATCTTAGGCTCTCTGGACCCCAACATCCATGCCACCTGAGACCCCCAAATTTCAGCTCCAGCAGCTCAAGCTCGAAGTCCTAGATCCTCAGAGATCAACCCAGTGACTCCCAAATATCACCCCAGGGACCGAGTTCTGATATCAAAAACCAGTCCTTTCATGACAGGATCCCAGATAGCACTATGAAGATTCCCAAAGCACCTCCTGGAGACGCCATCTAATCCTGAGAAACCCTAAATCGCATCCCGAGGACACCGACCCCACCACTGGACCCGGACCTCGACCTGCAGCACTCAAGAGTCCGGGGCCGGATCTAAGGGGGTCAGGCGGGCTGGGCTCGGTACCTCACTCTCGCGCTCCGGGACGGCCGCGGACCTCCTCGGCCACCTCCCTTCGTGGGACCAAGAATTCGTCCCGCCTCCCAGCTAGGCCAGAAGCCAATCGGATCGGACATCTGTACCTCCCGTACCGCCCTCTTAGATATTGACTAATCGATGAACGGAATCCAGCCTGGAATCCGGTCCACTCCTCGGGATTTCACCCAATTACACCGCGGCTCCTAAGATCCGCGGAAGCGGAAAGGCGCCAATGAGGTCTTCGGCTGCATTGGCGGGGGCGGAGCTAAAATGCCAGCCACACCCCTCTCTGTGTCTCTACCTTTGGGATCCGCGCGTTTTAATAGGATGGTGTCTCCACGGGATCAAACTTCAGCGTCACAGCTGGGGACTGGCTTCGCGGTCCCTGATAGGCGAGCAGGAGCAGGTGGTATGTGGTAGGTGGGGGTGGAAGGGGGTCGGGATCCTAGAGAGCGCAGGATTCAAGGCCCCGGCGGGTGGGGCCCAGGCAAATGACCCCGCTCCGTTCCTCCAAGAATTCTATCGGGAAGGACTGAGGGAAAACAGGTGATGTGGGAGGGGGAGGGGGAGGGGAGGGGGAGGGGGAAGGGGGCTCGACTGGGGGCCTGCCTGCAATTGACACTCAGAAATGCATCTTGCCTTTTCCCCTCCGAGCCTCCCAGGGCTCCTATGATTCCCAAGTACCAAGTACTCAGTGTGATGTTCAAGGACAGACACTGAGCTTCCCACTACTGTATATCAGGCACTG
This sequence comes from Mesoplodon mirus, assembly GCF_964341445.2. Classification (NCBI taxonomy): domain Eukaryota; kingdom Metazoa; phylum Chordata; class Mammalia; order Artiodactyla; family Ziphiidae; genus Mesoplodon; species Mesoplodon mirus. Next base: position 40,366,017 of record NC_138980.1, read on the forward strand.
GCATGGATTAATTTACTTAATCACAACAACCCAGTAAGGTGGATAGTATGACATCCCATTTTTATAGTTGGGGACAATGAGGCATGGAGAGGTTTAGTAACTCCTCCAACATCGCACAGCTGGGAAGGGGCAAAGCTAGGATTTGAACCTGGGCCATCTAGCTGGGGGGTCTCCTTGCTTAATCATCATGCTGTACTGCCTCTGGAAGTGAGGACCTCCCTGAGGCAGTGACTTTTGAAGTGGTAGCTTAGAACAGTTCAGGCAGAATAATAACTCCTACATCACAGGGTGGGTGTGAACACCCAGTGAGGGCTTAGGGTGGTGCTCAGCACTCAGCAAGATGCTCAGAAAATATGAGCTTAAAAAGGGATTAAGGAAGATCTTACAGAGGCAATGCTGAGTAGGGTTTTGAAGGGTATGTAGGGGTCTTCCAGGAGGACTGGGTTAGGGGAAAGATACCAGAGGACCCAGCAAGGACAAAAGAAGAGAAAGGCGTATACTGTGGCCTTTCTGCCTGAGTGTGACCCATGGCAAGTTGCCCTTCACCTGGAAGTTTTCCAGACAGACCTCCCCCAGGTTTCTCCAGCTGTGCCAGCCCTGACTACACTGGAAGGGCAGGGGGTGTGGATGTGAGACCCAGAACTGAGTTCTTTCCTGTTTCCAGCCACACCTAGTACAGGCCTGGGACCCCATTCAGCCACCATTTATTAAATAGATATGCTCTGCCTCTCCTGCTCACATTCTATGTCTCCCATTTACTTGGGGAGCCAGTTCCCAGCTCCCCGGCTTGGCTTGCCCTGCCTTGCTTGAACTGCCCTGCTAACCTCCGGCTGCTTCCTTCTGGACCCTGCCTCCAGCCACCCTGACTTGACCCGCAAAGAGCACCTGGTTGCAGACTTCTAAGGTTTTGCACATGCTGTTTCCTGCCAGGGATGTCCTTCCTTTAGGTCCCAATGTTAAGATCTTTTTTTTCTTTTAGGCTCCTCTCAGACCTCACTGACTCCTGTGGGATCTTCTAGATCTTTCTCACTGCCCATCCTAACCCCTGGGGCTGGGATCATCTTTCACCCAGCTTTGGCTCCTATCATAAATAAGAGGCCTGTGTTCAGGGCTGAGGCCTCTCTGGGGTGTCAGAGAGGTCATGAGAGTGTCAGGACCTGGGAGCTGGTCTCAGTGCAGCCCTCTGTCCGCCCTACTCAAAGCAACCCTCTTCTGGCCGGCCTACCCCTGGACCCTGACTACTCCATGCCTTGCTACTTCTCACCTCCGTCACCCTCCAACGTGTGTTTGCCTGCTAATGAGAAGTGTGACAAGTGCTGCGGTTCGTTGAGGGGCTGCCCTGGGGCTGGAGAGCAGAAGGGGCTGGAGTGCTCTGGGCTGGCCCTCAGGAAACCTTCACCACACACCCCCCTCCCAGGCCCTTCCTCAGAAAAGACCTTGGAATATACATTTCACTGGTCCAGGACCCCAGAGCCAGAGACCTTGCAGCTGGCTGCACCTGAAAACCCAGTGACAATTGGAACCTGGAGGCCAGGGAGAGACTCGGGGCCTCAGTTGCATGGGTCCCTCCCCAACTCAGACTCACAGAAGCACTGTAATGACCAGGACCCTCCAAAGAGGCATCACAGCAACACTAAGGTCATCCCCAGCGGGGAAACCCCTTCCTGCCGCACCACTATCTACCGCTGCAGGGCTTGGGGGGGAGCTGTGGGGGCAGAGTCCTCCTCGAGACCCCCCACACCCTCTGTCTTCAGCACCCCGAACAGCGCCCAGTGCTCAGCAGGCCTGCACTAAAAATGTCTTGAATGAATGGAACGGATGTGCGATTGTGTGTCTTAATGAGGTCCTGTCTGTGATTGTCTCTGGATGTGACTGCCTGTGTGTCTGTGGTTGTGTGTCTGAGATGGGCATGAGTGCATGCCCTGGGTCTTATGACTTAGTGTGCATGGCTGTGTCTGAGGCTGCGTGTCTGTGGTTGTGTTTTGATGACCATATGTGGTTGTGCGTCAGTGGCTACTGGTGCTCCTTGCAGACATTGTTGATGCCCCTAAGGAGGAGGGCCATTACCTGAGCGCAACCAGAGACATGGCTCTGAAGGCGCATGCTCTCAGGGGCAGCCCATGGGCCTGCCACACAAATGCACTTCTGAGCGTGTTCAGGCTGGGGCAGAGGTGGGGATGGGGATGGCGGTGGGGTGCATGCATATGCCTGGAGGCAGCTTTGCCTGCACTTGGGGGTCTAGGGCACCCAGAACTCAGCAGACCCAAATTATGTCTGGCCCCCACACACTGGGTTGGGGTGAGCAAGGAGGCAGACCAGGGATAAATTATTACTGCTGTCATGCCCACCTTTCATAGAAGCCCTTGGAGACCAGCTCTTCCAAAACCAAAGGTGAGAACCTTCCCGCTCAACAAGACTGTGGGTGGGAGACCTGCCAGTCCCTACCTCCACCCTCTGCCCCAGCCTCAGTGGACCCCCACCGTTGCTGTCCACTCATCCCTGCCCCATTGTCAGCTGACCCTTGCCCCTGACCTCGCCCACCATCCCTGTCCCTGACCTTGACCTCTACTCCTGCCTCTACCTCTGCCTCAGCCTACCCCAGCTTCTTGCCCTGTCCCCCCTCAACCAGACCCTCAGCCTCTACTGACCTCTGCCCTGACCTTGCCCCTGCCCCCACCCCTCCCAGCCTCGGCTGACCCTCACCTCTGCTCACAGTTAAGTCCACTGTGATGATTCCCAAATCCCAGAAGCTTCTGAGATGTGAACTGGAGTCACTCAGGTGTCAGCTAGAGGCCCAGACCAAGGTGAGCCACCTCAGCCCCACCCCCAGCAGTTGTTTCCCCCGCCCCCTCCACTCCACCCCTGCTCTCACCCCCAGGCCTGGCCTCTTCCTCCAGGCTTTCGAGTTCCTAAGCCACTCAGTGACCATGTTGGAGAAGGAGAGCTGCCTGCAGCAAATCAAGATCCAACAGCTTGAATGTGAGAACTGGCCAAAGGTCAAGGTAAGGCTGGAGGCTGCTTCTGTCAGGGTCAGCTGAGTCAGGCCAGGGTGAGAGAAGTTGGCTGAGTCTGGGTTCAGGACCAGAGTCTGGTCAGGGTGAGGGCAAGCTGGGTTCAAAGCTGGGCTCAGCGTGTGGGTGGGGCTCAGCCAAGGTCCCACCATCTCTGTAGAGGTGCTGGGCCCCACGAGCCGCCAGGCAGACAAGGAGAGACACAAGTGGGACGTGGATGAGGGACGGCAGGAGCTGTATGAGGCCCTGGCTAAAGGCCTGCAGGGGCTGCAGAAGACCCTGCATGACAACGAGGAGGTGCAGCGGGCCCGTACCACCCGCTGTCTACAGCTGTTGGCGCAGGAGATCCGGGACAGGTGGGTATTGCCAGGAGGGAGGCTGCGGGAGGGAAGGGAGGCCAAGGAGAGGGAACCACAGGTGGGATGGGGGAAATGGGAGGGGCCTGAGTAAGGGAGTCTTGGGGGCCTTGGAAATCTTGGGGGACAAGAGGAGGGGATGGGGGAGGCAGGAGGCAGTGCGGATGTGTGGGAGACTGGGAGGGCAGAAATAGGGGAGACAGGAGGTGGGACTGAAAGGGAGGCTGGAGGATCAGAAAGCTGGTGGGGGTGACATGGGAAGCTGGAGGGTAGAGGAGGTCGAGGGGGGCAGAGGCTGGGGGTATTGGAGGTCTGGGGGGGCAGAAGGTGGGGAGCTGGAAGCCAGGCAATGGGGGGCTGAGGGAATGGGAGGCTGGAGGTCAGAAGGAGAGGACACGGGGCTAGGGAGGGGTATGAGGTGGGGGAATAGTAGTAGGAGCGGACAGGTGGGTATGGGGAGGGCACAGAGCCTGGGGGATGGTAGTTGAACAGATAGAAACATGGGAGGTGGAGGAGGCTTTGGGGAGGCAGGTGGGCAAATGGGAAGCCAGGAGGTCAGGAAATGGGAGGCCAGAGGCTGCACTGTCCCCTCAGCAAGAAGTTCTTGTGGGAGGAGCTGGAGCTGGTGCGGGAGGAGGTGACCTTCATTTATCAAAAGCTACGTGAGTGCCCAAAGCCCATGACCAGGAGGGCGGGGGTGCTTCTGCAGCTCTGGCCCGCTTGAGTCCCCCCCCGCTACAGAGGCACAGGAAGAGGAGATCACGGAGAACCTGGTGAACATCCAGAAGATGCAAAAGACACAGGTGAAGTGCCGCAAGGTGAGCAGAGAGCATGGGGACCTTGTGTGAGTTGGGGTCATGGGGATCTCTGCCGGCCTCCACCATCAGACTGGAGCCAGAAGGCCTGGGTTCAAATCTCAGCTCTGCTACTTACTGCTGTGTGACTGTGGGCAAGTCACTTCCCCTCTCTGGGCCTCAGTTTCCTCATCTGAATAATGGGTGTAACAACACAGCCCTACCTGACCGAGTAGCTGCATTAACTGAGTGATAAGCACTTTGAAGGCGGCCTGGAATGTGATAAATGCTACATTACACGTTTCACCATCATCATCATTATTATTATTATTCTCCCATCTCCCCTGGCCTCAGGTCCTGACCAAAATGAAGCAGCATAGGTATGAGACATCCAACTGGTCAGAAACTGAGGAGTTGCCACCAGAAGGCAGTGGCTCCTGGAGGGATGACCTCCAGAAGGAGCTGGGTGACATATGGTGATGCCCAGCTCCCACTCTGACCTCTGACCCCTGACCCTCATCTGCCCTGTGCTCCTCCCAATCAGATCAAGCAGTCACCACCAGAACCTGGAACCCACCTGAGTCCACATCTCCCTCTCCTCCCAGGACTCATCTCCGCCCCTGCCCCCACCATGGCCTCCCTGTCCCAGCTTTGAGCAGTCCAGAGTCCCCCGGGGCCCCCAGATCCCCATCTCCCCACAGGTCCGCTGTGCACCTGCTGCAGAACTCCTTTGGTGGCCTCGCCATATACTCAGGGGGCCGCCCCAGGGCTGCGAGCCTCAGGGGTGAGTGGGGTTGAGCAGCACTCCAGGGTTTTCACACATGGAGGTCATGTTCAGAGGCCATATTTGGGGGTGGTTGGGTCTTATTCTGGGGTCACATTAAATAATGTTCTGGGGTGACATTAAAGAGTCCCTGGAGGTTTCATCCAGGGGTCACTCAGGGTCACTGTGATCTTTTTTAAGGGTCAGTGGGGTAAAATTCAGGTGTCATCGAGGTCATACTTTGGTGTCATGTTGGGTCACATTCAAGGGACATAATCAAGGATCACATAATATCAAGGGCACTGGGCCCATATTCAAAGGCCACTCGAGGGTCACACTCAGGGTTTGTGCCAGAATTGCACCTGTCCCTCCTGCAGGCTATAAGGGGCACCGATGCCTGAGCCCTCCACGCCCCTCCTGGGACTCGGACTCGGACTCAGACCAGGACCCTTCCCAGCCACCACTCAGCAAGAGCTGCTCCTTCCCACCTGGTGTGGATCCTCCCCTGCCCTAACCTACCCTTCCCCTCCTGGCCTGCCCTGGAATCCCAAAGTACAGGCCCTTCCAACTCCCAGCCTGGGCATCTGCTCCCTGACCTCCAGCCCTGGGGTCCCCTGGACGTGGCCAGCCTCTGACCCACCCTCTTTCTCCACAGCCTGAGCAGCTGGGACTGCTCTCCCTGAAGACCCCTCCAGAGAGAAAATAAACTAGCTGAGACCCTCCTCCACCTGTGGACTGCTGCTCCTGGCTGCTTCCTGTGCCTGAGAGTGACCCCCACAGTTTACTACCCAGTCTTGGGGAGGGTGTGGAGACCCCAGGGACTGTTCGGGATATATGGGCCTAGGGTCAGGGGACAGTGTGAGGCTGGATTTAGTATATGACAAGGTCAGGGGTAAGTCTGTCTAGATACGAGTGGCCAGATAGGCCCTTGGCGATCTGGTCTGCTGTCCCTACTGCCCAAATGGGGAAATTGAGGCCCCTGACCCTCATCTGCCCTGCGTTCCTCCTAATGAGATCAAGCAGCGACCACCAGAACCTGGAACCCACCTGAGTCCCGCTCCTCCCAGGACTCATCTCCGCCCCTGCCCCCACCATGGCCTCCCTGCCCTAGCTCTGAGCAGTCCAGAGTCGCCTGGGGCCCCCAGATCCCCATCTCCCCCCAGGTCTGCTGTGCACCTGCTGCAGAACTCCTTTGATGGCCTCGCCATATCCTCAGGGGGCCACCGTAGGGCCCCGAGCCTCAGGGGTGAGGGGGGTTGAGCAGCACTCCAGGGTGTGTGTGGGGAGATCATTCTCATCTCCGCCCAGGGTTTCGGCCCAGGGTCACGCTCTGACACCCCACCCTCCTTCCTCTCAGCACCCACCAAGGTCCTCCCTCTCAACCTCCAACCTTCGTTCCCTCCCAAATCTATTCTAAAACGCCCTGCCCCAAAGAGCAACAGAGGCCCCGCCCCGGATCACGCTAATGAGACTCCGCGAGGCCCCGCCTCACGGGTTATGCAAATAACGCTCCCGGAGGCCCCGCCCCTCTCCCCGCCGAGGAGTCTGCGCTGCGCGGCGCGGCGCGGCCCGGCCGGCCGACGGCATCTCCATCTCTGCGTTCGCTCGCTGGCCGGCCGTCTGTCTGTCAGTCCCGCCGCGCCGGGGCTGTCTAGGTGGAGCCGGGGCTCAGGCGGCGGCAGTCTAGACCCGGTGAGGGGGAGGGCCTTGGGGAGCCCCCTGTACCCCTTCTCGCCTGCTTCCGACCCTCGGTCTGTCTGGCCAGGGTTCGGTTCCTGTGGGTCGGGTCCCCTGCGGGTCCAGCGCGGGGAGGGGGAGGGGAGGCTGCGAGCTGAGGCTTTGGGACCGGGCTGGGGGAGGGGAAGATGGGGAGGGGACCCTGGTGAGGCTGACGGTGATTGTGTGGTTGTCGTTATGTGTCAGTGTGTGGCTGTATGAGTGATTGTGTGGCTTCAGGGGTGTCTGTGGTGTCTCTGTGACTGTGTCTCCTGTGGCTGTCATTTGCGGCTGTCGCCGTGGGTATCACTCTGATGGTGAGTGTGTGGTGGCTGTGTTGTTGGGGTCGCCTTTGAGTGGCCGTGTGACTGCTGTCACAGTGATTGTGTGGCTGGCTCGATGTCTGTATGGTTGTGTGCGTGTGACTGTCGTTGTGTGGCTGCTGTTGTGTGTTCCTTCTGATGGTGGGGGGGGGCCGTTATTGTGTTCCAGTGTGTGGCTGTGATCATGTGCCTTTCCTGTGTGGCTCTGTGTGCGAGTCTGTGCCATGGTCCATGTCTGTGCCCTCGTGTGGCCATGTGGCTGCGGTTGTGGATGGCACAGGGCGCTCCTAGGACTGTCAGTGTGGACGAGAGACTGTTAATGTGTGTCATCCTGTGCCTTGTAATTGGGGGTGTGACGCTGTGACCAGTTCCGTGACCCCCCCCACTGTGTGTGGTGACTCTTTTTTTGATGTGGCTCTTAAGTGTGTTGGCAGCCTCGAGTCTGTCCCTGACGGTGGTGGAGTGAGGGCTGTGTGTGGGGCTGTGAGGTGTGTGAAGGACCTCCTGTTGTGTCCCAGTGACCATGTGTGGGGGGACATTTGTTTGATCTGTGTGGGTGTCTGTGACAAGCCGTGTGCACACTGTGCTGTGTGTGTGTGTGTGTGTGTGTGCAGCTATGTGTAGTGGGTGTTGGGCACCTGTCTGAATGAGTGAGCCTGTCTTGTTCACCACAAGGCTGGCACCCAGCACAGGGCCTGGAACCCAGCAGGCCCTTGATCCTTGTTGGTGGGATGAATGAGTGCTGTGCGATGGTGTGTGTGTGTGTGTGTGTGTGGTGTTTGGGATGGAAGCTCTGGCTGACTTGTGTACTCTGGGGGTGCCGGTGTGTGTTTGTGTCTCTAAGAAGGTGAGGGGGCCATAGCCAGGTGGGCATCTTGGGCATCTGGACTCTCTGGTGACCCTCACCCCCACATGTCACATTGCAGAGCAAGCCACGTGGATGGGGCGCTGGACCCAGAGTGCCTCCCCTTACCTGCCTGGGCCTCAGTTTCCAAATCTGTGCAATGGGGGTGACCATCCCTGCCCTGCTGGCCGCCAGGAGTGGCTGTGAGTCTGTGGGCGTGGCAGCGGCCTGCAGGAAGTCATAGGGCCCTTTCACAGGTGAGGTTAGGCTGGGAGAATGGGTCAAGCAGGTGTGACTGCATTGGCCTCTCAGTGCTGGGGACTGAGGTTAGACTGGGGGGAGGGGAGAGCACACTGACGGGGAGATAGCCCTCTCTTGATACAGGAAGGCAGACGGGCTGGGAGGAGGGGGAAGGAGGGAGAGAGGGAGAGGCAGCTGGGAGAGAAGGAGGACCTGGCCATCAGCCTGAACCAGTCAGGCACAGCCCATGGGGACAGGAGAGGGAGGCCCCTGAGGGCCATGGGGGAAGTGGTATGGGGGAGGGGCTTGGTGGGGGTGGGTGACAGGGAACATAGGGTCTCCTGTAAAGCATGTGGGGAAAGAGTATGGGGTCTCCTAAAAACTAGTGTGGGTGAGGACCCTTCTTTGTGGGGGAGAGGTCCACATTAGTTGGAGAAGTCTGCTAAAGGCCAAGGGCATGGGTCCCACATGCTAAGGAGGCCAGGCCCTCCTAAAAGGTATGGGGTCAGAATCTCCTGTGTAGGCTGTTGGAGGAGAAGACCACTATACAATCTGTGGGGACCCCAGCAGAGGCTGAGCTGAGCAGGTTGTGTCAGGGGAGGCTGGTGCCTCCAATGGGCAGGGGCAGGGGCAGGGGCAGGGGCAGGGCAAGACCTGCCTATGTGGAGACGTGGCCAGAAGGCTCAGGGGGTGGAGCCAGGGCTCCTTGGCTGTAGTCCGAGGGGCCAGGGATGGGGGCCAGGTTGTGGCCAGAAGACTCCACAAGCAGGTGACCTGAGCCTCCCCTAAGGCCCCACCCTGGCAGTGCCACTCCCTCCCCTCCTCCACAGGCCCGGCCTTCACCATGGCGGGAGGGAGACCTCAGCTGAAGAGGAGTTTCTCCATCATTCCCTGCTTTGTCTTTGTGGAGGTGAGGAGCACAGTACCTCCCCTGCCCAGACCCTCAAGGGGGAGGAGGCACTTTCGGAAGTGGCAATCCGGGGTTCAACCCAGCTCTGCCCATCCTTAATGTGGGACTCTGGGCACCTCACTTACCCTCCCAAGCCTCAGTTTCCTCATCTGTCAAATGGGCATAATTACAGTCCCTCTCTCCTAGGACTGTTATGAAAGTAAAATGGATTAATTCATGGAAGAGGTTTAGTATGACGCCCTGCCCACAATAAGAGTTACACCTGTGGTAACTCTGGTATTTCTATCAGTAGTATTTTTTCTTTCTCTGTTGGTCTGTTCCTCCACTACCCACTCTCTCTCTCTCTCTCTCTGAGCTCTGGCCCTGTTCTCTCTCCCTCTTCCCAGTCCCATCTCCTCTCTCCTCTTCATCTCTCTCTCTATCTCTCCCCCTTGTCTCTGTCTCCATCTCTGTGTCTCCATCTCCGTGGCCCAGCTCAGGCCTGACCCTCTCTCTTCTTACTCTGTCTCTCTCCCCACCCTGGCTGGGCGGCAGTCGGTGCTGCTGGGCATCGTGGTCCTGCTTGCTTACCGCCTGGAGTTCACGGACACCTTCCCCGTGCACACCCAGGGCTTCTTCTGCTATGACAGTACCTATGCCAAGCCCTACCCAGGGCCTGAGGCTGCCAGCAGAGCACCCCCGGCCCTCATCTACGCCCTGGTCACCGCTGGGCCCACCCTCACGGTGAGACTGGGGGTAACCTGGCTCAGACTGTGGGAAGGGCCTTCCAGGAGGCAGGAGGGCCAGGTGGAGATGGGTGGAGGGCTGGGCTTGAAGGCCAGGAAGACCAGGCCTCGGTCTTGCCCACAGATCCTGCTTGGGGAGCTGGCACGTGCCTTTTTCCCTGCACCACCGTCAACCATCCCAGTCATTGGGGAGAGCACCATCGTGTCTGGGGCTTGCTGCCGCTTCAGCCCCCCGCTGCGGAGGCTGGTCCGCTTCCTGGGTGAGTGACTCGGTCAGGGGTCAGCCATGCAAAAGGGCTATGGGCCAGGCTCAGATATAATAAGAATTCCAGGGGGGGAAGGCCTAGAATTGTCATGATGGTGACTTCATGGGGAAATAGGGATGTGGGCTGAGGTCAGTCATGGTGGAGGTTCTAGAGACATGGGTGGGGCCTAAGCCAACCATGACGACAGCTATAAGAGGACGGCCCCAAATTGCCACAAGGAGAGTCTCAGGCAGAAAAAGCACAGGACGGACACCAGGGGGCCCTGGGGGCAGGGAGATGAGAACGCTGGCTGCACTTTGAATATGGTCCCAGCCATAGCTGGTGGCCTTGGGGTAGGGCAGAGCTCATCCAAAATGGTGGTCCCTCTGGCAGAGGGCTGGAGATCCAGCCCTGGCTGAGTGGTGCTCCAGGAGAAAAGTGATCAGCTCAGTAATAGCGAGTCCAGGGGCAGGTATAGGAGCCCCAGAAATGCCATCACGGTGGTCCTAGGAGGTCCCTGGCATGGGCCCAATCCTGATGTAATGCTGTTGAGGGGTCCCAGCCCAGCTATAATGGATTCCAGAGGAGGGCCCACTCCTGGCATATTGGTAATCCCAGAGGGACAGAGGCCAGAGGCCCAGAATGCCATCATGGTGGTCCCAAAGGAAGAGGAACATGGCCCAGCTATTACGGGGTATGGTGTTGGGGGAGTCCCAGCTATGCTTTAATGTCAGTCACAGGAACAAGGAGACAGGGGCCTATATGAGCCGTAAGGGGGCTCACAGGAGGACGGCTGCTGGGCCCTGGCATGAACCCCCTTTCCTACCCCACCCCAGGGGTCTACTCTTTCGGCCTCTTCACCACGACCATCTTCGCCAACGCAGGGCAGGTGGTGACCGGCAACCCGACGCCGCACTTCCTGTCTGTGTGCCGCCCCAACTACACGGCCCTGGGCTGCCCGCCACCCTCACCGGACCGGCCAGGGCCCAACCGTTTCGTCACTGACCAGGGTGCCTGTGCTGGCAGCCCCAGCCTTGTGGCCGCTGCGCGCCGCGCTTTCCCCTGCAAGGACGCTGCCCTTTGCGCCTACGCCGTAGCCTACACAGCGGTGAGCCCCGAAACGGGGGCACGGCAGTAGGGGACCTGCCAGTGGGCAGGAGACCGTCTGGGCTGGAGCCTCCAATCCCTCCCCGAGTGAGGCCAGGCATCACTGTGACACCGTCCCTGGGGCAGAGGCTCCCTCTCCTCCCCTTGGACCCTGGCCACGCCCCCTTGGTGTCTGGCCACGCCTCCTGACCCACTAATGCCACACCCGAAGGAGGCTATTGGCTCAGCACCCTGAAGCCTAGCCAAGTCTCCGCCATGCTACAGGTCCTGGATATTGGCTGGGTGACTCGGTAATGGGCTTTCAACTCCATCCCCTGGAGCCCTTGCCCTCCAGTTTGTCCTCGCCCTATATTGGCCTGGCCACGCTCCTGACTCAACTTCACTGGAACTTTCTAACTGTGTCCCCTGTCTTTCCCTGGTCGCACTCTCTGTTGCCTTGACTCCTTTTTCTGGCATTGGGGACTCTGCTTCTAACCCTGTCAGTGGTCCCCAGGGGTTTGGGGACTCCACCTCCTGGAGTCCTGGACCTGTCACTTGAGCCCTGACTCCACCCTCTGACTTTGTGGCCACACCCTAAGCCAGCAAGCACCCTTCCCCATCCCACCTGGACCTGGGGCCCAGGTCCCCCAGAGACCTGAGCCTCAGACCCTATCCACTGCTCTTTGGTGCTCAGGCCACACACACCCCCATCCCTGCAAAGGCCCAATGGGGGTCCATGACTCCATCCCCTGAACTCCTGTCCCCCGGGCTCTGTTCCCTGGAGCCCCTGGCTGGTGCCTCCAGTCCCATTGCGGCTTCTCAGGATTCTGGCCACACCCCCTATCCCTGAGTGTAGTGTCCGCTTGGGTTTGGGAACTGCTGCTGCCATGTCTCCTCTGACCCATCCGGCTCCTGCAGATGTACGTGACGCTCGTGTTCCGCGTGAAGGGCTCCCGCCTGGTCAAACCCTCACTCTGCCTGGCCCTGCTGTGCCCCGCCTTCCTGGTGGGCGTGGTCCGCGTGGCTGAGTACCGCAACCACTGGTCTGACGTGCTGGCCGGCTTCCTGACAGGGGCGGCGATCGCCACCTTTCTGGTGAGCCCCCTTGCCATCCATCCCTGACCCAAGAGGCAGGACTGCATGATGGTGAAGGGTGTGGACTCTGTACCTTGGGCAAGTCCCTTAACCTTATGTAGCTTGGACATTCTCATCTGTGAACTGGGATAATGGGACTGGGACCAAGGTAAGGCGAGTGAGGCACTCGCTTTGAGCACAAAATTTAAGGAGGAGCCAAAACACTCAGTAAACAAGATAAATCATATTTTAGTGGAACATTTTTAAAAATCAAAATTATGCAAAAACCCATAATGTCCAAAATACCAAAGGTTTAAATAAGGACAGGATCAGATCCTCTAACACAACTCGGCCTTACTTGCCTCCCCGTGTGGAATAAGTAGTAATAGTACCTATCTCTTAGTAAAGTGGAAAGAGCAGTGTTGGGCACATAGTAAGCGCCATAAAAGTGTTAGCTGTTTTTGAAATCCTGAGCCTCAGTATCCTTATCTGAAAAATGGGGATGGTAATTTACCTTATTGGCCTCAGGCCTCAGCATGCCCCCTCCCTCTGTCACAGGTCACCTGTGTTGTGCACAACTTCCAGAGCCGGCCACCCTCTGGCCGAAGGCTCTCCCCTTGGGAGGACCTGGGTCAAACCCCCACCATGGACAGCCGCCTCGAAAAGTTAAGTGTGGCCCAGGTAAGGGGGGCCGGGGGCTGCTCCCGGCTGGAGAGGGTGGTGGGTGGAGGAGGACAAAGGAGGCAGGAAGTCAGGCAGGCAGTGGGGGTCTCAGGGCCATGGAGAGGTAGAGGGATCACTCATCTCTGTGGACCTAGGTCCTGGGGGGACCATCCCACAGGATGCGAGGGTGGGAACCCCCTCTCCCTCCCAAGGGAACATGGTTAATCCTGAAAACTTGTTGTCTTTTCCATTGGGCTCTCTGCCCGATGAGCCCCTTGTGGCTCTGGCCAGTGGGGCCCAGGGGGCCGCTAGCCCCTTCCCTCTGCCTCTTTGTCTCAGGAACCCGAGGCCTGCAGGCCGCATTCGACACCGGCACGGCTCACCCCATCCAGTGAGTGTCGAGGGAGTGGGAGGATAAACAAGGGGACTTCCAGATGGCGGTCACTGCCACAGAGGTCTCACCTGTGCTCTCATGACCCCTCCCAAGCTTTCTAACCCCCTGACTTCTGATCCCTAGAGCCGCAGAACTGCGCCCACCGTGGCCACCTGATCCCCAGCTGCGTGTCCTCCAGGGCTCCAGCCATGTGTTCATCACCCCGTGTGCCCCGCCCTCGACTGAGGTCTGAGCCAACACCCTTGCCTCTGCCCCTGCCCCTGCCAGCACCAACCCCCAGCCAGGGCCCCTCGCCCTCCTCCCCTGGGCTTGGGGGGCCGGGCGGGGGTGGTGCCCGTGGCCGGAAGCTGCTGCTGCCCACACCCCTTCTGCGGGACCTGTACACCCTTAGTGGACTCTATCCCTCCCCCTTCCACCGGGACAACTTCAGCCCTTACCTGTTTGCCAGCCGTGACCACCTGCTGTGAGGCCCAACACCCACCCAGAATCTGCCCAGTCCCCATTTCTTCCCTGCCACGCGTGTGTGTGCGTGTGCTGTGTGAGTGCCAAAGCCCTTGTCCCCAAACCAGCCAGGCCCAGACCTCAGAGCATGGCTGGAAGGACATCCAGGGGACCCCCTGCCTCTCTTGCCCTCTGGGACATCCAAGTGGGCATAATTGGGAGATGGGTCCTTGCCTCCTAGGATTGCCCTTTTAAGGGCCAAAGCCTGACTCCACTGGCCATTGCCCAGCCAGTGGGAGCCCCCCAGTTCTCAGAATTCTGGCCAAAAGGAGTTTACTCCAGCCAATAGGAGCCTCCCCATCATTTCTTAGAATCCTCAGGCAAGAGGGCAACTCTAGCCAGTGTTCAGCGTCTGAACAGTGAATAGGAGTCCTTGGTTCTCAGAATTTCTAGGGTGGGTGGGTATGATTCCAGTCAATGGGGGACCGCCCATGTCTAAGCATGTGCAAAGGAGAGGAGGGAGATGCGGTCATCTTTCGTCATCGGGTCCTCTCTCCTCAGAGAGTCCAACTGGAGGGTGGGGGGCAGGCTCCCCCGTGGCAGGGTACTTGGGGTACTCCTTCCTCTCTCAGCCCCTCCCTCACGTGCAATCTCTCACCCAGTCCCTCCTAACTCCCAACTTATGCAGGGCTTGCCCCACTTCAGAGGTTTTGGGGTTCAGGGTGCTGCATCCTTCCTTGTCTGTGCCCAGGTCACCCCAAACCCTTCTGTTATTTATGAGGGCTGTGGGGAAGGAGTTTTTTTTTTTCTTAGAACCCACCCCTGTTCTTCACACTGCCCCCCATGCCTCAGCCTCATACACATGTGCCATCATAGGGGTACAGGTGGAGCAAAGAGGGCTCCCCACCCCAGGCAGCCAAAGGCAGTGGGCAGGGGAGACACTGCCCCCTTTTCCTGCCCCCTCCTCATCTTTAATAAAGACCTGTTTGTAACAGAAGTTTGGCCACCTGCCTTCCTCCCCCAGGTGGCAGGGTGTGGAGGACTTTAATTTTGGGTCTAGGTGTCAGTGAGGCTGGGTGTGAGTGAGTGTATTGTCACAGGGCGATTGTGGAGAGGCAGCATGGGGCTGTGGGGTCCGTGACTTGGCTTTAAATGCTGGCTCAGCATTTCCTGGCTGTGTGGCCTCAAGAAAGTTAATTAACCTCTCTGTGCCCTTGTTTCTTCATGTCAAATTTGAACAGCCCTACAAGCCGCATGTAAGGCACACAAACACACGGTGAGGGACCTCATAATGACTGCCTTCCCCAGGTGGCTAGCCTGTTTCTGACCATGGCCAGGGTGCAGAGGGCACAGGGAATTGGGTGAGGGGACCCTAAGGGTTCTAATAGAAGGGGATGCTGAAGGCTGTAGGAACCTCCAAGCTGAATCCCTGACTACATGGATTTGAGCAGGGGTTCTGATTATGGGTTCTGCTGAGAACCAATCGCTGAGGACCCAGCAGAGACCAGGGAAGGTAGGAGGGACATGGAGCCACAGACCACCTCCCACCCTGCATATGCTGTGGCTCTTAGGGACTTCAGACAGGCCATTCAGGGCACGGAGTCATCCAGAAACCAGGAAAGGGGAGTCTGCTCTCCTTTCTTTCTCGTTTATTCATCCATCCACCATTTATTCATTCAGCAAACACTATGGAGCACCCCCCCCCCCGAGTGCCAGGTGCTGTTTAGTTAGGCACGGGGGCTGCAGCAGTGAACAGAACAGACACACAATCCTGCCCTCATGGAGCTCACTTTCCAACACCTGAGAGACAATAAACAAGATAAATAAACTATACACAAAACCACAATTCCAAATTTCAAGAAGGTCTGGAAACCAAAATTTGTTTCTCATTTGTGGCAAAACCTGACCTGAACTGACATAGGTTATTATAGCTTTACTTTATTTAACTTTATGTGACTATTCTTATGTTTTGCCGAAGATAAAGTGTTCGACTTAGAATGTTATCCCAGGTCCAACTAGGGGTGTTATTCAGTGCATAGTATTTACACTGTAGTACCTTTCGAAAATCTGAAAAATTCTGAATTCTAAACTGTAGGATCAAGGATTTAGGTCAGGGATTGAGATCGCTGATATGTTAGATTGATAAGTGACAGAGAAAACTCAAGCTAGAGAAGACAATGGGACAACTCTGGGATGGGGAGACAGCTTGCAATTTAAAGAGGGTGGTCAGGGAAGTTCTTTCTGAGGAGTTGGCACTGGAGATGAGGTGTGAAGGAGGGAGGGAAGGGAGCCATGCAAGTATCCACAGTGTGGAGCTGGGGGGAGCGTTCCAGGCAGAGGGAACAGCAAGAATGAAGGCCCTGAAGTGGCAACGTGCCGGCTGTGTTCGGGGAACAGTGAGGACACCTGTGCGGTTGGAGCTGAGCAAGCGACAGGGAGATGGAGGGGGAGGAGGTGGTGGGGTGGATTGAGGGCTGCAGGGAATGAGATGGACGCATGAGAGGGCTGCAGGCAGAGGAGGAACAGAATCATGGAGCCCCCTGCTTCACCGCCCAGAGCTTCTATTTCCAGGGCTTGCACCCCTGAGGCCCGTGGTCCCTCCAGACGCACAGCTGCCTCCACGCGGGGAGGAAAGAAGCAAAACTTCAGCACAATGGACAGCGCCCTACCGCAACCCGGTTGGCGCTGTCCGTGGTCCTGATGTTAAGCAGAGGCCAAGAAAGGGTAAAGGCGGGGCTGCCAGACACAAAGAAGTGTCTGGGCCCGCTAGAGAGGGTGGAGACAGCAGCCCTGGCCTTGCACGCACCCCCATCCCAGGGTGGATAATTTTAGGTAGAAAATTCAGACTAAGGGACTTCCCTGGTGGTCCAGTGGGTAAGACTCCATGCTCCCAATGCAGGGAGGCCGGGTTCGATCCCTGGTCGGGGAACTAGATCCTGCATGCGTGCTGCAACTAAGAAGTCCACATGCTGCAACTAAAGATCCCACATGCCACAACGAAGATCCCGCGTGCTGCAACTAAGACCCAGTACAGCCAAAATAAATAAATAAATAAACATTAAAAAAAAAGAGGGCTTCCCTGGTGGCGCAGTGGTTGAGAGTCCGCCTGCCGATGCAGGGGACACGGGTTCGTGCCCTGGTCTGGGAGGATCCCACATGCCGCAGAGCGGCTGGGCCTGTGAGCCATGGCCGCTGAGCCTACGCATCCAGAGCCTGTGCTCCGCAACGGGAGAGGCCACAACAGTGAGAGGCCTGCGTATCACAAAAAAAAAAAAAAAAGAAAAAAAAAAAGAAAAAATCCATACTAAGATGTGCTTGCTTATTCAGAAGGCTTCTTGAGGGCTTCCCCGGTGGTCCAGTGGTTAAGACTCCGTGCTTCCACTGCAGGGGGCGCGGGTTCAAGCCCTGGTCCGGGAAGATCCCACATGCCGCGGAGCAACTAAGCCCATTCACCACAACTACGAAGCCTGTACTCCAGAGCCCACGTGCTGCAACTACTGACCCCACGTGCCTAGAGCCCGTGCTCCACAACAAGAGAAGCCACTGCAGTGAGAACCCCACTCACTGCAACAAAGAGTGGCCGCTGCTCGCCGAAGCTAGAGAAAGCTGGCGCACAGCAAAGAAGATCCAATGCAGCCAAAAATAAATAAATAAAATAAATAAATTTATTTTAAAAACTGAGCTCTGACTTATAATGTAAGTTAGACCATGACCCTCCTGTGCTCAAACCCTCTGTTGGCTCTTCATGGCACTCTATGTAAAAACCAAAGTTCTCCCAGTGCCCCCAGGCCTTTGCACTTGAAGGTGCCTCCACCTGGAATGCTCTTCCCCTACATAGCTACACAGTTCCCTCTCTCAACTACTTCAAGCCTTTCCTCAAGTATTACCTTCTCAGGGAGGCCTGCCCCTACCACCCTATTCAAAATTGCAAAAACCAAACAAACAATTGGCCCTTCCCTTCCCTGTGCAAACTTTTTTTTCTTTTTTTGCACACACTTATCATCTGCCCATAGACTATTTAAACTCTTCATTATCTCCTCCCTCGCTAGTATGTCAGTTCCATCAGGACAGAGATTTTGTTGTCTGTTCACCGCTGAACACCTGTGCCTCCTAGGTCAGGGCCGGGCACACAGTAGGTGCTCAATAAGTGTTTGCCAAATGAATGAACTAATCACTTGAGGATGCTGATAAACCAGGGAGGCACACAGACTGACCCTGAGCTCTCCACCTCCCTGTCCCCTCACCCTGCGGTCCTGCCTCCTCCAGGGAGCCCCTCTAAGGTAAGAGTCCTTTTGTCAGGACATGAAGATGGGATCCTGAGAAGAGAGGGAAAGAAGTACCGTATGCATGAGAGATACACCTAATGTCTGCATCTCTGCCAATATACTCACTCAGCTACATTTAGGAGCACCTACTCTGTGCCAGGTACTGTTCTAGGAGCTGGGGACCCAGTAGTGAAAGAAAGAGGGACCCTACCCTGGTGGAGCTGACATACTAGTGGGGAGAGAGGCAATAAAATAAATACATAAGGTTGGAAGTGGTAAGTTATTTGAAGAGGAATAAAGATGAATAAGCAATTAAAGAGTGAAGGGTGTGTGACTTTACACAAGTGGTCAGAGAAAGCCTAAGTAGGTGATATTTGAGCAGAGATCTGAATGGAATGAAAACAATTAGGGATAAATATCTGGGAGCTGAGTGCTCTAGGCAATGGAACAGCAAGTGCAAAGGACTTGAAATGGGCTGTGTTGGGCATACTCCCATGTATATAACTGTGTGGAACTGTGTGATACGGGTGTCACTACTGGGTGCTTGTGTATTTAGAGTGTTGCAAAGTGAGGTGAACCATGGGGCTGAGATTGTGCATTTGACAGGGGAATGTAACAGCATGCCTCATGTGTGTGTGTGTGTGTGTGTGTGTGTGGTGACAATGGTATGGTTGTATCAGAGTGTGTTTTTGTATGTGTGCAAGGGAAAGGGGGTGGGGGCATGAATGTGGGATGTATGGGATGCGTTGTGTCAGGATAGGACATGGCTGTGAGCATGTGAGTGATGGGGATTCTGGATGTGAAATATATGCAGAGATGCTGTGTGTGTGTGTGTGTGTCTATGTATTTGTAGAGGGATGTGGGGGTACCCGGCTTTGTGAGTGGGTGTATTGGGGGATGTTGTGGAGCTGTGTTCTGGCCCCAGAGGGAGAGAGAAAGCCCTGGAAATCTCAGTTAGGCCCTGCCCCTGGGTCTCCTGGCAACAGCACCACTTTGAAGTTACCAGGAGACAGAGTTGCCAGGGCAACTGGGGCGTGAGCGGCAGCTCTGGGGAGAAGTCTGGGTGAAGAGACCCAACCAGTGATCACTTGATCATTCACCTTGTTCCTCCTTCTCTCCCAATTTCTCATCAGTTCTACCTTCCTTTCTTCATTCATTCCTTTAACGAACCTGTAC
This sequence comes from Mesoplodon mirus, assembly GCF_964341445.2. NCBI lineage: Eukaryota > Metazoa > Chordata > Mammalia > Artiodactyla > Ziphiidae > Mesoplodon > Mesoplodon mirus. The sequence continues at coordinate 40,385,043 of NC_138980.1, forward strand.
CGAGAATTTGCAATGCTCTAGGCACTGACTGGGCACTGGAGATACCGAAGTGAAAGTGACAAACAAGGTCGTGCTGTGGCTCTCCCTCAGTCTCCCAGCCCCTTCATCTTTGCCTCTTCTCTCCTGGCCCTTTTTTAATTCTATGGTCCTGCCTCCCATTGTATCCCAAGCAGGACTCCAGAAGCCCCCAGGCCAATGAGGAGGCCAGCTGAGACTCTTCTTATAGACCCTCAAAGACAGCTGCTTTGCTGTCTGACGGATGTTTTGCACACGAATGTCCTCAAGCCTGCAGCCCCCCCCATTTGTGCAAGTACTCAGGTACAGAGAGAGACACAAGCACACAGCTCCTCCATCTCTCCCCTTCTTCATTGTCACTGGGTAACATCAGCAGAAACACACACATACGCATCACAATATTTCTGAGATACCATGTGCTCCATTTTACAGGTGAGCAAACTGAGGCTTGGAGACTTTAAGTAATGTGTCAGTGATTAGGGCCTACTCCCTCCAACTCTCAACCCTTGTATTGTCTGATTAGCTTATTAGCTCAGAATAACAGTATTCATGCTGCTTCCGCCAGCGGACTCACCCAGGGAAGGGCCTTATCTCCCTCAAAGGCCTCCATTCCTTCCTCAGACTAGGTTATTTGCCCCTTCACCGGGGGAGGAGCTAGGAAACGTCGATCTAGCTTTGATGAATAGATCATTGGACCAATGGAGAAGCTAAGTGCACTGTAACCAATGCGACCCCGTCCTGGGCGGGATCAAGGGAAGGAACGGGCCGCCGATTGGACAGAGGTACGCTGCGAATGGCGGAGACACTGAGGCGGGTGCTAAACTCGGGCAGCGCGGCTGGCCCCGGGGAGAACACAGCTGAGGCTGAACCGCCTTTGCTGCTGCTCGGCGGTCACGGCTCTGGAAAGACAGCGCTGCTATTCGCGGCGGCCCTGGAGGCGGCAGGGGAAGGCCGAGGCCCTGTCCTCTTCCTGACTCGGAGGCCTCTGCAAAGCCTGCCTCGCGGGACTGGAGCGGCGCTCGAACCCTTGCGGTTACAGGTGGGGCGGAGCGGGACCGGAGGCGGGCCAGCCAGTAGCGAGGCGGATGGAGGATTGAGTGACAGGCAGAGACAGACCAATGGCAGAGACGAAGGGAGGGCAAGCCGGAGCAGCCATTATGGGACGGAGTCTGGAACGAGTTGGGGGTGGGACTATGCGAAGCTTTGTTAAGATTGAGTGAGAAACCATCCAATGAGGGGGCGGAATTAGCAAAGGGTGGCGCCCAAAGAGTGGAGTCAGGGGCGAGTAGGGGCGGGGCTAAACACGGGTCGGGTCTGGACAGGAGTTTCTGGGCCGCAGGAGTCAAAGCTGGGGTCGGACGCTATGGGCAGGTTTTCCGTGGAAAGATTGCCCTAGAGATTTGACAAAACGATATACCTTGTTCTTAACTAATACCGGGAAGTGATGAGTGCAGAATTAGAAAAACAAAAAATAAAATGGGGTGGGGGGGCGGGCGTGGCGAACAGAAGAATATTCGATCACTCTGAGCTAGCTGCTTCACTCTGGAACCAGCGGTCTGGGGAGTGAGAACCACGTCCAGGAAAGTATGCAAGGAAGCAGGGCTGCTATAGCTGAGGGCCTGGCTTCCTGTGATGAATCTGGCCGTTTCCTTTTTTCCTCTCTCTAGAAGATCCGCTTCCAATACCCACCCTCTACCCGTGAGCTCCTCCGGCTCCTGTGCTCTGCCCATGAGACCCGGGGGCCAACCCCATCCCTCGTGCTGCTCGATGGCCTGGAGGAGTACCTAGCGGAAGACCCCGGGTCCCAGGAAGCCGCCTACCTGGCCGCCCTGCTTCTGGACACAGCTGCCCACTTCAGCCACCGGGTTGGGTCTGGCCGGGGCTGTGGACTCATTGTGGCCCTCCAGACCCAGGAGGAGGAAGACAGTGCGACTGCCCTGCAGTTGGCACTGCTTCAGAGGTATTTCCCTGCCCAGTGCTGGCTGCAGCCCGATGCACCAGGCCCAGGACAGTACTGCCTCCGAGCCTGCCTGGAGCCAGGTGGGCTGGGTCCCAGGGCAGAGTGGCGGGTGACTTTCCGACAAGATGGAGAGATGACAGTCACCCCGTGGCCCATGCAGGCTGGTGACACCAGCCTGCACAAGGGTTCAAGCTCTGGAGGCCAACCTTGAGGTTTGGAATGTGACAACCTCTCTATGCTTCACTTTGCATGGCTGGAATACCTACCTCAGGGACAGATGCAAATTCAGAGACCTAAAGGATTATAAAGGGCTTTTTCTCTCATAAATATAGCATTATCCTGTACATATTGTCAACATATTGTTTAATTTTGCTGTTTTGAACTTTGTAAAGAGTTTCATGATAAATGTAATCTGAGACTTGCTTCTTCTCCAGCTCAACATTGTTACTAAGATTCGGCTGTGGGACTTCCCTGGCAGTCCAGTGGTTAAAACTCCATGCTTCCAGTGTAGGGGACACGGGTTTGATCCCTGGCCTGGGAACTAAGATCCCACATGCCATGCAGCGCAGCCAAAAAACAAAAAACATTCGGCCACATTTTTTCATTCATTCCTTTTTCCATACTTTGTATAATTCCTTGGGTGACTATACCCCAATTTACTCATCAGATTGACTTATTTACTGCTATTAACACTCTTGTACACATATCCTGGTTCATGTGTTTGAGGGTTTTTAGGGTACATACCTGGAAGTGGCATTGCTGGAGTAGAAGGTATGCATACGTTCAGCTTTCCTAGGTTATGTCAAACTATTTAAAAGTGGTTAAACCAGAACTCCCATTGAGCCACTTGTCATCACAGTGCTGTCTTAGGACAGGGCCTGATTCAGAATAAAGCCCTAGGAATGAATGTTATTGGTATTATTATTAGTGGCAGGGACTAGCTAGCAGCTCATTAAACAGCTTTTCTCTCTTGGGTGCACAGCTAAACTACATTTCCCAGCTGTCCATGGTTCTTGCTAGGGTCACATGACCATTTCTGGCCGGTAGAATTTGTGAAGAAGAGATGGCGCCCACCTCTAGGCTAGGTCCCTAAAGGCCACAGAATCTTCTGCTGTCTCTCTCTTGTTGGCTGGCAGGATGCAGAGGATCCATCTAAAGACCCCAGGGTAGCCCTGGGGGATGGTAAAGCTACAGTCTGGGCTTCTGACTCATCCCAGGGATAGCTGCCCACCTGTTTGAATTGAGAAATGAGAAAATATTTAATGTGTTAAGCCACTCAGTTTCAGGGCAGCTTTGTTAGGGCAGCTAGCATAACGTACTAACTAATTCATTTTATTATTATTATTCAGATTGCCAGGTCAGAATTTCAGACTGAACTCAAGGCCTTTTACTGCTTCTCCTATGGCCTGGGCCCAGGGAAAAGATGGGGCTTACAGGTATTTATAGAAGTCATGACAGAAAACTTATATATATTTATATATCTACACAAAACACTGTACATTTAAAAGTACTGCAAGGTTGTGACTTTCTGACCAGGATGAATTGAGCAGAAAGCCAAGGTCAGCAGGCCTCACTGACCCTGCCGGATAAATCTTGGGCCTGGAGTAGCACTTGAGGTCATTCTGGGTCCCCGTGCATCTGAGTGCTGGAGTCCTAGGAGCAGGCCACGTAGCTCGGGGGTGAAGGCTCCGGGGCTGGGATGAGACTGTTCTCATAAGGGTTGGAGTAGGGGCCATTGGATGAGCCCCTCTGGGCTTCCTGGGAACCCCCAGAGCTGTAGTCAGTTGAGATGCCAGAGTCAGACACCACGAGGTACAGGTACTTTAGGTGGGGTGGGGTAGGGGGCAGCTCAGGGGGAAGTGCCCTCGGGCGCAAGAGCTGGGAGCTGGGATCCAGGATGGTGTACTCAAAGCTGGCAGCCGAGGCCCCCTCTGGCCCAGGCTTCAGGGCCAAAGCAGATGAGCAGGAGGATGCTTCTGAGGCTTCATCCATGGCTGCTATATCCAAATCGCCACCAGGCTGTGGGAGGTCCTCGCTGGGTGGGCTCCGGGGCAGCAAGCACTTGTCCAGCACCAGGTAGCTGTCTTGGGCATGCTCACTGCCCACCAGCTCCAACAGGGGCCCCTCATCATCTGCCCCTGGCTCCACTGCCTGTGTCACCCCCCAGCAGTGCTCAGAGAGGACCTCCAGGGGGGCAGGTGGGTCCTCTGTGAAGGGGGTGCAGGGGCTCCACCACAGACAGCCATCAGTTTGGTACAGCCACAGCTGGGGAAAACAGCAGCAGCCTGCTCAGAGACTGGGGATTCAGCCACAGGAGCAGGGAAACCCCAGGCCCTGATGGGACAACCAGGCCACCTACCTGGAAGTTACCCTTGTGGGTGGTGAAGAGGCCCTCAAACTCGCTCTCGGGGCTTGGGATGCCAGGCCATATCTTCTGCTTCAGAGTCCTAGTGAAGCCAAAAGAAACGAATACCTGGGGATGTGTCATTGAACGTTCACCAGCACCCCCTCAGCACCAGTCACAGGGCAAAGATACTCCTAGCCCCTTGTGATCATGATGAAGGCAGAGGAGTGTGTGGGGCTGAGGAACAGGGGCTCGGCCAAAGCATCTGCCAGACTCTACAGAAGGGCAACTGGAACAAAGTTTTGAAGGATGCATAGGAGTTCAATATGCTCCCTCTAAAACCCACCCAGTCTTGTCTGAAGGTCCATTATGTTACTTCCCTCCTTACTCCTTTCCATAGTTCCCCAATGCATTCAGAATAAAATCCCGATTCCTCCCCACAGCCCTGCAGAAGACCCTGCATGGTCTGACCTCTGTCACCTCCTTCATCTCGTCATCCACCATTACCCCCTTACACACTCTTCTCTAGCCATACAGCTCTTCTTGCAGCTGCTTCAATGTTCCAAGCTCATTCCCACCGCAGGGCCTTTGCACTTGCTGGGTTTTCTCCCTGCTTTTCATGTGGCTGCCTCCTACCAGACTTCAGGTTTCTGCTCTGATGTCACCTCCCAGAGGCCTTCCCTGACTATCCTGTCATGGCCCCACACCCCATTTATTTCTGTGATATCACTCATCACAATTTATAATCAAATATCTGTTGATTCCCTTATTTGTTGTGTGACTCAGCTATGAGATCCACAAGGTCAGAGATACGTCTGGTTTGTTCTACACTTTCTCCCCAGTGCCTAGCACATAGTTGGCATTCAGTATGTATTTTCCAACCAAGTAAATGAACAGGGCCTTGAAAGACAACTAGGAGATTGCTTGGCAGACATGGCAAGAAGGACATTCCTGGCAGGAGGAACAGGATGTGCCAAGCCTTGGGGGTGTGAAAACACATGGTTTGTACTTGGAATTACAAAAACCTCAGGATGGCTGGTCATATCGTAAAGCATCTAAGGAGCCTGACAACAGGGGTGGGAGGCACTTGGGGTTAAATCGTTTCAGTAAGCCCATCTGGTTGATTTTACAGAAGTTGATGAATTTGGGGAAAAGTACAAAGGAATCCAAGAAGGGGCAGCCACTGAGGTAGGAGGAAAACCAGGTGAAAGTATGCCCAAGAGCAGAGAACTTTAAGTAAGAGTCTGCGTCTGACCTGGATTGCATCCCAGTCCTACCACTGACTCCTCATTGTGTGACCCTGGGCAAGTGCCTGCCCCTCTTTGAGCCTAGGTTCCCACAGGGAAAGGAGAACGTTGGTGGGGAGGAATCTGAGCCAGGTGCCGAGTGGGGCGCTCACCGGCGGTGGGAGAGCAGAGTTAGCACGGCCAGCAGCAGCAGAATGAGCACGAGGACGAGGGAGAGCGTCAGGATGAGGGGGTCCAAGTCTGGGGAGCAGGGAGGAGGTCAGGGCGGTGAGCTTGCCCCATGCTCCGCCCGGCCCCTTCTACACCCCTGCCTGGGGCCTCACCACTAGCCGTCAGCAGCGACACAGGCTCGGACCAGGCGCTCCAGAAGCCACCGAAGCTCGGCTCGGCCATACGCGCGCGTACCCTGAAGGTGTAGCGCGTTCCGCCCCGCAGGTTGCTCAGCACGCACTCAGTGCGGCCGTCGAGGATCTCCACCTGGAGGCGGGGCCCAGGTGAGAGGTGTCGCCAATAGGGGCGGGGCGGGCAAAGGAGAGCATGTGAGGGTGGACCCTGAGGGACCGAACCAATCAGATAAAGGAAGAACCGAGCCCAAGCATGGGGAGGCGGGCAATAAAAGCAGGAGGCGGGGCCCAGGAAGGGTCGGGGCCAATCAAGATGGGGCCCCAGGTAGAAGAGGGCGGGTTCGGGCTATTTAACTGCGGGGCCAGAGCACAGAGGGGGCGGGCCCTGAAGAAGTATAGGGTTTGGGACAAGGGTTAAGTGGGATTGAGTCCAGGTGGGCTGGGGAAAGGGGACATTGGGAAAGGGGACAAGTCGGTGGACGTGGAGCTGTCTTGGGCGGGAGGTGGAGGGGCGAGGCCATGGGGGCGGGGCCGTGGTGACCGTCTGGGTGGGACCTAGAGGGCCTGTCGACTCTGGAGCCCTTGGGGTTAGGCCGTAGGAGCGAGCCTCACCCTCTGCACGCCACCAGCGGCGTTCTCTGCCGAGATGTTCACCTCATAGCGGATGAGGCTTGCCATGGGTGCCCCAGGCGGTGGGAGCCAGCGCAGTACCACATGGCCGCCCTCGTCTGCCCGCCGCGCCAGCAGCCCAGCGGGAGGGTCTAGGAGCACTGTGGAGAGGGGTTGCTCGGGTGGGCGGAGACTGGGACTCCCTCCCGACCACTCTCTCGTTCCCAGCGCTCTTACCCACTTCGTTGATGTGGATGATACGGCGGTAGCGTGAAGCGCCCGAGGAGGCCGCAGTGACGCGCAGCTCTAGGGGCACGAAGCTCGACGTGTCGGCTGTAGGCAGCGAGCACCAGAAACGCACCAAGCCGCGGGTGGTGGGCGCCTGATGCAGGCGGCACGGCTTCCACGGCTCACCCCTGTTCGCCCAGGAACCAGCGAGGGTAGGGAGCAAGTTGGGAGGCATTGCCGGGACCGAGGGTGCGTTCTGGACACTACCACCAGGGGGCGTCCCAGCCCCGACGTACGCGACGCCTTAGTCCTGTTTTGGAGCGGTGTTGTCCCAGCCCTTTAGTTTGGGGTCGCACTCCAGCAGTGATCACGGGAGTGTTCCAGCCCCGACCACTAGGCAGCGTGTCAGCCCTGACCCCGTGGGCTTCCCAGTAGTGACTACCAGCGGAGGTGCCATCCGGCCCCTGGCACCAGAAGTCCCAAAGTGCGAGCTCCGGGGAGCGCTGCTCGGCCCGCCCGCCCCCTCCACCTGTGGGGCGCTCCACCTGCCCCGTCGGACTCACTCGAGCTGGTAGGAGAAGCTGTAGTTGTCTGGGCCGACCCCGGCGCTTGCCGCTTCCTCCCAGAAACACACCAAATCCTCCAACCTCTCGGTGAAGCACAGAAACTCTTCAGGCTCGCGGGCTGTGAGCAGGGCCGCTGGGGATGGGGGCCAGGGGAGGGGGTCAGGAGACCCGAGCCCCGTCCTCGGGCCACAGCATCCTCCCCTCCCTCCTGCCGCCTGTGCGGACCGATAAGAAAAAAGCCCCGCCCCTCTGTCTACACCAGCGGGGCCCTTCGAGGGGTCTGTAGAAGTGCTGCCCCCCGAACTCCCATGCGTAGGTTGCATGTCTTATTGTCTCCCCACACACGCCCGCCCACCCCGCGACCGGCTGAGCTGAGCGCAGCCTTCAAGGCCTCCGCCTCCCGCTGCCGGCCCCGCCCCAGCCCAGGACGTGCGTGCGGGTGAGTGTGTGTGTGTGCAGGAGGCGGGGTCCCCTATCAGCCCCGGCAGGCTCCCGGCTGCCTGATAGCGCCAACCGTGCCCCCCGCCCCCCGCTCCCTCAACCCCGCGGACCCAGGGATATGGCGCCCGCATGCAAACAGTGTTTACAGACGCCTGCGGCCGGGCCTCTCTGACTCGGACCCTGGTTTTAGCCTCCCTCCCCCACTGGAGGGTCGGCTAGGTCCCCTCCCCTTGGGGGCTCTAGACCACAGGGCCTAGAACCAGCACCACCCCTGCCCCAGTTAGTGTTTAGCATGTCCCAGACTCCTTGAGAAGATAAAACAGGACACTTACGCCCCTCTCTAGCTTCTCCCGCAGACGCAGTCTGGGGATACAGACCCGCAGTATGCCATATCAGGTCCCAGTCTAGGGTTCAGACACCAGCTGGGGCTCCAGGACACAGACTCGGGTTCAGAACCTGGCATAGCCCCCAGGACCCAGGCTGGAAGTTCAGGCCCCAGAATTGCCCTCCAGGACCTAGTGCGGGGGTCCATACTCAGCTCCACCCTTACCTTTGCTTTCAAACTTGGGGTCCGGTGGGTTGGGTGGGGGAGCCCAGGTTGTCCCAGCAAGTAGGAGACAGAGGAAGCCAACTCCAGGCCAGAGGGGTGCCCTGAGATGATACATGATGCAGCCCCTGCCACGGGAGGCCCAGGGCTCCTGCCCCCCCCTTCCTCCACCCCAGGCACAGTCCACAGCTGGGTCAGCAGCTGCCTCCGCCGGACACAGCTGACCAGGCCTTCCCGGCCAGGCGCCTCCAAGTGGCAGCTCCCCCGAGGGGGCGGGACCAGCAGGCAGCCTGGGCTGAGATAAGAGGGAGGCAGCCGCCCTGCCGGGCCTGGCTAGAGAGGGCAGAGGCCCTCCAGGGCCTGGGGGCCCCTTGAGGGGTGGGGTGGGGGGTGGCGGGAGCAGCTCTGGTTTCTGCGTAGGACCCACTTTCTTGCTGTGTGACCCTGGACAGGTGACTTACCTTATCTGAGCTTCAGCCTTTTCATCTGTAAAATCCGACTTGGTACATAGCAAACATTCCAAAAATGTAAGCTACTGATATTATCGTGCTAATCAACATCTCTTCCCAGTCTGGGTAGGAAAGTAATAATCGTAATAGTGAGAAGCGGTTGAGTGTTTGCACAGTGTTGGGCGGTGCTGCCGGACAGTATGTGCGAAAGAGCCTGCATTTGTAAAATTACATATATTCTGGAGTGTGAGGTTTCATTTGTGATTTTTTTTTTCTGCTTACATTTGTATACTATTGGGATTTTATTTTACAAGGAGTGTGCAGTTCTTTTAATAATCTGGAAAGTATAGAACAAACTATAAAAGCTTTTCACCTGGGCTGAGCTTAAACTGGGGTAAACACCCTCCCCACAGAGCTACATGCCTGGGGAAGGCGGAGGGGGTGGTGCTGATACCTACCTCATTGCGGCAGCCGGCCCCAGATTAGCCAATCAGAAAGCTCCATTTCAGGATTTCTCTGGTGGCGCAGTGGTTAAGAATCCGCCTGCCAGTTCAGGAAACACAGGTTCGAGCCCTGGTCTGGGAAGATCCCATATGCCGCGGAGCAACTAAGCCCATGCGCCACAACTACTGAACCTGCGCTCTAAAGTCCGCGACCACAGCTACTGAGCCCGTGTGCCACAACTACTGAAGCTCACTCGCCTAGAGCCCGTGCTCTGCAACAAGAGAAGCCACCGCAGTGAGAAGCCCGCCCACTGCAACAGAGTAGCCCCCGCTTGCCTTAACTAGAGAAAGCCCGCGCCCAGCAACGAAGACCCATAAATAAATAAACTTATTAACTAAAAAAAACGGAGGGCTTCCCTGGTGGCGCAGTGGTTGAGTGTCTGCCTGCCGATGCAGGGGACACGGGTTCGTGCCCCGGTCCGGGAAGATCCCACATGCTGCGGAGCGGCTGGGCCCGTGAGCCATGGCTGCTGAGCCTGCGCATCCGCAGCCTGTGCTCCGCAACGGGAAAGGCCACAACAGTGAGAGGCCCGCGTACCGCAAACAAACAAACAAAAACAAACAAACAAAAAAACCAACAACAAAAAATTTTTATTTTATTTATTTATTATTATTATTATATTTTTGGCTGCGTTGGGTCTTGGTTGCTGCATGCAGGCTTTCTCTAGTTGCAGCGAGTGAGGGCTGCTCTTCGTTGCGGTGCGCGGGCTTCTCATTGTGGTGGTTTCTCTTGTGGAGCACGGGCTCTAGGCGCGCGGGCTTCAGTAGTTGCAGCTCGCAGGCTCAGTAGTTGTGGCGCAGGAGCCCAGTTGCTCTGCGGCATGTGGGATCTTCCCGGACCAGGGATCAAACCCATGTCCCCTGCATTGGCAGGCAGACTCTTAACCACTGCGCCACCAGGGAAGTCCCGATTGGTCTTAATGTCTTAATACTTAGAGAAAAAAAAATCCTGTAGCGTGCTGTGTGCTTAACTCTGTTTTTCATGAGGCCCTAGATGTTACCTAGATTCTTCTAGCTCCTCTCCCACTCCAGACGATGTCTGGGCATCCCCCATTATTGTTCCAGGGACAGTGTTTAGAACCCTAAGGATTGTTTTTTTTTTTTTGCATGTTCACCAGAATTCTCCCTTTTCCTACTAACAGCAAATGTAATTTCTATTTACATGCCCTTCCAGACTCCATTCCTGTGATTTGAAATGTCTCTGCCAGCTGACAGAATGAGCACAGGACCCAGGCCTGGCCAATGAACATATCACATTCCTCTGAACACAGTGATTGGCTCAGGGGTGGCTACAAGACACGCTGGTCCAGTCAGCATCTGCTCTGGGGCTTTTGCTGGAGCTGATGGGATGAAGGGCTTTTCCTTGCATGGGAAGGTGGAGCTGGTGAGATGTAAGCCTGGCACTGCCCCAACGAGGGTGAGGCTGCCTTGGAGTGGGGCAGTAGTCATTTAAATGTTCTTTTGGCTACTGTAATAGAGACCCAAATCATAATGTGATGGCTTAAATAAGATAGGCATTTAGTTCTCTCTTTTGTAACAATCCAAGTAGCAGCAATACAGTATGGCTGCTCCCTGGTCTCAGAGGGCCACACTCCTTCCAGTTTGTGGCTCAGTTATTCAGAGGGTATGAACCACCTACTCCAAGATGATCCACTCCACGTCTTCATCCTAACCACCAGGAGGCAGAAAAGGGAGAAGGAGAGGACACAACCCTTCTCTTCAAGGGCTGAGCCTGGAATTTACCCACATCCTTTCCCTTTACATCTCATTGGCTAAGACTTTGTCATATGACCACATTTTGCTGCAAGGGAGACTGGAAATGTGGTTTTTACGCTGGGTAGCCAGCTAAAAATCAGCGTTTCCATTACCATAGAAGAAGGTGAATGGATTTAGGGAGACAATGGACAGTCTCATTCTCAGAGTAAATCAGAGGCAAAAGATTTTGTTGCAAAGTCCTGGTGACATCTTTTGAGTCCCTGGATCCAACTGTGCCTGAAGCTGGACCCATGGAACTTTACAATTACACGGGCATTCATTTCCTTTTTTGCACATACCTGTTTGATTTGGGCTTTTGACCACTTGAAACAGAAAGAACCCTGATTAACACAGTTAGATATAAAGCCCCTAGTCGGTGTCTAGCAGAGCGGGAGTTCATGAGTCAGTATCGTTGTTGTTGTTGCTGATGTTATGATTATGTTGCGGGTGGCCCTACAGCTCACTTCGTCTGTGCCTTCTCTACCTGTTTCTTCATCCTACCCCAGTACCGCTAGCTCACCCCTCTCATCCTCACAGCCCTTAATGACTCATGGGTGATAATGTTATTTGTCTCTGATTCCAATGAAATTTCTTCTTCACTCTCCCATATACACGGCAGAAAAGAATCATACCACCCCAACAATGTTGAGGGAGGGAGTCCTGAACCCTCTGTTTGTGACAGAGACCCCCCTGGATTCAAGTCATGCCTCACCCAACCCCTTTCTTAGGGCTCTTAAGTTTTTCTTTTTCTTTCTTTCTTTCTTTTCTCTTTCTTTCCTTCTTTTTCTTTTTCTTTCTTTCTCTTTCTCTCTCTCTTTCTCTCTCTCTCTCTTTCTTTTTCTTCCTTCCTTCCTTTCTTTCTTTTAATTCTTATCTTGATGAAAAGTGAACATGAAGCACAGGCGCAGAACAAACAAGACTGACTCCTTTTTCATAACTTTGATCACTATTTTCATCCACTTCTATCGCTTCAGATGTGTCTCCAACAGTTACTAGATTTCTCTGGGGGAGGGTCTGACCCCTGACACCACACCCCTTTCTATGTTTATGGGATGAAGCTCTCCACCAGCCACCCATGGGCTGATGTCTTTGGAATAGGGGTCTGGTGCCAAAAGGGTCAGAGGGATGAGGTCCAATAAAGTTGGGGGGGGGGAGTTTACAGGGTATGGAGGACAATGGCCTCTACTGGGGAATGAGAGATTTCCAGAGAAGAGCTCCCTCCCTGCCCCCTGGTGAGAGAAGCCAGGCCCCTTGCTGCCCATGGGGCCCATGTCCTGGAGGAGGGGGAGGACCACCTCAGGTTGGGGAGACTGAGGTTGTATGCCGGGCCCTCTCCTTCCGCCGCAGCACGAAGTCTCCAGGGGCGGCTGGGTTCATTGCGTAGAAGACATTGGCATTGTCAGGAATCAGGAGCTCTGACCAGGTGTGGAGATGATGGTGAAAGGCCCACACAACCTCATACTTCCCTCACAAAGGACCTAGGTAACCTTCCACCATTCACCTTGGAGCCTGAACAACCTTGGGTCCCTTCAGCTAGTGCTAAGTCAACCTCATTCTCCTCTCTTTGTGAACCTAGACCACTTCCCACTCAAAGCCTGAACAACCTCATGTCTCCCCCCACCTCCCGCCCCGGGAACCTGGGCTACCTCCTGCTATTTCCCCCTGGAGTCTAGACAACCTGCACTACAAGCTTGAACAAAGTCAGGCCACCCAGCCCAATCAACTTCCTGCCCATCCCACCCTTCCCCCGCAGCCAACTCCTAGCCAAGTTCATACTGCTCTCACCATGAACTTGGACAACTTCTGACTTCCCACTTCCAGCCTGTACAACCCTCATACTTGACGCGTGAACAACCTCATGTATCCTTCCTAACGTCCAGCCAACCTCACATCATGCCCTTTAATATGTCACTCTCTCTCTGGTTTTTTTTTTTGGCCACACTGTGGGGCTTGCGGGATCTTAGTTCCCCGACCAGGGACGGAACCCATGCCCCCTGCAGGGGAAGCACAGAGTTCTAACCACTGGACTGCCAGGGAAGTCCCTAGCATGTTAATCTCTTGCTTCTCTCTCTTTTTTTTCCCTACATTTTTTCTCCATTTAAAAAACTTTTTAATTGAAGTATAGTTGATTTACAATGTTGTGTTAATTTCTTCTGTACCACCAAGTGACTCAGTTATGCATATGTATATGTATTCTTTTTCATATTCTTTTCGATTATGGTTTGTCACAGGATACTGAATATAGTTCCCTGTTGCCTCTCCCTCTTGAAAACTGGACAACCTCCTACTCACCTGTACACTGAACGATCTCATGCTTCCCTACCCTGAATTTCAGTACCATGTGGCCCTCTCCTATGCCAAATTCAGAGTCCCCATGCTGAGCCCCCAGACAAACTCATTTCCCCTCAGATCCAAGCCTAGACCCTGCTTCAGTCTTGCGCTCCACCAGCTTGAGCCTGAATAACCTCATGATTCTACAAATTTAAGCCCGGATGACCTTCTACACTCCCTCTCCACTGGACCCTGGACAATCTCATTTCTTCTCCATACATCCTAGGAAGTCACCTTTGGTGCCTGCTTCCCTCACACTGAGACAGGACAACCTCATGACCCCACCTAATGAAGGTACCAATATTTTTCTGCCTCTTACCCCAACCCTGCTTCATCTCACCCCTACTCTGTGCCAGAACCATCCCGGTCAGTCTGCTGCCCGCCTCCTGAAGCTGCCCCCCAGCTCTGGCTCCGAGCTGTCCCTGCTCACCCCTGTCCCCAGGAAGGGCTTGGAAGAGCTGATAGTCCTGGGCCCAGGGCTGAGCCACATTGTGCTTTTCCAAGGCTCGCTGCACCACGCTGGGGGCCTTGTCCTGACTCGTGAGCTGGGAAGAGAGGGCGGGAGGTGAGGGATGACAGCCCAAGCCCCAAGGGCAGGGCTGCCACCAGCAGGTCCCAGGCACAGCCCCTCACCAGGATGCTCCGATACAGATTTCCATGGTCATTGTCGATGCTGACTCGGACGACGCAGGCCTCTGAGCCCTGCTGCCCCGGGAGGGAGATGTGAGGGCCACTCAAGGGCAAGGCCAGGGTCCGGGGGCCTGGTAGGTCTGGGCTCAGTGGCAGCTGTAGGCAGTGGGGTGGGGGCTGAGCGGTGAGGGCACGAGGCCCCTCGCTCATTGTATGCAACACGCCTTCCTGCACACCCCAAGCCTGGGACATGCAATTAGGGTACATACACAAGCCCACATCTATGCAATCCCATCACATACAGACTTTCACGCCCTGCTACATGAATTCACACACGACTCATGTTCACACACAAGAAACCCTGTGTAACCAGAGAGCGGCGACTGCACCCATTTGCTCACAATTGTTGGCTACGCACAAGCCCATGTCCATGAAAAACCCTGCACATGGTCCTGTGGATATTGTGGATATTCATGCCTGCATTTCCCCTCCAGGTATGCAAATTCCTAGGAAAATGCGTATCTGTGCAAAAGTGGGTAATTGCACCCCAGAGTGCCTTGTGGGTAAGTGGAAGCTCTGGTCCAGATCTGAGCATAACTGATGGACAGTCCCTCAAACAGGGCCATGGAAATGCACATGGCTTCCTGGACATATCCCTAGGGTGTTCAGCCAACTGTGTGCATAGTCTCCTGTGTACATACCTAGTCTCCAAATCCTGTACACACACACACACACACACAGCCCTGGGTGCCTGCAGTCCCACATGTACACATAGTCCTGGTACCTTGGTGCTGGGGCCCTGGGGCCCTGGAGAGGCCGGAGGACTGCCGGGAGGAGGGTCCCTGGTTCTAGGACTGGATGGGGGGGATGCTGGGGACAGACTGGGGGAGACACAGAGTCTGAAGTGGGGTGGCTGCCCTGATCTCTGACCCTGTCCTCTCCAGCCCCTTTACCCAATGGGATGCTGACCTGGAGGTGGAGGAAGAAGGATCCCTGGGACTCCCACCAGGGGAAGAGCCTCTCTCTCGGGACAGCTTCCTGAAAATAGAGACAGGGGATGAGGCTGAGACCAGACTCAGTTCCAGGAGCGGATACCATCTCTGCCCACGTCACTCCCCACATACTCCAAGACTCACGCACTGAGGCGCTTGGTGAGGCTAATTCGCCGCCGGACGCGTGGGGAGCTGGGGCAGGAGGCGGCCGGTGGCTCAATGACCCGGGAGATGCGGTAGCTGAGGGGTCAAGATGCAGATGGGATGGGGGTGGGGGTGGGAAATGAGTTAGAATTGGTCGGGAGCTGGGTTTTGGGTGTGTGTGTGTGGGGGGTGGTTGGGCACCCAATGTTGGGGTCAGGGTCATTACAGCTGTGGGGTCTCATCAGGGATGAGATGAGATGGCTTGGTTGGCAGGTCACACAGGGGTTTACAGAGTGGGACTGAGGAGTCAAATTCGGTCAGGGATAGAGTTCAAGGTCAGATAATCACTGAGGTCAATTGTTAGGATCATGGATTCAGTAGAATGGAAAGAAACCATTGGAACAGTTGAGTTGGATGCTCTGACATAAGAGTCAGTTGCTCAGAATTGGGGGTCAATGATTGGGCTCAGAGAGTCAGATGGGGGTTATGAATGAGGTCATGGGTCAGATAGGGCCAGAGGTGGGGGAAAAGGAAAGATGGGATGGTTGAATGGAATGCCCAGCTGCATGTTAAAGGTTGAAGTCAGAAAGTCAGATGGGTCAAAGTTTGGGGTCAGAGGTCTACTGGGGCCCTCGACTGGGCCGCAGACAATGCAAGGTGACAGGCTGGGTGGGGGGGGTGTCAGGGCTCAGGAGGGGGGTCTTAGGAGGAGCTGGAGAGGTGCATGGGGGAGGTGGATCCAGTGTGTGATCCAGGGTCAGTGGGTGGGGGGGTGGTCAGGCCAGGCCACATGTTGGTCACCTCTGCTCCTCGCTGAGCTGGCGCTGGGTGCGCAGGGCAGCCAGGATGGGCAGGTGGGAGCTCAGGCAGTAGCTCTGACAGCGCCTCTGCAGCTGCTGGATGTGGGCCAGGATCTCCCACTCCTGAGGGGGTGGCCTCTGAGACCCTGCCCATGCTCAACCCCCATCCTGGACCGCCCCCCCGCATGCCCACCCCAGTGCCCACTTACCTTCCTCCTCTTCTCAAAGTTGATGAGATCCCCCTGGGGGCAAATTTTGTCTGAACTGGAGCCTCCAGGGTCAAGGATCAAGGGTCAAGGTCAGGGGTTGGGATGTCAGGAGCCCCACTGCACTAAGGGGGCTGGGGTCAGGAGCACAGGGCAGAGTCATGGGTGTGAGTTCAGGAGGCCCTCTGTGCTGAGGGAGAGTGAGGCTGGGGTCAGGAGTCAAGGGTCAGGGCTCAGACCTCCAGCATGTCCGGCAGGGCTGTATCCAGCATAACCAGGTCCGTGAGAAAGGTGCCAAGGTAGGGGATGGGGCCTGGGGGCAGTTTCTGTGGCCCCCAGAGCTCCAGTCACTCTCAGCCATCACTGACTCCACCAGGCTCCACCCCCCACCCAGGATCCTGCTTGTCCCTCATCCCAAACCACATCACTCACTGGGGGCAGGCTTCCTGGGGGGGCATTCTCCTCAGTAGCCTCCTCCTGGGGGAAGGGGAAGAACTGAGCAGTCCTGGGGTCTCTTTGACCCCTCCCTCGGGGAAGATGCCTCCATCACAAGCAGTTGTAAAGGCCATACCCAAGGGAAAGTGAACAGGGAGGGGGAGAGAACAGATAAGCAGCAGGGGGCAGGGCTCACTGGGGATGATGGGAGGTGGGGCTTGTGGGTGCCTTGGCCCCCAAGGCTGGCCTTAACACAGGTGAGAATCCTTGTACCTGGAGATCCCCCAGAAATGCCCTGAACCTTGTTGGCACATTTTTTTTTTCCAGTTTTTCTTATCAAAGTCAAGTCCTTAGCAGAATTTTTTTTTTCACTCTTTGCTCTGACTCTGGCCTTCAGTGACCTTTTCCCTGTAACTTCTGGTATTTGTTGAATGAATAAATAAGGTAGCCACCAAGTGTGAGCTATAATGAGGGCAGAAGAGGGAGTCAAAACCCAGGGCTGCCCACAAACAAGAGGAAGGTCATTCTCGAGGCATAGGGAAAGGACACTGAATGTTATGACAATGACAAGCAATGCCCTTCCGGGCCCCTGGTCCCCTTCCTGGGCCTGGGATCTGAGGGGTCCTCACCCATCTGTACCTGGGAGAGAATCTCTCTGCTGCTGAGGTGATTATTCTCATCGGAAAAAATCTGCGAAAGTTTCCTGAAAGTGGATAACGGTTCCCTGGGGGGACAGGAGAGAGGTCAGGGGTGGCCACGGGGACAGTCAGAGCTGGCATGAGGTGGGCAAGGAGTCCTGCGCCAGCACCCTGCCCCTTGCTCACCGGCTCACGGCACCCCAGCTGCGCTTGAGCCGGTAGATGGGGTTAGACTGCAGGGCGGACAGGATGGCGCGCAGGGAGGAGAAGTTCCGCAGTTCCCGGCAGCGCTGGGGAGCGGGGGTGAGGGACCGCCGGTCACACCCCAAGCCTGAACCCCAAGTATGATCCACCTTTGATCCCGTGACTTGTGACCCCAGGTTAGATCCTTACAGCTCGCCCCATATCTGACGAGCTACCCAGATTCAGCCTCCTCCCCCAGGGCCCCCCCATCTCCAACCTGCAGTCCCAGCCCCTCCCCCAGCTGCCCCTCCATTCCCTTCCTCTGACCTTGGCTTCCCGTGTCCCCACTCTTTACTTCTCCCTGGGCCCCAGACGGACCCGTAGCATCTGTCTTAGACCCAGACTCCTCCTCCCCAGTCCAAGTCTCACCCCAGGTGTCAACCTTCTTCCCCCTTCGCCTTGACACGCCCCCACTCTCTTTCCTGGCCCCCATTTCTACTCTTCCTCTCTGCTCAGGCTCCAGCCCCGCTTCCATCCAGTCTCTTTCAGAACCTCTGCCTCCGTCTCTTGGCTTTGGTCCCTCCTCCAAGCCTATCCCCTCCCCAGTGCCCCCATCCCATCCTTATTCCTAGACCAGCCCTGCGTCCCTCTGCGGTCCCAGGCGCCAGTCCCGCCCAGCCACGTCCTAGGCTCTCTCTTAGGCACCTCCCAGCCCCAATCCTCCGAGTATCCCCAGACCCCAGTCCTCGGCCTTCCGCCCGCCTCCGACCTCTCTCTGGCCTCGGTGCCCCATGCCCCCTTCCACCCACCCCCCGACAGGCACCTGCGCGATGCGGATCCACTTCTCCAGCCGCTGCGCCCTCTGCGGGGCGGCCAGGCCCGGCGACCCGAGCACCGAGCCCAGGACGCAGCCGGTCACCGTGTTGAACTGGGTCACAGTGGCGCGCACAGTGGAGGCGGTGCCTGTAGCCCCCGGCCGGTCCCGCTGCGACCACACGGAGCCCAGGCACTCGAAGGGCCGCACGCGCGAGAAGAGCTCCTGCGCGCGGGGGTTGGGGGTGGGTAGGATCTGTGCTCAGCTAGGCCCCTTCCCCCTCCCCTACGTCCCGCCCCCTCCCGGCCGCGCCCAGCCGGGATCCTCACTGCATCCATCAGGGTGAGCTGCTCGGCCACGTCGTCTACACTGAAGTCCAGGAGCTCAGGACCTTCCCTCACGAGTCCTTCCACCTCTTCCAAGCAGCCTACCGGGGAGTCTGGACGGGGTATCTGGGCAACCCCTGGATGTCCTGAGGGAGCATTAGAGGGTGTTAAAAACTCTGAAGTTTGAATCCAGGACTGGCTGCATGACCTTGGGCATCTGTGATCCTCACTTTTCTCATCTGTGAAACAGAGATCTCTTCGTTTTTAAGAACATCAGAGCAGCAGTAACTGTTCATTCAGCATCTTGGGTGGATTAACGGGGAAATTTATACACTAACCCTGCGAGGCACCTTTTTTAAGGGGGAAACTGAGGCAGGAATTTGCTCTAACTCACATCTTCAGTAAATGGCAGGGATCTGAAGCCAGGTGCTCAAAGGCTAGAATAGAAAATAGAGCTTTTTGACTTTGAACCTGTATTAGGATAGGATCCATTTGCCCTTTTCTGGTGGTTAGAGGTGGTATAACCTTGTGGTTAAGGAAAGGTTATCGTCTTAACGTCCCGAGTTCAAATCCAAACTGATCCACGGGGGTGCTCTGCGAATTAAGCAAGACTTTAAACCTCTCTGTGCCTTGGTTTCTTCACCTGGATTTTTTTTTAAATCAAATGAAATCACGCATACCAGACGGCTATAAAGTACTCAATAAATAGGAATGATTTTTCCGAGGTGACGTTCAATGGTGGCGCCCCCTAGGGGACATTTTGGAAGTTGAAATCTTGCCGCAAGAGGGGCTGGGCACGCATAGTGAAGAATTGTGCCACCAGCCTCCAAATGTCCCTCCAAGAAATTTATGTCCTTGAAAAACCTGTTTACAATACTTGGCACCTAGAACTCAACAATCTTGCTCATAAACACTAATTATTTTGGCTTTAGAAAGGCAAGGACTGTGAACTTTGTTTTGTATGGAAATGGCAAGTGTTGTTCACCATTTTGGAAACTGATGTCACCAACATCTATGCTGCTGCATCTGTGTCGCCAGTGCACTCCCCTGCATTAGTTTCTGGCTGCCATATTCACCATGATGCTATGGCAGGTGAAGGCACTGAACAACTTCATCACGTCTCCTGGTGTGGCATGCCCAGACACTGACATACCAACAAGTATAGTTGATTGTTGTGTAAATTGCTTTTGTTTTATTTCTCCTTCCTATTACAATTCCAGCATCATATTATTATTTTTAAATTATCTGTGTAAGTCTGTTTAATTATCTTTCATTTCGTATTAGGACAGGTAGCATTGCAAAATATTACTTTATTTTTATTTTTTGGCTGTGCCATGCTGCATGCAGGACCTTAGTTCCTGGAACAGGAATCGAACCTGTGCCCCCTGCAGTGGGAGCACAGAGTCTTAACCACTGGACCACCAGGGAAGTCCTGCAAAATATTAGTTTTTAAAAGTGAGCATGGGGGAAAAATTACTCAGCCATAAAAAGGAACGAAATTGGGTCATTTGTAGAGATGTGGATGGACCTAGAGACTGTCACACAGAGTGAAGTAAATCAGAAAGAGAAAAATAAATACTGTATATTAACGCATATATGTGGAATCTAGAAAAATGGTACAGATGAACCTGTTTGCAAGGCAGAAATGGAGACACAGATGTAGAGAACAAATGTATGGACACCAAGGAGGGAAAGAGTGGGGAGGGATGAATTGGGATTGACATGTATACACTAATATGTATAAAATAGACAACTAATAAGAACCTGCTGTATAAAAAATAAATAAAATTAAAAATTAAAAAATCCCATAACTTGAGCACCAAAAAAAAAAAAAAAAAAAAGTGAGCATAGGGGAAAAAAAAATTGCACATAAATCTAATCAAACCTTTAGCTCTTACAGCAAATATGGTGAATAGAGGAACATGCTTCATGTCACCATGAGAAAGCTAACAGGTGAATGGAGAAGAATGTGAGACATTCCTCGGGGCAAATGACCCATTTTTTCCCCTAATGCCATTAATCAAAAGGCAAAGAGGAACTGTCATAGAAAAAAAGAGATCTAAGAAATGAACACTTGGGACTTCCCTGGTGGCATAATGGTAAAGAATCCGCCTGCCAATGCAGGGGACATGGGTTTGAGCCCTGGTCCAAGAAGATCTCACATGCCACGGAGCAACTAAGCCCGTGCGCCACAACTACTGAGCCTGTGCTCTAGAGCCACAACTACTGAGCCCGTGTGCTACAACTACTGAAGCCCGCACACCTAGAGCCCGTGCTCCACAACAAGAGAAGCCACTGCAATGAGAAGCCTGGGCGCCGCAACGAAGAGTAGGCCCCGCTCGCCGCAATTAGAGAAAGCCCGCATGCAGCAACGAAGACCCAACACAGCCAAAAGTAAAAAAATAAAATATATAAATTTATTTTTTTAAAAAAGAACACTTTAAATGGATCTTTGGTTTTGGAAGAAACAACTAACTATAAAGAAGACAACTTAGGAACAATAGGGGGATTTGAATATAAGTTTTTTTGTTTTTTTTTTCCCAGTACGTGGGCCTCTCACTGTTGTGGCCTCTCCCGTTGCGGAGCACAGGCTCCGGATGCGCAGGCTCAGCGGCCATGGCTCACGGGCCCAGCCGCTCCACGGCATGTGGGATCTTCCCGGACCGGGGCACGAACCCGTGTCCCCTGCATCGGCAAGCGAACTCTCAACTACTGCGCCACCAGGGAAGCCCCATATGAGTATTTTTTGATATTGAGTAATTATTGCTGATTTCGTTGGAAAAGATTGTGGGCATGAAGGTTATATATATTTTAAAGTCCTTGTCAATTACCAGTGCGAACTGAAGTATTTGTGTGTGAAGGGACGTAAGTCTGGGATTTGCCTTCAAATCATCCTGAAAAAAAAAATTTTTTTTTTGGTCAAATTGATAATTGTTGAAGATGACTGATGGGTGTTTCAGTGTTCTTTACATTACTTCTCTCTCTCTCTTTCTACATGTCTGAAATTTTCCATGGTAGAAAGTAACCCCCAAACAAGGATGTTAAGGTTCCCAGATCCTGGCATAAAGTCAGTGTTCAATAAATGTTCATTTTCTCCTCTTACCTCAAGAACTCATAGCTTAGGGCAGCATTTTCAATAGAATTTTCTGCAGTGGTGGAAATATTTTCTACCTGTGCTGCCCCATGTGGTTACTGAGCACTAGAAATGTGGCTATTGTGACCAAAGAACTGATTTTAATTTCTATTTAATGTTAATTAAGTTCAATTTTAATAGCCACATGGGGCTAGTGGCTACCCCACTGCCCTGTGCAGCTCTGATGACTTGGAATCAGCTGGTGAAATCTTGAAGGCAGAGGAAGAAAGATACTTGGTAACCAGGAGGGAAGATGAAGGGATAAAATGTATATAAATAACTCTCACCAGGGGAGAGAAGTGGTTGCTACTTTGTAAAGCAGAGAGGAATGTGGCCAGTTTAAGGATTAAAGAATGGATTAGGGATACATAAAGCTCTTGTGACAGGGATCAGATCAAACACAGATGGGTGAAAGATGATACTCTATAAGCAGGATGCAATTATTCAGTAGACAAATCCGTGTTGTAACTGACCCTGGGGATAGAGTTGGGGACAAGACCAATAGGTTCTATGCAGAAAAATAAGGCAGGTAATAGGACTCAGAGTGGGAGGCTGTATTTGTTGCGAGGGGATCTGAGAAGGCATGTCTGAGGAGATGACAACTGAAAAAAGATCTGAATGAAGTATGTGGATATTTTTCCTTTCCCCCAAAGCTCTCTACAACAGAGGTTGTAGACCTCTGTTGTAGAGAGCTACAAACGTGGCATGTGGGATCTTAGTTCTCCGACCAGGGATTGAACCCATGCCCCCTGCAATGGAAACGCAGAGTCTTAACCACTGGACCACCAGGGAAGTCCCAGCAAACTTTTCTATAAAAGGCTACATAGTTTGCTGATACCCACCTCACTAGAAAACATCAGTATGATTTATTGTATCGATTTCATTATAAGTGGTAGATTCTAATAAATAAGAATCTGTGATAACAACAGTAATGAAAATAATACTATTTGCCAAGCCCTCATTATTTGTTTATTTACTTGTCCACTAATTGTCTTCCCCAGGGAAGAGGGAGCTCCTGTCCACTGTTATGTGCCCAGAGCCAGAGGCTAAATATCTGTTGAATGAATGAAGAAGCCAATGAGGTAAGTACTGTCATTGCCCCCATTTTGCAGATAAGGAAACTGAGGCTCAGAGAGGTGATTTATCCAAGGTCGCACAGTCAGCAAATGGCAGAACTAGGATTTGAACCCAGGTCTCTGTAGCTCCTAAGGCAAGTAGTAATAGATGATTTGTAGCCCAAAACACAGGGTATCCTGACCCAATGATGGACTGTCTTTGTAGTTGGGATGTGTTGTGTGGGGGAGGTGAGAGACAAATGCCAATACTTTAAACAAGCGGCCATTATCCCCATTTTACAGGTGGAGAAGCCGAGGCTCAGACAGGGTTAAGAACCTTGCCCAAGATCTGTAGCTCCTCCGTGAGGGAAGAAGACACCTAGGGGAGGGAGAATGCCTGTTCCGGACACTATCGGTTCCCCAACCCGCTCACCTGCCCATGTCTGGGACCGCTCCTCTTCTTCCTGCTGTGGCTCAGCATCCTTCAGGAAATCTCCCAGCAGCTTTTCTGCCTCCCGGGCCTCAGCCCCTGATGGGGCTGCCCAGCCCAGAAAGGTGCAAACACTGCCTAGGTCCGAGTGGGCAGGGGGGTCCCAGAAATCCTGAGGGTAGTCCCGCAGCCAGGAGCCCAGCACTGACACCACAGCCCTGGCCAGAGGGGTGGGGCCTCAGAGCCCAGCCCAGAGTTCTGGACCCCTGGGGCCCATACACTTCAGATCCTTTTGACCTCTATGCCCCCCTGCCCACACCCGATGGGAGGACAAACCTCAGGTTGTTGTTGAAGGTCAGATCTCTTCCCTCTGTCTTCTTGATCTCTACCCTGGAAAGACATCCCCCCTCCTCCATCAGGTGAAGAAGAGAGCGGCTGGAGGGGACTCAGGAGGAAGATTCTGGGGTTGGAGGGGGGGGTCCTGGTTCTAAACCGGAGGGAGCTAGAGGAGTATCCAGGTGAAGGTCTGGGGTGGGAACATGAGAGTCCCCCGTTGGTACTAACCCCGGCGGCAGGGGCGGCGGCGGCGGTGGCAGGAGAAGGCCCAGCACGCGGGCAGTGGGCACAAAGGCCCGGTGGGTGGCCAGGAAGGCAGGCACGAAGCCTGGGTCCTGCTCGCGGTCTCCAGACACCAACTCCCGCACCAGCCGCTCCAGCCGCGCTGCCCTCAGCGCCCGCACCTTGCTGGTGCGGTAATGGAGGAAGGTGTCGGCACCGGGGCTGGGGGCCTGCGGGGCAGGGTGACCGCAATGAGACACAGAGGAGTGGGCCCCAGCATCCCATTCCAATCGTGTCTTTGGGAAGCACCGATCTTGCATCCGATCCTGTCCATTCTTCTGAATCCTGCCCCCTGAGTTCATTATTCTTCCCCATTGCACAATCGACCCCCGAAACCCGCCTGGAACATCCTCATCCGCCCAGGTCCCGCCCTGCCCTCTGCCCCATTTACAAGCCACCCCTACCTCACCCCCACCTCCGCCCCCAGGCTGCTCCCAGCTCTCCGGACGCGCTTCACTGGCCCGTTCCCAGGCTCTCCGCCCCACCTCGCTCTCGCCTGGTCTCTTCTAAAGACCACTCCTCCTTCTCCAGCTCCGCCCCACTAAACCTGGCTTACCTAGGCCCTGCCGTCCAGTTCCGTCCCCAAGTCCCGCAAGTCACCTCGGCCTCACCTGGCCCCGCCTCCTCATCTACCCCACTCACCTGGCCGCCCCCGGGCCCCACTCCATCCTTACCCGGTCGCCTCTAAGCCCCGCCCCTCCTTCGGGCCCCAGTTCCTCCCCTCCACTCAGCCCCGCCCTCACCTGGTCGCCTTCCGCCCGGCCCCAGCCTCCTACCCGTTCCTCACCTGGGTGCCCCGAGGCCCTGCTCCCGGACTCAAGCGCTGACTGCGCTGCCGCCGCAGGGAGACACTGTACACCGCGCCGTCCTCTGTCTCCTCGCCCCAGTCCTGCAGCGGCGCCTGGACGCGGAGGCGGGCTCAGGACGCCGCAGGGGGAAGGCTCCCGGGACTACGGCCCCACCTCTTCCGCGGATTCAAGCCTGATCCCTCCAGCTTTATCCCCCTTTGCCGGTCGGAGTCAGTGAGACTCGGGGCAGGGACCCAGGCTCGGGAAGTCCCCTCGGCGCCGCGGGTACCCTCCTACCTAGCCCTTGGGAGGATCGGGTGGCATTTGGGGACGTCCCAGGGTCCAGTCTTCGCGAGTCTGTCTCTAGTCCCTCCCGCAGATGCGCTCAGAGACACTCCCGCCACCAGCCATCCCTAAAGGGAGCCAGCCACTTCACTGGGTCAGGGGCCGGGAGGCCAGAGGTAGGGACTCCCAGGCTGTTCCGAAGGGTCCGATTTGAGGGGAGAGAGAATCCAAGGGGCGGTCGGGGACCTGGAGTTTCTGGACTTGAGGGTCGCCAGGGATGTGGGGTCCTGGGACCCCAGGTCCCCTTACCAGGGCGAGCTCCTTGCTCGTCGTCCGCTCCATGGTCCGCTCCCGTCCCGCTCTGCCGCGCGGCTGAGTGAGGCGGAAGGGCCGGTCGGGGAGCAGTGGCCGGGAGTCGGGCCGGCGGGGCGGGGCGGCCGGGCAGCGCGGGGGCGGGGCGGGGTGGACCCACGGCTCGCGGTTGCCCCTGCCAGACCCCAGCGCCCAGCCCAGGGCCCTGGGGGAAGAGGTCCGAGCTCTCCAGATAAATGTGTATCAATCTGAGCCCGGGAGAAAGGACACCTCTCTCTCTGCCAGGGGAGGGCTCTTTTTTGTGTCCTCAGGTGTGGAGGAGCTAATGTGTATAGCTAAGTGGGGTACAGGTCTGCGTCCTCAGAAGGAGAGTCCGCTTGCTCAGACGGGGAGGGCTGGTCCGCCCCAGGTGTGGAGGTATTTCTCATTTCTCTGGAGGGGCGGAGGGAGCTCAATCTGTGTCCCTAGCTTATGGGAGTCATCACTCCCCAGGTCGGAGGGGACTGAATCTGTGGCCCTGGTTTGAGGGGCAGCCATCTATGGGGCGGTGCAGGATCAAGGAGAGGCGAATACTCAGGGGGCTGGTGGTTGACCTTTAATGCGCGATTCCGAGGCCGGCGAGGACCAGCCTGGGGAGATTTACTGTGGGAACGTCCAGCAGCCCAGCCCCCTTCTCTACTCCGGGCATCGCCCGGCCGCTCTGCTCCCTCGTCCGGGCCGCGTTCAGCCCTCGAAGGGGCCCCGTGGGCCCGCCGCTGGGCCCAGAGGGGTTTAGGGGCTCCGCAGGGGCCCTGAAACGCCAGGTGGGCGCGAGGGCGAGTCTAGGACCTCTGCGAACGACTGCGCCTCTTGCGGCGGGATTCGATTAATTTCTGGGAACGCATCTTGAGCGCCGCGCGGGTCACCACGCCTTTGTCTTCGTCCTCACTCTCCTCTTTGTCTGCAAAGGGCGAAGAGGGGATCAAGGTTCCCATTCCCGGCTCAGATGTTCCTTCCCAGCCTTTACCATCCCACCACCACCTTGGCCCTAGGTCCAGCCCCTGACCACCTCCCGATGCTCCGCTTGGGCCCCCGGCCCCGCCCCCTTTCCTTGCCCGTACTTACGGGAGAACCCGTCCTTGCCCTTGCGACCGGCAACAGGCAGGGCGATGCGGGTGTTGTACATCGGCAGCTTTCCCTCTAGGGTGGAGTAGAACTGGGGGAGGGGGGAGCGGGAAAGAAGAGTGTGAGCGGGCAGAGGCTGCAGCGAAGTCCGTTCCCCCTCCTCCCCAGCCCACTCTGAGACATAACCTGATTCCATTCAGCACCTCTGCCCACTGCTGTGAAGTTTTCTTGGTCGGTGCCGTGTCATTTGTTCTCCGCGTGCATCCTGATACCCACCTCCCCTCCCCACCCAGGCCCGCCCGTGGTCTTTAGGTCCCACCTCTTGTCCTCTCGAGGCCCGACCCTTGAGCCTCCCAGCCTTGACCTCTGGCCCGCCAGGGCCCTCTGGAAACTCTCGTGGTTCATCCCTAGCTCCTTAAACCTCATGCCTTGTCCCTAAGGCCCATTCCCGGCCCATCGGCCTCCTCTCTGGTCTCCAGGGGGATGCCCCGACCCCCCTGGTATTCCGCCCCAGGCCCCTGCACCCTCAGCCCCACCGCCTGGCTGAAGGGGTACCTTGCCGTCGGCGATGTGGCGCAGCATCTCTGGCACGTTGTGGTTCTGGAGTTGCGCCTGTAGCTTCAACAGTTTTTCCTCCACGAGGCCCAGAAGGTTGGGTAGATAGTCACTTGCCTTGGGATCCAGCTCCTTTCTGGCGAAACGGCTGGCCTCCTGCAGCCGGTGGGGTGGGGCGGGGGGGGGCGGAACCAGGTGAGTTGGGAGGGGGCGGGGCCTCTGGGGGCAGGTTCCACCTAGGGGCGGGGCTTTTCTTCAGGCACCAGGTCTTGAAGTTAGGGGCCACCAACCGGAGTGGTGCTATCCTCTGTGGGGTGGGGATTCTGTGGTCAAGGGCCACGCTTATGAGACAATTGCCTCTGAATCCCAGAGACCCAAGCCAAGGGATGGGGGAGGTCTTTTAGTGGGAGGGCAGGGATACTAACTGGAGAGAGGCCATTGCCGGATGACCTTAAGAAATGGGATTCTGCTGCGGGCAGAGTGGGGCTTCTCTTATCTGTGGTCGCTCCAGGATTGGAGCAGGGTCTCTTAAGTTTGGGGTGTGTGTGTGGGGGGGGGGGCTAAGTAGGACTTTCCCATGGGGGCGGGACTTGAAATGGGACAGGGTCTCTAAAGTCCTGGGCCTCTTGAGGAGTAAGGGGGTGCCCCCTGAGACGTGGGGTGGAGACTCAGGAGTGGGTTGAGGTTTCCCCTGTGTCCAGGCTTCTCATGTCCTGGACAGAGCCTGCGGTGGGTTCTCTTGAGTGGGCTACGGGGCAGAACCCCACACCTGCGTGCTGGCACCGCCTCTCACGTCTTGCGGGGCTTCCTCGTGGGCGGGGCCTGCCACTAGGATGTGGTTCAGTTTGCCAGCCAGGTGTTCCAGGCCCTCTCTGATCATTTGCATTGCCCGCATGGCAAGCTGCAGCCTATCCTGTGTGTCAGCGCGCCGCTGCTCCTCTGCCTTGATGCGCCCTTGCAACTCGACTTGCAGCTTCTGCTCACTGCAGGGAGCAGGGAGGCCGCCACTGGAGCTCCACCGACCCCGCAGGCCCCACTCTCGCCCCCGGGCACCCGGGACCTCACCTCACCAGCGTGGTCTCCCCTGAGTTTTTGAGGTCTTCAAGCTCCCGCTGCAGCCGCTGCTTCTCTTGCTTCAGCCTCATCAGCGTCTGCTCGTTCTGGCTTTTGAGCGTCTCCAACTGCGTGGAGGTGTCGCCCTGTGCCAGGAACCGCTGCACCACCGCCTGGGGGCCACCCAGACCGAGTCAGAGCCAGGGCTGGGGCAGGCAGGGGTGCACTCCTCCTTCTTTCCCCCCCTTCTTTCCCCCGGGCACGCAAGACAAGTGGCTGAGCTGATGGCTTCTGCATAATGGTGTTAAGACACTCTGTGAGTCCGACCCAGGGCTGCCTCGAGGGTGTGCAGCCCCGAAGGAATGATTTTTGCGGGCCTTCCTTGTCTATATAGGGAAATTGAATCAGCCAAAATCGGATTGCGGGGCAATGATAGCAGTGAGCACAGCTGCTTTCCAAAATCAACATGCCAGCAACGTTCTGGCAGTGAATCTTGCCCACTCCCGTGAGGAAATACAGCCGGGAAAGGTGCCTGGCCACAGTGCTCCAGATGACCCCATATGTCCAAGTCCTGGAACTCCTCGGAGGCTATCCCATAGGAGTAGTGGGTTGGAGAGCGCCGTAAGTGGAGAAACCCGACAGGGATCCAGGGGAATTAGTGTTCGCCAGCTGGGGACATAAAGTCTTAGAAAATTTCAAGGAAGATGCTGCCAAGCGTGGGCCCCACAGCAGGGGCCCAGCTTCTCTGGGACCGAGGCTGGCACTAGGCATTTTACTGCGCCCAGACCCTGCTACGGGTGCTGGAGACACAGCAGACAGAAAACACTCATAGTTCTCCTAGAGCTGATATGTCAAAGACGTCAGCACCAGTGTAAGCCAGAACAGGAGGGGATGATGGCCAGTGTAGATAACTCGTGTGGGTTTTGCTGAGAGAGGTAGCGGAGAAATGAGGCAGCTGGAGGAAGAAGGGGTGTCTTTTGTGTGCTGAGGAATGGACCCGGCAAAAAGGGGTGGCTGGGTGTGTTGGCTTCCCAGGCTCAGCTCGGGCGTCTGGGGGCTGGCAGGGCCGAGGGCAGCACTCACGTGTGTTTCCGCCACGCCGGTGGCGTCCTTGACCCTGCCGAAGAGCACCTCCATCTGGTACATGTTGCAGCGCCGCTGCAGCTCCTCCTCTTTGGAGCGCTTGCTGTCCTGGAGCCTGTCGTCGAACTGCAGCAGCACCTGCTCGAACTGGGTGTGCTGGGGGGTTGAGGTCAGGGCCGGGGTCAGCTCGCAGACAAGGGCTTAGGGCAGAGGCCGCGGGGGTTGGGGAAGTATCTGCACTGGGGTAAGAGAGGGGGTGGGGCCCAGGCGTGGGTAAGGGCACCCAGGCAGGGGTCAGGAGTGCTTGACAGGGCCTTGGTCGAGAAAGGGAGGCCTTAGAAGCAGCGCAGAGGGACGGGGTCCAGGGTGCGGGGGTGGGGCCTGTCGGGTAAGGGGCGTGTTAGAGGCAGGATCAAATTCCCGACACATCCCTTCCCTCATGTGAAGGGATGTGGGAACAGATGTATGTGTATGACTGATTCACTTTGTTATAAAGCAGAAACTAATAAAAAAAAAAAAAAAACATAACTAGGTTTAAAAAGTATACTACATACAGAATAATCCCAGTTTTGCTAAAAACAATGCACATAAACCTAATAAAAAAGATTGAAAGACTAAAAAAAAAAAAAAAATTCCCGACACAGGCAAGTCTTGTGGGGAAGGAAGAGGATAGACCTGAGAGTAAGGGGAGGGCTGGAGGGCGGGGTCAGGGATGTGAGAGGAGCCCTGGCATCTAGTGGAGATGGGGGCGGAGTCAGGAGAAATGTCAGAACTGCCGAAGGGTCTAGGACCTGGGCCAACGTAGTGGCGCGGCCCCGGACCCAGCAGGGCCGCATTTAAGCAGGAACAGGCTGGGGTCGTCGCAGCCCCGTATCCCTGGTGCGCCCACCTCGAGGTCCATGCGTTCGTTCTGCAGTTTCCTCTCCTCCGCGCGCTTCTGGCACTCTGTTAGGTAGCGTTCGCGCTTTTTGCGCTCTCGGAACACTGTCTCTTCCAGATGCTGCAGCTGGTTCTAGAGGGCGGGAAAGGGGGACAGAGAATCTGCAGGAGGACCTGCTGGTACCTATCTGGGCTCTGGGCCCAACTCTAGACAGCTGGGTCAGGCTGTGGGGTCCTGGGAGAGAGATGGGACGGGTTCCGGGACAGCTGAGGTTCAGATGCTGGGGCCAGAACAGAAGACCATGGCGGCATCGGGGGTCGGGGGGCAGGACCCCCCCCCAGGACCCGACGGGCTGGCACCTTGGCGATGTCCCTCGCATTAAGCGCCTCCTGATTCACTAGGTTCAGTTTCTCCAGCTCGTGTTTTGTTCTCACCACCTCAGCCTCCATGAAGTCCAGCCGGTTCTCCAAGCGAAGACTCTCCTCCTGGGGCGTGAGGGATGAGGCAGGCCTGTGACCGCTGTCCCTAACAAGGCTGGATCTCCCACTTGCCACCTCCCACCCCCAGTCGCCCTGGTCCCTACCTGTAGATAGGCCTTGAGCTGCAGGTACACATTGGTGATGTGTTCGGCCTCCTCCACCTTCATCTGGGCCTTCTCCAGGCGGTTCTCCAGGTTCCGCATGGTCTAGAGAGAAGCAAGGCTGAGCTGGGTCCCTTCCCCCCTCAATTCCTCCCCCCAGGATCAAGGCCTCTGCAGACCTCACTGGCCCCACCTTGGCCACCACTGTGTTGCTATCTTTCGCCTCTGCCATCTCCAGCTCACGCAGACTGTGCTGCAGCTGGAGCTCCTCCAGCCACTTCTGTCGCAGCCCCAGCTGGTGCCGAAGAGCATTCAGCTGCTTCACCTTCTCACTCAGCCGGCGGTCCAGGTGCTCCAGGGCCTGCTGAGGGAGGGGAGCAAGAGCAGGGGCCTGAACCCCTCACCTAGTCCTTCCTTCCTTCTCCTATATCTTTTCTTTAAAAAAAATTTATTTAGTTTTTGGCTGTGTTGGGTCTTTGTTGCGGTGCGCGGCCTTCTCACTGCGGTGGCTTCTCTTGCTATGGAGTATGTGCTCTAGGCACGCGGGCTTCAGTAGTTGTGGTGCGTGGGCTCAGTAGTTGTGGCTTGCGGGCTTAGTTGCTCCATGGCATGTGCGATCTTCCTGGAGTAGGGATCGAACCCGTGTCCCCTGCATTGGCAGGCAGATTCATAACCACTGCACCACCAAGGAAGTCCCCCTTCTCCTGTATCTTGGTTTTCATCTCCCCTGACTCTTAGTAGCATCTGACCTGGTTGATCCCCCTCCTCCTGCGGATTCTCTTTTTTTGTGGCTTCCAGGACCCCCACTCCTTGGTTTTCCACCTACCTCCCTGGCTGCCCCTTCTCCATCTCCTTTGCCTTTGAAGAGGCTCTTCTCTCCTCTGACCAACCTTACCCCCTTGGTGATCCTATCCAGTCTCAGGGTTTCAAAAGTCACATATACACTGAAGACAACCCATTTTAGCCTCCCTCCTGAACTGCAGGCTCGTATATCCATATCTACACCGCCTTCCAGATGTTTCCACAGGCAGCTGAAAACCATCGTGTCCAAAACTATGTCCTTGATCTTTCCCCAAACCTGCCCTTCTTGAATCTTCCCCATCTCAGCTCATGGCAGCTCCACCCTTCCAGGTGCTCAAGTCCCAAACCTTGATGTCATCCTCACCTTCTCTTTTTCTCTCCCACCCACATCCAGTTTGTTAGCAATTCTCTGTTCTTTTTCAAAGGTTCCTCCAGAGAGATCTCTTTCTTCCTATTTCTACCCCTTTTGTCCTAGTGCAGCCAACACCATCTTTCACCCGGTTGATCTCCTCCTGGCTTCTATTCCGGCCTCCTCACAGCCCATCTTCCATTTCTCTGATTCTTAGTATAAAATCTGCACTCTTGCAGTGAAGGCTGCTGCAACGTTCTGCCCCTGCTGACCTCCCTGACCTCACCTCCTACAGAGCCCCCCTCACTCACTACCATCTCGCCACACTTACCTCCTTTGTGTCTCCAACACTCTATTTTTGTTCCTACCCTAGGGACTTTGCACTTCCTATTCCATCTGCCTGGAATGCTTTTCCCCAGATCATTACCTGCCTGTCCCATTCTCAGCTCAAATATCACCGTCTTAGAGAAAGCAAAGACTCCCATCCTGCAGTCTAAAAGGCAAACCCCTGCCCCCATCCATCTCTAGTAAGTCAGTCTGTTTTGTTTCTCTTGTCACCACGGGGAATTACTTTGTTTCTATATTTGTTGTTCTTGTTGTTTTTTTTTTTTTTGGGGGGGTCTGTTTTCTCCACCAAGATATGAGATTTTGGGGAGTGGGGACATGGTCTGTTTTTTTCACCTCACAGTGACCAACACCTAAAACCATGCCAGGCACATGGTAGGTCCGTGATAAAGATTTAGAAATAAATGAGTGGCGCCAGGTGTGGAGAAGGGATTGGAGAGGCGAGATAGTGGGCAGGGAGGCCAGTCGGGTGGGGACCCAGGCTGGAAATGAAGGGAGATGGTCAGTGGAATGGGAGTGGGGCAAACCTGGCTTGTCCTGTTCTTCAGGTATGGCTTCTCTGATTTCCATTCCTGAATCACTGCCTGGATCACTTTCTCATCTCCCTGCAGAGAGAAGAGCCCAGTCCCACTACTGATTCAGGCCACTTCTACTTGAGGTGGTGCCCTGCCCCTGGGGATACTGCTCCCGCCCCCTGGCACCTCTTCAACCTCACCTGGAGCAGGTCTGTCAACTGTAGTTGCAGTGCCCTGGTCTCCTCATGGAGCTGGTTGATGGTCTCCTGATTCTTTTTGATGTTCCACTGGGTGCTCTCATAAAAGACCTTCTGGTCACCCTCTGGGGTCATGTGAGGTGGGCAGGCAGAAGGAGAGCATCAGGGGAAAGGGGAACTTCCCAAAGGGAAGACCTTTTAGTAATTGTCAACCTAACATTGTAATAGTATTTCACTTTGAGCATTTGTTATGTGTTGGATGCTGGACTAATAATTTTCTAGGTATCAAATAGCATGTGCCAATAGGTACATATCCATATACATATTATACCCATTTTATGCATGAGAAGACTCAGGCTTATTAGATTGTTCAAGGTCACAAGCAGTTGGACTCCCCAGCCCATACCTTCAACCACTATGCAAAATTACCTCCTAACAATAAAACAATAATGGTTTATACGAGGATTTCCCAACCTTGGCACAACTGACATTTGGGATGGATAATTATTTGCTGTGGCGAGCTGTCCTGTGCATTGTCAGATGTTGAGCAGCATCCCTGGCCTCTACCCACTAGATGCCAGTAACCAGCCCCCCCCAGCAATGTGACAAACCAAAATGTCTCCAGACATTGCAAAATAGCCCTATTCCATTGAGAACTACTGGTTCACACTTTATAGTGTTACTATGTGCTAGGCACTGTTCTAAGCACCTTACACATTTCAACTACCTATGAGGTTGTACTGTTACTATCCCCATTTCATGGTTGGACAAACTGAGAGCAATTAGGTTACTCTTAGTCCCTGAAAGTCAAACAATTAGTATATGTAGAGCCAGGATTTGAACCCAGAAAATCCAGCTCCAGAAATCTATATTCTTTACCACTCCATGCATGATAGAAGAGTTGAAATTACATAAAAATATGAAATGCAGTCCAGTCAGTTCTGAGCTCAGGAAAAGTTTTACAAGAAAGATGAGGAAAACCATTAACTAGTATGGGTTTTTGCCTCCAGAAACTGGCCACTGGATGAACGCCAGTGAAACGCTCCTGCTAGGTCAGAGGACTGTTGACTCTTGACCTTTCTGTGCCCTCTGGAGCCATCTTACCTAACAGTTGTATCTTCCTTTGTAACTCAGCCACCTGCGTGTGCACAGCGGACTTCCCCTCGCTGGCGTGGAAAGGTGCCGCCTTGGAATGGAGTGAGTGC
Source organism: Mesoplodon mirus (assembly GCF_964341445.2). Classification (NCBI taxonomy): domain Eukaryota; kingdom Metazoa; phylum Chordata; class Mammalia; order Artiodactyla; family Ziphiidae; genus Mesoplodon; species Mesoplodon mirus. The sequence goes on from NC_138980.1 coordinate 40,418,838, forward strand.
CAGGCCTGCACTGAGCCCTTGCCTCGAGGGTGGTAGGGCTTGATCTGAGCCTGACTGCCCTTGACTTTGGAGGGAGGTGAAATCTTGTCCTGAGAAGGCATGGCGTTGGCGGAGGCCGCCCAGCCTCCGCCTGGGGGTTAGGGGATCCACTAGGAATCGCCTCTGTCCAGGTTCCGTCCCTGTTCCTCGGGCTCTGGGAATGCACTTGTCTACCGCTTGGCAGGGCCTCGCGGCTTCTCCGGTTGCTAGGTAACCTTCCCCGCCTCCCTCCCCCGCTCCCAAGGAAATCGCCTGCATTCCAATCTACGGCTCTCATTGGCTGACGCTGAGCTGAGGGGCGGTCCCAATAGGGGACAGAACGGATCAGCTCCGCCGAAAGATGGGGGAGGGTACTTTGGAGTCATGTGCTCATCCCTTTTCCTCCCCACCCCTCCACCCTAACCCCGCCGAGGCGGTTCGCGGGCGTTTTTCAGGAACTTACTGTTCCGGCTGCAGAACCCGACACTCCCAAGATGGAGGCACCTTGCGCCGCCATTAAGCGCTGATCTTCAGAACTAATCCCTTTAAGGCGTCACAGTCCTATCCAAGATGGCCGTCTCGGTTCCGGCCCCGCCACTTGCCACTCACAACATGGCGGCCACGAAAGCCGTTCAGGGAGCGCAGCGTGATACCGGAAGTGATGCTTCCACACATTTCCGCTTTCTTTCGGCAGGAGGAATAGTTGGCTGCTGGGTCGGGGGGCGCGGTGGATATTGACCTTTGCCCCAGCCTCGTGTAGGTGGTGAACTAGTGGGCGGGAGGGCACCCCAATTTCCTCTTGGGGCAGTCGAAGGCGGGAATTGGATAGCTAACCACCCCCTACTCATGGGGAGCGGAGGTTTTGAGATCTCCCCACCGTTGATTTGGGCCAAGTGAGATTCCCCTCCACTGGGCAGGATTGGGGAGACCCCCCCCGCCCCCAGTATGGGAAGCAAAGTGAGCCCTCATTGCCCGGAAGCGATGGAGGAATCCAGTTGGCTGGGGGAGAGGTGCCTTCCTTCGGCTGGAAGTAGCCCTCTCCCACTGACCTGCCACCCCTTTCTTGCTGCAGCGCGAGGGCACAGCGCGTCTCCCAGCAGCCTCCTTCCTCTGACAGAACCAGTTTCCAGCTTCCGAGGCTCCAGCGAGATGTTACTAGTGCTGCTGCTGCTGCCCATGTGTTGGGCCGTGGAGGTCAAGCGACCCCGGGGCGTCTCCCTCACCAGTGAGTCGGCCACTGGAGGTGGTCAGAGGCGCGGGTGGGGTGTGGGAGGCTCCTGGGAGAGGCACTTAACAGCCTTCGGTCTCAGTGTTCTGGTCTCTGGGCAGGGAAGGTGGCAATGCTCAACTGGTGGGTGGGGGGAGAGGAGCCATTGGGTGGAAAGGGCGTCTTCCTGCCCTGGGCTGAGCCCCTTGCCCCCCTCCCCAGACCATCACTTCTACGACGAGTCCAAGCCTTTCACTTGCCTGGATGGCTCTGCCAGTGTCCCTTTTGATCAGGTCAATGACGACTACTGTGACTGCAAAGATGGCTCAGATGAACCAGGTGAGCTCTTTCTTCATTCGTTCATTCATCATGCATTTACTGAGCAGCTGGTGGGTGCCAGGTCCTGTGCCGTGAGCAAAACAGACCCAGTCCTGTCCTCAGAGACCTCCCTGTAGAGTGCGGGGAAGCAGGCACAGAAGCGAGTGGTCAGTGGTTCGGCGAGGAGAGCGGGAGGTGCTGTGGGAGCCCGGAGGGGGAGGGGGAGGGGGTTGGCAGGGCCCTGTTCTGAGGACCTCAGGGAGGAGAGGCAGGAGGGAGCACTGGAGAGTTTTGTTTCAGGCCCTGAGCATGCAGCTGTCTTTCCTCCTCTTACTTGGGATCGGTTACTCTCACATTCCTTGTTCCTTCTGTGCACGCGGTGGGTGTGACACGCTGGATTCTGAGCACACTCCACAAACCCTCCCTCCCTTCTTCCCCCCCAGGCACAGCCGCCTGTCCCAACGGCAGCTTCCACTGCACCAACACTGGCTACAAGCCCCTGTACATCTCCTCCAGATGGGTCAACGATGGAGTTTGTGGTGAATGAGATCACCCTGGGGTTGGGAACAGCGTGCTGGGTGGAGGGAGGGAAGAGGCACTGCCGGGTCCGATGGTGCCCACACCTCTGCCCTCAGACTGCTGCGATGGGACGGATGAATACAACAGCGGGATCGTCTGTGAGAACACCTGCAAGTACGTAGGTGACAACCCACCCTCCTCCCCCACCTCCAGACCTTGCCTTGCCCCACAGGGTGAATCAGGTTCCCTCTCTTTTCTGTTTTTGTGTACTGAGTGCTCACCCCATGCCAGGTGCCCTGTGAATGCTCCATCAGCAATTTCCTCTCTGGCCTGGAAGCAGGTGCAGTTTGCCTAACAACAGATGAGGAAGCTCAAGGTTAGAAAGGAGAATGACTTCCTCAGGGTCACATAGCTAGGAGATAGCAGAGCCGAGACTTGAACCCAGGTCGGTCTAACTTGAGACCTGCATGCTTTTAACTGCTGTGCTCTGCAGCAGGACCTGAAAACTGAAATGCCCACAGGTAGGTAATCTAAACAGCACAAGCAGGCTGAATATAAGGCAGTAGGGAGTGCTGGGATTGTGACCTCTAAAGGCACAGCTGCCCTCCACTCCTGTGAGTTGAGGGCAGGTGGCAGGGCTGGATTTGTTTTTCAAAGAAGCTGAGAGTCCCAATACTTATGTAAACTCTTTTGATGGAAGATCTTTTACATAGAGAGTGGATTAAGCAGAACAGTGCCTACTGGCCAGATTGCCCTTTGTGTCTGGGGGTCTGTGACTTCTGTGCTTTTCTCTCCTCCCTCTCTTGGGAGCCATCTTCCAGCCCCACATCCCAGCACCCCCCAGTCCCTCCCCTGACCCTGAGGGTGGACGAACCCTGCCCCTTGTCCTTCCCCACAAGGACAGGAATGAGGGACTCTGAGGCCAAGAGAGCCTGGGGAGGTGGGGAGAGGAGGGTTTGCTCTCCTATCTTTGCCCACATAGGGGGTGTGAAGGCATGGGGGTTGAACCCTTTTGGAAGAAGCAGACCTGGTGGATGCTAAGTGCCCCCAACCCCATCGTGCCTATGTGTCCCCTCCCCCCAGAGAGAAGGGCCGTAAGGAGAGAGAGACTCTACAGCAGATGGCGGAGGTGACCCGCGAGGGGTTCCGCCTGAAAAAGATCCTAATTGAGGACTGGAAGAAGGCCCGAGAGGAGAAGCAGGTGAGGGGCCCGGTGGGGCTGACCCAGGACAACCTGGAGGTATGGGCTGAGGAGGCCGGCTGGGGTTGATGTCTGCTCCTGACTCGTGGTGTCCTGGAGCCAGTTACTGTCTCTCTGCACCTTGATTCACTCGTTTGTCCACTTGGCGTTTAGTCGTCGCTTAAGCGGGTACCAGGTGGGCGGCAGCCAGTACAGGCATCGACCTAGGCCTTGGGTGCAGACTGAAGTGGGCTCAGAAGAGCTCTGCTGCCCCTAGGACAGGAGGGACACCTCTGCATCCCGGTCCCAGGGTTCTCTCATCTGTAAGTTAGGGCTAATGGCTACATTGCTTCCCAGTCTGGGGGAGGACTCGAGATGGGGGTCAGTAAGTTGCAGTCACGTTAGTTCAATAGGGTGGGTGCTGGGGGGGCAGAAGAGGCTGTACCCCCAGGGGTGTGTCTCTCCCTCCCTTGTCTGCCACCCCCTTGGCTGTCTGATGGGTCAGAGTCCTCAGCACTCCTCCTGGGCTCTTGCCCGACCCACTGAGTAAGGGCTCCAGCTGTTTCTCTGCCCTGGGCAGCTTCCAGGTTTTTCTCTCCCACCCCCATGGCCTGGCTAGTGAGGTACCTCCCGAATTCATGGGGCTGTGAATTCAGGGCCAGTGAGATACTTCCCGAGTTTAGAGGATACTGGGGGAGCCACATAGTGAGGTTAGCTCCAGGTGATCTTTGCCTTCCTGGGCAGGTGGGAGGATCCTGGCAGCAGACCAGGCTGAGGTCTTGGGAGGAAAGTGATCTGTGTGGGCTTGGGCTAAGACCCTACAGCTTGGGACCCCCATCCCTAGGCTGGAGTCCACCCAGCACACACATTCCTTTTTGAAATAGCCACAGAAGCCCAGGATGCACTGGGCTTGTGCATCATGGCTAGAAGCAAACGTGGAACTAGATGTGGAACTGCCTCAAGAGTGCATCAACTAGTGGGAGGGACACACAGACAAAATGATAGCCAGGGCTGGGGGGAGAAGGGATGTTCGGGGCTGTAAGGCATAGAGAAGACTTGCCCGGTACCTCTGTTCCCTGAACCTGTCTTGGGGGTAGGAAGCAGGGAAGACTTCCTGGAGGAGGAGGCCTCCATCTAAACTGAAATCTGTTGGGTAATTCAGAGTTAGCCAGGCAGAGTGTTCCTGACAGAAGGAAAGCACGTGTGAAGAACTGGAGGCAGAGAGTGGGGCTCTGAATGTTGTCAGGGCATTTGGATCTTAGAGTTTAAGATAGCAATGGGGTGGATGGGGCTGGAGAGGTGGGCAGGGGCCTGGTCATGCAGGGCCTCGGGGGCTACATTGACGTCTTTGGGTTACTCTCCAGTGGGCTGCAGGGAACCACAGCAAGGGGGAGACCCAGAGAGGGCTGTGGATTTTGAAAAGATCCCGTGGCCACCCTGTGAAATAGAGGCAGGGAGATGGCAGTCTGTGAGGAAGAGGGTGGAACAGGAAGAGAGCTGGCCCCTGTCTTCTGCCTACCCAGAAAAAGCTCATTGAGCTGCAGGCTGGAAAGAAGTCACTGGAGGACCAGGTGGAGTTGCTGCGGACACTGAAGGAAGAAGCTGAGAAGCCAGAGAAGGAGGCCAAGGACCAGCACCGGAAGCTGTGGGAAGGTACATCACCATGTCCCAGGGTGGCCGTGACTTGCCCTTGGCTCCTGGCTGGGAAGAGTCTGGGCCCAGGAGCCTCTTGCTTGTTATCTCTCGTCTGTGGTTTTGCTGATTTTTTAAATCATGGCACTTTAGTTCCCCGCGTGCCCAGTTATCTTTGACTGTGTGTTGGTCACTGTGTTTAAAAGTCATTAATAGGAGAAACTTGCAGTCTAGGATGAGGGGTCCTTCTCTAGAGAGGAGGGGCTTTTCTTTCTGCCATCTCTGAGCACTACCATTCAGGGATCCCTTGAATTCAAATTCAAGGCTGGAGATTGTTCCAGCCTCTCAGGCAGTGTGAGCCAAGGTCTGAGCATAGGCTGGGTAATTTCTGGCCCAGCTTATCCCTGAGGGGAGCCCCATGGGGTCACAGTTATGCTGGGGGGGTCACCTTGGACTTTGGTTTTAATTTCTTTTCCCTCACAAGTTATCAAAATAGACATCCACATTTGCCAGGATTGGCAAAATCCCTTAGGGTGCAAGCGGCTTCCATAGTTTCTTAGCTTCTTGATTTCCTCTTGGTCCTGGAAACTCCTACTGTCTTGGTTGGTTTTAAGATGATTTTCTTATGCTTTGTCCAGGATTTCCTTGCTGTTGGTAGATTGTGCTGCCATTATGGGGAATCTGAAGCCTTGGCATTTGTTCTCAGTCTGCTCTGTGCAGGGGCACATGGTGGAAGGAGGATAGAAGGGAGAGGGGGGACAGAAACCCATTCCAGGCTAGTTAAAAGACCAAGCATTGCTGGGAGGATTTGGAGGTGTGGCTCCAACTGGTCACCAGGCTGGTGACCAGGAACTGGCAGTCTTCTCTCTGAGGCCATTCTGTCATCTCATCCATCTCTTTGAGCATCTGCTACGTTCTCCTTTCCTTTCCTATCTCTGCTCTGATTTCTCGTAATCAGTAATTCAGTCATTCGTCTAACAAGCATTTGCTGTGTACCTGTCATGTGCCAGGTGCACCCCAGGTGCCAGCAATACAGGATTGAACAAGACAGAGAAAGCCCTCTGACCACAGAGGGAGGGAGGGAGTGCCGGCAGAGGGAACAGGTGCAAAGGTTCTGAGGCAGCATCTTGTCTAGTTTTTAAGGAGCAGCAGGAGGCCATGTGGGGGAGTGAGAGGAGACTCTCCCCATTAGTTACATAACATCAGCTGCTTTTGTGATCCAGCTACAGAGCCGAGTGGTTGCCAACAGAGACCTTATGGGTTGCCAAACCTAAAATATTTAGCATCAGGCTCTTTACAGTAAAGTTTTCCGGCCCCTGATAAAGACACTGATATTCTCTCCCACACTGATGACAGCTGGACCAGAGCACCGAGTGCTTGTTTCATAAGGATCATCGTGTTGCTTCTGCCTCCGTTCCCTATGAACTGTACCCAGACGTAGCTCTGTTTCACAGATGAGGAAGCTGAGGCCTTGCCCAGCTAGGGTGATGCCCAAATCTCTCTGATTGCAGACCCTGTCCCTTAACTACAGGCTTGAGTCATCTGCCTGTTCTGCCTGGCTCAGGGCGCAGCATTGCCCTGGCCTCCTGATGGCCTCCCTCCATCAGGCCAAGCCATTCTTCTGCCCAGCAGTCTTCCCGGCTCCCCAGTGCCTTGGGTGGGACAGCATTTGGGCCACCACTGCCTGGTTACGATGCTCCCTCCATCGAGAAGTCAAGTACCTTTCCCTGCACTGCACCCTGTGCACTCACCACATTGGTCTGATTCCCCTGAAACTGCTGCACTTCATTGCTCCCAGGCCTCTGCTCCATCCATTCCCACTGCAAATACAGAGGTGTCGAGTGGGCTCGAGGCCCAGTGCTCAGCAGTGACTCGTGAGGCCCCATCCGGCAGCCCTGCTCACCTTGAAATGGGAACAGCAGATCAGTGAGTCTGTCCCACTGTGCCCCAAGCCCTCAGATGGCGCTGCCTCCACCAAGACTTTCCAGCTTCCTTCCTGAGATCAGCCCTTCTGATCACATGTGGCAAAAACCCAACTTGTACCCACTTCATAAAAAGTGGAAGCTTTAGGCCCAGTGGGACCCTAGGCTCCCTGGATGGCAGGAGTCCTCCCTCCACCTCTGGGCTCTGCCTCCTTCTCTGTGGGCTTCCTTCCCAGGCAGGCTCTGCCCTCCTGTGCCAGCACAACCACAGGCAGCACTAGGTTTATTTCCTTCTGGCTCAGCAGCCCCAGCGAGCAGAGAATACCACTTTGCCACAAGTCCCAACACAAATTCCAGGGCAGGCTCCTATTGGCTTGTCCCAGGTGATGTGGCTGCCCATGAACCAATCCCTGGAGCCAGGAGGTGCAGCACAGGTTCTGATTGGTCAGGCTTGAGTGTCGGGTGGGTAGTTGCCCACAGGGAAATGGAGGAGGGGTATTGTAAGCAGGTGGGGTTGTTTGCTGGAAAGGTAAAGCTGAGGGTTGGAATTACCCTCCTTTGCTGGGGTCTTATTGCTTCTACTATTCTCTGCCCTCTTGGGTTTTGGAGTGAGTAGGTGGTGACCAAGTCAGACCTGTCAAGGGCCAGGCACAACATGGGTCACCCAGCTTGGACTTTTAAGGGTGGTATGAGTTCTAAGGCCAGATCATCGGAGGTGGGGTGTGTGAGTGTGTGTGAGAGACGTGGGATGTGACTGGGGCCTTGAAAGAAGGCTGGGAGTTCCCTGCTCTATTTCTTCCTAGTTTCCATGTGATTTAAAATATTCCATCTGACTTCCATATTCTCTGTTAAAAAGATTTTTGGGGGTAACAATCCTGAAAGTAGTAAAGTAGAAAGGGAGAGAGTTTTCCTCCAGGTTAACCTCTACCAGGAGGCGTGAAACCTTCCAGACCTTTCTTGTCCATCCCAGGCAGAGATGCGATTCTTCAGAGGGTAGTAACTCTGGGTGTCGACCCCAAAGCCACACTTCAGGTGCTCAATGGCAACGTGTAGCTGGTGGCTGTCATTTTGGCCAGCAGATGTAGACCATGTCCATCTTTGTAGAAAGTTCTGTTGGACAGCACTGGTCTACATGGTGTATGGGTGTTGTGCTATGTCTACGTGTACCTCATTTCCTTTTTTTTCACTCTGACCCTTCACTTTTTTTTTATTGTGGTAAAATCCACAAAATGTACAATTTACCATTTCAACGAATTTGAAGAGTACTGTTCAGTGGCATCAAGTACATGCACAGTGTGCAACCATCTCTGCTATCTAGTTCCAGAACATTCCCATCACCCCAAAAGGGAATCCCATGCCCATCAAGCAGTCCCTCCCCATCCGCCCACCCCCCAGCCCCTGGCAACTACTCATCTGCTTTCTGTTTCTATGGATTTGCCAGTTCTGGACATTTCTTATCAACAAAACCAGGCAGCACGTGCCCATTGTGACTGACTGCTTTCCTCGAGCATCGTGTTGTCAAGGGTCATCCACATTGTAGCCTTGTGTCTGGACCCTACTTCCTTTTAACAGTTGTGTCTATTCCGGTGTATGACCCTGGCAGGATTTATTTAATCCAGGTGCCATTTTTTTCTATCAGGTTTGCAGTGCTGGTCTTCATCGTTTGTAAACGCCTGTTGTGTATTAGGGCGTTGGCCCTTTGTGACTGAAGTTGCCGGTGTTTTCTTATCATTCATCTTTGGTGCCAGGTTCCTGGTGTTTTCTTGCTGGGCCATGTGTTAGAAAGTGAATTCAGGGACTTCCCTGGTGGTCCAGTGGTTAAAACTGCGCTTCCACTGTAGGGGGTCGTGGGTTCGATCCCTGGTTGGGGAACTAAGATCCCGCATGCTGCAGAGCGGCCAAAAAAAAAAAAAGAAAAGAAAAGAAAGTGAATTCACTCTTGTCTTCTTTTTGCTTCTGTTTCCATTGTTTTGCACCACGGCGAGCGTCCTTTTACACAAGGCTGGGCGTACTTGTGCCCCGTTTCCCTTAGCTCAAGTTCTCAGCATGGAGTTGCCGACTCAGGTTCAAGGGTGACATGCCAGGGTTTGACCCGGATTCCCAGAGGGTGGTGGGGATGAGCACGGGCTCTGGAGGCAGACGGCCTGGCTTGGGCCCCCGGCTCTGCCCCTCGCCGGCTGGGTGACCACGGGCAGGTCCCTTCATCCACCTGAGCCTCAGGCCCTCATCTGTGAGGATGGTGTCGGCTGAGTCTGCTGGGGTGTCGTGGGGTCTCCTGGGACACAGGCCACTTGTCCTGATGTAGAGGGCTGAGCTTCATAATGGAGCTGCCCTTGTGGCTGCTTTCCTGAACCCCACCTGAGCCAGCTAGTGATGAGACAGACAGGCAGAGGAGGGACCATCAGAGCAGATATGGGGCTGAGGCCCTGTGTCCACTGGCCACTCCCAGTTCCCCTTTTCCGTGCAGGTGGCCTCTCCCCTCTCCCGAGACACTGCCCTGGACCCCCAAGACATCTCCCTCGCCTGGCTGCCCCCCAACCCCAGTCTCCGTCCCCTGACCTTTTTCCTGCTTGGCCTCTTCCCGCGGGGGCCTCCCGGACATGGCAAACCTAGTGCATGGTCCCCCACCTGCCCCTCACAGCCACCGATCATTCAGACCATCTGCAGAGCCCCTCAGGATCTCTCCCCAATCTGGCGCTTCCTACCTCCTTGGCCCCCTTGCCCCTGCACCGGCCAGCCCTTGTCATCTCCTTGCTCCCACCCACCCCCATAGCGGCCTGACTCAGGGCCCCAGCACCCAGTGGAGGGCTGGCCATACAGCGGCCCCCCTGGGGCGTTGGGGAGGGCAGATTTTGGGGTGGTGGGAACTGTAGGCGGTGCAGAGCATGATGGGCTGGTCCCTTCACAGAGCAGCTGGCCGCCTCCAAGGCCCAGCGAGAGCAGGAGCTGGCGACCAGTGCCTTCCAGGAGCTGGACGATGATATGGACGGGGCGTGAGTGTGTGGCGCTGCCTACCCTGGGCTCCCTCCTCCCACCCCCGCCTTCAGAAACCAGCCAGAACCCACCTCCTCGCCCTGGGGCCCCCAGGGCCTGAGCTGGTCTCAAGCCCTCTCTAAAGGAGCCTCTGCTTGCTCATGTATAAGATGGGTCTAGAGCAACCCCGGAGGAGGAGATGAGGGAAACCACCACCTCAAGGAGCTGGGCCCTCGAGGGGGCTGGGGATCCCATTACTTTTCACAAGCCTACTCTGTGGCCTGGGACACTTTGGTGAAAGTCAGAATCCCCCCTGCGCCCCTGAACTTGCCGGCTGACCCCAGGCAAAGGGCTCGGTGGAGGGTGGGCTGTTGGGAACGAGGAGGCTGGGCAGCCCCCTGGTGGGAGGCATGGGACATCAGAGGGACCAAGGGGGCAGAATGGGCAGGGGCAGTCCACACCCTGGTTGGTGATGGTGCGGGTGGAGGGACAGGATGTGGTGCCTGGGCCATTGTGGGTATTGGGGCTTGGCTGCGGGGAGGGCGCCAGGCCAAGGGCAGTTTCGATGTGTTGGGCTCTAAGGGTGGAAGGAAGTGGAAGCTGGGTCTTGGGGGACACAGGGTTGTCTAGGTATCTCCTCGTCCCACCCCTGTGTCCTTGCCTCCCTTGAGCCCCTCAGGGTTGTGGAGCCTCAGGAGTGGGTAGGAGGGTGGGGACCGGGTGGCTGCTTCTCCTGGGGGGTGGGGGCCGGAGGGGGCTGAACCCCAGACTTCATCTTTTCTCAGCTTCCTGCTGCTCTCTCCTCCCTGCCCCAAGGTCCTGAAGCAAGTTCTCGGGGGTGGGGGGGCCTGACAGGGGGAGGCAGGCAGCTGGCCAGCAGCCAGTGGGCTTACCCCTCCATTGGCTTCTGCCTGTGCCCCTGCAGGGTCTCTGTGGCCGAGCTGCAGACCCACCCGGAGCTGGACACAGATGGGGACGGGGCATTATCAGAAGGGGAAGCCCAGGTACCCAACCAGCCCCTTCACTTGGGACTCCTGGAGGGGATTGCCCCAGGGTGACCTCAGGGCCAGGGGACCCAAGACAGGCTGGCCGTGGGCTACTCCCATGGATGGTTCCTGGCTGGCCCCAGGCCAGGGCTGCTGTGGTGCCCACCATGGCTGATGCGGCCAGCCAGGCCTTGTGAGTGAGCAGGAGGGCAGCCACCCAGGGCCGCTTCTCCCTGCCCTTTGGGACCAGGTGGGGTCACGCAGGTGCCCAGGGGTGTCTGATCGGGATGGAGTCAGGTTCCGCATACGCGTGCCCCACCTACACCGCCAAGTGCACGTACCTGATGCACCTTCCTCACGGCTGGGCCTGTAGCTCTTTGTCTTTGCTGGTTTGGTCCCCTGTCCATTGCTGCCCTGCTGGTCCCCACTGCGCCCCCCTGCCCCTCTGCCTCTATCTCCGAGGGCCTGGGCACCTCTGGTGCCCCTGCCTCTCAGTTTCCCTCCCTGGTCTCTCCAGTCCCCACCCAACACCTCTCTGGCCCCCCTCCTTTCCCACAGGCCTGTGCTGCCCCCTTCTGGCCGCCGCGCCTCACCCAGCCTGGCCCCGGCCTGGCCATGGGAGGTCAGGGCGTGCTGTGCCTGGCACCACGGCCTGCGGGCCCCCCCACCCCCTCCGAGAGTGCCTGGGGTGCAGGGGGGCACGTGGAGGTCTTGCTCCTGACACCACCCAACATAACGCACACAGACCCTCCTCGGGGGAGACACGCAGACAGATGCTGCTTCCTTCTCTGACCGCATCTGGGCTGCCATCCGGGACAAGTACCGGTCCGAGGTCAGTGGGGGGAGGGAAACGGATGTGGTCCTGCCCCCCCTCGCCCCGCCCCTTGATGCCTCACGAAGGAACGGCCTCCGTTTCTGGCGCCAGGCCACCCTGGCCAGCTGGGCAACCCCACCCCCTCCACAGAGGCCACCCCGCCCCCAGCTGTCTGTCCCTCCCTCCCGCCAGGCTCCTGGGAAGTGCTAGACACAGAGGCCTGGACCCAAGCCCTGGGGGTGGGAGGTGGACTCCCGAGTCCACAACACCGACCACTCCACACGTCTGCCAGGTGCTGCCCACCGACCCGCCGTCGCCTTCTGCACCTGACTTGACGGAGCCCAAGGAGGAGCAGCCCCCGGTGCCCTCACAGCCCGCAGAGGAGGAGGACGACGAGGAAGAAGAGGAGACAGAGGAGGAGGAGGAGGGGGAGGAGGGGGAGGAAGAGGATTCCCAGGTGCAGGGGGAGCAGCCCAAGGTGTGTGTTCAGGGGAGAAAGGGGTGATGGGGTCAGGGTGGGGTCACTCGCTGACTCTGTCCCCCCCCACCCCCCAGGAGACCCCATCCCCAGTCGTGCCCCCCCAGACAGCCAGCCCCACAGAGGAGGACAAAATGCCGCCCTACGATGAGCAGACACAGGCCTTCATCAATGGTGAGGGTGGAGCCTGGGAGGGGTGAACGCCCCTGCATGGCCTGCACCTGCAGGGCCCCAAGAAACAGGCCTTACCTGCTCCCAGAGGCGGGCTGGGGCTGACCCCGAGCAAGCCCAGGGGACTTCGGGTGGCCTGGAGGGGACTTCTGTGGCCTGGGGGGGGGGCGAGCACCGCCTCCCCCGGCCCCAGGGGCCCTCCTGCCTCCTCACGGGCTGTTGCTTGTTAGTTTCACCCCGCTGGGCCCCGGGAGCCCTGGCCCTGCTCCCTCGGGAGCCGAGAGCCCAGGCAGTGGGGTGGGGTCTGCCCTGGGGCTGGCGAGGCCCACAGAGTCTTCCTGGGCCCAGTCCTCACCCAGAGTAGGCCCGGGGGCTGGGGGAATCCGGCGTGGCTGCGGTGTCCCCTTCCCTCTCTTCCTGGCTGGGAGTAGGGGCACCTCTGACCTCCTTCCCTGCCCCCACCAGCTGCCCAGGAGGCCCGCAACAAGTTTGAAGAGGCCGAGCGGTCCCTGAAGGACGTGGAGGAGTCCATCAGGTATGGGTGCCTGTGTGGCCGCAGCAAGGCCACATCTGCACCGGCCCCACAGCTGCCTGCTGCTGGGCTTCCCAGGGGAGGTGGTGATAGGGAGTCGCCCGGGTGACCTCGGGCAAGGTGGCAGTGGCTCCTGCAGGGAGGGTCCCCAGGTGATGGGGAGCAGAACTCAGCCCCCAAGAGGCCCTCTGCCACTGAGCAGGCCTTCCTGTGCTGTCCCGAGTCGGGCTGCGGCGGCCCCAGCTGCCGCTTAAGCTCCCGGCCTCCCCTTTTAGGAACCTGGAGCAGGAGATTTCCTTTGATTTTGGTCCCAACGGCGCGTTTGCCTACCTGTACAGCCAGTGCTACGAGCTCACCACCAACGAGTGCGTCCCCCACGGACGGGCGGGGTGGGTGGGCTGGGAGGCCCTGGGCCTGAGCAAGGATGGGGGGAGTGGGGGTGGTGCTTAGAAGCAGTCACTGGAGTTTGAGGTACCTGCGTGCCCCCTGCAGGGGGGATGTCATGGAGGTTGGGGCCCGGGTCCCCCCTACCCACGCACCCCATCCCATGACAGGTACGTCTACCGGCTCTGCCCCTTCAAGCTCGTCTCGCAGAAACCCAAACTCGGAGGCTCCCCCACCAGCCTCGGGTGAGTGGGCTCAGGCTGGGCCCCCCCTCAGCCCCTGGTCCCCCCAGCCGCCCGGCCGGCCCCCTTCAGCACCCCACTCTCCCGCAGCACCTGGGGCTCGTGGGCTGGCCCCGACCACGACAAGTTCAGCGCCATGAAGTATGAGCAGGGCACAGGCTGCTGGCAGGGTCCCAACCGCTCCACCACTGTGAGTGCCCGGTGGGTGGGGCCAGTACGGGGGACCCAGGCCCGCCGAGCCTGCCTGAGCCCCGCCTGCCCGCCACCCGCTCCAGGTGCGCCTGCTGTGTGGGAAGGAGACAGTGGTGACAAGCACCACGGAGCCCAGCCGCTGCGAGTACCTCATGGAGCTGATGACACCGGCCGCCTGCCCAGAGCCACCACCGGAGCTGCCCGCCGAGGGCAACCACGATGAGCTCTAGCCCTGCCCTGCCCCGCCCGGCCCAGCCCGGCCCAGAGGTGGGTGGGGAGGTGAGACCCCAACCGCCTCGGCTAGGGGATACAGGGGGTGGCCTAGGTCGCGTTGATGCTCCCCCCACCCATCTCCCTCCGTCCGTGTCTCATTTGGTTTCTCTGTGGCCCCAGAACCTCAAGATGTGGAACCAGCCCCCAGCGGTGCTGCCCGCCTGCCCCTCAGTCTCTGTAGACCAAGGCTTGCCCCTCTGGGTCTCCTTGCCCTCCCCAGCGGACAGGAACCGGGTGGGGCTCCATGCCCTGCTCTGGGGGCAGGCGGGGCAGAGCCACGGTCCCGGCCCCAGGTGCCTCCACAGGTGGCATAAAGGAGCCTGCCCTCCTTGGACCCCTGCCCTGGTGGCCCCCCCCACCACCGTCCCCCACCCAGGGCATCTGCCTCCCCTCCTGCTGCAGAAGAGTGACTTGACCTGTGACCTCCAAACAATAAACGTGATCTCCCCAACTCATCTGTCTGTCTGTCTTTGCTCGGGTGTGGAATCAGCCAGGGGTGCGAGAGGGCTAAATGCAGGGGAAGCAGCTGTGCAGATCCTGTGCGGGCCTCCTTCCCCATCAGGCTGGCTCCACAGTTGGGGGTCTCACCTGAGATGCCCCGTGGACAGCACAGCCTGGTGCCACAGGACAGACGGCCCCTGGGCCACTTCTGTCTGGGTTTCCGCCTGGACTTGTCTCCCACCCGCTAATCACAGGAGTGCTGTGGGAAGGCCAAGAGGCTCCAGGTGAGATTCAGGCCCAGAGAGGGACAGCAGCTTGCACTCAGCCACACAGCGGGGCTGTTGACACGTGCTCCAACACTCCCCGCACGCCGTTGTACATATATCTGAGGCCATAAGATTCTGAACTTTTATTTTCTGGCATGAAAAGTACAAATAATTAAACAATTCCATGTAAAAGTCTGTTACCGCGGCCAGGCCTGTAATCCCGGTAATAAATAGTGTCTAAACTCAACGCAAAGTGTTCTTGTTGTTGGGTTTTGGGTTTGGTTTTTTTTTTTTTTTTGTCTTTTTTTTTTTTTTAAACAGTTCTTTATCACCTCCAACATGGACTCTGTCTTGATTTGAAACCATCCAAATAAATAACAGGATGAAGGGAGGGCTGGAGGGGCTGAGCCCCTTCCCCATGGGCCCTGCCCCTGCCTCCCAGGGATGTGGAAGACCCCAGGCCCCCTCCCCTGGGGTGAAGGGCTGGCCTCCAGGAAGGGGGCCTGGCTGGCTGGGCTGGATTCTGTGTTTTAGAAAAAGGAGTCCCTTCCCAGTCTTGGGGGTGGCAGGGGCTCAGGCCTCTGTGAGGGGGTGTGGGGAGGTGCCCCCTCTCCAGAGCCCGGCCCCCCCCAGGGTGAGGGACAAACCCAGCCCTTATTGCTCACAGATGCCTCCGCCACGCTGCCCACGTGTGGACACGTGTCACCGCGCGCGGAGTGCAGAGGGGAGAAAGCCCCAAGAAAACAGAGGGAGAGGGATGGACCCGCTGTGGGGCCTGCCCTGCTGGAGGGGAGCGAGGAGGTTGGGGAGGACTTAAAAACCACAAGAATAAATAGGTTTGTGTATCAAGAACAAGCTAGGGTTTCACCAGCTAAATAGGACTGAAAAAATTCTCAAGACGAGCAAAAATAATCCCATTAAGACCCCGGACGTCGCTGGCCGTGGGGACCGCCCTGCAGAGCAAAGGTCCCCCAGGGCGCCGCTCGGCTACCATTACTGTTATTAATAATTATTATTACTTTAATGATTCCACTTCCCCTTTTATAAATAAATTAGGCATAACCACGTCTCGGCAAAACTTAAAGAAACAAAGAGAACATCGTGGTTCCTTTAAACTTGCAAACTGGATGAAGGAACAGAAATATACACAAATGTCCTTACAGGGCAACAAGGAGGATAAATAGTTAACATAGCAATAAGTTAAAACTACAAGAAGCTCAATTCGGCAAAAAAGTACAAGAAAGTTAACTGGTGCCAGTTTATGTCTGTTTTTTTTTTTTCCTTTTTTTTTTTTTTTAAATCTCTTCTGTGTGTGTGGTTTTGTTTTGTTTTGTTTTCTCTTCCTTTTTTTGTCGCTTTTTTTTCTCTTCTGTTTGTGTTTTTTTGTCGCTTTTTTGATTTTTTTTTTTTCTTTTTGTTCCTTGCAGCAGAAGCTCCACAGACGTTTAATAACAACACCGGGAGGGGTGGGGGAGAGAGAGCTGGGCAGTCAGATGGGGCCATGGCCAGACACCAAACGCAGGGACACCACAGAAAGGGCACTGAGGCTAAAATCGGGGTTCGCCATTCTCAGTTCTGACTGGGCCCTCTGCGGGGGATGGGGGCTTCAAGGGCTCCCAGGGGGCTCCGGCTTTTGGCTTCTGTTGGATTTTTTGTTTGTTTTTTACAAAGAGTGAAAACTAGGGGGATGGAAAGTCCAGACAGAAGCCAAGACCGGGGCTTGGGATAGGGGCTGCGTCCACTGCCCTCACTGATCTGGAAAGACGGAAAAACCCAACAAACTGAAAGGGGGTGACGAGTGGACGGAAAGGGAATGCGGGGCTGGGCCCCTGGGCCCATCCACCCTGGGCCTGGCGGGGAGTGTCGGGGCACTTGCTGCTGGGGAGGCTCTGGAGTGGAGAGGCTCAGGGCCTGGCCTCCCCCTCGGCCTCGTGGGCCAGGGCCTCGGCCCAGGGAGGCTCAGCCCCAGGGATGGGGGTCCTTTGGCCTCAAGCGTTGGGTGGGCTGCCTCCAGCCCACCATGATGCCAAAAGGACAACGAGGTATCGTGTGTCTGGATGCATGGACGCTGTGTGTGTATGCCTGTATTCGTGGGTGGCAGGGGCCACTGAGGAGCCAGGAGAGAGCTCTGCAGAGAACCTGGGGCAGGGGCGAGTGGGGCTGAGTGCCAGGAGGAGGGGCGGGCCGGCCTCACTGGAGGAAGTGGGCTATGGACTGGGCTGGGGTCTGGGCTGTGACCTCTCGCCTGGGCCTGAGGGATGCTGTGGGCATGTCTGTGTGTCTCTGGGTATTGTGACTATGTTTCTCCATGACTGGGTGTCTAGATTTGTGTGTCCAAATGTAACTGTCTCCACTTCCATGTGGCCACAGGCACGTGTGGAAATGTTCCCATGTCCACGTGTGCACGTGTCCACATGCGTCCCCGGCCACATTCATCAGTGTCCACATCTGCCCGTGGCCGCATCTGCCCACGTCCACCATGGCCACATTTACACAGCGTCATACTTCAGTCTTCTGTTGTTTATACATGTGTTTGTCTATGTGTCTGAATTGGGCCAGGGAGTTCCTGAGGCGTGTCTCTGGGTCCGTCTGTGCTGCTGTGTATCCCTGTGGGGGTGTGTGTGTATGTGTCCCTGTGTGTCTTTGCGTGGCTGTGTTTCTCTGTGTGGCCCCGTGGACCCTCAGCTCCTAAGCCCTGCTCCCTGTCCCTGCCCCAGTTGGTAAACATAACCTGCCAAAATATTTTCTTTTTTTTTTTTGTCTTTTTTTGTGTTTTTTTTTTCAAGTTCAAGAATCCCCAGTAAAAATTCTCCACGAGGTCTTTTTTCCCTTTTTACAAAAATAGAGTTTTTCTTCCCCTCCCACCCCCCCTTTTTTCATTGTGTTTCTGTTTCCAGCCCCTCCCCCTGCCCCTCACATTCCATCAAGGGGCTCTGGGCCAGGGATGCCCACACCCCTCTCACGTTTCGCTTTTTTGGGGATTTTTAAACCTGTTCCCCCCTCTCAGGCTCACCTAGGTGTTGGGGAGGCCTGGGCAAGGGGGCCTGGGAGGGCACCCCCAGCACCCCTTCCCCAAGCCATCCACAGAGGGTGGTTGAGGGTGGGCTGGGGGCACATCTCTGCTTTCACTTTAGCCGAAAAAGGAAACAAAAACCTTCACCATGAACAAAACCAAGACGAGAGAGTGAACAGCCCAGCCTGGGGGGGAGGGGCAGGAGGACGGGGTGGGGGACCCCCAGGAGCCCTCCCATTCCCTGCAGACCCTCCCACCGAGTGCTCACCCTGTGGCTTCTGCAGGGACACGGGGCCCTCGTGCCGTCCGTGGTCTGCCTGCGCTGTCTCTCTCGGGCCCCTGTCTCTCTCTCTCTCTCAATCTCTCTCTCTCTCTCTCTCTCTCTCTCTCTCTCTCTCTCTCTGTCTCTGCTGCCCGGGAAGGGTGGGGAGGGCGGCGGTGGCTCAGGCCTTGTGCTGTTTGCTGGTCTTGAAGGACACCTGCAGCACACGCTCGCCCAGGCGGTAGCCGTTGAGGCTGGCGATGGCCATGGCCGCCTCGTCATAGTTGGTCATGGTGACGAAGCCGAAGCCCTTGCACTTGTTGGTGGTAAAATCGCGGATGACCTTGACATTGGTGACTGCCCCGAAGGGCCCGAACAGCTGCCACAGCACACTCTCATCCGCCTCCGGAGACAGGTTGTACACGAAGATGCACCAGCCAGCGCCCGCCGCGCCCCCCGACAGGCCCACGCCCGCGAGGCCGCTCATGCCGTCAATGGCGATGGGTGAGAACCTGGCGATGAGCGACAGGGGACTACTTTGGGGGTCACGCGGGCTCTGCCCTTACCCCCGGCATGCCCCCTGACCCTGTCATGACCTCTGACCGTGAGGAGACCTCGGGACTATGTGACCCCTGCCTTGGCCCGGTGACCTCCATCTGTGACTCCGCCTTAAGCCCCAGACTCTGAGCCACTCTGATACACCAGCCCCCAATCTCCATCCTGACCTGGAGCCCTGTCCTGACCTCTGACCCTCCCTGAACGTTAGGTCCTCACCTGCGATCTTGCCCTGAGCCCCTATCCACCCCGACTCCCTGACCTTGGACCCTACCTGGTCCTCAGCCCTGTTGACTCTGACCCCCTCCCCACACCTGGCCACCAGCCTACCCTTGACGCCTCTTCCCACCCAACTCCTGCCCTCACCCCAACTCGGGCACCACCCTGATCCCGTCCTTGGCAATGCTGCCCCTTTTGCTCCATTGGCCATCCTGCCAGGCGGAGGCCCACCCGGAAGGGCAGCACTGGAACCAGGGTGCAAGCGAGGCCTTTAAGCGCCCCCTCTCGTTATTCAGGTCTCAGCTCAGCTGTCACTTCCCTGGAGTGGCCTCCTTTGACTCATAAAGTGGCCACCTCCTCCCTCTGGCCCTCTCTGGCCTTTTCCTATGTATGTATGTATGTATGTATGTATGTATGTATGTATTTTTTGGCCTCACCACGCGGCATGTGGGATCTTAGTTCCCTGACCAGGGATCGAACCCGCGCCCCCTGCAGTGGAAGCTCAGAGCCTTAACCATTGGACCACCCGGGAAGTCCCCAGGCCTTTTTCTATTTAAATCATGTATTTATTCTCAGCTCCATCTTCCCTGCAAGGTTCTATTCCCTCGGTGTCCCGGCCCAGAACAGCTCCCAGCACCAGTAGGCCCTCGGGGGGTGGGGGCGGGGTCTGTGGAGTGGACAAATGAGTGAAGGGGCATTGGCTCCCTGCCTTCCTGAGCCATTCATTTGATCACTGGGCTCACTCCCTCCTCCTGGCCTTTGCACAAGCCGTTCTTGCTGCCAGGAACTCCAGTTCTGCTCTGGCCCTGTCTCCTGAGTGATGTCTCTGCTGGATCCTTATCACCCCGTCTCCTGCCCCCTTCACAGCCCAGATCACGGTTCATCTGTCTCCTTCCCCAGTGGACTGAAATAAGTAATAACAGTAACCATAATCATAAGAGACACTGCCTTTTAAAATGAGTGGGCCTGCACTCCGTGCCAAGCACCATGCTCAGTATCATTCCATCTCCACCAGGGGCCAAGTCTGGCCGGGCCACGCTGGGTCCCCAGCCCAGAGCTAAGCTCCTGGCACTCAGCATGTGCTCAATAGCTCTTGATGCTATAAACACGGGGACCTTCAGAGGATCAGGGATGTGGACAATGGAGCGGGTGGGGGGGCCTCAAGGTCCACCCCCAGCTATGAGGCAGAAGGGGGCATTCTGTGACCCTCAGCAAAGATGATCAACAGTGCCCAGTGGGGGCACAGCTGTGACCCGGGCAACACTGCCTGCCTTTCAATGGGGTGGAGGAGGTCACAGACAGGCCCCCCAGATCCAGATTCTGTAGTAGCACTTTCTAGGCATTTAGTAGGCTCAAGAGCCCCCAGATCTCTTAATGGCCACACTATGCCCAGACAGGGGTGGTCCTGGGGGGTGAGGTGGGGGAGGGGGGCCATAAGGGCAAAAGGGTCCAAGGAGGGACAGCGAGGGGCTGGGGGCAGCGGGGCGGGGGCACTGTTACCTCTTGACTCCGTAGGCCATGTTGAGCAAATTGTCCAGCCTGTGGAGGCAGAAGGGGTGGTCACTGGTGGCTTCTGGGCACACCCCCGGCTGTGACACCGGGCAGCCAGCCTGCCCTCCCCGCCCCCACCCAGCCATCCAGCAGTGCCAGCCCTGCCCCCCGCCTGCCTGCTCCCCGCCAGGCTGGACACCGCCTGGCACGGAACCGTGGTCACTCGGGCACCGCCTCTTGCCTGCCCTGCTGCTGCCCAGCCTGCACTGGCATCCTCGTCCTCCCCCTCCCGGCCACCCAGCCCTGCTCGCCTGCCCCCCCACCCCCCAATCCGGGGCTTGGGTCCCGAGAAGGGAAGTCTCTTCTCCAAAGTGCCTGGGCCAGGCAAGTGATAATGCCTCTCTGAGCCTCAGGGTCCCCGTCCGTAAAATGAGGACAAGTTCTGTCCTCACGGGGTCGCTGCGCAGAAAAAGTAAGGGTGCCTGGCCAGCAGGGAGCTGAAGCCACGTGCCCTTGGCGGGGTTGGGGGAGGGGGTGGCTTGGCAGTCAGAGTTGGGCCTGGTCAGGTGATTCTAAAACTACTGACGCCAATAATGCCACTCTTAGTGGCCTGCACACATTGAGCGCCTGCTGTATACAAGGGTCTGGCCTCAGCACCTGACAGACCCCCCCGTTTCCCCTTTCGCCCTGGTTTCTCTCCGCCCTGCAGGAATGGGGTTCGGCGAGGGCACCTGCAAGCCTAGGGCACCCGGCCCTGGGGGTCTGGGACGTCTAGGGGGCAGGGAGCGGCAGGGGGCTCACCGGAAGCGCTGTGTCTGATGGTGCAGGGGGCCTGCGTAACGCCTGGCGGAGGACTGGTAGAGGTGAGTGAGCAGGGCCTGCCCGGTCTTCTGACTCGGGTTGTTGGCAAACTTGACCGTGATGGGCTCGGCCGCACCCAGCGGCTTCTGCCCGTTCAGTCCTTTGATAGCCTCCTCAGCCTCGATCCTCTTGTCAAAGCGGATGAATCCCACACCCCGAGAGACACCTGCGGTGGCGCGAGGGCGTCATGGGGACCCGCCCCCTCCTGCGTGACCCCTCCCCCCTCCTCGCTGCTATTTCCGGTTTCTCCACTCTGGTCCCACCTGGGTGCCTTAGCCCAGTGACCGCCCCCCCCCCACCCGCCACGTGCACTCTCCCCGGCAGCCTGACCTGTGACCTGGTCCACCAGGATGCGAGAAGTGATGATGCGGCCGTACTGGGAGAAGAGCTGCTCCATCTCTTTCTGGCTCATGGTCTTGGGGAGCCCGCTGACGTACAGGTTCGCATCCCGGATGGAGGCGGAGCTGGGTCTGGCATAGGACACCTGGGGGAGGGGGTCAGGCGGACAGGGGTGAGGGCAAGACCCATTTCAAATGGGGAGGGAGAAGGCCACATTCAAGCCGCCACTGAGCAACAGAAATCCCTCATCCGTTTATTCAACAAATACCGCGAGTAGTCACCATGGGTGGTGGGTGGGGTCAACCAGGGCTTGGGGGAGGGGATGTGGCTGTGACCAAGACAGCGTGGCCCTGCCCGCGTAGAGCGGTGAGAGGGACCTGTCATCCGAGGAGGTCAACGGAGCTGCGCCCTTGGGGTCACATGTCTCCCTGAGGGCCTCAGGGACCCTCACATCTCTAGCTCATGTTCTCAGGCTGGATATTCCATCAACATTGACACGTCCCACACCCTTGGAAAGTGGACCTGGGATGCTGGTCCCTTCTCTTCCGGACTACACTGAGCCCCTCAGATCTTTAGCGCCCAGCTCAACCCTGACAACTCCCAAATGTCCGAGCCCAGCATGGGCCTGGCCCCTGAGCTGCACACCTGCGTTGACACCTGCCTTCAGGTACCCCACGAGGAGGCCTCATGGGGGATCACACTCAGCACCCCTGACTTGCCCTAACTCAGTAATGACAGTTCTGTCCTCCTGGGTGCTCAGGTCCCCAGCCTCGGGTTGTCCTCAATGCCTGTCTGTCACACCCGCATCCAACCACCATCCATCCTGTCAGCTCCACCTTCCTCATTATCATCTGGATAGAATTCACACACTTCTCCCCATTTCCACTGCCCTACCATTGCTCACCCAGACCAGTGCAGCAGTCAGTCTCTGCCCTGGTTCCCTGCTCCACCCTCGCCCCCCACAGGCTGTTCCCCCCCACAGCAGCCAGGGGGCACCTGTGAGCATCTGAGCCAGGTCACATCCCCCCTCTGCTTAGAACTCTCCGTGACTCCCACCTTCCTGAGTTAAAGTGCTTCCCAGGGCCACAAGGCCCTTCACGACCTGCCCCATTAACCCCCCTACCCTCATCTCTGCCCACTGTCCCCCCTCCACATCTCTATTCCAGGCACACGGGCCTCCTCCACATTCCCCAAACACACTAGGTGTGCTTCACCCTCAGGGCCTTTGCATTTGCTGTTCGCTGTGCTTGCAACTCTCTTCCTTGTTTTTCTTCTCCAGGTCTCAGTTGAAATATCCTTCCTGTCCTTTCCCATCTGAATTTGGTTCTCCACCCTTATCGCTGTTACTCTCTGTCAAAGCCCTTCTCTCAGCTGTGAATTAGACACGTTTCAGTACGATCCTTCGATTCATGTCATTAATTATGGTCCAGCCCAACAATGAAACTCTCTGCAGCTGTTTAAAAAATGGTGGACGTGTATATTTATTTCCCCGAAACAGTGGTGAGTATTGTAAAGTGGGGGAAAGAAAAGTCCATTTACAGAGCAGCGAGTATTGTGTGACCCCATCTCATTGTGTGTTTATCAATGTCCTGGAAACATGGTCTGGAGGGCCCACCCCTAAACGCTAACAGGGTGACCCAGAGCTGGTGGGGGAGGCGAGGTGGGATAAGCTCCGTTCCCCCTTATTTCTGCTGATGTCTATTTTCTGTTTCTTCTAAATTAACCTCTGGGTAGATGGGGGTCATTGTAAAGGGCCTGGCTTTTCTTTGGGGTGGTGAGTTGTGAGGGCATATTACTTCATTAGAAATAGCTAATTAAAAAATGAACAAAATGAATAAATTGGGCCAAGGGCGGATGGGGGTGAGGGTGTTCATGGGGTGGGGGCAGGGGGATTCTAATTGACGCAATTGTGCACACCTGGGGTCCTCCAGAAAAAACGACAAACACCACAGCTGCTATTATTTCTGTAATAATAATTAAAACTCATGGCCATGCATTTGATGGTTTCCACTCTCCCCTACCCCGTGGGGCTGTGAGTTTTGAGGGGTGAGGACTTGTTGATGGATTGGAGCTGGGGGACAGGGGAGGGGAGTCTCAGCTCCTGGCTGGGTTTTGGGGTCAGGGGTCATCTGAGGCACAGAGTAAGTGTTCAGGGGCCTTTCCCATCCTTCCATGACATGGGCTGACCCAGGTCCCTCACCTGGTATGGGCTCCTCCCACACACCCTCACTAGGATGGGGCCTGGCACACGATGAGTGGCTGGAACTATTTTGGGCAGAATCTGCTGGAACATGTAGTCAGGACCAACCACACACCACAGCCAGCCAGGCAGATGCACACGCACGCACATACACACACACAGAGGGCCACGCTGTGGTATTCACTGCACAGCTATGGTGACTACATCAGCAGGAGGGTGACACAAGGCCACCACCACATTCACGGTGACTCTGGGGGTCTGGGATAATTGCAGTAAGAGTTGCAGAACCACACACCTGTCACACCACCACACAAGCCCTCAGTGTCACACACACATTCCATCCTGAATGGGGCACAAGTAGACACACCCACACAACTTCACCGTAACACACAAACACCCTGTCACAGCCAGACACACCCATGCAGCCCCACCAGGTCACAGCTGGAGTCGCAGTGCATCACAAACACCTGTCAAATAAACACCACGTCTCACAGACACAAGGTGACACACCCTCGTCTATAACAGCCAGACCCACATGATAACAGCCACTCACATAGCCACGGGGTCCCACAAACACCACGTCTTATAGCTCAGGGTCCCCCCCCCAACACACGCACCACATCACACGCACACAGTGGCCCTCTGGGTCATACAGTGCATCACTAGGGTCCACTCTCACAACCTGGGGGCTTCTGGGTCTACTTGGCCATGGAGGGACCCATCAGGCCCTTGTCAGCCTCCACACCAGGGACAGGAAGAGATTCCGGCACCTCTGTTCCCATAGCGAACTGGGGGCCAGATGGGCGTCCTCCCCAGCCCAGCCTTCCCCAGGGTTCAGGAGCAGATTTGTGGGGCGGAGCCCAGACACCCACAGGCAAACCTAGAGAGGGGGTTTCCATGGTGATTCCCTGCACCCCCCCACGGCCTCCCGGGAACCTGGGCTCGCAGGGTCCCAGCTGCAGCTGCTGAGAGGGGAGGTCATGGGGCGAGGGGCATTGTACAAAGGTGGGGGAAGGGCCCACCCCTAATCCCACCCTCCCAGACCCTAGTTAGGCTCCAGATGGCAGATGGGCCCCCACCTCTCCCCCATTTCCATGACAAAGGCAAGGAGAGGGCTGCCCACCAGACCCTGGTCACTCTCTCCTACTGCTGAGGGGGTGGGTACCTCCAGGGCCTGGCTGAATCCTTGAGTTGCCGGAGAATGTGGGGCTGATCATCTCGCCATTGACAAGAGAGGAAACTGAGGTTCAGAGAGGCAGAGCCATTGGCCCCAGGGCCCCAGCCAGAAAGCCTTTGGGGATTGATTTGAACCCCTTAGGGGATGAGCCATGGGGGAGGATGGGCAGCAGTGGGGGGAATGGATGTATGGGGAGGGTATGGTCGTGGGGGACTGGGTGGCCGTGAAAGGGTCAGTCCAGGTGGGTGGTAATAAAGAGGAAATGGGCACAGCCAAGATGGGAAGTCACAGGGATGGGTGGCAGTGGGGAACGAGGGCGCTGACCTTGATGGTCTTCGTCTGCAGTTTGAGGCCGTTGAGGGTGTTGATGGCTTTGTCTGCATCGTTGGGGTCAGAGTAGTTCACAAACCCGTAGCCGAGGCTCTGCCCTGCAGGCAGGACCAGGACAATGACCTCCCTGGACCTGCCAGTGTCCTCCGAGACCCAGGCCTGAGAGACTGACCACCCCCCTCAAGGTTATGAGAACCAAGATTCGACCCTTATTTGTTCCCCCAGAGCACTACCATATCCCGAGGACAGCTTAGACCCCCCCAGGGTCCCACCTGCTCCCATCACCTCCCACCTGGGGTCACACCTGTCTCTACACCACACCTGTACACCTGAGGCTACCACCTCTGTCCCCTATCCCCACCCCCCACCTGCCAGCAGCCACACCTGTGATCTTGTCCCGAACCAACTTGCAGGACTCAATGTCACCAATGCTGCCGAAGAGACTTTTGAACTCATCCTGGGTCATGTTCTGGGGCAGGTAGTTGACGATGAGGTTGGTCTTGCTGTCATCACTGGCTCCGTTTGTACCAAGGAGTGGCCCGTTGGGCAGGGCCGGGCCAGCCGGGCCCCCCGCCACCTGAGACTCCATGGCCCCGAGTATCTGCTGGAAACAACAGGCCGCACCCACTCATGGCCCAGTTCCCACACCAGGGACCAGTGGGAGTGAGGAGGGGCTTGGTGGTGACAGATCAATCAGGTCTGCATAGGCTTGAACATACAGAGGGGATAAGGTATTATTCTTATAGCCCCTTCCACTTCTTGAGCACTGGGCAAAATACTTTACAGGTGATTTTACTCTGAAAAAGTCCATATATTAATGCCATGTATGCCCATTTGCACGTAGGCTTGCCTGTTTATCTAAAGCCAGTCTGCATTTTTAGAATAATGAAATTAATCCTTTGTATTCAGAATAAGAATTCCAACATTTTTATTAGCTTTGAAGCCCTCATAATCCCATCTCTGACCATGTACTTCACTCTTCCCACCAAATGTAATTCCTATCCCAAATGTGTTAATATTTCTTTTGCTTCATGCATAATTTACCCCCACAGGTTTTCCACTGAGCCATTTTGGGTTTTTTATGTATATCATAATAACACCTGCAAATATAATGACAGTTTTATTTCTTTATCTCCAATCTATACCTGTTATTTATTTTTCTTGTCTTATTGCAGGAGCTACATTGTGACATTGGCTTCTTTATTCTTAACATTAAAGGAAGTGCTTTAAACATTTCACAGCTAAATATGATCTTTACTATAGGTTTTTTGGCAGATGGCCTTTATCAAGTTAAGAATGTTTAATTTTATTCCTAGTGTCTTAACAAGATATTTTTTTAAGGAGTGGATATTGAATTTTATTGAATATCTTTTTCTGCATCTATTGAGATGATTTTTTGCTTCAATATTTTTTAACAGATAGGGAAGAGGGCTTTTTATTTTTATTTTTTAAAATTAATTAATTAATTTATTTATGGCTGTGTTGGGTCTTCGTTGCTGTGTGCGGCGTTCTCTAGTTGTGGCGAGCAGGGGCTACTCTTGGTTGCGGTGCGCGGGCTTCTTATTGTGGTGGCTTCTCTTGTCGTGGAGCACGGGCTCTAGGCACGCGGCTTCAGTAGTTGCAGCATGCGGGCTCAGTAGCTGTGGCTTGAGGACTCTAGAGCACAGGCTCAGTAGTTGTGGAGCATGGGCTTAGTTGCTCCGCAGCATGTGGGATCTTCCCGGATCAGGGATCAAACCTGTGTCCCCTGCATTGGCAGGCGGATTCTTAACCACTGCACCACCGGGGAAGCCTGCTTTAATATGTTAATGTAATAAATTACACTAATTGATTTTCCAATATTAAGTCAACTTTCCTAAGCTAAACTCAACTTGGTCATGTTGCAGTTTTGTTTATATACATTGTTTGATTTGCCAAATTTTTTATGGTTCTTTGTTTAGGATTTTTAACCTCTATATTCAGGAAGATATGCTTTTTTAAA
Organism: Mesoplodon mirus; assembly: GCF_964341445.2. NCBI lineage: Eukaryota > Metazoa > Chordata > Mammalia > Artiodactyla > Ziphiidae > Mesoplodon > Mesoplodon mirus. Next base: position 40,445,814 of record NC_138980.1, read on the forward strand.
ACTTAATTCACACAGAGGCTCAGGTAGAAGTTTATCATGCTATGACAAATAAGGAATTTGAGGCTCCAAGATGTTAAGGAACTTGTTGAAGTCACACAGCATATCAGTGGTGGCACTGGAATGCAAATGCAGACCTGTCTAGACCTGAAGACCACTCTACCATTCTCTATGACAGTCAACCAGGCAGGTACCAGCTCTGATAACTCTTCGCTGTGTGTCCTTGGATATGCTCCTTATCCTCCTGGGGCCTCTGGTTCACTTTGCCGAAAATTCAAAACAATTAGTAATGGCTATCTTAAGGGCCATGTAGAGAAGAATTTTAAAGCCATATCTGGGCTCAGAATGAAAGAGGGCTGGGATTGATTGGTATTGTCTGTCATGGGCATGGGAAGGGAAAGTAGCCAGCATTTCCTTAGGTCTTCTCCTATGTCACAGTTGGTGAATAGGTTGCCCTTACCTAGAAACCCAAATAGATTGGTAGAGTCTTCCTAGACGGATGAATTAAGAAGGATTTAAAGCTATATTCAGTTTCAGCAGGAAAGATGACTGTGATTGATTAGCAATATCTGTTGTGGCCACAGAATTAGAAAGAGCCAGCAGGTACACATCATCTCAGCCATCCCTGCCCCAAAATTCAATACCATAATTGTTCCCAAATATTGCGCATACTATGTGCCACGCACAGTGCAAGGCCCTCTACAGGGAATGTTTCTTTTCTTTTTCACCACTCTGAAAGAAGGAGGGTTTTTACCCCTGCTTAAGAGATGCCATGGACTAAATGCTTGTGCCCCTCCAAATTCATATCTTGAAACCCTGCTCTCCAGTGCAGTGGTATTTGGAGGTGGGGCCTTTGGAAGGTTATTAGGTCATGAGGGTGGAGCCTTATAAAAAGGGACGAGAGAGAGAAGATCTCTCTCTCTCCACCATATGAAGACAGTGATAACACAGCTGTCTACAAACCAGGAAGCCGGCCCTCACCAGGAGCCGAATCAGCCCACACCTTGATCTTGGACTTCTCAGCCTCCAGAGCTATGAGAAATACGTGTCTGTTGTTTAAGCTACCCAGTTTATGGTGTTTTGGTCAGCCTGAGCTGAGTAAGACAACAGACAAGGAAAGTGAGGTTCAGAGATGTTTGAAAAATTACCAAAGATCATGCAGCCCATAAATGGTGAAACAGGGATTTGCACATGAGCTTTTCTGATTGGGCATCTGTATTTCCAACTTCCACTGCCAACCAAGACTAGTGCTGGCTCTAACACTTCCCAGCTGTGTGTCCTCAGGTATGCTACTTAACGGTCTTTATGCTACGACCTCTGCGTCACTTTGTTGAAAACACCAAATCACCAGCATAGTGACCAGAGACCCATCTAAAGTCAATTGTGGGTGCAGCTGGAAAGCATTCTGGGATCAGTTAGCTATGTCTGACACAGGCAGTCATGGGAAGTGGAAGCAGGCTTGTCTTGTCCACAAGACAAGCCCGGCATCATAATGCTGCTATTAATAATTATCCTGCTCCATTGACACCTACCGTGTCAGGTACCAGGGAAATAACTCAGAGACGTTGGGTGAAATAAATGGGGAAATTGATTTCAAACCTTCATATGTTGGACTTCAGAGCCGTTTTTAATGACTGGCCAATACATTGGGGGCAGCTCTGCCACCACATAGCTGTATGTCTTCAGCGACAATCTTAGCTCTTCTTTGGGCTTCTGTTTCCTTGTCATTTATTCTTATTTAAAGGATAGTACAGAGGGTCAATTCCCCTGCAGCTCCATTTGGCTGGGAGTGGCTGTCTGGGGGAGCTGCCTGGAGGATTCTTCTTCTTCTTCTTCTTTTTTTCTTCCATTTTTGGCCACGCCATGTGGCTTATGGGATCTTAGTTCCCAGACCAGGGATTGAACTCAGGCCCTCTGCAGTGAGAGTGCGGAATCCTCACCTCTGGACCACAGGGGGAATTCCCTGGAGGATTATTCTGAAGCCACATCCAGGCTCACCAGGAACACAAACTGGGTTGATTAGCAATATCTGCCACAGGCGCCTGAAATATAGCAGTAATGTACCCTCCATACATCTGCATCCTGGTCTTGTAACATTAATACTTTACGAACAACATGGCCATGTATTGAGGGCCTGCTGTGTGCCAGCCAAAATTCTTTATGTGAAAATTTCCAGGCAGTTCTCCCAAAATTGAATGTTATGGGACTCTTCTTATTTAACAGATGAGAAAACTGAGTCTCATTGAAGGAGGAGGGATTTGCACAAGTTTGGGTAGCATGTAAAAAGTGGACCAAGAATTCCAATTCAGGGTTTAGACTCTAGAGCCCACTCTCAATGAAAAGGCCAATTAAAAATAATAATAATAATAATAACAAAGCAAAGCAAAGCTGGGCACCCACTCTATGCCAAGCCCCAGGCAACACTACATTTAAACCCACTTTGGGGGCTTCCCTGGTGGCGCGGTGGTTAAGAATCCGCCTGCCAATGCAGGGGACATGGGTTCGAGCCCTGGTCCGGGAAGATCCCTCATGCCGCGGAGCAACGAAGCCCGTGCGCCACAACTACTGAAGCCCGTGCACCTAGAGCCCATGCTCTGCAACAAGAGAAGCCACTGCAATGAGAAGCCCGCGCACTGCAACGAAGAGTAGCCCCTGCTCGCTGCAACTAGAGAAAGCCCGCGCACAGCAATGGAGACCCAGCGCAGCCAAAGATAAATAAATAAATAAATTTAAAAATAAATAAACCAAAAAGAATAAACAAGCAAACAAAAATAAACCCACTTTGTTGGCCGAGTCTGCTCATTCAACTCAACAAATATTTACCAGGTGCCACCATATGCCAGCTGCTGGCTCCACCCTCCTGTGTATCCTCTGACACTCATGTTGCCTCTCTAGGTCTCTGTCCCACTACTAAAGATATGGCACAGAGGTCCCCCATGTATGGGGAGATGGAGTCTGAATTCCTGTCTGGGCTCAGTGAGCTAGAATTCTGTGATTTGTTGATAATGTCTATTATGGGAGCCCCCAAAGCAATCAGCAGTACATAAGCCACTATTTTAGGACACATCAGATCCCAGCTTTGGAAGCCCTACTATGTGCCAGGCCCTGAGCCTGTGCTGTTTTCATTGCCTTTCCACAACCACCCTGAAAGCTGGAGATCATCTCCATTTCTCAGATGGAGAAATTGAGGGTAAATGGGACCTGTGACTTGCCCAGGATGACAGAGGGAAGTAGTAGTGATGGTGTTAGGGTTTGAACCCTTGATCTGATGACCCTAGAGCCTACAGGGTTACTGGTTCTCCACCCCCGGAAATGCTGTCCTCAACTTGGGTGGGGTTAAGAGGTGACTGGGGGGTTCCCACTCAGGATCTTGAGGCCCAGTCCACTAATCTCACCACCACCCCATCTCCCTCCCATCTGTGCCAGAGCTTAGAGGGATCAGTGTCGCATTTCCTCCGAGGCTGAGCCGGCTGAGCTGCTAATGGGGATCGGATTGGTGGAGGCCACACCCGCCCTGCCTCAGCCCACAGCAAATGCGTGGCCTGGGATGACACAGGGATCACAGGGACCTTCGAGGGCTGTCCCAGAACAGGGATAGAGAGGTGAAGTCAGAGGGGAGGAAGGCAGATCAAAGATGGAGCAAGGGAACCTCCCCTCCCACTCTCTCCAGCTCTTCCTCTGGGTCTCTCCCTCTTTCTGTTTCTCTTTCCCTCTTTCCCCCTCAGTTTCTCTCTCTTCTCCTCTGTCCTCATCTCTCCTCTCTGTCCATCTCTCCCCTCTGAACGCTTCTCTTTCTCCCCCTCCCTCTCTCTCTCACCCTTTCTCCAACTCTTTTGCACCATTATACAAACATCTGACATATGGATTTTGTAATGAACACACCTGAGGTTACTTGCTGTGTCAGACCCCCTTGGCCCCCAGCTGTGCCCCCTGGCCCTAGTCACAGTGACAGATGCCTGGGTACTGGCAACAATAGGGCATTGAGTGGCTATGCATGGTAAGGCTGGGCCACCACGTGGTGCTAAGTGAGCCTCCTACTTCTGGGCCCTTCTCCCTCCATGCAGGGCCCTCACTGTCTCAACTCATGCCCTCACTTCCTCCCAGCCTGTCCCCATGATGGGTCTCTGCCTGAGTACTCTCCATTGGAGTCACCGGGACTCCAAGGGCTTCAAGGCCCTTGTGTGACCTCTGACCACACCCTCTCCCCTTTGTGCATCAGCTTCCCTTTCTCAAATGAGGGCACAGATCGGAGCAATGTATGCTGGACGGCTGTGGGGGTGCTGAGGGTCCTCAGGAGGCCTCGCTCACGTTCCTAGACCAGGGTGAGAAGCGTGAGGCACAGAGAGGGGAAGAAGCTGCCTTGAGGTCACACAGCAGAAAAGGGTGGTCTCTCTCAGGCCTTTCTCAGAGCCAGGTGGGTGGGTCCCAGGGTCTAGTAGGGGAGAGGCCCAGGCGTGGAGGGAGTGCTGAGCATCCCCCCACCCACTGTGCTCGTTACTACTCAAAAAAGAGATCCAGGAAGAGACACAGTGTACAGAGACACACACACAGAGACCCGAGAGACAGAAAGAGCGGAAGAAGGAGGCCCCGGCGCCAGGACCAGACAAAGGACGCTCGGCAGCGCGGGGAGCAGAGTCGCGCGGCGGGGGCGGGGGTGGAGCTGGGGTGGGTCTAGAATTGGCCAGCCCCGCCCCCGGGATACGCCCGGGCTGCCAGTGGAAATCCGAGGGCTCGGAAGAGGCAGGGCCCCTGGGGCCCCTGGGGCGGGGCCTAGATGGGCGGGGAAGGGGCGTGGTTAGTAAGGGCGTGGCCGGGCGTGGCCGGGCGCTCGGGAGCTGACCAGCTCTGTGGCTGCTGAAAGCCCCGAGCGCGGGGCGAGTGGCGCGGGCGGGCGGGCGCGCTCAAGGTCATCCCGCGGCCCAGAGCTCTGGCGGGGTGGGGCGCCTGAACCTGGCCTAGGGGGCCTGCCTGAGCCCCTTACCCCATCCCCGGGGGGCGGGGGCCCAGGAGCGGCGGAGCACCCCCTACGAGCCTTTCTCTCCCCTCCCCCTCCCCGCAGCCTGAGGCGCCCGCGCGAGGCTACGGCCCGCGAAGAAGCGCCGAGAAACAAAGGGACGCGGCGGCGGTGGCGGCGGGCCCGCGGGGCCGCCGGGCGCGCCCCCTCCTCTCCCCTCCCCGCTTGCCGCAAGGTCGACGGGCTTGAGGACGAGACGCCCAGCTCCAGGGCGCGGTCGAGGCCCAGGGCGCGCGATCCGACGCCACCCCTTCCCTGGGGCTCTCGGGGACTCCTTGCCGCCTTGTCCTGACCCAGCACCAGTGACTGGGGCCCTGCGTTTGCCTGGGAGGCCTGCTGGGTCCGGGCCTGGATGGAGGAGGCATCCTACGCCGCCGCGTCCCCTCCCCCATCAGGCCTGCTGAAGGGGGGGCAATCCCGCCCCCAGGGCGCCGTAGGATGTCCCCCGAATCGCAGCTCGATTCCCTAAGGCCTCTCAAGCCAGACTCTAAGAGCCCCCAGCACTCTGGGCGCGGCTCTGTCCACTCTCAGGCCCCGAGGCTCGGTCCTACCCCCCCACCCGGGCCTAGCTAGGCCTGGTCCTACCCCCCCTCCCATCTCTTCGGAGCCTGTGCCTAGCCCCTCTCCGACCAGGTTCCCTCTCAGCGACAGGGGAATACCTACAGTGACCATTCTTGTGTGCCCGGCGGGCGCGGTCCGTGTTGAGGGTGGCTCCGGGGGTCGTGCACTCCTTGGGGGGCGCTCGATGCTCACGCCGGGGTCCTGCCCGGGCGGCCTCTGGTGCGGCCGCTGCAGATGTCTCGGTGAGGGCAGCGACTCCCTCGAGGGCCGGGGACGGGCCCGAGCCCGGGTACGCGCGCGCGGATAACCGGGCCCCGGGGTGGCCTGCGGGCGGCAGGGGATGGAAAGAGGGAGCGGGCGCAGGATTGAGAACGCCCCCTGCGCGGCCCCGCGGGGCCCGAGGAGGTTGCGCTTCCCGACAGAGATCGCTGCGCTCTGCCTTTCGCCGCCGCCCCTCGGCCCGGCCCGTCTGGTCCCCGGTGTTCAGTCCTCTCCCCTCGCCCGCCCTCCCTCCCTCCCTCCGGCCCGCGCTGCGCGCTCCGCGCTCTGGGCCGCGCCGCCGCCGCCCCCAGCCCTTTATAGCAGCAGCTGCCAGCGCCGGCGTCGCTTATTGGCTACGGCAACCGAGCCCCGCCTCCTCGCGGCGCCCGACGGCGCGGCAGGTGGAAGAGAGGGCGCGCTGGCCAGGACTTCGCACGCCCAGAAGGCACATCCTGGGGCCTCGGGTTGCCAGATTCGGGCCCTTTTGCCCTCACGGATCCTACTTCCTGCGTTGGCGCCCTTTCTTGGGCGGGCTTTCTGCCCGGAAGACGGGAAGGGTTCCCCTCTGTCCAGCACCCAGAGCTGGAGGAGCAAACAGGGCGAGGAGGTATTGATGGCTCGATTGTACTGCCTTCAGGAGGTGCTGTCCACCAAGAGCACTGCAGAGGGACGAGGAACCTAGACTTCAATGAGCAGAGGCCTGGGTCCCCGCGTTTGGGAGGACCATATGTAGTCCCAAGACCAAGGGAGGAAGGTGGGGATGGCTGGGGACCTAGTCAGCCTGAAGAAGGAATTGGGACCCTGTGGATTTTGAGCAGGCTAGGTGTCTCTAAGGTTTAAGCGGGGGGGGGGGGGAAGAATGGGCATCCCACAGTGCAGGGGCACTGCTCCAAAGGGAGTGAAGAAGTTTGGGGCTCAGGGTTCCAGGCAAACCCCTTCGGTGCCCTGAAGACCCAGGAAACCATCGGGCCATCTCGGACCCCATAAACTTCGGGTGGACGGTTTTGCCATGTAAATGTCCTGGCTTCCCGGGCTCGTGACTGGTCCGCCTGTGAGTCCCGCTTCCTCTCTGCTAAGCGGGACCTGGCCTTTCTGTCAGGCGATAGGGCGTGGCGCAGTCTCCTGTGGTGTGCGGGCTCGAGTGCACGTTTTTGTCGGGGCGGCCACCAGGCGCGAGGAGGTGTTCTCACTAGAACACTAGGGGAGCCTTTGAGTGAGGCTTCAGCACCACAGACAGCGGTCCGACGGCCCTGTCCAGGGCGCTGCGGGCTGCGTAGCCCGGGTCCCTGAACCTGAGAGTCGCAATCCAAACTCTGTCCTCGTCCGTGCACGCCCTTTTAAGCTCCAGACTGTCCGAGAGTGCCATCAAACCCAGCGAGGAGAGCCTAATTTGACCAATCAGGGATGGCCCCCGAGAGGACCAATTGAGGGAAGATGCCTTCGAGATTGAGCCAATGGGAGCACGAGCAGCAGACACGCTGCCACGACGATGGAAAGGGAAGGCCAATCATAATGGCCCGCGCAATCTGGGCGGTGGCGATGCGGATCCCCCGTTGGCCCTTCTTGGATTTGCCAGGGCGACCTGGCTGCCGACCCTGGGGACCCCGAGAGATGGCTTCTTCCCCTCCCGTGTTCCTCCTCGCTCCTGTCGGATCGGAAACTGTGCTTGTGCCGGGAAGGAAGCTACTCTTGGGCGCGCAGACCAGGCTGCAGTTCCCATGGAAACTGCTGGCTCCCGGTTGTGCAGGGATAGCGAAAGGGGACTGAGCCTTGCGGGGAGGCTCGCGGGGGCGGCCCCAGTAGCCGGACTCGCTCATCCTCGCCAACCCATCCGTCCCCAGCTGGGGTAGCTCCCAGTCCGAAAAATTAAATGAAGCTTAGCTGCTGCCCCGCCCGCACGAGCTGGTGAGGGGCCGGCGGGGCCATTCTGCGCGTGGCGCCATAGAGCTCCCCCGGGCACGTGCCCTGGCTCGCGGCTGCAGTCCCCGGAGTCACGTGGCTGCGGCCACCAGGGCCCACGAGGTTTGCGCGCCATCTGGCGGCCGCGTGGCCTGGAATCGCTCCCCGTCCCTCTCCCAGAAGGCCCGCATCAAGAGGAGGAGGCGGCCTCAGCATCATCCTCCGGGAAATGGGGCCAGGGCAGTCACCCGCCGCTGCCAAATCCCCTCCCCCGTCTTTCTTCTTGTTCCAGGAACACGCCGAGCCCGTTCCACCTCGGGGCTTTGGCACTGGCTGTTCCTTCGACCTGGGATTTGCCTCCCCCATCTTTCTTCAGGGATGGAACCTCTTTGTCATTCTGATCTATGCTCAAAGGCCTCCCCAGAGAGGCCCTCCCTGACCACCAACCTAAACAGCACTCCCAGGAACTAGCATATCACTCTATTTTCTGCACGGCGCTTGTCACAGCTGCAGATGTTTTACTTAGGGGTTTACTGGACATCTCCCCAACTGCTCCCTGAGCTCTCTGAGAATGAGTGTTCTATGAGGGATTAGGAGAGGGAGTCAGGATCCCGACACCTGCGACATGTTCAGTAGCCTTCAGGGCCCCCAACCTTCCACACCTGACCCTGTCAGAGGAGCGGGTGTTTAGGGTTGCCAGACCCAGGTAGCCAAGGCAGAGCGGAGGTTGACAGGAAAGGGCAGGAGCGCTGTCTGGTGTGTAGGGGCATCTGCCCCTGCCCCCGCCTTGCTCGGGAAGGAACCCGGTTGGAGACAGAGAGAGGGGCCCACCTTCCCCCAATCATCCAGGCCTAGGGGAAGAGCAGTTCCTTTCTCGCTCTTTAATCTCGTTCTGCTCTCTTGACACAGTCCCAGCAGTGCAGCCCCAGGTGCCAGCTCCAAAACTCGGGCGGGGTGGGGGGGGACCTGCCCTGAGGGCCCAGCCCTGGAGCGGGGCAGAGGCGCCTCCTTCTGGCCCGAGGTCCTGGCGGCTGGCCGCGGCTGGCCCGGCCCTGGCAGACTCGGGCATGGTGTCCGATGGGATGAATAAATAGGGGCGTTCAGTGGTTGGGTGATCAGGCGGGCTTGTGGTCCGGGTGGCTTTTGAGCGTGTGGAACTTGACGCTGTCCAGCTTCTCGAAGCGCTTCCCGCAGCGCTCGCACGTGAAGTTGTACTGCACCTCGGCCGTGTGCTTCTTCATGTGCCAGTTGAGCGACGCGCGCTGTCGGCACTGGTAGCCACAGATCTCGCACCTGCCGGGGAGCACGCGGGAGGCACCGGGGGGGGGGGGGGGCGGGGTCAGAGAGGGCGGGGCAAAAGGGAGCATCACCGGGGAGGGGCCGCCTCGGGGGCGGGACCCAACCACTAAGGCTGGGCAGACCCCTGGAAGTGGGGGTACCATCTGGGGTGGGAGCACTCTGGAAACCCCACAGATGCAACGCTGGGGACGTCGCCCGCCCTTGGGAGCTGCCCTGTAAGAGTCCAGGCCCGGATGCCCTCCCTCCCAGCCCCTTGCGGGAAGCCCGTCACTCACTGCAGAGGTGTCTCGCCTGTGTGCGTGCGCCGGTGCACCTCCAGGTGGTTTTTCCTCTTAAAGGACTTGCCGCAGGTTTCACAGGTGAATTCACGGACACCTGGGGGAGACGCGGGGCTGAGCAGGCCGCCGTCGAGAGAGGGGTTTGTGGGGTCACTGCGGCATTGCCGAGACAGGGTGCAAACTGCCAAGCTAAAGTGGGCCTGAGTTTGACTCTAATGTTTCACGTATTGGGGCGATCTCACATAAAAATCCAAAGTTTCGGCCTCTCAAAAAATCTGAAGCTGTGCCCTCCTGCTGGGCATAGGCACCAGCGCTCCCCGTGAGGCCTGCACCCTGTGTCCTGGGTTAAGGCGGCGCCTGGAGCAGACAGAATAGAAATCCTGTCCCAAGTTCACTTCCCCACCCTGCCCACCTGGGGTGGTTCACTGTCCCCCCTCAGTCCTGGAACTGAGTCCCACGTGAGAATTGCTCATGGAAGTGGGGAGGCCAAGGGCCAAGTTGGGGAAGAGACAGCCAACCCCTGCCCAGCTCCACATGACTTCGAATGGCGGATGTCCCTGTGACCCGTGTAGCAACAGCTTACTGACTACTTGGGAGGTGCCCAGTGGGCACTAAGTCAACCACTTTACTTCCACCGTCTCACACCAGCCCTTGTGGTGGACATAGAGGAGGCTCAGAGAGGGGCAGTCTGTGTCTGGGTTTCACCCTGCCTGCCCCAGCCCCGGCCCCAGCTCCCAGGCCCAGGCCACCATGCCTTTGGCTCAAGCTGCCAGCCCCTCCCCGGCCTGACCTGAGTGGATGATCATGTGCCGCCGAAGGTGGTTGGATAAATAGAACTTCTTGCCACAGCCGGGGTGAGGGCACACCTTGGTCTTCCCTTTCCGATGCACAAGGTTGACGTGGTTCTGGGGGCAAGAGGGGCAGGAGTGGGGCTGCGGGTGCCATGGGCCCGCCTCTGGAGCTCTCCAGGGTGGGGACAGATGAGGGCCAGCTAGGGCTGGTCTCCCTGGAAGAGGAAGAGGGGTGCCCTTGCCCTTGGGCAGGGACTCCCAGATCCGAGCTGGGGGCCAGGGGCACAACTGGGATCAAAGAGCAGCTTACTGAGCACCTACTCCAGCCAGGCTCTGGGCTGGGGCATCAGTCAGCCTTGTCAGAACCATGGGAAGGGGCTCAGCCATGAGCCCAGTTTGTGGATGGGGAAACTAAGGCTCTGGAGGCTTAGTGGTTTGGCCCGTATCTCACAGGTGGGCAGTGGCAGGGCTAGGACCGGAGTCCAGGGCTAAGCTGCCCCTAGCGCCTGGAGCAGGCAGTCCCCGAGTCATTCATTCTTTTGTTCAACTCACTAGCACAACTGCTCCAGCGCCCAGCACCAGGCCTGGCACCCGGTAGGTGCTCAACATGTGCTTAATGAAAACATGACTTGGCAAATTCAAAGTTCTCCTGGTGCCACATCCTGCGCCAGGAGTGCGGATGTGACGGGACCCTTGTCTCTGTTCCCAGGGCACCCTGTCCAGACCTCAGAGGGCAAACGGCAGGTATGTCCTGGTAGTGCAGTGACCCCGGGGCTGGGGGGGACTAGGGCGGGCTTCCTGGCGGAGGGGTGTCCTCAGTTGGGCTTGGAGAGGAAGCATCGTGAGCTGACAGGGTGGCCTGGGCAAAGGCAGGAAGAGTTCAGGTGGCTGGAAGAGGGGTAGTTTGTGGGGAGCCACCAGGACCAGGCAGGCCCCCGGGGTGTGCAGAGAGAGGCCGTGGCTGGTTGAGGAGGCAGGATGGCTGGGGCTGGAGAGCAGCAGGGGAGGGCACAGAGGTGACGGCTGCCTCTCTGTGGCTGAGGCTTTGATCAGCTGGGGCTGGGTGGGTGCATGGCAGGCAGGCCAGTGGCACCTGGAGGGGCCGGGTGGGGCCCTCCACGAGCCGCACTGCCCAGACCCAGCGCGCAGGCAGCCCGACACAGAAGCAGTCCCGCCCGGCCCACTTGGATGGCGGCCTCACCTGGAAGCTGCTGAGGGCCACGTAGACCTGGCTGCAGCCCTCGTAAGGGCAGTGGAACATCTCAAGCAGGCCATCGGCATCCATCACCCGCGATCGCTTGCTTCGCCGCCTCCTGGAGGGGAAGGGCCCATGGCGTCGGGGCTCTGACACCAGGAGGGCTGCAGGCCCGAGGGCCACTCCTCGTCCCTCCTCTCCCCCGCCTGCCCCGGCACCCACTTCTCGGGCTCCTTGGGGATCTCATAGATGATGGCTGACATGTCGCTGCCGTCCAGCTCCTCCCCGTCTGCCTCTGCCTCGGGCTCTGCGCTCTCAGGCACCGTCGCAGCCAGCTCTGCCAGTTCTGGGGCCACCGGCTCCTCCTTTTCCTTCTTGAGCACGTGCAGGTCCTCCTTCTCTACGGGGGTGGACACAGGGTGGGTGTCCGTGGGGACTAAGGCTGTTGAGGAGCTTCCTTTGGGGCCATTACTCGCCCTCCCCTTCCCAGGTCCCATCATGGCCCCCCACACCCCCAGACTGGCACGGCCCCCCAGACCTTTCTTGGTCTCAATGCCTGTCATGGCGGCGGGGTCCACGGTGCTGGGCTGGCTGCCCTCTGGCTCTGTCTGGGTGTAGGCGGCCACACCCTCCATCATGGCGCAGGGCACCTCGTCACCCAGGCCCCCTGCGGGGGCACCGTTGCCTGCTGCCACGTTGAGGTGGATGCCCTCGGCCGTGAGGGCATCGTAGCCGGGGCCGGCAATGATGATCACCTGTGAACCGGGCACCATGCCTGGCATGGGACAGCTGGCCACCACCTCACCCAGTGCCTCCTGGGGCACGTTCTCAAAGAGGGTGCTAGGGCCCGGGCCCACTTGCACGGGCACCGGCACGCACACCACTGTCTCCAGGGCTTCGGGCCCGCTGCTGGCTGGGTTGGGGCACAGTGGGGTGCCCTGCTCAGCCAGGCTCTCCACGTGGTGGACATCGAAGGGGATGTGCATGCCCTCCTGTGTGATGAGCCCGCTGCTGCCCGCTGGGCTGGTGGGGGTAACTGCCGCCATCGCCACTGTCGCCTTGGCCTGCTGGCCCTCAGGGGGCTCCTCGGAGCCGGAGCTGGAGCTGGACGAGTCAGAGCTGCCGGCCACCAGGCCATTGCCCACTGTGGTGACAGAGGAGAGGGGACAGTTACGACAGTGGCGGCAGCAGCTGGTATTGCTTGAAGGCTCCCCAGGGGCTGAGCACTGTGACTCCCCTACCCCCATAAGAGCGGTCAGCTCGGTCCATATCCTCCACAGCCGGCCCTGCTCCTTGAGATGCTCTCCTGACTCAGCCTCCAGACCCACACTCAGGTTCCTGGCTCCTCCCTGGTGGCCCCTTCTCAGCCTCTTCTGTTCTTATGGGCCTGGGAGGCTCTTACTGGGGCCTCTCCTCAGCGCTCCACTCATCCCAGGGTATTCACCAGGCTCATACCACTCTCATCCTTGACACCACCTGGGTGTCCAACAATTCGATTCAGTTCTGACACTATCTGTCTGGAGACAGTGTCAGACCCTGAGGGTTAAAGAGCTCAGTCCCTCAAGACTGCCCCCACTTCAGACGCCAGTCACAAGTCCCGGGTCACCCATACTTCCGGCTATAAAGCGGAGCTTCCACAGCGCCCTCCTCAGCTTTGGTAATTTGCTAGAACAACTCACAGAACTCAAGAAAGTGCTCTACTTCTGATTACAGTTTTATTATAAAGGATACAACTCAGCAATGGCCGGATGAAGAGATACACAGGGGAAGGTGATTGGTGGGGGGGCGGGGCGAGGTTGGGGGTTGCCACGGAGCTGCCAGGCTCTCTACAGACACGTCAACCTCCCAGTACCTCAACGTGTCCACCGACCTGGAAGCTCTCGGATCACTGTTTAAGAGTTTTTATAGGGACTTCCCTGGCGGTCCAGTGGTTAAGACTCCATGCTCCCAAAACAGGGGGCACGGGTTCGATCCCTGGTTGGGGAACTAAGATCCTGCATGCCACACGGCGTGGCCAAAAATAAATAAATAAATAAAATAAATAAAACAGAGTTTTTATAACCCAGTTTCTAGCCCTCATCTGCTCCTGGGGGCTGGGGTTGGGGCTGAGAGCTGCCACCCTTTAACCCTGGGTTTGGTCTTTCTGGGGACCAGCCCCCAACGTAAGCTATCTAGGGGGCCCTCCCTGAGTCACTTCATTAGACTCAGGTGTGTTCCCAAGGGGCCTCTTGCGAAAGGGGCTCATTACAAACACTGTTTACAAACTGAAGGTCTGTGGCAACCCTGCCTCGGTCAAGTCTATTGGCGCCATTCTTCCAACAGCATTTGATCACTCTGTGTCTCTGGGTCACATTTTGGTAATTCTTGAAACTTTTTCATTATTATTATATTTGTTATGGTGACCTGTGATCAATGATCTTTGATGTTACTATTGCAAAAAGATTGCCACTCACTGAAGGCTCAGATGATGGTGGCATTTTTTTAGCAATAAAGTATTTTTATTTATTTATTTAAAAAAATTTTATTATCTATCTATCTATCTATCTATTTATCTATCATTGGCCGAGCAGCATACTCGGCATGCAGGATCTTAGTTCCCTGACCAGGGATTGAACCCGTGCCCCCTGCAGTGGGAGTGCAGAGTCCTAACCACTGGACAGCCAGGGAATTCCCCAGCAACAAAGTACTTTTAAATTAAGGAATGTACCTTTTTTTTTCCCACAATGCTATTGCACACTTAATAGACCACAGTATAGTGTAAACATAAGTTTTATATGCACTGGGAAACCGAAAAGTTTGTGAGACTCCTTTTATTTCGATATTCACTTTATTGCGGTGGTCTGGAATCAAACCTGCAATATCGCCTAGGTCTGCCTGCATCTATTTTTATTATACTGTCACCACCCATACTCCGGTGTCTCCAGTGGACAGTTCTCGCCTGGACCTCACGCGGAGCTGCAGCCCATCACGCCCCACTGCTCCCTCTGAGGGGTCTTACAGGCATCTCAGACTCTGGACTCCGAATCTTCCCTCAGAGAAAGGCTGCATGGCTCACAGACATCCCCGTCTCAGCGGGCGGCAGCTCTGCCCTTCCAGTTGCTCAGGCCAAAGTCCTGGGGCTCTCCTTGACTTCTCCCTTTCTCTCATATCCACTTCCAATCTGTCAGCAAAACCTGTTGGCGCTGCTTCCAAAATACATCCCCAGGCTGACGGCTTCTCCTACCTCCCCCGCACACCCTGATCACGGCCCTGCCAGCCCTCTGCCAGGACCATGCAGTTCCTTCTTCTGGGTGCCCCCGCTCCCATCCTTGCCCACCCCCAAGTCTGTCCTCCCCTCACTGGCCAGGGGGAGCCTGTGAACACCTGCTCAGGTCGCGTCCCTCTTTGACTGAGAATCTGCTCATTGCTTCCTGTGGAAGAGATAGGCCAGCCGTCACCAAACCTGTCTCTTCCTCCTGACACCTGGTGGACTACATGTCCCAGCATCCTTTGCCATTAGGTGTGCGATACAGCTGAGTCTCACCGGAATGCGGGGGGAAGTGAGCTGTGTTAGGTCACAGGAGCTGGGGTGCGTCTACCTCAGCAGCTGGCCTTACCTCAGTTAATGCCCTTCCCAACTCACTTGGCATAGCAGCCAAAGCCCTCACCACGGCCACACAGCCTGAACATGTGCCCTTGTCACCTCCTCTCCAGCCCCACTGACCTCCCTTCTGTGCCCAGGGACACTAGGCAGGTTTCTGCCTCAGGGCCTCTGCACTCGCCACTCTCTCTGCCTGAACCCTCTTTTCTCAGACACCTGCGTGGGCTCCCTCCTTCACCTCCATCAGACCCTTCCTCTAATGCTATTTTTTCAGGGAGGCCTCTGACCACTTGGTCTCAAATAGCACCCTTTTCTCTCCTTTATTTTCCCCCCAATACTTACCGCCTTCCACTGCACTCTAGATTTTACTTGTTTATCTTGTTTACTGTCTGATTCCCCTTTATACCGTAAACTCCACAAGGATGGGGGTCCCTGTGCACAGGCCTCAGTGCCCAGGTACACAGTGCTGCTTGGTACACATTGAGTGCATGTTTATAAAAATGAATGAACCCATGACCAAGGCTGTGATGAAGGCCAAGAGGGCTGGCATCTTACCCAGGTGTTTGGTGCTAATGTCTGCAAGCAGGGAGAATCTGGAGACAGGAAAAATGAATGACTGTCCCTTAACTTACACACTCGTGACACAGTTGGGGTATGCTGTCTGGGTACTACGTGTTCTACACACCCAGAAGGTCACATGGAGAGTGCAGGCTCTGGAGCCTGACTGCCGGGGTGGGATCCTGGTGCCCACTCCTCCAGCTGTGTGAAGCGGGGGTGCCTTATAACCTCTCTGGGCCTGGGGATAACTTGGTACCTACTCAGGGGGTGTTTGGGGTATTTAATGAGTAAATAGGACAGTAGAACTTACAGTAAGCACCCTATCAATGTTTCCCATTATCATTATTATCCTAACGTCCCATCCCTGACTCAGCCCTGGGGCAGCAGCAGGGGCAGGGTAGGGGGATCGCCCCTCCTTCTAACACCCTGTAATGTGCAGGGTGGATTGAGCCCCGTGGCTCCACCCTGAAGGAGCGGGCAGTTGCCTAGTGAGTTGGGGGCACGGCCAGGGCCTGTGCCTGGATCCCCAGTTACAGTGTCCAGCTGTTAAGCCGACACTGGACTTCTTGCCAGTGATAATGACATTAATGACAGGATTGGCAGGGCACCCACCGGCCTCCCACAGTCCTGGTGCGAGGTCTTCTTACTGAGTGCGAGGTGGCAGGGCCGCCCTCGGCAGAGAGCTGATAAGGGTGCTGCTGAGGGACCAGGCTGGGACAGGGACACAGCCACTCCCTCACAGCAACCCCCCCGCCAGTGCCCAAAGCAGATCTGGCTAATTGATCCCAGCATTCATTCCTGAGAGCCCAGATCCAGAGGCCACTGGTATCAGAGTTGGGTTGGGCTGTCAGGAGACTCCTCTGGGTACCACCCCCATCCCAGCCAGACCCAGTGCCAGATGGGCCAGTCACATTACTCCCAGGGCCTTGGTTTCCTCGACTGCTAATGACAGGGCTGTGCGGAGGATTCAGGGTGGTCTGGGGCAGGGCCTGGAGTCGGGAGGACAAGACGGCCAAGGGGCTGGCTGCACACTGGGAGCCTGGCTGACACACAACGGGACAGCCGTTGGCTGGGGTGCCCACCTGGAACACCTCTCGCCCACGGCTTCCCCTCGGCCAGCTGGGATGCCACCTGCTCAGAGACGCCTGCCAGCGCGGGCTCAGCCCTGGTGACTGGCCCCACCCTCAGCTCCAGCAGGGTGCCTGGCAGAGGGCCCCATGCTCCCCTTGATGCCAAGCCCCCGAGGCAGGCGGGCAGCCCCTCACCACCCATGGCATCTCCTCTGCTCCCCTACCAGGGCCAGTTGGACCTTCATAAATGAGTCCCTCCCAGTCCTGAGAAGGACTCCAGATCATGTGTGTGTGTGACCAATGTGGGATGGCAGGGGAGGGGCTGGGCAGTGAGAGATGGGGAGGGTGGGGCCATGGTGTGGAGGAGAGAGAAAGGGATGAAAACGGGAGTGAGAGAGTGAGATGGACGAGAGACAGTGGGAAGAAGAGAGAAAAAGAAAGGAGATGTGAGGGAGAGAGGATGAGACACAGAAAGGTGAAAGGGGAGGATCAGGAACAAGAGAAAGCTCAAGAGCAGAGAACGGGGTGTAGGGAGAAGGAGAACAGGCTGGAGGGAGGGAAAGAGGGTGAGGTTGCGAGAGACAGTCCAGAGCCTGAGAGAGAGCCGGAGGAAGTAAAGGAGGACAAAGAGGCCAGGAGAGGCCCAGCACCTGCCTATCCCTCCAGCCGCTGAGCAAGGTACCTGGACCTCAGCCCTGCCTGCGACCGACCTCAGGCCCAGATGGGCAGACTGCGCCGCACCTTGGCTGTCCCTCCGCAAAATGGGGACGAGCTCTTGGGCTCTGCAAGGACTCAAAGACTGCAAGGCCATCCAGCGCCAGGGCCATGTCAGCTGCTGTGAGGTCCGCAACGCTGGCCTGAGGCTGGCAGGGCCCAGGAGGGGCTGTAGAGCCCCAAACACCGGAGGCTACTGTGAGCCCTCCCCCCGCAGACCCACCTTTGTCACTCTCAGGGTCTGAGTCGCTGAGCGGCTTCAGGGGCGAGTGCAGGTCTTGGAAGTAGCGGTGCCCAGCCTCGCACTGCCACACAGCCGTGGTGTACAGGCCAAAGGTGGGGTCCAGCTCGGCGAGGTGCGGCTCGTAGGGGCAGCGGTGCTTGTGGTCCTCGTACCAGATCACCACGTTTTTCAGGCAGTTCACGTTGCGTCGCCGCCCTGTGCACGCGGGGCACGGGCGGGCATGAGGGGCAGGGCTCACCCCTACCCCCGTCTCCGGGCAGCACGGCCCCCAGAACCACATGGGTCTTATAGCTCTGGGGGTTAAGACACCCTCCTGAGTATTATCCAGGCCTGTCCCCAGTTTACAGATGAAGAAACTGAGGCTCAGAGATGTGAGACCCGTCCCGGAGACAACAGAGACTGCCAGGGAATGGCCTCATTGTTTGAGTCAAGTCAGATACATAATAAAGCCTGGTGTATGGCAGGTGCTCACGCAACGACTGTCAGCTGTTAGTTACAGTTATAATCGTCCTCATCAACTCAGCGTCTTCCGCCTGCACCAGCTCAGTCCCTCGGCCCTAGTCTCCCAGCTCTCACCCTTGCCCCCGGCAGCTGACAGAGGGCGCCTCTGAACACTTGAGTCGGGCCACATCCCTTCTCTACTCAGAATCCACCAGGGCGGACTTCCCTGGTGGCACAGTGGTTAAGACTCTGCCTGTCAATGCAGGGGACACGGGTTTGAGCCCTGGTCCGGGAAGATCCCACGTGCCACAGAGCAACTAAGCCCACAAGCCACAACTACTGAGCCTGTGCACCACAACTACTGAAGCCCGTGTGCCTAGAGCCCGTGCTCCGCAACAAGAGAAGCCACCGCAATGAGAAGCCCGTGCACCGCAAGGTAGAGTAGCCCCCGCTCACCACAACTAGAGAAAGCCCGTGCACAGCAACGAAGACCCAACGCAGCCAAAATAAAAAAAGAAAAAATCCACCAGGGCTCCCACCTCAATGGGGTTAAGAGCCAAAGTCCTCCCTGAGGTTCCCCAGGCCCTGTGCGTTCTGCCCTGTCACCTCCTGCTGCTGCTGCCCTGGATCACTCTGCTCTAGCCTCAGGGGCTCCTCCCTGCTCCTCAACTAGGCACGTGTGGCCCTGCCTCAGGACCTCCGCAAGGACTGTGCCCTCTTCCTCTAGATACCTGACTTGCCCCTCGCCCTTCACTCAGCTCTGAAGGTGTGCCCCTGACCTTCCGGGCTGGGAGATGAGGGTGGGGGGGCACCCAGGAAAGGTCCTTGGGCCTAGGGATGGTGCCTGGGGCCGCCAACCCAGTGATGACCACAGGGACACCAGCAGCCACCCTCATCTCCCTCCCCACACACCTCTCGGCCTGGGGGTCTCAGTCTTAGCTCGGCTTCTGCCTCTGAGCACCGTGATAAGTAGAGGGGCTCACTGCCATCAGACCGCCGTCCCTGGACCACCGGCCCTCACCCTGCTGGACATGGCCTGGGACCCACAGCCCAGGGCTCAGGGGTTGTGGTCAGGGGGTGGGAATACGCACTCCAGCCTCGGCTCCGACTGCCCACACCCGGCTCCCCGGGAGCCTGGCACACCACACCCCCTTTAGGCCTGGGCACAAGCTGTTCCCTCTGCTCTGCCTGGCTCCTCCCCGGCTGACTCCCACGCACCGGGCAGGAGAGCAGCGGAGCAAAGGGGACCCCTCGGGAGACACATGGTCCTGGGTTTGCAGTTTGGCCCGGCCACTTTCTGGCTGTGCAGCCTGGGGCAGTGACTCAGCCTTTGTGTGTCAGATGGGGATGATGAGAGCACCCCCGGTGGGCACAGCACAGGTTCGGGTCCCCTCCAACCCTTCCTATCCCATCCCCACCCCCGACCCAGGCTGGGTCAGACCCCTCCTCTGGGCCCCCCGCCATGTGCCTCTACTTCCCCACCACAGCCCTGCTCAGCCCGTCCCCCGTCTTTCCTGAGACTGCGAGCTCTGGGAGGGCAGGGCTGGGTCTGTCCCGGACTACACAGCTCCTGGCACACACGGACCCTCCACAAGTGGTCCCTGAGGGAGGGAGGGAATCAACCACAAAGCAACTTACTCCCAACGCCACCTCCACCCTGGTTGCAGCCCCACTTACTTTTCTTCCGCTTTGGCTTTTTGGGGACTTGCTCCCAAGGCTTCCTGTAACAGAGAGAGGAGGCAGTGGGGAGTGAGCTTGGGGCCTGATGGACCATAAGATGTCAATCCTTCTGGGGTAGAATGTGGGCTTCTGCTTCCCGGGCCAGGTCTACTTCCCTTGACCCTTCACTTGGGCTCTCCTGCACCAATGGCAGCCCTGGCAGGGGTCTACTATCATCAGCCACCTCACGGAGTGGGAAACTGAGGCGTTGAGGGTGAAGCCGCCTGTCCAGGGTCCCGTAGCTGGGGAGTGGGTTATCAAGAGGGAGCTTATTCGGGGAGCCTGACCTAATCAGGGGAGCCTTTAAAAGGGCCCTGCTCAAGTCAGACACTGGGGGCTGAGAGCATGAGGGGGCCTGTGAGGGACCAGGACCTGAGAACGACCCGGTGGAGCTGAGAAGAGTCCCAGCTGATGGTCAGCAAGACCGCAGGGACCCCAGCCGTATAGCCCGGAGGAAATGGATTCTGCCAATGCTCTGAACAAGTCTAGAAGCAGATCTTTCCCTGGGCGAGCCTCTAGGTGACGTTGTGGCGTGCTGATACCTTGATTTCAGCCTCCTGAGACCCTGACCTGAGGAGCCAGCTAAAATGTGCCAGATTCCTGACCTGTAGAAATGTGAGATGATACATCTGTGGGGTTTTAAAGCCACTAAGTCTGTGGTCATTTGTTACCCAGTAGAACAGTCATGGAGTTGACTTTGGACTACTCACTCCAAGGACCTGCAGATCCTGGCCCCGAGGCTGGCCCAGAGCCCTGGGGAGATGGTTGGGCCCTAACTGCCTGCTCTATGAGGGTCCTGACCCTGCAGCCAGCTCAGGCCCAAAGGCCACGCCATCATGTCCGCCTACCTCTAGGGCCTTCCCCGCTCTGCCTGGGTCCCAATACCCTGACTGTGTGTCCCAGTGAGCCATGGCCTTGGGGAGCCCAGGGCAGGGCCAGACCCTAAGGCCAGGGGCCCCCATGGCCTCCCACACCAGGATGGCCACCAGATCTGCCAAGCAGGTTCCTGACCCTACGTGGCCCAGCACAGGCTCCAGGCAGGTGCTTTGGAGCCATCTCTCCTGGACCTGCTAGGGCCTCCCTTTGCCTTCCTGCCACCATGCTTCAGGGTCTGCCCACCTGACTCAGACTGCTTCCCTGCTCTTCCTCTTCTAAACCACAACAGCAGGCTCTGTGACCCTGGGTGAGTAACCCTGCCTCCCTGTGCCTGTTTCCCCATGTGTAGTGTGGGCTCAAAACAGTACCTTCCTCATGGGGTTGGCATGGGGTCATATGCATTGTAAAGAGCCTGGTTATTAAGAATCACTCAGCAAATGGTAACGATGACCATTATGATTCTCAATATTATCACAGAGCCAGGTACTGGAACACGGGTCTCCTCGCTGTGGCTGGGGCCACGTTCTTGCCACCAATGTCCTGACAGCCAGTCCAGGGTCTCTCCTCAGCTCCACCGCCCACCCTAAGTGTCTCTTGTCCAGCCTGATAGCAATCCTCAGCCCCAACACCCCATGTCTAGCCCAGGACAGCTCCTCGGGGCTCCTGCCCAGGCTCAGCCCTCTGCCCAGGAATCCATGTCCCCTTGTACCCTCCCAGGAGCCTCTATCCCCTCCCAAGGCTCCACCTCCCCTCCAAGGGGCCAGGCTGGCTGCCTAGATCCTCACCCAAACCCAAATCCAAACACCCATGACCACCTCCACCCATTCATAGCCTCGCCACGGCTGGGGTGCGGGGAACGCCACATCGTGGTGGAGACAGACTTGGCGTCAGTCAGATCCGAGTTCAAGTATTATCTCTGCTACTGACTGGCTGTGTGACCTCAAGCAGGATTGGTCCCCTCTGGGCCTCAGTTCTCCCATCTGTGAAGTGGGGATAACTGCAGTGCCTCCCACACAGAACTGCCATGCAGTTTGAAGGAATAAATACCCCTTAGTGTATTTTCCTGACTATTCATGTGCCCCGGGGTCAGGTTTTGCCACACACTGCCTGGGTTGTCTCAGTGCCCCTGCCCCAGTCCTGCACAGCTCCCACACACCTCCAGCTCAGCCAGACAAGCTTCTGTAAATACCACTTTCAGCTTCGGAACCTCCAGGGGCTCCCTCTGGTCAGTGGTTCTCAACTCCAGCTGTACATCAAGTCTCCCTGGAAGCTCTTCAGAAAAAAATACAGGGTCTGCAACTCCACCCAGACTAACTGAATCAGAAACTCCAATAGCTTGGACACTGGCTTGAAGTTTTATAAGATCCCAGCATTTCCTGCCCTGCTCTTGGGCATATAAACCAGCCTGCCACCCTGGGGAGGGAGTGGGTACAATTCTGCAGGTTCTGGTTGATTCCTGGCCCTCAGAATCTCTCCTGAGAGAAACATGTGATTGTGTACAAGTGAAAACCAGGGCAGAACAAGGGTTTTGTTGCAGCACTGTTTGTGACAGGAAACAAACATCATCATAACAGCTAATATCCGGACTGCTCACTATGTGCCAGGCACTGTTCGAAGCCCTCTGCTGTACTTTAACTCATTTAATCATCACATCAACCTATAAGACAAGAAGAGAAAAATTCCTTCCATACTGCTCGTTCTCGAGATTGAGATTATGCAAAGGCCTCTGCCCTCCACCTGAGCAGCTAACTCGGGGTTTCCTCTTCACCTGAGTCTCCCTGGGCAGAGGTGTTCCCCAAGACCCAAGAGATTTAGGGGAGTGAGATCTGGATTGTGAGGGGTGCTCTGGGAGTGTGGGACCTCCTCAGTGGCCCCATTCCAGTGTGGGAATGGGGCCACATGCAGTCCCAGGTGGGTCACTGGAACCTCATGAGGGGTAGGGCTGGGTGTCCTGGGGTGTCCAGTCACAGCCTCAGGCTACATTGTGGGAGTTTTAGGGTATGAGGCATTTGAGGTGCCGGGGACCAGCAGGGACCTCGGGCCCCTCAGGCCTCAGGAGGCGGGGCCGCCCCTCCAGGGACTGGGCCCTTAGAATGCTTGGAGGTGGGGCCCGTACCAGGATTGGGCAGCCAGAGCTCTAGGGGGGCAGGGCCAAGCGCCCAGGAGGCGGATCGAGAGGCTGGGCGTATCCTAGGATTGGGCAGTCGGAGCGACGGAAGGCGGGGCCGCGAGCCAGGCGCGTCCCAGGACCAGCAGTCGGAGACCCAGGCCGGCAGTCGGGGCGCTGGGCGGGGTTCACAGGTGCCAGGGGCGGGGCCCTGGGGGCGGAGGGGGCGGGACCAGGCTCAGCGGGGGATGGGGGCGTCTCCTCCCTCGCTCCCTCCCTCCGTCGGGCCGGGCCCCCTCACCCGTGGCGGCTGCTACGTTGGCCGCGCTCCAGCGAGATGAGGTAGGCGGCGAGCTTGGCGTCGCTCCAGCCGCTGCGGCGCCGCAGGTCCACCCAGGGCCCGTGCGCCTCGCCCAGGTACACGCGCCGCACGTCGTACTTCTTCCGGGATTCGAGCCGCCGCCGGGCCCGGTCCGACTCCGTGAGCCGCGGGCGGCCCCGCGCCTTGCGGCCCGCCGCGCCCTCCTCGGCGGCCACCTCCCCGCCCGCGCCCGCCTCAGCCTCCGCCTCCGCCTCGGGCTCCGGCGCCCGCTCCGCCATCCCCCCCTCCCTGGTTACCAGCCTCCCCCGTTGTTAGGAGCCCGGCCGGAAGTGGCGCGCATGTTTCGCGCCGACGGGAAATTTCTCATGGACTCTCACTGCCTCACGGCGCCAAAAGAAGATCGAGAGCGGAAGCTGCGCATGCGCACAATAAGCGCCAGCAACAACCCACTCTCCCCTTACTCCCTTCTCCGTTACACTTTCTGACTAGGCAGAGACGGAGGGGGTAGCTGAAGGTTTGAGGCTGATCCGGGAAGAAAGAGCCAGGAGAGCCCGTAGACCCTGGGGTGATGGGGGCTTCTTCCTCCGCACCTTTATCCTGAATGCATTGTGGGGATGACAAGGGAAGGGGTGGGAACTGTCCAGGAAAGGCGGACGGAAGGCCAGCGGCTCGACCCGTCAGTTCTGGATGATGTCTCCATTACTTGAAAAGACGTGACACTAGGCATTAAAGGGGCAGGGACGCTACACTGCCAGAGAGGAGGCAAGGCAGCCCCAAGCCGGAAAACTTTTATTTGCTGTACACTAAAAGGTCATCTCATGCTTTCACACCAGTCCACAGCCTGTGCTCCTGTGACTGCTCAGGCTCAGCTCTGGCTCTGCTGCTGTCGCTGGTGATTGTTTTCCTCTTCTTCCTGATCCTCGGGTGGGGTCAGGGGTGGCTCCTCCAGCCCTGAGGATGCCAGGAGCTCCCCGGAGGACCCTGACAAGCGGAAGACCACCGGGATGCGGGCCAGGGCTGGGTTGGTCTCCTGCAGGCCCTGGATCCACTTGGCCAGCGTGGCCTGGTCATGGGCACCCGCCATGCATATGGCGAAGACAGGGCCTTCCTCCACTGTCGGGAGAGACAGGCCCTCAGTTTGTGCAGTAGGGACTGGGGCAGCCCCCTCAAGCCCACACCCCTTCCAAGCCAAGGATGGGGGCTTTAAACTCCCTTTTGCCTTTTGTGTGTGTCCAAGCCTTTGCACATGCTCTGCCTAGCCTGCCTGTCCCACGCTTCACCTAGGTGACACCTCCTGGCTCAAGTTTCCACCAGGAAATCCTCCTGACTCCCACCTGAGGCTGAGTTGTGTGCTCCTCCCCTGGGACCCCAAGATGTAACTTGTCTGATCCACCGCTGGCCTGAAGGAAGGGACTGGGCCTGTCCTGGTCATGCCCAGTAGCCAGCACAGAGGTGCTCCATAAATGTTTGAAGGAGGAAATGACTGAGGGCTGACAGGTCTGGAGCCCCTGAACGGTGAGTTTTGTGCTTTCGTGGGGGGAGGTGGTGGTGGGGTGGTGTGTGTGTGTGTGTGTGTAACTGGAGTAGGTCTCAGCCTGGGCCCCATCCCTCGACTCCAGAGGTGGCACCCCATCCCGTGCAGTGTTCAGAATCCTACCCATCCCAGTTTTTACCTTCATTGATGTTAAACTCGTAGTCATCCCAGCTGCTCCTCCCGTAGGCCAGGTCTAGCTGCATGGGGTAGTAGAGGTTCCACTCCTCTGGAACCTCCTCCACTTCCTAACCCGGGGGCGGGGGGGAGGGGAGGTGCAGGCAGAGTCAGAGGCCCAGGATGTTGCAGCCACCTGCCGCCTCTCCCCCGGCCCCTGCCCTCCCATCCCCCCACCCCCCTCCCCACCTTTGAGCCAACTCACTCTTACCACCCCCGACTCCCGCTTTGGGTCCTCACCCTCTCCTCGGGGGGCAGCAAGTCAGCTCTGAGGATGTGGTAATAGACGCATTTGTCTCGAAGCCACAGGGAGAAGGGACCCTCAACGAAGATCGGGCGGGCTGGGTTGTGGTGGGCCAGGGCGGCCTGCTGATCAGGACTCTGGATTCCTGGTGTGGAGACACACATTCCCGGGGCGTCCTGGCTGAGGGGCTGTGCCCAGAGGCCCAGGGAGGCCACCCAGCAGGACTGCTAAGAACCCGGCGCTCGCTCCCTCCCTCCCTTCGCAGGACCTTACCTATGATGTGGGGCTCCGTGGGATCCGTGGCATCTGTGGAGTCTTTGGACAAAGGCATCTGCAAAGAAAGTTGGGGTGGAAGCTTGTGGCCCCACAGCCCCTACGGAGGAGCCCGGGAGAGAGAAATGGGGATTCCAGTGAATTCAGGGCCCCTCTTGGGTCTGTCTACTGGGCCTCCCACAATCACTCGAGCCCACCGCCTTCTTGCTTCTATCTAATTGGGTAAGAGCCACTGACCCTGGATATACTCACATGGAGGGAACCCTGGAGCTGGCCCACCTGCATTAAAATCCTGGCTCTGCCACTGTCCGCATGACCTTGGCTAAGTCACCGTGTGCCTCAGTTTCCCGAATTCAAAATGGGGGCAATAACAGCACTTAGTTGAGATGGTTCTAAAATGCTGAGAACGATGCCTGGCACGTGCTAAGTGCTCAGTGCATGTGAAATTTAAAAAAGGAAAAGAATTTCATGCAAACAGAATATGCCAGGAAGGAGACACAAGAAGCAAGTCACAGTGTTTGCCTCTGTGGACGGCAGGGAGGGAAAGAATAGCCTTTTGTAGCTTTCTAATTTTACACTCTGAAATGTGATTTTAAAAACTAAATGAGGGACTTCCTTGGTGGTCCAGTGGTTAAGACTTTGCCTTCCAGTGCAGGGGGTGTGAGTCGATACCTGGTTGGGGAGCTAAGATCCCACATGCCTTGCGGCCAAAGAATCAAAACATAAAACAGAAGCAATATTGTAACAAATTTAAGAAAGATTAAAAAAAATAATGGTACACATCAAAAAAAAAAGTCTTAAAAAAAAACAAAACAACTAAATGAGGGAATTCCCTGGTGGTCCAGTGGTTAGGACTCGACACTTTCACTGTGGTGGCCCAGATTCAATCCCTGGCTGGGGAACCAAGATCCTGCAAGCCAAGCAGCGTGGCTAAAAAACAAAAACCAAAACTAAATGAAATTCATTTTTGAAAAAAATGTGCATACTCTGACTGAAATACCTATGAGTGGACAACTGCTGGCACACATATCCTCCACCCTTTCAGGTTAAAAAGAATGGACTCCTTTGGGACTTCCCTGGCGGTCCAGTGGTTCAGACGTCGCCTTCCAATGCAGGGGGTATGGGTTCGATCCCTGGTCAGGGAACTAAAATCCCACATGCCTTGCGGCCAAAAAACCAAAACATAAAACAGAAGCGATACTGTAAGAAATTCAATAAAGACTTTAAAAATGGTCCACATCAAAAAAAAAAATCCAAAAATACTTAATTAAAAAAAAAGGGGCTCCCAGCCATATTATTAAGTGAGAACAGCAAAAGGCGAGGTGCAGAATATGTGTATGTATAATGCGCTGCCATTGGAGAAACATCTTTAAAAGTGTAGGTTTTGCTCCTGGGCCCTTTTACTGGACAATATATTTATACCGATTTTTCATTTCAAATTTAACACTATGGATTTTTTCTTTTTTTAACATTTTGATTGTATATCTTTTTCTCTCACAGTCAAAATCTTGGTTCCTATTACAAGTAATACACATGCTTATTTGACTTATCCATCAATATACATAAATGATTCTGATATTACAGCTGACCATAACGCTAGGGGATTAAGTTCAGGATTCTCAGAATGCAGGCCACTAAGGATGTCAGACAACAGTGACTCAGAATTTTTTTCTCTCAGTGGTTATGCTGTCAATTGGATATTTAGCCACATGTGTTTGTTTTCAACTTTGGCGGGTTCTTTCCCCTCTTTTTTGATTATATATATATATATATATATTTTTTTTTTTTTTTTTTTTTTTTTTTTGCAGTACGCGGGCCTCTCACTGTTGTGGCCTCTCCCGTTGCGGAGCACAGGCTCTGGACACGCAGACTCAGCGGCCATGGCTCACGGGCCCAGCCGCTTCGCGGCATGTGGGATCTTCCCAGACCGGGGCACGAACCCGTGTCCCCTGCATTGGCAGGCGGACTCTCAACCACTGCGCCACCAGGGAAGCCCTATATATATATTTGATAGTCTAAACATTTCCATAGTTTAGAAGCCAACCCATATTAAATAGATGTCTCCCTCCCATTCCTTTTCTCTCTACCCCCATCTCCTCTGCCCGCCCAGAGATGACCATTTTTACCCATATCTGACTTATCTTTGCATTACTTATTTTTAAAATTTTTTTATTTTTTGAGCACGCCGCCTGGCTTGCGTGATCTTAGTTCCCCGACCAGGGATTGAACCCGGGCCCTTGTCAGTGAGAGCTCTGAGTCCTAACCACTGGATCGCCAGGGAATTCCCTGCATTATTTATTCTTGTGAAAATAAACAAATAGATATATGCCTTTTTATTTCTCCTCCCTTCTCACACTTTAGGTGGCTTACTACACCACGTGCATGCCTCACCCTTTCACTTTTTTCACCAGTCTTTGATTGAGGTGCCACAGTGGACATGGACAAGTCTCTCGATGGATACTTGGATTGTTCCCATGCTAAATCTAGGTGGTGTCAAACAACAAGGTCCTACTGTATAGCACAGGGAACTATATTCAAGATCTTGTAATAAAGTATAATGGAAAAGAATCTGAAAAAATATGTATG
This sequence comes from Mesoplodon mirus, assembly GCF_964341445.2. NCBI lineage: Eukaryota > Metazoa > Chordata > Mammalia > Artiodactyla > Ziphiidae > Mesoplodon > Mesoplodon mirus. Next base: position 40,473,551 of record NC_138980.1, read on the forward strand.
TATACATATATATATATATATATATATATATATATATATAACTGAATCACTTTGCTGTACACCAGAAACTAACACAACATTTAAAATCAACTATACTTCAATAAAGTTTTTTAAAAAATCTAGGTGGTGTAGGTGATCATTTTACCATGTTTTCAACCCTTCTGTATGCACTTTTAATAATGAAATGGGAAAAAAGGGATATTTAAATACAAAGGATATATATGCAAAAAATAAAGTATACATCTGCATGCAAATGCATAAATCTCTTGGGAAGGAGGCATGGAAGTGGTCACCTCTGGGGAAGTAGCCTGGGGGCTAAAGGGTCAGGGTACGAGAGGGGAACTCTTCACTGTGTGTTCTTGTGTACCGTTTGGCTTTTTTTTTTTTCCCGCTGCACCGCATGGGCTTGCAGAATCTTAGTTCTCCGACCAGGGATCGAACCCATGCAGTTCCCTGTTTGGCTTTTTAATACATTACTCTTTTTGGGGGGGGGGGTGGCGGTGTGCCGCCCGACTTGTGGAATCTTAGTTCCCTGACCAGGGATGGAACCCAGGCCCTCCGTAGTGAAAGCGCAGAGTCCTAACCACTGGACCACCAGGGAATTCCTTTTAATGCATTACTTTAAAAAACAAAGAAATGAGTTAAAAACTGCACTTCCTCTGCAATATGTTCTCTCACTGGGACACCGCATCACCACTCTCCTAGCCCCTCTGTCCTCTTCGCCTTGCCCCCAATCCAACACCATCCACACGGCCCCCAAGGGGCGCTTTCAAAAGCGCAAATCCTTCCAGAAACTTGACTTGCACCCTAACCCTCCTCTTCTTAAAACCTCCCCGTGGCCCTCTCATCACTAACCCGGTGTCCTACATGCCTCTTCTCTCTCACCCCAACTCCCTGCTCCGGCCAAAGGAAGCCCTTTCAGCATCTCCAGCCACTCCCAGCCACACTCGAGCCCTGGCCCATGCTGCTCCCTCTGCCTGGAATGCTCTCCTCACCTCTTCTGTTCTGCCTGCGCCCAGCTCACCCTCACCTCCTCCAGGAAGCCCTCCCTGCTCCCTTTTGGGCTCCTGCAGCCCCCAGGGCTTCTCCATCTCCAAACCAGCAGTTCTGAGGGAAACCATTAACTGGGGTCTGCCTCTAGGACCAGACGACAAGTGCTGTGAGGGGCTCTCTTCTGGTCCCCCGTGTGGCCCGGCATGAGTGGGACCCCCAGGATATGGGGAATATTTCATTTAGTCATTCGACAAGCAGCTGTGGAATGTCCGCTTTGTGCCAGAACCTGTGCTGGGCCTTGGGAGACACAGGTGAAACTGAGTCACGGGGAACCAGGCTCAACCAGGGTGGTCAGGAAAGAGGTCCTGACGAAAGGTCGGTGGAACTCAGACCTGAAGGAAGTGAAGTCCCGGAGGAAGGGTGTTCCTGGCAGAGGGAACAGCAAGCACAAAGGCCTCAGGAGGGAGCTGCCACAGACTGCTCAAGGAACAGAAAGCCACGTCCGGAATACAGTGAATGTGGGGAGAGGGGCCGAGGTCAGAGGTCAAGCTGTGCCAAGGGCCCTGGACTCTAGCGGAGGCTCTGCCAGCGAATCACGGCCTGTCTCACCACAATCACTTGGGCTTACTAAAGGGGGCCCTGCCCCAGAGGCGGCCGAGGATGTGGACGGGGTGGATACCTGATAGACGGTGACCCTGGCACTGAGGTCGGGCTCCATGTGCCGCAGGGCCAAACTGGCCAGGTCCACTGGGTCCTTGGGCAGGTCCCGGGGCACGGGGAAGGGGTTGATATTCTTGAAGCGGGTGAACCACAGCTTCATGCGCACAAACTTGAGCATGGGGTAGCTTTTGCGTCCAAATATCTGAATGAGCAGGAACTCCGTCTCCTTGTTGGGCATCACCCCTGTGCCAGGCAGATGGAGGCTGAGCCTCAGGGAGGGAGCAGAAGAGGGAAGGGATGATGGGAGACAGAGATGAGCAAGAGATGGGGGTGGGCGCGCAGAGGACGAAGCCAGACAGAGAGAGAGGAGAGGAGTCAGAGCCAAGGAGCCATGGAGGGCCCCGAGACCCTGGAGAGGGAGGTGGCCCCCGCCCCCGCCTGAGCTGGCCTGCTGGCCTCACCGTGGTTCTCCATCTGCTCCAGGACAGCGATCCCGCACTCCTGCTGCCGTGGGTAGTGGAGGAAGATGCTGTGGAAGATGTTGCGAGGCCGGAAGACCTCCTTGGGGAAGATGTCAAGCAGCAGGTTGTAGACAGCCAGGTCCCGCTCGACACCATACTCCCGCATCTTGCGCAGGGCCAGGTAGATGAATTCGACGTGGCCCCGCTTGTGCACGTTGTACTGCGTAAAGTTCTGCACCGCCTGCACGAAGCTCGCCTTGTCCCGCACCCCATCTGGCGCCTGCCTAAACAGCTCCTCGTGGGGTGCCAGGGCCTTGACCGGCCCCCTCGGGGGTTCGGGTGGGCGTGGGACCAGCGACGAGTCAGGGTTGTGGGCGGCTGTGCTGCAGTGGAGGCCCCGCAGGGCCTGGGGCGGCACCTGCGGATAGAGAACCACTGCTGGAATGTGGGTCTCCCAGTGCCCCCGGGGGGACTGCCGCACTGGCTCTTTGCTCAGAAAGGTGCCAGCAGGCCTCCCTAAGGGCCTCTGAAGCAGTGTGGTGCGCGGGTTACAGACCCATGATCAGGCACCATCACAAAGTGTGAGAGAGCAATGGTAGCGCCCCGACGGAGGCAATGTTCACCACGACGACAAACACACACCCTCTGACGCAGCAATCCTGCATCTGGTATTTAAATCGGATAGTTCTAAAAGCACCTGCACCAAATGACTTTTGTGCATCTGCTGCGTCAGTGGAAATGGCCCAAATGTGCATCGGCGAGGAAATAACTTAGCAAATGGCCAAGAACCCGGACAAGGAGCACCTACCGCTGTAAGGCACACTGAGGAAGTCTTGTGTGACTGGAGTGAGCCCCAAGGTATATCATTAAATGAAAAAAAAGCAAGGTATGAAACAGTGTGTACAGTAGCTTCCCATTTGTGTAAAAAAAAAAGAAAACAACAGCTTATATATAGTTGGTCCTCATTATTTGCGAATTCCATGTTTGCAAATTTGCCTACTTGCTAAAATTCATTTATACTCCCAAAGCCAATACTCTTGGCACTTTCTGGCCATTTGCAGACACGTGCAGGGGGGTGGAAAGTTGAGTTGCCCAGCGCCTATATTTCCAGCTGAGATGGAACAAGGCAATGCTCGGCCTTCTTGTATCAGCCCCCATGCTGTCAACAAGTGTCCTTTTATTTTATATTGTATTATTTTATTTTATTTTTTGGCCGTGCTGCATGTCTTGCGGGAACTAGTTCCCCAACCAGGGATCGAACCTGGGTTCCCGGCAGTGAAAGCACTGAGTCCTAACCGCTCGACTGCCAGGGAATTCCCAACAAGTGGGAATTTATTACTATTTTAAAATTTTTGGCTGTGTTGGGTCTTCGTTGCTGTGCGTGGGCTTTCTCTAGTTGTGGCGAGCGGGTGCTACTCTTTGTTGAGGTGTGCAGGCTTCTCATTGCAGTGGCTTCTCTTGTTGCGGAGCACGGGCTCTAGGCATGTGGGCTTCAGTAGTTGTGGCTCACGGGCTCTAGAATGCAAGCTCAGTAGTTGTGGCGCACGGGCTTAGTTGCTCCGCAACATGTGGGATCTTGCAGGACTGGGGCATGAACCTGTGTCCTCTGCATCGGCAGGCGGACTCTCAACCACTGCGCCACCAGGGAAGCCCTGTTTTCTGCATCTTTTTTGTTGATTTGTGGTTGAAAAGGACCCCTAAGCCTGCCTAGTGTTCCTACGTGCAAGAAAGCCCTGCTGTTCCTTAAAGAAGATACATGTGGTAGGTAAGCTCAGGCATGAGTTATAGTGCTGTTGGCCATGAGTTCAATGTTAATGAATCAAAAATCTATATTAAATAGAATGTCTTGGGCTTCCCTGGCGGCGCAGTGGTTGGGAGTGCGCCTGCCGATGCAGGGGACACGGGTTTGTGTCCCGGTCCGGGAGGATCCCACATGCCGCGGAGCGGCTGGGCCCGTGAGCCATGGCCACTGAACCTGTGTGTCCGGAGCCTGTGCTCCGCAACGGGAGAGGCCACAGCAGTGAGAGGCCTGCGTACTTCAAAAAAAAAAAAAGAAAAAAGAAAAAAGAATGTCTTTTTTTTTTTTTTTTTCGGTACGCGGGCCTCTCACTGTTGTGGCCTCTCCCGTTGCAGAGCACAGGCTCCGGACGCGCAGGCTCAGTGGCCATGGCTGACGGGCCCAGCCGCTCCGTGGCAGGTGGGATCCTCCCGGACCGGGGCACAAACCCGTGCCCCCTGCATCGGCAGGCGGACTCTCAACCACTGCGCTACCAGGGAAGCCCAAAAGAATGTCTTTAAACAGAAACACACATACAACAAGGTTATGATTAACTGGTTGATGAAAATGTTATGACCTGAGGCTCACAGGGACCCTATCCCGTATCTCCCCTGGCAGCAATGGTTTGGTATTCGCTAATTCAGCGTATGCAGTGACTTTCTAGAATGTTACTATAAATAATGAGAATCGACTGTATGGATACATATATTTTGCTTTTGTGAAAAACATCTCTGGAAGGAAGTACAATAAGTGGGCAACATCTTGCCTCTAGAGAAGGGAGCTAAGCGGTGGCCAGGCAAGAGAGAGAGAGACCCTTGTCACAGTATAGCCTCAGAACTTTTTGAATTTTGAACTATACTGTCTGCTGTAATTACCTATTTAAAAGATAGATTTCAAAAACTGAGTTGAGGGAATTCCCTTGCAATTCAGTAGTTAGGACTCCATGCTTTCAATGCTGAGGGCCTAGGTTCAATCCATGGTCAGGGAACTAAGATCCCACAAGCCGCGTGGCATGGCCAAAAAAAAAAAAAAAAAAAAAAAAAATTGAGTTGAAAAAAGAAAATGCAGATTCTGGAGTCAGCAGGAGCCTCGGCTTGACTGTCCTCCACCCGGTGATACCCACATCCCACTCTACTGCTCAGGCCTCTCTCCCCATCTATTATGATTGTACCTCCCTTGGGTCAAGGAGATCTTGTTCCCCAGAGTGGGGAGTGCATGCTGCTGGGAGCAGGTCAGATCCCTCTAGAACAGAAGTTGGCAAACTACAGTCTGTGGGGCAAATCCAATCAGCTGCCTGCTTTTGTCAATAAAGTTTTATTGGAACACAGCCATATGCCTTCATTATGTCTGGTCTGGGGCTGGTTTGTGCTGCAGTGGCAGAGTTGAGTAGTTGTGACAGAGACCACATGGCCTACAAAGCCAAAAGCATTTACTGTCCTACCCTTTACAAAAAAGTTTGCCAACCCCTGCTCTAGATGGTACCCTAATAGATTTATTTTCATTTAAATTGAATGTTTAAATTAGAATGGTTATACATAAGGCATCTTTTCAAATATATGGCTAATAAGAGCTAACATTTACAGAATATTTTTTCTTTTTTTTTTGGCTGGGCTGTGTGGCTTGAGGGATCTCAGTTCCCCTACCAGGGATGGAACCTGGGCCCCCTGCAGTGGGAACGCAGAGTCCTAACCACTGGACCACCAGGGAAGTCCCTTATGGAATATTCTTATGTTCCAGGCATTGTTGAGCACTTTCTGAGAGTGAGGCTCATTTACTCTTCTCAACTGTCCATTGAAGGAGTGCCTCTTCGTGTACCCATTTTAGAGATGAGGAAACTGAGGCCCTGGGAGATGAAACAAGATGCCTGGTGCCACACAGCAGCAAAGCAGCAGAGCTGAGATTGGAGCCCTCTGTTCTGCTGCACCCAATAACCATCCCAATATCCTGCTTAGGTAAGGAGATGTTTTTTTAAAAAAAGGCATTCAGTTAAAGTGAAAGTGTGGAACTTCCCTGGTGGCGCAGTGGTTAAGAATCCGCCTGCCAATGCAGGGGACACGGGTTCGAGCCCTGGTCCGGGAAGATCCCACATGCTGCAGAGCAACTAAGCCCGTGTGACACAACTACTGAGCCTGAGCTCTAGAGCCCGTGAGCCACAACTACTGAGCCTGTATGCCACAACTACTGAAGCCCACGCACCTAGAGCCAGTGCTCCGCAACAAAGAGAAGCCACCGCAATGAAGAGTAGCCCCCAATCACTGCAACTAGAGAAAGCCTGTGCGCACCAATGAAGACCCAATGCAGCCAAAAATAAATAAATAAATAAATAAATGTATATTAAAAATAAATAAATAAAGTGAAAGTGTAGGCAACTAATACTACAGGTGGTATGTGCATAGGGCAGAAAGCAGAAAGGAAGCTCTAGAATGCTCCAAAGAAGGGGAGACACCACAAATGAGATAATGCAAATGAAATGCATAGCACAGGGCCTGGCCCAGAGGAAGTGCTCAGTGAGGGAGCTATTAATATTGTCACCATCATCACCATCCTTGTTATAATTTATGGCCGTTGATCAGCCTAGTCACTTAGGGTAAAGGAATGAAATTCAATTCACATCTTTACAAGTGAATACAGGAGTCACCCAGAGTCACCACCCAAATCTACTTAGCTCAGACCTTCTTGATTTCAAATTCAAGCCCCTCACTCATGGGGGCACCAACACTTCTTAAAAGGAGAAGAGACATTCAACTGGCCCTCAGAGCAGACAGGCCAGCCCAGACCCCCCCACCCCCACCCCCGCCACCTGGAGCTGGCTTCACTGGGAGGGCTTGTGAGCAAATCCCAGGCCTGCCTGCCTCTCTGCACCCCATGACTGGCAGTTACCTGAGAGAAGGGGGCTCCAGTGAGGGCAGTGCTGCAGATACCTCCCCAGCCCCGAGAGAGGCCCCGGGCCAGCAGGATGGCTTGGGCCCAGCTCATGCCTTTGCCGGTTGGACAACCACCTAGGAAGAGAGAAGAAAGAGCATCAGCCTGGTACCCCACCTGCTAAAGGCAATGGGACCCCTCTCTTGGGCAGAGGTCACATCCCAGACTTCATGGCTAACTCACCAGCTCCACTGGTCTCCTCATGCACAAGGTGGAGCAGCAGTGACTGTTACAATCAAGGGTCCCTGTTCTTCTGGGCCAAACCCTTCACTATCTTGAGGAATTTGCTCCTGCATTCGTCCCCCTCTCTACCAGATCATTCTGTTTTGTTTAACAGCTTTATTTGTGTACCATACAGTTGAACCTAAGTACAAAATTCAATGTGTTTTCAGTAGTTGACCCTTGAACAACACTGGTTTAACTGCATGGGTCCACTTACACGCTGATTTTTTTTCAGTAAATATGTACTACAGTACTACATGACATGTGGTTGGTTGAATCTAAGGATGTGGAACCGTGGATATGAAGGGCGGACTATAAAGTTATATTTGGATTTTTAACTGTGAGGAGGGTTGGCACCCCTAACCCCTACATTGTTCGAGGGTCAACTGTATATTCACAGAATTGTGCAACCACCACTAAATCTAATTTTAGAACACTTTTGTCACCCCCCCCCAAAAAACACCTATACCCATTAGCAGTCCCTCTATTTCCCCTCACCCTCAACCCTAGGCAACCCCTAATCTAGTGTCTATAAATTTGCCTACTCTGGGAATTTCATATAAATGGAATCATATAATATGGGCTCTTTTGTGACTGCCTTCTTTCACTTAACATGTTTTCAAGGTTTATCCACGTTGTAATATGTATCAGACTTCATTCCTTTTAATTGCCAATAATTTTTCATTATATGGGTGTAACCATATTTTATTTATCCATTCAATTGATGAACACTTGCAGTTCTTCCTACTTTTTGACTATATGACTATTGCTGCTATGAACACTTGTGTAGCTTTTGTATGAACACATGTTTACACTTCTCTTGGGTATATACTTAGAAATCAAATTGCTGGGACATATAGTAACTCTGTGTTTAATCGTTTGAGAAACTGCCAAAGTGTTTTCCGAAGTGGCTGCACCACTTTACATCCCCACCAGCAATGTATGAGTTCCAATTTTTCTGCATTCTTGCCAATACTTGCTGTTGTCTTTCTTTTTGATTACAGACATCCTAATGGGTGTGAAGTGGTATCTCATTGTGGTTCCGATTTGCATTTCCCTAAAAGTTGATGATGATGAGCATCTTTTCATGGGCTTATTGGCCATTGTGTATCTTCTTCAGAGAAATGTCTATTTAGATCCTTTGTCCATTTAAAAATTAGGTTATTTATCTTTTTATTATTGAGTTATTTATATATTCTGGATACTAGAAGCTTATGATTTACAAATACTTTCATTCTTTGAATTGTCTTTCACTTTCTTGATGTTATTGTTTGCAGCACAAATGTTTAATTCCAGTGAAATCCAATTTCTGTTTTACTTTTGTAGCTGTGCTTTTGATGTTTTATCTAAGAAACCATTGCCTGACCCAAGGTCATGAAGATTTACTCCTATGTTTTCTTCTAGAAGTTTTGTTTGTTTGTTTTGGCCACACCTCGTGGCTTGTGGGGATCTTAGTTGCCCCACCAGGGATGGAATCCGTGCCCCCTGCAGTGGAAGCTCAGAGTCCTAACCACTGGACCACCAGGGAATTCCCCTCTGATCCATTCTGAATTAATCTTTGCGAATGGTGTGAGGAAGGGGTTCATTTCATGTAGATATCCAGTTGTCCTAGTACTATTTGTTGAAGAGACTATTTTTTTTTCTCCTTGTCACTCTTGTTGAAAATCAATTGACCATAAATGTAAGGGTGTACTTTTGGGCTCTCAATTTAATTCTCTTGATCTATGTGTTGAGCCTTATGCCAATACCACACTGTTGTGATTATTGTAGCTTGTAGGTTCTGAAATTGGGAAGTGTTAAGTCCTCCTATTTTGTTCTTCTTTTACAGTATTATTTGGCTATTCTGGATCCCTCACTATTACATATAAATTTTAGAATCAGCTGTCAATTTCTGGAAAAAATCCAGCTGGGATTCTGGTAGGGATTGTGTTGAATCTGTAGAACAGTTTGGGAAATATTGGTATCTTAATAATATTGTCTTCTGATCCATGAACATGGGATACCTCTCCATTAATTTAGATCTTCTTTAATTTCTGTCAATGATGTTTTACAGTTTTCAGTGTAGAAGTCCTTTACTTCTTTTGTTAAATTTATTTGTAAGTATCTTATTCTTTATGAAGCTATTGTATAATTTCATTTTCACATTGTTCATTGCTAGTGTACAGAAACACAATTTATTTTTATGTGTTGATCTTGTATCTTGCAACCCTGCTGAACTTGCATTAGTCCTAATCGTTTTTTTTTTTAAATTGAATTCCCTGAGATTTTCTACATACAAGATCATGTCACCTGCAAACAGAGTTAGTTTTACCTCTTCCTGTCTAATCTGGATGCCTTTTATTTCTTTTTTTTGCCCAAGTGTCCTTGCTGGACCTCCAGTACAGTGTTGAATAGAAGTGGCCAGGGTGCACATCCTTGTCTTGTTCCTGATCTTAGTGGGGAAAGCATCCAGTCTTTCATCATTAAATACAATGTCAGCTGTGGGTTTTTCACAGATGACCTATCAGGTTGAGGAAATTCCTTTCCATTGCTAGATGCTGAGTATTTTTATAAGAAAGGGCATCAGATTTTGTCAAATGCTTTTTTTTTGCTTCTATCAAACTAATCATGTGGTTTTTGTCCTTTAATCTATTAATATGGTACATTACATTAACTGATTTTCAAATGTTAAACTCGTATTGCATTCCTCGGGCAAATTCCACTTGGTCATGGTGTATAATTCTTTTTATATGTTGCTAAAATTGGTTTGCTAGCATTTTGTTGAGGATTTTTGTATCCATGTTCATAAGAGATATTGGTCTGTAGTTTTCGTTTCTTGTCGTGTCTGTTTGGTTTAGTTTCGGGGTAATGTTGGCCTCATAAAATGAGTTGGGAAGTATTTGGATCACTCTTATTACCGTTTAAACTTTCTCTAGCATCTTCTTCCGCCTCTGCTCCACATCTCTGCTCCATTTATAGCACAGCTTCTCCCAAGAGATGTCTACATGCTGTGTTCCCTCCTCGCTCTCTCCAACTTTGCTGCTGCCCCAACCACTCCACTGACACCTCTCCTGTAAAGACTCCTTGTGTCTTCTACATTTAACAAAGCCAGTGGTTATTTCTTTGGCTCATTTTGCTCAATTTCTCAGAAGGATTTGGCATAGGTGAGGTCCTCCTCCCACCTTGACACTCTTGATTTTCTTCCTAGCACCCAGGTCTATTTCCCAACCATTCAGTAAGACCTGCTTCCTTCTCTAAAGTTTGCAATGTTTGCAAACTTGAATTTGCAGATGAATCACCAAAGATCTTGTTAAAATGCAGATTCTGATTCAGTGGGTCTGGGGTGGAGCCAAAGACCATACCTCTAACAAACTTCCAAGTGTTGCTGATGCTGCTAGTCTGGAGACCACATTTTGAGTAATAAGGCTGCAAAGAGTCCCACGTTCTGAATTTATCTGTCTGCTACCCTAAGGCATCATTCAGCTTCCAAGAGAGGTTCCTCTCCTCTCTGTTTTCCTGTAGGCAGCTCTAATGGTTCTTAAACTTTGTTCATATTAGAATTATCTAGGGAGCTTTAAAAATCCCCTTGTCCAGGCCATACCCCAGATATACTGAATCAAAATATCTAGAGGCATGGCCCAGGTATCAGCATTTTTTTTTTTTGCGGTACGCAGGCCTCTCACTGCTGTGGCCTCTCCCGTTGTGGAGCACAGGCTCCGGACATGCAGGCTCAGTGGCCATGGCTCACGGGCCTAGCCGCTCCGCGGCATGTGGGATCTTCCCGGACCGGGGCATGAACCCATGTCCCCAGCATCAGCAGGCGGACTCTCAACCACTGCGCCACCAGGGAAGCCCCAGGTATCAGCATTTTAAAGCACTCCAATGACTGTAACATGCAGCTGAGATTAAGACGTTAATCTAAACCTTTGCTATTCAAAGTGTGTCCCAGGGACCAGCTGCATTGGTTATTATCATCTGTGAGCTTATTAGAAATGCAAAATCTCAGCCCTAACCCAGACCTGCTGAATCAGAATCTGCATTTTAACAAAAGTCCAGGTTTCTCCTCTGTGTGTTAAAGTCTGAGAAATGATGATCTATGCCCTGAGCTCCAGCCTCCATACCTAAATGCCACTTTGATGTATTCCCCAGCCATCTCAAACTTATGTTGCTCCAAATTATATCCCTGCTGAAACTTGTTCCTCCTCATCCTAGCCAATGACATCACCATTCCTAGTCATTCAGACCACAAACCTGGGAATTCTGAGTCCACTGTGTCCCTCACTCCCCCATCCAATCCATCAGCTACTGCTGTTGACTGCTTCCAAATCCACCTCAAATGCATCTATTTCTCTCCATCCGCAGGCCACCACTCCAGTCCATGATCTCTTTCCACCTACCCAGCCTCACACTTCTTTCCTTACCTGCCTCCACTCAATTCTCCCCCCAGTGGTCAGAGGGAGCTTTTTAAATGTAAACTAAATTCAGTGTTCTCTGCCTAAAATCACTAATGTTATATCACACAAGATAAAATCAGACAGGGTCCGCCCCTCCAAACTCAACTCTTAGTACTGGCAGCTCCAGCTACACCGTTTCTTAAACAAAATGACTTTATTCTAGTCTCAGAGCCTTTGAACTTGCTTCTCCTTCTGTAAATTTCTCGGCCGCCCCACCCCGCCCCCATCAGTCCAGAGCTGTCTCTGGTCATTCAGGTCTACAGTCAAATAAGAAGCCTTCCCTGACCACCGCCCCACTCCCAATCTAAAGTCCCATCACCCTGATGAATGCATTTTTAGCAATTATTAGCATCTGAAATCACATGTTTCATTTACTTCTGATTTGTTCAATGTCTGGCTTCCCGGGGAGCTCGGGGATTTTTGTGTCCCTTATTGCTGCGTCTCCAGGACCTGGGACAGTACCTGGTATATGGTGGGTACCCAGCAAGTATCAGTTAATGGGAAGAGCTAAATTTCTACAAAACTTCTAAAAATCTTAATCCCTAGGCAGGGTGTACCTACAGCAGCTCTGAGGCTGGCTGCCAGGATTTTGAGTCCCTTCGGAGAAAGGGACAGACGCGGGGTCGAATTCCAGCCTAGCTGCTGACTTGCGGCGTGACCTTGGGAGAAGGCTTTAACCTCTCTGAGCCTCAGCTGTCTCATCTGAAAAATTAGAGATTAGGGATGTGGGGAGGCGGGTACAGAGAGGGCGGCTTTTTCCGCCACATCCCCGCCCCGTACCCGGAAAGGTCACGGTGCCCTGGCCCTGCAGCCGCGGCCCTCCGGGGCCGCCCTTCCGCACTGCCAGCACAGAACGGGCCGCCCCGGGGCCCAGATGTTCGCGCTTGCCTCCCCACGCGCGACCTACCTACTCACGCGGCTGGCCGCGGAATCCCGGCCGGTCCTACCCTGCCGCTGGGCGCCGCCATGTTGCACTATCCGGGTCACGGGCCGCCAAGGAGACAGCAAATCAAGAACACCAGTTTCGAGAGGTCCCTCCCCCAAGAGAGGAGCACCAATAGGAAGGCGGCAAGGCCTTGGTCCCGCCTCTTAATGTGCCAGGCCCCGCCCGCAATGAGGCAAGCGGCACCTCCTACCTAGGAATTAAGGAGTTTTGGTCCGGGAAGGAGTGAGTTAGTGCCCCATTCCCGGGCTGGGAGGCTGGACTTGGGGTGGGTGGGTGGGGCCTGTGAATCCAACTGGCAGCCCCAGTTTTCCCACCTGAAATGTGGGAATGAAATATTAAAGGTGGAAGTGATGTGGATTCCTTCATTTGTTCAACAAACATTTGAGCCAGGTGCTGAGGATTGAACACTAACATTAGGGAAGGTGGCAGGCTCTGCTAATCTAGCTTCATGGGTCTGGGCTAGTGCTTAAACCATCTGTGCATCGATTGTCTCAACCCTGCGGGGGCGGGGCTTGAGGGGCGGGGCCACGCGGAAGAGAGGGGCGGGGCCTAATTTGCCTTGTCCCCTCCACAGGTGTGTAGCCATCCTCCTCTCCCTGGCCATCATCAGTACCCTTTGCTGGTACAACCTGCTCTCTGTAGAGACAATCAACATCAACCTCACTCTGTAAGGGTCAGCTGGGCCCAAGTGGACATTCTCCACTTCACCCCTATTCCATGCTCCTGTAGGGGTGGGGAGTCGGCAGCATGGGGAAAGGGGGTGGACACTGCTGAGGATGTCCAGAGGAGGGAGATATCCCTCCAGGAAGGTTCTCTGAGTGAGGCTGGCCCAGCTAAGGAGCCTCATGGGCCAGCCCACTGTCTGTCTCTACCTCAGCCCAGGCAGAGCCCAGACCTGGGCCTTGACCCCTCCATGCCAGACCCCCAGCTGCCCTGTCCAGAGATGTCCAGAGTGGGGGTCCAGTGGTGCCCCCACTCCTCCCATCCCATGGACTGTGGCTGATGACTCTGGTGACCTGCTCTGTGTAGATGGGATCCAGCTGCGTGCGACTGGGGGTCACATTCCCTCAATCCCCTGTCCACTTCTGAGCCCTGCTCCCTTCAGACCTGGTGGTGATTCTCCACAACAAAGATCACTTGTTCCCGTGTTACCATGCAGTTTCTCTCTTTGGCTTCTCCTCCTTCTATAAAGACCCTTGGAGACACCACCTTTCCCACTACTCTGCCCGCATGCTTTGAACATCTCCTGTGGGCTTGGTTACCATAAGCTCCAAGAGGACAGGGAGATTTTGGTTGTTTGTTTGGTGTGATGTCCCCAGCATTAGGGATGGAGCCTGGAACATGGGAAGTGCTTAATAGATGTTAGCTACAAAAATGAGTAAACGAATGGGTGAATGCTCCTGAAGTTCACCCGAACCTTTAAAGCCTGCAAACGGTCCCTTGTGACAGCCCCATGTGACTGCCTTCGGCATGCCCGACTAATTTACCTTGCCACTGCCTTCGCCCCTCTTTCTCCAGCCCCGGGACAGGCTGCATTACCTTGTAGAATTCTATGCCCATCTGTCTGTGTCTGTGTCTGTCACAGCCTTTTGTCAATTTTGGGCACTTGGGTCTGGAGGGCATGTGAGGGTCTTCCTGCTTCTCTCTTGCATTCACCTTCCTCTCCTTCACTCCTGATTCCCCCCCACCTTCTCCTGTCCACAGTTGGTTCCTGAGTATGGTGAGCTGCCCCCAAAGCTCACCAGTGGCCTTGATGGTGTGGCCATGGCTGGAGTCTATATAGCTGGCATCACTGTGATACGGTTCTAAAATTCGAGGGGTGATGACCTTGGCTATTGCTGGTCCTGGACATCCTAAACATTCTACGGATATACGGCATCCTGTCCGGGGCCTGAGGCTGGGGAGCCATCTCAGAGTACCCCAGAGCAGAGTGTGGGAAGGGATTGAAGCAATCTGGAAGAGCTTCCCTCAATCCTGCTGCAGCCTCAGACCCAGGGCCAAAATAAGGGAAGCTGGGCATAGGATCCTGAGGCTGTGCCCACCCCATCACGAGAAGGCTCAGAGTCACTCAACAAGCACTTATTGAGGGAATTCCCTGGCGGTCCAGTGGTTAGGACTCCACGCTTTCACTGCCAAGGGCCCAGGCTCAATCCTTGGTCGGGGAATTTAGATTCCACAAGCTGGGTGGTGTGGCAAAAAAACAAAACAAAACAAGCAAACAAACAAACAATCACACACACACACAGAAAACACAAGCATTTGTTGAGAGCCTCCTTTGTAGCAGGCACCGTTCTAAGTGTTGACGAAAAGCAGTAAGCAAAAAAAAAAAAAAGATTTCTGACCTGGGGGAGCTGGCATGCTCGTGGAGGAGATGGAAAAAAGACCCATGTTCTTTTCTTTTCTTTTTTTAAAATAAATAAATAAATAAATATTTATTTATTTGTTTGTTTTTATTTTTGGCTGTGTTGGGTCTTCTTTACTGCACGCGGGTTTTTGGCGAGCGGCGGCTACTCTTTGTTGCAGTGTGCAGGCTTCTCATTGTGGTGGCTTCTCTTGCTGCATAGCATGGGCTCTAGGCGCGTGGGCTTCAGTAGCTGCGGCACATGGTCGCGGGCTCTAGAGCACAGGCTCAGTAGTCGTGGCTCATGAGCTCTAGAGCGCAGGCTCAGTAGTTGTGGCACACGGGCTTCGTTGCTCCGTGGCGTGTGGGATCTTCCTGGACCAGGGCTCGAACCCTTGTCCCCTGCCTTGGCAGGCGGATTCTTAACCACTGCGCCACCAGGGAAGTCCGAAAGACCCATGTTCTATAGAAATATTTTCATAACTATATGCAGCTTGAAAAAATATTAAGTGCAACTTCAGAACTGTTTAGAATATGATTTGGTCTATCATCTTGTGAATCCTCAGTGATTTTGAACATAGAACACGTAACCTTTTGTAATTAACAGCAATTTTTAGTCCCTGTTTTGCTTGTGTGTAGAGCTTGATTCTTTGTGTTCTGTGTATTAATTTAGGTATTTAGATTTATGCCTCCTGTCATTCTGCCATCTCAAACAAAGCATTAGAATACTTTCATTAATTCAACAAATTAATTACTTAAAACAAATACGTGTTGTGCGCTAGATCCAGAAGGAAATATGAAATTAATTTGAAAAAGGAAAAGAAATTTAAGTTCTCCAAGTACTTAGAATCTGTTTCCAAGAAAGGGTATATTTTCATGAAGTAAAAATGTAAAATGCTACATGTAATTAACAAAAGGGCTGATATTAATAAACAGATTAAGAATTGTTCAAAAAGAAATATTTTATAGTTTGAGCTGTGCATGGTGATTACATGGGTGTATATGTATATAAAAATTCACTGAGCTCTCGATTAAGATGTGTGCATTTTACTTTAAGTAATATCTCAATTAAAAATATTTTTAAAGTGATAATTGATTCATTGAGCTATAATTTGTACACTTTTCTATATGTATGATATACTTGTAAAGTCTATGTAAACACTTCACAACCATTTGGGTGGCCATTATCAAAAAAATAGAATCTAACAAGTGAAGAAAGTGAAACTCTTGTACACTCCTGGTGGGAATGTAAACTGGTTCAGCCACCATGGAAAACAGTATGGCAGTGCCTTAAAAAAATTAAAAATGGAATTACCATATGATTCAGTAATTCCACTTCTGGGTATATACCCCAAAGGACTGAAAGCAGGGACTTGAACAGATAGTCACACACCCATGTTCATAGCAGCATGATTCGCAATAGCCAAAGCAACTCAAGTGTCCATCAGCAGATGAATGGATAAACAAAATGTAGTATATACATACAATGGAATATTATTCAGCCTTAAAAAGGAAAGAAATTCTGACACATACTACAAATAGATAAACCTTAAGGACTTTATGCTTAATGAAATAAGCTAATCACAAAGGGACAAATACTGTATGATTCCACTTATATGCGGTACCTAGAGAGTAATCAAATTATCATGGAGACAGAAAGTAGAATGATGTTTGCCAGGAGTTGGGGGAGGGGGAGAGTGGGGAATTACTGTTTAATGGGGGCAGAGTTTCAGTCTTGAAAGATGAAAAGAGTTCTGGAGATGGATGGTGGTGATGGCTGCACAAAAACATGAATGTACTTAATATCACAGAACTATACACTTAAAAATAGTACATTTTGGGGCTTCCCTGGTGGCGCAGTGGTTGGGAGTCCGCCTGCCGATGCAGGGGATACGGGTTCGTGCCCCGGTCCGGGAGGATCCCACGTACCGCGGAGCGGCTGGGCCCGTGAGCCATGGCCGCTGAGCCTGCGCGTCCGGAGCCTGTGCTCTGCAACGGGAGAGGCCACAACAGTGAGAGGCCCGCGTACTGCCAAAAAAAAAAAAAAAAAGAGTACATTTTATGTTCTATATTTTACCACAATTTTGAAAAAGTCTACTTAAAAATGATAAGTGATACAGAGAACAGTTAAGCAGAAAAAGGGAGGAGGTGCAAGAGGGGTTTGCAGTTTGAAACTGGCTGGTTAGGAGAAGGTGTCACTGAGCAGGTGATCTTTGAGTAAAGACCTGAAGGAGGTGAGTGAACCATCTGGAGATTTGGGGAACCCTTTGGGCATAAGGAACAACTGCAAAGGCCGTTGGAGTGGAGTGAACTGAGGGAAATACAAGGAGGTCAGAGTGGAGTGGTGGTGGGGCTCCTGGGCTCCCCCAGAAAGCCCTGGTTTTAGGCTATTAATTACCCCAACAGATTAACACATAAAATGGGGGGTTGGCAGGGGCAGAGGCTCCAGGCGATGACGTTTCTCGGCTCCCATAAAGCCACTTCTGCAATTCCTTGGCCTCCATGACACAGGGTGGTGGCAGGGGGAAAGAAAGATACTCACAGCCACCCTTAGGATGCCTCCACGACTCTGCGCAGCCGCAGCACATCTGCCTTCGAGATTCCTGTGATTGGCCGATCTAAGAGGCGCTACAGCCAATCAACTGCCGGTCCAGGAGGGCTAGCGCACCCTCCCCAGCACGTTGACAGCCACGTGGGCAGCTGCTGGGAGTGCTACTGCCCTCTGTTGGGCGTGCCCAGCTATAAGTAGGCGCAGTTCGCTCTGCTCAGCTGGGTCCAGGTGAAGGCACGCGTGGGCGGTGGTGGGCTCACCAACCTGGCCGCAGCCTTTAGAGCTCCCATTGTTCCTCTTCCTAGTGAGGCAGTTGCGGCTCTCATTTTCTAATTTATCCTTCCAGAAGTAGTTGATTCAAACACAGACATGTACTTTTTTTTTGGGAGGGGGTATTTTTTTTTTTTTAAACACAGAGCACAATAGTATGTGTGAAGCCCTGATGTAGACCCTTTAACACGCAGTCCTCAAAACAACTCAAAGAAAATAGCAGCTTCACAGTGGAGGGTCCTGGCAGACATCACTTTAACCAAGGGGCCGAGGTTAACATCACCAGCAATAAGTCATAGTGACATCATAAGCCCTTGGTATGGGAAGGGAACATCACCTTTCTGGGATCCTTCTCACTAACGCAAAATCCCCACTCTAATCAAGACAAACCAAACTGAGAGACAGGCTATAAAATTGCTAACCAGTACTCTTCAAAAGTGTCAAGGTCGTGAAAGACTAAGGGACTGTCACAGACCAAGGAGTCTAAGAAAACATGACAACTCAATGCCATGAGGGATCTTGGATTGGGTCCTGGAACAGAAAAAGGACATGAGTTAAAAAACTGGAGTCTGTAGTTTATTAACAGTATTGTGCCAAGGTTAATTTCTTAGTTTTGATAAGCGTACTATGGTTATGTAAGATGTCAACAGGAGGGGCAGCAGGGTGAAGGGTATTTGGGAACTCTCTGTGCTATTTTTTTTGCAACTTTTCTGTAAGCCTAAAATTATCTCCAAACAAAAAGTTAAAAAGAAACAAGCCTACTGAAGTGGACACTATTAATATGCCCATTTTCCAGAGGAGGAAACTCAACCACAGAGACGTTAAGACACCTGCCTGAGATCACACAGCCAGGAAGCACCAGGGTATGCCCCAAACCCATGGAATACGGATCCAGAGCCCCCCCCCTCCGCCCACACACACACTTAACCTCAGCACCACAGTACCTTTATTTAATTGAAACAAAGTGCTGCATATTCTGCTGTCATCTTTGTCTATCTCACGTGTTCCCTGTTGATAGATCTACAGGGTGACTTGTTATTAAAAGGCCACTGCAATAAATGTGATTCTTCATACCTACACTTGTACTTCTTAGGAATATTCTAAAAAAGAGATTTGCTGGTTCAGAAGGTGTATTACATAGGTAGGGTTCTCCAGAAAAACAAAAAAAATACATATACATACATATATTGATATATATGAGAGAGATGATTTATTATAAGGAATTGACTTATGTGATTATGGAGGCTGAGAAGTCTGAGTCCAAAATCTGCAGTTGGCAAGCTGGGGACCCAGGAGAGTAGATGATGTACTTCCAGTACAAGAACAAAGGTCTGAGAACCAGGAGCATCAATGGTATAAGTTCCAGTCCAAGAGCTGGCAGGCTTGAGACCAAAGAAAAGCTGGTGTTTCAGTTCCAGTCTGAAGGCAGGAAAAGACCCATGTCCCAGCTCAAGGCAGTCAGGCAGGAGGAGTTCCTTCTTACTGGACGGGGGAATCAGCCTTTTTGTTCTATTCAAGCCTTCAACTGATCTGATGAAGTCCATCCATATTGGGGAGGGCAATCTGTATTGCTCAGACTGCAAATTCAAATATTAATCTCATCCAAAAACACCCTTGAAGACATACCCAGAATAATGTTTGATCAAGTATCTGGGCACCCCCTGGCCCAGTTGACTTGACACGGAAAAGTAACCACCAGAAAAAGTAAGGACACTTATCATTTTGAAAGCTATCAACAAACTGCCCATGCCCATCAACGATGTTCCCTAACCCTCCCCAGCATTCGTTGTTATGAGGTGTTCTGATTTTTGCCAATCCGGGCCACTCTTTTATTTTTATTTTTTTCATTTTTTTGGCTACACCATGAGGCATGCAGGATCTTAGTTCCCCGACCAGGGATCAAACCCACGCCCCCTGCAGTGGAAGCGCGGACTTTTAACCACTGGACCACCAGGGAAGTCCTGTGGAGGGGGCTTTTTATTTTTTTAATTTTATTATTATTTTAAAAAAATTATTTATTTTTGGCTGCGTTGGGTCTTCCTTGCTGCATGTGGGCTTTCTCTGGTTGCAGCGAGAGGGGGCTACTCTTCGTTGTGGTGCATGGGCTTCTCATTGCAGTTACTTCTCTTGTTGCAGAGCACGGGCTCTAGAGCACGCAGGCTTCAGTAGTTGTGGCACTCAGGCTCAGTAGTTATGGCTCGCAGGCTCTAGAGCGCAGGCTCAGTTGCTCCGCGGCATGTGGGATCTTCCCGTACCAGGGATTGAACCCGTGTCCCCTGCATTGGCAGGTGGATTCTTAACCACTGCGCCACAGGGCAAACCCGAGGGGACTTTAAAAAATCAGTTATTCAAATGGAGGTTTTTATGGAGGCAGACGTATGTATCCACTGTCAGGTGCAAACACTTAAGTGAATAGCTCCCTCCTGCCCATCCTCTCACAGTCTGGGGGTGTGGGATACATTATTTTAGAGCAGGTGGTCAGGGAGGGCCTCTCTGAAGAGGGGACATCTGAGCAGAAGAAATGAGGGAGAGGGCTCACAGGCATCTTGTGGAAATGTGTCGAGGCAGAAGGGACTACAAAGATGAGAGCGTGCTTGGGCACTCAAGAAATACATGTGGAAGGATGTGGGAGCAGCAGAAGCAGCGTGATCCTGGGAGCGTGACTTGGTTTCTCTGAACCTTTTCTTTATCTATAAAAGGGTCTAAGGGACTTCCCTGGCAGTCCAATGGTTAAGACTCTGTGCTTTCAAAGCAAGGGGCTCCGGTTGATCCCTGGTGGGGCAACTGAGATCCCACATGCCCCACCGCGTCGCCCCCCCCAAAAAAGGGGTCTAAGACTTTCCCCCTCAAGAGGGTGGTGGTGAGGATTAAGTGAGATTGTGCCTGGCACAGTGCCTGGCATGGAGTGAGCCCTCCAGAAACAGAAGCCATCTGGGGGAAGGAGAGCTAGGTAGGGGGTGGGTTTGGGGGTGCTGGCAGACACGGTCTGCCAAGATAGGCAAGCGAAGGGGGTGAGACTCTCCCGGACACAGGCGCAGAGGTGTGTGTGTGTGTGTGTGTGTGTGTGTTAGTTCTCAGAGTCAGAAAGTTTCTGGGGGATCTCCTAAGACTGAGGAAAGGCAGAGCTTTTCTTTCATGACTGTCCTGGACTCTTCGAGAAAAGAAACTCTATTCCTTACTAAAGCCCATCCTTCCAATTTAGATGGCAAACTGAGGCACAGAGGGGCTGCGGCCTGGGAAGCGCCAAATAGGAGCTGAGTGGGGGGTCTGCACACCGGGCAGCCAGTGATGGGGGAGTCCCCTGGGGCTGGTGCCTCGGGATGGGATAAGTCCCCTCTCTCCGCCTCTACCGCCATCCATCAGACAGAAACAGAGACAATACAGAGACACAGAGAAAAACGGTGACGAAGAGGCGCGGAACAGAAACTGAGACGCAGAGATGGCGAGATAAAGAGGAGACATGGGGACAGAGAGAAAGACAGAGACAGTGAGATGGGCAGATTCATAGAGACGCAGAGAGAGACAAAGGCTGAGACAGAAAAAGGCTAGGCGACGCTGAGAGACGGGCACAGAACGACCAAAAGACATTGCAAGAGATACAGAGACACCGATCCAGAATTGGAGGGACAAACGGACCCAAAAAGGGCTGTCCCCTAGGGAGACCCCGGGTTGCCCCGTCTGGGGGCAAGCCAAGTGCTCCCCCACCCCGCCCCCGTCGTGCCTGGGCAGTGACTTCAGAGCCGGCGCGGATTCTATAAATGGCCAAGCGACAGCGGGCCGGGGGGCGGGGCCGAATGAGTCAGCGCGTTGCGTCATCGCCGCCTGGATGCCGCCAGGCCCCGCCCCCGCCTTCCTGGGCCGCCAGGGGGCGCCGGCCGAGAGCTAGACGAGGCGCGTCCTCTCATGCGCAGTAGCGACCTGTGGCCCGCTGCGGGCCGCTCAGCGTGGGCAGGAACCTACGCGTTTGAATCCTGGCTCCGCCACCCTGGAGCTGCGTGACTGCGGGCAGTCGGCTTCACCTCTCTGTGCAACATTTAGACCCCACATCATAAGGCTGCTGTGAGGAATGAGTTAACAGATCCAAAGCACTCAGTACGCAGTAGGAGCTAATTGTTTGCTCATTTTATGTATTTTAGCGTATCTTCAATATACCATTACACGCTATCAACTTGTCGGTAGTTGCCTTAGCCCAGTCGTTCTCAAATGGGAGCGATCTGCTGCCGACCCCTACCCCCAAGGCTAAGGTGGGGCGGGGGGAAGGGAGGAACGACTTCCCTGGCGGTCCAGTGGTTAAGACCCCCCAGGGGGCTTGGGTTCGATCCCTGGTCGGGAACTAAGATCCCGCATGCCATGCGGTGCGGCCAAAACAAAACAAAAAAGACTAAAGTGGGGAGGGGGCGTTGCTTCTGGCACTGAGTAGGTAGAGGCTGGGGATGCTGCTTAAAGTTCTGCAATGCCCAGGACATCCAGCCGGGATGTCAACAGTAGCAAGATTGAGAAACCCTGCCTTAGCCTCATAGCATTAGGGGCAGAGGCCCGGGTTCAAATTCTGCTCTGTCACTAGTGAGCTGTGTGACACTGGGAAAGGGATTCCACACCCCTGTGCCTCAGTTTCCCCATCTGTAAAGTGCATATAATAGCAGCACCCACTTCTGAGGGTGTTGTGAGGTATGTATGAGTGGATACATGTACAGCATTTGGACCAGGGCCTAACATAAGGGCTGTTGTCATTATTAGTATATCACGGCTGTGCCCTTAGCATGTGGCCAGCAAATTGCATGTCCTTGTTGTATCATTAGTGTATGATATGGTTGCTGACATGTTATCCAAGTGTCACTAACATGGTCTAAACATACATGGCATGACGTGGGCATGTCATCCACCCCTATGGTACAGGGGTGAGATCTGGACAGGCAGGGCTGCTTGCAGGTGTTCCCTCCAGGCCAGCCTGGCTGGGACAGGAATATATGGGGGTGTCCATGGCCTGGAACCCACTAACACAGCCACTCCGTGGTTCAGGCAACCCACAGGTGGATGGGGAGGGTGAGATCCAGGGTCTCTGCTCCCCCAGGTCCTTATGAGGGGATGGAGGGGACAGAAGTGGGGTGCCAGATTCTCAGCAGAAATACTGCTATTCCCTGTGCCAGGCACTGGCCTGGGCATATTGGAGGCATTATTTCTTGGCTGCGCCACCCAGCTTGCGGAATCTTAGTTCCCTGACTAGGGACTGAACCCATGCCTTCTTCAGTGGAAGCACAGAGTCTTAACCATTGGACCACCTGGGAAGTCCCAGGCATTATTTCTTCTGATCCTCACAACACCCTCATGAGCAGGCACTATCATTAGTCTATTTTACAGGTGTGGCAACAGAGGCTCAGAGAGGGGAAGGGGCTGGCCTACATTTATAGACTGTTGGTGTCTGGACTTAAAACCAGGGTGGTGCTCCATAAACTACCACAGGTGGTAGTCCTGCCTCAAGACAGGAGAGAAACGAAGAAAGATGACCTCAGAGATGTGGGGAGATGGCCTCAGAGACAGACACAAAGAGACTAGGAGACCCAGCCAGAGGCCTAATGAACAGTGGGGAGTGGGGAAAGGTTGGTCTCTGTCTGGCCAAGCTGCCCGCCGCCCCAAAAAAGAATAACCCAGGCCGCCCCCCTAGGTGGAAACAATGACACAATCAGCTCCCAATACCAAGGCCCTGACATCACGAAGGGGGGCTGGCCAAGGTGGGGGGGCGCCCCGCCCCTTGGCAGGCCTCTATGGCCAATGGGACGGCCTTGGAAGAGGCCTGGGCCGCCTCCCGAGCTTCAAAAACATGTGAGGAGGGAAGAGGGTGCAGACGGAGCTTCAGCTGCTGCCGCCTTCTTCAGCGCCGCTGCCTCCGCTGTCCACCGTCAGCCAGCATGTCCTCTGCTCACTTCAACCGAGGCCCCGCCTACGGGCTGTCAGCTGAGGTCAAGAACAAGGTAGGGCTGGAGGGCCTCCCCGTGACCTGGCCCACTTGCCCTGCCAGGCCAGAGGCCCCACACTTGGGGTTCCCTGGACCCCCTTCCTGCCTATCCCATATGACTTGGAACCTGAGAGAGAGAAAGGACGAGTATGGGGAAGGCGCTGCCTTCCTCCCTGGCCTGAGCATCCCAGAGCCCTTAGCTCCTGTTGGGGTGTGAAATGGGGGGGCATGCAGGCAGTCACAGGTAAACTGAGGCGGTTGGCCCATTGTGAAACCCCACTTGATTAGAGTCCCCTGTTAACCCTTTTTGTTTCTGGGGGTCTGGGGAAGGACTTGATTTTGCCCACACCCCCTAGCCTGACAAAGAATTTGCGGAGTGCTCCAGAGCTGGGGTTCCTGGGGGGTGAGGCCCCAAGGTGTTGGAGATCGTGAAGGAAACAGACAGCTGGGGATGGGCAGAGAGTGGGCATTAGGGAAAGAAGCAGGGGTCTCCTAATTCTGGAGGTGGGAGGACATGGGGACATCGCCTTCATACTATGGATGGGTTCAGAAAGAAGAGGCAAGTAGCTCAGGTCCTATATAAGAGAGATTCAGAACTGGGCCCCTGAACTTGTGGCCCGTGCCCGCCATGGGATCAGCTTCTCCAGGGCAGCGAGCCTGAAGTCCCCAACCCACTTGAACAATCCCTTGAGCGATGCCCGGGGAGGAGTCTCAGCCCCATTTGACAGAGGGCAACACTGAGGCTCAGGGTGGCTTTTCCCAGGGTTCTACAGGCAGGAAATGGGGAGCTGGGATTGGGAACCTGGGTCGGGGGGATCCTCGGGGCTGGAGGAGGGGGCCGGTGCTCGGGCAGGAGACAGATCCCAGCATCGCCCCCCCTCCCCCCAGCGCCGGCCCAGGAGCCGAGCGGAGCCGCCGCGCCATATAAGGCGGCCTCGCGAGCCCGGCCCGCGGGGCCGCGCTATATAAGGGCCGGTTTGCTTTATAAAGCGGGGTTGATGGGGAGGGGGGCGGCAAGGCCGGGGCCAGGTGAGGGGGCCGTCTCCCCTCCTCTTTCCCCTCCCCCAGGAGAAGGGGCGACCGGGTCTCCCAGGGGCCCGGAGCCTGTCTGGGCTGGGGTAGAGAGTTCTGGGGAAACGGAGGGGGGCCAAAGTGGGAGAGGAGAGGTCGGGGAGAGACACAGAGATACTGGAAGCCTGAGACTTGAGAGGGACGGATGGGGGAGGGCGAGCCTGGAGCAAGATAAGACTGAGACAGGGATGGAGAGGCGGAGAGACGGCTGAGCCCCATCCTCACCCGAGGCAGGGAACCTGGATTCGGAGAGATGGAGAGAGACCTACGAAAGCAGAGATGGACGAGCTATGAGCCCCACCCCCAGCCGGACACGAAGAGATGGGGACAGGATGACAGGGCCTAGGAAAGACAGACAGAGCTGGGAGAGAGACTGAGGACATCGTGCCATGGGGAGAGAGACAGAGAAATACAGACATGCATGGGGCCAGGAGTAAGGCAAAGACTGGCCCTCGCCCCGAGCCAGAGAGGGGGCCCCAGGGATGAGGACCTGGAGAGACACTGAGACAAAGATGTAAGACAGAGCAGTCCCCTGCAAGGCGGCATCCGGGGGCACCTCCTTAGGGCTCCTCCTCCCCTGCCTGAAGCTCCCAGGAGGGGGGCAGGGCCAGGGGAAGCTAAACCCCAAGTTTGGTCTGGAGGGGGAACCACGAGGGCAGGCACCGCCCCCCAGCTCTGAATATCTCATTCTCCACCCCTTAATCCACATTCGGTGGTGCCAAAACCTCAGAATGCCTGGAATGGCCCCCTGGGCAGGTGCCACCTCAACACTGGCCCTCAGCACATCCCCCACCCACCAACTGGACGTTGGGACAGAATTGCCTTAGTTGGGAAGGGATGAGGGAAGAGATCAGACCTAGGAAATCTTGGATTGGGCCTGGGAGCCAACCCTGCTCCCCACTGTGTCCTCACCACCTTCTCTGTGTCCCCCACCGCAGCTGGCCCAGAAGTACGACCACCAGCGGGAACAAGAGCTGCGAGAGTGGATCGAGGGGGTGACAGGGCGCCGCATTGGCAACAACTTCATGGACGGCCTCAAAGACGGCATAATTCTTTGCGAGTGAGTGGGGCGCTCATGGCCCAGACTCTGCCTTGGGCTGCCCCCAACCCCTCATCTCTACTACCTGAGCCCCTCAAATGACCAAGAGCTCAGAGCTGGATTGGGCACGTTATATCTGATACCTTTGTTTTGAGGTATCAGATATAAAGATAATCACTGTGCCCATTTAACAGTAAAGAAAACTGAGCCTCAGGTAAAACACGTCGCCCAAAGTCCCACGCTGTTCCAACAGAAATGACTTCCGAATCTAGAGTCTGAACCGCCACGCATACGGGGCAGCCACATGTATGGTCTCTAGAGTCCCAAGAAAGGGAGGTCACGGCGAAAAGGCACTGGGCCACATCAGCTGTCCACTGCTGGCTTGGTGACCTGAGGGATGTGCTACAGTAATTCAAGTGGGCCCTGATTTTCTCCCCCTCTCAGAACCTAATCACTGAGGGAGAGGAAAACCCTCAACAGCTCCCAAGCCCCGATTCCAGATTCCACCTCCTAGATTTCACTGCAACCCTATTTCTGGGCTGGGCCCTGAGCCCAGCTGGGGTCCTTTCTTTTTCTCTGAGTCTGACCCAGGGCAGAGTGACCCTAAGAGCCAGAGCTTGTGCTAGGGAAGCTTCCCGAAGGCACAGTGTTAACAAGCCCTAGCTGCTGGAAAGAGAGGGGCTGGGGGATGTTGTTCTACCGTATCCAAGGAATCGGGGGATGGTCTGGTATCCCAGGCCTTAAAGAGTGCAGGGCCACCCACCCATTTATGGAGGAGGTGCATTTATGGAGCACCTGCTGTGTGCTAGCCAGGTCTAGGCGCTGGGGATAGTGAACAAAACAGACTCGACTTGGGGCGCTTACAGAGCTTTAGTCCTGGTGGGGGTGATTGAACAAATAATTGATGAAAGAATCACATACTTGCCTGTGGTGGGAAGTGCCATGAGGAAGAGTCAAGCTGGGAAGGATGGGGGGGGGGCGTGGGGTGAAGGGTAGCTGCTTTGTACAGAATGGTCTGGGAGGTCTTTCAGAAGAGGTAATATTGAAGCAGAATCTCGGATGAAGTGAGGGAAGTTGCTGGCAGGACATCTTAGGGAAGAGAGGGCCAGGCAGCGGGGACAGCCAGTGCAAAGGCCCTGGGGTGGGAGCATGCCTCAGTGATCAGGGAAAGTGGAGGGAGTTAGCTGGGGGCCAGACGGTACAGGGCCTCTTCGTCCTTCATGCTATGGAGTTAGGCTTTTATTCTCAAGGCAATAGGAAACCATGGGAGTGCTTTGAACTGGGGAGTAACTGGAAAAAAAAATTTTTTTAATTGAAGTATAGTTGATTTACAGTTGTGTTAATTTCTGCCGTACAGCAAAGTATACAAGGCCCTACTGTATAGCACAGAGAACTATATTTAATGTCCTATGATAAACCATAATGGAATTGTTTTAAGAAGGTCATTTTAGCCATGGGATGACAAGCATCTGGAGGGGATGAGGTGGAAGCTGGGAGCCCAAGGGTAGGTCAAGGCAAGAGCCCAGGAAAGAGACACTGGTGGCTCAGAGCAGGGCGGAAGTGGGCTTCTGGAAGTCTTCAGGAGGCAGAGTAAAAGGAATTGCTGAGGGATGGAATGTGGGGGTGAGAGAGAGGGAGAGGAGAGTCAAGGGCGGCGGAGGGCTTTGTCTGAGACCTGGAGGGCTGGGTTTACTGAGCCGGGGAGGATGGAGGGAGTTCTGTCGGGGGGAAGTGGGTGTCAAGAGTCCAGGTAGGGTACATTTGATTTGAGACACCCATGTGGGGAGCTGGAATGGAGTAAGCGGTGGGCTGCAGGAAGATGTTGGGGAGTTATTGGCATATGAACGGCATTTAAAGTCAAGAGAGGACTTCCCTGGCCGTCCAGTGGTTCAGACTCTGCGCTTCCACTGCAGGGGGCACGGGTTCGATCCCTGGTTGGGGAACTAAGATCCCACGTCGCGCAGCGTGGCCAAAAAAAAAAAAAAAATGCCAAGAGACTGGATGAGATCAAGGGGGTGAGTGTAGCCAGAGAAGAGGCCCCAGTTCTGAGCTGTGGGCCCTCCGAGGTGTAGCGGTTCGCAAAAGAAAAGGAGATTGAAACATGGTCACGAGCGAGGCAGGTGCACCCAGGAGACTCCCCTACACCCTCCATCGGGAGACTTTCTGACCTGAACGAGTCTAGCTCCCTGGGGTTGGTTTCCCATCTGGGTCCTGCCTGTGTGTGCGGATGGTCTGTGGTGGGGCTGCAGCTGGGGGCTGACTGCAGTGGGAAACAGAGAAAAGGATAGCGCCCACTGACTGTCATCCTGACCCCTTGTCCCGCTGGGCTGGGCTTGGGTGGGGGCAGTAGGGGTCCCCTTCCTCAGTGCCCTCCCCTGCGCCTTGCAGGTTCATCAATAAGCTCCAGCCAGGCTCTGTGAAGAAGGTCAATGAGTCCACCCAGAATTGGCACCAGGTGAGCCCAGACTCTCTTAACTCTTTCGACCCCTGGCCCATAGCCCCTCAGAGCTCCATCCAGACCCCCACTCCCCTCCCACCCCTGACTGCTACCGGCTCCCCTCCAGCTGGAGAACATCGGCAACTTCATCAAGGCCATCACCAAGTATGGGGTGAGGCCCCACGACATCTTTGAGGCCAACGACCTGTTCGAGAACACCAACCACACCCAAGTGCAGTCCACCCTCCTGGCCCTGGCCAGCATGGTGAGCGTGGCTGAAGGGTGGGCATGGGGCCAGGGGGCTGCCAGCACTCGGGGCTGGGATGCGGGTGGGGCCACTTGTGCCCTCTGAGCCCCGCGTGGGTGGCAGGGGGAAAGCAGGTGCTACTCACGGTCTCCGAGGGGACAGTGTGGCCCAGGGGCTTCCTTGTCAGTCCCTGCCCCCCTCGCCCTCCCCAGGCCAAGACGAAAGGGAACAAGGTGAACGTGGGAGTGAAATACGCAGAGAAGCAGGAACGGAAATTTGAGCCAGAGAAGCTAAGAGAAGGGCGGAACATCATTGGGCTGCAGGTACTGCCCCTTCTTCACCTGGGCCTCACTGCTGAGCTGAGCAGAGGGTCAGGGAGTGGAGGAGGCTGGGAGGGCACCCTGGTCCCTGCAGGCTTTGGCAGGGGAGTGGCAGCATATTTGGCCTTTACTAGACTACACACTTGGCATTTTTCCATACCCTAACTCACTCCTCTGACAGCTCTAGGGGGTGGGTACTGTTATGAGCATACTCTTTATACAGACGGGAAAACTGAGGCCTGGAGAAGATAGCTTACTTGCCAGGATTGCCCACGTGATGAGTGGCCGGGCTGGAACTTGAACCCTGAAAGTCAGGCCACCTATCAGTCATGTGACCCACCTTCTCTGGGCCTCAGTTTCCAGTCTGTAGCCTGAGGGTGGAAACAGTGCCTCATTAGAGGGCCACGTAAGTGCCTGCTGACATGAATTACATCTCGTGGCCCACCGTGAGATTTGTAAGCCTCGGGGTGATTCTCGTTCTGGCTCCCTAGATGGGCACCAACAAGTTTGCCAGCCAGCAGGGCATGACAGCCTACGGCACCCGGCGCCACCTCTACGACCCCAAGCTGGGCACAGACCAGCCCCTGGACCAGGCCACCATCAGCCTACAGATGGGCACCAACAAGGGAGCCAGCCAGGTGTGTGGGGGGCCATGGGGCGGGCTGGTGGGGCTGTGGCCCTCGCCGTCCCCTTGGCCTGACTGCACTGCCCTCCGCAGGCCGGCATGACTGCTCCCGGGACCAAGCGGCAGATCTTCGAGCCGGGGCTGGGCATGGAGCACTGCGACATGCTCAATGTCAGCCTGCAGATGGGCAGCAACAAGGGGGCCTCGCAGCGGGGCATGACGGTGTATGGGCTGCCCCGCCAGGTCTACGACCCCAAGTACTGCCTGATGCCCGAGTACCCGGAGCTGGGCGAGCCTGCCCACGACCACCACCCACACAACTACTACAACTCCGCCTAGGGCCCTGGGCCTCCCGCCTTCCCCCGGGGAGGCCGGTGCTGCTCTTGGCAGGGCCCAGCCCGGCCCGCCGACCCCCTCCCCCTGCATGGCTCCTCCAGCCCCCTGGCACCTGCCTACAGGGTTAGCGTTTGGGGGGAGCAGACTGGGGGGGGCCTGTGGGGGGGAAGGGGGCTCCTCCCTGGGTCCAACATAGAGCCGGGTGTTCCCAACAGCGCCCAAAGGACGCACTGAGCAAAGCTACCCCGCTGTCCCCCACTCCCCACAGGTGGGTCCCCCTAGGACAAGAAGCCCCCCCAAGCGAAGCCCCCAGAGCCCAGGCTCGCCCCCCTCCCCCATTCCCACAGTGGGAGCAAACTGCATGCCCAGACCCCCAGCGGACACACGCGGTTTGGTTTGCAGCTGGCGTTAAGGGATGTGACAGCGGTGTTTGTAACGCGAGCACTTTCTTTTTCTACTTCACTGGAGCACAATAAATGGCTGTAAAGTCATCTGAGGACTCAGGGCTGCTCTGTCACAGAGGCTGTGTGGCTCTAGCACATGCGTAAGTGGCCTTGCTCAGATATACCCCATCTCCCACACACACATCTGCACAGGCACACACACTCACATGCACCCTAAGATACACAGAGCTCACAGAGCTCGCTGGACCCAGGATGGCACCCACCGACTCACACACAAAATCCACACGCACGCACACTTCGTGTGTATGGTGTACACACGCTCTCTACAGCCTTAGTGCACATACCCTTTCACACACAGATACACATGCAGTACACACTTCTACTCAAGGCACATAAAAACATAAACCCTCACACAGGTACACAATACACATACACACACACAGGCTCAGCACCCATGTACCTTCTCTGGGGGCCTGTGGGTTGCGTTGAGGCCAAGCGCCGGGACGGGCTAGATGGGATGTAAATCACAGTTCTGCAGCTTGCCAGCTAGGTGACCTTGAGCAAGTCACTTCCCTTCCCTAGGCCTGTTTGCATTAGGAAAATGAGGACATGGAACCTTGTGGGGTCACAGGGAGCTTAAATGAAATGATGCCTCCAGACAGGGGATGACATTTTGTACTGGCCATGAGAATGGACAACCAGCCAGGTCCTGGAGGCCCCTGTGGGCAGGGAGAACCCTTTATCCCTGAAGTAGACTGTGGGAAGGTGGGAGGGGACAGGGCAGTGGGGAAAGATGGGCACTTTGGAAAGATGTGCCCACTTTGGATGGGCACAGTGGAGGCACTTTGGCAATGGCCCTTTACCAACTGGCACAGAGCAGTTAAGTAGCTGACTGCAGGGTGCAGCTGGCCCAGGTGCCTGGCCTGCCAGCCCAGGATCCCAGAAGTCTGGACAAGGTCCCAACCTCCCCACATTTCAGAGGGGACCCTGCTCTCCCGGTGATGTGGGCCCCAGCTATCCTGCCCAGAAGCCATCAAATGCCAGGGTTCCAACGAGAGGATGCGGCCATGCTGGGGGCACAGCAGTCTTCTCCCCTTCCCTTCCCAGGGCAGGGGGCGAGGCTGGAATGTGGGGACCTGCAGAGACAGACATCAGAAGACGCACTCACACAGACGCACACGGCCCCTGGGGCCTCGTAAACTGGATTCCAGGCGCTCTTGGCCTGGCTACCCTAAGTCCTGCTACCCAAAGTCCTGCTACCATGGGGCCAGCTCGGGGAAGCTATGCTGAGGATCCATGCCTGGCTTAGGGCCCTGCTTTCTTGGGAAAACAGCACCATATTAGCACTTGGTCTGTAAGACTGGGGTGGGCGGGCCCTGGTTGGCAGGAGCCCCCTTTCCCTGGACCCCAGAGGGCATCCCCCGCCCCCCCACCCCCGACGCCTGTCCACCACTCTGCCTGTGTCCGCTGGGTCCTGCCTCGGCCACGGGACCCCACCTGGGGCCTTGGAGGGGGAGGTGGGAGCACCAAGGAAGGGTATGTCAGGGTAGAGAGGGCCCTGGGGGACACATGCCAGACCCAGTGGCTGGGCCTGGTGGCCAGGGCTTCTGGCCTGGTCAGCATCTTCTTGGCCATTCATATCCCTCGCTGCCCTGGTGGGTCTGAGTCTGTTCAAACCGTGCCAGGAATGATAGGTGCCTCCATCCTCAGCGTGGCCCTGGGAGGAAGGTTCCATCATCCCTCCCACTGTACCAACGAGGAAGCAAAAGCACAAGTCACTTGCTGCCCAGGCTCACGAGGCCAGGTTGAGGAGATGGACCTGCCCCACACTGCCAGAGTGTCAGGACCTCCACACCACGAGACCATCTGGGGTCTCACCATCAGCCTTGTTAAGGTGTTTTTTCCAATACCACCAAGCAATTAACTCAGTTCTGACACTCTCTACCTGAGAAAGCATCAGCTCCCACGGGAGGAGGGTTCTGTCCAAGACTGCCCCTCCCCCACTTAAGCTGCCAATCACAAGTGCAGGTTGTTACCTGTGCTTCTGAGCAACCAGCTGGAGATTGGGGGTTCCCCCCACCCCCTTCTCAGATTTGGTTAATTTACTAGAGTGGCACACAGAACTCGGAGAAACATTTTACTTATTACATCACTGGTTTATTATAAAAGGATATAACCTGGGAGGAGCCAGATGGAAGAGATGCCTAGGGCAAGGTATGGGGAAGGAGGGTGGAGCTCCCACGCCCTCTCCAAGTGTCCCAGCACCTCCGTGTTCACCAAGGGTGGAAGCTCACCAAATCTTGTCCTTCATCTGTGGGTCCCTTTCCCGAAGGTTGGTGGGCGTGGCTGACTGAGTTCCTACTCTGCATCCTGCCCCTTCCTGAGACTATCTAGGGCCCCACTCTAAGTCACTTCATTAGCATAATCTCACCTGTGATCAAAAGGGGCTCTTTATGGATGACAAAAAGTACTCCAGTTGCTCAGGAAATTCCAAGGGTTTTAGAAGCTTCCTGCCAGGAGCCAGGGACAAAGCCCTAGTATTTCTTCTTACACCCTCCACGTGCATCTGGCTCCACCTCCAGCCTTCCGAGAGACTCCTTGCGACCCTAGGACAAGGGTCCCTTACTCTTCTCCAGTGCCCCCCACCGCCCCCCACCCCCCAGGAAGCCAGGAGCTGTTCCCTTAGCCTGGACCCTGGACTCAGGAGGAAGTAAGACGCTGGGCTGTGAAGCCAGGCCTCCTGGGTTCAAGGCCCGGCCGTGCAGTCTTCTGGCTGTGGGACCTTTGGCCGGTGACCTCCTGTCTTGGGCCTGTTTCCTCATCTGCGAGCATCTGAGCATCTTCCTTCCTCAGGGCGGCTGTTGCGACATGGGGGCAAGGCAGGCAAACCTGACATTGGCCTCTGGCACAGTGTGGCCCCTGAGCCTTAGCTCCTTCAGGCTGTCCCCCAGGAAGCCTTCTCTGACCCCCCCCCACCAATCCCCACCCTGGGCTCTGCTGGCCCCAGTTTCTGCTGTGACTGTAAACGCCTGGCCAGATGTCTGTGGGTTCATCCCTGTCCCCTGAGCCCAGCACTGCCCTGGTTTCACCTTGAATGCTTGTAGAGTGGATAAACGTTGGACAGTTTGAAGGACTGACCCCTTCCAATGGCCCGCCAGGCCACCTCTGAATGCCTCAGTCTCCCCCATTCCTCATTGAGCCCCTGGGTCTGACCCAGAGCCCAGGAAACCAGAGAGCTGGGAGTTTTGCGTTGGCTGCTTTATTTAAGGGCTGGTGACTGACAGCTATCCCCAACCCAGCCCCTCCCTCCTCTACAAAAGTGGCCAAACGTGAAAACAGGCCGCCCTGCCAGGGGGCTGTGGGGCTGTGGCCTGAATCCCAGGCCACAGGCCTTGGAAGGCAGGGAAGGAGGATAAGCAGTCGGTCCAGTTCAAATGGACAAGTGCTGGTAAGGTGGGGGACGACGCTGGAGAGTCCCGAGGCAGCCTCTGCTGGGCTTGCCCTCACCTACGATGTCAGGACACAGGTCCCTGAAGGAGCCAGGGCCCCAGAGCCAGGGGGCCAGGTGCCAGAGGAGGGAGCAAGTCAAAGGCTTTCGGAGCCAAGGGAGGCAGTTCAGGCCCCTGGGGCCCAGCAACCCTTCAACTCTACCCCATGCCCACAAGGACACCCCCCCTCCCGTCACACCTGCAGCCACACCCACTCACACCCATGCCCACACCCACTCCACACACACACACAGGGCTGCAGAGGCCCTGGACCCACACCCTGAACCCTGGAATGTCTCTGGATTGGTACCCAGCGGGTGAGGCTGCCAAGGGAGTGGGTCCTCTGCGTTGTTACTGATTGGCTGCCTCGCAGGCATCTATCCAATCACTGTACACGTCCACTGGTTCCGACAGATCTGAGCCGCTGAGGTCAAGGGCAACTGGTAGCACTGGACCCCTTTCCTATACATACTTCTGCTGCTCACGCTACTGTTAGCCAGACCCTTGCCCTGAAGCCTGTCACCCTGTTAAGTCAGCACGTGGCACTGGTTCCTCTTGGTGGCCACACCACCAGGGCACACAGCAGGGCTGGATGCCCTTGAGCAGCCCTGACGCCCCACCCCCATCCCCTGGGAAAAGCCCGGGTTCCCAAGGATACAAGTGATGGGCGTCTGGAATTCTTCCAGGCACACGGTACAAGAGATGACTCCGGTGTTGCGGGCCCGGTCCCTGGAACAGGAGGAGATGCAGGGACTTAGTGAACAAAGGGGCCTGTGTCTGTGGGTGACGATGCCCCTAACCAGGAAGGCTGGGGACAGAATGGAAGACAGTGGGGGTGGGGGGGAAGCCACCTCCCGACTGAGGAAGGAGAGGGCCGGCCCCGTGAGGCAGGATCCTGGGCCCCGCTCACATTTTCACGTCACAAGACTTCTCGTGGTTGCAGAAGGGGCAGGTGAACTGGGTCTCTAGGGTGCCTGTCATCTTCTTCTTGGGGGGTGGCTTCCGTTTTGACTTTCTGCGCCCCATGTCTGCAGGAGGGCAAACCTGTGGGAGGATGGGGGCAGAAGTCAGCGACTCGTGGGACCCACGCATCCCTCCGGCTCGACGCTCTAGGAAGCGGTCAAGTGGTCCTCCCCCCTGCCCCCCGCCCCACCCTGATTCTGGCATCATTCTTCCGTGACAGCGGGGGTCAGCAGCCTGCCAGATAAAGACCAGAGTTTCATTTATACTTAAGACCACTCTGTATGCAACATCCTTGTTCTTAACTAACGGTGCTTCCAATTCACTGAGTAAACAGAAGCAGTCAGACAACATCCACAATCCACAAGTCCCCAGGACCACCCACTCGACCTTCTCTCCTTTGCTATGGAAGAACGTCCATGCTCCCCACAAAAACAATTTGCTACCTTGTGCCTTGGATCCCAACATCACATTTTCTCTCTCTACTGGATCATTAACAAACACACTTGTTATGACCTCTCCCATCATTAAAAACCACCCCTTCGTTCTCTGTGAGCTTTTCTAGCAGAGCTGCCTGTGTTCCCTCCTACCCTCTCTCCACAGCCCCTTCCATGCTGTCCACCCCAAGGGGCAGTCCTCACTCCTCAGAGTACTGGACACACCGGTTCCTCCTCCCACCATTCTCACAGGGATCTCCCACCCTCCTCAGTGGCAGCTTCTTGCAGTCCCTGATGCTGCTGCAACCCCATCCTCACCCCGTCAATTCGCTAATGTTGGTGAGTCCACAAGCTCAGTCTTTGGACCCCTCCCCTCTCCATCTCCATTCATTTCCACGGAGATCTCACCCAGCGTCAGGGCTTCAGATGCCTCCTCTACACCGATGTCTTCTCTGAACTGCAGGCTCCCCTGGCCACCTGCCTCAACCACACTCCTACCCGGTGCTACCAAACGTTTAAACAGAACCTGTCCAAAACTGAGCTCCGAACACCTCAATGGGTTGTCCCACAGGCAGCAAGTCCATCTTTCCAAAAACCTTAGGCTCATCCTCAATTCCTTTCGCCCTCTCTCACACCCCTTATCCCATCCTGACCCTACTGTTCTACCTTTAAAAGACATCCAGCATCTGACCACTTCTCACCACTCCCAGGGCCAGCTCCGTGGTCTGAGTCTTGAGTCCCAGTCATCTCTGGCCTGTATTATCACAACAGCATCCTCACTGGTCTCCCTGCGTCTCTAACTCTGACCGGCACCCTCCAAATGTGAATTCCTCGAGGGCAGGGATTTCTGTCTTTTCTTTGTACCCCCAGCGCCTAGAACAGCTCATGGCACAGAGCTGGCTCTCAACAGAGATTTACTGAATGAATGAACGACCAATGCCAGGCCTACAGTAAACCACAGCACTGCTGCCATCAAGGCAGGCAAGGTATCTGCTCTTGTGCAACTGATATTCTAGCGGAGGAAGACAGACCCTTCAGCTAACTAATAAGGGAGATAATTTCCAATACTGGTAAGTGCTATGAGGTTAATGAAACAGGGCTAAGTGAACACTTCTGGGACGGGGCTACTTAAGGGTGGAGCTGGAAGAACCCTTGGGTAAGAGTCATTTAAGCTGAGGCCTGAATAAGAGAAGGCGACCATGCATGGTAGTCCAGGCAGAGGGAATAACAACTGCAAAGGCTCCAAGGCAGAAGAAGCTTTTCTTGAGAAAAAGAAAGAAGACTGGTAAAGCTGAAGCCCAGCGAGTAATAGGGAGATGGGTGTGAGATGCAACAGAAGAGCAGCAGCCAGACCCTACAAGACCCAGTAGGCTTTAGTAAGGCGTAGCCAGTTCTGCAGCCCAGGCTCTCACTTTCGGGGGTACAGGGTAGTGTTCTGTTGAATTTTTTCCCCCAAAGCCTGGCCCTGGTTACCACCTGCACCAGAATCACCTGGGGGTGCTCAAAAAATGCAGATTTCTGAACCTAACCCCAGATCTCCCCGCACTAGAATGTCAGTTCTGCGGGTTCGGGTGGGAGCAGGATTTGCCCACTGCTGAATCCCCAGCACGCACAGTACCTGGTATGCATTAAGAGCTCAATAACTGTTGAATATAAACAAGTCTGAATCAGAAGCTACAGGTGGGCCCCAGAATCTCATTTTCCCCGGTGACTACAGCACCCGCCAACCACACTCCAGAAAACGGTGTCTGGCCTGCACATAAAACTCCAGGGGCCTCGGACTGTACTTCTGTGGCGATCTAAGTCCAAAGCGCGACAAGGTGGGGGCTGGAAAAGGGATCAGACACCGACCCTTCCGGGACTCAAGAGGAGGCGGGTGGGCCGTCCTTCCAGGCTCACCATGGCTTCGGCGTCGCCTCCCGCCGGCCGCCGGTAGAAGCCAGGCCCCCGAACAGCGGGCTGGGACCCGGGGGAGTCAAGTTCCCCGATGGGCCGCCCCCCAAGCCCTGGGCCCTCGGCGCCTCCTCCAGGACCCCGTCAGCGCCCCGGAGTCGCAGAGCGCCCAGTCCCACCCGACCCCAAAGCCCGCCCGCGCGAACGTTCACCTGCACTCGCCGACGCTCTTTGCGACAGCCTCGTTCACCCGGGAGACAGTGACTTCCGGCTCCCGGCGGAAGCGGAAATCCCTCCCTTCCCTTTCAGTCTCACCCACCCGAGGCCGGGACCTCCCAGCGAGTAAGCCTCGCCTCCTCCAGTGTCTGTGTGCGCACGCACAGAGAACACGTCTTCTCTGTAGTCTCGTTCCGGGCCCGGAGGCGGGATCGCAGTGCGCGTGCGCGAGGGCTGGACCGCATTTCACAATTGGTGCTCAAGTGGACGCTACTTCTAGTGAGCTTCCGCGGTGGCAGTTCCTGCGTTTCAGGAGCGGTGGGCCGGGCCATAGCAGCACTGGAAAGGCAGCCTCTCCCATGGCTGCAGCATCTTCACGTGCCTTCTCTCCCACTTCAAGCCCCAGCTCCTCGCAGCTCACCTGGGTCTCCCCGATGTTGGGCACATTCACATATCTCAGTGCTAAGAAACGGCAGATACCAGTATGGCTGAATCAGAGTTAACGGGGGAAGCTTGTAAGAAGCTCTTCTCAAACTTTAACAAGAACCTGTGGATCTTACTATAATTCAGGTTCTGGTTCATTAGGTCAGGAGTGGGGCCTGGAAGTCTGACTTTCTCACTAGGTCCCCAGTGCCATACGTGCTGTTGGCCTGCGGGACCACACTTTGGGTGCCGAAGTTATAATACATGAGTTTGGACAGGCAGGTAGGGGCTGGGGGAGGGGAAAACAAAGCTCCACAATTCCCACGATGTAGCGAAGAGGCTGGACAGAAATACAAAGGATCAGTTGCTACACTGTTCAGCGCAGCAGAGGGGAGTGTGTGGATCTCAGAGCGTGTGATGGTGGAGGGGGCTGCCAAACTAGTACGAGAGGTTAGAGAAGGCTTCCCTGGGAGGCCGATGCTCAGGATGGAATCCAAAGCCTGAGTGGAAGTCACACAGACAGAAGTAGCACCTATCGAACTTAAGAGGGAGTGAAGGAGAGAGGAGTGTCAAGGGTGGAGACGTGGGTTGCCCTCTCCCAGAAGCCTCCAGAGGCAGGTATTTCAAGACGAGGAGAGTGATCAGCTGTGTCACATGTGGCTGCGAGTTTGAGTAAGGTGAGGAAAGAGAATTGACTGTTGACTTTGGCAAGTATTTGGTCCCTCGCAATCTTGATAAGAGCTCTTTCATTGGAGCGTTTAGGAAAATAACTTGTCAAGAGATCTATCCATGTATTTCCAATAGACCTATCTCCAAGAAGTCCTCTAGAGGGCAGTGTTACTCTCAGAATTGCCAAGCTTAACCTTTGGCAGTGCCTCTCTGGAGGACCCCTTCTCCGTGCTTGTACAAACCTGGATACACACAGGATGGGATCATACCATACATGTTACCTTGCAACTTGCTATTTCCACTTAGTGGTCAATACATATACAGATAATTATAGTGTGACTGCCGTAGTCATGACTGCCAGGTTCACAGGTTTTCTGTGTCTTTTCTTTCCCTTTTCCTTTCTTCTTTCTCTCTCCCTTTCCTTCCCTCCTTCCTTCCCTCCTTTCCTTCCTTCCTTCCTTTCTCTCCTCTCTTTCTTTCTCTGTCTCTCCTTCCCTCCCTCCCTTTCTTCCTCCCTCCCTTCCTTCACATCTTTATTGAGATATAATTGACAGACAATAAACTGCACGTTTTGACATATACATACACCTGTGAAACCATCACCACAATCATGATAGTGACTGTTTCCATCCCCCCAAGAAGTTTCCTTATGTCTCTTTGTAGTCAATCCCTACCCCACCCTCAGCCCTTGACACCAACGAATCTGTTTTCAGTTCCTATAGCTTTGTGTTTTTGAGGAAGTCACATAAACAGAATCATACAAAACGTAGCCTTTTGAATTTGGCTTCTTCTACTCAGCTCAGTATGTTTGCGATGTGTCCATTTTTTTTTTTGGCCACACTGCATGTGGGATCTTAGTTCCCCATCAGGGATTGATCCCATGTCCTCGGAAAGCGTGGAGTCCTAACCACTGGACCGCCAAGGAATTCCCTATGTCCATGTTGTGTTTATCAGTAGTTGTTCCTTTTTATCATTGAGTTGTATTCCGTTGTGTGGATGGACACAGTTTGTTTATCCTTTCACCTACTGATGGACATTTGGGTTGTTTCCATTTTGAGACAATTATGAATAAAGCTACTATGTACTGTCTCATTCAGATCTTTGTGTGGATGTTCGTTTTCTACTGTATTTTTTTAAGTTAATTTTTATTTTATTTTGGAGGGTAGTTGATTTACTCTACTGTATTTTATTTCTACACTAAAACATATGATTCCTCTGGAATTCATTTTTGTATACGGTCTGAAGTAGGGTTCAGGTTGTGTTTTGTTCTGGGCTAACCGACAAGGCAGATAACATCTTTCCTGGGAAGTTGTAATGCCTCCTTAACGTACATCACGTTCTCATGTGTTCTTGAATTTGTTTCCGGATTCCCTCTGGACGTTTTCCCGGAGCCAGGGTCATGCTGTTTTGATGACAGTGCGTTTTGCTGTTTGGCAAGGCAGCTTTCTCACCTTGCTATTCATGAGTCTTGGCCTTGGAGGCTGTTGAGAGGGTGGATGTGGCCTGACTCTCCAAGTGACAACTTCCTGGCTGAGTGAGGGTGCTGGTGCCAGGCCCAGCACCTGGTGTGAGGGAGGGGAGTGGGGAGATGATAATATCCATGATGGATGAATCAGATGCAGTTGCTCGGGAAAAGCGGGAAGAGATGAGACTCTGTGACTGGTCTTCAGTAATTCTGCCATGTTATTTCCTGTAATTTACAAGGCATCTTTTTTTTTTAAACATCTTTATTGGAGTGTAATTGCTTTACAGTGTTGTGTTAGTTTCTGCTGTATAACAAAGTGAATCAGCTGTATGTATACGTATATCCGAATATCCCCTCCCTCTTGCAACTCCCTCCCACCCTCCTTATCCCACCCCTCTAGGTGGTCGCAAAGCACCGAGCTGATCTCCCTGTGCTATGCAGCTGCTTCCCACTAGCTAGCTATTTTACATTTGGTAGTGTATATATGTCCATGCCACTCTCTCACTTTGTCCCAGCTTACCCTTCCCCCTCCCCGTGTCCTCAAGTCCATTCTCTACATTCTCTTTCCGACTTACTTCACTCTGTATGACAGACTCTAGGTCCATCCACCTCACAATTAACTCAATTTCATTTCTTTTTATGGCTGAGTAATATTCCATTGTATATATGTGCCACATCTTCTTTATCCATTCGTCTGTTGATGGACACTTAGGTTGCTTCCTACAAGGAATCTTTCTACCCATGGCCGTGTGCTGGCTGACATTGTCCCCTGAGCTGGAAGGAAGCCCTCTAGGAGGGAATGTGTCTACCCTGCCTTATTCCTTTGGGTGCTCCTTGAGTTGGCACAGGACTTGGTCCTTGGTGCTTGGTAGACATGCTTGGCCATTGTGGAGGAGGGGGGCCAATTCCCCTCCCTGCCACTAGTTCCCTGTGTCAGCTTGGATGTGTCACTTCTCCTTTCCACCCTCTGGGCCCTGTGAACTGGGATATTGGGCTAATTCCACACTCTGGGCCCTGAAAACAGGGACACTGGGCTGACTTCTGATTCAGACCCCTGCCGGCTTGGAGCCTCTGAGTCAGTGGGAAGAGGCAGGGTGGCCGTGAGCTGCCTTGACTGTTGTGGTTAAGATTGAAGGTCTGATGCTTCCTGGATATGACCTTGGGCACCTGACTTAATCTGTTGAGCTTCTGTCCTCTGAGAAGCCAGGATGACGCTGGCCCTTTCCTCCTGGGTCAGGATTAGAAGGGATGGCGGGTTAATTTGGCATAGAGCTTGGTGGGTGGTAATGTCAGCTGGAAAGAACTCAGGGCTGGCATTCTGGTAAGACAGCTTTGCTTAATTTTAATAGTAACACATGTTACCTTGTAACAAATTCAGCAGTGTTGACTGCTACAAAGTAGCAAACAGAAGGTGCCACTTCCATCAAGTCCCTTTCCCCAGAGAGGTGAGGCAAGGGATGCTCATGACACACGTTCAGCCTTTGCAGGTATTCTTTTATTGACTATTCGGCAGTGACCAAAGGATGCTTGATTCAGGAGACAGCTGCACCCCCATTGCCCAGAACTCAGTAACCTCACTTATTTTACCCAGGGTGCTATTTCATTCTATTTAGGTGGGCAGGCAGCTGGACCCAAACAATTGGGTCCCTGGCCCCGTAGCAGCTGAAGTGGCCGTTGAGGGCAGGCCAAGAGAGCAGTTCCTGTGACTGGCTGGCTCAGGCTCTTTGTGGTGGGTGTTAGTCAACTCAGAAGCCCAGAGGGGAACTGGGTTTCTCTGCAGCTTTCGGTTCAGGGTGAGCATTCTGCTTTCAGCATTCCTCGGCAGGAATAGGCCCTGAAATAATTCTGCTTCTGGAAGTTTTCCTCCATACGTACTTGCACAGATGTGCAAAAGCATGGGTCCAGGTGTGTCCACTGCAACTATGCTGGTAAGAGGGAAAGATAGGAAAAGATTTCCGCAGGCCTCAGCAAGGAGCTGGTGACATAAGGCAGAAACTCCATGGCTGTCAAAAAGCAGGGCAATCCTGCTCTTGGGAATGTATTTGGTTTATCCTACAAGCATATCTGCATATGTAGGAAATGAATGTGTGGGTCATTTATGGCAGTATTGTTTGAGGATAGCAAAATTATTGGAAGCAATCCAGGCGACCCTCAGTAGATGGCTGTTTAGATAGACAGTTGGGGACTGGCACACAGTGGGGCCTCTGTAGCTGCAGAAAGAAGCTCCCCCAGAGGGCTGATGGGCAGATCTCCAGGGGCAACAGCAAATTGAAGAAGAGAACCTTTGGGGGTGCAGGAAATGCTTTTATCTTGATTGTGGTGGTGGGTTTGTGGGTGTGTGCCTTTGTCAAAACTTACTGAACTGCAGACTTTCAAAATGTGTCAATTAGACCACAGTGAAGTTGGTTTGAAAAAGAAAACAAAACCAAAAAAGCAAGGTGCAGATCAGTGGGAAAGGGGAGGAAAAAACCGTTCAGGTTTGCTTTCATTTGCACACAGAAATCCTGCAAGGAAGCCCAAGGCATTTACAGAAAGCTATTTCCTTTCCGGAAAGGTGGAGGGACAGATGGGAAGGGGGTGAGAGATATTTTACCTTTCTACCGTTTAGATTTTCGAACCATATGAATAGCACCGATTCCACAGTGAAATGAACAAAAATGAATGTTCTGATATGAACAGTCCACTTGTGGTTAAATAGAACCCCCCCACCCTAGAAGAAGAAAAAGAACCTCCCTGTCAGTCCAGTGGTTGAGACTCCGTGCTTCCACTGTGAGGGGAATGGGTTCGATCCCTGGGAACTGAGATCCCGCCAAAAAAAAAAAAAAAAAAAAGGAAAAAAGAAAAACGCACGCAGAACTGCGTATACATTGTGATGCTTTGTGTGAAAAAAGGAGGATGTTTTTATTATGGAAGGAAAGAACGTGATGATGGCTGTCCCTAGGAAGGTGAGCATGGGGGAGGAAGGCTTGCTTCACGTTGGACCCTTCTTTGTGTTTGGTCTTTACTTAAAATCGCATCCATGTATGAGGCCAGTTGGTTATGGATGAGGCTTAGAGATGGAGACGCAGACCAGCAAGTGGGGGAGCCCCAACCCTTTCAACCTGTAACCCAGGTGATACATCTTGCCAGTGAGGTGAGGAAAGGGATGCTCATGATACACGTTCAGCCTCTGCAACTATTTTTTTTATTGACTATTTGGCAGTGACAGAAGGATGCCTGATCCAGGGGAGGGTTTTCCCTCACTGTCCCCCAGTGCCCGGAACTCAGGCTGGGCGAGCCCGGCCAAGGGGCCTGGCACTCTGGCCGGAACACATGTCCATGCTTCTTTCACGTATGTGGGCATCCTTGTCACAAAGGCCATGTGGCACCACAGTTTCTCATCTGTCCTTCTCCTTCCCGCTCTGCCGTAGTACCACCGGCCCTTGAGAAAGCCTGCCCATGGGCAGGGGGTCCCAGCGGGGCCCACTCACCCACCAGCAGGGAGGTGCCCCTAACTCAGGCCCCAACGTGGAGCCCCCGTCGGTGCTGGTGCTCAGACCTGGCTTGCCTTGGCAACTTGGTCTTGAAGAGGGACTTGCCCGAGGCCTCGATGTAAGTGATACTCATCTCTTTGGGGCTGATCTCAACGTAGGCGAAGCCACCCAGTGAGTTCTCGGCCCCGTAGTGGAAGCGCAGGTAGCCGTTGGGGACCTTGCGCAGGTGCTTCTTCGAGGGGTCCATGAAGTTCCCGGCCCCGCTCAGCACGAAGCCCACGCCATTCTCATCCTGAAGGTACTGTGGACAGAGGAAGCAGGGTCATTGGAGCCCCCAGCCCCTCAGTGAGGTTGACCACGAGCTTGGTGTCTACCTGTCTTGAGTCCAGGGTCAGGCCTGTGATGGACCACAGAGTCACCTTGAGCAAGGGACATACTCCACCCCCTCCTGTCCTGGGCCTCAGTTTTCCCACGTGTGAGAGTGTATTGATCTGAGCAATCAATAGTCAACTGGGACCCGTGAGACGGCTTTTAGGGAACTTTGGGCTGTTTTCTGGTTAGCGAGCATAGAGTTTGAGAGAGAGTGACATTCAGGGGGCTCCCAAACAGAAGGACCCCAATATGCCATGTGGCACAGTGGCTGGGCTGGGGACCCCTTACCAGGCTCTCGCCCCACCCTCAGTTCCCTCACCTGCAGGTTGTGATCGTGGCCGCACAGGTAGGCGGTGACCTTGTGCGTGCTCAGCAGTGGCAGCAGTTGCTTGACCAGGCAGTGGGTGGGCCCGTGCTCGGCGATGGACCACACGGGGTAGTGGCCGGCCACCAGCACGTAGTCCTCCTTGGCCGCCGCCAGCTGCTTCTTGATCCAGGCCAGCTGCGTGCGGGCCATTGCCAGGTTGCGGGGCCTCTCGGGCTGCTGGCTGGCAAAGTCGTCCGAGTTCCCACACAGTGTCACTGTGTCCAGCATGAAGATGGCCACGGACACGTTGGACCGTGGGATCTTGAAGTGCAGGCGGTAGTAAGGGCTGGGGAAGTTCCTGTGGATGGGATGGAGGTGGTGGGCGCCCGTCTTGGGCAGAGAAGCCCCAGGCTCAGCTCTGGCTGATGGATCTCTTTGCCCACCTGAGCGAGGCTGGCGGAGGGACAGAAGGAGGGGCAGGCTCACCAGCGCTTGGAGATCCTGGAGTAGGCTATCTGTGCCGAGACGTTCCCCAGATGGTCGTGGTTGCCAGCCAGCACGTGCCAGGGCACGTTGCGGAGTGAGGAGGCAGAGAACACATCCTCAAAGGTCTCCTGCAGCAGACAGAGAAGGGAGCCCCACCCCCCCGCAGGTTCAAGCAGCCATCGGATGCTCCTACCAAGTCAGGCACTATGTACAAGGGAGACGCTGAGTGTGCTAGGTGTCTACAAGTGTCATCTTCCCTCTGCCCTCTCCAGAGTCAAAAGGTCGAGTGGCTTCTCCACGCATCCCCCCGCCTCCACACCTACTCCAGTGGCGCACACCTGGAACCTCTTGTCGTTGGCATCCTGCACGCCAGTGAAGTAGAAATT
This sequence comes from Mesoplodon mirus, assembly GCF_964341445.2. Classification (NCBI taxonomy): domain Eukaryota; kingdom Metazoa; phylum Chordata; class Mammalia; order Artiodactyla; family Ziphiidae; genus Mesoplodon; species Mesoplodon mirus. Next base: position 40,518,134 of record NC_138980.1, read on the forward strand.
GTCCCCCAGGGACAGGACGAAGTCGGCGCCCAGGATCTGCACGGTCCTGGCAATCTCCTTGGCATTGGCCATTTCCCGGGCTGTGTAGAACGGGGCATTGGGGACCCCTCCCCAGTCACCCACGGCAACAAAGCGCAGGACAGGGGCGGGGGCGGTGCGGGTGTTGGTACTGGTGCCGGCAGCCCGGGGGAGCACCAGGGGGAGCACCAGCGAGGCTTGCAGGACGAGCAGCACCGTCCACGTGTCCATCTGGGAGGGGAGAGACAAGCGTCTGGGGCATGGGCAGCATGCGCCCCCCGAGATCCCCACTTGCCCTGTTCTGAGAAAGGAGGAGACGGCTCCCTGCAGGGATGGCCTGGCTCCCTAGCTCCCAGGACTTGAGTGCAAGAGCTGGCTGGGAGGGTCAGGGGGCAGGCAGGGTCCAGCCAGCGGGGCGGGGAAGAGGGGGTATGCGGGGCCCAGCACTCACCCTGGGGGAGGCACAAGCCAGTCGGCTGGGGGCTCAGAGAGGCAGGTGAGCTCCAGAGCAGAACTGGCCGTCACTGAGCCTTTATTCCCTGGGGACGGAAACGGATCATTAGAGAGGATGATGCAGTTTCTCCGCCAACTGTTCCAGAAGCCCTCCCCTCGGGTCATGTGAGCCTTGGAGTTAGTTCCCTGGCGGCCTGACACGGGATTCGAGGCGGGAGCGGGGGTGGGGGTGGGGGTGGTCTGGCCTATGAGTGCAGCCGCGCCTGCCCCACAAGCTCTGCGTCTGCCCACGGGAGCGCGTTTCTGTCGTGGGCCTCGTGTGTGCTGTGTGCGCAGCTCTATCTGTGCGCCCCGGCCAGGCACCTCCCATGTGTGTATCCGTGTCCTCCACGGACGTGTTTGTCTGCCAGGGCCTGGGTGTGTCTGAGCTGTTTTCTGCGTGTAGCCAAGCGTGCCTGCCTTGGTCACATGTCTGCTGTGTGCCTGGGAGTCCCATGTCCCCGTGGCTGTGGACACTGAGCTGGCAAGGCCTATGTGGCAAGCCTGTGACGCGCGCCTGCGTCCTCAAGTGGAACTGTGTGTGTGGGACGAGGACTTGTGTGTCCCTGTCTTGTGCCCCAGCCGAGTTGTGTGTCTACATGTTGTGTCTCTCAGCTGAGTTGTAGGTCCGGTGTGTGAGGTGTGTTTGACAACATCTGAGCACGAGTCCCAGGGTCACCCCCCCTCCCCCAAACAGCAGGGGCTCCCTTTTCCAGGAAGTCCTGCCCACACCTTCCTCTCTGCCCCACCCCCCATTCCTGCAGGAGGAACCCAGGCAGGAGGCAGCTGGTGGGAAACCGTGTGACCACAGACTTTTGACCCTCACACCCTCAGACCCTGAGGGCAGGGGGGCAGGCTATGGGGCAGCGGGGCCCCTGCACTTGAGGCCGCTCTGACCTGCCCCTCCCCTCCCTGCCTCCCTCCTCCCGGCCCTGACTGCCCCCTGCACACTCACGCTGGTTTCCTACAGCCTCTTGCGAGAGAGGATGGGGGCCCCTCATTCACGGCCCCGCAGCCCCGACAAACAGGAAGTAGGTCACGAGGGCAGACGGAGACCCCTCCTCCGGGTGGAGACCTCCCGCCGCCGGGCGGTCTCACCTGGCAAAGGCTGGGCCAGAGGTCAAGGCCCGGCGCGGCCGCGCGAGTCGAGCTGCAGGAGTGCGGGGTGCTAGCCGTCGGGGCTGCCCCGGCTTTAAGGAGGCGGCAGCTAGCCCGCCCTGCCGGCGGGCAGGGGGCGGCCCAGGTGATCCCCGGCGGCAAGCGCGAGCGCCTGGGCCTCCTGGCCAGGCCGGCGCGCCCGGGGATGCTGCTGGGCCACTGCGCGCCACCACGCCTGCGGGGCGCACTTCTGTAACAGGAGGTTACGCTCCCTGGAGGGCGGCCCAGACCTGCCGATTGGGCTGCAGCTCGGCCGGGCAGGGTGGCTCGGGCACCCGATTTCCTACCCCTGTCCCCACGCAGGCAGAGTCTCCACCTGCCTGCGCACTTGGGGCGCCCACGGCCCCCACGATCGCAGCGCTGGGTGGGGCCTCAGCCCCGGGCTGCGCCACACTCTAGTGAGGAAGTCTGTCATCTTCAACCTCAGTTTCCTGGTCTTTAGGTGTGAGGGCAGAAGAGTCCAATCTTACTTAGAATCGCAAATAATTTATGTTGAAACACCCCTCCAGGAGCTGGGGCTGCAACCCTTCCCGCCTCCTTTTTTTTTTTTTGCGGTATGCGGGCCTCTCACTGTTGTTGGCCTCTCCCGTTGCGGAGCACAGGCTCCGGACGCGCAGGCTCAGCGGCCATGGCTCACGGGCCCAGCCGCTCCGTGGCATGTGGGATCTTCCCAGACCGGGGCTCGAACCCGTGTTCCCTGCATCGGCAGGCGGACTCTCAACCACTGCGCCACCAGGGAAGCCCTCCCCCCTCCTTTTGAAGGTGGGCGGGAGGCAAAAGAGTTAGTCTCATCTGAAGAGTAAAGTGTGGGAAAAGCAAAAGATGAGAACTTTCTGGTGGAGACACCTGGCAGACACCGCCCTGACAGATGATCCAGGTGAACAGCATAGTGATGTCTTATCGATATCACGTGGCCCTGACATAATGTCATGAGAAGGGCCCCTCACCTCCTGGGTTTCTCCCATCACCTATAACCACAGGCTTATGATGAGAAAAATACCAGATACACCCAAATCCAGGGATATTCTACAGAATACCTGCCTAGAACTCTGCAAAAATGGCCCAGTCATGAAAAAGCAACTTTGAGGGGCTGTCACAGACTGGAGGAGACCCAGGAGCTGAGAGGACGAACTGAATGTGGGATCTTGGGCCAGAAAAGGGGCACTTGTGGAAAAACTGGTGACATCCAAACAAAGCCTGGAGTTTTGTGAATAGTAACACAACTAAGAAACAGAATCGCGTATAGGTTCCAGGTATATCATGGTTCCAGATGATGCTGGCCATAGAGGCAACAGTGAGGTGTATGTTGGAACTCTTTGCATTTTTTTGTGTGCAATTTTCCTGTAAATCTATAATTACTCCAAAATAAAACAGTTTACTTTGAAAATAGGCATGATTCAAGAAACTTAAACGTGGATTCGACATGCACTGAGCACCTGCTGTATGCCCAGTACTGGCAGACCCAGCAGGGAACAAGACAGATAGGAAACACCTGCTCTGCTGGGGCCCCATGTGCTGGTGAAATTTATACTCTAGCTGTTAATTACTTTCCATTCTTTAGGGGTGGGGTGGGGCATTCTCCTTCCATTTTATACTTTATGTATTGTTTGGATTTTTGCTTGAAAAGCACTGTTATTTTGCCAGCAGAATAAATGCAAACTTCCTCCTAACGTATCTGTGGTCTGAATGTAGACATGGGAAGCAAAGACCTCATCACAGATCCAGGGCAGTGATTGTTTTCTGGGGAGACAGGAAGAGGAATGGAATTGGGGCTCAGGGACAAGGGAGTGTCAGGAAGCGGGCTTCAACTTTATCCCTACTGTTTCCTTTCACAGAAAAGGAAAAAAAAAATTATCTGAAGCAATTAGGACCAAATGTTAACATTTGCTTCTTCATGTGGCAGGTCTGGGGGTGTTTGAGGGATTATCTTCTATGCTTTCTGTATTTTTTTGAGATCACACAAAATTATAATATTTATTATCATATCTTATTACCTGGTCTTAAAGAAACATTGGAAAATACTGAAAAGTACCAGGAAAATGATTACACTCGTCTGCCTAGAGAGTGACTATTCAGTAGTTTTTTTCCATTAATTTTTCTATGCCTACATGTGTCTTCTGAAAAATGGGATGCTATTGACACCATTTTGTTTTTGTTTTTGTTTTTTTGGCCATGCTGTGCATCACGCAGGGATTTTAGTTCCCCGACCAGGGATCAAGCCCATGCCCGCTGCAGTGGAAGCGTGGAGTCTTAACCACTAGACCACCAGGGAATTCCCTACTGATACCATTTTTTAAGTTCATCAAATGTTAACATTTTCTATATCTTTGAAATTAAAAAGTACAAAAGCACATGCACACAAAAAGAAATCAGACTTCTTGCGGAGTGTGTAATGAAACTTGTGAACCCTTGGCTATATCTCTCTGGTCACCTCTGGGGTTCTGAATAAACTCTTTTCCCTCCATTCACCCAGGGGAGACCTGCTTCTGCTGATTTTCTGTGGAGGTGGATCAGGATTTGGCTCTGAGCCTCCCTCCCCCTCCACTCCTGCCTTGCTTCCCAACACCAACGTCAATCCCATGGCTGAGTTCCTCCCTGCCCTCCCCTCCCCTCTCTGCCCCAGCTCTCACCACTCCTCTGGCCTTCTCACCCTTCCTGGAACAGGAGCCCTCGCTCTGACTTCAGGGCCTTGGCACTTGCTGCTCCATTTTCCTAGAAGGCTGTTCCTTCTCCAGCAACCACCGTGGCTCCCTCCCACTGTATTTAAGTTCCTTTAACTTATCTAAAAAGCATCCCTCCCACCCCCATCCTGACTCCCTCTTAACTTGCTGTAGTTTTCTCAGTGGCCCTTATCGCTGCCTGATGAACCAAACTCTGCTTATCTTGTTTTCAGTCTAGTCTGTCTCCCCACCCAAATGAGGTCTGAGGAGACAAGAACTGTCTGCAGTCGGTGGTGTTTGCTGCTGTTTCTCTGGCGTTTAGAATCTGGGACCCACAAAGGCAGCTGCTCAGGAATTATCTGGGGAAGGATGGAATGAAGGGACTTGCTTGCACGACACACTCTTCCCTCCAGTCTGAACGTGCAGCTTCCCCCCACCCTCCTGGCTTCATCCTTTGAGTGGATACCACTAACTCCTTTACAGCTTGCTTCAGATCTAAACATTGTTGTTTTGTTGTTGTTGTTTTCTTTGTTTTTTGGCCAAGCTGCATGGCATGTGGGATCTTAGTGCCCCCACCAGGTATTGAACCTGTGCCCCCTGCATTGGAAGCAGGGAGTCTTAACCACTGGACCACCAGGGAAGTCCCAAATGTTGTTGTTGTTTTTGATAATCTGTCCAGGACTCTTGGAGATATGTCAATGTGTACATCTCCTTCGTGTTGGGGCCACTGTGCACAAGTCACACTAAGGACAGTGTATTCTGACCTCAGGGCCTTTGCACTTGCTGTGCCCTCCACTGGCCCACTCTCCCCCACCTTCTTGTCCTTGAGCATTTGGCTTCAATGCCACTTCCTCAGACTACCCTGACACCCTGACTCAGCACACACATCCAACACCTACTCCCCTGTCTCTACTGTTGTCAAGTCTCTGCCCCCCCTTCAAAGAAATTCCCATGAAAGCAGGTCTGGGTGGACAACAAATGTCCACTCGATGGGGTCAGAAGGCGGGCAGGCGGTTAGCATTACTTCTGACAAGCACGGTCAGTGAAGGGAGGTGTGCAGCAGATTGGTACATGTCGTGAGGAGAGCCTGAGGTGGGAGGTATCAGGAGGTGGGGATCAGGAGCTAATGGCCTGGAGCTATGGAGTGTGGACTCGATCTGGACCGTGACAGGTTTTCAGGATAGGGTCCAAGCTGTGTTTTTAAAAGATCAGTCTGGAAAAAAGCACGTCACAGACAGATCTATATCGCCTGTCTCTCTATATCTATTATTATTATTATTATTATTATTATTTTGGCTGCACGGCATGTGGGGATCTTAGTTTCCAGCCCAGGGATCGACCCCATGCCACCTGCAGTGGAAGTGCAGAGTCTTAACCACTGGACCTCCAGGGAAGTCTCATTTCTATATCTATTTATATGTATCTATCTGTATATCCATTTAACTACATCTATCCATCTATTTAACTGTATCTCTATCCATTTATTTTTATCTATCTGTCTATCTACCTATCTCTATATCTAGCCATTGATCTATATCTATCCATCTATCTGTATCTCTATCTATCCATCCATTAATTTTTATCTATCAGTCTATCTATCTATCTATCACACTATATCTTGATACAAAACTACAAATGCTTGGTTGCTACTCACCAAGAAGAAATAATTCTGGCGCCCACAGGAACAAAATTAAGAGTGGTATCTTCCGGGGATGGTTGCCCTGGGAAATTATTAATTTCCACTTTACTGAATTCATCTTTAAAAATTAAAAGCTAGTAAAGATTTTGTAATCAGGAAAACAGTATTTACCTAAATAACCATTCTGATGAAGGCATGGATGACTGTTGATGGAGGGTGAGCCTACAATGAGGGGGACACTGCCCCCCACAAGTGGCTGGTATAGTTGGGTCAGCCCTCCAGGATGGCTGTTTAAAGGTGGTTGCGCCAGGGGGCTCTGCAGCCATCTGCTTGAGTTCAAATTCCAGCTCCTCTGTTGTTATTTAACTGTGTGACTGTGGGCTAGGGGCTTTACCTCTCTGTACCTTATTTCTTCATCTTTTTTTTTTTTTTTTTTTTTTGTGGTACGCGGGCCTCTCACTGTTGTGGCCTCTCCCGTTGCGGAGCACAGGCTCCAGACGCGCAGGCTCAGCGGCCATGGCTCACGGGCCTAGCTGCTCCGCAGCATGTGGGATCCTCCTGGACCAGGGCACGAACCCGTGTCCCCTGCATCAGCAAGCGGACTCTCAACCACTGCGCCACCAGGGAAGCCCTGGTTCTTCATCTTTAACACGGGTGATGTTACAGTTATTCAGTACAGAGTGTCGTGTACTGGCACCAAAAGTCCTGTCACAGATGGAACATGCAGAAGAGGACCTTGTTCATAGCCAGCACCCCCTATAAGCTAGCTGTCACTGCTTGTTATTATTATCACTATTATGTGTATTATTATTATTATTATGTATGTGTATTATTATTATAGACTAGGGCAGTGGCAATTTGGATAAACTGAACATGTTTAAGAGGCAGAAATAAGAAGTTGGGGGACCAACTCATGCCAGTTTGCCGGAGACCTTCCTGATTTTAGCATAGAAAGTCCCACATCCCAGGAACCCTCTCAGTCTTGAGTAAATCAGAAGGATAGTTGGTCACCCTAAGATAAATCTTGGGACCCAGTGGTTAGAGGGAGGAATCTCTGGCAACTTCCAGCTTTCAGGTCTGGAGAACGAGAACCCATACCCAAGGAAGAAACTCAAGGAGAGGAACCATTTTGGGGGAAGTGGACAAACCTGAGCATGGGTACATTGAATTTGAGGGGCCTCTTGCTTGTCTGGGTTGGAGAAGACAGGTTTCCCTGTGGGGATCACGGGACAGAGGTCCCAGTGTCTTATTCTGAAATATTTCGAACACACAGCAAAGTTGAAAGAATTGTCCAGCGAACAGCCACACACTTGCTCCTAGATACTGCAATTAAGATTTGCGTATATTTGCTTTAATATCTATCCATCCCTTCACTCATCCATCTTACTCTTTACCTATTTTAATATGTTGCAGACATCTGCACACTTCCCTGCCAAGGCTTCAGTGCTCATACCATTAACTAGAATTCGATATTTGTTTACAGTTCTTTTCTCTGATGTGAAATTTACATACAATGATATGTACAAGCCTTAAGTGTACACTGGGCAAGTTCTGATAAACCTCAACTACAGTCATGAAAGAAATAACTTACTCAACCCCCGTGAGATTCAAAACAAAAAATAGAAGTAAATGGAGGCAGCTCTGGTTCTGCTACTTGCGAAGCTCTGTGACCTGGAGGGAGTGTCTTAACCTGTCTGGGCTTCAGCTTCTCATCTCTAAAATGGGAAGAGTAAGGGTGCCTGTCTGAGATCTGATTGTGGTTGTTGTGGGTATTGAACACGTGAATTCGTGTAGAAATACTGAGGAGTGCCTGGCATGTAAGGAGTGCCTTGAGGGACTTCCCTGGTGGCCCAGTGGGTAAGACTCCCATGCTCCCAATGCAGGGGTCCCGGGTTCGATCCCTGGTCGGGGAACTAGATCCCGCATGCGTGCCACAAGTAAGAAGTCTGCATGCTGCAACTAAAGATCCTGCATGCCTCAGCGAAGATCCCGTGTGCCGCAACTTAGACCCGACGCAGCCAAAATAAATGAATAAATATTTTAAAAAGTTTAAAAAGTGCCTTGAAAACACTCACTTATAATATTACCCAGTTGGAACAGTGAAAAGAATTACTCTTGGTGGAAGAAGAAATAAAGAGGTAAGTATATTGCTGAAAAATTTCAAAGATGGCCATCAGAGGAACCTAAGCATGGGATCTACACTGGTGTGGAAGGCAGGTGGAAGGAAAGGGTGGCTGTGAGCTAAATCCTGATCCGCTGCTGCAGACAATCAGCAGATGAGAGCTCCATTCACCTGTGCGCGATTAGAGGGAGAAGAGCGTATTCAGTATTCAGAATCGTGGAGATGCCCAGAGAGAAAGCTAAGACTTCATGCCCTGAAAAATGTCTCATTTGTTTTAATCATGTGCATGTACTTTTGTATTTTTTTAACATGCTTTTGTATTTTAATTTAACTGTAATCTGAAAAACATAGACACGATTCTGACACCTGCTCCAAATGGATGAACCTTGAAGACATTTTTTTTGTGTGTGTGGTACGTGGGCCTCTCACTGTTGTGGCCTCCCCCGTCGCGGAGCACAGGCTCCGGACACGCAGGCTCAGCGGCCATGGCTCACGGGCCCAGCCACTCCGCGGCACGTGGGATCTTCCTGGACCGGGGCACGAACCTGTGTCCCCTGCATCGGCAGGCGGACTCCCAACCACTGCGCCACCAGGGAAGCCCTGAAGACATTATTATACTCAGTGAAATAAGCCAGTCAGCAAAGGTTTGTATGATTCCACTTCTGCAAGGTCCCTAGGGTGGTCAGATTCACAGGGACAGAAAGTAGGATGGTGGGTGCCAGGGGTTGGGGGAGGGGGAATGCGGTAATGTTTAATGAAGACAGTTTCAGTTTTGCAAGATGAAAAGAGTTCTGGAGATGGATGGTGGTGATGGTTACACAACAATGTGAATGTATTTAATGCCACTGAACTGTACAATGAAAAATGGTGACAATGGTAAATTTTATCAAAGTTGAAAAAAAAAACCCAGAAAAGCACAGAAGATAATCCTAAAACACCCCCTGTACCATCACATGAAGAAGCAAATGTTGTAATTGCTTCAGATATACATTTTCCTTTTTATGAAAGAAAAAAAACCTAGTAGAGATAAAGTTGAAGTCCTCTCCCCCTTGTAATTTCAATTCAAAAAATCCTAAATAGTTTACAGTGAGAAGTCTCCTTGCCATTCTGGTCCTCTGCTTTGGAGGGAAGAAAAGTTACCAGATTTTTGTGTCTCTTTCCAGAGCTGGTTAATTGATTTCAGGATGGTAACTTTTTTTTCTTTCTTAATTTATTTATTTTTAATCTTTGCCTGCGTTGCGTCTCTGTTGCTGTGCGCAGGCTTCCTCTAGTTGCCGCGAGCGGGGGCTACTCTTCATTGAGGTACGCGGGCTTCTCATTGCGGTGGCTTCTCTTTGTTGCGGAGCACTGCCTCTAGGCGTGCGGGCTTCAGTAGTTGTGGCACTCGGGCTCAGTAATGTGGCTCGCGGGCTCTAGAGCGCAGGCCCTAGTAGTTGTGGAGAAGGGGCTTAGTTGCTCCGTGGCATGTGGGATCTCCTGGGACGAGGGCTCGAACCCATGTCCCCTGCATTGGGGGGCAGATTCTTAACCACTGCGCCACCAGGGGAGCCCTGAGCTGCTAACTTTAAGTTGAAAAGTCATATGATAATTTGGCTGAATTAAGAAGCAGTATCGGAATGTTTAAAAGAATATATTTCAAACTCCTATTTATGTTTAATTTTTAGATTTGTAACAATGCTAAGGACTTCAGAAGCATTTGCTTGGTGGAGGGATTTAAGATTAAAGAATCAAATATAACACTTTTATAAATGCCATCTGCAATATTTAAGAGATTTCAACCCACTACATTTCTAAATGGACCCAAATATGTATCCAGTGACCTCTCTGAAAGTGATGGTCCACTTTGCCAGGTGTATAAGTAACATAATAGCTGTAATTGGAACCGAAGACTTAAGAGAAACTCTGTTTTTAAAGGTACAATTTAAATTGACTGTATACTTTCAAAGTAACCACAAAGATGGATTTTTCTAGGCACCAAAGCTGCCCCAAATCCAGACACCGTCGTGAGTTTGATTTGAGGAACGCAAAGACCAGTGTGGCTGGAGCAGAGGGAGCCAGGGGAAAAGTGGGAGGAAACGAAGGCAGGGAGGTAAGGGGTGCGTGCGAGTGCTTTGGGGGCTGCAGGGAAGAGGGTTTTTATCCCCAGGGAGGTGGGCGCCGCGGAGAATTCTGAGCAGAGGTGGGACTAATCAACAGGTTTTGCATAATTTCCACCAGCTGTTGGGCTGTGGACCACAGCTACTTGGTGGGTGCTGCGGGTGGGAAAAACCGGATCCTTGTTGGTTCCCCCAAGCCCGGTAAACAAAGTCTGAAAATCTGGACCTCGGAAGCTCCCCGGGACCCCCAGCAGGGGCCAGAATGCCGGGCGCCTTTCTCAGACTCTTGACCTGTCCACTGCTGCTTCCGCGTGGGCAAATCCTGAACTGCAGCAACGTCCTGTAAACCGTGTTTCCTTTTTGGTGCGCAAAGGTCCCCTTGTTCAGGGTGTGGAGGGTCGGGCAATGGATCCAGCCAAGGTCTGCCTCCCCTCCCCCCACCAAGCTCCCGGTGGGAGGGATGAGTGAGCTACACGGGGGATTCAGATGTTTGCGGGATAATCTGATGAGCAGCCCGCGTCTCAGAAAATTGCAAACCAGATTCTCAGAGATAGGGTCTTTGGGCAGAGTCTCCAAGGACCAGTCGGAGTTTTTTAGGAAGGTACAGTAAGAAAAGACATCCTAGGCAGAGGGAAGGGTATGTACAGAGCAAGGTCAAAACTGAAATCCTGATCTAACTCCCACCCCCCCACCCCTTAACTGCTCCTCTCAACCTGGGTCATGGGGTCACCATGTGAGCCCCACACCTAGTACTTGTTCTGAATGTGTCTCTTCCTCTCACTCCCCCCATCCCCATGGCCATCACCCAGGGCCAGACAGCCATCACCTGGACCATAGTTGTCTGTTCCAATTGCCTTCAATTCCTAGTCATCCATCCCAGTCCAAGAAGAATCTCTCTCCAGCTCTCCCCTGCTCACACACCTCGCATTGCTCCCTAGTGCTCTGGAGAGCAAGTCCAAGCCATTCAGCCTGGCACCTGAAGTCGTGGAAGACCTGGACCTGCCTGCTTCACCATATAGCTAGCATGAACAACACATGAACAATAATAACAAAAATAATAATAACAGCAAATACCCACTTTACATGCTGCCAGGCCGTGGGTCATGCAGTATAAAGGCAGTTTCAGGGAGTTCCCTGGTGGTCTAGCGGTTAGGATTCCGGGCTCTCACTGCCATGGCCTGGGTTCAATCCCTGGTGGGGGAATTGAGATCCTGCAAGCCATGCGGCTCAGCCAAAAGAAAAAAAAAAAGGCTCTTTCACAACAGCGTTATTATCCTCGTTTTACAGAAGGACATTCTGAGGTTCAGAGAAGTCAAGGGACTTGTCCAAGGTCACTAGCATGCCTGTGAACTCAGTTCTTTCCAACTCCCAAGCAGAGGCTTAACTCCAACTCTGTCCACTCCATGGCACATCTCTGGTGTGATAGGTTTAACTTCTTTGCTATTCCTCTGTCTTAGCTCAGGCTGCTATAACAATACCATAGACAGGGAGGCTTGAAACAGACACTTATTTCTCAAAATTCTGGAGGCTGGGAAGTTCTGGAAGATCTTGACACCAAGATCAAGGTGTCAGCCTATTCAGTTCCTGGTGAGGGCTCTCTTCCTGAGTTGCAGACGGCTACCTCCTCTTTTTTTTTTTTTTGGCTGTGGCTTGCAGCATGTGGGATCTTATTTCCCCAACTAGGGATTGAACCTGTGGCCCCCTCAGTGCAAGCATGACGTCTTAAGCACTGGACTGCCAGGGAAGTCCCCCATAAGGGCTTTATTCTACCTTGAGGGCCCCACCCCCATGACCTCATCTAACCCTAAGTACCTCCCAACGGCCTCATCTCTAAGTACCATCATATTGGGGGTTAGGGCTTCAACATAAAAATTTCTGAGGGATGCAAATATTCTGTCCATAACATCCTCCCTTCAGATAGTGAGGCCTCATTCCCCTTGCCTTGAGTGTGGGTCAGACTTCAGTGAAGCACTTAAAAAAAAAGACAAACTTTTTATTTCCATACTCTTGTAGATTCACATGCAGTTTTTTTTTTTTTTTTTTTTTCTTTTTGCTGTATGCGGGCCTCTCACTGTTGCGGCCTCTCCCGTTGCAGAGCACAGGCTCCGGACGCGCAGGCCCAGCGGCCATGGCTCACGGGCCCAGCCGCTCCGCGGCATATGGGATCCTCCCAGACTGGGGCACGAACCCGTATCCCCTGCATCGGCAGGCGGACTCTCAACCACTGCGCCACCAGGGAGGCCCCACATGCAGTTTTAAGAAATAATACAGAGATTCAGTACGACCTTCACCCATTTCCTCCCAATGGTAATATCTTACATAACTCCAGGGCAATATCCCAACCAGGAAATTCATACAATCACTGACCTTATTCAGATTTCACCAGATTTACATGCACTGGTAAGTGTATGCACACGAGTGTGTGTGTTTAACTCTTTGCAGTTTGTCACATGACTAGATTTGTGTGACTACTATCACAGCCAGGATACATAACAGTTCCATCACAAGGGTCCCTTGTGCTACCCTTTTGTAGTCCCTGTCACCTCCCCCTTCCAACACCTGGAAACCACTCATCTATTCTCCACGTCTACAGTTTTGACATTTCAAGACTGTTATAAAGTATATCCATTCAATGAAATATTATTCAGCAATAAAAAGAAATGAAGCACAGATACATGCTACAACACAGATGAATCTTGAAAACATTATGCTAAGTGAAAGAAGCCAGTCACAAAGGACCACGTATTGTAGGATTCCATTTATTGCAATATCCAGAATAGGCAAATTTATTGAGACAGAAGGTATATTAGCGATGCCTAGGGCTGTTGGATTGAGGGTAGGGGATGGGGTGCCAGGGATAAAAGGGGCTGACATAACGGTGCAGGGTTTTTATGTAAGAGTAATGAAAATATACTGAAACTGATTGTAGTGATGGTGCACAGTTCTGTGAATATACTAAAAGCCATTGAATTGTACACTCTAAATGGCTGAATTGTATGGTATGTGAATTCTATCTCAAGTGGTTTAAAAAGAGAGCATTGTATAACTGGAATCATACAGTACGTAATCTTTCACATTGGCTTTTTCTTTTCACCCAAAATAAATTTCTTGAGATATGTCCAAGTTGTTGTGTGTATCAATAGTTAGTTTCTTTTTATTTTGACTAGTATTTCATGGTTTGTACCAGTTTGTCTAACCATTCACCCACTGAAGAACATTGGGGTTGTTTCCAGTTTTTGGCTATTAAAATAAAGCTGTTACGAACATTTATGTACAGGTTTTTATGTGAATTTAAGTTTTCACTTCTCTAAGATAAATGCCTAAGAGTGTAATTGTTGGGTTATATGGAAAGCACATATTTAGTTTTGTAAGAAATCACCATACTCTTTTCCAGAGGGGCTGTACCATTTCACATTCCCACCACCAAAGCACGAATGATCTGGTTTCTCTGCATCCTCACCAGCATTTGGTGATATTGCCTTTTATTATTTTAGCCCTTTAAAAGGGGCACAGTGATGTCTCATTGTGGTTTGAATTTGCATTTTCATAAAGGCTTATCATGTTGACATTTTCTTTTAAATGTGCTTACTTACCAACTTTATGTCCTTTTCCATAAAATGTCTGTTCATGTCTTTTGCCCATTTTCTAATTGGGGTCTTCTTCTTCTTCTTTTTTTATTTTTAAATAGTTGAGTTTTGAGGGACTTCCCTGGTGGCGCAGTGGTTAAGAATCTGCCTGCCAATGCAGGGGACACAAGTTCAAGCCCTGGTCCAAGAAGATCCCACGTGCCGTGGAGCAACTGAACCCGTACGCCACAACTACTGAGCCTGCGCTCTAGAGCCCACAAACCACAACTACTGAGCCCGCGTGTCACAACTACTGAAGCCCGCACGCCTAGAGCCCGTGCTCTGCAACAAGAGAAACCACTGCAATGAGAAGCCCGCGCACCGCAAAGAAGAGTAGCCCCTGCTCGCAGCAACTAGAGAAAGCCCGTGAGCAGCAATGAAGACCCAATGCAGCCAAATAAATAAATAAATAAAATTTATAAAAAATAAAAATAGTTGAGTTTTGAGAGTTCTTTATATATTCTAGATAAGAGTCATTTGCAGATATGTGTTTTGCAAACATTTCCTCCCAGTCTGCAGCTTGTCTTTTCATCTTCTTGCCAGCCTGTCTTGCAGAGCAAACAATTTTATACATTTGATGAAGTCCAATTTACTGGTTTTTCCTTTTATGGATCTTATTTTTGGTATCAAGTTTAAGAACTCTTCACTAGTCCTAAGTCCCAAAGATTAGATTTTCTCCTTTTTTCCCTAAAAGTGTTATGGTTTTATGCATTACATTTTCATTTCGTCCATAATTTGAGTTAATTTTGGTACGAAGTGAAAGATTTAGATAATGCTTCTTCCCTCTCCCTCCCATAAATGTCCAGTTGCTCCAGCATTATTTGTTGAAAAGTCTATTCTTTCTCCATTGACTGTTTTTGTGTCTTAAAAAAAAATCAGTTGGGCATATTTTTGTGGGTCTATTTCTGGGTTCCCTATTCTACTCCATTGTTTTAGGTATCTATCCTTTTACCAGTACCACCATATCTTGATTTCTGTAGCTGTACAGTAAGCCTCAACATTGGGCAGAGTGATCCCTTCCATTTTATACTTTTTCCAAAATTGTTTTCAGCTATTCTGTTACCTATGCCATTCCATATAAATCTTAGAACAAGTTTGACTATGTCTATGCAAAATCTTGCTGGAATTTTGATAGAAATTACTTTAAACTTATCTGTCAAGGGGAGAATTGTCATGTTTACTATGTTGAGTCTTCTAATCCATGGACATGGTATGTCTCTTCATTTATTTAGATCTTTGATTTCATCAGCATTTTGTAATTTTCAGGATACATATCCTGTACATGTTTTGTTAGATTTACACCTAAATATTTAATCTTCTTTGTTACAATTGTTAATGGTATTCTGTTTTAAATTTTGGATTCCATTGGCTCACTTAAATTTAAAAAAATATTTTAAAATTAAAGTATAGTTGATGTTCAACATTATGTAAGTTACGGGTGTACAGTATAGTGATTCACATTTTTTAAAGGTTATATTCCATTTCTAGTTATTATAAAATATTGGCTATGTCCCCTCTGTTGTACAATGTGTCTTTGTAGTATATTTTATTTTATTTATTTATTATTATTTTTTGGCTTGCTGCATGGCTTGAGGGATCTCAGTTCCCCAACCAGGGATTGAACCTGGGCCATAGCAGTGAAAGCCCGGAATCCTAACCACTAGGCCACCAGGAAACTCCCACCTTGTAGTATATTTTATACATAATAGTTTGTACCTCTTAATTTTTCCTTGGGCATCTGCAGTCACTTTCTAAATTCGGCCATATATCTGGTTGCCTGTGAGTATTGTAATCCTTAAATCAAAAAGTTGAAAAAGGGAAAAAGAAAGAAAGAAACAAACAAAAAAGATACTGTTCCTTAAAATCTCCTGGAAGCCACTTCGGCTGGTAGGGGTTGAAACAATGCTAGCTAGACTCAGTGTCTGCACCTCAGTGATCAAAAGCAGTAATCAGCCATCAGAACATAGAACCCAGATAATTGGAGGACAAGGTCTTTTTGTCCCACCCTGGGTCTAGCAAGCCACACCTGGCATAGGTGCCACTGTCTCCAAAGCTGTCTGCCATGGGCTGAGTAGTGGGGGATGGGTAGTCACTCTTGCACTAAAGGCTGAAATTGACTGAAATGGCTGCAGTGGAGTAGCCAAGATTTCCCATGGAAGCCACGAATTCAAATAAGACTCCATCGTTTCAAAAGAGTTAACTTCAAAGAGTTTGTGGCAGTACAATTGTTGTCTATGTGGGGAATCAGGTACCTGGTGCTTCCTTCTCCACCATCATCCCTGACATAACTTTCTACACAGCTGCTTTTCTCTTTTCCTTTGGCCTGTCACTCGGCTTGCGGGATCTTAGTTCCGCGACCAGGACCGGGGATCGAACCCGGGCCCCCTGCCGTGGAAGCGCGGGAGTCCTAACTACTGGACGGCCAAGGAATTCCCTACACAGCTGCTTTGAATGTCCCAATATCTCAAAGAATCTCAAGCCAGCGTCTCCTCCAGAATTTGGGCAGTCTATGGTATGTCTAAACTCCATAATCTCTTGCCCCAGATATTTGTGGGTCTCTAGTCTGCTGTGCAGCTTTACGAGCAGTGCCTGCTGCTTTTCCTACCTGAGAGCTGAGTTAGGCTCAAGAGAGACCAGCGCCTTGCACCTGTCCTCCAAGCATCTCCCAAACAGCTTAGAACAGACTTACACAACAATTAGTGGGTAAGGTTTGCTTTGCTCCCTACAGTTCAAGGGCCAGGTTCCTAAAACTGGGCAATGGGCTACTGTCACAGCCCAAAGGGAAGAAAGGCAGAGGCCACAGTAAAAAGGGAAGATGTCTCTCAGAGACAGAACTGGCCAACACAAGGGATCAAAGACCCCATCAAGAGACTGGTCCAGTAGAGGTGAGGTCTGTCTGAATTCAAACTCCCTTGGCTGGCAAAAAATGTCTAGACTTAAGGGAGTTGGAGGATGGGCTTTGTAAAAAAAAAATTATTTTATTCAAATATAGTTGATTTACAATGTTGTGTTAATTTCTGGTGTACAGCAAAGTGATTCAGCTATATATATATATATATATATATATATATATATATATATACACACACACACACACACACATACACATACACACACACATTCTTTTTCATATTCTCTTCCATTGTGGTTTATCACAGGATATTGAATATATTTCCCTGTGCTATATAGTAGGACCTTGTTGTTTATCTGAGGAAGGTGTTATAGCATCTACAGTCCAGTCAGAAGAGACAAGCCATCTTCGGTATATTAATAAGGAGGATTTAGACTTCCCTGGTGGCGCAGTGGTTAAGAATCTTCCTGCCAATGCAGGGGACACAGGTTTGATCCCTGGTCTGGGAAGATCCCATATGCCATGGAGCAACTAAGCCCGTGCACCACAACTACTGAGCCCGAGTGCTGCAACTACTGAAGTCCGTGTGCCTAGAGCCTATGCTCTGCAACAAGAGAGCAACTGCAATGAGAAACCCATGCACTACAACGAAGACCCAATGCAGCAAAAAAAAAGGGATTTGATATAAAAATTATTGGCCAGTTTAAAAGAAAATTTTAGTTTTATTGGAGTATAGTTGATTTACAATATTGTGTTAGTTTCAGGTGTACAGCAAAGTTATTCAGTTATACATATACATATATCCATTCTTTTTTAGATCCTTTTCTCATATAGGCTATCACAAAAAATTGAGTAGAGTTCCCTGCGCTATACAGTAGGTCTTTGTTGGTTACCAATCTTAAGTATAGTATAGTAGTAGTATCTTATATCTGTCTATCTATATATAGTTTCAATTTTAGAAACGTGGAAGATGGGTCCTGTGGGGTTGGAACACAGAATCCTAAGAGAGGGAGAGAGGGGTGCAGCTTGACTGGTGATTGTTTCTCTGAGGAGCCTCAACGAGGCGGGTTCTGCGAGTGATGAGAAAACTACCAGCTGGAGTTAGCAGCTGATGCTAGGAGGACATGCCTTTGCCAGGGTGAAGAAGCTGGTTTGACCAGAAACTGGAAGAATCAAGTCCCTTCTCCCCCCTACAGCCTTTCAGGCTCTCTATCACCCCCCTGTTGGTAGCCTCTAAGAGGGAGCCTGCACCAAGGCAGAAACATGGTTTGCTGAGACCCAGTTCCAGCAACACACACAAAAATCTGTAGGGATGAGATTGAAGCTGAGAGACAGTAGCTTAATAAGTGATTCCCACTCTGCTTGAAGGATACAACCCCCCGAGGAGGTGGTAAAGCACAGATTTTGAGGTGCTGCTGAAAATTTGTGTTACAAATGACCTGCTCAATTCAGTAAAAACTCGTATGTGTACTGTCTTTTGTGAGAAGAGCATCCATCTGATCTTTTTAGCCCCTTTCCTTTCCCTGGTAAAAGGTCCCCTCTCCTAAACTCTCATGGCTATCCCTGAGTTAGCCCCAGGATACCAGGTGACAGGTAAGAGAAAGGAAGTAGGAGTTGAGGCAAAGGCCTCCCCATAGATGTTTGTGAGCTATGCACACCTGGGGCCAGTACTTGTCATGCCCATCCCAGTGAAGGCTCTGTGAAAATAAGGAACACTGCAAGGAGATGAACATAGGGTAGAGTTCTGCCCACAGAAGAGGAATCGGTTCAGGAAGAGGAGACCAAGCATCCTGGGGGTAAAGGAGATCCTGGAAATAAGAGTGAGGAGGCAGAATGTTGAAGCAGAGAGTAGGTTTCCAAAGAGACAAAGGCTAGGGCTCCAGAGGAGGAATAGCGGGGTCCTGGGGTGTGGGGGATGGAAGAACAGAGTGGGAAGAGTTATGTAAGATGGAAGAGCAGGGTCCCAATTGGATAGAGTATTAGGGAAGAGGAGAGCCACTGGTTTTCAGAGAAGATGAATGGGATCTAGAACAGGAACAAGTTAACTGTAGTACGTTTTAAAAAGTACTACAAAGCTACAATAACCAGGACAGTGTGGTACTGGCATAAGTTTAGACATATGGATCAATGGGACAGAACTGAGAGTTTAGAAATGATCCCCTACATTTATGGTCAATTGATTTTCAACAAATGGCCCAAGAAAAGTCCATGGGGAGGGACTTCCCTGGTGACCCAGTGGTTGAGAATCCACCTTCCAATGCAGGAGACATGGGTTTGATCCCTGGTCGGGGAACTAAGATCCCACATGCCAACTAAGCCCATGCACCACAACTAAAGAGAAGCCTGTGAATGGCAATGAAGAGCCTACAGGCTGCAATGAAATATCCCGTGTGCTGCAACTAAGACCCGATGTAGCCAAAAATAAATAAATATTTAAAAAAAAGAAAGGAAGTCTATTCCACATGGTTTCAGGGGCTGGAGGAGGGTGTGAATGGAGGGTTGCTGTTTAATTGGGTATAGAGTTTCAGTTTTGCATGATGAAAACAGCTCTGGGATTGGTTTCCCATAGTCAATGTACTTCACACTGCTGAACTGTACACTTAACAATAGTTAAGATGTAAATTTTATGGTATGTGTATGTCATCACAATTAAAAGTATAAAGTTTTAAAGCAAGAGAGTGAAAACACTACTCACAGAATGGAATAAAAATTTGAAAATAATATATCTGATAAGGGACTTGCATCAAGAGTAAATAAAGAACTCCTATAAATCAATAATAGAAAGCCAGACAACCCAGTTTAAAAGTGGCAAAACACTTGGGACTTCCCTGGTAGTCCAGTTGCTAAGACTCCACACTCCCAGTGCAGGCGGCCAGGGTTCGATCCCTAGTTCGTTCCCTAGTCAGGGAACTAGATCCCACATGCCGCAACTAAGAGTTTGCATGATGCAACTAAAGATTCCGCATGCCACAACTAAAGATTCTGCATGCCACAACTAAAGATTCCGCATGCCACAACTAAAAGATCCTGCATGCCACAACTAAGATCTGGTGCAGCCAAATAAATAAATATTTTAAAAAGTGTCAAAACACTTGAACAGACATTTTTCCAAGGAAGATATACTAATGGTCAAGAACATATGAAGATTTCTGAACACGATTACACATTACGAAAATGCAAGTCAAAACCACAACGAGGGTGGGGGTTAGGTGAAATGCACGAAGGGGGTCAAAAGATACAAATTTCCATTTATAAAATAAGTCATGGGAATGTTATGTACAGCATGGCAAATGTAGTCAATAAATACTGTACTGTAGATTTGAAAGTTGCTAAAAGAGTGGAGCTTTAAAGTCCTCATTGCAAGATAAATTATTTTTTGTAACTATGTGTGGTAAGAGAGGTTAACTAGACTTATTGTGGTGATCATATTGAAATATATACAAATGTGGGAGCATCATGTTGTACAGCTGAAACTAATATAATGTTATATATTAATTATAACAGTTTAAAAAAAACCCCGTAAGACACAACTTCACACCCACTAGAATGGCTAGAATCAAAAGTGAAAGAATAAGTGTACTTGAGGATATGGAGAAATTGGAACCCTCATACACTGCTGGTGGGAATACAAAATGATGCAGCCACTTTGGAAAACAGTCTGGCATTTTCTCAAAACTTAAACCTAGAATTACCACATGACCCATCAATTCCACTCCCAGGCATATGCCCAAGTGAAATAAAAGCATATGTTTACCCAAAAACTTGTACATGACAGCACTGATTGGAAACAGACTGTCAGCTATTTCTCCAGCAAAGATGGGTTTATTCAGGATCAGCAGAGAACTGCAATTCAGGGTGTGCAACCACCGCAAGCTGTGTGCAAGTCTCCCCAGAGCAAGGGAAGGAGAATGCTTTTACAGAAGGGAAAAGGACTTTGGGAGGGTTATAGTAAACAGTCTACGGTGTTTCATTGACTGAATCTTTGCCAAGAATGGAGTCTTTCTTCTTCCTCTTGGGCTCTGCTATGATTGCAGGGTGTGGGAGCTCCCCCTTCTGCTCTCCTGACTCTATTTAATTAATTTTTTTATTAAATAAGTTTTATTTAAACAAATAAATGTTTATTAATTTTTTATTAATTTTTTTACAAATGCTTATAGCAACATTTTTCATAATAGTCAAAAGGTAGTAACAATCCAAATGTCCATTAACAGATGAATAAAGAAAATGTGATATGCCTATATAATGCAATATTATTCAGCCATAAAAACAAAGGAAGTATTGATACCTGGATATCCCTTGAAAAAATTATGCTAAGTAAATGAAGTCAACAACAAAGTCCACATATTACATAATTCCATTCATATGAAGTCAGTGAATACTGAAATCTATAGAGACAAAAAGTAGATTAGTGACTGCCTGGGGCCTGAAGGAGGAAAATGGGAAGATACTGATAGCTAAAGGGTAGAGGGGTTTCTTTTTGAGATGATGGAAATGTTCTAAAATTGACGACAGGGACTTCCCTGGTGGTCCAGTGGTTAAGACTCCACATTTCCACTGCAGGGGGCACGGGTTCCTCCCCTGGTTGGGGAACTAACATCTCGCATGCCGTGCAGTGGTGGCCAAAAATAAAATAAAATAAAATAAATAAAATAAAATTGACCATAGTGATGAATATACTGAAAACCACAGCACTGTACATGTTAAAGTGGTCCATTGTACATTTTAAAGTGGTCCATTGTATAGTATGTGTTGCATCTTAACAAAGCCTTTCAAATAAATGGCTAAATGCATTAAGAGTTTGCAATCCAATCTCTTAAGCATATTAATAGTTTCTGGGTACATCCCACATTTATGTGATGTGGAACATTTATAATTTAATATGGGACATTTATAACAATTATAATAATGTGGGACATATATGACATTTATAATTTATTTTCTTTTATCAGTGAAAACAGGAATTTTGTTGTACGGCTATTACAGTTGTTTACATCTCAAAGTGCTTTAAGAACACACTGAAAAAATAATGTAAAACATACATCTAGGGCTTCCCTGGTGGCACAGTGGTTGAGAGTCTGCCTGCTGATGCAGGGGACACGGGTTCGTGCCCTGGTCCGGGAAGATCTCACATGCCGCGGAGCAGCTGGGCCCGTGAGTCATGGCCGCTGAGCCTGCGCGTCCGGAGCCTGTGCTCCGCAACGGGAGAGGCCACAGCAGTGAGAGGCCCGCGTACCGCAAAAAACAAAAAAACAAAAAACCCCTCATACATCTAAGAATTTAATGAACATGTCTCATAGCTTGTGACTGGTGAGAGGAGATCCTCCTGCTCCAGTCTGGCCTGGCCCTGGCAACCCACTTGCTCTGGGCTTGCTCCTCAAGGGGTCGGTCCATCTAGAAACAGCTTTGAGTAACCTGCTTACACCTGTGCCCCATTCAGGTCCGAAGCAGGATTTGGTTGAAAGCAAAGATCCTTGGAGGGTCAGAGCGGAATCCGGGTCTGCTTGGCCACGTGATCTCCACCTGCTGTTAACTCTGGGGGCGGGGTGGTGGTGGTGAGAGGGGGTCCTTGCGAACAGTCCTCTAGGGGGCTCGTCAAGGGCAGGTGGGTGAGGCGACGCTCGGCTGGGCGTGGACATCTCTACGCCTTGTGGATGCGCCGGGGATCGCGGCTTACCGGCACTTAACCGCCTCAGGTGCCTCTGCTGGACCGTCTGTTGCGCCTTGACCTGCCTGGGCCGCGGGAGACGAAGGGAGGACGCCGGGGACCCCAGAAGTGGGGAAATGGTGAGTGTGCGGGGCCATGTGTCCCAGGACGGGGAGGGGGGATTGAGTCGGAACCTGCCGTGGCGGGACGCTGGCCTCCCTGCAGTCAACTCGAGTCTGCGAACTCGCGTGGGCCGGGGGTGCCTCTCGGACCTCAGTCCCCTTCGTCTTGCTAGTGGGGTCGGGGCCGGCAGCCGGGACCCCGGGAGTCCTGTCCCGTCGCTTCGCGCCGCGACTTCGGCTCCTGGGCAGCTCTGTGCCCGCAGCCCCCCGAGTCCCCCAGATTGTGTGGTGACCTTGGGGAGGGTCATCAGGGGACAGTCGTGACTCGGTTTCCGGGGTTCGTGCTTGGGAGGAGCTGTGGTCTGTGGTGTCCCCAGTCCCTGTTTTCTTCCCAGGCAGCACCCATTCTCTTTCGAATTTTTTAAAATTTTAGGAAGCAGGACCTCAAATCCATGACACTGTCCCCCCAGCCTAGCTCTTCCTAGGACTGGCAGTAAATCCCTAAACTTTCAGATCCTTTCCACCTTCCCAAGGCCCACTTGCCCTCTCGAATTCACAGCATCATTATCAGCTGTTCGTTCTCCGTGGTGCATTTCAAACGGACCCAATATTTTAATTGTTTATTCTCCGCAGCCGATGGATGGCTGTGTTTTTTTGTTTGTTTGTTTTTGTTTTTGTTTTTGTTTTTGTTTTTTTTTTTTTGCGGTACGCGGGCCTCTCACTGCTGTGGCCTCTCCCGTTGCGGAGCACAGGCTCCGGACGCGCAGGCTCAGCGGCCATGGCTAACGGGCTCAGCTGCTCCGTGGCACGTGGGATCCTCCCGGACCAGGGCACGAACCTGTGTCCCCTGCATCGGCAGGTGGACTCTCAACCACTGCGCCACCAGGGAAGCCCCGGATGGCTCTTTTTAAAAGATTTATTTTTTGTTTGTGGATATTTTACATGAAAGGAAATCAGAGAATTACCAGCTGGAACTACTTTATATGAAATCCTTTTGTCTCTCCCCCTGGATCTTTCCTGGATTCCTATATCCTATGGGAAGTCTTTGGGGCAGAGGTACGTCTTTGGAAACTTTCCTAGGTGTTCTCACTTGTCAGCCCTACCCCCCTCTGTGTTTGTCACCTTGAAAAATTTATTCACTTATTTGAGCCTCAGTTTTTCAATATATAAAATGCATTTAATTAATAGATCTTGAAAGACAGTATAAAATATTTACAAAGAAGTGAGTCTCTAAAAAATGAAATAATGTATTTCAGTATTATTACATTACGTTTGTTCCATTTATTTCTTGTTTCCCTTTTTTTCACTCCCCTGGGAGCATGTATAAATATTCTGAGGTCTTGTTAGGAGCCAAACTTGGGTCCACTCGCCCACACATAATAAAGCCAATCTACTGACACTGGGATGTGGTGAAGGAAAGTGCAGCATTTATTGCAGGGCACCAAGTAAGGAGTCCAGGTAGCTAGTGCTTAAAAGTCCTGAACTCCCCAAAGGCTTTCAGGGAAAGATTTTTAAAGATGGGGTGAGGGAGAGGGTGTTGTGGGGTGTATGATCAGCTTGTGCAAATTCTTCTGATTGGTTGGCAGTGAGGTAATTGGGAGTCAGCATCATCAGCCTTCTGTTTCCAGCTGTTCTGGGATCTAGGTGCTGGTGGGCAGCATACAGTTAACATCTTCCACCTGGTGAGGATTTCAGTATCTGCAGAACAGCTCAAAGGACATGGCTGAGAATATTATCTATAGCCCTTGAGGAGGAACTAAAGGTTCTTGACTTTAATGGCTAAACTATTATTATTTTATATTGCTTGACTGTTGTCCTTTTTTTCTGCATTTTCTCACTTCTCTGATTAAATTTATTCTTTGGAACTCTGGGAAGGCCTAGGAGGCTAAAGTTTTTCTACAGACAGGAGGCAGGTGGAGGACATGGCCGGGGGTGGGGGGAGGAGTTCTGTTCCGGAAGGCCCCATAGGGTCCTGCTTGGTTACAGTCTGTCCTTATTTTGGGGGCGTTTCAAGTGGAATATCAGGTCTTAGACTTGCAACACTTAGAAGTGTTCAAATGTGATTGTTTTCCAAGCAGTTTCTTGCTGTGGAAATAATAATTAACTGTTATATTCATTTCTGAAGGGAATAGATATTTGTGAGTTTTCTCGTTGAACTAGCCTTGCAATTTTCTTCCCTCCTTTACACATAAACACTGCTTTTGAGTGACTTTACTGGATTCTGCAAAGAGTGGGTTCGTCACTTTTAAAATATCAATGTTGGTCCAGAGAAACTTAGCTGGGAGCAGAGTTTGAGGTCAGTGTCTCTAAGAGAAGCCCCCGCCTTGAGGCTGCAAAGGGAAGGACTTGAAGGCCATTTGGTTCTTCCTGAAAGCCTCCCCCTGCAGATGCTTACCTGCTCACACCCACCTGAGAAGGAGCCCTTTCTACTGAGAGAAGCTCCAACCCTGGAAAGCTGGGGATGCACCTGCAATGGGGGTGGCAGGGTGGAGTGATGCCCTTTTTGAGGCCGTAACTGTAGTTCCTTTGTGCCTGTTTCTAGATGTAGGTTGGAGTTTTGCATCCACAGCTTAGGCATGATCCAAGTAATTTGTGCCCATTGAGAAAATCTGTGAAGGTCACGCATTCTGTCTTCTGATAAAGGGTCTTGAATTTGGGAGTTCTCTGGGTCAGAACCTTTAGTTGAATTTGGGTGAGAGTTTCCTCATTGTGAGAATGGAAGCCTGGGGGAGGGAGCTTTTTCCATTATTCCCCAGGCACAGGAGGGCAGGCAGAGCTCCCAGAGTTTATTCTTGTGGCTGCTCTGGTGTCCCCACCCTCCTTCTCCAGGGACTGACCTGGCCTGGCGGTTCTATCTCAACCAGGAGAGTCTGGAGCCCAAAGCTTGGGAAGGTGTTTCACTTTCAGAATGTAGCTTTTGCTTCTGAACAGTGGGGCGCAGGCTGCTTATTTCAGCTGATTCGAATATTTGTGATTCTTTCCCTTGATTCCTTTATCTGTTGATTATTAGGGCCCTGTAACTGATTTCCCTTAGCAGTTTGTAATTTTATTTCCTGTGGGAGTGTGTGAGACTTTTAATTTCTTGGGCTTTGAGAATGTAAGTTGACTGGAAGATACAATGTGAGTTGGACGAGAAAGTTCTGGAGACAAATAGAATATTTGCTCCTTTTAGGGCAGAGAACCTCAAGATGTGAGATGCGTAAATTTAAATTTTCAGGTACATTTTCAATTTTTAAATTAGGTTTTCTATGTGCATATCCCTGAGAAATTTGATATGTAAAAGGCTATACAGGGGCTTCCCTGGTGGCGCAGTGGTTGAGAGTCCGCCTGCCGATGCAGGGGACACGGGTTCGTGCCCCGGTTTGGGAAGATCCCACATGCCGCGGAGCGGCTGGGTCCGTGAGCCATGGCCGCTGAGTCTGCGCATCCGGAGCCTGTGCTCCGCAACGGGAGAGGCCACAGCAGTGAGAAGCCCGCGTACCACAAAAAAAAAAAAAGGCTATACTATTGCCAAGCCAAATGAATTTCCATTTTAATTGATGGGAGGTAAACTACTCAAAGCTTACTTAAACCTTTGAGAACCATGCTATGTTTATGGGATTAGGCCCAAACCTTTAGTGCATTATAATATGCAACCCATTCCCCCAAATACCCTCCAGTTTGATATATAAGGACAAACTCTGATGCCTCCTATGATTTTTTTTTCATTTTTAAAATTCACTGTTTATACCCAACCTTGTTCCAGAAAGGGTTTAAGGTGGCTTAAAATAGCCTCTTGTTTAGTTAGGAAGAGATTTGAAAATTTTCATTTTTTTATGGCTTAAGCTTTTATAACCATTAAGGTTTAAAGGACTATATCTTAGAATGGTTTCCTATGAAGAAAAGTTAAAATTAATGAATTTTAAAAAGCAAAAGTAAGTTAAAAATACAGGCTAACAGATAGTCAAGTAGGTAATAAATTACGTACTGTTTATTTTAATAATGCATGTTAAGGTTAAAAAAACTCTGTAAGATAAGAATCTAACTTAAGAAGATTCCCCACCAGCATATCCTGGTCGCCTCTAGTGCTCTTGCTTCAGCCACCCCAATTTGACCTGTGTTGATCATTTCTTGAGCTTCTTGTAAGTGTTTCTTTATATAAAAACAAGCAATTGCAAATGCATTTTCTTCTTACACGTTTGTGCTTGTAATGAGCAGACTCCCCATTTTTTTCTGTTTTTGGCTGCGTGGCTTGTGGGATCCTAGTTCCCGGACCAGGGATTGAACCCCGGCCCCCTGCAGTGGCAGTGTGGACTGGACTCCCCATTTTTGGATGTTTGACAGCTCACAGCTTAAGCCTCACCCTGCCCTCTTCCTCTCGTGCCCCCACCTGGACAAGCTGATGAGAAAGCCTGGGTGGTCTCTCCCTTAGAGCAGGAGATTCCACGTGCACAGGCCCCTGTGTGCAGAACACTTGCCCTAGCCTCACTCCTCAACCACAGTGAACACCCAGGCCAGGCTCCTCTCTTTGTTTTCTGAAGCCGTTTCTGAGCTGCTTGAGAGGCCAGCCCTGCCCTTTCTTGAGACCTCAATTGTGTGAGTTTTAAGCCTTTTCCTACCCTTTTGGTATGTGTGCATGTGTGTGCACATCAGCATCAATCTCAACAAGGGAACCCTACCTCTGCAGGTGACCACAACAGTTGGCACCATGAGCAGCACGTCCGGACCTGACCACCCCACCACGGGTCTGTCTTCTCTTGCTCTGACTTGCTCACCTGCTGTGCTCTCTGATGGGGGCCGGTGCTGTGGGCTGCTGGGTGCTGGGGAGCTCGTGCTGTGAGCTGTGCTGCCCTTTGTTGCATTGTTGACCCCACCAGGACTCAGTTCTATTTTCAGCCAACCAGAGATGGCAGTTTTGAGAATTCCTAAAGCTTTTAGGAACAGGAGTATGGGATTGGGGCTCTCCTTAAAGTAGTCCTGGGTTGATGTCTTTGCCGGATTTATTTGAGTGTTAGAGTGAAGCGATGACAGAGGCTGGTTTGGCCCTGACACACGCCAGGGTTTTTGGTGACAGAGGGGGCCTATACCCTGGAAAAGGGGTGGGTCCATCAGATAGCCACTCCTGAAACATCTGCCATTTAAATAGGGAGAAAGAGAAGAGAGGGGGGAACGGCAGCCAGTAGATGGCCGCTGAGTTCACCCTCCTAATTCTAGGGGCTCACCAGGACCCTTGGGTACCTCTGCTGCTGTGGCCCCTGCCTCTACTGCAACAAAGATCCTACTCTTGGGGTTATAGGGGACAACACCATGGCACCTCTGTGGCCAGCAAAGGTACTAGTTCAAACTCAAACTAAGCTCTGGGTCCTTAAACCCTACAAAGCAACCAGTTGTCATGGGGGAGACCCCTAACCCTAATGGCACTGGTGTGAGGCTCTCTGGAGGGAAAAAATGATAAGCACCAGGGTAGAGAGGACACCTCTTCCCCTCAAGTATATCCAGTGATGAAAATACAACAGGGAGGAAGCAAAAGAAAAAATAAATACTGAAGCAATTTGACCAATTGGCAATCCAACATATACTAAAAGATTTTACGCAACAAAAAAGGTAAAAGGACACTGCTTGGCTTTTGCCCTCTACAACATAGGTTCTGAATTAATTTTTCCATCTGGTGTAACGCACGAATTCAGAAGTCTTCAAGCAATTAATCAATACTGGGTCTCAAAGTAGAGTCATATGGGGGTCCCACTAAATTTAAGCAAGGAACTCATGATCATCTTAGGGGAGTTACTGAATATACTATGGGGGACAAATAGGTATGCCTCACCTTAATCATCAGAAAACTACTGTCTTGACTAAATTCCCCATGGTCATAATACCCAGTGTCCTAAAATATCCCATACCAAGCAGGGAAACTCTACACTAATGAGTCATGAATTAAATTTATTAAAAAATTTTAAATTTCTACTATTATATTTTATTTCTATTTAAAAATTAAAAAAATATTTTATATTGGACTATAGTTGATGTACAACGTTGTGTTAGTTTCAGGTGTACAGCAAAGTGATTCAGTTATACATATACATATATCTATTCTTTCTCAAATTCTTTTCCCATTTAGATGATTACAGAATATTGAGCAGTGTTCCCTGTGCTATACAGTAGGTTCTTGTTGGTTATCTATTTTATATATAGTACACTGTATATGTCAATCCCAAACTCCCAATTTATCCCTCCCCCCTGCCTTTCCCCTTTGATAACCATAAGTGTGTTTTCTATGTCTGTGAGTCTATTTCTGTTTTGTAAATAAGTTCACTGGTATCATTTTTTAAGATTCCACATATAAGCAGTATCATATGATATTTGTCTTTCTCTGTCTGACTTACTTCACTTAGTATGATAATCTCCAGGTCTATCCATGTTGCTGCAAATGGCATTATTTCATTCTTTTTTATGGCTGAGTAATAGTCCACTGTATATATGTACCACATCTTCTTTATCCATTCATCTGTTGATGGGCATTTAGGTTGCTTCCATGTCTTGGCTATTGTAAACAGTGCTGCAATGAACACTGGAGTGCATGTACCTTTTGGACCATGGTTTTCTCCAGGTATACGCCCAGGAGGGATTGCTGGATCATATGGTAGCTCTATTTTTAGTTTTTAAAGGAACCTCCATACTGTTCTCCATAGTGGCTGTACCAACATGAATTACATTTAAATGAAGTCTTTGGCACTTCCAAATTGTCTTGACAAAAATGGGATTCCACAGACCTTACCCCCACCACGGCTCCCCCAATTAAGTTACTTAATCTGTCCCAAAGTAAACAGGACTTTGAAGGATTGTAAACCATTGTATAACACCTATTTAATGAAGAAGTGATTATCCACTGTTCTTCTCCTTTAATAGCGGAATTTGGCCTGTTCTTAAACCTGGAAAGAATGAATGACACCTCACAGTGCATTACTGCAACCTGGAGGCTGTGGTCTCACCACACAAACCCCTATTCCCAGTCCTCAGCATTATGGGAATTACTGACTCCATCCACTCAGCAGCTGGTAAATATCCTGCTCCCCCAGATTTGGCTAAGTGTGTTCTGTTCAGTGCCTATTTGAATAGCCTCTCAGCTGCAGTTGGTTCCACCTCTGAAGGGACATGATACACCTTTACCTGGTTATCCTCAGGGAACCTCAGCACCATTACCACTGCACACAGTCTCTGCAGGCAGGATCTGAGCCACATTTACCTGGCTCCAGGAGCACAGGTCTGACATGATGCCAGTGATATCCTCCTCTGAGGACACTGGTTTGACATTCATTCAGGAAGAGAAATAATGAAAAAAGGAGTACCTCCCAAAATGGATGGGTCATTGCCCCACACGTAATGTGAGGCCCTAACACTGGTTAAGTTCCTGAAAATTCTTTGTTAATGAGATGGCTTCTCCCTCCCTGACACTGTAAGAAATAGCTCTTGTCCCTCTCAGCATCCAAAGCATCTACTTGGTTCTTTTGATGTTCAGAGGCAACGTATTTCTTGTTTACAAATTTTACTTGAGTCCGTTTATGCTGTTAAAATTGGCCCACCTTGAATGGGCACCCCTACCATAGAAGGGTCTTTATTGTGTTTAAATTCCCACACAGCAGGCACTCACTGTAGAGGGTGTAGCAACTTCTCTCATGCCTCCTTGAGTTATGCATCATGGCCTTAAGTTGTCCATAGGCTTTTTTTTAAAGATTTTTTTTTTGATGACCATGTTTAAAGTCTTTATTGAATTTGTTACAATATTGCTTCTGTCTTCTGTTTTGGTGTTTTGGCTGCTAGGCATGTGGGATCTTAGCTCCCTGACCAGGGATTGAACCCGCAGCCCCTGCATTGGAAGGCGAAATCTTAACCTCTGAATCTCCAGGGAAGTCCTTGTCCATAGGTTTTATTTATTTCTTTATTTGGTTGGTTGTGGCAGGCAGGCTCCTTTGTTGTGCCATGTGAACTCTTCGTTGCAGCATGCATGTGGGATCTAGTTCCCTGACCAGGGATTGAACCCAGGCTTCCTGCATTTGGAGTGTGGAGTCTTAACCACTGCACCACCAGGGAAGTTCCCCTGTCTATAGGTTTTCTAAAAAAATTAATTAATTTATTTTTGGCTACATTACGTCTTTGTTGCTGCATGAGGGCTCTCTCTAGTTGTGGCTAGTGGGGTCTACTCTTCATTGTGTGCAGGCTTCTCATTGTGTTGGCGTCTCCTGTTGCAGAGCATGGGCTCTAGGTGCACAAGCTTCAGTAGTTGCAGCACGTGGGCTCAGCAGTTGTGGTGCACGGGCTTTGTTGCTCCATGGCATGTGGGATCTTCCCGGACCAGGGATCGAACCCATGTCCCGTGCATTGGCAGGCGGTCTGTGCCACCAGGGAAGCCCTGTCCATAGGATTTTTTTTTTCTTTCTTCTTTTTTTTTTTTTTGCGGTACGTGGGCCTCTCACTGTTGTGGCCTCTCCCGTTGCAGAGCACAGGCTCCGGACGCGCAGGCTCAGCGGCCATGGCTCACGGGCCTAGCCACTCCGCGGCATGTGGGATCCTCCCGGACCTGGGCATGAACCCGTGTCCCCTGCATCGGCAGGCAGACTCTTAACCACTGCGCCACCAGGGAAGCCCCTGTCCATAGGTCTTTGATGCAAAGAGTTGCCCTCCTCTGCCCCACACTGTATGTCATTAGAACTGCATTTCCACCAGGTACTGTGCTTTCCTGAAAACAGTGGCTCTCCCAGGCCCTGAGCATGTGACCCTCCACCTGGCTGCTCATTATGCCTTGGGATCTGGAAACAGTGCCCCATGAGCTCAGCACGGCTACCGACACCTACTTGCAACATAATAGAGCCAAACCTGGGCCCTCCGTATTCCTCCCTACAAGAGCGGGTGGCCTCCCCTCTCCTCAGTCCCTTGCCAGGTACTGTGATGCTGAAGGAGGTCACCCCTTCCCCAGACTGCTAGGCTTCCTGGGGAGCTCCTTGGGATTAACTGAATGAAAAGCAGTGAGGTGCAGCACTATTTACACTAGCCGGGACATGGAAGCAACCTAAATGTCCGTCGACAGAGGAATGGATAAAGAAGATGTGGTACATATATACAATGGAATATTACTCAGCTATAAGAAGGAATGAAATAGTGCCATTTGCAGAGATGTGGATAGACCTACAGATTGTCATACAGAGTGAAGTAAGTCAGAAAGAGAAAAACAAATACCGTATAATATCACTTATATGTGGAATCCAGAAAAATGGTACAGATGAACTTATTGGCAAAGCAGAAATAGAGTCACAGATGTAGAGAACAAACTTATGGTTACCAAGGGGGGAAGGGAGGGTGGGATGAATTGGGAGATTGAGATCGACATATATACAGTACTATGTATAAAATAGATAACTAATAAGAACCTACTGTATAGCACAGGGAACCCTACTCAATGCTCTGTGGTGACATAAATGGGAAGGAAATCTAAAAAAGAGGGGATATATATATATATATATGTATAACTGATTCACTTTTTGCTGTACAGCAGAAACTAACACAACATTGTAAAGCAACTATAAAGACACAGACCTACTAGAGAATGGACTTGAGGATATGGGGAGGGGGAAGGGTAAGCTGTGACAAAGCGAGAGAGTGGCATGGACATATATACACTACCAAACGTAAAATAGATAGCTAGTGGGAAGCAGCCGCGTGGCACAGGGAGATCAGCTCGGTGCTTTGTGACCACCTAGAGGGGTGCGATAGGGAGGGTGGGAGGGAGGGAGACGCAAGAGGGGAGAGATATGGGAACATATGTATAACTGATTCACTTTGTTATAAAGCAGAAACTAACACACCGTTGTAAAGCAATTATACTCCAATAAAGATGTAAAAAAAAAATAAAAAGTTTCAATAAATAGATAAACCTTTATTGTTTAAAAAAATTAAAAAAAAATCTGAAAAAATAAAAGCAATGAGGACTTTGTATACTTTATGGGTGACATGGCCACAGTCCTACATGATGGAGCTCAGTAGGGATGAAGAGCTGCTGCTTTCATCCCTTAACTGGGACGTCCCTGATAAAAGACTGGACCCAAGGGTCACACAGCTGACCAAACATCAGGCTGTCATCTGAGCACTGGCCAACAGTTGGCCCATCTGGACATGTTTACAGATTCCTAGATGATTGTCTAAGAGTTCCCCCTTTGTGATAAAAGAACTCTGGGAATCTCTTGCCTCATAGATACCCACCATATAAATCAAGGTAACACTTGTCTGCATGTATACTGACTCTGCAATACAAGGCTTCAGCCACCAGCACACTCCTCATCCATGTTGGAGTTCTAGACACGGATGACAATAACCAAGGCACTCATTTCACTTCTCAGGACACACAGGGCTGGGTTCTCGGAAAAGGCATTCAATGGAACTTTCACCTCCCTTCCCAGTCTTGGCCTGCAGGCCTCATAGCACACCATGATGGCTAAAGTTCAAATCAATTAAATGAACGATGGTCTGTTTCAGTCATCAGTGATCACTGGTGAATATTAATGTGTCTGTTTTATTCTTTTCTTTTTTGCTAATAAACTACTTAAAAAATTTATTGAAATATAGTTGATTTACAATGTTGTATTAGTTTCAGGTATACAGCAAAGTGATTCAGTTATATATTCTTTTTTTTTACATTTTCTTCCATTATAGGTTATTACAAGATATTGAGTATAGTTCCCTGTGCTATTCACTAGGTCCTTGTTAATTATCTTTTATATACAGTAGTGTGTATATTTTAATCCCAAACTCCTAATTTATCCCCTTCCCCTCTCCCCCTTTGGTAGCCAGAAGTTTGTTTTCTATGTCTGTGACTCTATTTCTGTTTTGTAAATAAGTTCATTTGTATCATTTTTTTAGATTCCACATGTAAGTGATATCATATGATATTTGTCTTTCTCTGTCTGGCTTACTTAGTATGACAATCTCTAGGTCCATCCATGTTGCTGCAAATGGCATTAGTTCATTCTTATTTATGGCTGAGTAATATTCCACATGTACGACATCTTCTTTATACATTCATCTGTCGATGGACACTTAGGTTGCTTCCATGTCTTGGCTATTGTAAATAATGCTGCTGTGAACATCGGGGTGCATGTATCTTTTTGAATTAAGAGAAGGTTAAGTTTTAATCTTTTCGTTTTTCTAGTAGACTACTTTTTATTTATTATTTTATTTTATTATTTTTTTGGCTGCGCCGTGTGGCCTGTGGGATCTTAGTTCCCTGACCAGGGATTTAACCTGGGCCCTTGGCAGTGGAGGTGCAGAGTCCCAACCACTGGACTGCTAGGGAATTCCCTAGACTACTTTTTAAAGAGGAGTTTTTATTTTCCAGAAAACTTGAGAAAATACAGAGTTCACATAGAATCCCTCTGCCTTCATGCAGTTAACCTTATTTTTTATATCTGTATTACTGTGTATGCATGTTATCATTGACTCAACAATATTGATGCATTAAAGTCCACACTTACCTTAGAGTTGATTCTTTGTGTTATATCATCTATGGTTCTTGGCAGATGTACAATGACATGTGTTCATCACTTCAGTAACATACAGAATACTTCCTCTGCCCGAAAACTCCCTGTGCTCTACCTGTTCATTCATTTGTCCACCCCACCCCTAAATTCCTGGCAACCAAAGATCTTTTTATGGTCTATATTTTTGTCTTTTCCAGAATGTCATATATTTGGAATTTTGTAGCCTTGTCAGATTGGCTTCTTTCACTTAACAATATGGTTTTAAGTTTCCTTTGTCTTATCCTGCCTTTTTATCACTCATTTCTTTTTATCACAGAATAATATTTCATCATATGGATATTTTCACCACTAATTGTTTATCTGTTTGCCTATTGAAGGATATCTTTGTTACCTCTAAGTCTTGCCAGATAGAAATAAAGCTTACATAAACATTTAAAATATTAAGAGTATATTTAGTTTTGAAAGAGACTGCCTGTTTTCCACCTTAGGCATGTCATCCTCCATTCTCACCAGTAATGAATGAGATTTCCTATTGCTTCACATCTCCATCATGTGACATTCTCAGTGTTTTGAATTTTAGTCATTCTAATAAGTGTCTGCTGGTATTTCATTTTGTTTTAGTTGCAATTCCTTAACGGTACGTGATGCTGAGCATCATTTGTATGTGTATTTGCCACGTACATATCTTTTTTGGTGAAATGTGTGTTCAGAACTTTTGCCCATTTTTAATTGGGGTGGTTGTCTTATTGCTGAGTTTTTAAAATTGAAGTATAGTTGAGTATGATATTATATAAATTACAGTTGTACAATATAGTGATTCACAATATTTAAAGGTTATACTTCATTTATAGTTATTATAAAATATTGGCTATATTCCTCAAGTTTTACAATATATCCTTGTAGCTTATTTTATGTAGAATAGTTTGTACTTCTTAATTCCCTACCCCTCTATTGCCCCTCCCCTCTTCTCTCTCCCCACTGGTAACCACTAGTTTGTTCTCTGTATCTGTGAGTCTACTTCTTTTTTGTTTTATTCACTAGTTTGTTGTATATTTTAGGTTCCACATATAAGTGATATAATATGGTATTTGTCTTTCTCTGTCTGACTTATTTCACTTAGTATAATGCCCTCCAAGTCCATCCATGTTGCTGCTAATGGCAAAATTTCATTTTTATTTTTATGGCTGAGTAGTATTTCATTGTATATATATATATATATATATATATATATACAACATCTTCTTTATTCATTCATCTGTTGATGGACACTTAAGTTGCTTCCATATCTTAGCAATTGTAAATAATGCTATGAATATTGAGGTGCATGTGTCTTTTTGAATTAGTGTTTTTGTTTTTTGGGATATGTACCCAGGAATGGAATTGCTAGGTCATATGGTAGTTCTATTTTTAGTGTTTTGAGACACTTCCATACTGTTTTCCACAGTGGGTGCACCAACTTACATTCCTATTAACAGTGTAGAATGGTTCCCTTTTCTCCTCATCCTCGCCACATTTGTTGTTTGTGTTCTTTATGATGATAGCCATTCTGATAGTGTGAGGAGATAGCTCACTGTGGTTTTGATTTGCATTTCTTTGATGATTAGCAGTGATGAACATCTTTTCGTGTGCCTGTTGGCCATCTGCATGTCCTCTTTGGAAATATGTCTAATCAGTTCTTCTGCTCATTTTTTTTTAGAAATTTTAACTTAATTAAGTTATTTTTGAAATAGTTATCTTATTTATTTATTTATTTTGGCTGTTCCAGGTCATTGTTGCAGCATGCAGAATCTTCACTGCGGCATGCAGAATCTTTTAGTTGTGGTATGCAGCCTCATAGTTGCAGCATGTGGGCTTCTTGGTTGCGGCATGCATGTGGGATCTAGTTTCCTGACCAGGTATTGAACCCAGACCCCCTGCATTGGGAGCATGGAGTCTTACCCATTGGACAACCAGGGAAATCCCTCTTCTGCTCATTTAAAAAATTTTTAAAAAAATTTTTATTTATGGCTGTGTTGGGTCTTCGTTCCTGTGCGAGGGCTTTCTCTAGTTGTGGCGAGTGGGGGCCACTCTTCATCACGGTGCGTGGGCCTCTCACTATCACGGCCTCTCTTGTTGTGGAGCACAGGCTCCAGATGCGCAGGCTCAGTAATTGTGGCTCATGGGCCCAGTTGCTCCACGGCATGTGGGATCTTCCCAGACCAGGGCTTGAACCCGTGTCCCCTGCATTGGCAGGCAGACTCTCAACCACTGCGCCACCAGGGAAACCCTCTTCTGCTCATTTTAAGTCAGGCTTTTAATTTTTTTGATGTTGAATTGTATGAGCTGTTTATATTTGTTGGATACAAACCCCTTATTGGTCATATCATTTGCAAATATTTTCTCCCTTTCAGTATGTTGTCTTTACATTTTGTCAGTGGTCTTCTTTGCTGTGCAAAAGCTTTTAATTAGGTCCCATTTGTTTATTTTTGCTTTTATTTCCTTTGCTTTAGGAGGCAAGTCCAAAAAATATTACTACGATTTATGTCAAAGAGTGTTCCGCTTATGTTTTCCTCTAGGAGTCTTTGATATCCAGTCTTAAATTTAGCTCTTTAATCCATTTTGAGTTTATTTTTGTATATGTTGTTAGAGAATGTTCTAATTTCATTCTTTTATATGTAGCTGTTCAGTTTTCCCAGCACCACTTATTGAAGAGAGTGTCTTTTCTCCATTGTATATTCTTGCCTTCTTTGTTGTAGATTAACTGACCATAGGTTTGTGGGTATTTCTGGGCTTTCAATCCTGTTGCATTGATCTATATTTCTGTTTTTGTGCCAGTACCATACTGTTTTGATTACTGTAGCTTTGTAGTATAGTCTGAAGTCAGGAAGCCTGATTCCTCCAGCTCCCTTTTTCTTTCTCAGGATTGCTTTGGCTGTTTGAGGTCTTTTGTATTTCCATACATATTTAAAAAATTTTTGTTCTAGTTCTGTGAAAAATGTCATTGGTAACTTGATAGGAATTGAATTGAATCTGTAGATTGCCTTGGGTAATATAGTCATTTTAACAATATTCATTCTTTCAATCCAAGAACATGGTATATCTTTCCATCTGTTTGTGTCATCTTTGATTTCTTTCATCAGCATCTTATAGTTTTCAGGGTACAGGTCTTTTGCTTCCTTAGGTAGGTTTATTCCTCGGTATTTTATTCTTTTTGATGTGATGGTAGATGGGATTGTTTCCTTACTTTCTCTTTCTGATATTTCATGGTTAGTGTATAGGAATACAAGAGATTTCTGTATATTACTTTTGTGTCCTGCAACTTTACCAAAATCATTGATGAGCTCTAGTAGTTTTCTGGGAACATCTTTAGGATTTTCTAAATATAGTATCATGTCATCTGCAAACAGTGAAAGTTTTATTACTTTTTTTCCAGTTTGGATTCTTTTTATTTCTTATATTTATATTTATATATTTATTTCTTCTCTGATTGCCATGGCTAGGACTTCCAAAACTATGTTGAATAGAAGTGAGGAGAGTGGTCTTTGTCTTGTTCCTGATCTTAGATGAAATGCTTTCAGCTTTTCACCATTGAGAATGATGTTAGCTGTGGATTTGTCTTATATGGCCTTTATTATGTTGAGATAGGTTCTCTCTAGGCCCACTTTCTGAAGAGTTTTTATCATAAATTGGTGTTGAATTTTGTCAGAAGCTTTTTCTGTATCTATTGAGATGATCATATGGTTTTTATTCTTCAGTTTGTTAATGTGGTGTATCATATTGACTGATTTGCATATATTGAAGCATCTTTGCATCCCTGCGATAAATCCCACTTGATCATGGTGTATGATCCTTTTAATGTATTGTTGAATTTGGCTTGCTAGTATTTTGCTGAGGATTTTTGCATCTATGTTCATCAGTGAAATTGGCCTGTAATTTTCTTTTTGTGTGATATCATTGTCTGGTTTTGGTATCAGGGTGATGGTGGCCTTATAGAGTGAGTTCATGAGCGTTCTTTTCTCTGCACTTTTGAATAGTTTGAGAAGGATAGGTATTAACTGTACTCTAAATGTTTGGTAGAATTCACCTGTGAAGCCATCTGGTCGTGGACTTCTGTTTGCTGGGAGTTTTTTTTTTTTTTAATTATTATTACTGATTCAATTTCATTACTGGTAATTTGTCTGTTCATATTTTCTGTTTCTTCCTGATTCAGTCTTGGGAGATGGTACTCTTCCAAAAATTCATCCATTTCTTCCAGGTTGTCCATTTTATTGGCATATCGTTGTTCATAGCAGTCTGTTATGATCCTTTGTATTTCTGTGGTGCTGGTTGTAACGTCTTTTTCATTTCTGATTTTATTATTTTGGGCCTTCTCCCTTTTTCCCTTCATGAGGCTGACTGAAGTTTTGCTTATATTTTCAAAGAACCAGGTTTTAGTTTCATTGACCTTTTCTGTTTTTTTGTTGTTGTTTGGTCTCTATTTCATTTATTTCTGCTCTGATCCTTATTATTTCTTTCCTTCTACTAACTTTGGGTTTTGTTTTTCTTTCTCTAGTTTCTTTAGGTGTAAGATTAGATTGTTTATTTGAGATTTTTCTTGTTTCCTGAGGTAATCTTGTATTGCTATAAACTCTCTTAGGACTGATTTTCCTGCATCCCATAGGTTTTAGATCATCCTGTTTTCATTTTAATTTGTTTCTGGGTATTTTTTGATTTCCTCCTTGATTTTTTTGGTGGTCCATTGGTTGTTTAGTAACATATTGTTTAACCTCCACATGTTTGTGTTTTTTGCAGTTTTTTCCTTGTGGTTGATTTCTAGTCTCACAGCATTGTGGTTGGAAAAGATGCTTGATATGATTTCAATTTTTTAAAATTTACTGAGGCTTGTTTTGTGGCCTAGCATGTGATCTATCCTGGAATTATCTTTTCCACTTGCACTTGAAAAGAATGTGTATTCTGCTGTTTTCAGATGGAATGCTTTCTGTATATCAATTAAGGCTATCTGGTCTAATGTGTCATTTAAGGTTTCCTTAATGATTTTCTGTCTGGATGATCTGTCCCTTGATGTAAGTGGGATGTTAAAGTTCCTGACTATTATTGTTTTACTGTCAGTTTCTCCTAAAGTGGCTTCTTTATGGACAACATTCAATAAGTTTTTATTTTTAAAAACCCTATGATGGTATCCGTCTTTCAGTTCTTATATTTAGACCATTGACATTTAAAATAATTATAGATATAGCCAGATTAATATTTACCACACTCTTACTGTTTCCTTACTTTAAAAAATATTTATTTATTTATTTGGCTGTGCTGGGTCTTAGTTGTGGCACGTGGAATCTTCGTTGCGGCATGAGGGATCTTTAGTTGTGGCATGTGGGCTTCTTTAGTTGTGGCATATGGGCTCCTTTAGTTGCAGCATGTGGGCTCCTTTTTTTTTAAATTTATTTATTTATTTTTGGCTGTGTTGGGTCCTGTTTCTGTGTGAGGGCTTTGTCCAGTTGCGGCGAGCAGAGGCCACTCCTCATCGTGGTGTGCGGGCCTCTCACTATCACGGCCCCTCCCATTGCGGAGCACAGGCTCCAGACGCGCGGACTCAGCAGTCGTGGCTCACGGACCCAGTTGCTCCACGGCATGTGGGATCCTCCCAGACCAGGGCCCGAACCCGTGTCCCCTGCATTAGCAGGCAGATTCTCAACCACTGTGCCACCAGGGAAGCCCTGGGCTCCTTTCAGTTGCAGCATGCATGTGGGATCCAGTTCCCTTACCAGGGATCGAACCCAGGCCTCCTGCATTGTGAGCATGGATCTTAACCACTGGACAACCAGAGAAGTCCCTCTTACTATTTTGTATTTGTTGTGCTTGTTCTTTGTTTCTCTTTTGTCTTCCACCTTTTTTCCCCCTACACTCTGGCTTTAATTGAGCATTTTACCGGATTCCTTTTTTTCCCCCTCCTCTTTTGGCATATCAATTATGCTTTTTAAAAAAACACCTTTTTGGGCTTCCC
This sequence comes from Mesoplodon mirus, assembly GCF_964341445.2. NCBI lineage: Eukaryota > Metazoa > Chordata > Mammalia > Artiodactyla > Ziphiidae > Mesoplodon > Mesoplodon mirus. The sequence continues at coordinate 40,558,046 of NC_138980.1, forward strand.
TGGTGGTGCAGTGGTTGAAAGTCTGCCTGCTGATGCAGGGGATGTGGGTTCGTGCCCCGGTCTGGGAGGATCCCACGTACCGCGGAGCGGCTGGGCCCGTGAGCCATGGCCACTGAGCCTGCGCATCCAGAGCCTGTGCTCCACAATGGGAGAGGCCACGACAGTGAGAGGCCCGTGCACTGCAAAAAAAACCCCCAAAACAAAACAAAACAAAACCAAAAAAACACATTTTTTAGTGGTTGCCCTTGAATTTGCAGCGTATATTTACAATTAACCTATGTACTCTTTCAGGGAACACTATAATACTTCACTGGTTGTATAACTTCCTCATAGCAGAGTTCCCAATTACCCCTTCCCTGCCCTTATAACATTGTTTTCATTCATTTCACTTATCCATAAGCTATAATTACTGAAAGCAGTGTTGCTATTATTTTCAACATATTGTTATTTGTGAGATTATTTAAGAGTATGAAAAACAAATGATTTCATTTTCCCCTCAGTTATTCATTCTCTAATGCTCTACCTTTCTTTTTCATTTTCCTTTTTTACAATTAATTTAATAACATTTTTGCAAAGCAGGTGTACTGGTGACATATTCCCTCAACTTTTGTTTGTCTCAGGAAGTCTATTTCTCTCTCACTTTTGAAAGATAATTTTGCTCAACACAGACCTCTTCATGGGTGTTTTTTTTTTATCTTCAACATAAACTTTTTGTATGATTTCTGAAAAGAAGTCTGATTTAATTTTTATCCTTCTTTCTCCGTAACTAAGGTGTTTTATTTCTCTTTTGATTTCTTTCAAGATTAAGTCTCTTAGTATGCCTTGTAATTTTTTATTGGAAGCCAGACATGATGTGCTGAGACAAAGGAACTAAGATAAATGGGGCTTTAGTGTGATATTTTCAGTTTATCTGGCTAGTCTCTGTTTACTATTTGCTGTACTTTCAAGTGTCAGAGGTTGAACTTTTCTCTGGTGTCCTTCCTTTTGTCTCCTCTGTCATCTTTGAGGTTCTCTAGAGCAGTGGTCCCCAAGGTTTTTGGCACCAGGGACCAGTTTCGTGGAAGACAATTTTTCCATGGATGGGGTGGGGGAGGGGGATAGTTTTGGGATGATTCAAGCACATTACATTTATTGCACACTTTATTTCTATTATTATTACATTGTAATGTATAATGGAATAATTATACAACTCACCATAATGCAGAATCAGTGGGTGCCCTGAGCTTGTTTTCACTTGCCACTCACTGATAGGGTTTTTTTTTGTTTGTTTGTTTTAAATAAATTTATTTTTTATTTATTTTATTTTGGGCTGTGTTGGGTCTTCATTGCTGTGTGCAGGCTTTCTCTAGTTGCAGTGAGTGGGGGTTACTCTTCATTGTGGTGCATGGGCTTCTCATTGTGGTGGCTTCTCTTGTTGTGCAGCATGGGCTTTAGGCATGTGGGCTTCAGTACTTGTGGTGCGTGGGCTCAGTAGTTGTGGCTTGTGGGCTCTAGAGCATAGGCTCAGTAGTTTTGGCACATGGGCTTAGTTGCTCTGCGGCATGTGGGATCTTCCTGGACCAGGGCTTGAACCCATGTCCGCTGCATTGGCAGGCAGATTCTTAACCACTGCACCACCAAGGAAGCCCCACTAATAGGGTTTTGATATGAGTCTGCAAGCAATTGATTTATTATGGTCAACCTATCATTAGCAGTCAAACCTCTCTGCTAATGATAATCTGTAGTTTCAGCCAACTACAGATTTGGAGGCTCCCTCCACACTGCCTCAACCTATATCCCTCGCATGAGCAGTTCACTGTAGGGTTTGCGCTCCTATGGGACTCTAATGCTTCTGCTGACCTGACAGGAGGCGGAGCTCAGGCGGTAATGCGAGTGATGGGGAGCAGCTGTAAATACAGATGAAGCTTCACTTGCTTTCCCGCCACTGACCTCCTGCTGTGCAGCCTGATTCCTAACAGGCCACGGACCATTAGTGGTCCTTGGCCCGGGGGTTGGGGACCCCTGCTCTAGATGCTTCTTAAATAAGGTCTGAAAAGTGCATTTCCTTCAACATATTCTACCGTTATTAAACAGGAGCCCTCCCAACGTAGAGGTAAGTGTGGGTGGAGGGGAAGCCTTCTGTAGTTTGTGATTTGGTCTCAGTCTGTTAGTGAGCTTGTGTCCCTGGGCTCTGACCTTCTGTGGTGTAATATGTTCTTTGTCTCTGGTTCCAAGACCTCCTAAGGCCCTTGGAATTTCTTGAGTGAAAGGGGTGATAGAATGTCTTTTCTTCTAATGAAGCAACTCTTGGCAGCTCCGTAGATTTAAGCTTCAGGATGGGGGTTGGTCACCAGTAAGATGCAGCCTTTATTAGAAGCGTGGAATTTTCAGCCCCAGTCTTCAGAGAATCGAGAGGGGCAGGAGACTGAGCTAATCATGAATGGCAATGATTTAATCAATCATTCTTACATAATGAAACCTCCATAAACAACTCTTAAGCATCGGGGTTCAGAGAACTTCTGGGTTGGTGAATGCGTCGAGGTTCTGGGTGGCAAGCCTAGTGGAGATGTGGAAGCTTTATGCCCTGCACATCCCCTAAACTTCATTCTATTCATTTATTCCATTTGACAATTTCTTAATGGTGTCCTTAAAAAGACTGGTGATTGTAAGTAAAGTGCTTTTCTGAGTTCTGAGAGTAGTTCTAATGATGTATCTAACCTGAGGCAGTGAGGAGGGAGCCTCCAAATCTGTAGTTGGCTAAGCAGAAATGTGGGTAGCCTGGACATGCCATTTGTGACTGGCATCTGCAGTGGGACAGTCTTGTGGAATTGAGCCCTTAACCTGTGGAGTCTGATACTAACTCCAGGAAGGTAGTTTTAGAATTGAATTGAAGTGTAGGACACACTTGTGTTGATGTTGGAGAGGTGGAGAAGTGGTATTGAAAAAGACACCACATATTTGGTGTCAAGAGGGAAAAAAGCCTATCACCTTTAGAATTATTTCTCAGCCTCCTACCCCCACCTTAGCTGAGTCAGGAAGGCTAGAGGAGACTCAAGTTGAGTATTTCTCTCTGCCCAGGGCAGTCGGTAGCATCCCAGTCAGTTAGGCTCTGCTGAAACAGAATCTTTTGAGGACAGGCCTTGTTAAGAACAGAATGTTCTGGGCATATTTCAGAATGGTTACTTCCCTGTCCCTTGTTCCAATTTTGGAGACAGCAGTTTGCCTTCTGACCACAGTTCTCTGATGGAAGTATTGTTGTTGTTTTTTGTTATTTATTCATTTGCTGCAATGTGGGGCTTGCGGGATCTTAGTTCCCTGACCAGGGATGGAACCCACACCCTTGGCAATGAAAGTGCAGAGTCCTAACCACTGAACCACCAGGGAATTCCTGGAAGTGGTGTTGGTTTAAGTGTGTTCATTTTTTTTTCCTATGAGGACAGCATGACTGGCTTCTATGCTCCTTACATGCCAGACCAGAAACCAGAGGTCTCTGACTTCATTTTTTTAAATTTTATTTTTATATTTATTTTTTATTTTTTATTTTTTTATTTTTTGCTTTATAACAAATTTAATCAGTTATACATATACATATGTTCCCATATCCCCTCCCTTTTGCGTCTCCCTCCCACCCTCCCTATCCCACCCCTCCAGGCGGTCACAAAGCACCGAGCTGATCTCCCTGTGCTATGCGGCTGCTTCCCAGTAGCTATCTACCTTATGTTTGGTAGTGTATATATGTCCATGCCACTCTCTCACTTTGTCTGACTTCATTTTTTAAATTGAAGTATAGTGGATTTACAATACTGTGTTTCAGGTATACAGCAAAGTGAATCAGTTATATATATATATATATATTTTTTTTTCAGATTATTTTCCATTATAGGTTATTATAAGATATTGAATATAGTTCTCTGTGCTATACAGTAGGACCTCGTTGTTTATTTTATATATAGTAGTTTGTGTCTGTTAATCCCATACTCCCAATTTTTCCCTCCCCACTCCTTTACCCTTTGGTAATCATAAACTTGTTTTCTATGTCCGTGAGTGTGTTTCTATTTCATAAGTTTATTTGTATTTTATTTTAGATTCAATATATAAGTGACATCATATGGTATATATCTTTGTCTGACTTAGTTCACTTAGTATGATAATCTCTAGGTCTATCCATGTTGCTGAAAATGGCATTATTTCATTCTTTTTATGGCTGAGTAGTATTCCATTATATATATAGATATACCACATCTTCTTTTTCCATTTGTCTCTCAATGGACATTTAGGTTGCTTCCATGTCTTGGCTATTGTAAATAGTGCTGCTGTGAACGGTGGGGTGCATGTATCTTTTTGAATTAGAGTTATGTCCAGATATATGCCCAGGAGTGGGATTGCTGGATCATATGGCAACTCTATTTTTAGTTTTTTAAGGAACCTCCATACTGTTCTCCATAGTGGCTACACAAATTTACATCCCTACCAACAGTGTAGGATGGTTCCCTTTTCTGTACACCCTCTCCAGCATTTATTATTGGTAGATTTTTAAATGATGGCCATTCTGACCAGTGTGAGGTGATACCTCATTGTGATTTTGACTTGCATTTCTCTAATAATTAGCGATGTTGTGCATCTTTTCATGTGCCTGCTGGCCATCTGTATATTTTCTTTGGAGAGATATCTGTCTATTTAGGTCTTCTGCCCATTTTTTGATTAGGTTGTTTGTTTCTTTTTCTTTTTTTTCCTTTTTTTACAATTTTTAAAGGTTATTTTCTTTTTTTTTTACTCAAACAGAAAGTCACAAAAATTATAATCATCCTCATCAGTTCACTCAGTCCCATGTAATTAATTTTTTTTCATCTTGATCTTTTGTTAGCACTTTTATGAATTCATCAGTTTTCCATTAGAGTTCTGAAAATGCTTATTCATTCAGTTCAGCAGTATAGTCGGTTACCAGAAACCTGTAGTTGTCAGTCTTTTCCATGAATTCCTTGAAGATGAAACACTTTCATAGGAACATTTTTGCAAAAGCATCAGAGTACACCCAGAACTGTCTGTAAATGACAAGACTTAAAAATGACCATGGTTAAAGATCTGATGAAAGTTCATAATAATGCAATTGACAAGGAAATTTAGTTATTTCTGAGACACACATTTTAAAGTAATAACTAGAATTATGACTTATAACATTATACCAGAACATATAAGATTTTTTAAAATTTCATGTAATGTCTGAAACATTTATATTAATATATTTCCATACAAATAACCCAAAGAAAGTTTAGTATTAGTTGTTTTTTTTGTTTGTTTTTTTATACTGCAGGTTCTTATTAGTCATCAATTTTATACACATCAGTGTATACATGTCAATCCCAATCACCCAATTCAGCACACCACCATCCCCACCCCACCGCGGTTTTACCCCCTTGGTGTCCATACGTTTGTTCTCTACATCTGTGTCTCAACTTCTGCCCTGCAAACCGGTTCATCTGTACCATTTTTCTAGGTTCCACATACATGTGTTAATATGCAATATTTGTTTTTCTCTTTCTGACTTACTTCACTCTGTATGACACTCTCTAGATCTATCCACGTCTCAACAAATGACTCAATTTCGTTCCTTTTTATGGCCGAGTAATATTCCATTGTATATATGTACCACAACTTCTTTATCCATTCGTCTGTTGATGGGTATTTAGGTTGCTTCCATGACCTGGCTATTGTAAATAGTGCTGCCATGAACACTGGGGTGCATGTGGCTTTTTGAATTATGGTTTTCTCTGGGTATATGCCCAGTAGTGGGATTGCTGGATCATATGGTAATTCTATTTTTAGTTTTTTAAGCAACCTCCATACTGTTCTCCATAGTGGCTGTATCAATTTACATTCCCACCAACAGTGCAGGAGGGTTCCCTTTTCTCCACACCCTCTCCAGCATTTGTTGTTTGTAGTTTTTCTGATGATCCCCATTCTAACTGGTGTGAGGTGATAGCTCATTGTAGTTTTGATGTGCATTTCTCTAATAATTAGTGATGTTGAGCAGCTTTTCATGTGCTTCTTGGCCATCTGTATGTCTTCTTTGGAGAAATGTCTATTTAGGTCTTCTGCCCATTTTTGGATTGGGTTGTTTGTTTCTTTAATATTGAGCTGCATGAGCTGTTTATATATTTTGGAGATTAATCCCTTGTCGGTTGTATCATTTGCAAAATTTTCTCCTAATCCGTAGGTTGTCTTCTCGTTTTGTTTATGGTTTCTTTTGATGTGCAAAAGCTTTAAGTTTAATGAGGTCCCATTTGTTTATTTTTGCTTTTATTTCCGTTACTCCAGGAGATGGCTCCAAAAAAATATCATTGCAATTTATGTCAAAGTGTGTCTGCGTATGTTTTTCTCTAGGAGTTTTATAGTATCTGGTCTTACATGTAGGTCTTTAATCCACTTTGAGTTTCTTTTTTTATATGGTGTTAGAGAATGTTCTAATTTCATTCTTTTACATGGAGCTGTCCAGTTTCCCCAGTACCACTTGTTGAAGAGACTTCTCCATTGTGCATTCTTTCCTGCTTTGTTGTAGGTCAATTGACCATAAGTGCGTGAGTTTATTTCTGGGCTTTCCAGCCTGTTCCATTGATCTGTGTTTTGTGCCAGAACCATACTGTTTTGATAACTCTAGCCTTTTAGTGTAGTCTTAAGTCAGGGAGCCTGATTCCTCCAGCTCCATTGTTCTTTCTCAAGATTGATTTGGCTGTCTTTTATGATAGTGTTATCTTGGCAGTGGTATAACTCTACATTTGTGAGAAGTTGCAGTTACAATTAAAATCATATGTGTTTGCACTAAAAACAATAGAAAACAAAAAAAAATTGCTTTCATATGACAGGAGAACGTTAAACCCCCCTGAATCTTGATTTTTATGTGTTCAGTGCTTCTTTCTATCACCTTGATATCCTTCTTTGGAAGAATTTAAGGACTGTGGAATAAGGACTTGGGTTCCCCACCAGGCCATTTTGGAACTCAGTCTGAAGTTAGGAAACACTTTTTAGCACTTCACCTGCCTTCACCTCAGACACATACTGGAGACAAATAAGAGAGCTGCCAAGATCTGTCTGCATTAACACCAGGTTCCTTGGGTTGTATCTTTGGAAATACTGTGGTTCTGGAACATAAATGTGCACCCCACAGATCTTCTCAAGTAACATCCTCCTGGGACATGCTAATTCATGGGCATCAGCGTCATGTCTTTCCAAGGCCATCTTGAGGCCATTTGCAGCTCTAAGTGTCCCATCTCAAGGCTCTTCTGTGCTTTATTTCTGGGAAACATCTTTAAATAGCCACACCTGTCCCAAAGTGGGGATTTTTCTCTGTGGCAACCTCCAGTGGCTCTAAGGTAAAAGAAAAGACTTAGTGGCAGAACCCATGTCACAGGGCATACCCCCCTCAGCCACAATAACCCCTGCTCTCCCGTGATCATCAGTTCCACACCCACCTGCAAAGTCATATAACAGTCTCCAACCTGCCAAAAGACGCACTGGTATGTCCCAGTTGTAGGAGGACCTCTCACACCTCATGGTCCATGAATCACGTGACCCAAATTCTTTTGCACATTCCCTTCTGAGAGGTTCTGCAGTGCATGTGCTGGCTACGCCCAGCCCCTTATGTAAGAGCCTGCCTCCCCGACACTCATCCAAGGTGAGTTTGGAACCTACTGTGAGACCACTGTCTACTTCTTTCTGGAATGGGATCCTTCCCCTCCCTCTCCCACCCCGACTCCAGCTCCGTGACCTGCTGGAAATGGTGATCTTGGAGGCTCTGCAGCCCCTGGGGCCCCCTCACTTCACATGCACCCCGGAATGCAAAGTACACTCGTCTCCAAATAGACTGTGTCCTGGAGCCTTTTGGGAGTCACGCTTTCCCTGAAGTGTGCAGGTGCAGGAGGTGGTGACCCCTCCCTTGTTGGAAGTGGGCCCACAGTTTCTTGGAGGACTGTATACATTGCCCTGAGGGGAGGCTGTGTGCCCAAGTACACTCGCAACTGCTTCCAGCCCATTCCTGAGTCCCAGAAGCAATGTCTGTAGCTGGAAACTTGTCTGAGCTCAGGAGGCCACCTCCCTCCCCCAACAGCAGATGTGACTACCGGCTGCAGTCAGGAAGCTTGGACCCTGCAGGGCTGATGGGAGCAACTTCTGTGGGCAGATGAGACCCCAGTGGAGGTGATGTCCACTGAGGAGAGCATGTGGAGGATGTGGCGGCTGGGCGGGGAGATGCAAACCTCTTCTACCCTTACTGATAGTGTTTGGAAAACCAAAGTGAATAAAGGGTCAAGTTAACAAGGGTGCCTTTCTGGAGGTGATTATAGCAGTGTGAGGGGGCTGGAACGTAATTGCAGCCATTTCAGGCCCTGACTCTCACCTCTTCAATTCCTCTTTTGCAGATCTGTAGACATAATCTTTTTACACAGTGTGAGCTGAAGAAGTGTGAGATCCCTTCCTCCCCAGGAGGGGCAGGTAGACCCTCCTTTGGGGATTGCTTTGGGAGTCAGGACACACGCTTCTGCCATGTGGCCTGGGGGTGAGAACAATTCACTCTGTGAAGATCAGGTGGCTGTAGGCCTGTGGTGAGATTTGTGTAAAAACGCTGTGTGTGTGTGTCCAGTTATTCAATAAATGTCAATTCCCTCTTGTGTAACAGGCCTTCTAGTAGGTGCTGCAGTGCACAAAGCAGAACAAACACCTGTTTCTCCTTGAAGCTGACATTCTAGGAGATAAGAAAGGAGATACAAGTAAAATATACAATGTATCTGGTGGCGATGATTCAAAAGGAGGGGAGAGAGCAGGGGAGGAGTCTGAAGACCTGGGCTCTGTGTGTCTTTGCATCTTTTCTGAGGGCTTATGAGTGTTCATATCTATGCCAGGGTGTGTCTACGTGTATGTGAAGTGACAAAGTCTATGTGGTTTTATATGTCTGAGTAGAGGGGATATATGTGTGTACTCTTCAAAATCTTGAATGCTTTATGTTATTTCATTGTCCTTGGTTGCCTCTCCCATACCATGTTGAATAGAACTGGCAATAGCAGACATCATTGTCTTGTTTCTGGTTGTATTCATCATGTTTTTATATTTTCTGTGTCTTAAGATGTTTTGACATTTGGGAGTCTTTTAGATCTGGGGAGTGATTGCTCCTCCTAGAGGTACCTAATTCCAAGGGGTGGTGGTAGTGGACAGCTTGCCAGGAGCCCGCCTTTCCTGTGCAGACTGCCTAATCCAGTGCCATATCCCCACCCACCTCCTTATCTGTTTCCCACACCCAAACCAGTGTATCTTCTGTCCTAAACCAATCCAGGGTCAGGTGCTAGACAACTTGTGACAGTCCCCATGCTCCAAAGCCTTCTGTAATTATTGAAACTAGACAATCATAAGATGTTTATTCTGCCCCATCTTACCACTCCTATGGAAAACCCAAAATGGCTTGGCCTAGGCCAAGTCCTCAACTTGATACAGAACTTCTAAAAAGAACACACAGAAAATATCATACTTCATTTTGAGAAACTAGATGCTTCTCCACTAAGATCAGGAACAAGGCAAGAATGTCCCTTCTCACCGTTTCAATTCATCATTATACTACAAGTCCTAGCTAATGGAATAGAACAAGAAAAGGAAATAGAACGTATTGAGATTGGAAAGGAAGAAATAAAACTTTTCTAATATGATTGTTATGTAGAAAATCCCCTCCAAGTTTATTTAAAAAGCTCCTGGCACTGGGCTTCCCTGGTGGGGCAGTGGTTGAGAGTCCGCCTGCTGATGCAGGGGACGCGGGTTCGTGCCCCGGTCCAGGAAGATCCCACATGCCGCGGAGCAGCTGGGCCCGTGAGCCATGGCTGCTGGGCCTGCGCGTCCAGAGCCTGTGCTCCGCAACGGGAGAGGCCACAACAGTGAGAGGCCCGTGTACCGCAAAAAAAGAAAAAACAAAAACAAACTCCCGGCACTAATGAGCAATCAGAGGAAGATCACAGAATATGAGGGAAATATACAAATATCAGTTACTTTTTTATATACTGGCAATATACAGTTGGATTTTTAAAAATAAATTTATTTATTTTAATTTTGGCTGCGTTGGGTCTTCATTGCTGTGCACAGGCTTTCTCTAGCTGCAGCGAGCAGGGGCTACTCTTCATTGCAGGGCGCGGACTTCTCATTGCAGTGGCTTCTCTTGTCAGAGCATGGGCTCTAGGCACGTGGGCTTCAGTAGTTGTGGCTTGCAGGCTCTAGAGTGCAGGCTCAATAGTTGTTGCTCGTGGGCTTAGTTGCTCTGCAGCATGTGGGATCTTCCTGGACCAGGGATTGAACCTGTGTCCCCTGAATTCGCTGGCATATTCTTAACCACAGTGCCACCAGGGAAGTCCCTACAATTGGATTTTGATATTAAAAACACAATACAATTTATAGTAGTACCAAAAAAAGAGAACTACTTAGATGTAAATCTAACAAAATATGTATAAGATCTATATGAGGAGATGACAAAACTGATAAAAAAATCAAATCCAAGTAGATCCAAATAAGTGTGGATATTCTGTGATCATAGGTAGGAAGGCTCAATATTGTTAAGATGTCAGTTGTCTCCAATTTGATCTATAGATGACTATTTTGTAGATACCAACAAATTGATTTTAAGGTTTATATGGCAAAATACCTAGAATAGCTAGCACAATACTGTAGAAGAAAAACAATTAGAGGATTGACACCAATTGACTTCTGTATGAACTATAAAGCTATGGTAATCAAGACAGCGGGGGTGTTGCCAAAAGAACAGACATAACATATATCAGTGGAACCAGGATAGAGAGCCCAGAAATAGACCCTACAAATATAGTCAACTGATCTTTGAAAATGGAGCAAAGGCAATTCAATGGAGAAAGGATAGTCTTTTCAACAATTGGTGCTGGAACAATTGGACATCCACATGCAAAGAAATGAATCTAGACATAGACTTTTAAAAATACATTTTTATTGGAGTATAATTGCTTCACAATGTTCTGTTACTTTCTGTTGTACAACAAAGTGAATCAGCCATATGCATACATATATCCCCATATCCCCATATCCCCTCCCTCTTGAGCCTCCCTCCCACCCTCCCTATCCCCCACCTCTAAGTAGTCACAGACCACCGATCTGGTCTCCCTGTGCTATGCTGCTGCTTCCCACTAGCTATCTATTTTACATTTGGTAGTGTATATATGTCAGTGGTACTCTCACTTCGCCCCAGCTTCCCCTGCCCTGCTGTGTCCCCAAGTCCATTCTCTATGTCTGCGTCTGTATTCCTGCCCTGTCACTAGGTTCATTAGTATCACTTTTTTAAGGTTCCATATATATGCGTTAGCATACGGTATTTGTTTTTCTCTTCCTGACTTCACTCTGTACGACAGACTCTAGGCCCATCCACCTCACTACAAATAACTCAATTTCAGTTCTTTTTATGGCTAATATTCCATTGTATACACCTGCCACATCTTCTTTATCCATTAATCTGTCGATGGACATTTAGGTTGCTTCCATGTCCTGGCTATTGTAAACAGTGCTGTAATGAACACTGTTGTACATTAGACATAGACTTTACAATTTTCACAAGAAGTAACTCAAAATGTGTCATAGACCTAAATGTAAAATGCAGAACTATTGAACTTCTAAAATATAACATAGGAGAAAATCTATGAAACATTGGTTTTGATGATGAGGCTTTTAGATATTGAACAGAAGCAAGATCTAAGAAAGAAAAATTGATAAGGTGAACTTCATTAAAATGAAAAACTTCCAATTTGAAAAAGATACTGTTAAGAGAATGGAGAGTTAAGCCACACACTAGAAGAAAATATCTGATAAAGGACTTGCATCCAGAATATAAAAAGAACTCTTAAAGCTAAAGAGTAATGAAACAAACAATCCAATTAAAAAATATGCAAGGGGGCTTCCCTGGTGGCGCAGTGGTTGGGGGTCCGCCTGCCGATGCAGGGGACATGGGTTCGTGGCCCGGTCTGGGAGGATCCCACATGCCGCGGAGCGGCTGGGCCCGTGAGCCATGGCCGCTGAGCCTGTGCATCCGGAGCCTGTGCTCTGCAACGGGAGACACCACAGCGGTGAGAGGCCCACGTACCGCAAAAAAAAAAAAAAAAAAAAAAAAAAAAATATATATATATATATATATATTCAAGGGATTTCCCTGGTGGTCCAGTGGTTAGGACTCAGCGCTTTCACTGCCATGGCTGGGGTACAATTCCTGGGGGGAACTAAGATCCCGCAAGCCACATTGTGTGGCAAAAAAAAAAAAAAAAAAGAAAAAAAGAAAGAAAGAAAGAAAGAAAAGAAAAAGAGATGTATTAAAATTAGAGAAAATAAATGTTTAAAAAATATGTAAGAGATCTGAACAGACATCTCACTCAAGAAGATATACTGATGGCAAATCCAACATATGAAAAGTTGATCAACGTTATCATTCATGTCCTTAGGGAATAGCAAATTAGGGAATCTTTTGTTAGGAGCATACAGACTGATTGTTATGTCTTCTTGGAGAATTGGCCTTTTTATCACTATGTTATGTCCATGTTTATCCCTGCTGATTTTCCTTGTTCTGAAGTCTGCTTTCTGTGGAGTTAAATTCTTGGTCTTGTCCTTCAAAAATCTCTGCCATATCTGAGTTTTGTTTTAATACTTTGTCTCTTCAAATTGTTTCTCTTTCCTTTTTGCATGTCTTGTAATTTCTTGTGAAAACTGGACACGATAGATCAGGTAATAAGATTTGAGTTAGATAGGCTTTTAGTGTCAGACTTTATGTTTTCTTGAGCAGGAGTTCAGTTCCTGCATGCTGTAACTATAGGTGTTACGGGCATCAGTATCCTTTACGGTCCTTGTATTTTTCTCCCCTGTTGTGCTTGGGTTTTCCTAGAAACTCATCCCTTAGTAGAGCCCATGTCTTACTGCTCTCTCAGTTGTAATCTACTCTTACTATTAAATTGAAGTCCTATTAATACGGTGATAGGTATTTGGGAAGGCAAGGGTGTTCTATAACAATATGATTAAGCCTGTGATGATTTGGTGTGACAGATTCTTGGGGCTGTGACCTTCAGAACAGTTTCTTTGCCTCTCTTTTTCCTCCCCTTTTGTCATACAGGAAAGCTGGAAGTGGCTATAGTTGGCTAATTGCCCTTCCTCAGGTCAGGTAAGGCTTTGGTGAATTAGTTTTCTTTGAAGGGTGGCATAAATTACAGAGAACAGAATGCTCTGCGTGTATTTAAAAATGTTTTTCTTCTTTAACTGTATGAAGCACAAGGCTTGGGCTCTTGGAGGTAAAATTCATTGTGGGGGGTACCCTATGGCTGGGCCCCCCCAGAATACTTTCAAGCTAGTCCATACTGTGTCTCCATCTATAGTAGTTCATGTGTTACCACAGTTTGCTTGCTCCAGTGGCTTCCGCTCCCAGCGACTGGTAATTCTCTATATTCACACATCCCTCCAGTTTTTAAAAAAATTAATTAATTAATTTTTATTTTTATTTATTTTTAGCTGCATTGGGTCTTCATTGCTGCACGTGGGCTTTTCTCTAGTTGCAGCGAGCGGGGGCTACTCATCACTGTGGTGTGCAGGTTTCTCATTGTGGTTGCAGAGCACGGGCTCCAGGTGCACGGCCTTCAGTAGTTGTGGCATGTGGGCTCAGTAGTTGTGGCTCACGGGCTCTACAGCACAGGCTCAGTAGTTGTGACGCATGGGCTTAGTTGCTCTGCGGCATATGGGATCTTCCCGGACCAGGGCTTGAACCCATGTCTCCTGCATTGGCAGGCGGATTCTTAACCGCTGTGCTGCCAGGGAAACCTATCCTTCCAGTTTTTAAAAAATATTTATTTATTTGGCCGCACGGGGTCTTAGTTGCGGCAGGAGGGATCTTTGTTGTGGCATGCGGGATCTCTTTTAGTTGTGGCATGGGGGGATCTTTAGTTGTGGCATGTGGGATCTAATTCCCTGACCAGGGATCCCCTGCATTGGGATCACGGAGCCTTAGCCACTGAACCACCAGGGAAGTCCCCCCGCTCCAGTTTTTAGGGCAGTGGTTTACCCTATAATCTCAATTCTTTAATGGATTTAAGAACAATTGTTGATTTTCATTTTGTTCACCCTTTTTCTTATGATGTAACTGATGACTCCAAGCTCTTTTCATGTCAGAGCAGAAACCATATATTCACTTCTGTTGCTGTGTGTTTTTCCCTTGTGAGACCATAGGATTTTCACTTGTTAATTTTATGGCTAGTGACCATTTGTGTAGTTTGAGTTTTTCTATAATAACCAATGGGTCTAAAAAGCTTATCATATGGGGAACTCTGCATTTGGATGTTTTATCCTCATATTCCTTTCAAAATTCCCCACCCTAAGCTCCTGTTCATCACCGCAAAAACATTTCCCACAGGTGATCTTTGGTTTTATCTTTTCCCCCTTTTGGGGAAGGATCAACCCCCTACCCAAAATGGGTTTGAGTGTCAAAACTGATGACGTCACACACAGCAAGCGAATACAAAAATGTTTATTACTCAGTGTGATCTTCTAAGGAAAGGAGGGCAAGTGTAAGGTGGCTCAAATAAAGCAGATAGGGTCAGCTGTATCTTTATTGTGTCTATAGGTTGAAGCTAGAGCTGTTCAAGGTTTGACAAATCTAGCCACTGGCACAAAAAGAAAACGGACATTGTGATCATTTTTAACTTAGTTATCTGTGTTGGACCAGGCAGGGAGGATGGATGAGTATATAAAATCTGTTAATAGTCAAACATCAGAAATGGAGTCAATGTCTTTATTAAAGTTTACTTCTGATATTTGATGTTGACTGAAGTAAGCTATATCTCATTTACATGAATTTGGTTTTCAATGTGAGTTTTAACAGCCAAGTGAAAAGCACAGGCAACATTATAAATAAGAATAGGAAGGTTTGAAAAAAGACTTGAATCTAGTCATCCCAGTGTTGGAGAAACCCAGGAAAATATGTTAGTGGGGCTCGAGCTGTGTTCAACTATTTTAGTCGTGTTATTGGTTCTTTTAATCTGTTGTCTCATTTGTTGAATTATTGGTGGTGCTTTGTCATTGTTTTCTGCCCACATGCAGCACAAAACCTCTTTTAAGGGAACAGAGCTCTCTCTGACTGGCCAATGAATAATCCAGAGCCACACTTTCACCAGCTACCATGGCTGCCAGAGAGAGTTTTCCTTCGTGGAAAGCATCTAAGGCATTAGCTGTCTGCTGCATGAGTTAGGAGCCTTTTTGATATTTCCTGACTGGTATCAATGATGTGAGTTTGTGGAGTGATGTCATGTATGTGCAGGGCAGTCCTGGAGATTCCCACAACAGTGAGTGCATGAGTGCAGTTGGTAGGAAAACAGCACATTTGTGTTGAGATGGGCCTGAGGGTAGGTATCCAAAAGGAAATATTGGCACCTTGAGGAAGGCCCAGGTGTAGGACATGAATGGTGGCTAGTGAGCACAGAACAACAAATCAAAGGCCTGTGGGAGTGACCATTCTGATAGAAGCGTCTGGTATAGGAATGACTTTATTTGTAAGATGTCTGTGCTCCTGGTGATTAAGGCCCTACAGGCTGGGGGTTGAGCTCTCAAACAGGAGAGATACTCATTTAGAAGAACATGTTTAAAAGATATTTTGTGGGGCTTCCCTTGTGGCACAGTGGCTAAGAATCCGCCTGCCAATGCAGGGGACACGGGTTCAAGCCCTGGTCCGGGAAGATCCCACGTGCCGCGGAGTAATGAAGCCCGTGCACCACAACTACTGAGCCTGTGCTCTAGAGCCTGAGAGCCACAACTATGGAAGCCCGTGTGCCTAGAGCCTGTGCTCCACAACAAGAGAAGCCACTGCAATGAGAAGCCCGCACACCGCAATGAAGAGTAGCCCCCACTGGCTGCAAATAGAGAAAGGCCACACACAGCAACGAAGACCCACCACAGCCAAAAATAAATAAATTAATAAATAAATTTATTAAAAAAAGATATTTTGTAATCTTAGCAAGGTTTGTCTAAGTAAGTCATTACGGCATTTGATGAGGGTTGTCCTCTAATTCACTAAGTGGAGGTGTGATGTCACCTTATTTACTGAGACCATGTTCCTGAGGGTTTCCAGCGTCACATTTCTGTAGAGTTTCTTCTGAGAAGGATCCAGCAGTGCTTACTCCTCCAGGGTGAAGTTCGCAGCCACGTTGTCAAAGGCCACTGAGTTCTAAAACTTCCCATGTATGAGTATAGGAGGATGGGTGAGGCTAAGAGCATTGGGTATCTACACTCAATTCATAAGAAAGTCACATGATTCTGTGGTCTTCAAACATTTATTCTAAGACTTAGCTGTCTATGACTTGTCTGTCCATTTCACTTCCTTTGAAGGAACTAACAAAAACTACTGCAAACCTAATAGGAAGAACAAATGTCTAAAATTGGTCAAAATTTCTGAATCACAACGTGAGGACTGGCATAATATGTATCAAGGATTTTAATACTATAGTATTACAGACAGTATATTAGCAGAGAGTTGACAAATAGACCAAGGGAAAGGAAAACAGTCTTCAGTGGGCTGGAACGTTATGGAAATCTGATTAGATAGAGAAGGCATTACAGAGTAGTGGCAAAAATTGTGAACACTTTAATACATGAGGCAGGGACAAACTGTTATCTATGTTGGAAAAATACATGACATTCCCCTCCATACTACGGACAGTGATCAATTTATTGTAGATTTCGATGTGAAAGACAAAACTAAATACTTCAGAAGCCACAGGCAAATATATATATATATATATTTATTTATATATATATATTTTTAATATCTATTTGGTTGTGCCAGGTCTTAGTTGCTGCTCCCCGGCTCCTTAGTTGCGGCACACTGGCTCCTTAGTTGCAGCATGCAGACTCTTAGTTGTGGCATGTATGTGGTATCTAGTTCCCTGGTCAGGGACTGAACCTGGGCCCCCTGCATTGGGACCATGGAGTCTTAATCACTGCACAACCCGGTAAGTCCCCAGGCAAATATTCTTTTGACACAGGAATAGGGAAGAATTTTCTTATACAAGAAAAAAATGAGTAAGCCATAGAGGATTCAAATACATTAAATACATTAAAATTAACGGAGTTAAAAAGATAAACAACAAAGACATACTGTATAGCACAGGGAACTATATTTAATGTCTTGTAATAACCTATGATGGAAAAGAATCTGAAACAAGAATATATTTTATGTTATAGAATATTCTATATTCTATGTAGTATTCTATAATTATATATATATATATATATATATGTAAACTGAATCACTTTGCCATATACCTGAAACTAACACAACATTGTAAATCAACTATACTGCAATGAAAAAAATTTAAGGGAGCTAAAAGATACATAAACTTGGAGAAATTTTTCTGCATTCCATGCAATATAAAAGGATTAGTGCAGAGAGTAAAAATGAATGAGCGAGTAATTTAAAAAGAATATGACCAGAACATATTTCACAAAAGGTGAAAGATGACATATCAAAAAAAGGTCAACCTCCTTGGTAACGAAAAAGTATCCAAATACAATCTCAAGTAGTCCCATTTCACATTTATTAGAGGGGCAAGAATTCGTAAATAAAACAATCTCAAGTGTTAATGACCATACTGAGTAAATAGTTAGACAAAGAGTGGTAGGAGGGCCAGCTGATACATCCATTGCTATTTCCTGTAAATGTAGCTTTGACTATGGTCTACACTCCAACAACCTTTCTCTAATATGCAAAGAATTTCTTGTACATTTACACCTGAGTCTGAAAAAGAAAGACAGCAGTGGTATTTTTCTCAACAGTAAAAAATAATTTTGATAAAACCCAGACACCAAAAGCATTGGAAGGGGTGAACAAATTGGATGACCTGCAGCCTTGATGCCACCAAGTGAAACTACAAAGGCAAAGAAACAACAAAAAACCCTTTTCAGTGTAATTGCTTCAATATTCATTTATGGAAAGTCCCAAACAGGCACAACTAAATGAAAACTGCTTAGTGAAAAAGAATACATGGTAAAGATATGAAGAATAAATGAAGAATTATAACGATGGTCATCTATAGGCCATGTCAGAGATGGGTTCAGTGAGGGGAACATCGGAGGACCCTAACAAGGGCCCAAGCCCCATTTATGAATCTTGATGAGTCCAGGAATGTTTATATTGTTATTATTACCAAAACTTACCACAAGACATTTTATGTATTCTTTCCGGAATATGTTTCAAAATAAAACTTCAAAGCACTATTTAAATTTGGAAAAGAAGAGAATTTTAATATACTTGTTTGCCTTATAACATGACAACATGAGTTTTTGTTTGTTTGTTTTTTTGTTTTTGCCTTGCTGTGTGGCTTGTAGGATCTCAGTTCCCTGACCAGGGATCGAACGTGGGACCTCAGCAGTGAAAGTGTAGAGTCCTAACCACTGGACCACCAGGGAATTCCCACAATATGAGGTTTTAAAAAAATTAATTAACTGATTAATATTTTTGGCTTCATTGGGTCTTCGTTGCTGCACACGGGCTTTCTCTAGTTGCGGCGAGCGGGGGCTACTCTTCGTTGTGCCTGGGCTTCTCATCGTGGTGGCTTCTCTTGTTGCGGAGCATGGGCTCTAGGTGTGCGGACTTCAGTAGTTATGCCACATGGGCTCAATAGTTGTGGCTTGCAGGCTCTAGAGTGCAGGCTCAGTAGTTGTGGTGCACGGGCTTAGTTGCTCCGCAGCATGTGGGATCTTCCTGGACCAGGGCTCGAACCCGTGTCCCCTGCATTGGCAGGTGGATTCTTAACTACTGCACCACCAGGGAAGTCCCCACAATATGAGTTTTAATGAACAATTTTGGTAACAAAAGTTTAGAAACAAGCTTAGTGTCTACTTAGAAAGAATTGATTACATAAGGTTATCATCATATATACTTGTAATTAAAATGAGAGGTGGCATGTATTGATATGAAAAGATCTTAGAAGATTTATCAATAGAACAAAGTACTGCAATGTATAAACTATCTTACCTTTTCTGTAACTGTTGTGGTCAACTGATGATGCAGGTGGACATCCACCCAAAATTTGGTCGCAGTGTTGAGACTGAGGACTGCAAATACAGACCAAGAGGGTATGCAAATATTAATTACTCAAATAATTGAGGGCTCTAGGGGGAGGAGGGCAGGCTTCTCAAGCAGGTGAGAAATGGCTTGAGAAAGCAAAGAAAGGAGACTGCCTGGTTTTTTATTGTGGTTAGTGTGGGGTCAGGGTGATAGTTTTCATGCACATGTACTCAGGTAGGAAAACCTGAACCGTAATTGACAAATTGCTGGAGGTCACGTGTGGACAACTTTTAGTGTTAAAAACCCCACAGGACACAGTCTTAGCGTGTCCCCACCAATTTGTGAATTTTACATCCAGAAATCCCTACCAGGTTCTTAGAGGGAAGATCTGAGAAAAATCTCTTTGTGCTTCCAGCATAAGGAGGGGAAAAGTATCCATCTTGAAATATGTCCCAAGTATTCTGTACTTCTTAAGAAGGCCTGCGCTCAAAAGAAACTATTTTACAAAGCCTAACCAACTAGGATTTTACCAGAGCCTAACTGACCTGGAGAAAGGGAAACACCCAACTCCATCATTCTCTAGCCTTTCTGCCTCAACAAAATTGGGGGGCGGTGTACGGAAAAGCGCTTGTGAAATCACAGCCCAGGGACACAGGATATAGACTATAGAATGCTCCTCCCTTCCTCCACATGAGAGGGCTCCTGTAAAATAACAGGGGAACACAACTGAAGGAACTGCACGCCTCAGATCTTATTTAAGAGGTTTCTAGGGGTACAGTAACAAATACCTAGATGAAATGGACAAGTTCTATAAACACACAAACTACTAAGCCTGATTCATGAAGAAAGAAAATCTGATCAGACCTATAACTAGTAAGGAGACTGCTGCAGTATGAAAACAAACCCCCCCACAAATCCCTCCCAACAAAGAAAAGTCTAAAACCAGATTACTTCCCTGATGAATTCCACCATTGAAAGAACTGACAACTGTCCTCATCAAAATCTTTTGAAAAAGTGTAGAGGAGGAAACACTTCAGAACTCATTCCATGAGGTGTGCATAAACTCTGATTTCAAAGCCAAAGACAGTACAAGAAAACTCAGACAAATTTTGCTTATGAACATTGATGGAAAAATCCTCAAAATATGCCAGCAAACCATATTCAGCAGCATCTTAAAGGATTAGAAACCACAACTAAATGAGAGCTATTCCTGGAATGCAGAATTTTCAACATGTGAAAATCAAATAATGTAATGTACCATATTAGCAGAATCACACACACACACAAAATTATGATCATTTAATTGATAAAGAAAAAGCATTTGACAAAATTTAACAGCTTTTTATGATAACAGCACTCAACAAACTAGGAATAGAAGGAAACTATCTCAACATACTATAAAGGCCATATATGAAAAACTCACAGCTAATCTCATACTCTATGATGAAGAACTGAAAGCTTTTCTTCTCACATCAGGAGCAAAACAGGACGCCTGCTTTTAACACCTGTATTCAACATAATATTGGGAAATCTAGCCAGAGCAAATAGGCAAGAAAAAGAAATAAAAGACATCCAAATTAGCAAGGAGAAAATAAAATTATTTGTTTGCAGATGACATGATCTTACATGTAGAAAACGCTAAATATAACACACACACACACACACACACACACACACACACACACACCCCGCTAGTACTCATAAACTTATTCAGCCAAGTTGCAGGATACAAAATTAATATGCAAAAATTGGTTGCATTTCTAACACTAACAGTGAATAATCTGAAAAGTAAATTAAGAAAACATTCTTTTACAATAGTATAATGTTTTCAAGGGATACCCATGTTGTAGCATGGATCAGTATTTCATTTTTTGTGGCCTAGTAATATTCCATTGTATGGATCTAGCACATTGGGTGCTAGATTTATCCATTTATCCACTGATGGACATTTGGTTTGCTTCTACTTTTTGAGTATTATGAATAACATTGCTATAAACATTCATACACAGATTTTATATGGACATTTTTTTTTTCTTTTTGCGGTATGCGGGCCTCTCACTGCTGTGGCCTCTCCCGTTGCGGAGCACAGGCTCCGGACGCGCAGGCTCAGCGGCCATGGCTCACGGGCCCAGCCGCTCCGCGGCATATGGGATCCTCCCAGACCGGGGCACGAACCCGTATCCCCTGCATCGGCAGGCGGACTCTCAACCACTGCGCCACCAGGGAGGCCCTGGACATATGTTTTAATTTGTTTTGGGAATGGTATTCTTCACCTAGGAGTGGAATTGTTGAGTCACATGTTAAGTCTATGTTTAATCATTTGAGGAGCTGTCACACTGTTTTCCAAGCTGGTTGCATCATTTCACATTCCCATCAGCACTGTATAAGCATTCCAGTGTTTCCACATCCTCACCAACATTAAAAAATTCTAGCTATCCTAGTGGGTATGAAGTGGTATCTCTTTGTGGTTTTGACTTGAATTTCTCTGATGACTACTGATGTTGAGCATCTTTTCATGTGCTTTTTAGCCACTTGGACATGTCTTGCTTGGACAAATGTCTATTCAGATCCCTTGTCCATTAAAAAATAGTGTCTTTGAAAATTATTGAGTTGTAAGAGTTTTTTTTAACATCTTTATTGGAGTATAATTGCTTTACAATGGTGTGTTAGTTTCTGCTTTATAACAAAGTGAATCAGTTATACATATACATATGTTCCCATGTCTCTTCCCTCTTGCATTTGCCTCTCTCCCACCCTCCATATCCCACCCCCCCATCCCACCCCTCTAGGTGTTCACAAACCACTGAGCTGATCTCCCTGTGCTATGCGGTTGCTTCCCACTAGCTATCTATTTTACGGTTTGGTAGTGTATATATGACCATGCCACTCGCTCACTTTGTCACAGCTTACCCTTCCCCCTCCCCTTATCCTCAAGTCCATTCTCTAGTAGGTCTGTGTCTTTATTCCCGTCTTACCCCTAGGTTCTTCATGACCTTTTTTTTCCCTCTTAGATTCCATATATATGTGTTAGCATACGGTATTTGTTTTTCTCTTTCTGACTTACTTCACTCTGTATGACAGACTCTAGGTCCATCCACCTCACTACAAATAACTCAATTTCATTTCTTTTTATGGCGGAGTAATATTCCATTGTATATATGTGCCACATCTTCTTTATCCATTCATCTGTTGATGGACACTTAGGTTGCTTCCATCTCCTGGCTATTGTAAATAGAGCTGCAATGAACATTTTGGTACATGATTCTTTTTGAATTATGGTTTTCTCGTAGTTTTTTAAGGAGCCTCCATACTGTTCTCCATAGTTTTCAGTTTTGATGAAGTCCAACTTATCCTTTTTCTTTGTTGCTCATGCTTTTGGTGTGACTTCTAAGACTTTGCTCATGGTTTTGGTGTGACTTCTAAGAGTCCTTTCCCAAATCTAAGGTCATGAAGAGTTTACTTGATGTTTTCTTCTAAGAGTATTATAGTCTTACCTCTAACATTTAGGTCTTTGATCCAGTTTTGAGTAGTTTTTGTAGATGGTGTGAGGTCAGAGCCAAACTTCATGCTTTTACATGTGATTATCCAGTTGTCCTAGCACCATTTGTTGACACGAATATTATTTACCGTTGAATGCCCTTGGCACCATTGTTGAAAATCATTTGACATATTTGTATGGGTTTACTTCTGAAATCAAAATTTTATTCCTTTGATCATGCCAGCGCCACACTGTCTACTGTCTTGATTACCATTGCTTTGCAGTAAGTTTTGAAATTGGGAAATGTTGTTCCTTTGTTTTTCTGTTTCAAGATTGGTTTTGTTTTTCTGTGTCCCTTGCAATGCCATATGAATTTTTGAAACAGCTTTTCATTGTCTACAGAGAAGTCAGCCAGGATTCTGGTAGGAATCACATTGAATCTGTAGATAATTTGGGGGAGTACTGCCATCTCAAGTATATTAAATCTTCAAATCCATGCATATGGGGTATTTTTCCATTTATTTATAATATTATTAATTTCTTTCAACAATTTTTTGTTGTTTTCAATGTGTTTTGTACCTCTTTTGTTAAATTCCTAAGTATTTTATACTTTTTGATGTCACTGTAAATGAAATTGTCTTAATTTTACTTTCCCACCATTCACTGCAGTGTATAAAAACACAATTGATTTTTATATATTGATCTTGCCTCCTATAATCATGCTGAACTCAAGAACCAAAGGATCATCTCAACAGATGGAGAAAAAGCATTTGACAAAGCTCAACAACACTTTACATGGAAAACTCTCAGTAAACTGAAGGGAACCTCTTCAACCTGATATAAGGCATCTAGAAAAACCGACAGCTAACATCATATTTGATGGTGAAATTCTGACTGCTTTCTCCCTAAGATCAAACACAGAGCAAGGATATTCAACTCTTGCCAGTTCTATTCAACATGGTAAGGGAGGGGCTACCATAGCAATTAGGCAAGAAAATGATATAAAAGCATTCCAAATTTTAAAGGGCATGCACACACAGTCCCCCAGACAGACATACAAAATTACACAAATGCACAGGCCCAGTCCTCCAGACTCCTCCCCTGCTCTATTTCTCTCCTTCTGAATAACCACTACCAGATACATGATGTATTTTACTTGTATCTCTCGTTTCTTATCTCCTGGAATGTCAGCTTCAAGGGGACAGGGATATTTGTTCGGCTTTGTCACTTCAGCACCTACTAGAAGGCCTGTTACTACACAGGAGGGAATTGACACTTACTGAATAATTGAGCCCTCTCACTCCCACGTACAGTCCACCCCCCCACACAGGGGTTTTACACAAATCTCAGGCCTACAGCCACCTGATCTTTACAGAGTGAACTGTTCTCACCCCCAGGCCACATGGTAGAAGGGTGTGTCCTGGCCCCCAAAGCAATCCCCAAAGGAGGGTCCGTCTGCCCCTCCTGATGAGGAAGGGATCTCACACTTCCTCAGCTCACTATACAAAAACATCATGTCTACAGAAATGCAAAACAGGAGTTGAAGAAGTGAGAGTCAGGGCCAGAACATAATTCTAACCCCTCATGCTCCAGACTCCCTCCGGAAACGCACCGTAGTTGACTTGACCCTTTGTTCATTTTGGTTTTCCAAACACTACCAGTAAGGGTAGTTAAGGTCTGTAAAGGTTTGCATCTCCCTGCCTGGCCGCCACATCCTCCATGTGGTCTCTTCGGTGGACAGCACTCCCATGGGGGTCTCATCTGTCCATAGAGATTTCTCCCATAAGTCCTGCAGGGTCCAAGTGTGGCGACTGCGCTCTGTAGTCACATCTGCTGCTGTTGGGGGAGGGAGGAGGCCTCCTGAGCTCAGACAACAAGTTTTCAGCCACAGAAATTGCTTCTGGGACCCAGGAATGGGCTGGAAGCTGTTGCTAGTGCGCTTGGGAACGTGGCCTCCCTTATTTCTGCCGCTTCCCTCCCCCACACTGTATATATAGTCGTCTGAGAAACCGTGGGCTCACTTCAGACAAAGGAGTTGCCACCTCCTGAGACTGCGCACATCAGGGGAACCGGAAACTCTTTTAAGTCTCCAGGAGATGAGCGTACTTTGCATTCTGGGGTGCACGTGAAGCGAGGGGCTCTTGCTCCAAGGTCACCATTTCCAGTAGGCCACAGAGTTGGAGTGCTTGGGGGGTGAGGTGGGCGGAGGAGCGGACCCATTCCAGGAAGAAGTAGGTATTGGTCTCAGCGGGCAGGATCCAGGCCCACCCAGGATGGGTGTGAGTGAGGCAGGCTCTGAGGCAAGGGGCTGGGGGCGGGGGTGCGCTGCAGAACATCTGAGTGGATTTTTTTTTTTTTTTTGTGGTACTTGGGCCTCTCACTGTTGTGGCCTCTCCCGTTGTGGAGCACAGGCTCCGGGCGCAGGCTCAGCGGCCAGGGCTCACGGGCCCAGCCGCTCCACGGCATGTGGGATCTTCCCGGACCGGGGCACGAGCCCGTGTCTCCTGCATCGGCAGGCGGACTCTCAACCACTGTGCCACCAGGGAAGCCCCATCTGAGTGGATTTTGCAGAACTTGAGCCTTGTGATGTATGCACCTGAAATGTGAGAGGGCCTCCTATAGGTAGGATGTGGTAGGGCAAATATAAGTTTCTGATAGGACTTCTCCAACAAAGTGGGGGCAAAATCTCTCCTGCTTCCCAGCTCCTTCCCGTCTGTGCTCCTTAGATAAGATCCTGTTGAGCCTACCAGAAACCCCTGCTCCTTTTGGCTTGAAGCGACCAATCCCCATCTTCAGCCTGGGAACCCCAGAAACATCCAACCCATGGACCCTAATAAAGTCGTATGTCCCAGGTCATGGTGCTTTTAGTGTGCCTGCACCCTGCCTTGACTTCCCGTGTACCTCCTCCAGGATCTGTGAGTAATAAACTTCTCTATTTCACTTCCTCTTGTGGTCTTTGTTGAACCGTGGCTCACCATATGTCTCCCACCTGGGGTTCCACTTAACAGATGTTAATTTAACAAAATCGTAATATTAGTATAGTTACATCTATAAATGTTTCTCTGAGTAGTATTTCAGAGGCAGCCCAGTAACTTTGCCCTGACTTTCATTCAACACACACTGTTTTTTCATTTATGTGTTAATTTCTTCTTTGGTACATTGGTTATTTAGGGATGCGTTAATTTATTTGTATTTGTAAATTTCCCCAATTTTCTTCAAGTTACTGATTTCTAATTTCATTCCACTCTCATCACAGGCCATAGATTTTAAATTTAATGAGGATTGTCTTATGTTCAGCATTTGTTCTACTCTAGAGAAAGTTTCCTGTGCATTTGAGAATAATATTCTGTTTTTGTTGGGCTCAGTGTTCTGTAGATATGTTTAGGTGTACCTGGTTTATAGTGTTTTTCAAGTCTTATTTCCTTACTTATCTTCTATTTAGTTGTTGCATATATCATACAAGGTGGGATATTGAAGTTTCCAATTATCGTTGATTGATTTCTTTCTCCCTTTATCTGTGTCATTTTCTTGCGTCCTGTGTTTTGGCACACTGTTATTGGATACATATATTTTCATAATTGTTATAGCTTCTTGATGGTTAATCCTTTTATCATGATATAATGTTCCTTTTTATCTTTAGTAATATTTTTTTGTTTTAAAGTCTGTTTTGACTGTTATTTGTGTAGTCTCTCTAGCTTTCTAGTGGATGATGTTTACAGATGTATATTTTCCCATTCTTTTACTTTCAATATATTTGTATTTTAAATTTAACCTGCATCTCCTGTTGATAGCATGTATTTAGATTTAAAAAATTTAAAAAAAATCTAGGGTGACAATCTCTGCCCCTTCATTGGATTATATAATCCATTCATATTTGGTATTATTAATATGGTTGCAATTACATCTGCCATTGTACCTTTTGTTTTCTACAGTTCTCACATCATTTTTAGTTCTTTTATTCTTCCTTCATTTCTTTATTTTGCATTAGGTGATTTTTTTTTTTTTTTTGCAGTACACAGGCCTTTCACTGCTGCGGTCTCTCCCATTGCGGAGCACAGGCTCCAGACGCACAGGCTCAGTGGCCATGGCTCATGGGCCCAGCCGCTCCGTGGCCTGTGGGATCCTCCCAGACAGGGGCACAAACCTGCGTCTCCTGCATCAACAGGTGGACTCTCAACCAGTGCACCACCAGGGAAGCCCTAGGTGAATATTTTGTAATGTTGCATTAAATTTTTTTTTCAAACACACACACACACACACACACACACACACACACACACACACTGTATTTTATTTTTACAAGAGATAAACTGACACCAAGCATTGTAAATGGATGACCACAACAAAAGCAACAATGATTGCAATTACCAAACATGAAACACCCTCATACTATGCCATAATATTGACATTCAACCCAGTAATCCTCCACTGTAACAGCTCTTTTACTTTGCAGTGAAAATTGATTTGTATTATTTTTTGCCTCTGAGTCCTTGTGGGAGTTTTTTTTATTCAAACAGAAAGTCACAAAAATTATAATCATCCTCATCAGTTCACTCAGTCCCATGTAATTAATTTTTTTTCATCTTGATCTTTTGTTAGCACTTTTATGAATTCATCAGTTTTCCATTAGAGTTCTGAAAATGCTTATTTATTCAGTTCAGCAGTATAGTCAGTTACCAGAAACCTGTACTTGTCAGAGTCTTTTCCATGAATTCCTTGAAGGTGAAACCCTTTTATAGGAACATTTTTGCAAAAGCATCAGAGTACACCCAGAACTGTCTGTAAATGACAAAAGACTTAAAAATGACCACAGTGAAAGATTTGATGAAAGTTCATAATAAGGCAATTGACAAGGAAATTTAGTTATTTCTGAGATACACATTTTAAAGTAATAACTAGAATTATGACATAACATTATACCAGAACATATAAGATTTTTAGAAATTTGATGTAATGTCTGAAACATTTATATTAACACATTTCCATACAAATAACCCAAAGAAAGTATAGTATTAGTTGTTTTTTTTGTTTGTTTTTTTATACTGCAGGTTCTTATTAGTCATCAATTTTATACACATCAGTGTATACATGTCAATCCCAATCACCCAATTCAGCACACCACCATC
The DNA here is from genome assembly GCF_964341445.2 of Mesoplodon mirus. Lineage (NCBI taxonomy): Eukaryota > Metazoa > Chordata > Mammalia > Artiodactyla > Ziphiidae > Mesoplodon > Mesoplodon mirus. Next base: position 40,585,701 of record NC_138980.1, read on the forward strand.
CCCACCCCACCGCGGTTTTACCCCCTTGGTGTCCATACGTTTGTTCTCTACATCTGTGTCTCAACTTCTGCCCTGCAAACCGGTTCATCTGTACCATTTTTCTAGGTTCCACATACATGTGTTAATATGCAGTATTTGTTTTTCTCTTTCTGACTTACTTCACTCTGTATGACACTCTCTAGATCTATCCACGTCTCAACAAATGACTCAATTTCGTTCCTTTTTATGGCCGAGTAATATTCCATTGTATATATGTACCACAACTTCTTTATCCATTCGTCTGTCGATGGGCATTTAGGTTGCATCCATGACCTGGCTATTGTAAATAGTGCTGCCATGAACATTGGGGTGCCTGTGTCTTTTTGAATTATGGTTTTCTCTGGGTATATGCCCAGTAGTGGGATTGCTGGATCATATGGTAATTCTATTTTTAGTTTTTTAAGCAACCTCCATACTGTTCTCCATAATGGCTGTATCAGTTTACATTCCCACCAACAGTGCAATAGGGTTCCCTTTTCTCCACACCCTCTCCAGCATTTGTTGTTTGTAGTTTTTCTGATGATGCCCATTCTAACTGGTGTGAGGTGATAGCTCATTGTAGTTTTGATGTGCATTTCTCTAATAATTAGTGATGTTGAGCAGCTTTTCATGTGCTTCTTGGCCATCTGTATGTCTTCTTTGGAGAAATGTCTATTTAGGTCTTCTGCCCATTTTTGGATTGGGTTGTTTGTTTCTTTAATATTGAGCTGCATGAGCTGTTTATATATTTTGGAGATAAATCCTTTGTCTGTTGATTCATTTGCAAATATTTTCTCCCATTCTGAGGGTTGTCTTTTCGTCTTGTTTATGGTTTCCTTTGCTGTGCAAAAGCTTTTAAGTTTCCTTAGGTCCCAGTTGTTTATTTTTGTTTTTATTTCCATTACTCTAGGAGGTGGATCAAAAAAGATCTCACTGTGATTTATGTCAAAGAGTGTTCTTCCTATGTTTTCCTCTAAGAGTTTTCTTTTATTCTTCCTTCATTTCTTTATTTTGCATTAGGTGAATATTTTGTAATGTTGCATTTTAATTTTTTGAATGAATTTCTTACCATATTTTTGATGTTATTTCTTATTGGATGCTCTATTGTTTATAGTGTTCTTATTAGAAGCAGCTTCAGGTATATTCTAGTTTAATTCAAATGACGTATAGAAAGGTTACTCCTATACAGCTCTATTCCCTTTTGCCATTTTGTAGTATTATTATCATACAGGTTATACCTATTAATGGTATAACCCAATAATACACTGTTATGCTTATTACTTTACCACTTGTGCTCATTTTGTCAGCCCAATACAGTTTTGCTTCTGCCTTTGTAGGATTTATTGGCAAACATATTACAAACATATTATATTTCTTTATGCTATAGACCCAATATCCCATTATATACATATTACTTTATGTAATTCATTTGATATCAGTTAAGAAAATAAAGGATTAAATGTGTACTTATTCTGTCTTTCATAAATACATAAATACTTATCCTAGCACTCTTTATTTTTTCATGTTGCTATGCATTACCATCTAGGGTCACTCACTTTCAGCCTGAAGAACTTCCTTCAGTATTTCTTGTAAGTTGGATTGGCTATCAATACATTTTCTCAGGTTTTGTTTATTTGGCAAAGTCTTTGCCTTCATTTTTAAAAGGTTGCTTCACTGAATATAGGTTGACCAAATGTCTTGGTTGACATTTTTTTTCTTTTTTTTTTTTTTTAAGATGCTTAAAATTTAATATTTTCAAACATTTTTTTTTGCTTATCTATTTTTTTTAATTTTTTGCCTTATAACAAATTTAATCAGTTATACATATACATATGTTTCCATATCCCCTCCCTTTTGCGTCTCCCTCCCACCCTCCCTATCCCACCCCGACATTTTTTTTCTTAATGCACTTTGAATATGTCTTCACTCTGCGTTCTGGTCCCTCTTTTTTCTGCTGAGATGTCTGCTGTTAATTTTACTGAGGTTTCCTTGTAAACATTGGTTCTTCTTCCAGTTACTATTGAAGTTTTGAAGATTTTTTCATCGACTGACTTTCAGCATTTTTATTATGCTGTGCCTCTTTGTGGCTCTCTGTGTTTCTCCTGCTTGGAGTTTGATGAGCTCCTGGATGTGTAGGTTAGTGTTTCCATACATTTTGGAAAAGTTCAGCTATTATTTCTTTACATATTTTTTCTCATTTCTTCCTCTCTTCTCCTATGGATACTGCCATTATAATATATTGGTGTACTTAGTGGTATTCCACATTATTCTGAGGTTCTGTTCATTTTTCTGTATTCTTTTTTATCTCTGTTTTTGGGTTACATAATCTCCATTGGTCTATCTTCTTTTTTTTCTGGGATCTTAGTTTCCTGACCAGGGATAGAACCTGGGCCCTCGGCAGTGAAAGTGCAGAGTCCTAACCACTGGACTACCAGGGAACTCCCCGTCAGTCTATCTTCAAGTCTGATCATTCTTCTCCAGTTCAAATCTACAGTTGAGACCCCCTAGTGAAATTTTCATTTCAGTTGATGTACCTCTCAACTCCAGAATTTCCTTTTGATTCAATTCATAATTTCTATGTCTTGATTGGTAATTTTATTTGATCAAACACTTTCAACATCTTTTTTAAAAAAATAAATTTATTTATTTATTTTTGGCTGCGTGGGGTCTTGGTTGCTGCATGCGGGCTTTCTCTAGTTGTGGTGAGTGGGGGCTACTCTTTGTCGCAGTGTGCGGGCTTCTTATCGTGGTGGCTTCTTTTGTTGTGGAGCATGCACTCTAGGCGTGTGGGCTTCAGTAGTTGTAGCACGCGGACTCTAGAGTGCAGGCTCAGTAGTTGCGGCGCATGGGCTTAGTTGCTCTGTGGCATGTGGGATCTTCCTGGATCAGGGCTCGAACCTGTGTCCCTTTCATTGGCAGGTGGATTCTTAACCACTGCGCCACCAGGGAAATCCCTCAACATACTTCTTTTTTTTTTTCTGCCTTCTTTTGCTTCTTTTTAAAAAAAATTAGTTTCTGCTTTATAACAAAGTGAATCAGTCATACATATACATCTGTTCCCCCATCCCTTCCCTCTTGCATCTCCCTCCCTCCCACCCTCCCTATCCCACCCCTCCAGGCGGTCACAAAGCACCTAGCTGATCTCCCTGTGCTATGCGGCTGCTTCCCACTAGCTATCTACCTTACGTTTGGTAGTGTATATATGTCCATGCCTCTCTCTCTCTTTGTCACAGCTTACCCTTCCCCCTCCCCATATCCTCAAGTCCATTCTCAAGTAGGTCTGTGTCTTTATTCCTGTTTTACCCCTAGGTTCTTCATGACATTTTCCCCCTTAAATTCCATATATATGTGTTAGCATACGGTATTTGTCTTTCTCTTTCTGAGTTACTTCACTCTGTATGACAGACTCTAGGTCTATCCACCTCATTACAAATAGCTCAGTTTCGTTTCTTTTTATGGCTGAGTAATATTCCATACTTCTTTAATCATGCTTTTTTCTTATTCCATGAACATATTTATAATGGCTACTTTGAAGTCTTTTTCTATTAAATCTGACATCTGATTGCTCACACATGCAGTTTTGATTGCCTGCTTTTTGGTTGTTGTTGTATGATTCACACTTTCCTATTTATTTGTATGTCTCCTAATTTTATTGCAAAGGCACGTTATTTATTTATTTATTTATTTGTCTTAATTGGATCTTCATTGCGGCACATGGGATCTTTGTTGCATGCATGTGGGATCCTTTTTTAGTTGTGGCATGTGGGGTCTTTTAGTTGTGGCATGAGGGATCTTTAGTTGTGGCATGTGGGATCTAGTTCCCTGAAAAGGGATGGAACCCGGGGCCCCTGCCCTGGGAGCACGGAGTCTTAACCACTGGACCCCCAGGGAAGTCCTGCAAAGGGACATTTTAGATGATACATTGTAGCAACTCTGTAGACTGGTTCCTTTCACTCTGGGGCTTGTTATTTTCACCAAAATTATCATCCTGCCTGCCTTGGTTGTTGTACTGATAGTTTTCCATTGTCTTCAATCACAGGGCATGGTAATAATAAGAGATGCCCTAAAGGATGTCCTGTAGATCAGCCATACTCTTCCTTGCCTCATTTGTGGAATAGCAGACCAATTTCCACTTGGTAGGCAGGATCAGTAACCCTAGTCAGCACAATATCTCCCTTCTTTGTTGATTCAGAGGCATGAGGATCCTAAGGTGGCCAGATGGCTATCTTAGCTTCCAGTTCAGTGGAATCATTGTTGTATGTCCTGATGAATTCATTACTCTATTTGGAACAAAGACCTCTGGGATGGTAGAGCATAAGGTCATAGGGGCAGGAAGCAAAAATTTTGCTATGGGTCATCAGGAGAAATAGCAGTGCCATCCCATTTTCACCCTTTGATTCCTTGACCTGTGTATCCTATGGGACAAACATTACTGTATATTGGATGCTAAGTTAGAGCATATGCAGCCTCCTGGAAAACCTTGTCCCAGCCCTAAAAGTTATTGTCACCCAGCTGGTGCTATAACTCAGTCTTCAAATGGCCATTCTACCGTTCTGTCAAGCCAGCTACTTTAGGATGATGGGGAGCATGGTTAGACCAGTGAATTCCATGAGCATTTGTCCATTGCTGCACTTCATTTGCTGTGAAGTGAGTTCCTTGATCAGAAGAAATACTGTCTGGAATACCATAATGGTGCATAAGGCTTTGTGTAAGTCCATGGATGGTAGTTTATGCAAGGGCATTGTATATGAGTGTATGTGTATCTGTATCCAGAATAAATGTCTATTCCAGAAAGAACAAAATGCTGCCCCTTACATGATGGAAACAGTTCAATGAAATCAACTTACCACTGAGTGGCTGGCTGATTATCCTAGAGAATGGTGCCTTATCGGGAATTCAGTGTTGGTCTCTGCTGATAGCAGATTGGGCACTCAGTGTGTGTAGCCAGGTCATCCCTGGTGAGCAAAAGTCCATGTTGCTGAGCCCAGGAATAACGTCTATTCCTGCCCCATAGTCACTTGTTCATGATCCCATTGGGTGAAGACAGGGTTGGCTGTGGAAAAAGGCTGACTGTTATCCACAGAATGGGTCATCCTATATATCTTGACGATTAAAATCCTCTTATATATCTTGATGATTAAAATCCTCTTCTGTTGCAGTCACCCTTTGGTGAGCATTCACATGGGACACAAATATCTTCACTTTTTTCAACCATTCAGAGATACCTATCCACGTAACACTTTCACCAACTCTCATGTCATCCATTTTCCAATCATGTTTCTTCCTAGTCCATGACCATCCAGCCAATACCTTTGGTCACAGCCCATGATTCAGTGTATAATCATACTTCTGGCCATTTCTCCATCCAAGGAAAGTAAACAAACAGGTGCACCGCTTGCAGTTGTGCCTGCTGAAGAGTATTTGTCCACTGCTGGACAAATTAGTATTTGTCCTTCACCATCTCCTTTAGGGAGGTCCCAGAAAGGGGCTATACGGCTGCAGCTGTCCATTTCAGGTGGTCCCTGCATCAGAACTTTCTGTTAACTAGGCCCTAGTCTCCTTTTTCTCTGTTAGCTGATTGCAGGGAACTCCCCATTGGTGCCATAGGTACAGGTCGGGAGGGAGAATGTAGTGTAGCAGAAGTGGAGACTATGGGCATTTGATCCACTTACTTACTTGCACCTTCATGGTCTGTACCTCTTCTTGTATATACTACTTTTTTTTTAAAAAAAATTTATTTGGCTGCACCAGGTCTTAGTTGTGGCACACGGGATCTTTGTTGCTGAGAGCAGGATCTTATTTTAGTTGCAGCATGCGGGGTCTAGTTCCCCGACCAGGGATCGTACCCACTCCCCCTGCATTGGGAGCGTGGAGTCTTAACCACTGGACCATCAGGGAAGTCCCTATACTACTTCCTTTTGATGCTACAGTGCTGCTCTGAATACAAAACTTCATGCCTTGGTCTGTCAGATAACACCCAGTTCATGATGGGTGGCTTAGTTAGCGTGGCAACCTGGGAGCCCGTGGTTAAATGTTTAGTTTCTACTAAGGATCATTAGCAAACCTTTTCTCAAAAGGAGGTGAATCATCGGCAGAGGATATCAGGGCTTTGGTGCAAAATCCTACAGGTCTTTGCCATGTTTCACCAATATGGGCCTGCCCACAGCTGCAAAGAGTATCCTGTCTGCCATTAACACTTCAAGCAACATTAGATCTTCTGGATCACATGGCCTAAGTGAAGGGCAGCTTGTAGGCAGCCTGGACCTGTTAAAAAGCCTTTTCTTGTTCCAGGCCCCACTCAAAACTAGCAGCTTTTTGGATCACGTGGTAAATAGGCTGGAGTGGCACGCACAGATGAGGTTAATGTTGGCTACCAAAATCCAGAGAGGCCCACTAGGCATTTTCCTCTCTTTGGGGCCAGATGCAATAACATACCCTTCACCTTAGAAAGAATATTTTGGTATGTTCCACACCATCAGACCCCTAGAAATTTCACTGAGGTAGAAGGCACCTGAATTTTTGTTGCATTCATTTCTCATCCTCTGACATGCAAATGTCTTATCAAGAAGTCTAGAATAGTTGCTACTACTTGCTCACTAGTTCCAGTCAGCAGAGTACCATCAATGTAATATGATATCTTTTGGACTGAAGAGGTGATCAAGGCTGGAAAACTATATTATGGCTTAGGGCTGGAGAACTGATATACTCCTTAGGTAGGAAGGGAAGGTGAATTGCTAGCCTTGCCATGTGAAAGCAAATTACTTTTGGTGGATTTTATTAAGAGGAATGGAGAAAAAAACATTTGCTAGATCAACAGCTGCATAGCTGGTACCAGGGGGTTGTGTTAATTTGTTCAAGCAGTGAAACCACATCTGGTAAAACAGCTGCAATTAGAGTTACCACCTGGTCAAGCTTATGGTAATCCAGTGTCATTCTTCATGTTCCATCTGTTTTCTGCATAGGAGAGATAGGTGAGTTGAATGGGGATGTGCTGGCCATAACCTTGCCTGCATCTTTCAAGTCCTTGATAGTGGCATTAATTCTGCATCCCTCCAGGAATGCTGAATTGGTTTTGGTTTACTATTTTTCTAAGTAGAGGCCATTCTAGTGGCTTTCACTTGGCTTTGCCCACCATAATAGTCCTCACTCCACAGGTCATGGAACCAATGGGAGATTCTGCCAGTTGCTGACTATGTCTATTCCAATTATGAATTCCAGAACTATGGAAGTAACCAAAGGATAAGTCCAGGGAATCACTGGGCCCACTCTGAGATGGATCTGAGCTAAATCTCCATAGATCACCTGACCTTCTTAAGCCCCTCTGAGTAGTGGATCATAGTGACATTTTGGGTCTCCTGGAATTAACGTAATTAATCTCCAGTAGGTCTGATTATTTCCTTTTCCCTATGTACTGTCACCCTGACTATAAGGCCCTGTTGGGAAGGCTGGGAAAAAGATTAAATATATACATTTGGCAGTGTACCTGGGTCCTTCCTCATGGGGAATTATCCTCCTCTTAATTCAAGGGGTTCTGGAACTGTAAAGTGACTCAAGTCTGGGAATTGAGTGAGGGACTGTGACTGCCTTTTGATGATTCAAGTTAGAATTTTGTTCACTAACCTAGAACCTTTCTGCTTATACAGATCAAGTAAGAATTTATTAAGCTTCCTATGTATTTCACTTCTAGGAACAACATTATCAACCAGACAGTGCTGTAGGTCTCCCTGAGACAAACTTTTTGATTCCTGCTTTGACTCTTATGTCCATGATGGTAAACATGTCCATCTTGCCTTTGGCGAATTCCATGCTACCACTTGGCCCCTGCTATCCCAGGATCTAATTACTCCTATTGCATTTAGATTTCCCAACTCAGTGTCAGGATTTCCCAGTGTAAATTCTGGGCTAAGGAAAACAGTTATCACAGAGCTCATCAAGGAGGCCGAAGCTCCCCTCATAAACTAATTTCTCACAGTTGTGATCAAAGGTGTGTCCAACCTGTGAGTGAGTAGGTCTTTGGTGACAAATCTAGTTTAATTCCATTCTGTATAAGTTTTTGAATCCCTTCCACTACAATAAACCAAGAGAGTCTTGGCATTGCAGGCTCATTTACTTTTAGTTGCCTTTTGGTCTATGTTTCACCTACCTAACCAACAAAACTGGCAGATAGATACTCAGTTCCTTAAGGTGCAACATTAAATGCGGAATCTCTGCTAAGTAGGCCCATATTAATAAATTCAGCCTGAAGCAACATTAGGTTCCTTTCACCATTATCTTACATGTTTGATATCCATTCCTATGCATATACTCTGGATTTCTTTCTCTATAAGTTAGAAAAAATAAGTATTTCTTTTGGAGTGTAATGCTCGTCTTCATGGGTCATCACTTTGTACTTCACCCTTAGGGGCTTGCTGGGAATTGAGTCTAGTTATAAGTCTAGAAGAAAAGAGGGCTCATAGGGCTAGTTCCTGAGGAGAATCAGCAGTGTCTTGTGTTATTATAGTTTCCTGAATAAATGCAGGGTTAATTTCCTTACGTGGGGGTGGAAAGGCTGCTTCTTCTGGCAGAGAAGACTCGTCACAATTTAGGGGTTCAAGGGCCCCTGCTTCATCAGGGTCTTTCCGTACATCCCCACTCCAATTTTTAGGATCCCACTCCTTCCCAGACAGTGCCCACCCTCACTTTAAAAGTAGATGTCTTATGAAATGGGAATCCGATTTATCTTGTAATTCAGCCATTCAGAGCATGAGATTCTACATTTTGGTTTTTAGCAGTCTCAGCTCTGCAGCTACAGGAGATATGGGTCTTTTTCAGGGCAGATTTGTCAACTTTCATATCATTTATGCAGCACTTGATCTGGGACTTCCTATCTCTGAGCCTGTCCTCTTCTTCCCCTGCTTTGATGAATCATAGGAGGAGCAACCAGCCAATCTCTTTATGCTCATTAGTTTCACAAAAATGTTCAAAGGTATCATATACATGAGCATACAGAACTCTGCCTCTTACACTTCTTTGATAAGGAATATGCAGTGGTGGTATTTTGTATATTTCTGTTGCCACATCACATTATGCACTATCAGTGCTCTCTTTACTATTGGAAATAGAGTCATTAATGTCTTTAAATCTAATCATGTTAGCCAATTCCAGAGACTCCATAAACATTGTAGAAAACGAATCCTTAAGCTTATATTCCTCCAAAACCACTCTTGTTACCAAAATTTGTATTAGTCTGTGTACTCCAGAGAACCAGAACCCAAAGCATGTGTATGCGTATATATATGGAGATGGAGAGACACAGATTAATTAATTTTAAGGAATGGGATCACGGGATGCTGAAGGTTTGAAAAGTCAAAAACCTGCAATGTAGGCAGGCAGGGTGGAAACCCAGGGAAGACTTGTGGTTCCATTCCAAAGGCAATCTGCTGGCAATATTCCTTCTTGCTCAGGGTAGGTCTGTCTTTGCTCTATTTATGCCTTTAATTTATTGGATGAGGTATATACACTCTAGAGGATACTTTGCTTTACTCAGCATCAGCTGATTTAAATGTTAATTTAATCCAAAAAACACCTTTACAGAAACATGCTCAATACTGTTTGACCAAATATCTGAGCACCATGTCCCAGCCAACTTGACTTGTAAAATTAAACATCACATATGATTAATACACATTTTTGTTTGTTATGAATTAACAGCAAATGTCAAGTTTCAAACAATCAGCCTGACATTTAACAGTCTACCTGAGGACTTGCTCTTAGTATGTCAACTCACATTTCTCTCTCCTTACCTCAAAGTACCTAGGTGATAATTTTATTAGTTTCTTGTACAAAAAAGTCAACAAAGAAGAAGTGTTTTAAAAAAGACAATGTAATTATGAACCAAGGATTTTACGTGCTTTCCGTCAAGTATCAGGGCTATGTAAAGACAGCTTGCAACAGATAAGAACATAGAGTATTCAGCTGCCATCAACTTCTTGAGTCTACTTGATGATGAACATTCTCCACCCAAGTGAGAATTGGGAAACTGCAGCAAAAGGACTGATGATGAGCACTTAAAATATGTAAATATAAGTCGCAGACTAAACCAAACATGGGAATGAGGGTGGAAGACAAAGGTACAAATATTCACATTCCGACAAGGTAGAAATAATGTAACTGTAAATGAGAGGAAAAGGGAGATAGAAAAATGAAGCAGAGTAAAGCTCATTGATGTATAGGCAATAGGAGGGCATTAAAGGATATAAAAACAAACCTGACAATTACCCAGATAGTGAACAGTTAAATAAGCAAACAGAAATAGAGGTATTAAAAAGGAATAAGTACAAAGATAACAATTATCGATAGAACAAAACTGCAAGCCTTAAATTGCAAAAGGAGCAAAGAATACATATCTCATAAAGAAACAGCATAGAAAACAAAACATGCATAATTGTAAAACCTTATGATACTTAGAAAAAAAGGACACCCTAATAGCAAAAAGCTTACCTATACCCATGTCTTGGTTACTAAGACTATTATTGAATAAAAGAAACCAAAGCTTCTTGGAGAGATTGTTGATTTTAGGACTGGGAAGGAAATAGCAGATGAGCCTGGAGCATCGTTTAATACCAACAAATGCTTTAAAACAGTATGACAAAAAGACACAGAGCCAACTGAAAGAGCTCCCAGTGACCAAAGCTGGAACAATTTGAGCAACAAAGTAAATAATGTCATATTAGGATATGACCCTAACTTTAAAATAAATACCCATGATCCTTATTGATATGAATGAATGAATGAATGCAGGAGAAGAGTAAATCTCCCATGCAGAAGAATTCCAAATAATGTACTTAGATACTCCTCCCTCGAGGAGGTAACTCCCCACTCTGTGTGACCTCTGCATAATGAATACTTTGCAAAGAGTACAGTATGCAACTGGGCTGAGAAAAACTTTATAATGTAGGTACTCAAGAAACACAACCTATGTCTGGTGATCAAGGTCAACATGAACAGTGGTAAGTCATGTTGAGGGTACGTACCTTTGATATGACATAATAAAAATGGCACTTTACCTATGGGCTTATCCTCCCCAAAACCCATGATCCAAGTCTAATGATGAGAAAGAACTTCAGAAAAATTCCAAAGTAAGACAATTTCAAAAATATCTGGTCAGTACTCCTCAAAACTCTCAAGTTAATAAAAAACAAGGAAAGAGACATATGGACACAGTGAAGAAGAACCTGAGAGGATGAATGACCAAATGTAATGTGATATCCTGAATCTTCTCCTGGAACAGAAAAATGACATCAAGGAAAAACAAGAAAATTGAATAATGTATGGAAATTATTAATAATTGTGGATACTGGTCCATTAAGTGTAACAAATTTCCCATACTAATATTAAGATGTTAATAGTAGGAGAAATTGAGCACAAGTAAACAAGAACTCCCTTTACTATCTTTGAAATTTTTTCCTAAATCTAAAATTGTTAGAAAATAGCAAGTTTTATGAAAATTATTATGACAGGGTTGAGACCAAACATACCATTCATATATGAATATAAACCTATTAAAAGAAAAATATTTTTGATTTAGTTTACAAAACAAGATGCAAGTGTATACTGTATTCAGAAGACATGCAGGACAGGAATATAGACAGACGTAGAGAATGGGCTTGAGGACACTGGGAGGGGGAAGGGTAAGTTGGGATGAAGTGAGAGAGTGGCATGGACATATATACACTACCAAATGTAAAATAGATAGCTAGTGGGAAGCAGCCGCATAGCACAGGGAGATCAGCTCGGTGCTTTGTGACCACCTAGAGGGGAGGGATAGGGAGGGTGGGAGGGAGACACAAGAGGGAGGGGATATGGGGATATATGTATATGTATAGCTGATTCACTTTGTTATACGGCAGCAACAAACACAACAATGTAAAGCAATTATACTACAATAAAGATGTTTAAAAAAAATGAAAGCAGTCAGTACGGGCAAAAAAACCCAAAACCCAAAAAACAAACAAAAAAACCCAAGGGGATAGACAAGGTACACTGGGCAAATGTAAACAAAAGGAGAGCAGGGGTAATGTTCCAGTATCTGACAAAGTAGAAGTGAAGCCTAAAGCATTAAAGGTGATAATGGACACTTTTTTAATTAAATTTTTTTTCCTTTTTCCTGGTTTCCATTTTTTATTTATTTTGAAGGACACTTTTTTGATGCTAAAAGCCACAGTTCATGATGAAAATATAATACTTCTGAATAGGATGTATCCAATGGATATATATGGAAGACAACATTCTAATGATAAGAATGTACGTTTGTCTTAGGTGACATGGCATTCACCAAAATATAGATTAAAGCATAACAAAATATCAGTGTGTCCATAATGCAGAAATATGACTAAGATGGTCTCAGAAGACAATGCAAAAAACACATTTAAAAATAGAAATTAACAAAAACAAAAGACAAGAAGGCTCTTCCACCTGGAAATGTACAAAACTTCCCATTAAATATCCTTGGGTAATATACATTGAAAGAATCTGACTCAAGACACCCAGGAGAGCAGAGATGTGAGCTAAGGGTGAAGATGTTAGGATATTACTAGGCACAGGTACAAAGGGAGTCTGAGCTACCTGCTAATTAAAAGTCAAACTCGTAGAAACAGCAGAATGGTGGTTACCAGGGTGTGGGGGAATTGGGGAGATGTTTTACAAAGGTACAGACTTGCAGCTAGAAGATGAAAAGTTCTGGAGATCTAATGCACAGCACAGTAATTATAGTTAATAATACTGTATTATATACTTCAAAACTGCTAAGAGATGAGACCTTAAATGTTTTCACCACAAAAGAAGTAATAATTACGTGACAGGATAGAGGTGTTAGCTAAAGCTTCAGTGGTAAACATATTACAGTATATAATTGTATCAAATCAACCCATTGTACACCTTAAACCTCCACAATGTTATATACCAATTATATGTTAATTTTTTAAAAAAGGAACTTGTGTTCTTTTTATCTTTTTGATGTGGACCATTTTTAAAGTCTTTATTGAATTTGCTACAATATTGCTTCTGTTTTATGTTTTGGTTTTTTGACCTTGAGGCATGTGGGATCTCAGCTCCCTGACCAGGGATCGAACCCCCAGCCCCTGCATTGGAAGGCGAAGGCTTAATCACTGGACTGCCAGGAGAGTCCTGGAACTTGTGTTCTGAAACATGCTCAGGCCCAGTCGTATATGTATACCTTTCCCATATTATAATGAATGCTATTCTTAACGCAGTTTTGTGGTTCAGTGCCCAGTGATGATGGGCATTAAAGGTCAACGTTATATAGTCCCTTGTGGTCAGAAATTTAGTCTGTACCAGGACCCAGTAGGAAGCCAGGGTTATTTTTCAAAGGTTGAAATGTTTTCAGGAGAAGAGGGTATGACCAGACTGTCAATTTCAGGGATCTACTCTGTGATTCTACTATTTGGGATTTCCATCAGTTCCACACAACATATTCCAATCAGATCTGTGTAATAAGACCTAAATAGAAAGGCAGTTTCATCAAGGACATGATGCAGAACTTTTCCTGTTCTGGTTCCTATGCAAAACTGGCACTCTTATGTGTGACCAGTAGATGAGTCTTAGTGGCAAGCTCAAATATGTATATGGTCTCCATAGTCTAAACATTCCCACTGACCTTCCTACCTGCCTGATGGAGGACAGTACAAGGTGTACCAATTTATCTCCCACACTGCAGGTCATATTTCATCCTGTTCTCAGACAACTGAAACCCTAGAAAATCCACAAACATACATGGCCATGTATGTTCATGGCATTTATACCCTGATGTCTGATATGTGTGTCTGTACTCTATTTTGATAAAGGTAAGGACTTACGACCTATCCCTAAGACAAGACAGTAAAAATACACTATTGTGATTGCCTAGAAAGGGAAAATTGATTCTGATGAACTCTACTGGCAGAGATGAGCAAAAAGCAGAAGCTGCATACCAGATGCCACAAAGCGTGTTCCTATGCTCCAGTAATGATACCATAGTTAGGAGACAGCTGTGATTAATATCCCAAACTATTTATGTATGTAATATTATAAACTCACCATAGTTTTGTATTGTAACAAACATGTGAATTAAAAAAGAAGGTGGTAAAAAAATGCTCCTGTATCTTTCAGGTCTTTGATGACAGAACTTATCTATGTAATTCTTCCATGGATAAGGTGTCACTTCTGAGTTATTATCTTGGTTGGGGAACAGATCAAGAAGCATCCATGGGCTTCCCTGGTGGCGCAGTGGTTGACAGTCCGCCTGCCGATGCAGGGGACACGGGTTCGTGCCCCGGTTCGGGAAGATCCCACATGCTGCGGAGCGGCTGGGCCCGTGAGCTGTGGCCGCTGAGCCTGCACGTCCGGAGCCTGTGCTCCGCAACGGGAGAGGCCACAACAGTGAGAGGCCCGCGTACCGGAAAAATTAAAAAAAAAAAAAAAAGAAGCATCCATTTGGCCTTTCCTACCAGAATATGCCTCAACAAAAGTGTTAGAAACCAATATAGGTTAATAAGTACATCTATTCCAACTATATATCTTGGGCCTGAGAAGTTCACTTTGGAAGACAGTCTGATAGTTTCTTGCAAAACTACACCTAAGTCTTACCATATATATGATCCAGCAATTGTGCCTCTACATAGCTGCCCAAAACACTTGAAAACCTATGGCCACACAAAAACATGCACACACACATGTATAGAAGCTTTATTCATATATACCCAAAACTAGAAGCAATCTAGAGGCCCAATAGACGAATGGATAAACAAATCGTGGTATATCCAAACAATGGAATATTTATTCAGTGACTAAAAAGAAATGAACTATCAGGAAAATATATGGGAACCCTAAATACATTTTGCTAAGTGAAAAATCCTCCTACCCACAAAGGCTACAATCTGTATGATTACAACTATATGATATTCTGGAAAGGGCAAAACTGTGGGGACAATAAAATATCACCAATGCCAAGGATCTGAAAAATGGGAGTGTGTGGTGAGGTAAGTAAATAGGGATGAATAGGTGAAGTACAGGAGATTTTCTGGACAGTGAACAGTATCTGGAAAATATGGTAACGGTGCATGTATGACATCATGCATTTGTCAAAAGTCACAGAAGTGTACAAAATAAAGAATGAACTCTAATGTTATCTACAGACTTTAGTTAATGTTCCAATATTGGTTCATCCATTTTTACAAATGCACACTAATGCAAAATGTTAAAAATAGAGAAAACTGTAAGCAAGGGGGAAGGAGTATGTTTCCTTTTCTTGTCTTATTAGCTAGGATTTCTAGTATGAATAAGAGTGGTGAGAGAGGACATCCTTATCTTGTTCCCAATTTTCGGGGTGGGGAGAGGAAGGGTTTAGTTTCTCACGATTAAGTACGATATTAGCTGAAAGGTTTCTTACGTGTTCATTGTGAAGCTGAGGAATTTCCATTCTATTCCTAGAAGGCTGATAGTTTTGTTTTTAAATCAGGAATGGGTGTTGGATTTTGTCAAATGCTTGTTCTTCATCTATTGATATGATTCTAGGACTTCTCTTTTAGCCTGTTGATGTGATGGATTACTTTAATTGATTTTTTTTTAATTTTTTGCTTTATAACAAATCAGTTATACATATACATATGTTCCCATATCCCCTCCCTTTTGCATCTCCCTCCCACCCTCCCTATCCCACCCCTCCAGGCGGTCACAAAGCACCGAGCTGATCTCCCTGTGCTATGCGGCTGCTCTTTAATTGATTTTTGAATGTTGATCTACCCTTGCATAACTGGAATAAACTCCAGTTGGTCATGGTCTATAGTTGGTCGTGGTCTATAGTTCTATTTACACATTGTTAGATTCAATTTGCTATTATTGTTGAGGATTTTGCATCTATGTTCATGAGAGATAATAATCTGAATTTCTCCTTTTTTATGTCTTTTTTCTGGTTTTGGTATTAAGGTAATGGTGGCCTTATAGAATGTCTTAGGGAGTATTCCCTCTGCTTCTGTTTTGTGGAGAAGAATGAAGAGAATTGATATAATTCTTCCTTAAATGTTTGGTAGAATTTACCAGTGAATTCATCTGGGCCTGGTGCTTTCTTATTTTTAGAAGGTCATCAATTATTTATTCAATTACTTTAATATGTATAGGTCTATTCAGATTACCTGTTTATTTTGGGGGGTTTTAGTAGATTGTGTCTTTCAATAAATTGGTTCAGTTGATCTACATTATCAAATTTGTGGGCATGGAATTGTTCATAATACTCCTTTGTTATCCCTTACTGCCAATGAGATCATTTGTGATAGCTTCACTTTCATTTATGATATTAATAATTTGTGTCTTCTCTTTTTTTCTTGGCTAGCCTGGTTAGAAGTTTATCAATTTCATTGATCTTTCCAAAGAATCAGCTTTGGTTTTTTTGACTTTTCCAAAGAATCAACTTTGGTTTTTGTTGATTTTCTCTATTAAAAACTACCTGTTAGTTTAATTTCATTGATTTATGTTCTGATCATCTTATTTCTTCTAATTTGTTTTACCCTAGTTTCCTAGAGTGGAAGATTACATTATTGATTTTCTTTTTTTAATTGAAGTATAGTTGATTTACAATATTATATTAGTTTTATGTGTACAGCATAGTGATTCAGTATCTTTAAAGATTATACTCCATTAAAAGTTATTACAAGATAATAGCTATAATTCCTTGTGCTATACAATGTATCCTTGTTGCATATCAGTTTTATATATAGCAGTTTGTACCTCTTGATTCCATACCCCTAACTGCCCCTCCCTGCTTCCCTCTACCTACTGATATCCACTGGTTTGTTTTCTATAGCTGTGAGTCTGTTTTTGTTTTGCATATACATTCACTTTTATTATTTTTTTAATTTTAATTTTTATTGAAGTATAGTCGATTTACAAGATTATTTTAGTTTCAGGTGTACAGTATAGTGATTCAAGTTTTTTTCAGATTATATTCCATTATAGGTTATTACAAGATATT
The DNA here is from genome assembly GCF_964341445.2 of Mesoplodon mirus. Classification (NCBI taxonomy): domain Eukaryota; kingdom Metazoa; phylum Chordata; class Mammalia; order Artiodactyla; family Ziphiidae; genus Mesoplodon; species Mesoplodon mirus. The sequence continues at coordinate 40,602,721 of NC_138980.1, forward strand.
GGGTATAATTCCCTGTGCTATACAGTAAATTCTTGTTGCTTATCTATTTTTACATATAGTAGTTTTTTATCTGTTAATCCCATATTCCTAATTTCTCCCTCCCTTCCTCCCTGCTCCCTTTGGTAACAATAAGTTTGTTTTCTGCATCTGTGAGTCTGTTTCTGTTTTGTATATAGATTCATTTGTATTATGTTTTAGATTCCACATATAAGTGATATCATATAGTATTTCTCTTTCTGTGTCTGACTTATTTCACTTAGCATGATATTCTCTAGGTCCATCTATGTTGCTGCAAATGGCAATATCTCATTCTTTTTTATGGCTGAGTAATAGTCCATTGTATATGTATATATATATATATACCACATCTTCTTTATCCATCTATCTGTTGATGGGCACTTGGGTTGCATCCATATTTTGGCTATTGTAAATAGTGCTACTATGAACATTGGGGTGCATATATCTTTCCAAATTAGAGTTTTCATTTTTTTCCAGATATGCCCAGGAATGGAATTGCTGGATCATATGGTAGTTCTATTTTTAGTTTTTTAAGGAACCTCCATACTGTTTTCCATAGTGGCTGCACCAATTTGTATTCCCACCAACGGTATATGAGGGTTCCCTTTTCTCCACATCCTCTTCAGCATTTATTATTTGTAGACTTTTTGATGACAACCATTCTTTTTTTTAAATTGAAGTAGAGTTGATGTACAATGTTGTGTTAATCTCTGCTGCACAGCAAAGTGATTCATTTACACATACCTGTGTGTGTGTGTGTGTGTATACACACACATTCTTTTTTTTTTGTTGGCCGCACCACACAGCATGCAGGATCTTAGTTCCCCGAACAGGGACCCTGCAGTGGAAGCATGGAGTCCTAACCACTGGACCACCAGGGAATTCCCTATACATTCTTTTTCATATTTGTTTCCATTATGGTTTATCACAGGATATTGAGTATAGTTCCCCATGCTATATAGTAGCACCTTGTTTGTTTATTCATTCTGTATATAATAGTTTGCATCTGCTAACCCCAAACTCCCACTCCATTCCTCCCCTCCTGGCCCCTCATTTGGCAACTGCAAGTCTGTTCTCAATGTCTGTGAGTCTGTTTCTGTTTTGTGGATAAGTCCATTTGTGTCATATTTTATATTCCACATATAAGCAATATCACATGGTATTTGTCTTTCTCTTTCTGACTGACCTTACTTAGTATGATAATCTCTGGTTGCACCCATGTTGCTGCAAATGCATTATTTTGTTCTTTTTTATGTCTGAGTAGTATTCCATTATACATTTGTACCACATTTTCTTTATCCATTCATTTGCTGACAGACATTTAGGTTGTTTCCATGTCTTGGCTATTGTGAATAGTGCTGCTATGAGCATAGGCGTGAATGTATTTTTTTTTTAAGCTTACAAAACAATAGTTATTTAAATAGGCACTGACAGTTTCACATCAGTCTGCTCAATAGTGTCTATGTAGCTTTTTTCTTTAAATCTTATGGGCTGAAAGTATTTTAAAATCCACTATATTTATGCTATTATTTTATTTATTTTAAATTTATTTATTTATTTATTTGGTTGTGCTGGGTCTTAGTTGCACTTGCAGGCTCCTTAGTTGCAGCACATGGGCTCCTTAGTTGAGGCAGGTGGGCTCCTTAGTTGTGGCTCATGGGCTCCTTAGTTGTGGCATGCGAACTCTTAGTTGCGGCATACATGTGGGATCTAGTTCCCTGACCAGGGATCAAACCCGGGCCCCCTGCATTGGGAGCACAGTGTCTTATCCAGTGCACCACCAGGGAAGTCCCCTATGCTATTATTTTATTAAAAGTACATTTTTTTTGTAGAAATCCCTCAACCAAACAAATCATGGGCATTTATTTATGTAGTGGCTGCTGCTGAGTCTCGGGGAATTAACTGTCTGTGAGCCTTCCCTTCCTGGAGAAGTACCACACCAAGTGTCAACCAGTAGGTGTAATTCACAAGAACAAAGCCTCAGGAGCAGGCCAGGCCTAGGTCCAGAATGCTAAATGTCACAGTTGTGAGTCTGTTTTATAATTTTATAACAGCCTAACTCCAGATGTTTATTAGAAAAATATCCAGTTAAAAATTAATATAGACTATTTCCATTGCAAAGCTGATTTTCTCTTTCACCCCCTAAACCATAGTGGAGGGTTAAAACTACTTAGGTACATCCTCTTTTCTACATGCATCCTGGGAACACAGACACTCATTATCATTAGATGCATCTGTTACATCAGATAGTAAAGATATGAAATAAATGTAAATGAATGCATATGAAATCTGTAATGTAGTGAAAGATAGAAAAGTATTTTTGTTTTGAAGGTGAGGTACCAATATATTGTGATGTTCTGCATTGTCCTTTTTTTTTTTTTTTAACTCCACTCTGGTGAAGTAACTTTCAATCTTGATTTTAAACCCTTGTTGGGTTTTTATTTAAGAATGTTGTTTATTTTATTTATTTTAAATTAATTTTTAATTGAAGTATAGCTGATTTACAATGCTATGTTAATTTCTGCTGTACAGCAAAGTACTGCTGTACTCAGTTATACACATATATACATTTTTAAAATATTCTTTTCCATTATGGTTTATTCCAGGATGTTGACTATAGTTCCCTGTGCTATACAGTAGGACCTTGTTTATCCATTCTATATGTAATAGATTGCATCTACTAACCCCAAACTTCCAGTCCATCCCTCCCCCATTCCCCCTCCCCATTGGCAACCATAAGTCTGTTCTCTATGTCTGTCTGTTTCTGTTTCATAGATAGGTTCATTTGTGCCATATTTTAGATTCCACATATGAGTGATAACATATGGTATTTATCTTTCTCTTTCTGACTTACTTCACTTAGTATGATAATCTCCAGCTGTATCCATGTTGCTGCAAATGGCATTATTTCATTCTTTTTTTAAATGGCTGAGTAATATTCCATTGTATATATATATGTACCACATCTTCTTTATCCATTCATCTGTTGATGGACATTTAGGTTGTTTCCATGTCTTGGCTATTGTGAATAGTGCTGCAATGAACATAGGGGTGGATGTAACTTTTTGAGTTAGAGTTTTGTCTGGATATATGCCCAGGATTGCTAGATCATATGATAATTTTTTTTAAAGACTTTTTTGATGTGGACCATTTTTAAAGTCTTTACTGAATTTGTTACCATATTGCTTTTGTTTTATGTTTTGGTGTTTTGGCCACAAGGCATGTGGGATCTTATCTCCCTGACCAGGGAACGAACCCACACCCCCTGAATTGGAAGGTGAAGTCTTAACCACTGGACCTCCAGGGAAGTCCCAAATTGTAAGTAACCCCCGAGGTAATTCTATTTTTAGTTTTCTGAGGAACCTCCATACTGTTTTCCACAGTGGCTTCAGATTGGCGTACATTTAATCAATGGAAATCCACTGGTGCTCAAAACCTCATTACTGGACTTACCTGGTTGTGCAGTGGTTAAGAATCCACCTGCCAATGCAGGGTACACGGCTTTGAGCCCTGGTCTGGGAAGATCCTACATGCCATGGAGCAACTAAGGCCATGTGCCACAACTACTGAGCCTGTGCTCTAGAGCCCACAAGCCACAACTACTGAGCCCACGTGCCACAACTACTGAAGCCCATGTACCTAGAGCCTGTGCTCTGCAACAAGAGAGGCCACGCAATGAGAAGCATGTGCACTGCAATGAAGACCCAATGCACTGCAATGAAGACCCAAAAATAAATAAATAAAATTAACAAACAAACACAAAAAAACCTCATTACCATTTGAAGTGACTATTCACAAATGCCGCTTTTTTTTTTTTTTCCAGCTGCACAGCGCGGCTTGTGGGATCTTAGTTCACTGACCAGGGATCGAACCCAGGCCCCGGCAGTGAAATCCCTGAGTCCTAATCACTGGACCACCAGGGAATTCCTACAAATGCCACATTTTTAAATCATTGAAGCCTTTTCCCTCTTTCCAGCAGGGACTGTGTTTCATGATAACCAGATCATGCCTGCTGATCAGAAGAAAGCTCTATTTCCAATAGAATGACAATTAATAAATGTAGGTGAAAGAATAAACTGAGGTAATCATTTTGTAACCCTTAATGATCTAATTTATTCAGTCAAGAATCATGACTGAGATTAAAAATTTTTTTTAAACCATCTTAACCATTTTTAAGTGTACAGTTCAATGGCACTAAGTAATTTCACATTGTGGAGCTATCAGTAGCATCCATCTCCAGAACTCTCTTCGTCTTGTGAAACTGAAACTGTCCCCATTAAACACTAACTCCTAGGGGTGTGGAGGAGGGATGGATCGGGAGTTTGGGATTAACAGATGCAAACTACTGTATAGAGAATGGATAAACAACAAGGTCCTACTATATAGCACAGGGAACTATATTCAGTATCCTGTGATAAACTGTAAGGGAAAAGAATATGAAAAAGAATGTATATATATGTATAACTGAATCACTTTGTACAGAAATTAATACAACATTGTAAATCAATTATATTTCAATAAAATTAATTTTTAAAAAATATGTGGCATGTATACACAATGAAATATTACTCAGCCATAAAAAAGAGTGAAATAATGCCATTTCCAGCAACATGGATGGACCTAGAGATTATCATACTAAGCAAAGTCAGTCAGACTGAGAAAGACAAATACCATATGATATCACATACGTGTGGAATCTAAAATATGACACAAAGGAATTTACCTAAGAAACAGAAACAGACTCATAGACATAGAGAACAGACTTTTGGTCTCCAAGGAGGAGGGGGGTTGGGGGAGGGAAGGACTGGGAGTTTGGGATTAGCAGATGTAAGCTGTGATATATAGAATGGGTAAACAATAAGGTCCTACTGTATAGAACAGGGAACTGTATTCAGTATCCTGTGATAAACCATGATGGAAAAGAATATGAAAAGGAATATATATATGTATAACTGAATCATTTTGCAGTACAGTAGAAATTAACACAACATTGTAAATCAAATATACTTCAATTAAAACAAAAAACCCCCACTAACTCCTCATCCCTCCCCAACCTCAGCCCCTGGCACCCACCATTCTGCTTTCTGTCTCTCTGGATTTGACTCCTTTAGAGACCTCATATGAGTGGGATCACACAGTATTTGCTCTTTGTGACTAACATTTCACTGAGCATGATGTCCTCAAGGTGCATCCACATTGTAGCAAGTGTCAGAAGTTCCTCCTCTTCTTTTTAAAAAAAAAAAAACTTCTTCTTAGCCTTTTTTTTTTGGGGGGGTGGCTACACCACACAGCTTGTGGGATCTTAGTTCCCCGACCAGGGATTGAACCCAGGCCCTTAGTGGTGAGAGCACAGAGTCCTAACTACTAGACTGCCAGGGAATTCTCAGAAGTTCCTTCCTTTTTTAAAAAAATAGGTTTAAAAATTATTTCTTAAATAAACTTATTTTTGGCTGTGTTGGGTCTTCTTTGCTGTGCATGGGCTTTATCTAGTTGTGGCGAGCGGGGGTTACTCTTCATTGAGGTGAGTGGGCTTCTCACTGCTGTGGCTTCTCTTGTTGCGGAGCACAGGCTCTACGCACACGGGCTTCAGTAGTTGTGGCACACGGGCTCAGTAGTTGTGGCTTGCGGGCTCTAGAGTGCAGGCTCAGTAGTTGTGCACGGGCTTAGTTGCTCCACGGCATGTGGGATCTTCCCAGACCAGAGCTCAAACCTGTGTCCCCTACATTGGCAGCCAGATTCTTAACCACTGCACCACCAGGGAAGTCCTTCGTTTTTAAGACTGAATAATATTCCATTGTATGAATGGACCACATTTTGTTCATTCATCCATTGATGGACACTGTGGTTGCTTCCACCTTTTGGCTAGTGTGAATCATGCTGCTATGAATGTGGATGTACAAATATCTGTTTGAGAACCCCCCTTTTTTAAAAAAAAATCTTTTGGCCATGCTGCATGGCATGTGGGATCTTAGTTCCCTGACCAGGGATTGAACCCGTGCCGCCTGCAGTGGAAGTGTGGAGTCTTAACCACTGGACTGCCAGGGAAGTCCTGAGACCACACTTTCAATTCCCAGTAGAATTGCTGGGTCATATTTCTATTCTACAGTAATTCTATTTCAAATTTTTTGTGGACCTGTCATACTGTTTTCCACAACAGCAGGGTTTTTTTTTTGTCTTTATTTAATGAAATAAATATTCAAGGCACAGCTGAAGCCCATTTGTGTGCCTCTCGGATCCCCGTCTGCTGCTTCCCCAGATACAACCACTATGAAAGTGTTGGTGTCTCCTTCCTGTCCAGGTTTTCCCACAGTTATCTCATGTCCCTAAACTCAGTTATTCTATGTCTTTAAAAACATTAGGTTAATCTATTCTACCACACATATCTATCTGCAGCCTGCTTTTCTCCCTCAAGCCTGTTTGCAGTTTTTAAAAAGCAAGCTACAGAAAAAAAGACATTGAATCCCATGATAGTCAAAACGAATGGTCAGCACTTGTTTCCTCTTTTTGTGTCATGAGGAAGCCTTTCTAACAACCCATCATCACCACAGTGACCATGATCACGCACATGTGTAATATGCCTGTCAGCTTTGTCCACACTGACATGCAGTTGTTTGCCACTACTAATCAAAAACTTACACAGACATCGTCACACAACCACTGATCTACTGCTGACTATTCCAGTCCTGGTTCTGGGGCTGGGCATGCACGTAGAAATAAGACAGACCAGTGCTGTCCCTGTCTGTCTCAAGAACAAGGCAGGCAGGCAAACGCCACAACAAGCAAGAGGATTTGAAAGAGTGAGAACTTCTACAATCAAAATAAAGCAGAGAATTGGGATGGAGTGACTCTGATCTTTGCTTTGTTCCTCTCCAGATTTTATTATTAAAATGCACAGATCTTATATGTACAGCTGGATTTTTTAAGGGTCTGACTCTTTTTTAAGGGTAGCTGGACTTTTTATATGTGTATTTGTCTGTCATCAACCGCCCAGATCAAGATGGAGAACATTCCCATCACCTGCCTGGCACCCCTCGCAAGTGGGTCCCATCTCCATTAAGAGATGGTCACAGTTTTGATTTCTGTTACTAAGCATTAGTTTCACCTGTTTGAGAATTTCACACCAATGGAATCATATAGTATCTATTTTGTGTCTGTGACATGCATCCATGTCACCGTGCATCAATGTCATTTGCCCCTCTTTATTGCTACGTGGTACTCCATTGTAGAGACGGAAGACAGTTTTTTGTCCATCCATTTGTTGATGGACTTTTGAGTTGTGTTATGACCTGAACTATGTCCCCCCAAAATTCATATGTTGAAGCCCTAACCCCCAGTACCTCCGAATGTGAGTGTATTTGGAGATAGAGCCTTTAAAGAAGTGATTGAATTAAAATGAGGTCATTAGGATTTGCAACAACATGGATGGACCTAGAGATTATCATACTAAGTGAAGAAAGAGAAAGACAAATACCGTAAGATATCACTTACATGTGGAATCTAAACTGTGATACAAATGAACTTATGAAACAAAAACAGATTCACAGGTATAGAAAACAAACTTATGGTTACCAAAGGGGAAAGGGGGTAGGGGGGGGATAAATTAGGAGTTTTGGATTAGCAGATACAAAATACTATATACAAAATAGATAAACAACAGGGTCTCATTGTATAGCACAGGGAACTATATTCAATATCCTATAATAAACCATATTATAGGATATAATAAACCCTCCCTCCCTCCCTCCCTGTCTCTCCCTCTCCCTCCGTCTCTCCCTATTTGTAGGACTTCTATTCTTTACTTTTCAGGCAGGTTTTATGGCCCAGAATGTGGTCTATCTGGTAAATGTTCCATGTTATCTTGAGAAGAATGGCTAGTCTGCTGTTGTTGGATGATGTATTCTATAAATATCAAATAAAACCAGTTGATTGATGGTACTGTTCTCTTCAAAAATATGTTTACTGACTTTCTGCCTGTAGGATTTTTCAGTTACTGACAGTGACATTGAAATGTTCAGTTAGAATTGTAGATTTGTCTACCTCATATTCCAGTTTTTTACATTTTTGCATCACTTATTCTGTCAGTCTGTTTCAGCACATGTATAATAAAGGCTTATTATGACTTCCTGGAGAATTGGTACTTTTTATCTGTATGTAATGCCCCTCTTTCTCCCTGATAATTTTCCTTGTTCTGAAATCATCTTTGTGTGAAATTAATAGTTATTTTAAATTAATAGCCTGGTCATTCAAAAATCTCTCCTGTACCTGAGTATTGTTCTGATGATTGCTTTCTCTCTTCACAATGTGTTTTCTCTTACCTTTTAGTATGCCTTCTAATTTTTGGTTGAAAACCAGATGTATCAGGTAATTTGAGGTAAATAGGTCTTTAGTGTGAGGTTTTATGTGTTCTTGAACAGATTAGAGTATGTTTAATGCTTGACATAGCTGGAGCTTCAGTATCCTCTAGTACCCTTGACTTTTTCTTCCTGGTGTTTGAATAGTCTCAGAAGCTCATTCTTGAGTAGAGTCTAGTTCTTGCAGCTCTCTGTTTTAATCCACTGTTACTGTATTCGGACCCTAATGATATATGGTGGTAAGGTCTTTGGGATGGAATATGTTCTATTATGTTATGATTAAGCCTGCAATGTTTTGGTGGAAGAGACTGTGCATAGGACTGTTTCTATGAACTGGGTTATGAAAATCAGAGAAAGTTCTCAGCCTTTCTTTTTTTCCTTTTTATTTAATCAGAGGGGAAAGCTGAAAAGGGCTGGAGTTGCATAATTGCTCTTTCTCTAATCAGACAAAGCTTTGGCAAGCTAGTTTCCTTTGAGAAATAGCCTAAGATACAAAGAACAGAATGCATTGTGTATATATCAAAATATTTCCCTGTTTGCTGCATGAAGCATGAGGCAATTTAAAAAAAATCTTTATGGTAAGAACATGGTCTGGCTCCTGCAGGAAGAATTCATGAATTGTGGGTGGCCCTCTAAGACTGGGTTCTTCAGACCTTGTAATTCTCGAGCTAGTTTACACTGTGTCTCCAGCAATTCACGTGTTCCTACAGTTTACTGGCTCGAGTGGCTTCTGCTCCCGGTTTATTCTGCAAAGGCAATTTTTAGGAGAGTAGGTCAAGTGTAAGTGGGTGCAGGTGGCTGCAGCAAAGAGGAGAGTGGGTTGGGCTTCTAATGTATCAAGGAGTTGAGTTTGGGTATTCAAGGTTTGACCCTCCTATCCACTGGCACAAAGAGAAAAGAGGCATGTGACTACCTTTGTAACTTGATTGCCTATTGCAGACCAGGCAGGGTGAGTGGGTATCTAAAACCAATTAACAGTCACACATCAAAAGTGGAATCAGTGTCTTTATTAAAAATTCACTCCTGATGATTGTGGACTGAATTATGCCACATCTCACAAGAATTTGAATAGCCATGTGAAAAGCACAAGCAACATGTTACAATTAAGATGAGGAAGTCTTGAAAAAAGCATTCCAACTCCAGTCATACTAAGGTGTTGGAGAAATCCAGGAAAATATGTTAGTGGGGTTCCAGAACTCAGTTCAATTACCTTAGTAATATTATTTGTTATTTTCATTTGTTTTCTCATGTGTTGAGTTATTGGTGGGCCCTTGCCATGTTGTTTACCCACAGGCAGCAAGCAATCTTTAAGGGAACAGAACTTTCCCTGGGTGGCCAATAAATAGTCTAAAGCCAACTAGTCATCAGCAACTATGGCTGCCAGTGAGTTCCCCTTCATGGAAAGTCTCTAAAATGTTAGTTGCCTGCTGCATGTGTTTAGAATGTTTCAGACATTTCTTGACTGGGATCAGTGATGTGAGTTAGTTGAATGGCATCATGTGTACCCTGGGCAATGCCAGTGACTCTCATGACAGTGAGTGCACTCGGTAGGAAAACAGCACATTTGTGTTGGGAAGGGCCACAGCGTGTTATGAAGGAGGATGCCCCAAATAAAATATTGACATCCAGGGTACAGAGTATGGGTGGTGTTAGGAGGAAGGTCCGGTGGCGGGATATGAGTGTTTGCTACTGGAAACTCTTACAGTAAACAAAAGGATTGTTGAGAATGACCATTTGACAGAAATGTCTCATGCAGAAAGGCCTCTATTTATAAGGTGTCACTAAGCCTGAGGATCAGAACAAAGTAATGGGCCCATGTACTGAGGTGGGGGGCGAGTGGGAGGGTCTAACGAGTGCCTCAAACAGCAGGAAGACTCATTTAGAAGTTAACACGGTTTGTCTAAGGAAGCCATTCTAGCTTCTATGAGGGCTGTATCCTGGGGTCATAAGAAGTAAAAGTGCCACGGAATGCCTTTTTGTAGAGCCCAGTGTCTTGAGGATTTTATTTTGTTTATTTGTTTTTGAGAAATGAGTAGATCATATCAGTGTCTTGCTGAGTCCTTCCGTTTTGGCTTCATCAGTGGCGTGTCTAATAGGATAAGTGAGGAATATATCTATTCCTCTAAGAGTCTGCCCTTTCTCCACTGTATATTCCTGCCTCCTTTATCAAAGATGAGGTGACCATATGTGCGTGGGTTTATCTCTGGGATTTCTATCCTGTTCCATTGATCTATGTTTCGGTTTTTCTGCCAGTACCATACTGTCTTGAATACTGTAGCTTTGTAGTATAGTCTGAAGTCAGGGAGCCTGATTCCTCCAGCTCCATTTTTCGTTCTCAAGATTGCTTTGGCTATTCGGGGTCTTTTGTGTTTCCATACAAATTGTGAAATGTTTTGTTCTAGTTCTGTGAAAAATACCAGTGGTAGTTTGAAAGAGATTGCATTGAATCTGTAGATTGCTTTGGTTAGTAGAGTCATTTTCACAATGTTGATTCTTCCAATCCAAGAACATGGTACATCTCCCCATCTATTTGGATCATCTTTAATTTCTTTCATCAGTGTCTTATAATTGTCTGCATACAGGTCTTTTGTCTCCTTAGGTAGGTTTATTCCTAGATATTTTATTCTTTTTGTTGCAGTGGTAAATGGGAGTGTTTTCTTGCTTTCACTTTCAGATTTTTCATCATTGTACAGGAATGCCAGAGATTTATGTGCATTAATTTAGTATCCTGCTACTTTACCAAATTCATTGATTAGCTCTCATAGTTTTCTGGTAGCATCTTTAGGATTCTCTATGTATAGTATCATGTCATCTGCAAACAGTGACAGCATTACTTCTTGTTTTCCAATTTGGATTCCTTTTATTTCCTTTTCTTCTCTGATTGCTGTGGCTACAACTTCCAAAACTATGTTGAATAAGAGTGGTGAGAGTGGGCAGCCTTGTCTTGTTCCTGATCTTAGTGGAAATGCTTTCAGTTTTTCACCATTGAGGACGATGTTGACTGTGGGTTTGTTATATATGGCCTTTATTATGTTGAGGAAAGTTCCATCTATGCCTACTTTCTGGAGGGTTTTTTTAAAATCCTAAATGGTTGTTGAATTTTATCGAAAGCTTTCTCTGCATCTATTGAGATGAACATATGGCTTTTCTCCTTCAATTTGTTAATATGGTGTATCACATTGATTGATTTGTGTATATTGAAGAATCCTTGCATTCCTGGAATAAACCCCACTTGATCATGGTGTATCATCCTTATAATGTGCTGTTGGATTCTGTTTGCGAGTATTTTCTTGAGGAGTTTTGCATCTATGTTCATCAGTGATATTGGCCTGTAGTTTTCTTTCTTTGTGACATCCTTGTCTGGTTTTGGTATCAGGGTGATGGTGGCCTCGTAGAGTGAGTTTGGGAGTGTTCCTCCCTCTGCTATATTTTGGAAGAGTTTCAGAAGGATAGGTGTTAGCTCTTCTCTAAATGTTTGATAGAATTCGTCTGTGAAGCCATCTGGTCCTGGGCTTTTGTTTGTTGGAAGATTTTTAATCACAGTTTCCATTTCAGTGCTTGTGATTGATCTATTCATATTTTCTATTTCTTCCTGAGTCAGTCTTGGCAGGTTGTGCATTTCTAAGAATTTGTCCATTTCTTCCAGGTTGTCCATTTTATTGGTATAGAGTTGCTTATAGTAATCTCCCATGATCTTTTGTATTTCTGCAGTGTCAGTTGTTACTTCTCCTTTTTCATTTCTAATTCTATTGATTTGAGTCTTCACCCTTTTTTTCTTGATGAGTCTGGCTAATGGTTTATCAGTTTTGTTTATCTTCTCAAATAACCAGCTTTTAGTTTTAATCTTTGCTATCATTTCCTTCATTTCTTTTTCATTTATTTCTGATCTGATCTTTATGATTTCTTTCCTTCTGCTAACTTTGGGGTTTTTTTTTTTTTGTTCTTCTTTCTCTAATTGCTTTAGGTGCAAGGTTAGGTTGTTTATTTGAGATGTTACCTGTTTCTTTAGGTAGGATTGTATTGGTATCAACTTGCCTCTTAGAACTGCTTTTGCTGCATCCCATAGGTTTTGAGTGGTCGTGTCTCCATTTTCATTTGTTTCTAGGTATTTTTTTTATTTCCTCTTTGATTTCTTCAGTAATCTCTTGATTATTAAGTAGTGTATTGTTTAGCCTCCATGTGTTTGTATTTTTTACAGCTCTTTTCCTGTAATTGATATCTAGTCTCATAGCATTGTGGTCAGAAAAGATACTTGATACAATTTCAATTTTCTTAAATTTACCAAGGCTTGATTTGTGACCCAAGATATGATCTATCTTGGAGAACGTTCCATGAGCACTTGAGAATAATGTGTATTCTGTTGTTTTTGGATGGAGTTTCCTATAAATATGAATTAAGTCCATCATGTTTAATGTATCATTTAAAGATTGTGTTTCCTTGTTTATTTTCATTTTGGATGATCTGTCCATTGGTGAAAGTGGGGTTTTAAAGTCCCCTATCTGAATGTGTTACTGTCGATTTCCCCTTTTATGGCTGTTAGTATTTGCCTTATGTATTGAGGTGCTCCTATGTTGGGTATATAAACATTTACAATTGTTATATCTTCTTCTTGGATCGATCCCTGTATCATTATGTAGTGTCCTTCTTTGTCTCTTGTAATAGTCTTTATTTTAAAGTCTATTTTTGTCTGATATGAGAATTGCTACTCCAGCTTTCTTTTGGTTTCCATTTGCATGGAATATCTTTCTCCATCCTCTCACTTTCAGTCTGTATGTGTCTCTAGGTATGAAGTGCGTCTCTTGCAGACAGCATATCTATGGGTCTTGTTCTTGTATCCATTCAGCCAGCCTGTGTCTTTTGGTGGGAGCATTTAGTCCATTTACATTTAAGGTAATTATCGATATGTATGTTCCTATTCCCATTTTCTCAATTGTTTTGGGTTTGTTATTATACGTCTTTTATTTCTCTGGTATTTCTTGCCTAGAGAAGATCCTGTAGCATTTGCTGTAAAGCTGGTTTGGTGGTGCTGAACTCTCTCAGCATTTGCTTGTGTGTAAAGCTTTTAATTTCTCCATCAAATCTGAATGAGATCCTTGCTGGTTAGAGTAATCTTGGTTGTAGCTTTTTCTCCTTCATCACTTTAAATATGTCCTGCCAGTCCCTTCTGGCTTGTAGTTTCTGCTGAAAGATCAGCTGTTAACCTTATGAAGATTCCCTTGTGTGTTATATGTTTTTTTTCCCTTGCTGCTTTTTTTTTTACATCTTTATTGGAGTATAGTTGCTTTACAATGTTGTGTTAGTTTCTGGTTTATAACAAAGTGAATCAGTTATACATATACATATGTTCCCATGTCTGTTCCCTCTTGCATCTCCCTCCGACCCTCCCTATCCCACCCCTCCAGGCAGTCACAAAGCACCTAGCTGATCTCCCTGGGCTATGCGGCTGCTTCCCACTATCTATCTACCTTAAGTTTGGTAGTGTATATATGTCCATGCCTCTCTCTCGTTTTGTCACAGATTACCCTTCCCCCTCCCCATATCCTCAAGTCCATTCTCAAGTACGTCAGTGTCTTTATTCCTGTTTTACCCCTAGGTTCTCCATGACATTTTGTTCCTTAAATTCCATATATATATGTTAGCATACGGTATTTGTCTTTCTCTTTCTGACTTACTTCACTCTGTATGGCAGACTCTAGGTCCATCCACCTCATTACAAATAGCTCAATTTCGTTTCTTTTTATGGCGGAGCAATATTACATTGTATATATGTGCCACATCTTCTTTATCCATTCATCCGATGATGGACACTTAGGTTGTTTCCATCTCTGGGCTATTGTCAATAGGGTTGCTATGAACATTTTGGTACATGCCTATTTTTGAATTATGGTTTTCTCAGGGTATATGCCCAGTAGTGGGATTGCTGGGTCATATGGTAGTTCTATTTGTAGTTTTTTAAGGAACCTCCATAATGTTCTCCATAGAGGCTGCACCAATTCACATTCCCACCAGCAGTGCAAGAGTATTCCCTTTTCTCCACACCCTCTCCAGCATTTATTGTTTCCAGATTTTTTGACGATGGCCATTCTGACTGATGTGAGATGATATCTCATTGTAGTTTTGATTTGCATTTCTCTAATGATTAATGATGTTGAGCATTCTTTCATGTGTTTGTTGGCAGTCTGCATATCTTCTTTGGAGAAATGTCTATTTAGGTCTTCTGCCCATTTTTCGATTGGGTTGTTTGTTTTTTTGCTATTGAGCTGCATGAGCTATTTATAAATTTTGGAGATTAATCCTTTCTCAGTTGCTTCATTTTCAAATATTTTCTCCCATTCTTAGGGTGGTATTTTGGTCTTGTTTATGGTTTCCTTTGCTGTGCAAAATCTTTGAAGTTTCATTAGGTCCCATGTGTTTATTTTTGTCTTCATTTCCATTACTCTAGGAGGTGGGTCAAAAAGGATCTTGCTGTGATTTATGTCATAGAGTGTTCTGCCTATGTTTTCCTCTAAGAGTTTGATAGTTTCTGGCCTTACATTTAGGTCTTTAATCCATTTTGAGGTTATTTTTGTGTATGGTGTTAGGGAGTGATCTAATCTCATACTTTTACATGTCCCTGTCCACTTTTCCCAGCACCACTTATTGAAGAGACTGTCCTTTCTCCACTGTACATTCCTGCCTCCTTTATCAAAGATTAGTTGACCATATGTGCGTGGGTTTATCTCTGGGCTTTCTATCGTGTTCCATTGATCTATCTTTCTGTTTTTGTGCCAGTACGACAGTGTCTTGATTACTGTAGCTTTGTAGTATAGTCTGAAGTCAGGGAGCCTGATTCCTCCAGCTCCATTTTTCGTTCTCAAGATTGCTTTGGCTATTCGGGGTATTTTGTTTTTGCAAACAAATTTTGAAGTTTTTTGTTCTAGTTCTGTGAAAAATGCCAGTGGTAGTTTCATAGGGAATGCATTGAATCTGTAGATTGCTTTGGTTAGTAGAGTTATTTTCACAGTATTGATTCTTCCAATCCAGGAACATGATATATATCTCCATCTATTTGTATCATCTTTAATTTCTTTCATCAGTGTCTTATAATTTTCTGCATACAGGTTTTTTGTCTCCTTAGGTAGGTTTATTCCTAGATATTTTATTCTTTTTGTTGCAGTGGTAAATGGGAGTGTTTTCTTGATTTTAGTTTCAGATTTTTCATCATTATTGTACAGGAAAGCCAGAGATTTGTGTGCATTAATTTTGTATCCTGCTAATTTACAAAATTCATTGATTAGCTCTGGTAGTTTTCTGGTAGCATCTTTAGAATTCTCTATGTAGTATCATGTCATCTGCAAACAGTGACAGCATTACTTCTTGTTTTCCAATTTGGATTCCTTTTATTTCCTTTTCTTCTCTGATTGCTGTGGCTACAACTTCCAAAACTATGTTGAATAAGAGTGGTGAGAGTGGGCAGCCTTGTCTTGTTCCTGATCTTAGTGGAAATGGTTTCAGTTTTTCACCTTTGAGGACAGTGTTGGCTGTGGGTTTGTCATATATGGCCTTTATTATGTTGAGGAAAGTTCCCTGTATGCCTACTTTCTGCAGGGTTTTTATCATAAATGGCTGTCGAATTTTGTTAAAAGCTTTCTGTGCATCTATTGAGATTATAATATGGTTTTTCTTATTCAATTTGTTATATGGTGTATCACGTTGATTGATTTCTGTATATTGAAGAATGCTTGCATTCCTGGAATAAACCCCACTTGATCATGGTGTATGATCCTTTTAATGTGGTGTTGGACTCTGTTTGCTAGTATTTTGCTGAGAATTTTTGCATCTATGTTCATTAGTGAAATTGGCCTGTAGTTTTTCTTTGTGAAATCTTTGCCTGGTTTTGGTATCAAGGTGATGGTGGCCTCGTAAATGAGTTTGGGAGTGTTCCTCCCTCTGCTATATTTTGGAAGAGTTTGAGAAGGATGGGTGTTAGCTGTTCTCTAAATGCTTGATAGAATTCGCCTGTGAAGCCATCTGGTCCTGGGCTTTTGTTTGTTGGAAGATTTTTTTTCACAGTTTCAATTTCAGTGCTTGTGATTTGTGTATTCATATTTTCTATTTCTTCCTGATTCAGTCTTGGCAGGTTGTGCATTTCTAAGAATTTGTCCATTTCTTCCAGGTTGTCCATTTTATTGGCATAGAGTTGCTTGTAATAATCTCTCATGATCTTTTGTGTTTCTGCAGTGTCAGTTGTTACTTCTCCTTTTTCATTTCTAATTCTATTGATTTGAGTCTTCTCCCTTTTTTTCTTGATGAGTCTGGCTAATGGTTTATCAATTTTGTTTATTTCCTCAAAGAACCAGCTTTTAGTTTTATTGATTTTTGTTTCGTTTCCTTCATTGCTTTTTAATTTATTTCTGGTCTGATTTTTATGATTTCTTTCCTTTTGCTAACTTTGGGGTGTTTTTGTTCTTCTTTCTCTAATTGCTTTAGGTGCAAGGTTAGGTTGTTTATTCGAAATGTTTCCGGTTTCTAAAGTGGGATAGTATTGGTATAAACTTGCCTCTTAGAACTGCTTTTGCTGCATCCCATAGGTTTTGGGTCGTCATGGGTCCATTATCATTTGTTTGTAGGTATTTTTTAATTTCCTCTTTGATTTCTTCAGTGGTCTCTTCGTTATTAAATAGTGTATTGTTTAGCCTCCATGTGTTTGTATTGTTTACAGATCTTTTCCTGTACTTGATATCTAGTCTCACAGTGTTCTGGTCGGAAAAGATACTTGATACAATTTCAATTTTCTTAAATTTACCAAGGCTTGATTTGTGACCCAAGGTATGATCTGTCCTGGAGAATGTTCCATGAGCATTTGAGAAAAATGTGTATTCTGTTGTTTTTGGATGGAATGTCCTATAAATATCAATTAAGTCCATCCTGTTTAATGTATCATTTAACGCTTGTGTTTGGTCTTTTGTTTTCATTTTGGATCATCTGTCCATTGGTGAAAGTGGGGTGTTAAAGTGCACTAGTATGAATGTGTTACTGTCGATTTCCACTTTTATGGCTGTTAGTATTTGCCTTATGTATTGAGGTGCTCCTATGTTGGGTCCATAAATATTTACAATTGTTATATCTTCTTCTTGGATCGATCCCTTGATCATTATGTAGTGTCCTTCTTTGTCTCTTCTAATAGTCTTTATTTTAAAGTCTATTTTGTCTGATATGAAAATTGCTACTCCAGCTTTCTTTTGGTTTCCATTTGCATGGAATATCTTTTTCCATCCCCTTACTTTCACTCTGTAGGTGTCTCTAGGTCTGAAGTGGGTCTGCTGTAGACAGCACATCTTTGGGCCTTTTTTTTGTATCCATTCAGCCAGTCTGTGTCTTTTGGTGGGAGCATTTAATACATTTACATTTAAGGCAATTATCAATATGTAAGTTCCTATTCCCATTTTCCTAATTGTTTTGGGTTCGTTATTGTAGGTCTTTTCCTTCTGTCGTGTTTCTTGCCTAGAGAAGTTCCTTTAGCATTTGTTGTAAAGCTGGTTTGGTGGTGCTGAACTCTCTCAGCTTTTGCTTGTCTGTAAACATTTTAATTTCTCCATCAAATCTGAATGAGATCCTTGCTGCGTAGAGTAATCTTGGTTGCAGGTTTTTCTCCTTCATCAGTTTAAATATGTCCTGCCAGTCCCTTCTGGCTTGCAGAGTGTCTGCTGAAAGATCAGCTGTTAACCTTTTGGGGATTCCCTTGTGTGTTATTTGTTGTTTTTCCCTTGCTGCTTTTAATATGTTTTCTTTTATTTAATTTTTGACAGTTTGATTAATATGTGTCTTGGCGTATTTCTCCTTGGATTTATCCTGTATGGGACTCTCTGTGCCTCCTGGACTTGATTAACTATTTCCTTTCCCATATTAGGGAAGTTTTCAACTAGAATCCCTTCAAATATTTTCCCAGTCCCTTTCTTTTTGTCTTCTTCTTCTGGAACCCCTATAATTCGAATGTTGGTGGGTTTAATCTTGTCCCAGAGGTCTCTGAGACTGTCTTCAGTTCTATTCATTCTTTTTTCTTTCTTCTGCTCTGCATTAGTTATTTCCACTATTTTATCTTCCACGTCACTTACCCGTTCTTCTGCCTCAGTTATTCTGCTATTGATCCCATCTAGAGTATTTTTAATTTCACTTATTGTGTTGTTCATCATTGCTTGTTTCATGTTTAGTTCTTCTAGGTCCTTTTTAACTGTTTCTTGCATTTTGTGTATTGTATTTCCAAGATTTTGGATCATGTTTACTATCATTATTCTGAATTCTTTTTCAGGTGGACTGCCTATTTCCTCTTCATTTGTTAGGTCTGGTGTGTTTTTATCTTGCTCCTTCACCTGCTGCGTGTTTTTCTGTCTTCTCAGTTTGCTTATCTTACTGTGTTTAGGGTCTCCTTTTTGCAGGCTGCAGGTTTGTAGTTCCCGTTGTTTTTGGTGTCTGTCCCCATTGGCTAAGGTTGGTTCAGTGGGTTGTGTAGGCTTCTTGGTGGAGGGTACTAGTGCCTGTGTTCTGGTGGATGAGGCTCGATGTTGTCTTTCTGGTGAGCAGGTCCACGTCTGGTGGTGTGTTTTGGGGTGTCTGTGGACTTTTATGATTTTAGGTAGCCTCTCTGCTAATGGGTAGCGTTGTGTTCCTGTCTTGCTAGTTGTTTGGCATAGGGTGTCCAGCACTGTAGCTTGCTGGTCATTAAATGAAGCTGGGTGCTGGTGTTGAGCTGGAGATCTCTGTAAGAGTTTTGCCGTTTGATATTATGTGGAGCTGGGAGGTCTCTTGTGGACCAGTGTCCTGAAGTTGGCTCTCCCACCTCAGAGGCACAGCACTGAAACCTGGCTGCAGCACCAAGAACCTTTCATCCACATGGGTCAGAATAAAAAGGAGAAAAAGTAGTAAGAAAGAATTAGTAGAAAGAAAGAAAGAAAGAAAGAAAGAAAGAAAGGAAGGAGAGAGGGAGGGAGAGAGGGAGGATGGAGGGAAGGAAGGAGAGAAGGAAGGACAAAAGGAGAGAAGAGAAAGTAAAATAAAGTATGATAAAATATAATAAAGTTATTAAAATAAAAATAATTATTAAGAAAAAAAAACAACGAACGGATAGAACCTTGGGACAAATGGTGGAAGCAAAGCTATACAGACAAAATCTCACACAGAAGCATACACGTACACACTCAGAAAAAGAGGTAAAGGGGAAAAAATCATAAATCTTGCTCTCAAAGTCCACCTCCTCAATTTGCGATGATTCTTTGTTAAAGGAGGGAAGGAAGGAAAGAAACAAAGAAAGAAAGAAGATAAAGTACAATAAAATAAAGTAAGCGAATAAAATAAAGTTATTAAAATAAAACATAATTATTAAGGAAAAAAACCAGACAGAACCCTAGGACAAGTGGTAGAAGCAAAGCTGTACAGACAGAATCTCACACAGAAGCATACACATACACACAAAAAGAGGAAAAGGGGAAAAATCATAAATCTTGCTCTCAAAGCCCACCTCCTCAATTTGGGATGATTCTTTGTCTATTCATGTATTCCACAGATGCAGGGTACATCAAGTTGATTGTGGAGCTTTAATCCGCTGCTTCTGAGGCTGCTGGGAGAGATTTCCCTTTCTCTTCTTTGTTCTCACAGCTCCTGGGTCTCAGCTTCGGATTTGGCCCCGCCTCTGCTTGTAGGTCTCCGGAGGGCGTCTGTTCTTCGCTCATACAGGACAGGGTTAAAGGAGCAGCCGCTTCGGGGACTCTAGCTCACTCAGGCTGGGGGGAGGGAGGGGCACGGAGTGCAGGGCAAGCCTGTGGCGGCAGAGGGCGGCGTGATAATGCACCGCCCCGAGGCGCGCTGTGCGCTCTCCCGGGGAAGCCGTCCCTGGATGCCGGGACCCTGGCAGTGGCGGGCTGCACAGGCTCCCTGGAAGGGGGCGTGGACAGTGACCTGCACTTGCACACAGGCCTCTGGGCAGCGGCAGCAGCAGCGCCAGCATCCCACGCCCATCTCTGGGGTCCGTGCTTTCAGCCACGGCTCGCGCCGTCTCTGGAGCTCCCTTAAGCAGCGCTCTTAATCCCCTTTCCTCGCGCACCAGGAAACAAAGAGGGAAGAAAAAGTCTCTTGCCTCTCTGGCAGGTCCAGACTTTTTCCCGGACTGCCTCCGGCTAGCTGTGGCACATTAGCCCCTTCACGCCGTGTTCACGCCACCAACCCCAGTCCTCTCCCTGCGCTCCTACCGAAGCCCGAGCCTCAGCTCCCAGCCGGGCGAGCACACGAGCCTCTTGGGCTGGTGACTGCCGGTCGGCACCAATCCTCTGTGCGGGAATCTCTCTGCTTTGCCCTCCGCACCCCTGTTGCTGTGCTCTCCTCCGTGACCCAGAGGCTTTCCCCCTCCGCCATCTGCAGTCTCCGCCCACGACGGGGCTTCCTAGTGTGTGGAAACATTTCCTCCTTCACAGCTCCTTCCCACTGGTGCAGGTCCCGTCCCTATCCTTTTGTCTCTGTTTATTCTGTTTTCTTTTGCCCTACCCAGGTACGTGGGGAGTTTCTTGCCTTTTGGGAGGTCTGAGTTCTTCTGCCAGCGTTCAGTAGGTGTTCTGTAGGAGTTGTTCCACGTGTAGATGTATTTCTGATGTATCTGTGGGGAGGAAGGTGATCTCCACGTCTTACTCTTCCGCCATCTTCCCCGGAAGTCTGTTGGAAGAGTTTTAATCACAGTTTCAATTTCAGTGCTTGTGATCACTCAGTTTACATTTTCTATTTCTTCCTGATTCAGTCTTGGCAGGTTGTGCATTTCTAAGAATTTGTCCATTTCTTCCAGGTTGTCCATTTTATTGGCATAGAGTTGCTTGTTATTTTATTTTTTATTTAACAAATTTAATCAGTTATACATATACATATGTTCCCATATCCCCTCCCATTTGCGTCTCCCTCCCGCCCTCCCTATCCCACCCCTCCAGGCGGTCACAAAGCACCGAGCTGATCTCTCTGTGCTATGCGGCTGCTTCCCACTAGCTATCTACCTTATGTTTGGTAGTGTATATATGTCCATGCCGCTCTTTCGCTTTGTCACAGCTTACCCTTCCCCCTCCCCATATCCTCAAGTCCATTCTCTAGTAGATCTGTGTCTTTATTCCTGTCTTACCCCTATGTTCTTCATGACATTTTTTTTCTTAAATTCCATATATATGTGTCAGCATACAGTATTTGTCTTTCTCTTTCTGACTTACTTCACTCTGTATGACAGACTCTAGGTCCATCCACCTCATTACAAATAGCTCAATTTCGTTTCTTTTTATGGCTGAGTAATATTCCATTGTATATATGTGCCACATCTTTATCCATTCATCCGATGATGGACACTTCGGTTGTTTCCATCTCTGGGCTATTGTGAATAGGGCTGCTATGAACATTTTGGTACATGACTCTTTTTGAATTATGGTTTTCTCAGGGTATATGCCCAGTAGTGGGATTGCTGGGTCATATGGTAGTTCTATTTGTAGTTTTTTAAGGAACCTCCATACCGTTCTCCATAGTGGCTGTACCAATTCACATTCCCACCAGCAGTGCAAGAGTGTTCCCTTTTTTCCACACCCTCTCCAGCATTTATTGTTTCTAGATTTGTTGATGATGGCCATTCTGACTGGTGTGAGATGATATCTCGTTGTAGTTTTGATTTGCATTTCTCTAATGAGTAAAGGTGTTGAGCATCCTTTCATGTGTTTGTTGGCAGTCTGTATATCTTCTGTGGAGAAATGTCTGTTTAGGTCTTCTGCCCATTTTTGGATTGGGTTGTTTGTTTTTTTGTTATTGAGCTGCATGAGCTGCTTATAAATTTTGGAGATTAATCCTTTGTCAGTTGCTTCATTTGCAAATATTTTCTCCCATTCTGAGGGTTGTCTTTTGGTCTTGTTTATGGTTTCCTTTGCTGTGCAAAAGCTTTTAAGTTTCATTAGGTCCCATGTGTTTATTTTTGTCTTCATTTCCATTACCCTAGGAGGTGGGTCAAAAAGGATCTTGCTGTGATTTATGTCATAGAGTGTTCTGCCTATGTTTTCCTCTAAGAGTTTGATAGTGTCTGGCCTTACATGGTCTTTAATCCATTTTGAGGTTATTTTTGTGTATGGTGTTAGGGAGTGATCTAATCTCATACTTTTACATGTCCCTGTCCAGTTTTCCCAGCACCACTTATTGAAGAGACTGTCCTTTCTCCACTGTACATTCCTGCCTCCTTTATCAAAGATAAGGTGACCATATGTGCGTGGGTTTATCTTTGGGCTTTCTGTCGTGTTCCATTGATCTATCTTTCTGTTTTTGTGCCAGTACGACAGTGTCTTGATTACTGTAGCTTTGTAGTATAGTCTGAAGTCAGGGAGCCTGATTCCTCCAGCTCCATTTTTCGTTCTCAAGATTGCTTTGGCTATTCGGGGTCTTTTGTGTTTCCATACAAATTGTGAAATGTTTTGTTCTAGTTCTGTGAAAAATGCCAGTGGTAGTTTGATAGGGATTGCATTGAATCTGTAGATTGCTTTGGTTAGTAGAGTCATTTTCACAATGTTGATTCTTCCAATCCAAGAACATGGTACATCTCCCCATCTATTTGGATCATCTTTAATTTCTTTCATCAGTGTCTTATAATTTTCTGCATACAGGTCTTTTGTCTCCTTAGGTAGGTTTATTCCTAGATATTTTATTCTTTTTGTTGCAATGGTAAATGGGAGTGTTTCCTTGATTTCACGTTCAGATTTTTCATCATTAGTATATAGGAATGCCAGAGATTTCTGTGCATTAGTTTTGTATCCTGCTACTTTACCAAATTCATTGATTAGCTCTCGTAGTTTTCTGGTAGCATCTTTAGGATTCTCTATGTATAGTATCATGTCATCTGCAAACAGTGACAGCTTTACTTCTTCTTTTCCAATTCGGATTCCTTTTATTTCCTTTTCTTCTCTGATTGCTGTGGCTACAACTTCCAAAACTATGTTGAATAAGAGTGGTGAGAGTGGGCAACCTTGTCTTGTTCCTGATCTTAGTGGAAATGTTTTTAGTTTTTCACCATTGAGGACGATGCTGGCTGTGGGTTTGTCATATATGGCCTTTATTATGTTGAGGAAAGTTCCCTCTATGCATACTTTCTGCAGGGGTTTTATTATAAATGGGTGTTGAATTTTGTCGAAAGCTTTCTCTGCATCTATTGAGATGATCATATGGTTTATCTCCTTCAATTTGTTAATATGGTGTATCACGTTGATTGGTTTGCGTATATTGAAGAATCCTTGCATTCCTGGAATAAACCCCACTTGATCATGGTGTATGATCCTTTTAATGCGTTGTTGGATTCTGTTTGCTAGTATTTTGTTGAGGATTTTTGCATCTATGTTCATCAGTGATATTGGCCTGTAGTTTTCTTTCTTTGTGACATCCTTGTCTGGCTTTCGTATCAAGGTGATGGTGGCCTCGTAGAATGAGTTTGGGAGTGTTCCTCCCTCTGCTATATTTTGGAAGAGTTTGAGAAGGATGGGTGTTAGCTGTTCTCTAAATGCTTGATAGAATTCGCCTGTGAAGCCATCTGGTCCAGGGCTTTTGTTTGTTGGAAGATTTTTTATCACAGTTTCAATTTCAGTGCTTGTGATTGGTCTGTTCATATTTTCTATTTCTTCCTGATTCAGTCTTGGCAGGTTGTGCATTTCTAAGAATTTGTCCATTTCTTCCAGGTTGTCTATTTTATTGGCATAGAGTTGCTTGTAATAATCTCTCATGATCTTTTGTATTTCTGCAGTGTCAGTTGTTACTTCTCCTTTTTCATTTCTAATTCTATTGATTTGAGTCTTCTCCCTTTTTTTCTTGATGAGTCTGGCTAATGGTTTATCAATTTTGTTTATCTTCTCAAAGAACCAGCTTTTAGTTTTACTGATCTTTGTTTCGTTTCCTTCATTGCTTTTTAATTTATTTCTGGTCTGATTTTTATGATTTCTTTCCTTCTGCTAACTTTGGGGTGTTTTTGTTCTTCTTTCTCTAATTGCTTTAGGTGCAAGGTTAGGTTGTTTATTCGAAATGTTTCCGGTTTCTAAGGTGGGATAGTATTGGTATAAACTTGCCTCTTAGAACTGCTTTTGCTGCATCCCATAGGTTTTGGGTCATCATGGGTCCATTATCATTTGTTTGTAGGTATTTTTTAATTTCCTCTTTGATTTCTTCAGTGATCTCTTCGTTATTAAATAGTGTATTGTTTAGCCTCCATGTGTTTGTATTGTTTACAGATCTTTTCCTGTACTTGATATCTAGTCTCACAGTGTTCTGGTCGGAAAAGGTACTTGATACAATTTCAATTTTCTTAAATTTACCAAGGCTTGATTTGTGACCCAAGATATGATCTGTCCTGGAGAATGTTCCATGAGCATTTGAGAAAAATGTGTATTCTGTTGTTTTTGGATGGAATGTCCTATAAATATCAATTAAGTCCATCCTGTTTAATGTATCATTTAACGCTTGTGTTTGGTCTTTTGTTTTCATTTTGGATCATCTGTCCATTGGTGAAAGTGGGGTGTTAAAGTGCACTAGTATGAATGTGTTTCTGTCGATTTCCACTTTTATGGCTGTTAGTATTTGCCTTATGTATTGAGGTGCTCCTATGTTGGGTCCATAAATATTTACAATTGTTATATCTTCTTCTTGGATCGATCCCTTGATCATTATGTAGTGTCCTTCTTTGTCTCTTCTAATAGTCTTTATTTTAAAGTCTATTTTGTCTGATATGAAAATTGCTACTCCAGCTTTCTTTTGGTTTCCATTTGCATGGAATATCTTTTTCCATCCCCTTACTTTCACTCTGTAGGTGTCTCTAGGTCTGAAGTGGGTCTGCTGTAGACAGCACATCTTTGGGCCTTTTTTTTGTATCCATTCAGCCAGTCTGTGTCTTTTGGTGGGAGCATTTAATACATTTACATTTAAGGCAATTATCAATATGTATGTTCCTATTCCCATTTTCCTAATTGTTTTGGGTTCGTTATTGTAGGTCTTTTCCTTCTGTCGTGTTTCTTGCCTAGAGAAGTTCCTTTAGCATTTGTTGTAAAGCTGGTTTGGTGGTGCTGAACTCTCTCAGCTTTTGCTTGTCTGTAAACATTTTAATTTCTCCATCAAATCTGAATGAGATCCTTGCTGCGTAGAGTAATCTTGGTTGCAGGTTTTTCTCCTTCATCAGTTTAAATATGTCCTGCCAGTCCCTTCTGGCTTGCAGAGTGTCTGCTGAAAGATCAGCTGTTAACCTTTTGGGGATTCCCTTGTGTGTTATTTGTTGTTTTTCCCTTGCTGCTTTTAATATGTTTTCTTTTATTTAATTTTTGACAGTTTGATTAATATGTGTCTTGGCGTATTTCTCCTTGGATTTATCCTGTATGGGACTCTCTGTGCCTCCTGGACTTGATTAACTATTTCCTTTCCCATATTAGGGAAGTTTTCAACTAGAATCCCTTCAAATATTTTCCCAGTCCCTTTCTTTTTGTCTTCTTCTTCTGGAACCCCTATAATTCGAATGTTGGTGGGTTTAATCTTGTCCCAGAGGTCTCTGAGACTGTCTTCAGTTCTATTCATTCTTTTTTCTTTCTTCTGCTCTGCATTAGTTATTTCCACTATTTTATCTTCCACGTCACTTACCCGTTCTTCTGCCTCAGTTATTCTGCTATTGATCCCATCTAGAGTATTTTTAATTTCACTTATTGTGTTGTTCATCATTGCTTGTTTCATGTTTAGTTCTTCTAGGTCCTTTTTAACTGTTTCTTGCATTTTGTGTATTGTATTTCCAAGATTTTGGATCATGTTTACTATCATTATTCTGAATTCTTTTTCAGGTGGACTGCCTATTTCCTCTTCATTTGTTAGGTCTGGTGTGTTTTTATCTTGCTCCTTCACCTGCTGCGTGTTTTTCTGTCTTCTCAGTTTGCTTATCTTACTGTGTTTAGGGTCTCCTTTTTGCAGGCTGCAGGTTTGTAGTTCCCGTTGTTTTTGGTGTCTGTCCCCATTGGCTAAGGTTGGTTCAGTGGGTTGTGTAGGCTTCTTGGTGGAGGGTACTAGTGCCTGTGTTCTGGTGGATGAGGCTCGATGTTGTCTTTCTGGTGAGCAGGTCCACGTCTGGTGGTGTGTTTTGGGGTGTCTGTGGACTTTTATGATTTTAGGTAGCCTCTCTGCTAATGGGTAGCGTTGTGTTCCTGTCTTGCTAGTTGTTTGGCATAGGGTGTCCAGCACTGTAGCTTGCTGGTCATTAAATGAAGCTGGGTGCTGGTGTTGAGCTGGAGATCTCTGTAAGAGTTTTGCCGTTTGATATTATGTGGAGCTGGGAGGTCTCTTGTGGACCAGTGTCCTGAAGTTGGCTCTCCCACCTCAGAGGCACAGCACTGAAACCTGGCTGCAGCACCAAGAACCTTTCATCCACATGGGTCAGAATAAAAAGGAGAAA
Source organism: Mesoplodon mirus (assembly GCF_964341445.2). Taxonomy (NCBI): domain Eukaryota; kingdom Metazoa; phylum Chordata; class Mammalia; order Artiodactyla; family Ziphiidae; genus Mesoplodon; species Mesoplodon mirus. The sequence goes on from NC_138980.1 coordinate 40,629,526, forward strand.
AAGTAGTAAGAAAGAATTAGTAGAAAGAAAGAAAGAAAGAAAGAAAGAAAGGAAGGAGAGAGGGAGGGAGAGAGGGAGGATGGAGGGAAGGAAGGAGAGAAGGAAGGACAAAAGGAGAGAAGAGAAAGTAAAATAAAGTATGATAAAATATAATAAAGTTATTAAAATAAAAATAATTATTAAGAAAAAAAAACAACGAACGGATAGAACCTTGGGACAAATGGTGGAAGCAAAGCTATACAGACAAAATCTCACACAGAAGCATACACGTACACACTCAGAAAAAGAGGTAAAGGGGAAAAAATCATAAATCTTGCTCTCAAAGTCCACCTCCTCAATTTGCGATGATTCTTTGTTAAAGGAGGGAAGGAAGGAAAGAAACAAAGAAAGAAAGAAGATAAAGTACAATAAAATAAAGTAAGCGAATAAAATAAAGTTATTAAAATAAAACATAATTATTAAGGAAAAAACCAGACAGAACCCTAGGACAAGTGGTAGAAGCAAAGCTGTACAGACAGAATCTCACACAGAAGCATACACATACACACAAAAAGAGGAAAAGGGGAAAAATCATAAATCTTGCTCTCAAAGCCCACCTCCTCAATTTGGGATGATTCTTTGTCTATTCATGTATTCCACAGATGCAGGGTACATCAAGTTGATTGTGGAGCTTTAATCCGCTGCTTCTGAGGCTGCTGGGAGAGATTTCCCTTTCTCTTCTTTGTTCTCACAGCTCCTGGGTCTCAGCTTCGGATTTGGCCCCGCCTCTGCTTGTAGGTCTCCGGAGGGCGTCTGTTCTTCGCTCATACAGGACAGGGTTAAAGGAGCAGCCGCTTCGGGGACTCTAGCTCACTCAGGCTGGGGGGAGGGAGGGGCACGGAGTGCAGGGCAAGCCTGTGGCGGCAGAGGGCGGCGTGATAATGCACCGCCCCGAGGCGCGCTGTGCGCTCTCCCGGGGAAGCCGTCCCTGGATGCCGGGACCCTGGCAGTGGCGGGCTGCACAGGCTCCCTGGAAGGGGGCGTGGACAGTGACCTGCACTTGCACACAGGCCTCTGGGCAGCGGCAGCAGCAGCGCCAGCATCCCACGCCCATCTCTGGGGTCCGTGCTTTCAGCCACGGCTCGCGCCGTCTCTGGAGCTCCCTTAAGCAGCGCTCTTAATCCCCTTTCCTCGCGCACCAGGAAACAAAGAGGGAAGAAAAAGTCTCTTGCCTCTCTGGCAGGTCCAGACTTTTTCCCGGACTGCCTCCGGCTAGCTGTGGCACATTAGCCCCTTCACGCCGTGTTCACGCCACCAACCCCAGTCCTCTCCCTGCGCTCCTACCGAAGCCCGAGCCTCAGCTCCCAGCCGGGCGAGCACACGAGCCTCTTGGGCTGGTGACTGCCGGTCGGCACCAATCCTCTGTGCGGGAATCTCTCTGCTTTGCCCTCCGCACCCCTGTTGCTGTGCTCTCCTCCGTGACCCAGAGGCTTTCCCCCTCCGCCATCTGCAGTCTCCGCCCACGACGGGGCTTCCTAGTGTGTGGAAACATTTCCTCCTTCACAGCTCCTTCCCACTGGTGCAGGTCCCGTCCCTATCCTTTTGTCTCTGTTTATTCTGTTTTCTTTTGCCCTACCCAGGTACGTGGGGAGTTTCTTGCCTTTTGGGAGGTCTGAGTTCTTCTGCCAGCGTTCAGTAGGTGTTCTGTAGGAGTTGTTCCACGTGTAGATGTATTTCTGATGTATCTGTGGGGAGGAAGGTGATCTCCACGTCTTACTCTTCCGCCATCTTCCCCGGAAGTCTGTTGGAAGAGTTTTAATCACAGTTTCAATTTCAGTGCTTGTGATCACTCAGTTTACATTTTCTATTTCTTCCTGATTCAGTCTTGGCAGGTTGTGCATTTCTAAGAATTTGTCCATTTCTTCCAGGTTGTCCATTTTATTGGCATAGAGTTGCTTGTTATTTTATTTTTTATTTAACAAATTTAATCAGTTATACATATACATATGTTCCCATATCCCCTCCCATTTGCGTCTCCCTCCCGCCCTCCCTATCCCACCCCTCCAGGCGGTCACAAAGCACCGAGCTGATCTCTCTGTGCTATGCGGCTGCTTCCCACTAGCTATCTACCTTATGTTTGGTAGTGTATATATGTCCATGCCGCTCTTTCGCTTTGTCACAGCTTACCCTTCCCCCTCCCCATATCCTCAAGTCCATTCTCTAGTAGATCTGTGTCTTTATTCCTGTCTTACCCCTATGTTCTTCATGACATTTTTTTTCTTAAATTCCATATATATGTGTCAGCATACAGTATTTGTCTTTCTCTTTCTGACTTACTTCACTCTGTATGACAGACTCTAGGTCCATCCACCTCATTACAAATAGCTCAATTTCGTTTCTTTTTATGGCTGAGTAATATTCCATTGTATATATGTGCCACATCTTTATCCATTCATCCGATGATGGACACTTCGGTTGTTTCCATCTCTGGGCTATTGTGAATAGGGCTGCTATGAACATTTTGGTACATGACTCTTTTTGAATTATGGTTTTCTCAGGGTATATGCCCAGTAGTGGGATTGCTGGGTCATATGGTAGTTCTATTTGTAGTTTTTTAAGGAACCTCCATACCGTTCTCCATAGTGGCTGTACCAATTCACATTCCCACCAGCAGTGCAAGAGTGTTCCCTTTTTTCCACACCCTCTCCAGCATTTATTGTTTCTAGATTTGTTGATGATGGCCATTCTGACTGGTGTGAGATGATATCTCGTTGTAGTTTTGATTTGCATTTCTCTAATGAGTAAAGGTGTTGAGCATCCTTTCATGTGTTTGTTGGCAGTCTGTATATCTTCTGTGGAGAAATGTCTGTTTAGGTCTTCTGCCCATTTTTGGATTGGGTTGTTTGTTTTTTTGTTATTGAGCTGCATGAGCTGCTTATAAATTTTGGAGATTAATCCTTTGTCAGTTGCTTCATTTGCAAATATTTTCTCCCATTCTGAGGGTTGTCTTTTGGTCTTGTTTATGGTTTCCTTTGCTGTGCAAAAGCTTTTAAGTTTCATTAGGTCCCATGTGTTTATTTTTGTCTTCATTTCCATTACCCTAGGAGGTGGGTCAAAAAGGATCTTGCTGTGATTTATGTCATAGAGTGTTCTGCCTATGTTTTCCTCTAAGAGTTTGATAGTGTCTGGCCTTACATGGTCTTTAATCCATTTTGAGGTTATTTTTGTGTATGGTGTTAGGGAGTGATCTAATCTCATACTTTTACATGTCCCTGTCCAGTTTTCCCAGCACCACTTATTGAAGAGACTGTCCTTTCTCCACTGTACATTCCTGCCTCCTTTATCAAAGATAAGGTGACCATATGTGCGTGGGTTTATCTTTGGGCTTTCTGTCGTGTTCCATTGATCTATCTTTCTGTTTTTGTGCCAGTACGACAGTGTCTTGATTACTGTAGCTTTGTAGTATAGTCTGAAGTCAGGGAGCCTGATTCCTCCAGCTCCATTTTTCGTTCTCAAGATTGCTTTGGCTATTCGGGGTCTTTTGTGTTTCCATACAAATTGTGAAATGTTTTGTTCTAGTTCTGTGAAAAATGCCAGTGGTAGTTTGATAGGGATTGCATTGAATCTGTAGATTGCTTTGGTTAGTAGAGTCATTTTCACAATGTTGATTCTTCCAATCCAAGAACATGGTACATCTCCCCATCTATTTGGATCATCTTTAATTTCTTTCATCAGTGTCTTATAATTTTCTGCATACAGGTCTTTTGTCTCCTTAGGTAGGTTTATTCCTAGATATTTTATTCTTTTTGTTGCAATGGTAAATGGGAGTGTTTCCTTGATTTCACGTTCAGATTTTTCATCATTAGTATATAGGAATGCCAGAGATTTCTGTGCATTAGTTTTGTATCCTGCTACTTTACCAAATTCATTGATTAGCTCTCGTAGTTTTCTGGTAGCATCTTTAGGATTCTCTATGTATAGTATCATGTCATCTGCAAACAGTGACAGCTTTACTTCTTCTTTTCCAATTCGGATTCCTTTTATTTCCTTTTCTTCTCTGATTGCTGTGGCTACAACTTCCAAAACTATGTTGAATAAGAGTGGTGAGAGTGGGCAACCTTGTCTTGTTCCTGATCTTAGTGGAAATGTTTTTAGTTTTTCACCATTGAGGACGATGCTGGCTGTGGGTTTGTCATATATGGCCTTTATTATGTTGAGGAAAGTTCCCTCTATGCATACTTTCTGCAGGGGTTTTATTATAAATGGGTGTTGAATTTTGTCGAAAGCTTTCTCTGCATCTATTGAGATGATCATATGGTTTATCTCCTTCAATTTGTTAATATGGTGTATCACGTTGATTGGTTTGCGTATATTGAAGAATCCTTGCATTCCTGGAATAAACCCCACTTGATCATGGTGTATGATCCTTTTAATGCGTTGTTGGATTCTGTTTGCTAGTATTTTGTTGAGGATTTTTGCATCTATGTTCATCAGTGATATTGGCCTGTAGTTTTCTTTCTTTGTGACATCCTTGTCTGGCTTTCGTATCAAGGTGATGGTGGCCTCGTAGAATGAGTTTGGGAGTGTTCCTCCCTCTGCTATATTTTGGAAGAGTTTGAGAAGGATGGGTGTTAGCTGTTCTCTAAATGCTTGATAGAATTCGCCTGTGAAGCCATCTGGTCCAGGGCTTTTGTTTGTTGGAAGATTTTTTATCACAGTTTCAATTTCAGTGCTTGTGATTGGTCTGTTCATATTTTCTATTTCTTCCTGATTCAGTCTTGGCAGGTTGTGCATTTCTAAGAATTTGTCCATTTCTTCCAGGTTGTCTATTTTATTGGCATAGAGTTGCTTGTAATAATCTCTCATGATCTTTTGTATTTCTGCAGTGTCAGTTGTTACTTCTCCTTTTTCATTTCTAATTCTATTGATTTGAGTCTTCTCCCTTTTTTTCTTGATGAGTCTGGCTAATGGTTTATCAATTTTGTTTATCTTCTCAAAGAACCAGCTTTTAGTTTTACTGATCTTTGTTTCGTTTCCTTCATTGCTTTTTAATTTATTTCTGGTCTGATTTTTATGATTTCTTTCCTTCTGCTAACTTTGGGGTGTTTTTGTTCTTCTTTCTCTAATTGCTTTAGGTGCAAGGTTAGGTTGTTTATTCGAAATGTTTCCGGTTTCTAAGGTGGGATAGTATTGGTATAAACTTGCCTCTTAGAACTGCTTTTGCTGCATCCCATAGGTTTTGGGTCATCATGGGTCCATTATCATTTGTTTGTAGGTATTTTTTAATTTCCTCTTTGATTTCTTCAGTGATCTCTTCGTTATTAAATAGTGTATTGTTTAGCCTCCATGTGTTTGTATTGTTTACAGATCTTTTCCTGTACTTGATATCTAGTCTCACAGTGTTCTGGTCGGAAAAGGTACTTGATACAATTTCAATTTTCTTAAATTTACCAAGGCTTGATTTGTGACCCAAGATATGATCTGTCCTGGAGAATGTTCCATGAGCATTTGAGAAAAATGTGTATTCTGTTGTTTTTGGATGGAATGTCCTATAAATATCAATTAAGTCCATCCTGTTTAATGTATCATTTAACGCTTGTGTTTGGTCTTTTGTTTTCATTTTGGATCATCTGTCCATTGGTGAAAGTGGGGTGTTAAAGTGCACTAGTATGAATGTGTTTCTGTCGATTTCCACTTTTATGGCTGTTAGTATTTGCCTTATGTATTGAGGTGCTCCTATGTTGGGTCCATAAATATTTACAATTGTTATATCTTCTTCTTGGATCGATCCCTTGATCATTATGTAGTGTCCTTCTTTGTCTCTTCTAATAGTCTTTATTTTAAAGTCTATTTTGTCTGATATGAAAATTGCTACTCCAGCTTTCTTTTGGTTTCCATTTGCATGGAATATCTTTTTCCATCCCCTTACTTTCACTCTGTAGGTGTCTCTAGGTCTGAAGTGGGTCTGCTGTAGACAGCACATCTTTGGGCCTTTTTTTTGTATCCATTCAGCCAGTCTGTGTCTTTTGGTGGGAGCATTTAATACATTTACATTTAAGGCAATTATCAATATGTATGTTCCTATTCCCATTTTCCTAATTGTTTTGGGTTCGTTATTGTAGGTCTTTTCCTTCTGTCGTGTTTCTTGCCTAGAGAAATTCCTTTAGCATTTGTTGTAAAGCTGGTTTGGTGGTGCTGAACTCTCTCAGCTTTTGCTTGTCTGTAAACATTTTAATTTCTCCATCAAATCTGAATGAGATCCTTGCTGCGTAGAGTAATCTTGGTTGCAGGTTTTTCTCCTTCATCAGTTTAAATATGTCCTGCCAGTCCCTTCTGGCTTGCAGAGTGTCTGCTGAAAGATCAGCTGTTAACCTTTTGGGGATTCCCTTGTGTGTTATTTGTTGTTTTTCCCTTGCTGCTTTTAATATGTTTTCTTTTATTTAATTTTTGACAGTTTGATTAATATGTGTCTTGGCGTATTTCTCCTTGGATTTATCCTGTATGGGACTCTCTGTGCCTCCTGGACTTGATTAACTATTTCCTTTCCCATATTAGGGAAGTTTTCAACTAGAATCCCTTCAAATATTTTCCCAGTCCCTTTCTTTTTGTCTTCTTCTTCTGGAACCCCTATAATTCGAATGTTGGTGGGTTTAATCTTGTCCCAGAGGTCTCTGAGACTGTCTTCAGTTCTATTCATTCTTTTCTCTTTCTTCTGCTCTGCATTAGTTATTTCCACTATTTTATCTTCCACGTCACTTACCCGTTCTTCTGCCTCAGTTATTCTGCTATTGATCCCATCTAGAGTATTTTTAATTTCACTTGTTGTGTTGTTCATCATTGCTTGTTTCATGTTTAGTTCTTCTAGGTCCTTTTTAACTGTTTCTTGCATTTTGTGTATTGTATTTCCAAGATTTTGGATCATGTTTACTATCATTATTCTGAATTCTTTTTCAGGTGGACTGCCTATTTCCTCTTCATTTGTTAGGTCTGGTGTGTTTTTATCTTGCTCCTTCACCTGCTGCGTGTTTTTCTGTCTTCTCAGTTTGCTTATCTTACTGTGTTTAGGGTCTCCTTTTTGCAGGCTGCAGGTTTGTAGTTCCCGTTGTTTTTGGTGTCTGTCCCCATTGGCTAAGGTTGGTTCAGTGGGTTGTGTAGGCTTCTTGGTGGAGGGTACTAGTGCCTGTGTTCTGGTGGATGAGGCTCGATGTTGTCTTTCTGGTGAGCAGGTCCACGTCTGGTGGTGTGTTTTGGGGTGTCTGTGGACTTTTATGATTTTAGGTAACCTCTCTGCTAATGGGTAGCGTTGTGTTCCTGTCTTGCTAGTTGTTTGGCATAGGGTGTCCAGCACTGTAGCTTGCTGGTCATTAAATGAAGCTGGGTGCTGGTGTTGAGCTGGAGATCTCTGTAAGAGTTTTGCCGTTTGATATTATGTGGAGCTGGGAGGTCTCTTGTGGACCAGTGTCCTGAAGTTGGCTCTCCCACCTCAGAGGCACAGCACTGAAACCTGGCTGCAGCACCAAGAACCTTTCATCCACATGGGTCAGAATAAAAAGGAGAAAAAGTAGTAAGAAAGAATTAGTAGAAAGAAAGAAAGAAAGAAAGAAAGAAAGGAAGGAGAGAGGGAGGGAGAGAGGGAGGATGGAGGGAAGGAAGGAGAGAAGGAAGGACAAAAGGAGAGAAGAGAAAGTAAAATAAAGTATGATAAAATATAATAAAGTTATTAAAATAAAAATAATTATTAAGAAAAAAAAACAACGAACGGATAGAACCTTGGGACAAATGGTGGAAGCAAAGCTATACAGACAAAATCTCACACAGAAGCATACACGTACACACTCAGAAAAAGAGGTAAAGGGGAAAAAATCATAAATCTTGCTCTCAAAGTCCACCTCCTCAATTTGCGATGATTCTTTGTTAAAGGAGGGAAGGAAGGAAAGAAACAAAGAAAGAAAGAAGATAAAGTACAATAAAATAAAGTAAGCGAATAAAATAAAGTTATTAAAATAAAACATAATTATTAAGGAAAAAAACCAGACAGAACCCTAGGACAAGTGGTAGAAGCAAAGCTGTACAGACAGAATCTCACACAGAAGCATACACATACACACAAAAAGAGGAAAAGGGGAAAAATCATAAATCTTGCTCTCAAAGCCCACCTCCTCAATTTGGGATGATTCTTTGTCTATTCATGTATTCCACAGATGCAGGGTACATCAAGTTGATTGTGGAGCTTTAATCCGCTGCTTCTGAGGCTGCTGGGAGAGATTTCCCTTTCTCTTCTTTGTTCTCACAGCTCCTGGGTCTCAGCTTCGGATTTGGCCCCGCCTCTGCTTGTAGGTCTCCGGAGGGCGTCTGTTCTTCGCTCATACAGGACAGGGTTAAAGGAGCAGCCGCTTCGGGGACTCTAGCTCACTCAGGCTGGGGGGAGGGAGGGGCACGGAGTGCAGGGCAAGCCTGTGGCGGCAGAGGGCGGCGTGATAATGCACCGCCCCGAGGCGCGCTGTGCGCTCTCCCGGGGAAGCCGTCCCTGGATGCCGGGACCCTGGCAGTGGCGGGCTGCACAGGCTCCCTGGAAGGGGGCGTGGACAGTGACCTGCACTTGCACACAGGCCTCTGGGCAGCGGCAGCAGCAGCGCCAGCATCCCACGCCCATCTCTGGGGTCCGTGCTTTCAGCCACGGCTCGCGCCGTCTCTGGAGCTCCCTTAAGCAGCGCTCTTAATCCCCTTTCCTCGCGCACCAGGAAACAAAGAGGGAAGAAAAAGTCTCTTGCCTCTCTGGCAGGTCCAGACTTTTTCCCGGACTGCCTCCGGCTAGCTGTGGCACATTAGCCCCTTCACGCCGTGTTCACGCCACCAACCCCAGTCCTCTCCCTGCGCTCCTACCGAAGCCCGAGCCTCAGCTCCCAGCCGGGCGAGCACACGAGCCTCTTGGGCTGGTGACTGCCGGTCGGCACCAATCCTCTGTGCGGGAATCTCTCTGCTTTGCCCTCCGCACCCCTGTTGCTGTGCTCTCCTCCGTGACCCAGAGGCTTTCCCCCTCCGCCATCTGCAGTCTCCGCCCACGACGGGGCTTCCTAGTGTGTGGAAACATTTCCTCCTTCACAGCTCCTTCCCACTGGTGCAGGTCCCGTCCCTATCCTTTTGTCTCTGTTTATTCTGTTTTCTTTTGCCCTACCCAGGTACGTGGGGAGTTTCTTGCCTTTTGGGAGGTCTGAGTTCTTCTGCCAGCGTTCAGTAGGTGTTCTGTAGGAGTTGTTCCACGTGTAGATGTATTTCTGATGTATCTGTGGGGAGGAAGGTGATCTCCACGTCTTACTCTTCCGCCATCTTCCCCGGAAGTCTGTTGGAAGAGTTTTAATCACAGTTTCAATTTCAGTGCTTGTGATCACTCAGTTTACATTTTCTATTTCTTCCTGATTCAGTCTTGGCAGGTTGTGCATTTCTAAGAATTTGTCCATTTCTTCCAGGTTGTCCATTTTATTGGCATAGAGTTGCTTGTTATTTTATTTTTTATTTAACAAATTTAATCAGTTATACATATACATATGTTCCCATATCCCCTCCCATTTGCGTCTCCCTCCCGCCCTCCCTATCCCACCCCTCCAGGCGGTCACAAAGCACCGAGCTGATCTCTCTGTGCTATGCGGCTGCTTCCCACTAGCTATCTACCTTATGTTTGGTAGTGTATATATGTCCATGCCGCTCTTTCGCTTTGTCACAGCTTACCCTTCCCCCTCCCCATATCCTCAAGTCCATTCTCTAGTAGATCTGTGTCTTTATTCCTGTCTTACCCCTATGTTCTTCATGACATTTTTTTTCTTAAATTCCATATATATGTGTCAGCATACAGTATTTGTCTTTCTCTTTCTGACTTACTTCACTCTGTATGACAGACTCTAGGTCCATCCACCTCATTACAAATAGCTCAATTTCGTTTCTTTTTATGGCTGAGTAATATTCCATTGTATATATGTGCCACATCTTTATCCATTCATCCGATGATGGACACTTCGGTTGTTTCCATCTCTGGGCTATTGTGAATAGGGCTGCTATGAACATTTTGGTACATGACTCTTTTTGAATTATGGTTTTCTCAGGGTATATGCCCAGTAGTGGGATTGCTGGGTCATATGGTAGTTCTATTTGTAGTTTTTTAAGGAACCTCCATACCGTTCTCCATAGTGGCTGTACCAATTCACATTCCCACCAGCAGTGCAAGAGTGTTCCCTTTTTTCCACACCCTCTCCAGCATTTATTGTTTCTAGATTTGTTGATGATGGCCATTCTGACTGGTGTGAGATGATATCTCGTTGTAGTTTTGATTTGCATTTCTCTAATGAGTAAAGGTGTTGAGCATCCTTTCATGTGTTTGTTGGCAGTCTGTATATCTTCTGTGGAGAAATGTCTGTTTAGGTCTTCTGCCCATTTTTGGATTGGGTTGTTTGTTTTTTTGTTATTGAGCTGCATGAGCTGCTTATAAATTTTGGAGATTAATCCTTTGTCAGTTGCTTCATTTGCAAATATTTTCTCCCATTCTGAGGGTTGTCTTTTGGTCTTGTTTATGGTTTCCTTTGCTGTGCAAAAGCTTTTAAGTTTCATTAGGTCCCATGTGTTTATTTTTGTCTTCATTTCCATTACCCTAGGAGGTGGGTCAAAAAGGATCTTGCTGTGATTTATGTCATAGAGTGTTCTGCCTATGTTTTCCTCTAAGAGTTTGATAGTGTCTGGCCTTACATGGTCTTTAATCCATTTTGAGGTTATTTTTGTGTATGGTGTTAGGGAGTGATCTAATCTCATACTTTTACATGTCCCTGTCCAGTTTTCCCAGCACCACTTATTGAAGAGACTGTCCTTTCTCCACTGTACATTCCTGCCTCCTTTATCAAAGATAAGGTGACCATATGTGCGTGGGTTTATCTTTGGGCTTTCTGTCGTGTTCCATTGATCTATCTTTCTGTTTTTGTGCCAGTACGACAGTGTCTTGATTACTGTAGCTTTGTAGTATAGTCTGAAGTCAGGGAGCCTGATTCCTCCAGCTCCATTTTTCGTTCTCAAGATTGCTTTGGCTATTCGGGGTCTTTTGTGTTTCCATACAAATTGTGAAATGTTTTGTTCTAGTTCTGTGAAAAATGCCAGTGGTAGTTTGATAGGGATTGCATTGAATCTGTAGATTGCTTTGGTTAGTAGAGTCATTTTCACAATGTTGATTCTTCCAATCCAAGAACATGGTACATCTCCCCATCTATTTGGATCATCTTTAATTTCTTTCATCAGTGTCTTATAATTTTCTGCATACAGGTCTTTTGTCTCCTTAGGTAGGTTTATTCCTAGATATTTTATTCTTTTTGTTGCAATGGTAAATGGGAGTGTTTCCTTGATTTCACGTTCAGATTTTTCATCATTAGTATATAGGAATGCCAGAGATTTCTGTGCATTAGTTTTGTATCCTGCTACTTTACCAAATTCATTGATTAGCTCTCGTAGTTTTCTGGTAGCATCTTTAGGATTCTCTATGTATAGTATCATGTCATCTGCAAACAGTGACAGCTTTACTTCTTCTTTTCCAATTCGGATTCCTTTTATTTCCTTTTCTTCTCTGATTGCTGTGGCTACAACTTCCAAAACTATGTTGAATAAGAGTGGTGAGAGTGGGCAACCTTGTCTTGTTCCTGATCTTAGTGGAAATGTTTTTAGTTTTTCACCATTGAGGACGATGCTGGCTGTGGGTTTGTCATATATGGCCTTTATTATGTTGAGGAAAGTTCCCTCTATGCATACTTTCTGCAGGGGTTTTATTATAAATGGGTGTTGAATTTTGTCGAAAGCTTTCTCTGCATCTATTGAGATGATCATATGGTTTATCTCCTTCAATTTGTTAATATGGTGTATCACGTTGATTGGTTTGCGTATATTGAAGAATCCTTGCATTCCTGGAATAAACCCCACTTGATCATGGTGTATGATCCTTTTAATGCGTTGTTGGATTCTGTTTGCTAGTATTTTGTTGAGGATTTTTGCATCTATGTTCATCAGTGATATTGGCCTGTAGTTTTCTTTCTTTGTGACATCCTTGTCTGGCTTTCGTATCAAGGTGATGGTGGCCTCGTAGAATGAGTTTGGGAGTGTTCCTCCCTCTGCTATATTTTGGAAGAGTTTGAGAAGGATGGGTGTTAGCTGTTCTCTAAATGCTTGATAGAATTCGCCTGTGAAGCCATCTGGTCCAGGGCTTTTGTTTGTTGGAAGATTTTTTATCACAGTTTCAATTTCAGTGCTTGTGATTGGTCTGTTCATATTTTCTATTTCTTCCTGATTCAGTCTTGGCAGGTTGTGCATTTCTAAGAATTTGTCCATTTCTTCCAGGTTGTCTATTTTATTGGCATAGAGTTGCTTGTAATAATCTCTCATGATCTTTTGTATTTCTGCAGTGTCAGTTGTTACTTCTCCTTTTTCATTTCTAATTCTATTGATTTGAGTCTTCTCCCTTTTTTTCTTGATGAGTCTGGCTAATGGTTTATCAATTTTGTTTATCTTCTCAAAGAACCAGCTTTTAGTTTTACTGATCTTTGTTTCGTTTCCTTCATTGCTTTTTAATTTATTTCTGGTCTGATTTTTATGATTTCTTTCCTTCTGCTAACTTTGGGGTGTTTTTGTTCTTCTTTCTCTAATTGCTTTAGGTGCAAGGTTAGGTTGTTTATTCGAAATGTTTCCGGTTTCTAAGGTGGGATAGTATTGGTATAAACTTGCCTCTTAGAACTGCTTTTGCTGCATCCCATAGGTTTTGGGTCATCATGGGTCCATTATCATTTGTTTGTAGGTATTTTTTAATTTCCTCTTTGATTTCTTCAGTGATCTCTTCGTTATTAAATAGTGTATTGTTTAGCCTCCATGTGTTTGTATTGTTTACAGATCTTTTCCTGTACTTGATATCTAGTCTCACAGTGTTCTGGTCGGAAAAGGTACTTGATACAATTTCAATTTTCTTAAATTTACCAAGGCTTGATTTGTGACCCAAGATATGATCTGTCCTGGAGAATGTTCCATGAGCATTTGAGAAAAATGTGTATTCTGTTGTTTTTGGATGGAATGTCCTATAAATATCAATTAAGTCCATCCTGTTTAATGTATCATTTAACGCTTGTGTTTGGTCTTTTGTTTTCATTTTGGATCATCTGTCCATTGGTGAAAGTGGGGTGTTAAAGTGCACTAGTATGAATGTGTTACTGTCGATTTCCACTTTTATGGCTGTTAGTATTTGCCTTATGTATTGAGGTGCTCCTATGTTGGGTCCATAAATATTTACAATTGTTATATCTTCTTCTTGGATCGATCCCTTGATCATTATGTAGTGTCCTTCTTTGTCTCTTCTAATAGTCTTTATTTTAAAGTCTATTTTGTCTGATATGAAAATTGCTACTCCAGCTTTCTTTTGGTTTCCATTTGCATGGAATATCTTTTTCCATCCCCTTACTTTCACTCTGTAGGTGTCTCTAGGTCTGAAGTGGGTCTGCTGTAGACAGCACATCTTTGGGCCTTTTTTTTGTATCCATTCAGCCAGTCTGTGTCTTTTGGTGGGAGCATTTAATACATTTACATTTAAGGCAATTATCAATATGTATGTTCCTATTCCCATTTTCCTAATTGTTTTGGGTTCGTTATTGTAGGTCTTTTCCTTCTGTCGTGTTTCTTGCCTAGAGAAATTCCTTTAGCATTTGTTGTAAAGCTGGTTTGGTGGTGCTGAACTCTCTCAGCTTTTGCTTGTCTGTAAACATTTTAATTTCTCCATCAAATCTGAATGAGATCCTTGCTGCGTAGAGTAATCTTGGTTGCAGGTTTTTCTCCTTCATCAGTTTAAATATGTCCTGCCAGTCCCTTCTGGCTTGCAGAGTGTCTGCTGAAAGATCAGCTGTTAACCTTTTGGGGATTCCCTTGTGTGTTATTTGTTGTTTTTCCCTTGCTGCTTTTAATATGTTTTCTTTTATTTAATTTTTGACAGTTTGATTAATATGTGTCTTGGCGTATTTCTCCTTGGATTTATCCTGTATGGGACTCTCTGTGCCTCCTGGACTTGATTAACTATTTCCTTTCCCATATTAGGGAAGTTTTCAACTAGAATCCCTTCAAATATTTTCCCAGTCCCTTTCTTTTTGTCTTCTTCTTCTGGAACCCCTATAATTCGAATGTTGGTGGGTTTAATCTTGTCCCAGAGGTCTCTGAGACTGTCTTCAGTTCTATTCATTCTTTTCTCTTTCTTCTGCTCTGCATTAGTTATTTCCACTATTTTATCTTCCACGTCACTTACCCGTTCTTCTGCCTCAGTTATTCTGCTATTGATCCCATCTAGAGTATTTTTAATTTCACTTGTTGTGTTGTTCATCATTGCTTGTTTCATGTTTAGTTCTTCTAGGTCCTTTTTAACTGTTTCTTGCATTTTGTGTATTGTATTTCCAAGATTTTGGATCATGTTTACTATCATTATTCTGAATTCTTTTTCAGGTGGACTGCCTATTTCCTCTTCATTTGTTAGGTCTGGTGTGTTTTTATCTTGCTCCTTCACCTGCTGCGTGTTTTTCTGTCTTCTCAGTTTGCTTATCTTACTGTGTTTAGGGTCTCCTTTTTGCAGGCTGCAGGTTTGTAGTTCCCGTTGTTTTTGGTGTCTGTCCCCATTGGCTAAGGTTGGTTCAGTGGGTTGTGTAGGCTTCTTGGTGGAGGGTACTAGTGCCTGTGTTCTGGTGGATGAGGCTCGATGTTGTCTTTCTGGTGAGCAGGTCCACGTCTGGTGGTGTGTTTTGGGGTGTCTGTGGACTTTTATGATTTTAGGTAACCTCTCTGCTAATGGGTAGCGTTGTGTTCCTGTCTTGCTAGTTGTTTGGCATAGGGTGTCCAGCACTGTAGCTTGCTGGTCATTAAATGAAGCTGGGTGCTGGTGTTGAGCTGGAGATCTCTGTAAGAGTTTTGCCGTTTGATATTATGTGGAGCTGGGAGGTCTCTTGTGGACCAGTGTCCTGAAGTTGGCTCTCCCACCTCAGAGGCACAGCACTGAAACCTGGCTGCAGCACCAAGAACCTTTCATCCACATGGGTCAGAATAAAAAGGAGAAAAAGTAGTAAGAAAGAATTAGTAGAAAGAAAGAAAGAAAGAAAGAAAGAAAGGAAGGAGAGAGGGAGGGAGAGAGGGAGGATGGAGGGAAGGAAGGAGAGAAGGAAGGACAAAAGGAGAGAAGAGAAAGTAAAATAAAGTATGATAAAATATAATAAAGTTATTAAAATAAAAATAATTATTAAGAAAAAAAAAACAACGAACGGATAGAACCTTGGGACAAATGGTGGAAGCAAAGCTATACAGACAAAATCTCACACAGAAGCATACACGTACACACTCAGAAAAAGAGGTAAAGGGGAAAAAATCATAAATCTTGCTCTCAAAGTCCACCTCCTCAATTTGCGATGATTCTTTGTTAAAGGAGGGAAGGAAGGAAAGAAACAAAGAAAGAAAGAAGATAAAGTACAATAAAATAAAGTAAGCGAATAAAATAAAGTTATTAAAATAAAACATAATTATTAAGGAAAAAAACCAGACAGAACCCTAGGACAAGTGGTAGAAGCAAAGCTGTACAGACAGAATCTCACACAGAAGCATACACATACACACAAAAAGAGGAAAAGGGGAAAAATCATAAATCTTGCTCTCAAAGCCCACCTCCTCAATTTGGGATGATTCTTTGTCTATTCATGTATTCCACAGATGCAGGGTACATCAAGTTGATTGTGGAGCTTTAATCCGCTGCTTCTGAGGCTGCTGGGAGAGATTTCCCTTTCTCTTCTTTGTTCTCACAGCTCCTGGGTCTCAGCTTCGGATTTGGCCCCGCCTCTGCTTGTAGGTCTCCGGAGGGCGTCTGTTCTTCGCTCATACAGGACAGGGTTAAAGGAGCAGCCGCTTCGGGGACTCTAGCTCACTCAGGCTGGGGGGAGGGAGGGGCACGGAGTGCAGGGCAAGCCTGTGGCGGCAGAGGGCGGCGTGATAATGCACCGCCCCGAGGCGCGCTGTGCGCTCTCCCGGGGAAGCCGTCCCTGGATGCCGGGACCCTGGCAGTGGCGGGCTGCACAGGCTCCCTGGAAGGGGGCGTGGACAGTGACCTGCACTTGCACACAGGCCTCTGGGCAGCGGCAGCAGCAGCGCCAGCATCCCACGCCCATCTCTGGGGTCCGTGCTTTCAGCCACGGCTCGCGCCGTCTCTGGAGCTCCCTTAAGCAGCGCTCTTAATCCCCTTTCCTCGCGCACCAGGAAACAAAGAGGGAAGAAAAAGTCTCTTGCCTCTCTGGCAGGTCCAGACTTTTTCCCGGACTGCCTCCGGCTAGCTGTGGCACATTAGCCCCTTCACGCCGTGTTCACGCCACCAACCCCAGTCCTCTCCCTGCGCTCCTACCGAAGCCCGAGCCTCAGCTCCCAGCCGGGCGAGCACACGAGCCTCTTGGGCTGGTGACTGCCGGTCGGCACCAATCCTCTGTGCGGGAATCTCTCTGCTTTGCCCTCCGCACCCCTGTTGCTGTGCTCTCCTCCGTGACCCAGAGGCTTTCCCCCTCCGCCATCTGCAGTCTCCGCCCACGACGGGGCTTCCTAGTGTGTGGAAACATTTCCTCCTTCACAGCTCCTTCCCACTGGTGCAGGTCCCGTCCCTATCCTTTTGTCTCTGTTTATTCTGTTTTCTTTTGCCCTACCCAGGTACGTGGGGAGTTTCTTGCCTTTTGGGAGGTCTGAGTTCTTCTGCCAGCGTTCAGTAGGTGTTCTGTAGGAGTTGTTCCACGTGTAGATGTATTTCTGATGTATCTGTGGGGAGGAAGGTGATCTCCACGTCTTACTCTTCCGCCATCTTCCCCGGAAGTCTGTTGGAAGAGTTTTAATCACAGTTTCAATTTCAGTGCTTGTGATCACTCAGTTTACATTTTCTATTTCTTCCTGATTCAGTCTTGGCAGGTTGTGCATTTCTAAGAATTTGTCCATTTCTTCCAGGTTGTCCATTTTATTGGCATAGAGTTGCTTGTTATTTTATTTTTTATTTAACAAATTTAATCAGTTATACATATACATATGTTCCCATATCCCCTCCCATTTGCGTCTCCCTCCCGCCCTCCCTATCCCACCCCTCCAGGCGGTCACAAAGCACCGAGCTGATCTCTCTGTGCTATGCGGCTGCTTCCCACTAGCTATCTACCTTATGTTTGGTAGTGTATATATGTCCATGCCGCTCTTTCGCTTTGTCACAGCTTACCCTTCCCCCTCCCCATATCCTCAAGTCCATTCTCTAGTAGATCTGTGTCTTTATTCCTGTCTTACCCCTATGTTCTTCATGACATTTTTTTTCTTAAATTCCATATATATGTGTCAGCATACAGTATTTGTCTTTCTCTTTCTGACTTACTTCACTCTGTATGACAGACTCTAGGTCCATCCACCTCATTACAAATAGCTCAATTTCGTTTCTTTTTATGGCTGAGTAATATTCCATTGTATATATGTGCCACATCTTTATCCATTCATCCGATGATGGACACTTCGGTTGTTTCCATCTCTGGGCTATTGTGAATAGGGCTGCTATGAACATTTTGGTACATGACTCTTTTTGAATTATGGTTTTCTCAGGGTATATGCCCAGTAGTGGGATTGCTGGGTCATATGGTAGTTCTATTTGTAGTTTTTTAAGGAACCTCCATACCGTTCTCCATAGTGGCTGTACCAATTCACATTCCCACCAGCAGTGCAAGAGTGTTCCCTTTTTTCCACACCCTCTCCAGCATTTATTGTTTCTAGATTTGTTGATGATGGCCATTCTGACTGGTGTGAGATGATATCTCGTTGTAGTTTTGATTTGCATTTCTCTAATGAGTAAAGGTGTTGAGCATCCTTTCATGTGTTTGTTGGCAGTCTGTATATCTTCTGTGGAGAAATGTCTGTTTAGGTCTTCTGCCCATTTTTGGATTGGGTTGTTTGTTTTTTTGTTATTGAGCTGCATGAGCTGCTTATAAATTTTGGAGATTAATCCTTTGTCAGTTGCTTCATTTGCAAATATTTTCTCCCATTCTGAGGGTTGTCTTTTGGTCTTGTTTATGGTTTCCTTTGCTGTGCAAAAGCTTTTAAGTTTCATTAGGTCCCATGTGTTTATTTTTGTCTTCATTTCCATTACCCTAGGAGGTGGGTCAAAAAGGATCTTGCTGTGATTTATGTCATAGAGTGTTCTGCCTATGTTTTCCTCTAAGAGTTTGATAGTGTCTGGCCTTACATGGTCTTTAATCCATTTTGAGGTTATTTTTGTGTATGGTGTTAGGGAGTGATCTAATCTCATACTTTTACATGTCCCTGTCCAGTTTTCCCAGCACCACTTATTGAAGAGACTGTCCTTTCTCCACTGTACATTCCTGCCTCCTTTATCAAAGATAAGGTGACCATATGTGCGTGGGTTTATCTTTGGGCTTTCTGTCGTGTTCCATTGATCTATCTTTCTGTTTTTGTGCCAGTACGACAGTGTCTTGATTACTGTAGCTTTGTAGTATAGTCTGAAGTCAGGGAGCCTGATTCCTCCAGCTCCATTTTTCGTTCTCAAGATTGCTTTGGCTATTCGGGGTCTTTTGTGTTTCCATACAAATTGTGAAATGTTTTGTTCTAGTTCTGTGAAAAATGCCAGTGGTAGTTTGATAGGGATTGCATTGAATCTGTAGATTGCTTTGGTTAGTAGAGTCATTTTCACAATGTTGATTCTTCCAATCCAAGAACATGGTACATCTCCCCATCTATTTGGATCATCTTTAATTTCTTTCATCAGTGTCTTATAATTTTCTGCATACAGGTCTTTTGTCTCCTTAGGTAGGTTTATTCCTAGATATTTTATTCTTTTTGTTGCAATGGTAAATGGGAGTGTTTCCTTGATTTCACGTTCAGATTTTTCATCATTAGTATATAGGAATGCCAGAGATTTCTGTGCATTAGTTTTGTATCCTGCTACTTTACCAAATTCATTGATTAGCTCTCGTAGTTTTCTGGTAGCATCTTTAGGATTCTCTATGTATAGTATCATGTCATCTGCAAACAGTGACAGCTTTACTTCTTCTTTTCCAATTCGGATTCCTTTTATTTCCTTTTCTTCTCTGATTGCTGTGGCTACAACTTCCAAAACTATGTTGAATAAGAGTGGTGAGAGTGGGCAACCTTGTCTTGTTCCTGATCTTAGTGGAAATGTTTTTAGTTTTTCACCATTGAGGACGATGCTGGCTGTGGGTTTGTCATATATGGCCTTTATTATGTTGAGGAAAGTTCCCTCTATGCATACTTTCTGCAGGGGTTTTATTATAAATGGGTGTTGAATTTTGTCGAAAGCTTTCTCTGCATCTATTGAGATGATCATATGGTTTATCTCCTTCAATTTGTTAATATGGTGTATCACGTTGATTGGTTTGCGTATATTGAAGAATCCTTGCATTCCTGGAATAAACCCCACTTGATCATGGTGTATGATCCTTTTAATGCGTTGTTGGATTCTGTTTGCTAGTATTTTGTTGAGGATTTTTGCATCTATGTTCATCAGTGATATTGGCCTGTAGTTTTCTTTCTTTGTGACATCCTTGTCTGGCTTTCGTATCAAGGTGATGGTGGCCTCGTAGAATGAGTTTGGGAGTGTTCCTCCCTCTGCTATATTTTGGAAGAGTTTGAGAAGGATGGGTGTTAGCTGTTCTCTAAATGCTTGATAGAATTCGCCTGTGAAGCCATCTGGTCCAGGGCTTTTGTTTGTTGGAAGATTTTTTATCACAGTTTCAATTTCAGTGCTTGTGATTGGTCTGTTCATATTTTCTATTTCTTCCTGATTCAGTCTTGGCAGGTTGTGCATTTCTAAGAATTTGTCCATTTCTTCCAGGTTGTCTATTTTATTGGCATAGAGTTGCTTGTAATAATCTCTCATGATCTTTTGTATTTCTGCAGTGTCAGTTGTTACTTCTCCTTTTTCATTTCTAATTCTATTGATTTGAGTCTTCTCCCTTTTTTTCTTGATGAGTCTGGCTAATGGTTTATCAATTTTGTTTATCTTCTCAAAGAACCAGCTTTTAGTTTTACTGATCTTTGTTTCGTTTCCTTCATTGCTTTTTAATTTATTTCTGGTCTGATTTTTATGATTTCTTTCCTTCTGCTAACTTTGGGGTGTTTTTGTTCTTCTTTCTCTAATTGCTTTAGGTGCAAGGTTAGGTTGTTTATTCGAAATGTTTCCGGTTTCTAAGGTGGGATAGTATTGGTATAAACTTGCCTCTTAGAACTGCTTTTGCTGCATCCCATAGGTTTTGGGTCATCATGGGTCCATTATCATTTGTTTGTAGGTATTTTTTAATTTCCTCTTTGATTTCTTCAGTGATCTCTTCGTTATTAAATAGTGTATTGTTTAGCCTCCATGTGTTTGTATTGTTTACAGATCTTTTCCTGTACTTGATATCTAGTCTCACAGTGTTCTGGTCGGAAAAGGTACTTGATACAATTTCAATTTTCTTAAATTTACCAAGGCTTGATTTGTGACCCAAGATATGATCTGTCCTGGAGAATGTTCCATGAGCATTTGAGAAAAATGTGTATTCTGTTGTTTTTGGATGGAATGTCCTATAAATATCAATTAAGTCCATCCTGTTTAATGTATCATTTAACGCTTGTGTTTGGTCTTTTGTTTTCATTTTGGATCATCTGTCCATTGGTGAAAGTGGGGTGTTAAAGTGCACTAGTATGAATGTGTTTCTGTCGATTTCCACTTTTATGGCTGTTAGTATTTGCCTTATGTATTGAGGTGCTCCTATGTTGGGTCCATAAATATTTACAATTGTTATATCTTCTTCTTGGATCGATCCCTTGATCATTATGTAGTGTCCTTCTTTGTCTCTTCTAATAGTCTTTATTTTAAAGTCTATTTTGTCTGATATGAAAATTGCTACTCCAGCTTTCTTTTGGTTTCCATTTGCATGGAATATCTTTTTCCATCCCCTTACTTTCACTCTGTAGGTGTCTCTAGGTCTGAAGTGGGTCTGCTGTAGACAGCACATCTTTGGGCCTTTTTTTTGTATCCATTCAGCCAGTCTGTGTCTTTTGGTGGGAGCATTTAATACATTTACATTTAAGGCAATTATCAATATGTATGTTCCTATTCCCATTTTCCTAATTGTTTTGGGTTCGTTATTGTAGGTCTTTTCCTTCTGTCGTGTTTCTTGCCTAGAGAAATTCCTTTAGCATTTGTTGTAAAGCTGGTTTGGTGGTGCTGAACTCTCTCAGCTTTTGCTTGTCTGTAAACATTTTAATTTCTCCATCAAATCTGAATGAGATCCTTGCTGCGTAGAGTAATCTTGGTTGCAGGTTTTTCTCCTTCATCAGTTTAAATATGTCCTGCCAGTCCCTTCTGGCTTGCAGAGTGTCTGCTGAAAGATCAGCTGTTAACCTTTTGGGGATTCCCTTGTGTGTTATTTGTTGTTTTTCCCTTGCTGCTTTTAATATGTTTTCTTTTATTTAATTTTTGACAGTTTGATTAATATGTGTCTTGGCGTATTTCTCCTTGGATTTATCCTGTATGGGACTCTCTGTGCCTCCTGGACTTGATTAACTATTTCCTTTCCCATATTAGGGAAGTTTTCAACTAGAATCCCTTCAAATATTTTCCCAGTCCCTTTCTTTTTGTCTTCTTCTTCTGGAACCCCTATAATTCGAATGTTGGTGGGTTTAATCTTGTCCCAGAGGTCTCTGAGACTGTCTTCAGTTCTATTCATTCTTTTCTCTTTCTTCTGCTCTGCATTAGTTATTTCCACTATTTTATCTTCCACGTCACTTACCCGTTCTTCTGCCTCAGTTATTCTGCTATTGATCCCATCTAGAGTATTTTTAATTTCACTTGTTGTGTTGTTCATCATTGCTTGTTTCATGTTTAGTTCTTCTAGGTCCTTTTTAACTGTTTCTTGCATTTTGTGTATTGTATTTCCAAGATTTTGGATCATGTTTACTATCATTATTCTGAATTCTTTTTCAGGTGGACTGCCTATTTCCTCTTCATTTGTTAGGTCTGGTGTGTTTTTATCTTGCTCCTTCACCTGCTGCGTGTTTTTCTGTCTTCTCAGTTTGCTTATCTTACTGTGTTTAGGGTCTCCTTTTTGCAGGCTGCAGGTTTGTAGTTCCCGTTGTTTTTGGTGTCTGTCCCCATTGGCTAAGGTTGGTTCAGTGGGTTGTGTAGGCTTCTTGGTGGAGGGTACTAGTGCCTGTGTTCTGGTGGATGAGGCTCGATGTTGTCTTTCTGGTGAGCAGGTCCACGTCTGGTGGTGTGTTTTGGGGTGTCTGTGGACTTTTATGATTTTAGGTAGCCTCTCTGCTAATGGGTAGCGTTGTGTTCCTGTCTTGCTAGTTGTTTGGCATAGGGTGTCCAGCACTGTAGCTTGCTGGTCATTAAATGAAGCTGGGTGCTGGTGTTGAGCTGGAGATCTCTGTAAGAGTTTTGCCGTTTGATATTATGTGGAGCTGGGAGGTCTCTTGTGGACCAGTGTCCTGAAGTTGGCTCTCCCACCTCAGAGGCACAGCACTGAAACCTGGCTGCAGCACCAAGAACCTTTCATCCACATGGGTCAGAATAAAAAGGAGAAAAAGTAGTAAGAAAGAATTAGTAGAAAGAAAGAAAGAAAGAAAGAAAGAAAGGAAGGAGAGAGGGAGGGAGAGAGGGAGGATGGAGGGAAGGAAGGAGAGAAGGAAGGACAAAAGGAGAGAAGAGAAAGTAAAATAAAGTATGATAAAATATAATAAAGTTATTAAAATAAAAATAATTATTAAGAAAAAAAAACAACGAACGGATAGAACCTTGGGACAAATGGTGGAAGCAAAGCTATACAGACAAAATCTCACACAGAAGCATACACGTACACACTCAGAAAAAGAGGTAAAGGGGAAAAAATCATAAATCTTGCTCTCAAAGTCCACCTCCTCAATTTGCGATGATTCTTTGTTAAAGGAGGGAAGGAAGGAAAGAAACAAAGAAAGAAAGAAGATAAAGTACAATAAAATAAAGTAAGCGAATAAAATAAAGTTATTAAAATAAAACATAATTATTAAGGAAAAAAACCAGACAGAACCCTAGGACAAGTGGTAGAAGCAAAGCTGTACAGACAGAATCTCACACAGAAGCATACACATACACACAAAAAGAGGAAAAGGGGAAAAATCATAAATCTTGCTCTCAAAGCCCACCTCCTCAATTTGGGATGATTCTTTGTCTATTCATGTATTCCACAGATGCAGGGTACATCAAGTTGATTGTGGAGCTTTAATCCGCTGCTTCTGAGGCTGCTGGGAGAGATTTCCCTTTCTCTTCTTTGTTCTCACAGCTCCTGGGTCTCAGCTTCGGATTTGGCCCCGCCTCTGCTTGTAGGTCTCCGGAGGGCGTCTGTTCTTCGCTCATACAGGACAGGGTTAAAGGAGCAGCCGCTTCGGGGACTCTAGCTCACTCAGGCTGGGGGGAGGGAGGGGCACGGAGTGCAGGGCAAGCCTGTGGCGGCAGAGGGCGGCGTGATAATGCACCGCCCCGAGGCGCGCTGTGCGCTCTCCCGGGGAAGCCGTCCCTGGATGCCGGGACCCTGGCAGTGGCGGGCTGCACAGGCTCCCTGGAAGGGGGCGTGGACAGTGACCTGCACTTGCACACAGGCCTCTGGGCAGCGGCAGCAGCAGCGCCAGCATCCCACGCCCATCTCTGGGGTCCGTGCTTTCAGCCACGGCTCGCGCCGTCTCTGGAGCTCCCTTAAGCAGCGCTCTTAATCCCCTTTCCTCGCGCACCAGGAAACAAAGAGGGAAGAAAAAGTCTCTTGCCTCTCTGGCAGGTCCAGACTTTTTCCCGGACTGCCTCCGGCTAGCTGTGGCACATTAGCCCCTTCACGCCGTGTTCACGCCACCAACCCCAGTCCTCTCCCTGCGCTCCTACCGAAGCCCGAGCCTCAGCTCCCAGCCGGGCGAGCACACGAGCCTCTTGGGCTGGTGACTGCCGGTCGGCACCAATCCTCTGTGCGGGAATCTCTCTGCTTTGCCCTCCGCACCCCTGTTGCTGTGCTCTCCTCCGTGACCCAGAGGCTTTCCCCCTCCGCCATCTGCAGTCTCCGCCCACGACGGGGCTTCCTAGTGTGTGGAAACATTTCCTCCTTCACAGCTCCTTCCCACTGGTGCAGGTCCCGTCCCTATCCTTTTGTCTCTGTTTATTCTGTTTTCTTTTGCCCTACCCAGGTACGTGGGGAGTTTCTTGCCTTTTGGGAGGTCTGAGTTCTTCTGCCAGCGTTCAGTAGGTGTTCTGTAGGAGTTGTTCCACGTGTAGATGTATTTCTGATGTATCTGTGGGGAGGAAGGTGATCTCCACGTCTTACTCTTCCGCCATCTTCCCCGGAAGTCTGTTGGAAGAGTTTTAATCACAGTTTCAATTTCAGTGCTTGTGATCACTCAGTTTACATTTTCTATTTCTTCCTGATTCAGTCTTGGCAGGTTGTGCATTTCTAAGAATTTGTCCATTTCTTCCAGGTTGTCCATTTTATTGGCATAGAGTTGCTTGTTATTTTATTTTTTATTTAACAAATTTAATCAGTTATACATATACATATGTTCCCATATCCCCTCCCATTTGCGTCTCCCTCCCGCCCTCCCTATCCCACCCCTCCAGGCGGTCACAAAGCACCGAGCTGATCTCTCTGTGCTATGCGGCTGCTTCCCACTAGCTATCTACCTTATGTTTGGTAGTGTATATATGTCCATGCCGCTCTTTCGCTTTGTCACAGCTTACCCTTCCCCCTCCCCATATCCTCAAGTCCATTCTCTAGTAGATCTGTGTCTTTATTCCTGTCTTACCCCTATGTTCTTCATGACATTTTTTTTCTTAAATTCCATATATATGTGTCAGCATACAGTATTTGTCTTTCTCTTTCTGACTTACTTCACTCTGTATGACAGACTCTAGGTCCATCCACCTCATTACAAATAGCTCAATTTCGTTTCTTTTTATGGCTGAGTAATATTCCATTGTATATATGTGCCACATCTTTATCCATTCATCCGATGATGGACACTTCGGTTGTTTCCATCTCTGGGCTATTGTGAATAGGGCTGCTATGAACATTTTGGTACATGACTCTTTTTGAATTATGGTTTTCTCAGGGTATATGCCCAGTAGTGGGATTGCTGGGTCATATGGTAGTTCTATTTGTAGTTTTTTAAGGAACCTCCATACCGTTCTCCATAGTGGCTGTACCAATTCACATTCCCACCAGCAGTGCAAGAGTGTTCCCTTTTTTCCACACCCTCTCCAGCATTTATTGTTTCTAGATTTGTTGATGATGGCCATTCTGACTGGTGTGAGATGATATCTCGTTGTAGTTTTGATTTGCATTTCTCTAATGAGTAAAGGTGTTGAGCATCCTTTCATGTGTTTGTTGGCAGTCTGTATATCTTCTGTGGAGAAATGTCTGTTTAGGTCTTCTGCCCATTTTTGGATTGGGTTGTTTGTTTTTTTGTTATTGAGCTGCATGAGCTGCTTATAAATTTTGGAGATTAATCCTTTGTCAGTTGCTTCATTTGCAAATATTTTCTCCCATTCTGAGGGTTGTCTTTTGGTCTTGTTTATGGTTTCCTTTGCTGTGCAAAAGCTTTTAAGTTTCATTAGGTCCCATGTGTTTATTTTTGTCTTCATTTCCATTACCCTAGGAGGTGGGTCAAAAAGGATCTTGCTGTGATTTATGTCATAGAGGTTCTGCCTATGTTTTCCTCTAAGAGTTTGATAGTGTCTGGCCTTACATGGTCTTTAATCCATTTTGAGGTTATTTTTGTGTATGGTGTTAGGGAGTGATCTAATCTCATACTTTTACATGTCCCTGTCCAGTTTTCCCAGCACCACTTATTGAAGAGACTGTCCTTTCTCCACTGTACATTCCTGCCTCCTTTATCAAAGATAAGGTGACCATATGTGCGTGGGTTTATCTTTGGGCTTTCTGTCGTGTTCCATTGATCTATCTTTCTGTTTTTGTGCCAGTACGACAGTGTCTTGATTACTGTAGCTTTGTAGTATAGTCTGAAGTCAGGGAGCCTGATTCCTCCAGCTCCATTTTTCGTTCTCAAGATTGCTTTGGCTATTCGGGGTCTTTTGTGTTTCCATACAAATTGTGAAATGTTTTGTTCTAGTTCTGTGAAAAATGCCAGTGGTAGTTTGATAGGGATTGCATTGAATCTGTAGATTGCTTTGGTTAGTAGAGTCATTTTCACAATGTTGATTCTTCCAATCCAAGAACATGGTACATCTCCCCATCTATTTGGATCATCTTTAATTTCTTTCATCAGTGTCTTATAATTTTCTGCATACAGGTCTTTTGTCTCCTTAGGTAGGTTTATTCCTAGATATTTTATTCTTTTTGTTGCAATGGTAAATGGGAGTGTTTCCTTGATTTCACGTTCAGATTTTTCATCATTAGTATATAGGAATGCCAGAGATTTCTGTGCATTAGTTTTGTATCCTGCTACTTTACCAAATTCATTGATTAGCTCTCGTAGTTTTCTGGTAGCATCTTTAGGATTCTCTATGTATAGTATCATGTCATCTGCAAACAGTGACAGCTTTACTTCTTCTTTTCCAATTCGGATTCCTTTTATTTCCTTTTCTTCTCTGATTGCTGTGGCTACAACTTCCAAAACTATGTTGAATAAGAGTGGTGAGAGTGGGCAACCTTGTCTTGTTCCTGATCTTAGTGGAAATGTTTTTAGTTTTTCACCATTGAGGACGATGCTGGCTGTGGGTTTGTCATATATGGCCTTTATTATGTTGAGGAAAGTTCCCTCTATGCATACTTTCTGCAGGGGTTTTATTATAAATGGGTGTTGAATTTTGTCGAAAGCTTTCTCTGCATCTATTGAGATGATCATATGGTTTATCTCCTTCAATTTGTTAATATGGTGTATCACGTTGATTGGTTTGCGTATATTGAAGAATCCTTGCATTCCTGGAATAAACCCCACTTGATCATGGTGTATGATCCTTTTAATGCGTTGTTGGATTCTGTTTGCTAGTATTTTGTTGAGGATTTTTGCATCTATGTTCATCAGTGATATTGGCCTGTAGTTTTCTTTCTTTGTGACATCCTTGTCTGGCTTTCGTATCAAGGTGATGGTGGCCTCGTAGAATGAGTTTGGGAGTGTTCCTCCCTCTGCTATATTTTGGAAGAGTTTGAGAAGGATGGGTGTTAGCTGTTCTCTAAATGCTTGATAGAATTCGCCTGTGAAGCCATCTGGTCCAGGGCTTTTGTTTGTTGGAAGATTTTTTATCACAGTTTCAATTTCAGTGCTTGTGATTGGTCTGTTCATATTTTCTATTTCTTCCTGATTCAGTCTTGGCAGGTTGTGCATTTCTAAGAATTTGTCCATTTCTTCCAGGTTGTCTATTTTATTGGCATAGAGTTGCTTGTAATAATCTCTCATGATCTTTTGTATTTCTGCAGTGTCAGTTGTTACTTCTCCTTTTTCATTTCTAATTCTATTGATTTGAGTCTTCTCCCTTTTTTTCTTGATGAGTCTGGCTAATGGTTTATCAATTTTGTTTATCTTCTCAAAGAACCAGCTTTTAGTTTTACTGATCTTTGTTTCGTTTCCTTCATTGCTTTTTAATTTATTTCTGGTCTGATTTTTATGATTTCTTTCCTTCTGCTAACTTTGGGGTGTTTTTGTTCTTCTTTCTCTAATTGCTTTAGGTGCAAGGTTAGGTTGTTTATTCGAAATGTTTCCGGTTTCTAAGGTGGGATAGTATTGGTATAAACTTGCCTCTTAGAACTGCTTTTGCTGCATCCCATAGGTTTTGGGTCATCATGGGTCCATTATCATTTGTTTGTAGGTATTTTTTAATTTCCTCTTTGATTTCTTCAGTGATCTCTTCGTTATTAAATAGTGTATTGTTTAGCCTCCATGTGTTTGTATTGTTTACAGATCTTTTCCTGTACTTGATATCTAGTCTCACAGTGTTCTGGTCGGAAAAGGTACTTGATACAATTTCAATTTTCTTAAATTTACCAAGGCTTGATTTGTGACCCAAGATATGATCTGTCCTGGAGAATGTTCCATGAGCATTTGAGAAAAATGTGTATTCTGTTGTTTTTGGATGGAATGTCCTATAAATATCAATTAAGTCCATCCTGTTTAATGTATCATTTAACGCTTGTGTTTGGTCTTTTGTTTTCATTTTGGATCATCTGTCCATTGGTGAAAGTGGGGTGTTAAAGTGCACTAGTATGAATGTGTTTCTGTCGATTTCCACTTTTATGGCTGTTAGTATTTGCCTTATGTATTGAGGTGCTCCTATGTTGGGTCCATAAATATTTACAATTGTTATATCTTCTTCTTGGATCGATCCCTTGATCATTATGTAGTGTCCTTCTTTGTCTCTTCTAATAGTCTTTATTTTAAAGTCTATTTTGTCTGATATGAAAATTGCTACTCCAGCTTTCTTTTGGTTTCCATTTGCATGGAATATCTTTTTCCATCCCCTTACTTTCACTCTGTAGGTGTCTCTAGGTCTGAAGTGGGTCTGCTGTAGACAGCACATCTTTGGGCCTTTTTTTTGTATCCATTCAGCCAGTCTGTGTCTTTTGGTGGGAGCATTTAATACATTTACATTTAAGGCAATTATCAATATGTATGTTCCTATTCCCATTTTCCTAATTGTTTTGGGTTCGTTATTGTAGGTCTTTTCCTTCTGTCGTGTTTCTTGCCTAGAGAAATTCCTTTAGCATTTGTTGTAAAGCTGGTTTGGTGGTGCTGAACTCTCTCAGCTTTTGCTTGTCTGTAAACATTTTAATTTCTCCATCAAATCTGAATGAGATCCTTGCTGCGTAGAGTAATCTTGGTTGCAGGTTTTTCTCCTTCATCAGTTTAAATATGTCCTGCCAGTCCCTTCTGGCTTGCAGAGTGTCTGCTGAAAGATCAGCTGTTAACCTTTTGGGGATTCCCTTGTGTGTTATTTGTTGTTTTTCCCTTGCTGCTTTTAATATGTTTTCTTTTATTTAATTTTTGACAGTTTGATTAATATGTGTCTTGGCGTATTTCTCCTTGGATTTATCCTGTATGGGACTCTCTGTGCCTCCTGGACTTGATTAACTATTTCCTTTCCCATATTAGGGAAGTTTTCAACTAGAATCCCTTCAAATATTTTCCCAGTCCCTTTCTTTTTGTCTTCTTCTTCTGGAACCCCTATAATTCGAATGTTGGTGGGTTTAATCTTGTCCCAGAGGTCTCTGAGACTGTCTTCAGTTCTATTCATTCTTTTTTCTTTCTTCTGCTCTGCATTAGTTATTTCCACTATTTTATCTTCCACGTCACTTACCCGTTCTTCTGCCTCAGTTATTCTGCTATTGATCCCATCTAGAGTATTTTTAATTTCACTTGTTGTGTTGTTCATCATTGCTTGTTTCATGTTTAGTTCTTCTAGGTCCTTTTTAACTGTTTCTTGCATTTTGTGTATTGTATTTCCAAGATTTTGGATCATGTTTACTATCATTATTCTGAATTCTTTTTCAGGTGGACTGCCTATTTCCTCTTCATTTGTTAGGTCTGGTGTGTTTTTATCTTGCTCCTTCACCTGCTGCGTGTTTTTCTGTCTTCTCAGTTTGCTTATCTTACTGTGTTTAGGGTCTCCTTTTTGCAGGCTGCAGGTTTGTAGTTCCCGTTGTTTTTGGTGTCTGTCCCCATTGGCTAAGGTTGGTTCAGTGGGTTGTGTAGGCTTCTTGGTGGAGGGTACTAGTGCCTGTGTTCTGGTGGATGAGGCTCGATGTTGTCTTTCTGGTGAGCAGGTCCACGTCTGGTGGTGTGTTTTGGGGTGTCTGTGGACTTTTATGATTTTAGGTAGCCTCTCTGCTAATGGGTAGCGTTGTGTTCCTGTCTTGCTAGTTGTTTGGCATAGGGTGTCCAGCACTGTAGCTTGCTGGTCATTAAATGAAGCTGGGTGCTGGTGTTGAGCTGGAGATCTCTGTAAGAGTTTTGCCGTTTGATATTATGTGGAGCTGGGAGGTCTCTTGTGGACCAGTGTCCTGAAGTTGGCTCTCCCACCTCAGAGGCACAGCACTGAAACCTGGCTGCAGCACCAAGAACCTTTCATCCACATGGGTCAGAATAAAAAGGAGAAAAAGTAGTAAGAAAGAATTAGTAGAAAGAAAGAAAGAAAGAAAGAAAGAAAGGAAGGAGAGAGGGAGGGAGAGAGGGAGGATGGAGGGAAGGAAGGAGAGAAGGAAGGACAAAAGGAGAGAAGAGAAAGTAAAATAAAGTATGATAAAATATAATAAAGTTATTAAAATAAAAATAATTATTAAGAAAAAAAAACAACGAACGGATAGAACCTTGGGACAAATGGTGGAAGCAAAGCTATACAGACAAAATCTCACACAGAAGCATACACGTACACACTCAGAAAAAGAGGTAAAGGGGAAAAAATCATAAATCTTGCTCTCAAAGTCCACCTCCTCAATTTGCGATGATTCTTTGTTAAAGGAGGGAAGGAAGGAAAGAAACAAAGAAAGAAAGAAGATAAAGTACAATAAAATAAAGTAAGCGAATAAAATAAAGTTATTAAAATAAAACATAATTATTAAGGAAAAAAACCAGACAGAACCCTAGGACAAGTGGTAGAAGCAAAGCTGTACAGACAGAATCTCACACAGAAGCATACACATACACACAAAAAGAGGAAAAGGGGAAAAATCATAAATCTTGCTCTCAAAGCCCACCTCCTCAATTTGGGATGATTCTTTGTCTATTCATGTATTCCACAGATGCAGGGTACATCAAGTTGATTGTGGAGCTTTAATCCGCTGCTTCTGAGGCTGCTGGGAGAGATTTCCCTTTCTCTTCTTTGTTCTCACAGCTCCTGGGTCTCAGCTTCGGATTTGGCCCCGCCTCTGCTTGTAGGTCTCCGGAGGGCGTCTGTTCTTCGCTCATACAGGACAGGGTTAAAGGAGCAGCCGCTTCGGGGACTCTAGCTCACTCAGGCTGGGGGGAGGGAGGGGCACGGAGTGCAGGGCAAGCCTGTGGCGGCAGAGGGCGGCGTGATAATGCACCGCCCCGAGGCGCGCTGTGCGCTCTCCCGGGGAAGCCGTCCCTGGATGCCGGGACCCTGGCAGTGGCGGGCTGCACAGGCTCCCTGGAAGGGGGCGTGGACAGTGACCTGCACTTGCACACAGGCCTCTGGGCAGCGGCAGCAGCAGCGCCAGCATCCCACGCCCATCTCTGGGGTCCGTGCTTTCAGCCACGGCTCGCGCCGTCTCTGGAGCTCCCTTAAGCAGCGCTCTTAATCCCCTTTCCTCGCGCACCAGGAAACAAAGAGGGAAGAAAAAGTCTCTTGCCTCTCTGGCAGGTCCAGACTTTTTCCCGGACTGCCTCCGGCTAGCTGTGGCACATTAGCCCCTTCACGCCGTGTTCACGCCACCAACCCCAGTCCTCTCCCTGCGCTCCTACCGAAGCCCGAGCCTCAGCTCCCAGCCGGGCGAGCACACGAGCCTCTTGGGCTGGTGACTGCCGGTCGGCACCAATCCTCTGTGCGGGAATCTCTCTGCTTTGCCCTCCGCACCCCTGTTGCTGTGCTCTCCTCCGTGACCCAGAGGCTTTCCCCCTCCGCCATCTGCAGTCTCCGCCCACGACGGGGCTTCCTAGTGTGTGGAAACATTTCCTCCTTCACAGCTCCTTCCCACTGGTGCAGGTCCCGTCCCTATCCTTTTGTCTCTGTTTATTCTGTTTTCTTTTGCCCTACCCAGGTACGTGGGGAGTTTCTTGCCTTTTGGGAGGTCTGAGTTCTTCTGCCAGCGTTCAGTAGGTGTTCTGTAGGAGTTGTTCCACGTGTAGATGTATTTCTGATGTATCTGTGGGGAGGAAGGTGATCTCCACGTCTTACTCTTCCGCCATCTTCCCCGGAAGTCTGTTGGAAGAGTTTTAATCACAGTTTCAATTTCAGTGCTTGTGATCACTCAGTTTACATTTTCTATTTCTTCCTGATTCAGTCTTGGCAGGTTGTGCATTTCTAAGAATTTGTCCATTTCTTCCAGGTTGTCCATTTTATTGGCATAGAGTTGCTTGTTATTTTATTTTTTATTTAACAAATTTAATCAGTTATACATATACATATGTTCCCATATCCCCTCCCATTTGCGTCTCCCTCCCGCCCTCCCTATCCCACCCCTCCAGGCGGTCACAAAGCACCGAGCTGATCTCTCTGTGCTATGCGGCTGCTTCCCACTAGCTATCTACCTTATGTTTGGTAGTGTATATATGTCCATGCCGCTCTTTCGCTTTGTCACAGCTTACCCTTCCCCCTCCCCATATCCTCAAGTCCATTCTCTAGTAGATCTGTGTCTTTATTCCTGTCTTACCCCTATGTTCTTCATGACATTTTTTTTCTTAAATTCCATATATATGTGTCAGCATACAGTATTTGTCTTTCTCTTTCTGACTTACTTCACTCTGTATGACAGACTCTAGGTCCATCCACCTCATTACAAATAGCTCAATTTCGTTTCTTTTTATGGCTGAGTAATATTCCATTGTATATATGTGCCACATCTTTATCCATTCATCCGATGATGGACACTTCGGTTGTTTCCATCTCTGGGCTATTGTGAATAGGGCTGCTATGAACATTTTGGTACATGACTCTTTTTGAATTATGGTTTTCTCAGGGTATATGCCCAGTAGTGGGATTGCTGGGTCATATGGTAGTTCTATTTGTAGTTTTTTAAGGAACCTCCATACCGTTCTCCATAGTGGCTGTACCAATTCACATTCCCACCAGCAGTGCAAGAGTGTTCCCTTTTTTCCACACCCTCTCCAGCATTTATTGTTTCTAGATTTGTTGATGATGGCCATTCTGACTGGTGTGAGATGATATCTCGTTGTAGTTTTGATTTGCATTTCTCTAATGAGTAAAGGTGTTGAGCATCCTTTCATGTGTTTGTTGGCAGTCTGTATATCTTCTGTGGAGAAATGTCTGTTTAGGTCTTCTGCCCATTTTTGGATTGGGTTGTTTGTTTTTTTGTTATTGAGCTGCATGAGCTGCTTATAAATTTTGGAGATTAATCCTTTGTCAGTTGCTTCATTTGCAAATATTTTCTCCCATTCTGAGGGTTGTCTTTTGGTCTTGTTTATGGTTTCCTTTGCTGTGCAAAAGCTTTTAAGTTTCATTAGGTCCCATGTGTTTATTTTTGTCTTCATTTCCATTACCCTAGGAGGTGGGTCAAAAAGGATCTTGCTGTGATTTATGTCATAGAGTGTTCTGCCTATGTTTTCCTCTAAGAGTTTGATAGTGTCTGGCCTTACATGGTCTTTAATCCATTTTGAGGTTATTTTTGTGTATGGTGTTAGGGAGTGATCTAATCTCATACTTTTACATGTCCCTGTCCAGTTTTCCCAGCACCACTTATTGAAGAGACTGTCCTTTCTCCACTGTACATTCCTGCCTCCTTTATCAAAGATAAGGTGACCATATGTGCGTGGGTTTATCTTTGGGCTTTCTGTCGTGTTCCATTGATCTATCTTTCTGTTTTTGTGCCAGTACGACAGTGTCTTGATTACTGTAGCTTTGTAGTATAGTCTGAAGTCAGGGAGCCTGATTCCTCCAGCTCCATTTTTCGTTCTCAAGATTGCTTTGGCTATTCGGGGTCTTTTGTGTTTCCATACAAATTGTGAAATGTTTTGTTCTAGTTCTGTGAAAAATGCCAGTGGTAGTTTGATAGGGATTGCATTGAATCTGTAGATTGCTTTGGTTAGTAGAGTCATTTTCACAATGTTGATTCTTCCAATCCAAGAACATGGTACATCTCCCCATCTATTTGGATCATCTTTAATTTCTTTCATCAGTGTCTTATAATTTTCTGCATACAGGTCTTTTGTCTCCTTAGGTAGGTTTATTCCTAGATATTTTATTCTTTTTGTTGCAATGGTAAATGGGAGTGTTTCCTTGATTTCACGTTCAGATTTTTCATCATTAGTATATAGGAATGCCAGAGATTTCTGTGCATTAGTTTTGTATCCTGCTACTTTACCAAATTCATTGATTAGCTCTCGTAGTTTTCTGGTAGCATCTTTAGGATTCTCTATGTATAGTATCATGTCATCTGCAAACAGTGACAGCTTTACTTCTTCTTTTCCAATTCGGATTCCTTTTATTTCCTTTTCTTCTCTGATTGCTGTGGCTACAACTTCCAAAACTATGTTGAATAAGAGTGGTGAGAGTGGGCAACCTTGTCTTGTTCCTGATCTTAGTGGAAATGTTTTTAGTTTTTCACCATTGAGGACGATGCTGGCTGTGGGTTTGTCATATATGGCCTTTATTATGTTGAGGAAAGTTCCCTCTGTGCATACTTTCTGCAGGGGTTTTATTATAAATGGGTGTTGAATTTTGTCGAAAGCTTTCTCTGCATCTATTGAGATGATCATATGGTTTATCTCCTTCAATTTGTTAATATGGTGTATCACGTTGATTGGTTTGCGTATATTGAAGAATCCTTGCATTCCTGGAATAAACCCCACTTGATCATGGTGTATGATCCTTTTAATGCGTTGTTGGATTCTGTTTGCTAGTATTTTGTTGAGGATTTTTGCATCTATGTTCATCAGTGATATTGGCCTGTAGTTTTCTTTCTTTGTGACATCCTTGTCTGGCTTTCGTATCAAGGTGATGGTGGCCTCGTAGAATGAGTTTGGGAGTGTTCCTCCCTCTGCTATATTTTGGAAGAGTTTGAGAAGGATGGGTGTTAGCTGTTCTCTAAATGCTTGATAGAATTCGCCTGTGAAGCCATCTGGTCCAGGGCTTTTGTTTGTTGGAAGATTTTTTATCACAGTTTCAATTTCAGTGCTTGTGATTGGTCTGTTCATATTTTCTATTTCTTCCTGATTCAGTCTTGGCAGGTTGTGCATTTCTAAGAATTTGTCCATTTCTTCCAGGTTGTCTATTTTATTGGCATAGAGTTGCTTGTAATAATCTCTCATGATCTTTTGTATTTCTGCAGTGTCAGTTGTTACTTCTCCTTTTTCATTTCTAATTCTATTGATTTGAGTCTTCTCCCTTTTTTTCTTGATGAGTCTGGCTAATGGTTTATCAATTTTGTTTATCTTCTCAAAGAACCAGCTTTTAGTTTTACTGATCTTTGTTTCGTTTCCTTCATTGCTTTTTAATTTATTTCTGGTCTGATTTTTATGATTTCTTTCCTTCTGCTAACTTTGGGGTGTTTTTGTTCTTCTTTCTCTAATTGCTTTAGGTGCAAGGTTAGGTTGTTTATTCGAAATGTTTCCGGTTTCTAAGGTGGGATAGTATTGGTATAAACTTGCCTCTTAGAACTGCTTTTGCTGCATCCCATAGGTTTTGGGTCATCATGGGTCCATTATCATTTGTTTGTAGGTATTTTTTAATTTCCTCTTTGATTTCTTCAGTGATCTCTTCGTTATTAAATAGTGTATTGTTTAGCCTCCATGTGTTTGTATTGTTTACAGATCTTTTCCTGTACTTGATATCTAGTCTCACAGTGTTCTGGTCGGAAAAGGTACTTGATACAATTTCAATTTTCTTAAATTTACCAAGGCTTGATTTGTGACCCAAGATATGATCTGTCCTGGAGAATGTTCCATGAGCATTTGAGAAAAATGTGTATTCTGTTGTTTTTGGATGGAATGTCCTATAAATATCAATTAAGTCCATCCTGTTTAATGTATCATTTAACGCTTGTGTTTGGTCTTTTGTTTTCATTTTGGATCATCTGTCCATTGGTGAAAGTGGGGTGTTAAAGTGCACTAGTATGAATGTGTTACTGTCGATTTCCACTTTTATGGCTGTTAGTATTTGCCTTATGTATTGAGGTGCTCCTATGTTGGGTCCATAAATATTTACAATTGTTATATCTTCTTCTTGGATCGATCCCTTGATCATTATGTAGTGTCCTTCTTTGTCTCTTCTAATAGTCTTTATTTTAAAGTCTATTTTGTCTGATATGAAAATTGCTACTCCAGCTTTCTTTTGGTTTCCATTTGCATGGAATATCTTTTTCCATCCCCTTACTTTCACTCTGTAGGTGTCTCTAGGTCTGAAGTGGGTCTGCTGTAGACAGCACATCTTTGGGCCTTTTTTTTGTATCCATTCAGCCAGTCTGTGTCTTTTGGTGGGAGCATTTAATACATTTACATTTAAGGCAATTATCAATATGTATGTTCCTATTCCCATTTTCCTAATTGTTTTGGGTTCGTTATTGTAGGTCTTTTCCTTCTGTCGTGTTTCTTGCCTAGAGAAATTCCTTTAGCATTTGTTGTAAAGCTGGTTTGGTGGTGCTGAACTCTCTCAGCTTTTGCTTGTCTGTAAACATTTTAATTTCTCCATCAAATCTGAATGAGATCCTTGCTGCGTAGAGTAATCTTGGTTGCAGGTTTTTCTCCTTCATCAGTTTAAATATGTCCTGCCAGTCCCTTCTGGCTTGCAGAGTGTCTGCTGAAAGATCAGCTGTTAACCTTTTGGGGATTCCCTTGTGTGTTATTTGTTGTTTTTCCCTTGCTGCTTTTAATATGTTTTCTTTTATTTAATTTTTGACAGTTTGATTAATATGTGTCTTGGCGTATTTCTCCTTGGATTTATCCTGTATGGGACTCTCTGTGCCTCCTGGACTTGATTAACTATTTCCTTTCCCATATTAGGGAAGTTTTCAACTAGAATCCCTTCAAATATTTTCCCAGTCCCTTTCTTTTTGTCTTCTTCTTCTGGAACCCCTATAATTCGAATGTTGGTGGGTTTAATCTTGTCCCAGAGGTCTCTGAGACTGTCTTCAGTTCTATTCATTCTTTTTTCTTTCTTCTGCTCTGCATTAGTTATTTCCACTATTTTATCTTCCACGTCACTTACCCGTTCTTCTGCCTCAGTTATTCTGCTATTGATCCCATCTAGAGTATTTTTAATTTCACTTATTGTGTTGTTCATCATTGCTTGTTTCATGTTTAGTTCTTCTAGGTCCTTTTTAACTGTTTCTTGCATTTTGTGTATTGTATTTCCAAGATTTTGGATCATGTTTACTATCATTATTCTGAATTCTTTTTCAGGTGGACTGCCTATTTCCTCTTCATTTGTTAGGTCTGGTGTGTTTTTATCTTGCTCCTTCACCTGCTGCGTGTTTTTCTGTCTTCTCAGTTTGCTTATCTTACTGTGTTTAGGGTCTCCTTTTTGCAGGCTGCAGGTTTGTAGTTCCCGTTGTTTTTGGTGTCTGTCCCCATTGGCTAAGGTTGGTTCAGTGGGTTGTGTAGGCTTCTTGGTGGAGGGTACTAGTGCCTGTGTTCTGGTGGATGAGGCTCGATGTTGTCTTTCTGGTGAGCAGGTCCACGTCTGGTGGTGTGTTTTGGGGTGTCTGTGGACTTTTATGATTTTAGGTAGCCTCTCTGCTAATGGGTAGCGTTGTGTTCCTGTCTTGCTAGTTGTTTGGCATAGGGTGTCCAGCACTGTAGCTTGCTGGTCATTAAATGAAGCTGGGTGCTGGTGTTGAGCTGGAGATCTCTGTAAGAGTTTTGCCGTTTGATATTATGTGGAGCTGGGAGGTCTCTTGTGGACCAGTGTCCTGAAGTTGGCTCTCCCACCTCAGAGGCACAGCACTGAAACCTGGCTGCAGCACCAAGAACCTTTCATCCACATGGGTCAGAATAAAAAGGAGAAAAAGTAGTAAGAAAGAATTAGTAGAAAGAAAGAAAGAAAGAAAGAAAGAAAGGAAGGAGAGAGGGAGGGAGAGAGGGAGGATGGAGGGAAGGAAGGAGAGAAGGAAGGACAAAAGGAGAGAAGAGAAAGTAAAATAAAGTATGATAAAATATAATAAAGTTATTAAAATAAAAATAATTATTAAGAAAAAAAAACAACGAACGGATAGAACCTTGGGACAAATGGTGGAAGCAAAGCTATACAGACAAAATCTCACACAGAAGCATACACGTACACACTCAGAAAAAGAGGTAAAGGGGAAAAAATCATAAATCTTGCTCTCAAAGTCCACCTCCTCAATTTGCGATGATTCTTTGTTAAAGGAGGGAAGGAAGGAAAGAAACAAAGAAAGAAAGAAGATAAAGTACAATAAAATAAAGTAAGCGAATAAAATAAAGTTATTAAAATAAAACATAATTATTAAGGAAAAAAACCAGACAGAACCCTAGGACAAGTGGTAGAAGCAAAGCTGTACAGACAGAATCTCACACAGAAGCATACACATACACACAAAAAGAGGAAAAGGGGAAAAATCATAAATCTTGCTCTCAAAGCCCACCTCCTCAATTTGGGATGATTCTTTGTCTATTCATGTATTCCACAGATGCAGGGTACATCAAGTTGATTGTGGAGCTTTAATCCGCTGCTTCTGAGGCTGCTGGGAGAGATTTCCCTTTCTCTTCTTTGTTCTCACAGCTCCTGGGTCTCAGCTTCGGATTTGGCCCCGCCTCTGCTTGTAGGTCTCCGGAGGGCGTCTGTTCTTCGCTCATACAGGACAGGGTTAAAGGAGCAGCCGCTTCGGGGACTCTAGCTCACTCAGGCTGGGGGGAGGGAGGGGCACGGAGTGCAGGGCAAGCCTGTGGCGGCAGAGGGCGGCGTGATAATGCACCGCCCCGAGGCGCGCTGTGCGCTCTCCCGGGGAAGCCGTCCCTGGATGCCGGGACCCTGGCAGTGGCGGGCTGCACAGGCTCCCTGGAAGGGGGCGTGGACAGTGACCTGCACTTGCACACAGGCCTCTTGGCAGCGGCAGCAGCAGCGCCAGCATCCCACGCCCATCTCTGGGGTCCGCGCTTTCAGCCACGGCTCGCGCCGTCTCTGGAGCTCCCTTAAGCAGCGCTCTTAATCCCCTTTCCTCGCGCACCAGGAAACAAAGAGGGAAGAAAAAGTCTCTTGCCTCTCTGGCAGGTCCAGACTTTTTCCCGGACTGCCTCCGGCTAGCTGTGGCACATTAGCCCCTTCACGCCGTGTTCACGCCACCAACCCCAGTCCTCTCCCTGCGCTCCTACCGAAGCCCGAGCCTCAGCTCCCAGCCGGGCGAGCACACGAGCCTCTTGGGCTGGTGACTGCCGGTCGGCACCAATCCTCTGTGCGGGAATCTCTCTGCTTTGCCCTCCGCACCCCTGTTGCTGTGCTCTCCTCCGTGACCCAGAGGCTTTCCCCCTCCGCCATCTGCAGTCTCCGCCCACGACGGGGCTTCCTAGTGTGTGGAAACATTTCCTCCTTCACAGCTCCTTCCCACTGGTGCAGGTCCCGTCCCTATCCTTTTGTCTCTGTTTATTCTGTTTTCTTTTGCCCTACCCAGGTACGTGGGGAGTTTCTTGCCTTTTGGGAGGTCTGAGTTCTTCTGCCAGCGTTCAGTAGGTGTTCTGTAGGAGTTGTTCCACGTGTAGATGTATTTCTGATGTATCTGTGGGGAGGAAGGTGATCTCCACGTCTTACTCTTCCGCCATCTTCCCCGGAAGTCTGTTGGAAGAGTTTTAATCACAGTTTCAATTTCAGTGCTTGTGATCACTCAGTTTACATTTTCTATTTCTTCCTGATTCAGTCTTGGCAGGTTGTGCATTTCTAAGAATTTGTCCATTTCTTCCAGGTTGTCCATTTTATTGGCATAGAGTTGCTTGTTATTTTATTTTTTATTTAACAAATTTAATCAGTTATACATATACATATGTTCCCATATCCCCTCCCATTTGCGTCTCCCTCCCGCCCTCCCTATCCCACCCCTCCAGGCGGTCACAAAGCACCGAGCTGATCTCTCTGTGCTATGCGGCTGCTTCCCACTAGCTATCTACCTTATGTTTGGTAGTGTATATATGTCCATGCCGCTCTTTCGCTTTGTCACAGCTTACCCTTCCCCCTCCCCATATCCTCAAGTCCATTCTCTAGTAGATCTGTGTCTTTATTCCTGTCTTACCCCTATGTTCTTCATGACATTTTTTTTCTTAAATTCCATATATATGTGTCAGCATACAGTATTTGTCTTTCTCTTTCTGACTTACTTCACTCTGTATGACAGACTCTAGGTCCATCCACCTCATTACAAATAGCTCAATTTCGTTTCTTTTTATGGCTGAGTAATATTCCATTGTATATATGTGCCACATCTTTATCCATTCATCCGATGATGGACACTTCGGTTGTTTCCATCTCTGGGCTATTGTGAATAGGGCTGCTATGAACATTTTGGTACATGACTCTTTTTGAATTATGGTTTTCTCAGGGTATATGCCCAGTAGTGGGATTGCTGGGTCATATGGTAGTTCTATTTGTAGTTTTTTAAGGAACCTCCATACCGTTCTCCATAGTGGCTGTACCAATTCACATTCCCACCAGCAGTGCAAGAGTGTTCCCTTTTTTCCACACCCTCTCCAGCATTTATTGTTTCTAGATTTGTTGATGATGGCCATTCTGACTGGTGTGAGATGATATCTCGTTGTAGTTTTGATTTGCATTTCTCTAATGAGTAAAGGTGTTGAGCATCCTTTCATGTGTTTGTTGGCAGTCTGTATATCTTCTGTGGAGAAATGTCTGTTTAGGTCTTCTGCCCATTTTTGGATTGGGTTGTTTGTTTTTTTGTTATTGAGCTGCATGAGCTGCTTATAAATTTTGGAGATTAATCCTTTGTCAGTTGCTTCATTTGCAAATATTTTCTCCCATTCTGAGGGTTGTCTTTTGGTCTTGTTTATGGTTTCCTTTGCTGTGCAAAAGCTTTTAAGTTTCATTAGGTCCCATGTGTTTATTTTTGTCTTCATTTCCATTACCCTAGGAGGTGGGTCAAAAAGGATCTTGCTGTGATTTATGTCATAGAGTGTTCTGCCTATGTTTTCCTCTAAGAGTTTGATAGTGTCTGGCCTTACATGGTCTTTAATCCATTTTGAGGTTATTTTTGTGTATGGTGTTAGGGAGTGATCTAATCTCATACTTTTACATGTCCCTGTCCAGTTTTCCCAGCACCACTTATTGAAGAGACTGTCCTTTCTCCACTGTACATTCCTGCCTCCTTTATCAAAGATAAGGTGACCATATGTGCGTGGGTTTATCTTTGGGCTTTCTGTCGTGTTCCATTGATCTATCTTTCTGTTTTTGTGCCAGTACGACAGTGTCTTGATTACTGTAGCTTTGTAGTATAGTCTGAAGTCAGGGAGCCTGATTCCTCCAGCTCCATTTTTCGTTCTCAAGATTGCTTTGGCTATTCGGGGTCTTTTGTGTTTCCATACAAATTGTGAAATGTTTTGTTCTAGTTCTGTGAAAAATGCCAGTGGTAGTTTGATAGGGATTGCATTGAATCTGTAGATTGCTTTGGTTAGTAGAGTCATTTTCACAATGTTGATTCTTCCAATCCAAGAACATGGTACATCTCCCCATCTATTTGGATCATCTTTAATTTCTTTCATCAGTGTCTTATAATTTTCTGCATACAGGTCTTTTGTCTCCTTAGGTAGGTTTATTCCTAGATATTTTATTCTTTTTGTTGCAATGGTAAATGGGAGTGTTTCCTTGATTTCACGTTCAGATTTTTCATCATTAGTATATAGGAATGCCAGAGATTTCTGTGCATTAGTTTTGTATCCTGCTACTTTACCAAATTCATTGATTAGCTCTCGTAGTTTTCTGGTAGCATCTTTAGGATTCTCTATGTATAGTATCATGTCATCTGCAAACAGTGACAGCTTTACTTCTTCTTTTCCAATTCGGATTCCTTTTATTTCCTTTTCTTCTCTGATTGCTGTGGCTACAACTTCCAAAACTATGTTGAATAAGAGTGGTGAGAGTGGGCAACCTTGTCTTGTTCCTGATCTTAGTGGAAATGTTTTTAGTTTTTCACCATTGAGGACGATGCTGGCTGTGGGTTTGTCATATATGGCCTTTATTATGTTGAGGAAAGTTCCCTCTATGCATACTTTCTGCAGGGGTTTTATTATAAATGGGTGTTGAATTTTGTCGAAAGCTTTCTCTGCATCTATTGAGATGATCATATGGTTTATCTCCTTCAATTTGTTAATATGGTGTATCACGTTGATTGGTTTGCGTATATTGAAGAATCCTTGCATTCCTGGAATAAACCCCACTTGATCATGGTGTATGATCCTTTTAATGCGTTGTTGGATTCTGTTTGCTAGTATTTTGTTGAGGATTTTTGCATCTATGTTCATCAGTGATATTGGCCTGTAGTTTTCTTTCTTTGTGACATCCTTGTCTGGCTTTCGTATCAAGGTGATGGTGGCCTCGTAGAATGAGTTTGGGAGTGTTCCTCCCTCTGCTATATTTTGGAAGAGTTTGAGAAGGATGGGTGTTAGCTGTTCTCTAAATGCTTGATAGAATTCGCCTGTGAAGCCATCTGGTCCAGGGCTTTTGTTTGTTGGAAGATTTTTTATCACAGTTTCAATTTCAGTGCTTGTGATTGGTCTGTTCATATTTTCTATTTCTTCCTGATTCAGTCTTGGCAGGTTGTGCATTTCTAAGAATTTGTCCATTTCTTCCAGGTTGTCTATTTTATTGGCATAGAGTTGCTTGTAATAATCTCTCATGATCTTTTGTATTTCTGCAGTGTCAGTTGTTACTTCTCCTTTTTCATTTCTAATTCTATTGATTTGAGTCTTCTCCCTTTTTTTCTTGATGAGTCTGGCTAATGGTTTATCAATTTTGTTTATCTTCTCAAAGAACCAGCTTTTAGTTTTACTGATCTTTGTTTCGTTTCCTTCATTGCTTTTTAATTTATTTCTGGTCTGATTTTTATGATTTCTTTCCTTCTGCTAACTTTGGGGTGTTTTTGTTCTTCTTTCTCTAATTGCTTTAGGTGCAAGGTTAGGTTGTTTATTCGAAATGTTTCCGGTTTCTAAGGTGGGATAGTATTGGTATAAACTTGCCTCTTAGAACTGCTTTTGCTGCATCCCATAGGTTTTGGGTCATCATGGGTCCATTATCATTTGTTTGTAGGTATTTTTTAATTTCCTCTTTGATTTCTTCAGTGATCTCTTCGTTATTAAATAGTGTATTGTTTAGCCTCCATGTGTTTGTATTGTTTACAGATCTTTTCCTGTACTTGATATCTAGTCTCACAGTGTTCTGGTCGGAAAAGGTACTTGATACAATTTCAATTTTCTTAAATTTACCAAGGCTTGATTTGTGACCCAAGATATGATCTGTCCTGGAGAATGTTCCATGAGCATTTGAGAAAAATGTGTATTCTGTTGTTTTTGGATGGAATGTCCTATAAATATCAATTAAGTCCATCCTGTTTAATGTATCATTTAACGCTTGTGTTTGGTCTTTTGTTTTCATTTTGGATCATCTGTCCATTGGTGAAAGTGGGGTGTTAAAGTGCACTAGTATGAATGTGTTTCTGTCGATTTCCACTTTTATGGCTGTTAGTATTTGCCTTATGTATTGAGGTGCTCCTATGTTGGGTCCATAAATATTTACAATTGTTATATCTTCTTCTTGGATCGATCCCTTGATCATTATGTAGTGTCCTTCTTTGTCTCTTCTAATAGTCTTTATTTTAAAGTCTATTTTGTCTGATATGAAAATTGCTACTCCAGCTTTCTTTTGGTTTCCATTTGCATGGAATATCTTTTTCCATCCCCTTACTTTCACTCTGTAGGTGTCTCTAGGTCTGAAGTGGGTCTGCTGTAGACAGCACATCTTTGGGCCTTTTTTTTGTATCCATTCAGCCAGTCTGTGTCTTTTGGTGGGAGCATTTAATACATTTACATTTAAGGCAATTATCAATATGTATGTTCCTATTCCCATTTTCCTAATTGTTTTGGGTTCGTTATTGTAGGTCTTTTCCTTCTGTCGTGTTTCTTGCCTAGAGAAATTCCTTTAGCATTTGTTGTAAAGCTGGTTTGGTGGTGCTGAACTCTCTCAGCTTTTGCTTGTCTGTAAACATTTTAATTTCTCCATCAAATCTGAATGAGATCCTTGCTGCGTAGAGTAATCTTGGTTGCAGGTTTTTCTCCTTCATCAGTTTAAATATGTCCTGCCAGTCCCTTCTGGCTTGCAGAGTGTCTGCTGAAAGATCAGCTGTTAACCTTTTGGGGATTCCCTTGTGTGTTATTTGTTGTTTTTCCCTTGCTGCTTTTAATATGTTTTCTTTTATTTAATTTTTGACAGTTTGATTAATATGTGTCTTGGCGTATTTCTCCTTGGATTTATCCTGTATGGGACTCTCTGTGCCTCCTGGACTTGATTAACTATTTCCTTTCCCATATTAGGGAAGTTTTCAACTAGAATCCCTTCAAATATTTTCCCAGTCCCTTTCTTTTTGTCTTCTTCTTCTGGA
This sequence comes from Mesoplodon mirus, assembly GCF_964341445.2. Taxonomy (NCBI): domain Eukaryota; kingdom Metazoa; phylum Chordata; class Mammalia; order Artiodactyla; family Ziphiidae; genus Mesoplodon; species Mesoplodon mirus. Next base: position 40,673,823 of record NC_138980.1, read on the forward strand.
ACCCCTATAATTCGAATGTTGGTGGGTTTAATCTTGTCCCAGAGGTCTCTGAGACTGTCTTCAGTTCTATTCATTCTTTTTTCTTTCTTCTGCTCTGCATTAGTTATTTCCACTATTTTATCTTCCACGTCACTTACCCGTTCTTCTGCCTCAGTTATTCTGCTATTGATCCCATCTAGAGTATTTTTAATTTCACTTATTGTGTTGTTCATCATTGCTTGTTTCATGTTTAGTTCTTCTAGGTCCTTTTTAACTGTTTCTTGCATTTTGTGTATTGTATTTCCAAGATTTTGGATCATGTTTACTATCATTATTCTGAATTCTTTTTCAGGTGGACTGCCTATTTCCTCTTCATTTGTTAGGTCTGGTGTGTTTTTATCTTGCTCCTTCACCTGCTGCGTGTTTTTCTGTCTTCTCAGTTTGCTTATCTTACTGTGTTTAGGGTCTCCTTTTTGCAGGCTGCAGGTTTGTAGTTCCCGTTGTTTTTGGTGTCTGTCCCCATTGGCTAAGGTTGGTTCAGTGGGTTGTGTAGGCTTCTTGGTGGAGGGTACTAGTGCCTGTGTTCTGGTGGATGAGGCTCGATGTTGTCTTTCTGGTGAGCAGGTCCACGTCTGGTGGTGTGTTTTGGGGTGTCTGTGGACTTTTATGATTTTAGGTAGCCTCTCTGCTAATGGGTAGCGTTGTGTTCCTGTCTTGCTAGTTGTTTGGCATAGGGTGTCCAGCACTGTAGCTTGCTGGTCATTAAATGAAGCTGGGTGCTGGTGTTGAGCTGGAGATCTCTGTAAGAGTTTTGCCGTTTGATATTATGTGGAGCTGGGAGGTCTCTTGTGGACCAGTGTCCTGAAGTTGGCTCTCCCACCTCAGAGGCACAGCACTGAAACCTGGCTGCAGCACCAAGAACCTTTCATCCACATGGGTCAGAATAAAAAGGAGAAAAAGTAGTAAGAAAGAATTAGTAGAAAGAAAGAAAGAAAGAAAGAAAGAAAGGAAGGAGAGAGGGAGGGAGAGAGGGAGGATGGAGGGAAGGAAGGAGAGAAGGAAGGACAAAAGGAGAGAAGAGAAAGTAAAATAAAGTATGATAAAATATAATAAAGTTATTAAAATAAAAATAATTATTAAGAAAAAAAAACAACGAACGGATAGAACCTTGGGACAAATGGTGGAAGCAAAGCTATACAGACAAAATCTCACACAGAAGCATACACGTACACACTCAGAAAAAGAGGTAAAGGGGAAAAAATCATAAATCTTGCTCTCAAAGTCCACCTCCTCAATTTGCGATGATTCTTTGTTAAAGGAGGGAAGGAAGGAAAGAAACAAAGAAAGAAAGAAGATAAAGTACAATAAAATAAAGTAAGCGAATAAAATAAAGTTATTAAAATAAAACATAATTATTAAGGAAAAAAACCAGACAGAACCCTAGGACAAGTGGTAGAAGCAAAGCTGTACAGACAGAATCTCACACAGAAGCATACACATACACACAAAAAGAGGAAAAGGGGAAAAATCATAAATCTTGCTCTCAAAGCCCACCTCCTCAATTTGGGATGATTCTTTGTCTATTCATGTATTCCACAGATGCAGGGTACATCAAGTTGATTGTGGAGCTTTAATCCGCTGCTTCTGAGGCTGCTGGGAGAGATTTCCCTTTCTCTTCTTTGTTCTCACAGCTCCTGGGTCTCAGCTTCGGATTTGGCCCCGCCTCTGCTTGTAGGTCTCCGGAGGGCGTCTGTTCTTCGCTCATACAGGACAGGGTTAAAGGAGCAGCCGCTTCGGGGACTCTAGCTCACTCAGGCTGGGGGGAGGGAGGGGCACGGAGTGCAGGGCAAGCCTGTGGCGGCAGAGGGCGGCGTGATAATGCACCGCCCCGAGGCGCGCTGTGCGCTCTCCCGGGGAAGCCGTCCCTGGATGCCGGGACCCTGGCAGTGGCGGGCTGCACAGGCTCCCTGGAAGGGGGCGTGGACAGTGACCTGCACTTGCACACAGGCCTCTTGGCAGCGGCAGCAGCAGCGCCAGCATCCCACGCCCATCTCTGGGGTCCGCGCTTTCAGCCACGGCTCGCGCCGTCTCTGGAGCTCCCTTAAGCAGCGCTCTTAATCCCCTTTCCTCGCGCACCAGGAAACAAAGAGGGAAGAAAAAGTCTCTTGCCTCTCTGGCAGGTCCAGACTTTTTCCCGGACTGCCTCCGGCTAGCTGTGGCACATTAGCCCCTTCACGCCGTGTTCACGCCACCAACCCCAGTCCTCTCCCTGCGCTCCTACCGAAGCCCGAGCCTCAGCTCCCAGCCGGGCGAGCACACGAGCCTCTTGGGCTGGTGACTGCCGGTCGGCACCAATCCTCTGTGCGGGAATCTCTCTGCTTTGCCCTCCGCACCCCTGTTGCTGTGCTCTCCTCCGTGACCCAGAGGCTTTCCCCCTCCGCCATCTGCAGTCTCCGCCCACGACGGGGCTTCCTAGTGTGTGGAAACATTTCCTCCTTCACAGCTCCTTCCCACTGGTGCAGGTCCCGTCCCTATCCTTTTGTCTCTGTTTATTCTGTTTTCTTTTGCCCTACCCAGGTACGTGGGGAGTTTCTTGCCTTTTGGGAGGTCTGAGTTCTTCTGCCAGCGTTCAGTAGGTGTTCTGTAGGAGTTGTTCCACGTGTAGATGTATTTCTGATGTATCTGTGGGGAGGAAGGTGATCTCCACGTCTTACTCTTCCGCCATCTTCCCCGGAAGTCTGTTGGAAGAGTTTTAATCACAGTTTCAATTTCAGTGCTTGTGATCACTCAGTTTACATTTTCTATTTCTTCCTGATTCAGTCTTGGCAGGTTGTGCATTTCTAAGAATTTGTCCATTTCTTCCAGGTTGTCCATTTTATTGGCATAGAGTTGCTTGTTATTTTATTTTTTATTTAACAAATTTAATCAGTTATACATATACATATGTTCCCATATCCCCTCCCATTTGCGTCTCCCTCCCGCCCTCCCTATCCCACCCCTCCAGGCGGTCACAAAGCACCGAGCTGATCTCTCTGTGCTATGCGGCTGCTTCCCACTAGCTATCTACCTTATGTTTGGTAGTGTATATATGTCCATGCCGCTCTTTCGCTTTGTCACAGCTTACCCTTCCCCCTCCCCATATCCTCAAGTCCATTCTCTAGTAGATCTGTGTCTTTATTCCTGTCTTACCCCTATGTTCTTCATGACATTTTTTTTCTTAAATTCCATATATATGTGTCAGCATACAGTATTTGTCTTTCTCTTTCTGACTTACTTCACTCTGTATGACAGACTCTAGGTCCATCCACCTCATTACAAATAGCTCAATTTCGTTTCTTTTTATGGCTGAGTAATATTCCATTGTATATATGTGCCACATCTTTATCCATTCATCCGATGATGGACACTTCGGTTGTTTCCATCTCTGGGCTATTGTGAATAGGGCTGCTATGAACATTTTGGTACATGACTCTTTTTGAATTATGGTTTTCTCAGGGTATATGCCCAGTAGTGGGATTGCTGGGTCATATGGTAGTTCTATTTGTAGTTTTTTAAGGAACCTCCATACCGTTCTCCATAGTGGCTGTACCAATTCACATTCCCACCAGCAGTGCAAGAGTGTTCCCTTTTTTCCACACCCTCTCCAGCATTTATTGTTTCTAGATTTGTTGATGATGGCCATTCTGACTGGTGTGAGATGATATCTCGTTGTAGTTTTGATTTGCATTTCTCTAATGAGTAAAGGTGTTGAGCATCCTTTCATGTGTTTGTTGGCAGTCTGTATATCTTCTGTGGAGAAATGTCTGTTTAGGTCTTCTGCCCATTTTTGGATTGGGTTGTTTGTTTTTTTGTTATTGAGCTGCATGAGCTGCTTATAAATTTTGGAGATTAATCCTTTGTCAGTTGCTTCATTTGCAAATATTTTCTCCCATTCTGAGGGTTGTCTTTTGGTCTTGTTTATGGTTTCCTTTGCTGTGCAAAAGCTTTTAAGTTTCATTAGGTCCCATGTGTTTATTTTTGTCTTCATTTCCATTACCCTAGGAGGTGGGTCAAAAAGGATCTTGCTGTGATTTATGTCATAGAGTGTTCTGCCTATGTTTTCCTCTAAGAGTTTGATAGTGTCTGGCCTTACATGGTCTTTAATCCATTTTGAGGTTATTTTTGTGTATGGTGTTAGGGAGTGATCTAATCTCATACTTTTACATGTCCCTGTCCAGTTTTCCCAGCACCACTTATTGAAGAGACTGTCCTTTCTCCACTGTACATTCCTGCCTCCTTTATCAAAGATAAGGTGACCATATGTGCGTGGGTTTATCTTTGGGCTTTCTGTCGTGTTCCATTGATCTATCTTTCTGTTTTTGTGCCAGTACGACAGTGTCTTGATTACTGTAGCTTTGTAGTATAGTCTGAAGTCAGGGAGCCTGATTCCTCCAGCTCCATTTTTCGTTCTCAAGATTGCTTTGGCTATTCGGGGTCTTTTGTGTTTCCATACAAATTGTGAAATGTTTTGTTCTAGTTCTGTGAAAAATGCCAGTGGTAGTTTGATAGGGATTGCATTGAATCTGTAGATTGCTTTGGTTAGTAGAGTCATTTTCACAATGTTGATTCTTCCAATCCAAGAACATGGTACATCTCCCCATCTATTTGGATCATCTTTAATTTCTTTCATCAGTGTCTTATAATTTTCTGCATACAGGTCTTTTGTCTCCTTAGGTAGGTTTATTCCTAGATATTTTATTCTTTTTGTTGCAATGGTAAATGGGAGTGTTTCCTTGATTTCACGTTCAGATTTTTCATCATTAGTATATAGGAATGCCAGAGATTTCTGTGCATTAGTTTTGTATCCTGCTACTTTACCAAATTCATTGATTAGCTCTCGTAGTTTTCTGGTAGCATCTTTAGGATTCTCTATGTATAGTATCATGTCATCTGCAAACAGTGACAGCTTTACTTCTTCTTTTCCAATTCGGATTCCTTTTATTTCCTTTTCTTCTCTGATTGCTGTGGCTACAACTTCCAAAACTATGTTGAATAAGAGTGGTGAGAGTGGGCAACCTTGTCTTGTTCCTGATCTTAGTGGAAATGTTTTTAGTTTTTCACCATTGAGGACGATGCTGGCTGTGGGTTTGTCATATATGGCCTTTATTATGTTGAGGAAAGTTCCCTCTATGCATACTTTCTGCAGGGGTTTTATTATAAATGGGTGTTGAATTTTGTCGAAAGCTTTCTCTGCATCTATTGAGATGATCATATGGTTTATCTCCTTCAATTTGTTAATATGGTGTATCACGTTGATTGGTTTGCGTATATTGAAGAATCCTTGCATTCCTGGAATAAACCCCACTTGATCATGGTGTATGATCCTTTTAATGCGTTGTTGGATTCTGTTTGCTAGTATTTTGTTGAGGATTTTTGCATCTATGTTCATCAGTGATATTGGCCTGTAGTTTTCTTTCTTTGTGACATCCTTGTCTGGCTTTCGTATCAAGGTGATGGTGGCCTCGTAGAATGAGTTTGGGAGTGTTCCTCCCTCTGCTATATTTTGGAAGAGTTTGAGAAGGATGGGTGTTAGCTGTTCTCTAAATGCTTGATAGAATTCGCCTGTGAAGCCATCTGGTCCAGGGCTTTTGTTTGTTGGAAGATTTTTTATCACAGTTTCAATTTCAGTGCTTGTGATTGGTCTGTTCATATTTTCTATTTCTTCCTGATTCAGTCTTGGCAGGTTGTGCATTTCTAAGAATTTGTCCATTTCTTCCAGGTTGTCTATTTTATTGGCATAGAGTTGCTTGTAATAATCTCTCATGATCTTTTGTATTTCTGCAGTGTCAGTTGTTACTTCTCCTTTTTCATTTCTAATTCTATTGATTTGAGTCTTCTCCCTTTTTTTCTTGATGAGTCTGGCTAATGGTTTATCAATTTTGTTTATCTTCTCAAAGAACCAGCTTTTAGTTTTACTGATCTTTGTTTCGTTTCCTTCATTGCTTTTTAATTTATTTCTGGTCTGATTTTTATGATTTCTTTCCTTCTGCTAACTTTGGGGTGTTTTTGTTCTTCTTTCTCTAATTGCTTTAGGTGCAAGGTTAGGTTGTTTATTCGAAATGTTTCCGGTTTCTAAGGTGGGATAGTATTGGTATAAACTTGCCTCTTAGAACTGCTTTTGCTGCATCCCATAGGTTTTGGGTCATCATGGGTCCATTATCATTTGTTTGTAGGTATTTTTTAATTTCCTCTTTGATTTCTTCAGTGATCTCTTCGTTATTAAATAGTGTATTGTTTAGCCTCCATGTGTTTGTATTGTTTACAGATCTTTTCCTGTACTTGATATCTAGTCTCACAGTGTTCTGGTCGGAAAAGGTACTTGATACAATTTCAATTTTCTTAAATTTACCAAGGCTTGATTTGTGACCCAAGATATGATCTGTCCTGGAGAATGTTCCATGAGCATTTGAGAAAAATGTGTATTCTGTTGTTTTTGGATGGAATGTCCTATAAATATCAATTAAGTCCATCCTGTTTAATGTATCATTTAACGCTTGTGTTTGGTCTTTTGTTTTCATTTTGGATCATCTGTCCATTGGTGAAAGTGGGGTGTTAAAGTGCACTAGTATGAATGTGTTTCTGTCGATTTCCACTTTTATGGCTGTTAGTATTTGCCTTATGTATTGAGGTGCTCCTATGTTGGGTCCATAAATATTTACAATTGTTATATCTTCTTCTTGGATCGATCCCTTGATCATTATGTAGTGTCCTTCTTTGTCTCTTCTAATAGTCTTTATTTTAAAGTCTATTTTGTCTGATATGAAAATTGCTACTCCAGCTTTCTTTTGGTTTCCATTTGCATGGAATATCTTTTTCCATCCCCTTACTTTCACTCTGTAGGTGTCTCTAGGTCTGAAGTGGGTCTGCTGTAGACAGCACATCTTTGGGCCTTTTTTTTGTATCCATTCAGCCAGTCTGTGTCTTTTGGTGGGAGCATTTAATACATTTACATTTAAGGCAATTATCAATATGTATGTTCCTATTCCCATTTTCCTAATTGTTTTGGGTTCGTTATTGTAGGTCTTTTCCTTCTGTCGTGTTTCTTGCCTAGAGAAATTCCTTTAGCATTTGTTGTAAAGCTGGTTTGGTGGTGCTGAACTCTCTCAGCTTTTGCTTGTCTGTAAACATTTTAATTTCTCCATCAAATCTGAATGAGATCCTTGCTGCGTAGAGTAATCTTGGTTGCAGGTTTTTCTCCTTCATCAGTTTAAATATGTCCTGCCAGTCCCTTCTGGCTTGCAGAGTGTCTGCTGAAAGATCAGCTGTTAACCTTTTGGGGATTCCCTTGTGTGTTATTTGTTGTTTTTCCCTTGCTGCTTTTAATATGTTTTCTTTTATTTAATTTTTGACAGTTTGATTAATATGTGTCTTGGCGTATTTCTCCTTGGATTTATCCTGTATGGGACTCTCTGTGCCTCCTGGACTTGATTAACTATTTCCTTTCCCATATTAGGGAAGTTTTCAACTAGAATCCCTTCAAATATTTTCCCAGTCCCTTTCTTTTTGTCTTCTTCTTCTGGAACCCCTATAATTCGAATGTTGGTGGGTTTAATCTTGTCCCAGAGGTCTCTGAGACTGTCTTCAGTTCTATTCATTCTTTTTTCTTTCTTCTGCTCTGCATTAGTTATTTCCACTATTTTATCTTCCACGTCACTTACCCGTTCTTCTGCCTCAGTTATTCTGCTATTGATCCCATCTAGAGTATTTTTAATTTCACTTATTGTGTTGTTCATCATTGCTTGTTTCATGTTTAGTTCTTCTAGGTCCTTTTTAACTGTTTCTTGCATTTTGTGTATTGTATTTCCAAGATTTTGGATCATGTTTACTATCATTATTCTGAATTCTTTTTCAGGTGGACTGCCTATTTCCTCTTCATTTGTTAGGTCTGGTGTGTTTTTATCTTGCTCCTTCACCTGCTGCGTGTTTTTCTGTCTTCTCAGTTTGCTTATCTTACTGTGTTTAGGGTCTCCTTTTTGCAGGCTGCAGGTTTGTAGTTCCCGTTGTTTTTGGTGTCTGTCCCCATTGGCTAAGGTTGGTTCAGTGGGTTGTGTAGGCTTCTTGGTGGAGGGTACTAGTGCCTGTGTTCTGGTGGATGAGGCTCGATGTTGTCTTTCTGGTGAGCAGGTCCATGTCTGGTGGTGTGTTTTGGGGTGTCTGTGGACTTTTATGATTTTAGGTAGCCTCTCTGCTAATGGGTAGCGTTGTGTTCCTGTCTTGCTAGTTGTTTGGCATAGGGTGTCCAGCACTGTAGCTTGCTGGTCATTAAATGAAGCTGGGTGCTGGTGTTGAGCTGGAGATCTCTGTAAGAGTTTTGCCGTTTGATATTATGTGGAGCTGGGAGGTCTCTTGTGGACCAGTGTCCTGAAGTTGGCTCTCCCACCTCAGAGGCACAGCACTGAAACCTGGCTGCAGCACCAAGAACCTTTCATCCACATGGGTCAGAATAAAAAGGAGAAAAAGTAGTAAGAAAGAATTAGTAGAAAGAAAGAAAGAAAGAAAGAAAGAAAGGAAGGAGAGAGGGAGGGAGAGAGGGAGGATGGAGGGAAGGAAGGAGAGAAGGAAGGACAAAAGGAGAGAAGAGAAAGTAAAATAAAGTATGATAAAATATAATAAAGTTATTAAAATAAAAATAATTATTAAGAAAAAAAAACAACGAACGGATAGAACCTTGGGACAAATGGTGGAAGCAAAGCTATACAGACAAAATCTCACACAGAAGCATACACGTACACACTCAGAAAAAGAGGTAAAGGGGAAAAAATCATAAATCTTGCTCTCAAAGTCCACCTCCTCAATTTGCGATGATTCTTTGTTAAAGGAGGGAAGGAAGGAAAGAAACAAAGAAAGAAAGAAGATAAAGTACAATAAAATAAAGTAAGCGAATAAAATAAAGTTATTAAAATAAAACATAATTATTAAGGAAAAAAACCAGACAGAACCCTAGGACAAGTGGTAGAAGCAAAGCTGTACAGACAGAATCTCACACAGAAGCATACACATACACACAAAAAGAGGAAAAGGGGAAAAATCATAAATCTTGCTCTCAAAGCCCACCTCCTCAATTTGGGATGATTCTTTGTCTATTCATGTATTCCACAGATGCAGGGTACATCAAGTTGATTGTGGAGCTTTAATCCGCTGCTTCTGAGGCTGCTGGGAGAGATTTCCCTTTCTCTTCTTTGTTCTCACAGCTCCTGGGTCTCAGCTTCGGATTTGGCCCCGCCTCTGCTTGTAGGTCTCCGGAGGGCGTCTGTTCTTCGCTCATACAGGACAGGGTTAAAGGAGCAGCCGCTTCGGGGACTCTAGCTCACTCAGGCTGGGGGGAGGGAGGGGCACGGAGTGCAGGGCAAGCCTGTGGCGGCAGAGGGCGGCGTGATAATGCACCGCCCCGAGGCGCGCTGTGCGCTCTCCCGGGGAAGCCGTCCCTGGATGCCGGGACCCTGGCAGTGGCGGGCTGCACAGGCTCCCTGGAAGGGGGCGTGGACAGTGACCTGCACTTGCACACAGGCCTCTGGGCAGCGGCAGCAGCAGCGCCAGCATCCCACGCCCATCTCTGGGGTCCGCGCTTTCAGCCACGGCTCGCGCCGTCTCTGGAGCTCCCTTAAGCAGCGCTCTTAATCCCCTTTCCTCGCGCACCAGGAAACAAAGAGGGAAGAAAAAGTCTCTTGCCTCTCTGGCAGGTCCAGACTTTTTCCCGGACTGCCTCCGGCTAGCTGTGGCACATTAGCCCCTTCACGCCGTGTTCACGCCACCAACCCCAGTCCTCTCCCTGCGCTCCTACCGAAGCCCGAGCCTCAGCTCCCAGCCGGGCGAGCACACGAGCCTCTTGGGCTGGTGACTGCCGGTCGGCACCAATCCTCTGTGCGGGAATCTCTCTGCTTTGCCCTCCGCACCCCTGTTGCTGTGCTCTCCTCCGTGACCCAGAGGCTTTCCCCCTCCGCCATCTGCAGTCTCCGCCCACGACGGGGCTTCCTAGTGTGTGGAAACATTTCCTCCTTCACAGCTCCTTCCCACTGGTGCAGGTCCCGTCCCTATCCTTTTGTCTCTGTTTATTCTGTTTTCTTTTGCCCTACCCAGGTACGTGGGGAGTTTCTTGCCTTTTGGGAGGTCTGAGTTCTTCTGCCAGCGTTCAGTAGGTGTTCTGTAGGAGTTGTTCCACGTGTAGATGTATTTCTGATGTATCTGTGGGGAGGAAGGTGATCTCCACGTCTTACTCTTCCGCCATCTTCCCCGGAAGTCTGTTGGAAGAGTTTTAATCACAGTTTCAATTTCAGTGCTTGTGATCACTCAGTTTACATTTTCTATTTCTTCCTGATTCAGTCTTGGCAGGTTGTGCATTTCTAAGAATTTGTCCATTTCTTCCAGGTTGTCCATTTTATTGGCATAGAGTTGCTTGTTATTTTATTTTTTATTTAACAAATTTAATCAGTTATACATATACATATGTTCCCATATCCCCTCCCATTTGCGTCTCCCTCCCGCCCTCCCTATCCCACCCCTCCAGGCGGTCACAAAGCACCGAGCTGATCTCTCTGTGCTATGCGGCTGCTTCCCACTAGCTATCTACCTTATGTTTGGTAGTGTATATATGTCCATGCCGCTCTTTCGCTTTGTCACAGCTTACCCTTCCCCCTCCCCATATCCTCAAGTCCATTCTCTAGTAGATCTGTGTCTTTATTCCTGTCTTACCCCTATGTTCTTCATGACATTTTTTTTCTTAAATTCCATATATATGTGTCAGCATACAGTATTTGTCTTTCTCTTTCTGACTTACTTCACTCTGTATGACAGACTCTAGGTCCATCCACCTCATTACAAATAGCTCAATTTCGTTTCTTTTTATGGCTGAGTAATATTCCATTGTATATATGTGCCACATCTTTATCCATTCATCCGATGATGGACACTTCGGTTGTTTCCATCTCTGGGCTATTGTGAATAGGGCTGCTATGAACATTTTGGTACATGACTCTTTTTGAATTATGGTTTTCTCAGGGTATATGCCCAGTAGTGGGATTGCTGGGTCATATGGTAGTTCTATTTGTAGTTTTTTAAGGAACCTCCATACCGTTCTCCATAGTGGCTGTACCAATTCACATTCCCACCAGCAGTGCAAGAGTGTTCCCTTTTTTCCACACCCTCTCCAGCATTTATTGTTTCTAGATTTGTTGATGATGGCCATTCTGACTGGTGTGAGATGATATCTCGTTGTAGTTTTGATTTGCATTTCTCTAATGAGTAAAGGTGTTGAGCATCCTTTCATGTGTTTGTTGGCAGTCTGTATATCTTCTGTGGAGAAATGTCTGTTTAGGTCTTCTGCCCATTTTTGGATTGGGTTGTTTGTTTTTTTGTTATTGAGCTGCATGAGCTGCTTATAAATTTTGGAGATTAATCCTTTGTCAGTTGCTTCATTTGCAAATATTTTCTCCCATTCTGAGGGTTGTCTTTTGGTCTTGTTTATGGTTTCCTTTGCTGTGCAAAAGCTTTTAAGTTTCATTAGGTCCCATGTGTTTATTTTTGTCTTCATTTCCATTACCCTAGGAGGTGGGTCAAAAAGGATCTTGCTGTGATTTATGTCATAGAGTGTTCTGCCTATGTTTTCCTCTAAGAGTTTGATAGTGTCTGGCCTTACATGGTCTTTAATCCATTTTGAGGTTATTTTTGTGTATGGTGTTAGGGAGTGATCTAATCTCATACTTTTACATGTCCCTGTCCAGTTTTCCCAGCACCACTTATTGAAGAGACTGTCCTTTCTCCACTGTACATTCCTGCCTCCTTTATCAAAGATAAGGTGACCATATGTGCGTGGGTTTATCTTTGGGCTTTCTGTCGTGTTCCATTGATCTATCTTTCTGTTTTTGTGCCAGTACGACAGTGTCTTGATTACTGTAGCTTTGTAGTATAGTCTGAAGTCAGGGAGCCTGATTCCTCCAGCTCCATTTTTCGTTCTCAAGATTGCTTTGGCTATTCGGGGTCTTTTGTGTTTCCATACAAATTGTGAAATGTTTTGTTCTAGTTCTGTGAAAAATGCCAGTGGTAGTTTGATAGGGATTGCATTGAATCTGTAGATTGCTTTGGTTAGTAGAGTCATTTTCACAATGTTGATTCTTCCAATCCAAGAACATGGTACATCTCCCCATCTATTTGGATCATCTTTAATTTCTTTCATCAGTGTCTTATAATTTTCTGCATACAGGTCTTTTGTCTCCTTAGGTAGGTTTATTCCTAGATATTTTATTCTTTTTGTTGCAATGGTAAATGGGAGTGTTTCCTTGATTTCACGTTCAGATTTTTCATCATTAGTATATAGGAATGCCAGAGATTTCTGTGCATTAGTTTTGTATCCTGCTACTTTACCAAATTCATTGATTAGCTCTCGTAGTTTTCTGGTAGCATCTTTAGGATTCTCTATGTATAGTATCATGTCATCTGCAAACAGTGACAGCTTTACTTCTTCTTTTCCAATTCGGATTCCTTTTATTTCCTTTTCTTCTCTGATTGCTGTGGCTACAACTTCCAAAACTATGTTGAATAAGAGTGGTGAGAGTGGGCAACCTTGTCTTGTTCCTGATCTTAGTGGAAATGTTTTTAGTTTTTCACCATTGAGGACGATGCTGGCTGTGGGTTTGTCATATATGGCCTTTATTATGTTGAGGAAAGTTCCCTCTATGCATACTTTCTGCAGGGGTTTTATTATAAATGGGTGTTGAATTTTGTCGAAAGCTTTCTCTGCATCTATTGAGATGATCATATGGTTTATCTCCTTCAATTTGTTAATATGGTGTATCACGTTGATTGGTTTGCGTATATTGAAGAATCCTTGCATTCCTGGAATAAACCCCACTTGATCATGGTGTATGATCCTTTTAATGCGTTGTTGGATTCTGTTTGCTAGTATTTTGTTGAGGATTTTTGCATCTATGTTCATCAGTGATATTGGCCTGTAGTTTTCTTTCTTTGTGACATCCTTGTCTGGCTTTCGTATCAAGGTGATGGTGGCCTCGTAGAATGAGTTTGGGAGTGTTCCTCCCTCTGCTATATTTTGGAAGAGTTTGAGAAGGATGGGTGTTAGCTGTTCTCTAAATGCTTGATAGAATTCGCCTGTGAAGCCATCTGGTCCAGGGCTTTTGTTTGTTGGAAGATTTTTTATCACAGTTTCAATTTCAGTGCTTGTGATTGGTCTGTTCATATTTTCTATTTCTTCCTGATTCAGTCTTGGCAGGTTGTGCATTTCTAAGAATTTGTCCATTTCTTCCAGGTTGTCTATTTTATTGGCATAGAGTTGCTTGTAATAATCTCTCATGATCTTTTGTATTTCTGCAGTGTCAGTTGTTACTTCTCCTTTTTCATTTCTAATTCTATTGATTTGAGTCTTCTCCCTTTTTTTCTTGATGAGTCTGGCTAATGGTTTATCAATTTTGTTTATCTTCTCAAAGAACCAGCTTTTAGTTTTACTGATCTTTGTTTCGTTTCCTTCATTGCTTTTTAATTTATTTCTGGTCTGATTTTTATGATTTCTTTCCTTCTGCTAACTTTGGGGTGTTTTTGTTCTTCTTTCTCTAATTGCTTTAGGTGCAAGGTTAGGTTGTTTATTCGAAATGTTTCCGGTTTCTAAGGTGGGATAGTATTGGTATAAACTTGCCTCTTAGAACTGCTTTTGCTGCATCCCATAGGTTTTGGGTCATCATGGGTCCATTATCATTTGTTTGTAGGTATTTTTTAATTTCCTCTTTGATTTCTTCAGTGATCTCTTCGTTATTAAATAGTGTATTGTTTAGCCTCCATGTGTTTGTATTGTTTACAGATCTTTTCCTGTACTTGATATCTAGTCTCACAGTGTTCTGGTCGGAAAAGGTACTTGATACAATTTCAATTTTCTTAAATTTACCAAGGCTTGATTTGTGACCCAAGATATGATCTGTCCTGGAGAATGTTCCATGAGCATTTGAGAAAAATGTGTATTCTGTTGTTTTTGGATGGAATGTCCTATAAATATCAATTAAGTCCATCCTGTTTAATGTATCATTTAACGCTTGTGTTTGGTCTTTTGTTTTCATTTTGGATCATCTGTCCATTGGTGAAAGTGGGGTGTTAAAGTGCACTAGTATGAATGTGTTTCTGTCGATTTCCACTTTTATGGCTGTTAGTATTTGCCTTATGTATTGAGGTGCTCCTATGTTGGGTCCATAAATATTTACAATTGTTATATCTTCTTCTTGGATCGATCCCTTGATCATTATGTAGTGTCCTTCTTTGTCTCTTCTAATAGTCTTTATTTTAAAGTCTATTTTGTCTGATATGAAAATTGCTACTCCAGCTTTCTTTTGGTTTCCATTTGCATGGAATATCTTTTTCCATCCCCTTACTTTCACTCTGTAGGTGTCTCTAGGTCTGAAGTGGGTCTGCTGTAGACAGCACATCTTTGGGCCTTTTTTTTGTATCCATTCAGCCAGTCTGTGTCTTTTGGTGGGAGCATTTAATACATTTACATTTAAGGCAATTATCAATATGTATGTTCCTATTCCCATTTTCCTAATTGTTTTGGGTTCGTTATTGTAGGTCTTTTCCTTCTGTCGTGTTTCTTGCCTAGAGAAATTCCTTTAGCATTTGTTGTAAAGCTGGTTTGGTGGTGCTGAACTCTCTCAGCTTTTGCTTGTCTGTAAACATTTTAATTTCTCCATCAAATCTGAATGAGATCCTTGCTGCGTAGAGTAATCTTGGTTGCAGGTTTTTCTCCTTCATCAGTTTAAATATGTCCTGCCAGTCCCTTCTGGCTTGCAGAGTGTCTGCTGAAAGATCAGCTGTTAACCTTTTGGGGATTCCCTTGTGTGTTATTTGTTGTTTTTCCCTTGCTGCTTTTAATATGTTTTCTTTTATTTAATTTTTGACAGTTTGATTAATATGTGTCTTGGCGTATTTCTCCTTGGATTTATCCTGTATGGGACTCTCTGTGCCTCCTGGACTTGATTAACTATTTCCTTTCCCATATTAGGGAAGTTTTCAACTAGAATCCCTTCAAATATTTTCCCAGTCCCTTTCTTTTTGTCTTCTTCTTCTGGAACCCCTATAATTCGAATGTTGGTGGGTTTAATCTTGTCCCAGAGGTCTCTGAGACTGTCTTCAGTTCTATTCATTCTTTTTTCTTTCTTCTGCTCTGCATTAGTTATTTCCACTATTTTATCTTCCACGTCACTTACCCGTTCTTCTGCCTCAGTTATTCTGCTATTGATCCCATCTAGAGTATTTTTAATTTCACTTATTGTGTTGTTCATCATTGCTTGTTTCATGTT
Organism: Mesoplodon mirus; assembly: GCF_964341445.2. Lineage (NCBI taxonomy): Eukaryota > Metazoa > Chordata > Mammalia > Artiodactyla > Ziphiidae > Mesoplodon > Mesoplodon mirus. Next base: position 40,689,131 of record NC_138980.1, read on the forward strand.
TAGTTCTTCTAGGTCCTTTTTAACTGTTTCTTGCATTTTGTGTATTGTATTTCCAAGATTTTGGATCATGTTTACTATCATTATTCTGAATTCTTTTTCAGGTGGACTGCCTATTTCCTCTTCATTTGTTAGGTCTGGTGTGTTTTTATCTTGCTCCTTCACCTGCTGCGTGTTTTTCTGTCTTCTCAGTTTGCTTATCTTACTGTGTTTAGGGTCTCCTTTTTGCAGGCTGCAGGTTTGTAGTTCCCGTTGTTTTTGGTGTCTGTCCCCATTGGCTAAGGTTGGTTCAGTGGGTTGTGTAGGCTTCTTGGTGGAGGGTACTAGTGCCTGTGTTCTGGTGGATGAGGCTCGATGTTGTCTTTCTGGTGAGCAGGTCCACGTCTGGTGGTGTGTTTTGGGGTGTCTGTGGACTTTTATGATTTTAGGTAGCCTCTCTGCTAATGGGTAGCGTTGTGTTCCTGTCTTGCTAGTTGTTTGGCATAGGGTGTCCAGCACTGTAGCTTGCTGGTCATTAAATGAAGCTGGGTGCTGGTGTTGAGCTGGAGATCTCTGTAAGAGTTTTGCCGTTTGATATTATGTGGAGCTGGGAGGTCTCTTGTGGACCAGTGTCCTGAAGTTGGCTCTCCCACCTCAGAGGCACAGCACTGAAACCTGGCTGCAGCACCAAGAACCTTTCATCCACATGGGTCAGAATAAAAAGGAGAAAAAGTAGTAAGAAAGAATTAGTAGAAAGAAAGAAAGAAAGAAAGAAAGAAAGGAAGGAGAGAGGGAGGGAGAGAGGGAGGATGGAGGGAAGGAAGGAGAGAAGGAAGGACAAAAGGAGAGAAGAGAAAGTAAAATAAAGTATGATAAAATATAATAAAGTTATTAAAATAAAAATAATTATTAAGAAAAAAAAACAACGAACGGATAGAACCTTGGGACAAATGGTGGAAGCAAAGCTATACAGACAAAATCTCACACAGAAGCATACACGTACACACTCAGAAAAAGAGGTAAAGGGGAAAAAATCATAAATCTTGCTCTCAAAGTCCACCTCCTCAATTTGCGATGATTCTTTGTTAAAGGAGGGAAGGAAGGAAAGAAACAAAGAAAGAAAGAAGATAAAGTACAATAAAATAAAGTAAGCGAATAAAATAAAGTTATTAAAATAAAACATAATTATTAAGGAAAAAAACCAGACAGAACCCTAGGACAAGTGGTAGAAGCAAAGCTGTACAGACAGAATCTCACACAGAAGCATACACATACACACAAAAAGAGGAAAAGGGGAAAAATCATAAATCTTGCTCTCAAAGCCCACCTCCTCAATTTGGGATGATTCTTTGTCTATTCATGTATTCCACAGATGCAGGGTACATCAAGTTGATTGTGGAGCTTTAATCCGCTGCTTCTGAGGCTGCTGGGAGAGATTTCCCTTTCTCTTCTTTGTTCTCACAGCTCCTGGGTCTCAGCTTCGGATTTGGCCCCGCCTCTGCTTGTAGGTCTCCGGAGGGCGTCTGTTCTTCGCTCATACAGGACAGGGTTAAAGGAGCAGCCGCTTCGGGGACTCTAGCTCACTCAGGCTGGGGGGAGGGAGGGGCACGGAGTGCAGGGCAAGCCTGTGGCGGCAGAGGGCGGCGTGATAATGCACCGCCCCGAGGCGCGCTGTGCGCTCTCCCGGGGAAGCCGTCCCTGGATGCCGGGACCCTGGCAGTGGCGGGCTGCACAGGCTCCCTGGAAGGGGGCGTGGACAGTGACCTGCACTTGCACACAGGCCTCTTGGCAGCGGCAGCAGCAGCGCCAGCATCCCACGCCCATCTCTGGGGTCCGCGCTTTCAGCCACGGCTCGCGCCGTCTCTGGAGCTCCCTTAAGCAGCGCTCTTAATCCCCTTTCCTCGCGCACCAGGAAACAAAGAGGGAAGAAAAAGTCTCTTGCCTCTCTGGCAGGTCCAGACTTTTTCCCGGACTGCCTCCGGCTAGCTGTGGCACATTAGCCCCTTCACGCCGTGTTCACGCCACCAACCCCAGTCCTCTCCCTGCGCTCCTACCGAAGCCCGAGCCTCAGCTCCCAGCCGGGCGAGCACACGAGCCTCTTGGGCTGGTGACTGCCGGTCGGCACCAATCCTCTGTGCGGGAATCTCTCTGCTTTGCCCTCCGCACCCCTGTTGCTGTGCTCTCCTCCGTGACCCAGAGGCTTTCCCCCTCCGCCATCTGCAGTCTCCGCCCACGACGGGGCTTCCTAGTGTGTGGAAACATTTCCTCCTTCACAGCTCCTTCCCACTGGTGCAGGTCCCGTCCCTATCCTTTTGTCTCTGTTTATTCTGTTTTCTTTTGCCCTACCCAGGTACGTGGGGAGTTTCTTGCCTTTTGGGAGGTCTGAGTTCTTCTGCCAGCGTTCAGTAGGTGTTCTGTAGGAGTTGTTCCACGTGTAGATGTATTTCTGATGTATCTGTGGGGAGGAAGGTGATCTCCACGTCTTACTCTTCCGCCATCTTCCCCGGAAGTCTGTTGGAAGAGTTTTAATCACAGTTTCAATTTCAGTGCTTGTGATCACTCAGTTTACATTTTCTATTTCTTCCTGATTCAGTCTTGGCAGGTTGTGCATTTCTAAGAATTTGTCCATTTCTTCCAGGTTGTCCATTTTATTGGCATAGAGTTGCTTGTTATTTTATTTTTTATTTAACAAATTTAATCAGTTATACATATACATATGTTCCCATATCCCCTCCCATTTGCGTCTCCCTCCCGCCCTCCCTATCCCACCCCTCCAGGCGGTCACAAAGCACCGAGCTGATCTCTCTGTGCTATGCGGCTGCTTCCCACTAGCTATCTACCTTATGTTTGGTAGTGTATATATGTCCATGCCGCTCTTTCGCTTTGTCACAGCTTACCCTTCCCCCTCCCCATATCCTCAAGTCCATTCTCTAGTAGATCTGTGTCTTTATTCCTGTCTTACCCCTATGTTCTTCATGACATTTTTTTTCTTAAATTCCATATATATGTGTCAGCATACAGTATTTGTCTTTCTCTTTCTGACTTACTTCACTCTGTATGACAGACTCTAGGTCCATCCACCTCATTACAAATAGCTCAATTTCGTTTCTTTTTATGGCTGAGTAATATTCCATTGTATATATGTGCCACATCTTTATCCATTCATCCGATGATGGACACTTCGGTTGTTTCCATCTCTGGGCTATTGTGAATAGGGCTGCTATGAACATTTTGGTACATGACTCTTTTTGAATTATGGTTTTCTCAGGGTATATGCCCAGTAGTGGGATTGCTGGGTCATATGGTAGTTCTATTTGTAGTTTTTTAAGGAACCTCCATACCGTTCTCCATAGTGGCTGTACCAATTCACATTCCCACCAGCAGTGCAAGAGTGTTCCCTTTTTTCCACACCCTCTCCAGCATTTATTGTTTCTAGATTTGTTGATGATGGCCATTCTGACTGGTGTGAGATGATATCTCGTTGTAGTTTTGATTTGCATTTCTCTAATGAGTAAAGGTGTTGAGCATCCTTTCATGTGTTTGTTGGCAGTCTGTATATCTTCTGTGGAGAAATGTCTGTTTAGGTCTTCTGCCCATTTTTGGATTGGGTTGTTTGTTTTTTTGTTATTGAGCTGCATGAGCTGCTTATAAATTTTGGAGATTAATCCTTTGTCAGTTGCTTCATTTGCAAATATTTTCTCCCATTCTGAGGGTTGTCTTTTGGTCTTGTTTATGGTTTCCTTTGCTGTGCAAAAGCTTTTAAGTTTCATTAGGTCCCATGTGTTTATTTTTGTCTTCATTTCCATTACCCTAGGAGGTGGGTCAAAAAGGATCTTGCTGTGATTTATGTCATAGAGTGTTCTGCCTATGTTTTCCTCTAAGAGTTTGATAGTGTCTGGCCTTACATGGTCTTTAATCCATTTTGAGGTTATTTTTGTGTATGGTGTTAGGGAGTGATCTAATCTCATACTTTTACATGTCCCTGTCCAGTTTTCCCAGCACCACTTATTGAAGAGACTGTCCTTTCTCCACTGTACATTCCTGCCTCCTTTATCAAAGATAAGGTGACCATATGTGCGTGGGTTTATCTTTGGGCTTTCTGTCGTGTTCCATTGATCTATCTTTCTGTTTTTGTGCCAGTACGACAGTGTCTTGATTACTGTAGCTTTGTAGTATAGTCTGAAGTCAGGGAGCCTGATTCCTCCAGCTCCATTTTTCGTTCTCAAGATTGCTTTGGCTATTCGGGGTCTTTTGTGTTTCCATACAAATTGTGAAATGTTTTGTTCTAGTTCTGTGAAAAATGCCAGTGGTAGTTTGATAGGGATTGCATTGAATCTGTAGATTGCTTTGGTTAGTAGAGTCATTTTCACAATGTTGATTCTTCCAATCCAAGAACATGGTACATCTCCCCATCTATTTGGATCATCTTTAATTTCTTTCATCAGTGTCTTATAATTTTCTGCATACAGGTCTTTTGTCTCCTTAGGTAGGTTTATTCCTAGATATTTTATTCTTTTTGTTGCAATGGTAAATGGGAGTGTTTCCTTGATTTCACGTTCAGATTTTTCATCATTAGTATATAGGAATGCCAGAGATTTCTGTGCATTAGTTTTGTATCCTGCTACTTTACCAAATTCATTGATTAGCTCTCGTAGTTTTCTGGTAGCATCTTTAGGATTCTCTATGTATAGTATCATGTCATCTGCAAACAGTGACAGCTTTACTTCTTCTTTTCCAATTCGGATTCCTTTTATTTCCTTTTCTTCTCTGATTGCTGTGGCTACAACTTCCAAAACTATGTTGAATAAGAGTGGTGAGAGTGGGCAACCTTGTCTTGTTCCTGATCTTAGTGGAAATGTTTTTAGTTTTTCACCATTGAGGACGATGCTGGCTGTGGGTTTGTCATATATGGCCTTTATTATGTTGAGGAAAGTTCCCTCTATGCATACTTTCTGCAGGGGTTTTATTATAAATGGGTGTTGAATTTTGTCGAAAGCTTTCTCTGCATCTATTGAGATGATCATATGGTTTATCTCCTTCAATTTGTTAATATGGTGTATCACGTTGATTGGTTTGCGTATATTGAAGAATCCTTGCATTCCTGGAATAAACCCCACTTGATCATGGTGTATGATCCTTTTAATGCGTTGTTGGATTCTGTTTGCTAGTATTTTGTTGAGGATTTTTGCATCTATGTTCATCAGTGATATTGGCCTGTAGTTTTCTTTCTTTGTGACATCCTTGTCTGGCTTTCGTATCAAGGTGATGGTGGCCTCGTAGAATGAGTTTGGGAGTGTTCCTCCCTCTGCTATATTTTGGAAGAGTTTGAGAAGGATGGGTGTTAGCTGTTCTCTAAATGCTTGATAGAATTCGCCTGTGAAGCCATCTGGTCCAGGGCTTTTGTTTGTTGGAAGATTTTTTATCACAGTTTCAATTTCAGTGCTTGTGATTGGTCTGTTCATATTTTCTATTTCTTCCTGATTCAGTCTTGGCAGGTTGTGCATTTCTAAGAATTTGTCCATTTCTTCCAGGTTGTCTATTTTATTGGCATAGAGTTGCTTGTAATAATCTCTCATGATCTTTTGTATTTCTGCAGTGTCAGTTGTTACTTCTCCTTTTTCATTTCTAATTCTATTGATTTGAGTCTTCTCCCTTTTTTTCTTGATGAGTCTGGCTAATGGTTTATCAATTTTGTTTATCTTCTCAAAGAACCAGCTTTTAGTTTTACTGATCTTTGTTTCGTTTCCTTCATTGCTTTTTAATTTATTTCTGGTCTGATTTTTATGATTTCTTTCCTTCTGCTAACTTTGGGGTGTTTTTGTTCTTCTTTCTCTAATTGCTTTAGGTGCAAGGTTAGGTTGTTTATTCGAAATGTTTCCGGTTTCTAAGGTGGGATAGTATTGGTATAAACTTGCCTCTTAGAACTGCTTTTGCTGCATCCCATAGGTTTTGGGTCATCATGGGTCCATTATCATTTGTTTGTAGGTATTTTTTAATTTCCTCTTTGATTTCTTCAGTGATCTCTTCGTTATTAAATAGTGTATTGTTTAGCCTCCATGTGTTTGTATTGTTTACAGATCTTTTCCTGTACTTGATATCTAGTCTCACAGTGTTCTGGTCGGAAAAGGTACTTGATACAATTTCAATTTTCTTAAATTTACCAAGGCTTGATTTGTGACCCAAGATATGATCTGTCCTGGAGAATGTTCCATGAGCATTTGAGAAAAATGTGTATTCTGTTGTTTTTGGATGGAATGTCCTATAAATATCAATTAAGTCCATCCTGTTTAATGTATCATTTAACGCTTGTGTTTGGTCTTTTGTTTTCATTTTGGATCATCTGTCCATTGGTGAAAGTGGGGTGTTAAAGTGCACTAGTATGAATGTGTTTCTGTCGATTTCCACTTTTATGGCTGTTAGTATTTGCCTTATGTATTGAGGTGCTCCTATGTTGGGTCCATAAATATTTACAATTGTTATATCTTCTTCTTGGATCGATCCCTTGATCATTATGTAGTGTCCTTCTTTGTCTCTTCTAATAGTCTTTATTTTAAAGTCTATTTTGTCTGATATGAAAATTGCTACTCCAGCTTTCTTTTGGTTTCCATTTGCATGGAATATCTTTTTCCATCCCCTTACTTTCACTCTGTAGGTGTCTCTAGGTCTGAAGTGGGTCTGCTGTAGACAGCACATCTTTGGGCCTTTTTTTTGTATCCATTCAGCCAGTCTGTGTCTTTTGGTGGGAGCATTTAATACATTTACATTTAAGGCAATTATCAATATGTATGTTCCTATTCCCATTTTCCTAATTGTTTTGGGTTCGTTATTGTAGGTCTTTTCCTTCTGTCGTGTTTCTTGCCTAGAGAAATTCCTTTAGCATTTGTTGTAAAGCTGGTTTGGTGGTGCTGAACTCTCTCAGCTTTTGCTTGTCTGTAAACATTTTAATTTCTCCATCAAATCTGAATGAGATCCTTGCTGCGTAGAGTAATCTTGGTTGCAGGTTTTTCTCCTTCATCAGTTTAAATATGTCCTGCCAGTCCCTTCTGGCTTGCAGAGTGTCTGCTGAAAGATCAGCTGTTAACCTTTTGGGGATTCCCTTGTGTGTTATTTGTTGTTTTTCCCTTGCTGCTTTTAATATGTTTTCTTTTATTTAATTTTTGACAGTTTGATTAATATGTGTCTTGGCGTATTTCTCCTTGGATTTATCCTGTATGGGACTCTCTGTGCCTCCTGGACTTGATTAACTATTTCCTTTCCCATATTAGGGAAGTTTTCAACTAGAATCCCTTCAAATATTTTCCCAGTCCCTTTCTTTTTGTCTTCTTCTTCTGGAACCCCTATAATTCGAATGTTGGTGGGTTTAATCTTGTCCCAGAGGTCTCTGAGACTGTCTTCAGTTCTATTCATTCTTTTTTCTTTCTTCTGCTCTGCATTAGTTATTTCCACTATTTTATCTTCCACGTCACTTACCCGTTCTTCTGCCTCAGTTATTCTGCTATTGATCCCATCTAGAGTATTTTTAATTTCACTTGTTGTGTTGTTCATCATTGCTTGTTTCATGTTTAGTTCTTCTAGGTCCTTTTTAACTGTTTCTTGCATTTTGTGTATTGTATTTCCAAGATTTTGGATCATGTTTACTATCATTATTCTGAATTCTTTTTCAGGTGGACTGCCTATTTCCTCTTCATTTGTTAGGTCTGGTGTGTTTTTATCTTGCTCCTTCACCTGCTGCGTGTTTTTCTGTCTTCTCAGTTTGCTTATCTTACTGTGTTTAGGGTCTCCTTTTTGCAGGCTGCAGGTTTGTAGTTCCCGTTGTTTTTGGTGTCTGTCCCCATTGGCTAAGGTTGGTTCAGTGGGTTGTGTAGGCTTCTTGGTGGAGGGTACTAGTGCCTGTGTTCTGGTGGATGAGGCTCGATGTTGTCTTTCTGGTGAGCAGGTCCACGTCTGGTGGTGTGTTTTGGGGTGTCTGTGGACTTTTATGATTTTAGGTAGCCTCTCTGCTAATGGGTAGCGTTGTGTTCCTGTCTTGCTAGTTGTTTGGCATAGGGTGTCCAGCACTGTAGCTTGCTGGTCATTAAATGAAGCTGGGTGCTGGTGTTGAGCTGGAGATCTCTGTAAGAGTTTTGCCGTTTGATATTATGTGGAGCTGGGAGGTCTCTTGTGGACCAGTGTCCTGAAGTTGGCTCTCCCACCTCAGAGGCACAGCACTGAAACCTGGCTGCAGCACCAAGAACCTTTCATCCACATGGGTCAGAATAAAAAGGAGAAAAAGTAGTAAGAAAGAATTAGTAGAAAGAAAGAAAGAAAGAAAGAAAGAAAGGAAGGAGAGAGGGAGGGAGAGAGGGAGGATGGAGGGAAGGAAGGAGAGAAGGAAGGACAAAAGGAGAGAAGAGAAAGTAAAATAAAGTATGATAAAATATAATAAAGTTATTAAAATAAAAATAATTATTAAGAAAAAAAAACAACGAACGGATAGAACCTTGGGACAAATGGTGGAAGCAAAGCTATACAGACAAAATCTCACACAGAAGCATACACGTACACACTCAGAAAAAGAGGTAAAGGGGAAAAAATCATAAATCTTGCTCTCAAAGTCCACCTCCTCAATTTGCGATGATTCTTTGTTAAAGGAGGGAAGGAAGGAAAGAAACAAAGAAAGAAAGAAGATAAAGTACAATAAAATAAAGTAAGCGAATAAAATAAAGTTATTAAAATAAAACATAATTATTAAGGAAAAAAACCAGACAGAACCCTAGGACAAGTGGTAGAAGCAAAGCTGTACAGACAGAATCTCACACAGAAGCATACACATACACACAAAAAGAGGAAAAGGGGAAAAATCATAAATCTTGCTCTCAAAGCCCACCTCCTCAATTTGGGATGATTCTTTGTCTATTCATGTATTCCACAGATGCAGGGTACATCAAGTTGATTGTGGAGCTTTAATCCGCTGCTTCTGAGGCTGCTGGGAGAGATTTCCCTTTCTCTTCTTTGTTCTCACAGCTCCTGGGTCTCAGCTTCGGATTTGGCCCCGCCTCTGCTTGTAGGTCTCCGGAGGGCGTCTGTTCTTCGCTCATACAGGACAGGGTTAAAGGAGCAGCCGCTTCGGGGACTCTAGCTCACTCAGGCTGGGGGGAGGGAGGGGCACGGAGTGCAGGGCAAGCCTGTGGCGGCAGAGGGCGGCGTGATAATGCACCGCCCCGAGGCGCGCTGTGCGCTCTCCCGGGGAAGCCGTCCCTGGATGCCGGGACCCTGGCAGTGGCGGGCTGCACAGGCTCCCTGGAAGGGGGCGTGGACAGTGACCTGCACTTGCACACAGGCCTCTGGGCAGCGGCAGCAGCAGCGCCAGCATCCCACGCCCATCTCTGGGGTCCGCGCTTTCAGCCACGGCTCGCGCCGTCTCTGGAGCTCCCTTAAGCAGCGCTCTTAATCCCCTTTCCTCGCGCACCAGGAAACAAAGAGGGAAGAAAAAGTCTCTTGCCTCTCTGGCAGGTCCAGACTTTTTCCCGGACTGCCTCCGGCTAGCTGTGGCACATTAGCCCCTTCACGCCGTGTTCACGCCACCAACCCCAGTCCTCTCCCTGCGCTCCTACCGAAGCCCGAGCCTCAGCTCCCAGCCGGGCGAGCACACGAGCCTCTTGGGCTGGTGACTGCCGGTCGGCACCAATCCTCTGTGCGGGAATCTCTCTGCTTTGCCCTCCGCACCCCTGTTGCTGTGCTCTCCTCCGTGACCCAGAGGCTTTCCCCCTCCGCCATCTGCAGTCTCCGCCCACGACGGGGCTTCCTAGTGTGTGGAAACATTTCCTCCTTCACAGCTCCTTCCCACTGGTGCAGGTCCCGTCCCTATCCTTTTGTCTCTGTTTATTCTGTTTTCTTTTGCCCTACCCAGGTACGTGGGGAGTTTCTTGCCTTTTGGGAGGTCTGAGTTCTTCTGCCAGCGTTCAGTAGGTGTTCTGTAGGAGTTGTTCCACGTGTAGATGTATTTCTGATGTATCTGTGGGGAGGAAGGTGATCTCCACGTCTTACTCTTCCGCCATCTTCCCCGGAAGTCTGTTGGAAGAGTTTTAATCACAGTTTCAATTTCAGTGCTTGTGATCACTCAGTTTACATTTTCTATTTCTTCCTGATTCAGTCTTGGCAGGTTGTGCATTTCTAAGAATTTGTCCATTTCTTCCAGGTTGTCCATTTTATTGGCATAGAGTTGCTTGTTATTTTATTTTTTATTTAACAAATTTAATCAGTTATACATATACATATGTTCCCATATCCCCTCCCATTTGCGTCTCCCTCCCGCCCTCCCTATCCCACCCCTCCAGGCGGTCACAAAGCACCGAGCTGATCTCTCTGTGCTATGCGGCTGCTTCCCACTAGCTATCTACCTTATGTTTGGTAGTGTATATATGTCCATGCCGCTCTTTCGCTTTGTCACAGCTTACCCTTCCCCCTCCCCATATCCTCAAGTCCATTCTCTAGTAGATCTGTGTCTTTATTCCTGTCTTACCCCTATGTTCTTCATGACATTTTTTTTCTTAAATTCCATATATATGTGTCAGCATACAGTATTTGTCTTTCTCTTTCTGACTTACTTCACTCTGTATGACAGACTCTAGGTCCATCCACCTCATTACAAATAGCTCAATTTCGTTTCTTTTTATGGCTGAGTAATATTCCATTGTATATATGTGCCACATCTTTATCCATTCATCCGATGATGGACACTTCGGTTGTTTCCATCTCTGGGCTATTGTGAATAGGGCTGCTATGAACATTTTGGTACATGACTCTTTTTGAATTATGGTTTTCTCAGGGTATATGCCCAGTAGTGGGATTGCTGGGTCATATGGTAGTTCTATTTGTAGTTTTTTAAGGAACCTCCATACCGTTCTCCATAGTGGCTGTACCAATTCACATTCCCACCAGCAGTGCAAGAGTGTTCCCTTTTTTCCACACCCTCTCCAGCATTTATTGTTTCTAGATTTGTTGATGATGGCCATTCTGACTGGTGTGAGATGATATCTCGTTGTAGTTTTGATTTGCATTTCTCTAATGAGTAAAGGTGTTGAGCATCCTTTCATGTGTTTGTTGGCAGTCTGTATATCTTCTGTGGAGAAATGTCTGTTTAGGTCTTCTGCCCATTTTTGGATTGGGTTGTTTGTTTTTTTGTTATTGAGCTGCATGAGCTGCTTATAAATTTTGGAGATTAATCCTTTGTCAGTTGCTTCATTTGCAAATATTTTCTCCCATTCTGAGGGTTGTCTTTTGGTCTTGTTTATGGTTTCCTTTGCTGTGCAAAAGCTTTTAAGTTTCATTAGGTCCCATGTGTTTATTTTTGTCTTCATTTCCATTACCCTAGGAGGTGGGTCAAAAAGGATCTTGCTGTGATTTATGTCATAGAGTGTTCTGCCTATGTTTTCCTCTAAGAGTTTGATAGTGTCTGGCCTTACATGGTCTTTAATCCATTTTGAGGTTATTTTTGTGTATGGTGTTAGGGAGTGATCTAATCTCATACTTTTACATGTCCCTGTCCAGTTTTCCCAGCACCACTTATTGAAGAGACTGTCCTTTCTCCACTGTACATTCCTGCCTCCTTTATCAAAGATAAGGTGACCATATGTGCGTGGGTTTATCTTTGGGCTTTCTATCGTGTTCCATTGATCTATCTTTCTGTTTTTGTGCCAGTACGACAGTGTCTTGATTACTGTAGCTTTGTAGTATAGTCTGAAGTCAGGGAGCCTGATTCCTCCAGCTCCATTTTTCGTTCTCAAGATTGCTTTGGCTATTCGGGGTCTTTTGTGTTTCCATACAAATTGTGAAATGTTTTGTTCTAGTTCTGTGAAAAATGCCAGTGGTAGTTTGATAGGGATTGCATTGAATCTGTAGATTGCTTTGGTTAGTAGAGTCATTTTCACAATGTTGATTCTTCCAATCCAAGAACATGGTACATCTCCCCATCTATTTGGATCATCTTTAATTTCTTTCATCAGTGTCTTATAATTTTCTGCATACAGGTCTTTTGTCTCCTTAGGTAGGTTTATTCCTAGATATTTTATTCTTTTTGTTGCAATGGTAAATGGGAGTGTTTCCTTGATTTCACGTTCAGATTTTTCATCATTAGTATATAGGAATGCCAGAGATTTCTGTGCATTAGTTTTGTATCCTGCTACTTTACCAAATTCATTGATTAGCTCTCGTAGTTTTCTGGTAGCATCTTTAGGATTCTCTATGTATAGTATCATGTCATCTGCAAACAGTGACAGCTTTACTTCTTCTTTTCCAATTCGGATTCCTTTTATTTCCTTTTCTTCTCTGATTGCTGTGGCTACAACTTCCAAAACTATGTTGAATAAGAGTGGTGAGAGTGGGCAACCTTGTCTTGTTCCTGATCTTAGTGGAAATGTTTTTAGTTTTTCACCATTGAGGACGATGCTGGCTGTGGGTTTGTCATATATGGCCTTTATTATGTTGAGGAAAGTTCCCTCTATGCATACTTTCTGCAGGGGTTTTATTATAAATGGGTGTTGAATTTTGTCGAAAGCTTTCTCTGCATCTATTGAGATGATCATATGGTTTATCTCCTTCAATTTGTTAATATGGTGTATCACGTTGATTGGTTTGCGTATATTGAAGAATCCTTGCATTCCTGGAATAAACCCCACTTGATCATGGTGTATGATCCTTTTAATGCGTTGTTGGATTCTGTTTGCTAGTATTTTGTTGAGGATTTTTGCATCTATGTTCATCAGTGATATTGGCCTGTAGTTTTCTTTCTTTGTGACATCCTTGTCTGGCTTTCGTATCAAGGTGATGGTGGCCTCGTAGAATGAGTTTGGGAGTGTTCCTCCCTCTGCTATATTTTGGAAGAGTTTGAGAAGGATGGGTGTTAGCTGTTCTCTAAATGCTTGATAGAATTCGCCTGTGAAGCCATCTGGTCCAGGGCTTTTGTTTGTTGGAAGATTTTTTATCACAGTTTCAATTTCAGTGCTTGTGATTGGTCTGTTCATATTTTCTATTTCTTCCTGATTCAGTCTTGGCAGGTTGTGCATTTCTAAGAATTTGTCCATTTCTTCCAGGTTGTCTATTTTATTGGCATAGAGTTGCTTGTAATAATCTCTCATGATCTTTTGTATTTCTGCAGTGTCAGTTGTTACTTCTCCTTTTTCATTTCTAATTCTATTGATTTGAGTCTTCTCCCTTTTTTTCTTGATGAGTCTGGCTAATGGTTTATCAATTTTGTTTATCTTCTCAAAGAACCAGCTTTTAGTTTTACTGATCTTTGTTTCGTTTCCTTCATTGCTTTTTAATTTATTTCTGGTCTGATTTTTATGATTTCTTTCCTTCTGCTAACTTTGGGGTGTTTTTGTTCTTCTTTCTCTAATTGCTTTAGGTGCAAGGTTAGGTTGTTTATTCGAAATGTTTCCGGTTTCTAAGGTGGGATAGTATTGGTATAAACTTGCCTCTTAGAACTGCTTTTGCTGCATCCCATAGGTTTTGGGTCATCATGGGTCCATTATCATTTGTTTGTAGGTATTTTTTAATTTCCTCTTTGATTTCTTCAGTGATCTCTTCGTTATTAAATAGTGTATTGTTTAGCCTCCATGTTTTTGTATTTTTCACAGATCTTTTCCTGTAATTGATATCTAGTCTCATAGCCTTGTGGTCTGAAAAGTTACTTGATACAATTTCAATTTTCTTAAAGTTACCACGGCTTGATTTGTGACCCAAGATATGATCTATCCTGGAGAATGTTCCATGAGCACTTGAGTATAATGTGCATTCTGTTGTTTTTGGATGGAGTGTCCTATAAATATCAATTAAGTCCCTCATGTTTAATGTATCATGTAAAGATTGTGTTTCCTTGTTTATTGTCATTTTGGATCATCTGTCTATTGGTGAAAGTGGGGTTTTAAAGTCCCCTATCTGGATGTGTTACTGTCGATTTCCCCTTTTATGGCTGTTAGTATTTGCCTTATGTATTGAGGTGCTCCTATGTTGGGTCCATAAATATTTTTTTTTTTTTACTTTTTTTTAAATTTTATTTTTATTTTATTTTTTATTAGTTTCTGCTTTATAACAAAGTGAATCAGTCATACACATACATCTGTTCCCACATCCCTTCCCTCATGCATCTCCCTCCCTCCCACCCTCCCCATCCCACCCCTCCAGGCGGTCACAAAGCACTGAGCTGATCTCCCTGTGCCATGCGGCCGCTTCCCACCATCTATCTACCCCACGTTTGGTAGTGTATATATGTCCATGCCTCTCTTTCGCTTTGTCACAGCTTACCCTTCCCCCTCCCCATATCCTCAAGTCCATTCTCCAGTAGGTCTGTGTCTTTATTCCCGTTTTACCCCTAGGTTCTTCATGCCATTTTTTTTTTAAATTCCGTATATGTGTGTTAGCATACGGTATTTGTCTTTCTCTTTCTGACTTACTTCACTCTGTATGACAGACTCTAGGTCTATCCACCTCATTACAAATAGCTCAGTTTCGTTTCTTTTTATGGCTGAGTAATATTCCATTGTATATATGTGCCACATCTTCTTTATCCATTCATCCGATGATGGACACTTAGGTTGTTTCCAGCTCCGGGCTATTGTGAATAGAGCTGCAATGAACATTTTGGTACATGTCTCTTTTTGAATTATGGTTTTCTCAGGGTATATGCCTAGTAGTGGGATTGCTGGGTCATATGGTAGTTCTATTTTTAGTTTTTTAAGGAACCTCCATACTGTTCTCCATAGTGGCTGTACCAATTCACATTCCCACCAGCAGTGCAAGAGTGTTCCCTTTTTTCCACACCCTCTCCAGCATTTATTGTTTCTAGATTTCTTGATGATGGCCATTCTGACTGGTGTGAGATGATATCTCATTGTAGTTTTGATTTGCATTTCTCTGATGATTAATGATGTTGAGCATTCTTTCATGTGTTTGTTGGCAGTCTGTATATCTTCTTTGGAGAAATGCCTATTTAAGTCTTCTGCCCATTTTTGGGTTGGGTTGTTTGTTTTTTTGCTATTGAGCTGCATGGGCTGTTTATAAATTTTGGAGATTAATCCTTTGTCAGTTGCTTCATTTGCAAATATTTTCTCCCATTCTGAGGGTTGTCTTTTAGTCTTGTTTATGGTTTCCTTTGTTGTGCAAAAGCTTTGAAGTTTCATTAGGTCCCATTTGTTTATCTTTGTTTTTATTTTTTCATTTCTCTAGGAGGTGGGTCCAAAAGGATCTTGCTGTGATTTATGTCATAGAGTGTTCTACCTATGTTTTCCTCTAAGAGTTTGATAGTTTCTGGCCTTACATTTAAGTCTTTAATCCATTTTGAGCTTATTTTTGTGTATGGTGTTAGGGAATGATCTAATCTCAAACTTTTACATGTCCTTGTCCAGTTTTCCCAGCACCACTTATTGAAGAGGCTGTCCTTTCTCCACTGTACATTCCTGCCTCCTTTATCAAAGATAAGTTGGCCATATGTGCATGGGTTTATCTCTGGGCTTTCTATCCTGATCCACTGATCTATCTTTCTGTTTTTATGCCAGTACCACACTGTCTTAATTACTGTAGCTTTGTAGTATAGTCTGAAGTCAGGGAGCCTGATTCCTCCAGCTCCGTTTTTCGTTCTCAAGATTGCTTTGGCTATTCGGGGTCTTTTGTTTTTCCAAACAAATTTTGAAATTTTTTGTTCTAGTTCTGTGAAAAATGCCAGTGGTAGTTTGATAGGGATTGCATTGAATCTGTAGATTGCTTTGGGTAGTACAGTCATTTTCACAATATTGATTCTTCCAATCCAGGAGCATGGTATATCTCTCCATCTATTTGTATCTTCTTTAATTTCTTTCATCAGTGTCTTATAATTTTCTGCATACAGGTCTTTTGTCTCCTTAGGTAGGTTTATTCCTAGATATTTTATTCTTTTTGTTGCAATGGTAAATGGGAGTGTTTTCTTGATTTCATTTTCAGATTTTTCATCATTAGTGTACAGGAATGCCAGAGATTTCTGTGCATTAATTTTGTGTCCTGCTACTTTACCAAATTCATTGATTAGCTCTAGTAGTTTTTCGGTAGCATCTTTAGGACTCTCTATGTACAGTATCATGTCATCTGCAAACAGTGACAGCTTTACTTCTTCTTTTCCGATTTGGATTCCTTTTATTTCCTTTTCTTCTCTGATTGCTGTAGCTAAAACTTCCAAAACTATGTTGAATAAGAGTGGTGAGAGTGGGCAACCTTGTCTTGTTCCTGATCTTAGTGGAAATGGTTTCAGTTTTTTACCATTGAGGACAATGTTGGCTGTGGGTTTGTCATATATGGCCTTTATTATGTTGAGGAAAGATCCCTCTATGCATACTTTCTGCAGGGTTTTTATCATAAATGGGTGTTGAATTTTGTCGAAAGCTTTCTCTGCATCTATTGAGATGATCATATGGTTTTTCTCCTTCAACTTGTTAATATGGTGTATCACATTGATTGATTTGCGTATATTGAAGAATCCTTGCATTCCTGGAATAAACCCCACTTGATCATGGTGTATGATCCTTTTAATATGCTGTTGGATTCTGTTTGCTAGTATTTTATTGAGGATTTTTGCATCTATGTTCATCAGTGATATTGGCCTGTAGTTTTCTTTCTTTGTGACATCCTTGCCTGGTTTTGGTATCAAGGTGATGGTGGCCTCGTAGAATGAGTTTGGGAGTGTTCCTTCCTCTGATATTGTTTGGAAGAGTTTGAGAAGGATAGGTGTTAGCTCTTCTCTAAATGCTTGATAGAATTAGCCTGTGAAGCCATCTGGTCCTGGGCTTTTGTTTGATGGAAGATTTTTAATCACAGTTTTAATTTCAGTGCTTGTGATTGGTCTATTCATATTTTCTATTTCTTCCTGAGTCAGTCTTGGCAGGTTGTGCATTTCTAAGAATTTGTCCATTTCTTCCAGGTTGTCCATTTTATTGGCATAGAGTTGCTTATAGTAATCTCTCATGATCTTTTGTATTTCTGCAGTGTCAGTTGTTACTTCTCCTTTTTCATTTCTAATTCTATTGATTTGAGTCTTCTCCCTTCTTTTCTTGATGAGTCTGGCTAATGGTTTGTCAATTTTGTTTATCTTCTCAAAGAACCAGCTTTTAGTTTGGTTGATCTTTGCTATCGTTTCCTTCATTTCTTTTTCATTTATTTCTGATCTGATCTTTATGATTTCTTTCCTTCTGCTAGCTTTGGGGGTTTTTTTGTTCTTCTTTCTCTAATTGCTTTAGGTGCAGGGTCAGGTTGTTTACTCGAAATGTTTCCTGTTTCTTAAGGTGGGATTGTATTGCTATAAACTTCCCCCTTAGAACTGCTTTTGCTGCGTCCCATAGGTTTTGGGTCGTCGTGTCTCCATTGTCATTTGTTTCTAGGTATTTTTTAATTTCCTCTTTGATTTCTTCAGTGATCACTTCGTTATTGAGTAGTGTATTGTTTAGCCTCCATGTGTTTGTATTTTTTACAGATCTTTTCCTGTAATTGATGTCTAGTCTCATAGCATTGTGGTCGGAAAAGATACTTGATACAATTTCAATTTTCTTAAATTTACCAAGGCTTGATTTGTGACCCAAGATATGATCTATCCTGGAGAATGTTCCATGAGCACTTGAGAAAAATGTGTATTCTGTTGTTTTTGGATGGAATGTCCTATAAATATCAACTAAGTCCATCTTGTTTAATGTATCATTTAAAGCTTGTGTTTCCTTATTTATTTTCATTTTGGATGATCTGTCCATTGGTGAAAGTGGGGTGTTAAAGTCCCCTACTATGATTGTGTTACTGTCGATTTCCCCTTTTATGGCTGTTAGTATTTGCCTTATGTATTGAGGTGCTCCTATGTTGGGTGCATATATATTTACAATTGTTATATCTTCTTCTTGGATCGATCCCTTTATCATTATGTAGTGTCCTTCTTTGTCTCTTCTAATAGTCTTTATTTTAAAGTCTATTTTGTCTGATATGAGAATTGCTACTCCAGCTTTCTTTTGATTTCCATTTGCATGGAATATC
The DNA here is from genome assembly GCF_964341445.2 of Mesoplodon mirus. Taxonomy (NCBI): domain Eukaryota; kingdom Metazoa; phylum Chordata; class Mammalia; order Artiodactyla; family Ziphiidae; genus Mesoplodon; species Mesoplodon mirus. Next base: position 40,707,125 of record NC_138980.1, read on the forward strand.
TTTTTCCATCCCCTTACTTTCAATCTGTATGTGTCTCTAGGTCTGAAGTGGGTCTCTTGTAGACAGCATATATATGGGTCTTTTTTTTGTATCCATTCAGCCACTCTGTGTCTTTTGGTGGGAGCATTTAGTCCATTTACATTTAAGGTAATTATTGATATGTATGTTCCTATTCCCATTTCCTTAATTGCTTTGGGTTGTTATTGTAGGTATATTCCTTCTGTTGTGCTTCTTGCCTAGAGAAGTTCCTTTAGCATTTGTTGTAGAGCTGGTTTGGTGGTGCTGAACTCTCTCAGCTTTTGCTTGTCTGTAAACGTTTTAATTTCTCCATCAAATCTGAATGAGATCCTTGCTGGGTAGAGTAATCTTGGTTGCAGGTTTCTCTCCTTCTTCACTTTAATTATGTCCTGCCACTCCCTTCTGGCTTGTAGAGTTTCTGCTGAGAGATCAGCTGTTATCCTGATGGGGATTCCCTTGTGTGTTATTTGTTGTTTTTGCCTTGCTGCTTTTAATATGATTTCTTTGTGTTTAATTTTTGACAGTTTGATTAATATGTGTCTTGGTGTATTTCTCCTTGGATTTATTCTGTATGGGACTCTCTGTGCCTCCTGGACTTGATTAACTATTTCCTTTCCCATATTGGGGAAGTTTTCAACTATAATCTCTTCAAATATTTTCTCAGTCCCTTTCTTTTTCTCTTCTTCTTCTGGAACTCCTATAATTCGAATGTTGGTGCGTTTAATGTTGTCCCAGAGGTCTCTGAGACTGTCCTCTGTTCTTTTCATTCTTTTTTCTTTATTTTGCTCTGCATCAGTTATTTCCACTATTTTATCTTCCACCTCACTTATCCGTTCTTCTGCCTCAGTTATTCTGCTATTGATCCCATCTAGAGTATTTTTCATTTCATTTATTGTGTTTTTAATTGATGCTTGATTCATCTTTAGTTCTTCTAGGTCCTTGTTAACTGTTTCTTGCATTTTGTCTATTCTATTTCCAAGATTATGGATCTTGGAAATAGAATCTTGGATCAGCTTTACTATCATTATTCTGAATTCTTTTTCAGGTAGACTGCCTATTACCTCTTCATTTGTTAGGTCTGGTAGGTTTTTATCTTGCTCCTTCACCTGCTGTGTGTTTTTCTGTCTTCTCATTTTGCTTATGTTACTGTGTTTGGGGTCTCCTTTTTGCAGGCTGTAGATTCGTAGTTCCCGTTGTTTTTGGTGTCTGACCCCAGTGGCTAAGGTTGTTTCAGTAGGTTGTGTAGGCTTCCTGGTGGGGGGGACTAATGCCTGTGTTCTGGTGGTTGAGGCTCGATCTTGTCTTTCTGGGGGACAGGTCCACGTCTGGTGGTGTGTTTTGGGGTGCCTATTGCCTTATTATGTTTTTAGGTAGCCTCTCTGCTAATGGGTGGGGTTGTGTTCCTGCCTTGCTAGTTGCTTTGCATAGGGTGACCAGCACTGTAGCTTGCTGGTCGTTGACTGAAGCTGGGTGCTGGTGTTGGGATGGAGATCTCTGGGAGATTTTCGCTGCTTGATATTATGTGGAGCTGGGAGGTCTCTTGTGGACCCGTGTCCTGAAGTTGGCTCTCCCACTTCAGAGGCACAGCACTGGCTCCTGGCTGCAGCACCAAGAGCCTTTCATCCACCCGGCTCAGAATAACAGGGAGAAAAGGTAGAGAGAAAGAATTAGTAGAAGAAAGAAAGAGAGAGGGAAAGAAAGGAAGAAGGGAAGAAAGGAAGGAAGGAAGGAAGAAAGAAAGGAGGGAGGGAGGAAGGATGGAAAGAAAGAAGGAAAGAAAGGAGGAAGGGAGGGAGGAATGAAAGCAAAAGGAAGAGTGAATGGAAGAAGGGAGGGAGGGAGGGAGGAAGGAAAGAAAGAAAGAAAGACAGGAGGGAGGGAGGGAGGAAGGAAAGAAAAAGAAAGTGGAAAGAAGAAGGGTGGGAGGGAGGGAGGGAGGAAAGAAGAAAGAAGGAAAGGAGGAGCGGAGGGAGGGAGGGAGGAAGGGAAGGTAGGAAAAAAAGAAAGAGCAGGTAAAGTAAATTAGAATAAAGTATGAAATATAGTAGCGTTATTAAAATTAGAAAGTAATTATTGAAAAAAAAAAACCGGACAGATAGAACCCTGGGACATATGGTGGAAGCAAAGCTATACAGAGAGAATCTTACACAGAAGATTACACATACACATTCACAAAAAGAGAGCAGGAGGGGGAAAAATCAAAAATCTTGCTCTCCAAGTCCACCTCCTCAATTTGGAATAATTCGTTGTAAAAAGAGGAAAAGGGGGGAAAGTCTTAAATCTTGTCCTCAAAGTCCACTTCCTCAATTTGGGATGATTCGCTGTCCATTCATGCACTCCACAGACGCAGGGCACATCAAATGGACCGTGGAGCTTTAATCCGCTGCCTCCGAGACTGCATAGAGAGATTTCCCTGTCTCTGCTCTCACAGCTCCCGGGTCTCAGCCTTGGACCCGGCCCCGCCTCTGTGCGTAGGTCGCCGGAGGGCGTCCGTTCTTCGCTCAGACAGGACGGGTTTAAAGGAGCCGCTGATTCGGGGGCTCTGGCTCACTCAGGCAGAGGGGAGGGAGGGGCGCGCAGTGTGGGGCGGGCCTGCGGCGGCAGAGGCCGGCATGACGTTGCAGCAGCCCGTGGCGCTCCGTGCGCTTTACCGGGAAAGCCGTCCCCGGGACCCCGGCAGTGGCGGGGTGCACAGGCCCCCCGGAAGGCGGGGCGGACAGCGACCCGCGCCCGCACACAGGCCCCGCGGCGGCGGGCGGCGGCGTCGGTGGCGGGCGTCGGCGGCGGGCCGCGGCGTCGGCGGCGGTGGGTGGCGGCGTCGGCGGCGTCGGCGGCGGGCCGCAGCGGCGGCGGCGGCGGGCCGCATCAGCAGCGGCGTCGGCGGCGTCGGCGGCGGGCGTCGGCGGAGGCGGCGGGCCGCGTCGGCGGGCGGCGGGCGGCGGCGGCGGCAGCAGCGGCGGCCGCCCACGCCCGTCTCCGAGGTCCGCGCCTTACCCGCGGCTCGCGCCTGCCTCCGGCGCTTCCCTAAGCAGCCTTCTTAATGCCCTCTCCTCGCGCACCAGGAAACAAAAGGGAAAAAACTCTCTTGCCTCTTCGGCAGCTCCAGACCCTTTCCCCGGACTCCCTCCAGGCTAGCCGTGGTGCACTAACCCCTTCAGGCTCTCTTCCTGCCGCCAGCCCCAGTCCTCTCCCTGCGCTCTGACTGAAAGCCGATACCCGAGCCTCAGCTCCCAGCCCCCCCGCCACGGCGGCCGAGCAGACAAGCCTCTCGGGCTGGTGAGTGCCTGAGGGCACCGATCCTCTGTGGCGGAATCTCTCCGCTTTGCCCTCCACACCCCTGTTGCTGTGCTCTCCTCCGCTACTCCGAAGCTTTCCCCCTCTGCCACCTGCAGTCTCCGCCCGCGAAGGGGCTTGTAGTGTGTAGAAACCTTCCCTCCTTCACGGCTCCCTCCCACTGGTGCAGGTCCCGTCCCTATCCTTTTGTCTCTGTTTATTCTTTTTTCTTTTGTCCTACCCAGGTATATGGGGGAGTTTCTTGCCTTTTGAGGGGTCTGAGGTCTTCTGTCAGCGTTCAGTAGGTGTTCTGTAGGAGTTGTTCCACGTGTAGATGAATTTCTGATGTATCTGTGGGGAGGAAGGTGATCTCCGCGTCTTACTCTTCCGCCATCTTCCTCCGGGGCCGGGTCCATAAATATTTACAATTGTTATATCTTCTTAGATCGATCCCTTGATCATTATGTAGCATCCTTCTTTGTCTCTTGTAATAGTCTTTATTTTAAAGTCTATTTTGTCTGATATGAAAATTGCTACTCTGGCTTTCTTTTGGTTTCCATTTGCATGGAATATCTTTTTCCATCCCCTTTCAGTCTGTATGTGTCTCTAGGTCTGAAGTGGGTCTCTTGTAGACAGCATATCTATGGGTCTTGTTCTTGTATCCATTCAGCCAGCCTGTGTCTTTTGGTGGGAGCATTTAGTCCATTTACATTTAAGGTAATTATCGATATGTATGTTCCTATTCCCATTTTCTTAATTGTTTTGGGTTCGTTATTGTAGGTCTTTTCCTTCTGTTGCGTTTCTCGCCTAGAGAAGTTCCTTTAGCATTTGTTGTAAAGCTGGTTTTTTGGTGCTGAATTCTCTCAGCTTTTGCTTGTCTGTAAACATTTTAATTTCTCCATCAAATCTGAATGAGTTCCTTGCTGGGTAATCTTGGTTGCAGGTTTTTCTCCTTCATCAGTTTAAATATGTCCTGCCAGTCCCTTCTGGCTTGCAGAGTGTCTGCTGAAAGATCAGCTGTTAACCTTATGGGGATTCCCTTGTGTGTTGTTTGTTGTTTTTCCCTTGCTGCTTTTAATATGTTTTCTTTTATTTAATTTTTGACTGTTTGATTAATATGTGTCTTGGCATATTTCTCCTTGGATTTATCCTGTATGGGACTCTCTGTGCCTCTGGACTTGATTAACTATTTACTTTCCCATATTAGGGAAGTTTTCAACTAGAATCCCTTCAAATATTTTCCCAGTCCCTTTCTTTTTGTCTTCTTCTTCTGGAACCCCTATAATTCGAATGTTGGTGGGTTTAATCTTGTCCCAGAGGTCTCTGAGACTGTCCTCATCTTTCCACTGTTTTTTCTTTCTTCTGCTCTGCAGTAGTTATTTCCACTATTTTATCTTCCACGTCACTTACCCGTTCTTCTGCCTCAGTTATTCTGCTATTGATCCCATCTAGAGTATTTTTAATTTCACTTATTGTGTTGTTCATCATTGTTTGTTTCATCTTTAGTTCTTCTAGGTCCTTGTTAACTGTTTCTTGCATTTTGTGTATTGTATTTCCAAGATTTTGGATCATGTTTACTATCATTATTCTGAATTCTTTTTCAGGTAGACTGCCTATTTCCTCTTCATTTGTTAGGTGTGGTGTGTTTTTATCTTGCTCCTTCACCTGTTGTGTGTTTTTCTGTCTTCTTATTTTGCTTATCTTACTGTGTTTGGGGTCTCCTTTTTGCAGGCTGCAGGTTCGTAGTTCCTGTTGTTTTTGGTGTCTGTCCCCATTGGCTAAGGCTGGTTCAGTGGGTTGTGTAGGCCTTCTGGTGGAGGGGACTAGTGCTTGTGTTCTGGTGGATGAGGCTCGATGTTGTCTTTCTGGTGAGCAGGTCCACGTCTGGTGGTGTGTTTTGGGGTGCCTGTGGACTTTTTATGATTTTAGGCAGCCTCTCTGCTAATGGGTAGCGTTGTGTTCCTGTCTTGCTAGTTGTTTGGTGTAGGGTGTCCAGCACTGTAGCTTGCTGGTCATTGAAAGAAGCTGGGTGCTGGTGTTGAGTTGGAGATCTCTGGAAGATTTTCGCCATTTGATATTATGTGGAGCTGGGAGGCCTCTTGTGGGCCAGTGTCCTGAAGTTGGCTCTCCCACCTCAGAGGCACAGCACTGACTCCTGGCTGCAGCACCAAGAACCTTTCATCCACATGGCTCAGAATAAAAAAGAGAAAAAGTAGAAGGAAAGAATTAGTAGAAGTAGAAAGAAGGAAAGAAAGGAGAGAGGGAGGAAGGAGGGAAGGAAGGAGGGAAGGAAGGAAAAAGGAAAGAAGATAAAGTATAATAAAGTATGATAAAATATAATAAGTTATTAAAATAAAAAAATAATTATTAAGAAGAAAACGGACAGACAGAACCCTAGGACAAATGGTGGAAGCAAAGCTGTACAGACAAAATCTCACACAAACGATACACATACACACAAAAAGAGGAAAAGGGGAAAAAATCATAAATCTTGCTCTCAAAGCCCACCTCCTCAATTTGGGATGATTCTTTGTCTATTCATTTATTCCACAGATGCAGGGTACATCAAGTTGATTGTGGAGCTATAATCCGCTGCTTCTGAGGCTGCTGGGAGAGATTTCCCTTTCTCTTCTTTGTTCTCATAGCTCCTGGGTCTCAGCTTTGGACTTGGCCCCGCCTCTGCATGTAGGTCGCCGGAGGGTGTCTGTTCTTAGCTCAGACAGGACAGGGTTAAAGGAGCAGCCGCTTCGGGGACTCTAGCTCACTCAGGACAGCTGGGAGGGAGGGGCACGGAGTGCAGGGAGTGCAGGGCAAGCCTGCGACAGCAGAGGCCAGCGTGACATTGCACCAGCTCGAGGTGCTCCATGCGCTCTCCCGGAGCAGCCGTCCTTGGATCGCGGTACCCAGGCAGTGGTGGTCTGCAGAGGCTCCCAGGAAGGGGGTCGTGGACAGTGACCTGCACTTGCACACAGGCCTCTTGGCAGCGGCAGCAGCAGCGCCAGCATCCCACGCCCATCTCTGGGGTCCGCGCTTTCAGCCACGGCTCGCGCCTGTCTCTGGAGCTACCTTAAGCAGCGCTCTTAATACCCCCTCCTCTCGCACCAGGAAACAAAGAGGGAAGAAAAAGTCTCTTGCCTCTTTGGCAAGTCCAGACTTTTTCCCAGAGTCCCTCCCGGCTAGCTGTGGTGCATTAGCCCCTTCAGGCTGTGTTCACGCTGCCAGCCCCAGTCCTCTTCCTGTGCTCCTACCGAAGCCCAAGCCTCAGCTCCCAGCCAGGCGAGCACACGAGCCTCTCGGGCTGGTGAGTGCCGGTCGGCACCTATCCTCTGTGTGGGAATCTCTCCGCTTTGCCCTCCGCACCTCTGTTGCTGTGCTCTCCTCCATGACCTGGAAGCTTTCCCCCTCCACCACCCGCAGTCTCCACCCACGAAGGGGCTTGCTAGTGTGTGGAAATCTTTCCTCCTTCACAGCTCCCTCCCACTGGTGCAGGTCCCGTCCCTATCCTTTTGTCTCTGTTTATTCTGTTTTCTTTTGCCCTACCCAGGTACGTGGGGAGTTTCTTGCCTTTTGGGAGGTCTGAGTTCTTCTGCCAGCATTCAGTAGGTGTTCTGTAGGAGTTGGTCCACGTGTAGATGTATTTCTGATGTATCTGTGGGGAGGAAGGTGATCTCCGTGTCTTACTCTTCCGCCATCTTCCCCGGAAGTCTGTTGGAAGATTTTTAATCACAGTTTCAATTTCAGTGCTTGTGATCGCTCTGTTCATAATTTCTATTTTTTCCTGATTAAGTCTTGGCAGGCTGTGCATTTCTAAGAATTTGTCCATTTCTTCCAGGTTGTCCATTTTATTGGCATAGAGTTGCTTGTAATAATCTCTCATGATCTTTTGTATTTCTACAGTGTCAGTTGTTAGTTCTCCTTTTTCATTTCTAATTCTATTGATTTGAGTATTCTCCCTTTTTTTTCTTGATGAGTCTGGCTAATGGTTTATCAATTTTGTTTATCTTCTCAAAGAACCAGCTTTTAGTTTTATTGATCTTTGCTATCATTTCCTTCATTTGTTTTTCATTTATTTCTGATCTGATCTTTATGATTTCTTTCCTTCTGCTAACTTTGGGGTTTTTTTGGTTCTTCTTCCTCTAATTGCTTTAGGTGCAAGGTTAGGTTGTTTATTTGAGATGTTACCTGTTTCTTTAGGTAGGATTGTATTGCTATCAACTTCCCTCTTAGAACTGCTTTTGCTGCATCCCATAGGTTTTGAGTTGTCGTGTCTCCATTGTCATTTGTTTCTAGGTATTTTTTGATTTCCTCTTTAATTTCTTCAGTGATCACTTCGTTATTAAGTAGTGTATTGTTTAGCCTCAATGTGTTTGTATTTTTTACAGATCTTTTCCTGTAATTGATATCTAGTCTCATAGCGTTGTGGTCAGAAAAGATACTTGATACAATTTCAATTTTCTTAAAGTTACCAAGGCTTGATTTGTGACCCGTGATATGATCTATCCTGGAGAACGTTCCATGAGCACTTGAGAATAATGTGTATTCTGTTGTTTTTGGATGGAATGTCCTATAAATATCAGTTAAGTCCCTCCTGTTTAATGTATCATTTAAAGATTGTGTTTCCTTGTTTATTTTCATTTTGGATCATCTGTCCATTGGTGAAAGTGGCGTGTTAAGGTCCCCTACTCTGAATGTGTTACTGTCGATTTCCCCTTTTATGGCTGTTAGTATTTGCCTTACATATTGCGGTACTCCTATGTTGGGTCCATAAATATTTACAATTGTTATATCTTCTTCTTGGATCGATCCCTGTATCATTATGTAGTGTCCTTCTTTGTCTCTTCTAATAGTCTTTATTTTAAAGTCTATTTTGTCTGATATGAGAATTGCTACTCCAGCTTTCTTTTGGTTTCCATTTGCATGGAATATCTTTTTCCATCCCCTTACTTTCAGTCTGTATGTGTCTCTAGGTCTGAAGTGGGTCTCTTGTAGACAGCATATATATGGGTCTTGTTTTTGTATCCATTCAGCCAATCTGTGTCTTTTGGTGGGAGCATTTAGTCCATTTACATTTAAGGTAATTATCGATATGTATGTTCCTATTCCCATTTTATTAATTGTTTTGGGTTCGTTATTGTAGGTCTTTTCCTTCTGTTGCATTTCTTGCCTGGAGAAGTTCCTTTAGCATTTGTTGTAAAGCTGGTTTTGTGGTGCTGAACTCTCTCAGCTTGTTTTTTTTTTTTTTTTAATTTATGGCTGTGTTGGGTCTTCGTTTCTGTGTGAGGGCTTTCTCTAGTTGTGGCAATTGGGGGCCACTCCTCATCGCGGTGCACGGGCCTCTCACTATCGCGGTTTCTGTTGTTGTGGAGCACAGACGCATAGGCTCATTAATTGTGGCTCACGGGGCCAGCTGCTCTGTGGCACGTGGGATCTTCCCAGACCAGGGCTTGAACCCGTGTGTCCTGCATTGTCAGGCGGACTCTCAACCACTGCACCACCAGGGAAGCCCCTGGAAACCCTATAATTGGAATGTTGGTGTGTTACATGTTGTCCCAGAGGTCTCTGAGACTGTCTTCAGTTCTTTTCATTCTTTTGTCTTTCTTCTGCTCTGTAGTAGTTATTTCCACTATTTTATCTTACACGTCACTTACCTGTTCTTCTGCCTCAGTAATTCTGCTACTGATCCCATCTAGAGTATTTTTAATTTCATTTATTGTGTTGTTCATCGTTGCTTGCTTCATCTTTAGTTCTTGTAGGTCCTTATTAACTGTTTCTTGCATTTTGTCTATTCTATTTCCAATATTTTGAATCTTCTTTACTATCATTATTCTTAATTCTTTTTCAGGTAGACTGCCTATTTCCTCTTCATTTATTAGGTCTGGTGTGTTTTTATCTTGCTCCTTCACCTGCTGTGTGTTTTTCTGTCTTCTCATTTTGTTTATCTTACTGTGTTTGGGGGTCTCCTTTTTGTCGGCTGCAGCTTCGTAGTTCCTGTTGTTGGTGGTGCCTGTCCCCAGTGGCTATATTTTGTTCCTTTTGTTGTGTAGGCTTCCTGGTGTAGGGGACTAGTCCTGTGTTCTGGTGGATGAGGCTGTATCTTGTCTTTCTGGTGGGCAGGTCCACGTCTGGTGGTGTGTTTTGGGGTGTTTGTGGACTTATTATGATTTTAGGCAGTCTCTCTGCTAATGGATGGGGTTGTGTTCCTCTCTTGCTACTTCTTTGGCAATGTGTGTCCAGCACTGTATTTTGCTGGTCTTTGCGTGAAGCTGTGTGTTGGTGTTGAGGTGGAGATCCCTGGGAGTTTTTTGCCTTTTGATATTACGTGCAGCTGGGAGGTCTCTTGTGGACGAGTGTCCTGAATTTGGCTCTCCCACCTCAGAGGCACAGCACTGACTCCTGGCTGTAGCACCAAGAGCCTTTCATCTACATGGCTCAGAATAAAAGGGAGAAAGTTAGAAAGAAAGAGGATAAAAGGAAAGAAAATAAATAAAGTAAAATAAAATTATTAAAATAAAAAAATTATTATTAAGAAAGGAACTTTTTAGGGGCCTCCCTGGTGGCGCAGTGGTTGAGAGTCCGCCTGCTGATGCAGGGGATACGGGTTCGTGCCCCGGTCTGAGAGGATCCCATATGCCGCAGAGCGGCTGGGCCCGTGAGCCACGGCCGCTGGGCCTGCGCATCCGGAGCCTGTGCTCCGCAACGGGAGAGGCCACAACAGTGAGAGGCCCGCATACCGCAAAAAGAAAAAAAAAAAAAAAAAGAAAGGAACTTTTTAAATTAGAAATAAATACAAAACAAAACAAAACAAAACAGTGGACAGATAGAACCCTAGGAAAAATGGTGAAAGCAAAGCTATACAGACAAAATCTCACACAGAAGCATACACATACATACTCACAAAAAGAGGAAAAGGGGATAAAATAATAAATCTTGCTCTGAAAGTCCACCTCCTCAATTTGGGATGATTCGTTGTCTATTCAGGTATTCCACAGATGCAGGGTATATCAAGTTGATTGTCGAGATTTAATCCGCTGCTCCTGAGGGTGCTGGGGGAGATTTCCCTTTCTCTTCTTTGTTCGCACCGCTCCCGGGTTTTAGGTTTGGATTTGGCCCGCCTCTGTGTGTAGGTCGCCGTAGGGCGTCTGTTCTTTGCTCAGACAGGACGGGATTAAAGGAGCCGCTGATTCAGGGGCTCCGGCTCACTCAGGTCGTGGGGAGGGAGGGGTACAGAGTGCATGGCGATTGTTCAGTGGCAGAGGCTGGTGTGACGTTGCACCAGCTTGAGGCAGGTCATGCGTTCTCCCGGGGAAGTTGTCCCTTGATCCTGGGACCCTGGCAGTGGCAGGCTGCACAGGCTCCCTGGAAGGGAGGTGTGGACAGTGACCTGTGCTCGCACACAGGTTTCTTGGTGGTGGCAGCAGCAGCCTTAGCGTCTCATGCCCGTCTCTAGCGTCCGCAGTGTTAGCCATGCCTCACGTCCATCTGTGGAGCTCCTTTAAGCAGTGTTCTTAATCCCCTCTTCGTGCACCAGGAAACAAAGAGGGAAGAAAAAGTCTCTTTCCTCTGTGGCAGGTCCAGACATTTTTCCAGCAGGTCCAGACTTTTTCCCGGACTCCCTCCTGGCTAGCCGTGGTGCACTAACCCCTTCAGGCTGTGTTCACGCCGCCAGTCCTCTCTCCCTGTGATTCGACCGAAGCCCGAGCCTCAGCTCCCAGCCCCAACCCACCCTGGCGGGTGAGCAGACAAGACTCTCGGGCTGGTGAGTGCTGGTTGGCACCGATCCACTGTGCGGGAATCTCTCTGTTTTGCCTCCTGCATCCCTGTTGCTGTGCTCTCCCTCAAGTATCATTTTAAACACATCAATCTCTTGTGAGAAAAACTCATTTCCTTTGTTATTACACACCATTTAACTCAGTACACTCCATGATGTATGAGGTCAAATCTGCAGGAACTTTTAATGAATATAACACAGTGAAGAACTGTAAGCTTTTTCTTCTGTTCTCATCACCAAACATGAGAGTCCAGGAGGCCTGTGGAAATCCAACTTGTGACAAGGATCAGTTTGCCATACTTGCCTGAGAATTACTCCAGGTGATTAGAAATAGCCAGGTGCAACTGGCTATATTAAAATATTCTTGTAAAGAAGTAGTACTTTTAGCTTGTGTAAAATTTATGGCAGACTCAGTTTCTCCATCCTCTCTCTGTCTCATTCATGGAGCTAGGAAGTTATTCAGAAGTTAAGGCAGACAACTTTGAATGATATGACATGCTAAAAAGACACAGCTACTTAGACCTCCACAAAACACTATACACAATGTGCCTCAGGGCTGCTTCTCACTAGTTTTTAGCACACACAGGCACACATAATGAAATGATAAAGTACTAAAACATTTCTTTTTGGTCAAAGCCCTTGCTAAATAACCTTGAGGAACGGGTTAAGAGCTGTATATTGCACAGGAATTCACAACACTCCACAAAGGTCTGATGGTGAATATGCCCATGATTATATAATACATAAAGAATTCACAGCACTTTCCTCCAAACAATGTAAAACCTCCATTCTCTAATTTCAGGTGGAAGTTTCCTGGCCAGCCACTCCAGAGGCAATCCTCCCAACATCTCTCACTTCTGAACTCCCATATGGTGCACAGAAGCATAACAGCCCAGCCCCGAGTATAGGAATATGTAAGTTGATGACACTACACGCTGCCAATAGTGTACAAAAGGGTTTATTACTTCCATAATTGAGGTCTCTGGGGAGTAAGGCAGGCCTCTCAAGAAGGTATGAAATGGCTTGAGAGTGCAAGGAAAGGTACATGGACTTATTTTTTAGTTGAGGTTGTGGGTGGACTGAAGAGAGAGTTCACATACAAGGGCAGGAGCAGGCATGAATTAAATCTCTTGTCACTGCCAAAGGAAGGAAACTAAGGCTTTCCTATCATCATGGATACATGTGGGTCACAAGAGGAGGAAGGAGGGATGAGGCTTCAAAGCTGTCAGCAGTCAGAAAACTGGAGTCAGAGACTTCTCTTTTCTTGTTTTTGTATAATGAACTTAGAAACCATCCTTCCTAACCTCACAAGAAAAAAAGCAAAGAACTGAATACACAGAGCCAACCACTGTTTCCAAAATTAGAGACAGTTTTGATACAGCTATTCTTAACAAGGCCTATCCTCAAAAGAGACTGTTTCACCAGGGCCTAATGCAAAGACAACAAAGAATACAACATCTAAGAACTTTGGGACAATGACAGTAGGTGTGAAATATACACAATGAGAATACCTGATGGAAAAGCAGAAAGGAACCAAAAAAATAAGTGAAGCAATCATAACTGAGATTTTCCTAACATTAGTGATAGACAGCAAACTGCAGATCCAGGAAGCTAAGAAAAACACAAAACATGAAAAAAAAAAAAGAACACCAAAAACTGCACTGCCAAGCACATCATTTTCAACTGCAGAAAAATCAAAGACAAAGGGAACATTCTGAAAGAAGCCAGAGGGAAAAAACAAACCTTAGTTTTACTTAAACAAGGATAAGAATTAAATCAGACCTCTTTTCAAAAACTATGCAAGCAAGAAATATCATATAACTGGAATCACATTGTATTTATCCTTTGGAATCTGGGTTCTTTCAGTTAGCAATATATATATATATATATATATATATGATTTATCCATGTTGTTGTACATATTAACAGTTCATTACTTTTTATTGCTGAGTAGGATTGCATTGTACAGATGTACTATATTCATTCACCAAATGACATTTGAGTTGTTTCCAGGTTTTGGTGATTATGAATAAAGCTGCTGTAAACATTCACATACCAAAACCAAACAACAACAACAAAAAACCCCAACTATGCAAGCAAGAAGAGAGTGGAATGAAATATTTAAAGTGCAGAAGGTAAAAATACCATCCTAAAACTCTGTGTCAAGCAAAATTATTCTTCAAAAGTGAGGGAGAATATTTTGTAATAACCTATATGGGAAAAGAATCAGGAAAATAATTTTATATATATATATATATATAATTGAATATATATAATAACTGAATAACTTTGCTGTATACCTGAAATGAACACAAACTATAAATCAACTATACGTCAATTAAAAAAATATAAAAAAATCTCTAGGACTGCTGCATCTCAGGAAAAACAGTGACAGAGAAATACTTTCTGAGAAAAATTGAGGGACTCTGATATCAATACACCTGGTTTTACAAGAAAGAGTAAAAGAAATTCATTAGAAGGTACAGGCATACCTTGGAAACAATGAGGGTTCAGTTCCAGACTACCACAATAAAGCAAATCACATGAATTTTTTGGTTTGCCAGTGCATGTAAAAGTTATATTTATACTATTCTGTACTCTCTTAAGTGTGCACTAGCATTATGTATAAAAATACAATGTACATACCTTAATTTAAAAATACTTTATTGCTAAAAAATACTAACCATCAAAGATTACAGATCACAGACCACCATAACAAATGTAACAAAAATTTGAAATACTGTGAGAATTACCAAAATGTGACAGACACAGAAAGTGAGCAAATGCTATTGAAAAAAAGGTGCCGATAGATTTGCTTCACACAGGGTTACAACCAACCTTCAACTTGCAAAAAATGCATTATCTGTAAAGTGCAATAAAGTGAATTGCAATAAAATAAGGTATGTCTGAAAATGATATAAGCAGGTGGAACATTAGAAAAGAGGACCCTTTAAGAGCTGTTCTCAGTTCACTATAGCCTTGTTGGTCTCATGGACACAAGCCCCACTGGTTTTCAAAGCTAGATATTTTGGGACTTCCTTGGTGGTCCAGTGGTTATAAGATTCTGCCCTTCCACTGCAGGGGGCGTGGGTTCCATCCCTGATCAGGGAACTAGGATCCCACATGCTGTGTGGTTGTGCCCCCCACCCCTGAAAGGCTAGATGTTTGGGGGGCTTGTCTTCATGTGTGACTCTTAAAAGCTGGGGTGCCAAGTGTGGGGTCTAAACCCTTTGCTCCTCAAGGAGAAGCTTGGAGTTTTGAGTGCCTTCCTGAAGGTGGGGTGCCATGCATGGGTGGGGGGCTGGTTATGGTAAGATAGTGCCTCAGCTTCTACCCACTTTGATGTGGGTGTTCTCATTTGCCCTATGCATAGGGAATCGCCTGTTATGGGCAACGAGAGATGAGCTGCTGCATGTTCCTATACACATGACAACGTCTGCTGCTGCCCTGCCTGGATCACACCCAGGTTCTCCGGGCTGTCTCTGCATAGCTAGATTGAGTCCTCTCCCAGGCCCTGTATGCCTGGGATTCCTGGGGTGCTGCCCCACCAAGATCACACCCAAGACCCTTGGTCTGTCTTTGTGTCCAGACAGAGTCTTTTCCCAGGGTCCAGTTGGCTCAGATCTCCCACCAGGCTGTGGCATGGAGTGTACAGGGCCAGGGTGTTTGCCCAATTCAGACTGGGGAGTGGTGAGGCAGCAGCTGCCAGTGCCAGGCTCTCTCTGCCCTGATGGCTGACAAGCCAGCATGTGCACACTCCTTGTGAGTAGCGTCTTGGCTTCTCCAGCCCTTCTGACTGTCCCAGTGGTTCTCTGTGCAGCCAAGGGGACTAGTCTCTCCACAGGGCACCAGGACTGGGACGCACAGATTGTGGCTCCACCTGCTTGCTCCCCAAGGTGAGAGGCTGCCCGTGTGGACCTTCTCTTCCTTTCAGATCCCTCCAAAGGGCACAGATCCCAACCTAATGTCTTTTTTTTCTGTCCTACCCAGTTATGTGAAGATCTTTCTTGTGGCTTTGGTTGTACAGAAGTTCTTCTGGTGACCTCCCTGGTGGTCCAGTGATTAAGACTCTGCACTTCCACTGTAGGGACGTGGGTTCAATTCCTGGTTGGGTAACTAAGATCCTGCAAGCTGTGCAGTGTGAGCCAAAAGAAAAGTTCTGCCGGGTTCCAGTTAATTTTCTGTGAGAACTGTAGAAGTATTTTTGATGTGTGGTAGGGTGAGTTCCACATCCTCCTATCCTGTCATCTTGATTCCCCTTTCTCCTTTCAAATTATTAAATTAATATACTATTTGTTATGGTGATCTGTGATCAATGATCTTTGATGTTACCACAATGTTTCACTGAAGGCTCAGATGATGGTTGGTATTTTTTAGCTCTAAAGTATTTTAAAAGTAAGGTATATATACTTTTTTTACATAATGCTGCTATACACTTAATAGACCATAATACAGGGTAAACATAGATTTATATACACTAGGAAACTAAAATTCATGTGATAATTGCTTCATTGTGATAACTGCTTTATTGCAGTGGACTGAACCTGCAATATCTCTGAGGTATACCTGTGGTAGATACACGAAAGAAAAAGGTAAAGGAATCTAAGCATACCAAAAAAGACAGGAATCTAAGCAAGGAAAGAAGACAGGAAAATAGGAATTACAAAACAGCCAGAAAACAGTGAACAAAATAGCAATAAGGACATACCTATCAATAATTACTTTAAATGTAAAACAAATAATAAATTCTCCCATCAAAACACAGAGTGGCTGAATGGATTAAAAAAAGAGACTCACCTATATACAGCCTACAAAAACCTCACCTGAGGTACAAGTGCACACACAGAGTGAAAGGATGGAAAAAAATATTCCATGCAAATGGAAACCAGAAGAAAGCTGGGGCAGCTATACTTGTAACAGTCAAAATAGATTTAAGACAAAGACTATTATAAGGGACAAAAAAGGTCATTATATAATGATAAAGGAGTAAATCCAAAAAGAGAATATAACATTTGTAAACATTTATGCACTCAAAAAAGGAACATCTGAATATGTAAAACAAAATTTAACAGATCTAAAGGGAGAAGTAGAAACCATACAGTAACAGAAAGGGACTTTAATACCCCAATTTCATCAGTGGATACATCATTCAGACAGAAAATCAATAAAGAAACACTGGCCTTCAGTGACACATTAGGCCAGTCATTCCATCCAAAAGCAACAGAATACACAATCTTCTCAAGGGCACATGGAACATTCTCCAGGAGAGAGCATATGTTAGGCCACACAACAAGTCTTAATAAATTTAAGAAGATGAAAGTCATATTATAAGCATCTTTCCTGACCACAGTGCAATACAACTAGAAATCGATTATGAGAAGATAACTGGAAAATTCCCATGTGGAGATTAAAAATGAGACTGAAAAACCAATAGGTTAAAGAAATCAAAAAAGAAATTTTAAAAAGTACCTTGAGACAAATGAAATGGAAATAGAGTAGAACCCCATTATCTGTGAGGGATACATTCCAAGACACTGAGTGGATGCCTGAAACCATGAATAGTAATTAACCCCACAAATATTATGTTTTTTCCTATACATACACAGGCACACACAGTGTGTATACAACGAACAAAGGGATGATTCATATCACAGGCAAGATGGAGCAGGATGGCACAAAGTTTTATCACACTCCTCAGGAAAATGCACAATTCAAAACTTCATTTTAAAAAATGTTTCAAGCATTTAAAAAATGTCTATTTCTGTAATTGTCCATTTAACATTTTCAGACCACAGTTGACTGCAGGTAACTGAAAATATAAAAGCAAAACTGCAGGGCTTCCCTGATGGCACAGTGCTTGAGAATCTGCCTGCCAGTGCAGGGCAAACGGGTTTGAGCCCTGGTCTGGGAAGATCCCAAATGTCGCGGAGCAACTGGAACCGTGAGCCACAACTACTGAGACTGTGTGTGTGGAGCTTTTGCTCTGAAACAAGAGAGGCCGTGACAGTGAGAGGCCTGTGCACCACCATGAAGAGTGGATCCTACTCGCCGCAACTAGAGAAAGCCCATGCACAGAAACGAAGACTCAACACAGCCAAAAATACATAAATAAATACATATTTAAAAAGAAAAAAAAAGCAAGACTGCAGATAAAGGGGGACTATTGTGCAACATACTGAAACTTATAGGATGCAGCAAAAGAATTTCCAAGAGGGAAGTTCATAGTCATAGTGATAAATCAAGAAACAAAAAAGATCTCAAAAAACCTAACTTTACATATCAAGGAACTAGAAAAAGAAGAAAAAGCAAATGCCAAAGTTAGTAAAATGAAGGAAATAACAAAGATCACAGTGGAAATAAATGAAAAAGACTAAAAAGAGAGAAGAAAAACAATCAATGAAACTAAGAGCTTTTAAAATATAAGATAGATATCAGGTAGAGATGGCGGAGGAATAAGACGTGGAGATCACCTTCCGCCGCACAAATACACTGCAAATACGTCTACATGTGGAACAACTACAGAACACCTACTAAATGCTGGCAGAAGACCTCAGACTTCCCAGACGGCAAGAAATTCCCCACGTACCTGGCCGAGTGTGGCTGTCAGGCCTGAGCCTCTGAAGTGGGAGAGCTGAGTTCAGTACACTGGACCACCAGGGACCTCCCAACCCCATGTAATCAATTGGCGAAGGCTCTGCCAGAGATCTCTGTCTCAACTCTAAGACCCAGCTCCACTCAACGGCCAGCAAGCTCCAGTGCTGGACACCCCATGCCAAATAACTAGCAAGAGAAGAACACAACACAACCCAGTAGCAGAGAGACTGCCTAAAATCATACTAAGTTCACAGACACCCCAAAACACACCACTGGACACCACCCTGTGTGCCAGAAAGACAAGATCCAGCCCCACCCACCAGAACACAGGCACCAGTCCTCTCTACCAGGAAGCCTACAAAAGCCCCTTAACCACTGGGGGCAGACACCAAAAACAATGGGAACTACGAATCTGTAGCCTGTGAAAAAGAAACCAAACAGAGTAAGTTAAACAAAATGAGAAGACACAGAAATATGCAGCAGATGAAGGAGCAAGGTAGAAACCCATCAGACCAGGGTTTCCCTGGTGGCACAGTGGTTGAGAGTCCGCATGCAGATGCAGGGGACACAGGTTCGTGCCCCAGTCTGGGAAGGTCCCGCATGCCATGGAGCGGCTGGACCCGTGAGCCATGGCCGCTGAGGTGCGCATCCAGAGCCTGTGCTGCACAATGGGAGAGGCCACAACAGTGAGAGGCCCGCATACCACCAAAAAAAAAAAAAAATCCCAGCAAACCAAACAAATGAAGAGGAAGTAGGCAGACTACCTGAAAAAGAATTCAGAGTAATGACAGAAAAGATGATCCAAAAATCTTGGAAATAGATAGTAGAAAATACAAGAAATGTTTAACAAGGACCTACAAGGACTAAAGAGCAAACAAACAATGATGAACAACACAATAAATGAAATTAAAAATTCCCTAGAAGGAATCAAGAGCAGAATAAATGAGGCAGAAGAAAGGACAAATGACCTGGAAGATAAAATAGTGGAAATTACTGCTGCAGAGCAGAATACAGAAAAAAGAATGAAAAGAATTGAGGACAGTCTGAGAGGCCTCTGGGACAACATGAAATGTACCAAAATTTGAATTATACAGGTCCCAGAAGAAGAAGCAAGGGTGGAGCTTCAAGATGGCGGAAGAGTAAGACACAGAGATCATCTTCCTTCCCACAACAACATCAGAAATACATCTGCACGTGGAACTGCTCCTATAGAACACATACTGAACGCTGGCAGAAGACCTCAGACCTCCCAAAAGGTAAGAAACTCCCCACGTACCTGGGTAGGCCAAAAGAAAAAAAAAACAGAGACAAAAGAATAGGGACAGAACCTGAAGCAGTGGGAGGGAGCTGTGAAGGAGGAAAGGTTTCCACACACTAGGAAGGCCCTTGCACAGCCAGAGACTATGGGTGGTGGAGGGGGGAAGCTTCAGAGCCACAGAGGAGAGGGCAGCAACAGTGATGTGGAGGGCAAAGTGGACAGATTCCCGCACAGAGGATCGGTGCCGACCAGCACTCACCAGCCCGAGAGGCTTGTCTGCTCACCTGCCGAGGCTGGTGGGGGCTGGGAACTGAGGCTTGGGCTTCGGTTGGATCCCAGGGAGAGGACTGGGGTTGGCTGTGAGAACATAGCCTGAAGGGACTAGTGCACCACAGCTAGTAGGGAGGGAGTCTGGGTAAAACTCTGGAGCTCCCACAGAGGCAAGAGACTTTTCTTCCCCCTTTGCTTCCTGGTGCACGAGAAGACGGGATTAACAGCGCCACTTAAACAAGCTCCAGAGACAGACGCAAGCCACAGCTATCAGCATGGATGCCAGAGACAGGCATGGGACTCTAAGGCTGCTGCTGCAGCCACCAAGACGCCTGTGTGCAAGCACATGTCACTCTCCACACCTCCCCTCCCAGGAGCCAGTGCAGCCCGCCACTGCCAGGGTCCCATGATCCAGGAACAACTTCCCCGGTAGAACGCACAGCACGCCTCAGGCTGTTGCAACGTGACACCAACCTCTGCTGATGCAGGCTAGCCCCAATTCCGTGCCCCTACCTCCCCCCAGCCTGAGTGAGCCAGAGCCACCGAAGTAGCTGCTCCTTTAACCTCATCCTGTCTGAGCAAAGAACAGATGCCTTCAGGTGACCTACACGCAGAGGTGAGACCAAATCCAAATCTGAACCCCGGGAGCTGTGTGAACAAAGATGAGAAAGGGAAATTTCTCCCAGCAGCCTCAGGAGCAGCAGATTAAATCTCCACAATCAACTTGATGTACCCTGCATCTGTTGAATATATGAATACACAATGAATCATCCCAAATTGAGGTGGTGGACTTGGGGAGCAAAGATATATATTTTTTACCATATTTTCTCTTTTTGTGAGTGTGTATGTGTATGCTTCTGTGTGTGATTTTGTCTGTATAGCTTTGCTTTTATGATTTGTCCTAGGATTCTGTTCATCCGGTTTTTATACTTTCAAACATTTTTTTATTAATAATTATTTTTATTTTAATAAATTTATTTTATTTTATCTCCTTTCTCTCTTCCTTCCTTCCTTTCTTTCTTCCTTTCTTCCTTCCTTTCTTTCTTTCTTTTCCTTTCCTTTCTTTCTTTCTTATCCCTTTTATTCTCAGCCATGTGGATGAAAGGCTCTAGGTGCTCCAGCCAGGAGTCAGGGCTTTGGCTCTGAGGTGGGAGAGACAACTTCAGGACACTGGTCCACAAAAGATCTCCCAGCTCCATGTAATATCAAATGGCAAAAATCTCCCAGAGATCTCCATCTCAATGCCAAGACACAGCTTCACTAGCTTCACTCAACGATCACCAAGCTACAGTGCTGGACACCCTAGGCCAAAGAAGTAGCAGGAGAGGAACACAAACCCATCGATTGGCAGAGAGGCTGCCTAAAACCATAATAAGGCCACAGACACTCAAAATCACACCACCAGACGTTGGACCTGCCCACCAGAAAGAAAAGATCCAGCCTCATCCACCAGAACACAGGCACTAGTCTTCTCCACTAGGAAGCCTAGAGAACCCACTGAAACAACCTTAGCCACTGGGGATACACATCAAAAACAATGGGACTATGAACCTGCAGCCTGTGAAAAGGAGACCCCAAACACAGTAAGTTAAGCAAAATGAGAAGACAGAGATATATACAGCAGATGAAGGAACAAGGTAAAAACCCACCAGACCGAACAAATGAAGAGGAAATAGGCAGTCTACCTGAAAAAGAATTCAGAATAATGATAGTAAAGATGATCCAAAATCTTGGAAAGAGAATAGAGAAAACAAAAGAAACGGTTAACAAGGACCTACAAGAACTAAAGACCAACAAAACAATGATGAACAACACACTAAAAGAAATTAAAAAGTCTCTATAAGGGATCAATAGCAGAATAACTGAGGCAGAAGAACGGATAAGTGACGTGGAAGATAAAATAGTGGAATAACTACTGCAGAGCAGAATAAAGAGAAAAGAATGAAAAGAACTTAGGACAGTCTCAGAGACCTCTCCAACAACAGTAAATGCACCAACATTCGAATTATAGGGGTCACTGAAGAAGAAGAGAAAAAGGGACTGAGAAAATATTTGAAGAGATTATAGTTGAAAACTTCCCTAATATGGGAAAGGAAATAGTTAGTCAAGTCCAGGAAGCACAGAGAGCCCCATACAGGGTAAATTCAAGGACAGAAACATGACAAGACACATATTAATCAATCTATCAAATATTAAATGCAAAGAAGAAATATTAAAAGCAGCTGGGGAAAAACAACAAATAACACACAATGGAATCCCGATAAGGTTAACAGCTGATCTTTCAGCAGAAACTATGCAGGCCAGAAGGAAGTGGCAGGACATATTTAAAGTGATGAAGGAGAAAAACCTACAACCAAGATTACTCTACCCAGCAAGGAACTCATTCAGATATAATGGAGAAAGTAAAAGCTTCACAGACAAGCAAATGCTAAGAGAATTCAGCACCACCAAACCAGCTTTACAACAAATGCCAAAGGAACTTCTCTAGGCAGGTAACACAACAGAAGGAAAATACCTACAATAACAAACCAAACACAATTAAGAAAATGGGAATAGCAACATACATATCAATAATTATCTTAAATGTAAATTGATTAAATGCTGCAACCAAAACACATAGACTGGCTGAATGGATACAAAAACAAAACCCGTATATATGCTGTCTACAAGAGACCCACATCAGACCTAGGGACACATACAGACGGAAAGTGAGGGGATGGAAAAAGATATTTCATGCAAATGGAAATCAAAAGAAAGCTGGAGTAGCAATTCTCATATCAGACAAAATAGACTTTAAAATATAGACTATTACAAGAGACACAGAAGGACACTACATAATGATCAAGGAATTGATCCAAGAAGAAGATATAACGATTGTAAATATTTTGCACCCAAGATAGAAGCACCTCAATACATAAGGCAAATACTAACAGCCATAAAACGGGAAATCGACAGTAACACAATCCTAGTAGGGGACTTTAACACAGCACTTTCACCAATGGACAGATCATCCAAAATGAAAATAAATAGGGAAACACAAGCTTTATATGATACATTAAACAAGATGCACTTAATTGATATTCATAGGACATTCCATCCAAAAACAACAGAATACACATTCTTCTCAAGTGCTCATGGAAACTCCTCCAGGATAGATCATATCATTGGTTACAAATCAAGCCTTGGTAAATTTAAGAAAATTGAAATCGTATCAAGTATCTTTACTGACCACAACACTGTGAGACCAGATATCAATTACAGGAAAAAATCTGTAAGAAATACAAACACATGGAGACCAAACGATACACTATTTAATAATCAAGAGACCACTGAAGAAATCAAAGAGGAAATCAAAAAATACCTAGAAACCAATGACAATAAAAACACGATGGCTCAAAACCTATGGGATGCAGCAAAAGCAGTTCTAAGACAGAGGTTCATAGCAATACACTCCTACCTTAAGAAACAAGAAACATCTGAAGTAAACAACCTAACCTTGCACGTAAAGCAACTACAAAAAGAAGAACAACAAACCCCCAATGATAGCAGAAGGAAAGAAATCATAAAGATCAGATCAGAAATAAATGAAAAAGAAATGAAAGAAACGATAGCAAAGATCAGTATTACTAAAAGCTGGTTCTTTGAGAAGATAAACAAAATTGAAAAACCCTTAGCCAGACTCACCACGAAAAAAAGGGAGAAGACTCAAATCAATAGAATTAGAAATGAAAAAGGAGAAGTAACAACTGACACTGCAGAAATACAAAAGATCATGAGAGATAACTACAAGCAACTCTATGCCAATAAAATGGACAACCTGGAAGAAATGGACAAATTCTTAGAAATGCACAACCTGCCGAGACAGAACCAGGAATAAATAGAAAATATGAACAGACCAATCACAAGCACTGAAATTGAAACTGTGATTAAAAATCTTCCAACAAACAAAAGCCCAGGACCAGATGGCTTCACAGGCAAATTCTATCAAACATTTAGAGAAGAGCTAACACCCATCCTTCTTAAACTCTTCCATAATGTAGCAGAGGGAGGGACACTCTGAAACTCATTCTACGAGGCCACAATCACCCTGATACCAAAATCAGACAAAGATGTCACAAAGAAAGAAAACTACAGGCCAATATCACTGATGAACATAGATGCAAAAATCCTCAACAAAATACTACCAAACAGAATCCAACAGCACATTAAAAGGACCATACACTATGAGCAAGTGGGTTTAATTTCAGGAATGCAAGGAATCTTCAATATACGCAAATAAATCAATGTGATACACCATATTAACAAACTGAAGGAGAAAAAAACATGATAATCTCAGTAGATGCAGAGAAAGCTTTCGACAAAATTCAACACGCATTTATGATAAAAAAAAACCTGCAGAAAGTAAGCGTAGAGGGAAATTTCCTCAACATGATAAAGGCCATATATGACCATCCCACAGCCAACATCATCCTAAATGGTGAAAAACTGAACCCATTTCCATTAAAATCAGGAGCAAGAGAAGGTTGCCCACTCTCACCACTATTATTCAACATAGTTTTGGAAGTTTTAGCCACAGCAATCAGCGAAAAAAAGAAATAAAAGGAATCCAAATTGGAAAAGAAGAAATAAAGCTGTGACTGTTTGCAGATGACATGATACTATATACATAGAAAATCCTAAAGTCGCTACCAGAAAACTACTAGTGCTAATCAATGAATTTGGTAAAGTATCAGGATACAAAATTAATGCACAGAAATCTCTGGAATTGCTATACACTAATGATGAAAAATCTGAAAGTGAAATTAAGAAAACACTCCCATTTACCAGTGCAAGAAAAAGAAAAAAATATCTAGGAATAAACCTACCTAAGGAGACAAAAGAACTGTATGCAGAAAATTATAAGACACTGATGAAAGAAATTAAAGGTGATACAAATAGACTGACAGATATACCATGTTCTTGGATTGGAAGATTCAACATTGTGAACATGACTCTACTACCCAAAGCAATCTGCAGGATTAATGGAATACCTATCAAACTACCACTGGCATTTTTCATGGAACTAGAACAAAATATTTCACAATTTGTATGGAAACACAAAAGACCCCGAATAGACAAAGCAATCTTGAGAATGAACAACGGAGCTGGAGGAATCAGGCTCCCTGACTTCAGACTATACTACAAAGCTACAGTAATCAAGACAGTATGGTACTGGCACAAAAACAGAAATATAGATCAGTGGACCAGGATAGAAAGCCCAGAGATAAACCGACGCACATATGGTCACCTTATGTTTGATAAAGGAGGCAAGAATATACAGTGGAGAAAAGACAGCCTCCTCAATAATTGGTGCTGGGAAAACTGGACAGAAACATGTAAAAGTATGAAATTAGAACATTCCCTAACACCATGCACAGAAATAAACTCCAAATGAATTAAAGACCTAAATGTAAGGGCAGACACTATCAAACTCTTAGATGAAAACATAGGCAGAACACTCTATGACATAAATCACAGCAAGATCCTTTTTGAACTACCTCCTAGAGAAATGGAGATAAAAACAAAAACAAACAAATGGGACCTAATGAAACTTAAGAGCTTTTGCACAGCAAAGGAAACCATAAACAAGGCCAAAAAACAACCCTCAGAATGGCAGAAAGTATTTGCAAATGAAGCAATGGTCAAAGGATTAATCTCCAAAATTTACAAGCAGCTCATGCAGCTCAATATCAAAACAACAAACAATCCAATCCAAAAATGGGCAGAAAACCTAAATAGACATCTCTCCAAAGAAGATATACAGATTGCCAACAAACACATGAAAGAATGCTCAACATCATTAATCATTAGAGAAATGCAAATCAAAACTACAATGAGATCATCTCACACCACTCAGAATGGCCATCATCAAAAAATCTAGAAAGAATAAATGCTGGAGAGGGTGTGGAGAAAAGAGTACACTCTTGCACTGCTGGTGGGAATGTAAATTGATACAGCCACTATGGAGAATAGTATGGAGGTTCCTTAAAAACTAAATATAGGGCTTCCCTGGTGGCGCAGTGGTTGAGAGTCCGCCTGCCGATGCAGGGGACACGGGTTCGTGCCCCGATCCCGGAAGATCCCACATGCCGCGGAGCGGCTGGGCCCGCGAGCCATGGCCGCGGAGCCTGTGTGTCTGGAGCCTGTGCTCCGCAACGGGAGAGGCCACAGCAGTGAGAGGCCCGCGTACAGCAAAAAAAAAAAACAAAAACAAAAACAAAAAAAAACTAAATATAGAACTACCATACCACCCAGCGATCCCACTACTGGGCATATACCCTGAGAAAAGCATAATTCAAAAATAATAATTCACCAAAATATTCATTGCTGCTGTATTTACAGTAGCGAGGACATGGAAGCAACCGAAGTGTCCGTCAACAGATGCATGGATAAAGAAGATGTGGCACATATATACAATGGAATATTACTCAGCCATAAAAAGAAACGAAATTGAGTTATTTGTAGTGAGGTGGATAGACCTAGAGTCTGTCATACAGATTGAAGTAAGTCAGAAAGAAAAAAGCAAGTACTGTATGCTAGCACATATATATGGAATCTAAGGAAAATATTAAAAAGTTCATGAAGAACCTAGGGGCAAGATGGGAATAAAGACACAGACCTACTGGAGAATGGACTTGAGGATATGGGGAGGAGGAAGGGTAAGCTGTGACAAAGTGAGAGTGTGGCATGCACATATATACACTACCAAACGTAAAATAGACAGCTAGTGGGAAGCAGACTCATAGCACAGGGAGATTAGCTCGGCGGTTTGTGACCACCTACAGTGGTTGGATAGGGAGGGAGAGAGGGAGGGAGACCCAAGAGGTAAGAGATATGGGAACATATGTATATTTATAACTGATTTAGTTTGTTATAAAGCAGAAAATAACGCACCATTGTAATGTATTATACTCTAATAAAAAAATAGAAGAGAGGACTTCCGGGTAAGATGGCGGAAGAGTAGGATGCGGAGATCACCGTCCTCCCCACGGATACACCAGAAATACAGCTACACATCGAACAACCCCTACAGAACACCTACTGAACGCTGGCAGAAGACCCCAGACCTCCCAAAAGGCAAGAAACTCCCCACATACCTGGGTAGGGCAAAGCGGAGAGATTCCCGCACAGAGGATCGGTGCCGAGTGGCACTCACCAGCCCGAGAGGCTTGTCTGCTCGCCCCGGCGGCGCTGGAAGCTGAGGCTCAGGCTTCAGTCAGAGCGCAGGGAGAGGACTGGGGCTGGCGGCAAGAACTCAGCTGGAAGGGGGCTAATGAGCCACAGCTAGCCGGGAGGGAGTCCGGGAAAACTCTGTAGCTGCCGAAGAGGCAAGAGACATTTTCTTCCCTCTTGGTTTCCTGGTGCGCGAGGAGAGGGGATTAAGAGCGCTGCTTAAAGGGGCTCCACAGACGGGCGCGAGTCACGACTCAAAGCGTGGAGCCCAGTGACGGGCGTGGGAAGCTGGGGCTGCTGCTGCCGCCACCAAGAAGCCTGTGTGCGAGCACAGGTCACTGTCCACACCACCCTTCCGGGAGCCTGTGCAGCCCGCCACTGCCGGGGTCCCAGGATCCAGGGGCGGCTTCCCTGGGAGAACGCACGGCGCGCCTCGGGCTGGTGCAACGTCACGCCGACTTCTGCCGCTGCAGGCTCGCCCCGCACTCCGTGCCCCTCCCTCCCGCCCGGCCTGAGTGAGCCAGAGTCCCCGAAGAGGCTGCTCCTTTAACCCTGTCCTGTCTGAGCGAAGAACAGACGCCCTCCGGCGACCTACACGCAGAGGCAGGGCCAAATCCAAAGCTGAGACCCAGGAGCTGTGAGAACAAAGAAGAGAAAGGGAAACCTCTCCCAGCAGCCTCAGAAGCAGCGGATTAAAGCTCCACAATCAACTTGATGTACCCTGCATCTGTGGAATACATGAATGGACAACAAATCATCCCAAATTGAGGAGCCAGGAGTCAGTGCTGTGCCTCTGAGGTGGTAGAGCCAACTTCAGGACACTGGTCCACAAGAGACCTCCCAGCTCCACATAATATCAAACGGCGAAAATCTTCCAGAGATCTCCATCTCAACACCAGCACCCAGCTTCACTCAACGACCAGCAAGCTACAGTGCTGGACACCCTATGCCAAACAACTAGCAAGACAGGAACACAACGCCACCCATTAGCAGAGAGGCTGCCTAAAATCATAAAAAGTCCGCAGACACCCCAAAACACACCACCAGACGTGGACCTGCCCACCAGAAAGACAAGATCCAGCCTCACCCACCAGAACACAGGCACTAGTCCCCTCCACCAGGAAGCCTACACAACCCACTAAACCAACCTTAGCCACTGGGGACAGACACCAAAAACAACGGAAACTACGAACCTGCAGCCTGCAAAAAGGAGACCCCAAACACAGTAACATAAGCAAAATGAGAAGACAGAAAAACACACAGCAGGAGAAGGAGCAAGATAAAAACCCACCAGACCTAACAAATGAAGAGGTAATAGGCAGTCTACCTGAAAAAGAATTCAGAATAATGATGGTAAAGATGATCCAAGATTCTATGTCCCAGATCCAAAATCTTGGAAATAGAATAGACAAAATGCAAGAAACAGTTAACAAGGACCTAGAAGAACTAAAGATGAATCAAGCATCGATTAAAAACACAATAAATGAAATGAAAAATACTCTAGATGGGATCAATAGCAGAATAACTGAGGCAGAAGAACGGATAAGTGAGGTGGAAGATAAAATAGTGGAAATAACTGCTGCAGAGCAAAATAAAGAAAAAAGAATGAAAAGAACAGAGGACAGTCTCAGAGACCTCTGGGACAACATTAAACACACCAACATTCGAATTATAGGGGTTCCAGAAGAAGAAGAGAAAAAGAAAGGGACTGAGAAAATATTTGAAGAGATTATAGTTGAAAACTTCCCTAATATGGGAAAGGAAATAGTTAATCAAGTCCAGGAGGCACAGAGAGTCCCATACAGAATATATCCAAGGAGAAATACGCCAAGACACATACTAATCAAACTGTCAAAAATTAAACACAAAGAAATCATATTAAAAGCAGCAAGGCAAAAACAACAAATAACACACAAGGGAATCCCCATCAGGATAACAGCTGATCTCTCAGCAGAAACTCTACAAGCCAGAAGGGAGTGGCAGGACATATTTAAAGTGATGAAGGAGAAAAACCTGCAACCAAGATTACTCTACCCAGCAAGGATCTCATTCAGATTTGATGGAGAAATTAAAACGTTTACAGACAAGCAAAAGCTGAGAGAGTTCAGCACCACCAAACCAGCTTGACAACAAATGCTAAAGGAACTTCTCTAGGCAAGAAACACAACAGAAGGAAAAGACCTACAATAACGAACCCAAAACAATTAAGAAAATGGGAATAGGAACATACATATCGATAATTACCTTAAATGTAAATGGAGTAAATGCTCCCACCAAAAGACACAGATTGGCTGAATGGATACAAAAACAAGACCCATATATATGCTGTCTACAAGAGACCCAATTCAGACCTAGAGACACATACAGACTGAAAGTAAGGGGATGGAAAAAGATATTCCATGCAAATGGAAATCAAAAGAAAGTTGGAGGAGCAATACACATATCTCACAAAATAGACTTTAAAATAAAGACTATTACAAGAGACAAAGAAGGACACTACATAATGATCAAGGGATTGATCCAAGAAGAAGATATAACAATTGTAAATATTTATGCACCCAACATAGGAGCACCTCAATACATAAGGCAAATACTAACAGCCATAAAAGGGGAAATCGAGAGTAACACACTCATAGTAGGGGACTTTAACATCCCACTTTCACCAATGGACAGATCATCCAAAATGAAAATAAATAAGGAAACACAAGCTTTAAATGATACATTAAACAAGATGGACTTAATTGATATTTATAGGACATGCCATCCAAAAACAACAGAATAAACATTTTTCTCAAGTGCTCATGGAACACTCTCCAGGATAGGTCATGTCTTGGGTCACAAATCAAGGCTTGGTAAATTCAAGAAAATTGAAATCTTATCAAGTATCTTTTCAGACCACTGTGCTATGAGACCAGATATCAAGTACAGGAAAAAATCTGTATAAAATACAAACACATGGATGCTACACAATGCACTACTTAATAACCAAGTGATCACTGAAGAAAGCAAAGAGGAAATTAAAAAACACGTAGAAACAAATCACAATGAAAACACGATGACGCAAAACATGGAATGCAGCAAAAGCAGTTCTAAGAGGGAAGTTTATAATAATACAATCCTAGCTGAAGAAACAATAAACATCTCAAATAAACAAGCTAACCTTGCACCTAAAGCAATCAGAGAAAGCAGAACAAAAAACCCCCAAAGTTAGTAGAAGGAAAGAAATCAGAAACATCAGACCGGAAAAAAACTGAAAACAAACGAAGGAAACGATAGCAAAGATCAATAAAACTAAAAGCTGGTTCTTTGAGAAGATAAAATTGATAAACCATTAGCCAGATTCATGAAGAAAAAAAGGGAGAAGACTCAAATCAATAGAATTAAAAAGAAAAAGCAGTAACAACTGACACTACAGAAATACAAAGATCATGAGAGATTACTACAATCAACTCTATGACAAAAAATGGACAACTTGGAAGAAATGGACAAATTCTTAGAAATGCAAAACCTGCTGACACTGAACCAGGAAGAAATAGAAAATATGAACAGACCAATCACAAGCACTGAAATTGAAACTGTGATTAAAAATCTTCCAAAAGGGCTTCACTGGTGGCGCAGTGGTTGAGAGTCCACCTGCAGATGCAGCGGACACTGCTTCTTACCCAAGTCCATGAAGATCCCACATGCCATGGAGCGGCTAGGCCCGTGAGCCATGGCCACTGAGCCTGTGCATCCGGAGACTGTGCTCTGCAACAGGAGAGGCCACAAGAGTGAGAGGCCCGCATAAAGAAAAAAAAAAATCTTCCAACAAACAAAAGCCCTGGACCAGATGGCTTCACAGGTGAATTCTATCAAACATTTAGAGAGCAGCTAACACCTAGCCCTCTCCAACTCTTTCAAAATATATCAGAGGGAGAAACACTCCCAAACGCATTCTACAATGCCACCATCACCCTGATACAAAAACCAGACAAAGATGTCACAAAGAAAACTACAGGTCAATATCACTGATGAACATAGATGCAAAAATCTTCAACAAAATACTAGCAAACAGAAGCCAACAGCACATTAAAAGGATCATACACCATGATCAAGTGGGGTTTATTCCAGGAATGCAAGGATTCTTCAATATATGCAAATCAATCAATGTGATACACCATATTAACAAACTGAAGGAGAAAAACCCATATGATCATCTCAAGGCAGAGAAAGCTTTCGACAAAATTCAACACACATTTATGATAAAAACCCTGCAGAAAGTAGGCACAGAGGGAACTTTCCTCAACAAAATAATGGCCATATATGACAAACCCACAGGCAACATCATCATCAACGTTGAATAACTGAAACCATTTCCAATAAGATAAGGAAAAAGACAAGGTTGCACACTCTCACCACTATTAATTTTTTTTTTTTTTTTTTTTTTTGCCGTACGTGGGCCTCTCACTGTTGTGGCCTCTCCCGTTGCAGAGCACAGGCTCCGGATGCGCAGGCTCAGGGGCCGTGGCTCACGGGCCCAGCCACTGCACGGCATGTGCGATCTTCCCAGACCAGAGCATGAACCCGTGTCCACGGCATTGGCGGGCAGACTCTCAACCACTGTGTCACCAGGGAAGCCCCTCACCACTATTATTCAACATAGTTCTGGAAGTTTTAGTCACAGCAATCAGAGAAGAAAAGGAAATAAAAGGAATCCAAATCGGAAAAGAAGAAGTAAAGCTGTCACTGTTTGCAGATGACATGATACTATACATAGAGAATCCTAAGGATGCTACCAGAAAACTAATAGAGCTAATCAATGAATTTGGTAAAGTAGCAGGATACAAAATTAATGCACAGTAATCTCTGGCATACCTATACACTAATGATGAAAAATCTGAAAGTGAAATTAAGAAAACACTCCCATTTACCATTGCAACAAAAAGAATAAAATATCTAGGAATAAACTTACCCGAGGAGACAAAAGACCTATATGAAGAAAATTATAAGACACTGATGAAAAGAATTAAAGATGATATAAATAGATGGAGAGCAATACCATGTTTTTGGATTGGAAGAATCAACAGTGTGAAAATGACTCTACTACCCAAAGCAATATACAGATTTAATGCAATCCCTATCAAACTACCACTGACATTTTTCACAAAACTAGAAAAAAATTTTCACAGTTTGTATGGAAACACAAAATACTCCAAATACCCAAAGCAATTTAAGATGGAAAAATGGAGCTGGAGGAATCAGGCTTCCTGACTTCAGAGTATACTAAAAAGCTACAGTAATTAAGACAGTATGGTACTGGCACAAAAACAGAAATATAGATCAATGGAACAGGACAGAAAGCCCAGAGATAAATCCACGCACATATGGTCACCTTATCTTTTTTTTTTTTTTTTTTTTTGCGGTACGTGGGCCTCTCACTACTGTGGCCTCCCCTGTTGTGGAGCACAGGCTCCGGACGTGCAGGCTCAGCGGCCATGGCTCACGGGCCCAGCCGCTCCGTGGCATGTGGGATCTTCCCAGACCGGGGCACGAACCCGTGTCCCCTGCATCGGCAAGTGGACTCTCAACCACTGCGCCACCAAGGAAGCCCTGGTCACCTTATCTTTGATAAAGGAGGCAAGAATATACAGTGGAGAAAAGACACCCTCTTCTGTAAGTGGTGCTGGGAAAACTGGACAGCTACAGGTAAAAGTACGAAATCAGAACACTCCGTAACACCATATACAAAAATAAACTCAAAATGGAATAGAGACCTAAATGTAATGCATACACTGTCAAACACTTAGAGGAAAACAGGCAGAACAAACCATGACATTATCACAGCAGGATCCTTTTTGACCCACTCCTAGAGTAATGGAAATAAAAACAAAAATAAACAAATGGGACCTAATGAAACTTAAAACCTTTTCAACATCAAAGAAAACCATAAACAAGGCCAAAAGACAACCCTCAGAATGGGATAAAATAATTGGAAATGAAGCAACTGACAAAGGATTAATCTCCAAAGTTTAGAAGCAGCTCAATACCAAAACAACGACCAACCCAATCCAAAAATGGGCAGAAGACCTAAATAGACATTTCTCCAAAGAAGATATACAGATTGCCAACAAACACATGAAAGAATGCTCAACATCATTAATCATTAGAGAAATGAAAATCAAAACTACAATGAGATATCATCTCATACCTGTCAGAATGGCCATCATCAAAATATCTAGAAACAATAAAGGCTGGAGAGGTTGTGGGGAACAGGGAACACTCTTGCACTGCTGGTGAGAACGTGAATTGATACAGTCACTATGGAGAACAGTATGGAGGTTCCTTAAACTACAAATAGAACTACCATATGACCCAGCAATCCCACTACTGGACATATATCCTGAGAAAACCATAATTCAAAAAGAGCCATGTACCAAAATGTTCATTGCAGCTCTATTTACATTAGACAGGACATGGAAGCAACATAAGTGTCCATTAACAGATGAATGGATAAAGAAGATATGGCACATATATACAATGGAATATTAGCCATAAAAAGGAATGAAATTGAGTTATTTGTAGTGGGGCGGATGGATATAGGGTCTGTCATACTGAGTGAAGTAAATCAGAAAGAGAAAAATAAATACCATATGCAAACACATATATATGGAATCTAAGAAAAAAAAAGATCATGAAGAATCTACAGCAAGATGGCCATAAAGACACAGACCTACTGGAGAATGGACTTGAGGGTATGGGGAGCGGGAAGGGTAAGCTGTGACAAAGTGAGACAGTGGCATGGACATATATACACTACCAAACGTAAAATAGATAGCTAGTGGGAAGCAGACGCATAGCACAGGGAGATCAGCTTGGTGCTTTGTGACCACATACACAAGTAGGATAGGGAGGGTGGGAGGGAGGGAGGCACAAGAGGGACTGGATATCAGAACATATGTATATGTATAACTGATTCACTTTGTTATAAAGCAGAAACTAACACACCATTGTAACACAATTATACTCCAATAAAGATGTTAAAAAAAAAACACTGGCCCCCAGTGACACATTAGGCCAGTCATTCCATCCAAAAGCAACAGAATACACAATCTTCTCAAGGGCACATGGAACATTCTCCAGGAGAGAGCATATGTTAGGCCACACAACAAGTCTTAATAAATTTAAGAAGATGAAAGTCATATTAAGCATCTTTCCTGACCACAGTGCAATACAACTAGAAATCGATTATGAGAAGTTAACTGGAAAATTCCCATGTGGAGATTAAAAATGAGACTGAAAAACCAATAGGTTAAAGAAATCAAAAAAGAAATTTTAAAAAGTACCTTGAGACAAATGAAATGGAAATATAGTAGAACCCCATTATCTGTGAGGGATACATGCCAAGACACTGAGTGGATGCCTGAAACCACGAATAGTAATTAACCCCACATATATTATGTTTTTGCCTATACATACACATGCACACACAGTGTGTATACAACGGACAAAGGGATGATTCATATCACAGGCAAGATGGAGCAGGATGGCACCAAGTTTTATCACGCTCCTCAGGACAATGCACAAGTCAAAGCTTTATTTTAAAAACTGTTTAAAGCATTTTAAAAATGTTTATTTCTATAATTGTCCATTTAACATTTTCAGACCACAGTTGACTGCAGGTAATTGAAACGGTAAAAAGCAAAACTGCAGATAAAGGGGGACTATTGTGCAACATACTGAACCTTACAGGATGCAGCAGAAGCATTTCCAAGAGGGAAGTTCATAGTGATAGTGATAAATTAAGAAACAAAAAAGATCTCAAGAAACCTAAATTTACATATCAAGGAACTAGAAAAAGAAGAAAAAGCAAATGCCAAAGTTACTAAAATGAAGGAAATAACAAAGATCACAGTGGAAAAAAATGAAAAAGTCTAAAAAGACAGACGAAAAACAATCAGTGCAACTAAGATCCTTAAAAATATAAGATAGTTATCCAATAGAGATGGCAGAGGAATAAGACGTGGAGATTACCTTCCTCCGCACCAGTACACCGCAAATACATCTACATGTGGAAGAAGTACAGAACACCTACTAAACGCTGGCAAAAACCTCAGACTTCCCAAAGGGCAAGAAACTCCCCATGTACCCGGCCGTGTGGCTGACAGGGTCTTGTTTCTCCAGCCTGCTGTCAGGCCTGAGCCTCTGAAGTGGGAGAGCTGAGTTCAGTACACTGGACCACCAGATACCTCCCAGGCCCATGTAATATCAATCGGAGAGTGCTCTCCCAGAGATCTCTGTCTCAACCCTAAGACCCAGCTCCACTCAATGGCCAGCAAGCTCCAATGCTTGACACCCCATGCCAAACAACTAGCAAGACAGGAACACAACCTGACCCATTAACAGACAGACTGCCTAAAATCATACTAAGTTCACACACACCCCAAAATATATACCACTGGACAAGGCCCTGCCCACCAGAAGGAAAAGATCCAGCCCCACCCACCAAAACACAGGCACCAGTCCTCTCTACCAGGAAGCCTACACAAGCCCCTTAACCAAACCTACCCACTGTGGGCAGACGCCGAAAACAACGGGAACTACGAACTTGTAGCCTGCAAAAAAAGAGACACAAAACAGAGCAAGTTAAACAAAATGAGAAGACAGAGAAATATGCAGCAGATGAAGGAGCAAGGTAAAAACCCACCAGACCAAACAAATGAAGAGGCAATAGGCAGTCTACCTGAAAAAAATTCAGAGTAATGATGGAAAAGATGATCCAAAAATCTTGGAAATAGAATGGAGAAAATACAAGAAATGTTTAAAAAGGACGTAGAAAGAGCAAACAAACAATGATGAACAACACAATAAATGAAATTTAAAATTCCCAAGAAAGGATCAATAGCAGCATAAATGAGCCAGAAGAAAGGATAAATGACCTGGAAGATAAAATAGTGGAAATTACTGCTGCAGAGCAGAATAAAGAAAAGAGAATGAAAAGAATTGAGGACAGTTTCAGAGACCTCTGGGACAACATTAAATGTACCAATATTCCAATTATAGGGGCTCCAGAAGAAGAAAAAAAGAAAGGAAGGAGCTTCAAGATGAAGGAAGAGTAAGACACGGAGATCACCTTCCTCCCCACAACTACATCACAAATACATCTGCATCTGGAACTGCTCCTATAGAACACCTACTGAACGCTGGCAGAAGACCTCAGACCTCCCCAAAGGCCAGAAACTCCCCCACGTACCTGGGTAGGCCAAAAGAAAAAAGAAAACACAGAGACAAAAGAATAGGGATGGCACATGCACCAGTGGCAGAGAGCTGTGCAAGAGGAAAGGTTTCCACACACTAGGAAGCTCCTTACCAGGCGGAGACT
Source organism: Mesoplodon mirus (assembly GCF_964341445.2). Taxonomy (NCBI): domain Eukaryota; kingdom Metazoa; phylum Chordata; class Mammalia; order Artiodactyla; family Ziphiidae; genus Mesoplodon; species Mesoplodon mirus. The sequence continues at coordinate 40,742,876 of NC_138980.1, forward strand.
GTGGGTGGCGGAGGGGGAAACTTCAGAGCCATGGAGGAGAGTGCAGCAACAGGGGTGGGGAGGGCAAAGCAGAGACATTCCCACACAGAGGAACGGTGCTGACCAGCACTCACTAGCCCGAGAGGCTTGTCTGCTCACCCGATGCGACTGGCGGGAGCTGGGAGCTGAGGTTCGGCCTTCGGTTGGATCCCAGGGAGAGGACTGGAGTTCGCAGTGCGAACACAGCCTGAAGGGACTAGTGCACCAGAGCTAGCTGGGAGGAAGTCTGGGAAAAAGTGTGGAGTTGCCGAAGAGGCAAGATATTTTTCTTCCCTCTTTGTTTCTTGGTGAGCGAGAAGAGGGGATTAACAACACTGCTTAAAGGAGCTCCAGAGACGGGCGCGAGCAGAGTCTATCAGCGTGGACCCCAGAGACGGGCATGGGATGCTAAGGCTGCTGCAGCCACCAAGATGCCTGTGTGCAAGCACAGGTCACTCTCCACACCATCCCTCCCGGGAGCCTGTGCAGCCCGCCACTACCAGGGTCCCAACATCCAGGGACAACTTCCCTGGGAGAATGCACGGCATGCCTCAGGCTGTTGCAACGTCACACCAGCCTCTGCCGATGCAGGCTCGCCCCACATTCCGTGCCCCTCCCTCCCCTTGGCCAGAGTGAGCCAGAGCCCCCAAAGTAGCTGCTCCTTTAAGCCCGTCCTGTCTGACCGAAGAACAGACACCTTCAGGCGACCTACACACAGCGGCAGGCCCAAATCGAACTCTGGATCCCAGGAGCTGTGTGAAAAAAGAGATAATGGGCAATTTCTCCCAGCAGCCAAAGGAGCAGCGGATTAAATCTCCACAATCAACTTGATGTACACTGCATCTGTGGAATACCTGAATAGAAAATGAATCATCCCAAATTGAGGTGGTGGAGCTGGGGAGCAAAGATATACACTTTTTCCCTCTTTTTCTCTTTTTGTTAGTGTGTATGTGTATGCTTCTGTGTGTGATTTTGTCTGTATAGCTTTGCTTTACCATTTGTCTTAGGGTTCTGTCCGTCCATTTTTTTTTTACTTTTAAAAATTTCCTTCTTAATAATATTTTATTTTAATAAATTTATTTTATTTTATCTTCTTTCTATCTTCCTTTCTTATTTTTTCTCCCTTTTATTCAGCCGTGTGGATGAAAGGCTCTAGGTGCTCCAGCTAGAATTCAGGGCTGTTCCTCTGAGGTGGGAGAGCCAACTTCAGAACACTGGTCCACAACAGTCCACCCAACTCCACATAATATCAAATGGCGAACATCTCCCATAGATCTCCATCTCAATTCCGAGACCCAGCTTCACTCAACGACCAGCAAGCTACAGTGCTGGACACCCTATTTCAAACAACTAGCAAGACAGGAACACAACTCCATATGTTAGCAGAGAGGCTGTCTAAAATCATAATAAGGCCACAGACACCCCAAAACACACCACCAGACGTGGACGTGCCCACCAGAGAGACAAGTTCCAGACTCATCCAACAAACCACAGGAACTACTCCCCTCCACTAGGAAGCCTACACAACCCACTGAACCAACCTTAGCCACTGAGGACAGACACCAAAAATAACGGGAACTACTAACCTGCAGCCTGAGAAAAGGAGACCCCAAACACAGTAAGATAAGCAAAATGAGAAAACCGAGAAACACACAGCAGATGAAGGAGCAAGGTAAAAGCCCACCAGATTGAACAGATGAACCGGAAATAGGCAGTCTACCTGAGAAAGAATTCAGATAATGATACTAAAGATTATCCAAAATCGTGGAAATAGTGAAAACACAAGAAATCTTTAAGAAACACCTAGAAGAACTAAAGAGCAACCAGACAATGATGAACAATGCAATAAATGAAATAAAAAATTCTCTAGAAGGGATCAATAGCAGAATAACTGAGGCAGAAGAACGGATAAGTGACCTGGAAGTTAAAATACTGGAAATAACTACAGCAGAGCAGAATAAAGAAAAAAGAATGAAAAGAACGTACGACAGTAACAGAGAACTCTGGGACAACAATTAAACACACAAACATTCGAATTATAGGGGTCCAAGAAGAAGAAGAGAAAGGGACTGAGAAAAAATTTGAAGAGATTATACTTGAAAACTTCCTTAACATGGGAAAGGAAATAGTTAATCAACTTCAGGAAGCACAGAGAGTGCCAAACAGGATAAATCCAAGGAGAAACTCGCCAAGACACATATTAATCAAACTATCAAAAATTAAATACAAAGAAAAAATATTACAAGCAGCAAGGGAAAAACAACAAATAACACACAAGGGGATCCCCATAAGGTTAATAGCTGAACTTTCAGCAGAAACTCTGCAAGCCAGAAGGGACCAGCAAGACATATTTAAAGTGATGAAGGAGTAAAACCTACAGACAAGATTACTCTACCCAGCAAGGATCTCATTCAGATTTAATGAAGAAATTAAAAACTTTACAGACAAGCAAAACCTGAGAGAGTTCAGCACCACAAAACCAGGTTTACAACAAATGCTAAAGGAACGTCTCTAGGCAAGAAACACATGAGATGGAAAAGACCTACAATAACAAACCCAAAACAAGAAAATGGGAATAGGAACATACATATCAATAATTACCTTAAATGTAAATGTATTAAATATTCCCACCAAAAGACACAGACTTGCTGAATGGATAGAAAAACAAGACCCATATATATGCTGTCTACAAGAGACCCACTTCAGACCTAGGGACACATACAGACTGAAAGTGAGGGGATTGAAAAAGATATTCCATGCAAATGGAAATCAAAAGAAAGTTGAAGTAGCAATTCTCATGTCACACAAAATAGACTTTAAAATAAAGACTATTACAAGAGACAAAAAGGATACTACATAATGATCAAGGGATCGATCCAAGAAGAAGCTATAACAATTGTAAATATTTATGCACCCAACATAGGAGCACCTCAATACATAAGGCAAATACTAACAGCCATAAAAAGGGAAATCGACAGTAACACAATCATTGTAGGGGACTTTTAACACCCCACTTTCACCAATGGACAAATCATCCAAAATGAAAATAAAAAAGGAAACACAATCTTTAAATAATAAATTAAACATGATGGACTTAATAGATATTTATAGGACATTCCATCCAAAAACAACAGAATACAAATTTTTCTCAAGTGCACATGGAACATTCTCCAGGATCGATCATAACTTAGGTCACAAATCAAGCCTTGGTAAATTTAAGAAAACTGCAATTGTATCAAGTACCTTTTCGGACCACAACGCTGTGAGATTAGACATCAATTACAGGAAAAGATCTGTAAAAACTACAAACATATGAAGGCTAAACAATACACTACTTAATAACTAAGTGATCACTGAAGAAATCAAAGAGGAAATCAAAAAATACCTACAAACAAATGACAATGGAGTCACGATGACCCAAAACGTTTGGGATGCAGCAAAAGCATTTCTAAGAGGGAAGTTTACAGCAATACAATCCCACCTTAAAAAACAGTAAACATCTCGAAAAACGAACCTAACCTTGCACCTGAAGCAATTAGAGAAAGAAGAACAAAAAACTCCCAAAGTTAGCAGAAGGAAAGAACTCATAAAGATCAGATCAGAAATAAATGAAAAAGAAAGGAAGGAAACGATAGCAAAGATCAATAAAACTAAACACTGGTTCTTTGAGAAGATAAACAAAATTGGTAAACCATTAGCCAGACTCATCAAGAAAAAAGAAGGGAGAAGACTCAAATCAATAGAAATAGAAGTGAAAAAGGAGAAGTAACAACTGACACTGCAGAAATACAAAAGAACATGAGAGATAACTACAAGCAACTCTATGCCAATAAAATGGACCACCTGGAAGAAATGGACAAATTCTTAGAAATGTACAACCTGTCAAGCCTGAATCAGGAAGAAACAGAAAATATGAACAGACCAATCACAAGCACTGATTTTGAAACTGTGGTTAAAAATCTTCCAACAAACAAAAGCCGAGGACCAGATGGCTTCACAGACGAATTCTATCAAACATTTAGAGAAGAGCTAACACCTATCCTTCTCAAACTCTTCCAAAATATAGCAGAAGGAGGAACACTCCCAAACTCATTCTACGAGGCCACAATCACCCTGATACCAAAACCAGACAAAGATGTTACAAAGAAACAAAACTACAGGCCGATATCACTGATTAATATAGATGCAAAAATCCTCAATAAAATACTAGCAAACAAAATCCAACAGCACATCAAAAGGATCATACACCATGATCAAGTGGGATTTATTCCAGAAATGCAAGGATTCTTCAATATATGCAAAAAAATCAACGTAATAAACCATATAAAAAATTTAAAGGAGAAAAACCATATTATCATATCAACAGATGCAGAGAAAGCTTTCAACAAAATTCAACACCCATTGATGATTTTTAAAAAACCCTACAGAAAGTAGGCATAGAGGGAAATATCCTCAACACAATAATGGCCATCTATGACAAACCCACAGGCAACATTGTCCTCAATGGTGAAAAACTGAAACCATTTCCACTAAGATAAGGAACAAGACAAGGTTGCCCACTCTCACCACTCTTATTCAACATAGTTTTGGAAGTTTTAACCACAGCAATCAGAGAACAAAAGGAAATAAAAGGAATCCAAATTGGAAAAGAAGAAGAAAAGCTATCACTATTTGCAGATGACATGATACTCTACATAGAGAATCCTAAAGATGCTACCAGAAAACTACAAGAGATAATCAATGAATTTGTTAAAGTAGCAGGATACAAAATTAATGCACAGAAACCTCTGGCATTCCTATACAATTATGATGAAAAATCTGAAAGTGAAATTAATAAAACACTCCCATTTACCACTGCAACAAAAAGAATAAAGCATCTAGGAATAAACCTACATAAGGAAACAAAAGACCTGTATGCAGAAAATTATAAGACACCGATGAAAGACATTAAAGAAGATACAAATAGATGGAGAGATATACCATGCTCCTGGATTGGAAGAATCAATATTGTGAAAATGACTCTACTACCCAAAGCAATCTACAGATTCAATGCAATCCCTATCAAACTACCACTGGCATTTTTCACAGAACTAGAACAAAACATTTCACAATTTGTATGGAAACACAAAAGACCCCGAATAGCCAAAGCAATCTTGAGAACGAAAAATGGAGCTGGAGGAATCAGGCTCCCTGACTTCAGACTATACTACAAAACTACAGTAATCAAGACACTGTCGTACTGGCACAAAAACAGAAAGATAGATCAATGGAACACGATAGAAAGCCCAAAGATAAACCCACGCACATATGGTCACCTTATCTTTGATAAAGGAGGCAGGAATGTACAGTGGAGAAAGGACAGTCTCTTCAATAAGTGGTGCTGGGAAAACTGGACAGGGACATGTAAACGTATGAGATTAGATCACTCCCTAACACCATACACAAAAATAAGCTCAAAATGGATTAAAGACCTAAATGTAAGGCCAGAAACTATCAGACTCTTAGAGGAAAACATAGGCAGAACACTCTATGACATAAATCACAGCAAGATCCTTTTTGACCCACCTCCTAGAGAAATGGAAATAAAAACAAAAATAAACAAGTGGGACCTATGAAGCTTAAAAGCTTTTGCACAACAAAGGAAACCATAAACCAGGCCGAAAGACAACCCTCAGAATGGGAGAAAATATTTGCAAGTGAAGCAACTGACAAAGGATTAATCTCCAAAATTTAAAAGCAGCTATTTCAACTCAATAACAAAAAAACAATCCAATCCAAAAATGGGCAGAAGACCTAAATAGACATGTCTCCAAGAAGACATACAGATTGCCAACAAACACATGAAAGAATGCTCAATATCATTAACCATTAGAGAAACGCAAATCAAAACTACAATGAGATATCATCTCCCACTGGGCAGAATGGCCATCATCAAAAAATCTAGTCAGAATAAATGCTGGAGAGGGTGTGGAGAAAAGGGAACACTCTTGCACTGTTGGTGGGAATGTAAACTGATACAGCCACTATGGAGAAAAGTATGGAGGTTCCTTAAAAATCTACAAATTGACCGACCATACAACCCAGCAATCCCACTACTGGGCATATGCCATGAGAAGACCATAATTCAAAAAGAGTCATGTACCAAAATGATCATTACAGCTCTATTTACAATAGCCAGGTGATGGAAGCAACCTATATGTCCATCATCGGATGAATGGATAAAGAAGATGTGGCACATATATACAATGGAATATTACTCAGCCATAAAAAGGAATGAAATTGAGTTATTTGTAGTCAGGTGGATGGGTGTAGAGTCTGTCATACAGAGTGAAGTAAGTCAGAAGAGAAAGACAAATACCATATGCTAACACATATATATGGAATCTAAGGAAACAACATGTCATGAAGAACCTAGGGGTAAGACGGGTATAAAGACAAAGACCTACCAGAGAAAGGACTTGAGGATATGAGGATGGGGAATGGTAAGTTGTGACAAACTGAGAGAGTGGCATGGACTTACATACACTACCAAACATAAAATACATAACTAGTGGGAAGCAGCCGCATAGCAAAGGGAGATCAGCTCAGTGCTTTGTGACCACCTAGAGCAGTGGGATAGGTAGGGTGGGAGGGAGGGAGATGCAAGAGGGAAGAGATATGGGAACATATGTATATGTATAACTGATTCACCTTGTTATAAAGCAGAAATGAACACACCATTGTAAAGCAATTATGCTCCAATAAAGATGTTTAAAAAAAAGAAAGAAAAAATTGAGAACAGTCTCAGAGACCTCTGGGGAAACATTAAATGTACCAACATTCGACTTATAGGTGTCTCAGAAGGAGAAGAAAAAAGAAAGGGAGGAGCTGCAAGATGGTGGAAGAGTAAGATGCGAAGATCACCTTCACCCCACAGCTACATCACAAATACATCTGCATGTGGAACTGCTCCTATAGAACACCTACTGTAGGCTAACAGAAGATCTCAGACCTCCCAAAAGGAAAGGAGTTCCCCACATACCTGGGTAGGCCAAAAGAAAAATGAAAAAACAGAGACAAAAGAATAGGGATGGGACCTGAACCAGTAGGAGGGAGCTGTGAAGGAGGAAAGGTTTCAACACACTAGGAAGCCCCTTCGGAGGGAGAGACTGTGGGTGGCGAAGGGGGGAAGATTCGGAGCCATGGACAAGAGTGCAGCAACAGGGGTGCGGAGGGCAAAGCAGAGACCTTCCCGCACAGAGGAACACTGCCAACCAGCACTCACCAGTCCGAGGCTTGTCTGCTCTGCCACCGGGGCTGGCGCGGACTGGGAGCTGAGGCTCGGGCTTTGGTTGGATCCCAGAGAGAGGACTGGGGTTGGCTGTGCGAACACCACCTGAAGGGACTAGTGCACCACAGCTAGCCGAGAGGGAGTCTGGGAAAGAGTCTGCAGCTACTGAATATGTAAGAGACTTTTTCTTCCCTCTTTGTTTCCTAGTGCGCCAGAAGAGGGGATTAAGAGCGCCGTTTAAAGGAGCTCCAGAGACAGGTGCGAGCCACGGCTATCAGCGTGGAATGAGAGACGGGCATGGGATGCTGCGGCTGCTGCTGCAGCCATCAAAAAGCGTGTGTGCAAGCACAGGTCACTCTCCACACCTCCCCTCCCCAGAACCTGTGCAGCCCACAACTGCCAGGGTTGCGTGATCCAGGGACAACTTCCCCGGGAGAAGGCATGGCACACCTCAGGCTGTTGCAACATCACATTGGCCTCTGCCGATGCAGGCTCGGCCCGCTTTCCGTGCCCCTCTCTTACCCTGGACTGACTGAGCCAGAGCCACCGAAGTAGCTGCTCCTTAAACCCCGTCCTGTCTGAATGAAGAACAGATGCCTTAAGATGACCTACATGCAGAGGCGGTTCCAAATCCAAAGATGAACCCCAGAAGCTATGCGAACAAAGAAGAGAAAGGGAAATTTCTCCCAGCAGCCAAAGGAGCAGCGGATTAAATCTCCACAATCAACTTGATGTACCCTGCATCTGGGGAATACCTGAATAGACAACGAATCTACCCAAATTGAGGGGGTGGACTTGGGGAGCAAAGATATACATATATTTTCCCTTTTTTCTCTTTTTGTGAGTGTGTATGTGTATGCTTCTTTGTGTGATTTTGTGTGTATAGCTTTGCTTTTACCATTTGTTCTATGGTTCTGTCCGTTATTTTTTTTTTTGTTTTGTTTTGTTTTTACTTTTAAAAACTTTTTTCTTAATAACTACTTTTTATTTTAATACATTTATTTTATTTTATCTTCTTTCATTCTTTCATTCTTTCTTTCTTATTTTTTATTCTGAGCCCTGTGGATGAAAGGCTCTAGGTGCTCCAGCCAGGAGTCAGGGCTGTGCCTGTGAGGTGGGAGATCCAACTTCAGGACACTGGTCCACAAGAGATCTCCCAGCTCCACATAATATGAAATGGCAAAAATCTCCCAGAGATGTCCATCTCAATGCCAATACCCAGCTTCACTAACGACCAGGAAGTTACAGTGCTGGACACCCTATGCCAAGCAACTAGGAAGCCAGGGACACAACACCATCCATTAGCAGAGAGGCTGCCTAAAATCATAATAAGGCCAAGACAACCCAAAACACACCACCAGACATGGACCTGCCCACAGGAAAGACAATATCGAGCCTCACTGACCAGAACACAGGCACTATTCCCCTACAATAGGAAGCCTACACAACCCACTAAACCACTCGTAGCAAGTGGGGACACACACCAAAAGAAACGGGAACTATGAACCTGCAGCCTTCAAAAAGGAGACCCCAAAAACAGTAAATTAAGAAAAATGAGAAGACAGAGAAACACACAGCCGGTGAAGGATCAAGGTAAAAACCCATCAGGCTGAACAAATGAAGAGGAAATAGGCAGTATACCTGAGAAAGAATTCAGATAATCATAGTAAAGATGATCTAAAACCTTGGAGATAGAGTAGAGAAAACACAAAAAAACGTTTAACAAGGAACTAGAAAAACTAAAGAACAAGCAAGCAATGATGAACAACTCAATGAATGAAATGAAAAATTCTCTAGAAGGGATCAATGGCAGAATAACTGAGGCAGAAGAACGGATAAGTAACCTGGAAGATAAAACAATGGAAATAACTACTGCAGAGCAGATTAAAAAGAAAAGAATGAAAAGAACTTAGGACAGTCTCAGAGACCTCTGGGACAACACTAAATGCAACAACATTCGAATTATAGGGGTCACAGAAGAAGAAGAGAAAAAGAACGGGACTGAGAAAATATTTGAAGAGATTATAGTTGAAAACTTCCCTAATATGGGAAAGGAAATAGTTAATCAAGTGCAGGAAGCACAGAGAGTCCCATACAGTATAAATCCAAGGAGAAACCCGCCAAGACACATATTAATGACACTAACAAAAATTAAATACAAACAAGAAATATTAAAAGCAGCAAGGTAAAAATAAGACACAAGGGAATCCCCATAAGGTTAACAGGTGATCTTTCAGCAAAAACTCTGCAAGTCAGAAGAAAGTTTCAGGACATATTTAAAGTGATGAAGGAGAAAAAACCTACAATCAAGATTACTATAACCGGGCTTCCCTGGTGGCGCAGTGGTTGAGAGTCCGCCTGCCGATGCAGGGGACACGGGTTCGTGCCCCGGTCCGGGAGGATCCCACATGCTGCGGAGCGGCTGGGCCCGTGAGCCATGGCCACTGAGCCTGTGCATCTGGAGCCTGTGCTCTGCACCAGGAGAGGCCACAGCAGTGAGAGGCCCGCGTACAACAACAACAACAACAAAAAAAAGATTACTATAACCAGCAAGGATCTCAGTCAGATTTAATGGGGAAATTAAAAAATTCACAGACAAGCAAAAGCTAAGAGAATTCAGCACCACCAAACCAGCTTTACAACAAATGCTAAAGGAATTTCTCTAGGCACGAAAGACAAGAGAAGGAAAAGACCTACAATAACAAACCCAAAATAATTAAGAAAATGGGAATAGAAACATACATGTTGATAATTACCTTAAATATAAATGGATTAAATGCTCCAACCAAAAGACATAGACTGGCTGAATAGATACAAAAACAAAACCCATATATATGCTGTCTACAGGAGACCCACTTCAGACCTAGGGACACATACAGACTGAAAGTGAGGGGATGGAAAAAGATATTCCATGCAAGTGGAAATCAAAAGAAAGCTGGAGTAGCTGTTCTCATATCAGACAAAATAGACTTGAAAATAATGACTATTGCAAGAGACAAAGAAGGACACTACATAATGATCAAGGGATCGATCCAAGAAGAAGATATAACAATTGTAAATATTTATGCACCCAACATAGGAGCACCTCAATACATAAGGCAAATAGTAACAGCCATAAAAGGGGAAATCAAGAGTCAGACAACCATTGAAGGAGACTTTAACACCCCACTTTCACCAATGGACAGATCATCCAAACTGAAAATGAATAAGGAAACACAAGCTTTAAATGATACATTAAACAAGATGGACTTAATTGATATTTATAGGACATTCCATCCAAGAACAACAGAATACACATTCTTCTCAAGTGCTCATGGAACATTCTCCAGGATAGATCATGTCTTGGGTCACAAATCAAGCCTTGGTAAATTTAAGAAAATGGAAATCCTATCAAGTATCTTTTCCGACCACAGTGCTATGAGACTAGATATCAATTACAGGCAAAACTCTGTAAAAAATACAAACACACGGAGGCTAAACAATACACTACATAATAATCAAGAGATCACTGAAGAAATCAAAGAGGAAATCAAAAAATACCTAGAAACAAATCACAATGAAAACACGACGACCCAAAACCTATAGGATGCAGCAAAAGCAGTTCTAAGAGGGAAGTTTATAGCAATACAATCCTACCTTAAGAAACAAGAAACATCTGAAATAAACTAACCATACAGGTAAAGCAATTAGAGAAAGAAGAACAAAAAAAACCCCCAAAGTTAGCAGAAGGAAAGAAATCATAAAGATCAGATCAGAAATAAATGAAAAAGAAAGGAAGGAAACGATAGCAAAGATCAATAAAACCAAAGGCTGGTTCTATGAGAAAGTAAACAAAACTGTGATAAACCATTAGCCAGACTGATAAAGAAAAAAAGGGAGAAGACTCAAATAAATAGAATTAGAAATGAAAAAGGAGAAGTAACAACTGACACTGCAGAAATACAAAAGATCATGAGAGATTACTATAAGCAACTCTATGCCAATAAAATGGACAACCTGGAAGAAATGGACAAATTCTTAGAAATGCACAACCTGCCGAGACTGAACCAGAAAGAAATAGAAAATATGAACAGACCAATCACAAGCACTGAAATTGAAACTGTGATAAAAAATCTTCCAACAAACAAAAGCCCAGGACCAGATGGCTTCACAGGCGAATTCTATGAAACATTTACAGAAGAGCTAACACCTATCCTTCTCAAACTCTTCCAAAATACAGCAGAGGGAGGAACACTCCCAAACTCATTCTACGAGGCCACGACCACCTTGATACCAAAACCAGGCAAGGATGTCACAAAGAAAGAAAACTATAGGCCAATGTCACTGATGAACATAGACGCAAAAATCCTCAAGAAAATACTAGCAAACAGAATCCAACAGCACATTAAAGGGATCATACACCATGATCAAGTGGGGTTTATTCCAGGAATGCAAGGATTCTTCAATATATGCAAATAAATCAATGTGATATACCATATTAACCAACAGAAGGAGAAAAACCATATGATCATCTCCATCAATGCAGAAAATGCCTCTACAAAATTCAACACCCATTTATGATAAGATCTCTCCAGAACCCAGGCGTGGAGGGAACTAACCTCAATCCAATAAAGGCAATACATGACAAACCCACAGCCAACATCATTCTCAGTGGTGAAAAACTGAATCCATTTCCTCTAAGATCAGGAACAAGACAAGGCTGTCCACTCTCACCACTATTATTCAACATAAATTTGGAAATTTTAGCCATGGCAATCAGAGAAGAAAAAGAAATAGAAGGAATCCAAATCAGAAAAGAAGTAAAACTGTCCCTGCTTGCAAATGACATGATACTATACATAGACAATCCTAAAGAGGCTACCAAAAAACTACTAGAGCTAATCTGTGAATTTGGTAAAGTACCAGGATGTGAAATTAATACACAATAATCTCTGGCATTCCTTTACACTAAACGATGAAAAATGTGAAAGAGAAATTAAGGAAACACTCCCATTTACCACTGCAACAAAAAGAATAAAATACCTAGGAATCAACCTACCTAAGGAGACAAAAGGCCTGTATTCAGAAAACTATAAGACACTTATTAAATAAATTAAGGATGATACAAACAGATGGAGAGATATATACCATGTTCTTGGATTTGAAGAATCAACATTGTGAAAATGACTCTACTACCGAAAGAAACCTACAGATTCATTGTAATCCCTATCAAACTACCATTGGCATTTTTCACAGAACTAGAACAAAAAATTTTACAATTAGTATGGAAACACAAAAGACCCCAAAGAGTCAAAGCAACCTTGAGAAAGAAAAACAGAGTGGGAGGAATCAGGCTCCCTGACTTCAGACTATACTACAAAGCTATGGTAATCAAGACAATATGGTACTGGCAAAAAATATAGATCAATGGAACAGGATAGAAAACCCAGAGATAAACCCACACACCTCTGGTCCCCTTATCTTTGATAAAGCAAGAATATACAACGGAGGAGAGACAGCCCTCTTCAAAAAGTGGAGCTAGGAAAACTGGACAGGTACATGTAAAAGTATGAAATTAGAACACTCACTAACACCATACACAAAAATAAACTCAAAATGGATTAAAGACCTAAATGTAAGGCCAAACACTATCAAACTCTTGGAGGAAAACATAGGCAGAACACTCTATGACATAAATCACAGCAATATCCTTTTTGACCCACCTCCTAGAGAAATGGAAATAAAAACAAAAATAAACAAATGGGACCTAATGAAACTTAAAAGCCTTTGCACAGCAAAGGAAACCATAAACAAGAGCAAAAGACAAACACTGAGAATGGGAGAAAATATTTGCAAACAAAGCAACAGACAAAGGATTTATCTCCAAAATATACAAGCAGCTCATGCAGGTCAATATCAAAATAATAAACAATGCAATCCAAAAATGGGCAGAAGACCTAAACAGACATTTCTCCAAAGAAGATATACAGATTGGCAACAAACACATGAAAGGATGCTCAACATCGCTAATCATTAGAGAAATGCAAATCAAAACTACAGTGAGGTATCACCTCAAACCATTCTGAATAGCCATCATCAAAAAATCTGGAAACAGTAAATGCTGGAAAGGGTGTGGAGAAAAGTGAACCCTCTTGCACTGTTGCTGGGAATGTAAATTGATACCGCCACTATGGGGAACAGTAGGGAAGATCCTTAAAAAACTAAAAATAGAGCTACCATATGACCCACCAATCCCACTACTGGGCATATACCCTGAGAAAACATAATTCAAAAGGAGTCATGTACCAAAATGTTTTCTTCTGCACTATTTACAAAAGCCAGGATATGGAAGCAACCTAAGTGTCACTGATAGATAAATAGAAAAAGAAGATGTGGCACATATATACAATGGAATATTACTCAGCCATAAAAAGAAATGAAATTGAGTTATTTGTCATGAGGTGGATGGACCTAGAATTTGTCATACAGAGTGAAGTAAGTCAGAAACAGAAAAACACATACCGTATGCTAACACACATGTATGGAATCTAAAAATAAAAAAGGTTCTGATGAACCTAGGGGCAGGACAGGAATAAAAGAGCAGACGTAGAGAATGGACTTGAGGACATGGGGAGCGGTCACAGTAAGCTGTGATGAAGTGAGAGAGTGGCATGGACATATATACTCTACCAAATGTAAAACAGAAAGCTAGTGGGAAGCAACCACATAGCACAGGGAGATCAACTCCGGGCTTTGTGTCCATCTACAATGGTGGGATAGGGAGGGTGGGAGGGAGATGCAAGAGGGAGTGGATATGGGAATATATGTATACGTATACCTGATTCACTTTGTTATACAGTAGAAACTAACATAACATTGTAAAGCAATTATACTCCAATAAAGATGTTAAAAAATAAAATATAAAATAAACTGAAAAACCTTTAGCTAGACTCACGAAGACAAAAAGGAGAAGATCCAAATAAATAAAATCAGAAATGAGAGATGTTACAATATGTACCTCAGAAATACAAAGGATAAGAAGATACTTCTATGAACAATTATACTCCCCCAAAATTGGACAGCCTAGAAGAAATTCCTAGAAACATACAACCTACCAAGGCTGAATCATGAAGAAATAGAAAATCTGAAAAGGCCAATTACTTGTAAGGTGATTCAATCAGTAATCTAAAACCTCCCATCAAAGAAAAGTCTAGAGCCAGCTGGCTTCACTTGTGAATTCAAACAAACATTTAGAGAAAAACTATGATCAATCCTTTGCAAATTCTTCCAAAACACAGGACAGAACACTTCCAAACACATTTTACAAGGCCAACGTTCTGCTCATACCAAAGCCAGACAAGGACTCCATGAGAAAATTACAGGTCAGGAAGAACGTAGATATAAAAATCCTGAAGAAACTATTATTATACAAAGTTCAACAACAAATTAAAGGGATCACACACCATGTTCATGTGAGATTTATTCCAGGGATGCAAGGATGGTTCAACAGCTGTGTATCAATCAACGTGATACACCACATTAACAAAATGAAGGATAATAATCACATGGTCATCTCGATAGATGCAGTAAAAGCGTTTGACAAAATCTAACATCTATTTATGACAAAAATTCTCAATAAAGTGGGTATAGAGGGAATGTACCTCAACATAATAAAGACCATATATTACAAGCCCACTGTTAACATCATACTCATCAGTGAAAAGCTGAAAGTATTCCCTCTAAGATAAGGAACAAGGCAAGGATGCCCATTCTTACCACTTTTATTTAACATAGTATTGGAAGTCCTAGCCACAGGAATCAGAGAGAGAGAGAGAGAATCCAAATTGGAAAGGAAAAGTAAAATTGTCACTTTTTGCAGATGACATAACACTATACATAGAAAATCCCAGAGACATCACCAGAAAACTACTAGAGCTCATTAATGAATATGGTACAGTTGCAGGATACAAAATTAATATACAGAAAAGCTGAGAGTTTTTCCTCTAAGATCACGAACAAGAAAAAGATGCCCACTACATAGTATTGGATGATAAGCTACAACAATTAGGCAAGAAAAAGAAACAAAAGGCATCCAAATTGGAAAGAAAGAAGCAAAACTGTCACTATTTGCAGATGACATGACATTCTATATAGAAAGCCCTAAAGACTCCATCATATCTGTTGGAACAAATAAACGAATTCAGTAAAGCTGCAGGATACAATATCAGTATACAAAAATCTATTTCTATGCAATAACAATGAATTAACAAAAAGAGAAATTAAGAAAACAATACTAATTAGGAGTTTGGTATTAACAGATACACACTACTATATAGAAGATAGATAAATAAGGACCTATTATTTAGCACAAGGAGCTATATTCAATATCTTGTAATAACCTATGATGGGAAATAATCTGAAAAAGGATTATATATAATTGAGTCACTTTTGCTGTACACCTGAAACACAACATTGTAAATCAAGTATACTTCAATATTTTTTTTAAAAAAGCAAATTAGTAATTAGCAAATCAGATCATATTCTGATTAGATCAAACTCTTGAAAACCAGGAATTTCAGTCTGAGAGAAAAGAGATACACATTTAGTAGAGAGACTAAAATCCTGTAGTCCTGTGGAAACATCAGTATAAACTTAAATTTTATCTTTTGCAAAAAAACCCCCAAAAATTCTCTACTTCACTGACATAAAAAGAGAAAACAATCCTATTTACAACTGCATTAAAAAGAATAGAATACCTGAGAATAAATTTAACCAAGGATGTGAAAGATTTGTATACTGAAATTTATAAAATGTTGATGAAAGAAATTGAAGATACAAATAAATGGAAAGATATTTTGCCCTCATGGAGTGGAAAAATATCCATACTACCCAAAGCAATGAACAATTCAATGCAATCCCTATCAAAATTTCAATGGCACCTTCATAAAATAGAACAAACAATACTAAAACTTCTATGGAACCACAAAGACCCTGAATAGCCAAAGCAATCTTGGGAAAGAACAAATCTGGTAGCATAATGCTTCCTGATTTAAACTACAGTACAAAGGTAAAGTAATAAAAACAGTACGGTATTGGCATAAAACAGACATATATGGATCAGTGGAACAGAATGAAGAGTCTAAGGAAAAAACCCCATGCTTCAGGGAGATCGGCTCGCTGCTTTTGGAGGGGTGGGATAGGGAGGGTAGGAGGGAGACGCAAGAGGGAGGGGATATGGGAATATATGTATATGTATAATTGATTCATTTTGTTATAAAGCAGAAACTAACACACCATTGTTAAGCAATTATACTCCAGTAAAAATGTTAAAAAAATAAAAAATAAAAATAAATAAAAATAATAAAAATAAAAGTGCTCAAAAAAACTCGAAAAACAAACAAAAAAAACCCCATGCTTATATGGTCAATTAATTTTTGGCAAAGGAACCCAGAATTTACAATGGGGAAAGGACAGTTTCTTCAATAAACGGTGTGTGAAAACTGGACAGCTACATGCAGAAGAATGAAACTGGACCACTATCTTACACCATACACAAAAATCAACTCAAAATGGATTAACTAAATTGGAAGACTGGGATAGACATATACACACTAATATATAGAAAAAATAGAGGACTATCCTGGTGGTGCAGTGGATAAGAATCCACTTGCCAATGCAGGGGACACAGGTTCCATCCCTGGTCCGGGAAGATCCCACATGCCGCAGAGCAGCTAAGCCTGTGCACCACAACTACTGAGCCTGGTCTCTAGAGCGCACAAGCCACAACTACTGAGCCCACGTGCCACAACTACTGAGGCCTGCATGCCTAGATCCCATGCTCTGCAACAGGAGAAGCCACTACAATGAGAAGCCTGTGCACCACAACGAACAGTAGCCCCCGCTCACTGCAACTAGAGAAAGCTTACATGCAGCAACGAAGACCCAACACAGCCAAAAATAAATAAATAAATTTATTTTTAAAAAACGATAATAAGGACCTACTGTATGGCACAGGCAACTCTACTCAATACTCTGAAATGACCTATATGGAAAAAGAATCTAAAGAAGAGTGGATATGTGTATAATTGATGTACTTTGCTGTACACCTGAAACAAATACAACATTGTAAATCAACTATACTCCAATTAAAAAAATTTTTAATGGCAGACTTGAACATAAGCCTCGATACCATAAGAATCCTAGAAGAAAACACAGGCAGTAACTTCTCTAACATCAGTCTTGGAGATGACTTTTTTGGTTTTGACACCAAAAACAAAGGCAAGAAAAGCAAAAGTGAACAAGTGGGACTACATCAAACTACAAAGCTTCTGCATGGCAGTGGAAACCATCAATGAAATGAAAAGGCAAACTACTGAGTGGGAGAAAATACTTGCAATCATATCTGATAAGGAATTACTATCCAAAATATATAAAGAACTTATACAACTCAACTGCACATAAACAATCTGATTAAGAAAAGTGAACACAGGATCTGAACTGATACTTATCCAAAGACAAACAGATGGCCAGTAGGTACACGAAATGTGCTCAACACTACTACCACAATGAGATATCACCTCACACCTGTTAGAATGACTATTATCAAAAAGACAAAAACTAACAAGTGTTGGTGAGGAAGTACAGAGAAGGCAACTCTTGCACATTGTTGGTGAGAATGTAAATTGATGAAGCCACTATGGAAACCAGTGTGGAGGTTCCTCAAAAAATTAAAAAATCCAAACAAACTTTTTGGCCAACCCAATATTTGCACCCCCATGTTCTCTGCAACACTATTTACAATTGCCAAGACATGGAAACAACCTAAGTGCCCAATGATGGATGAATGGATTTTTAAAATGTACACACACACACACACACACACACACACACATAATGGAATATTAGTCATAAAAAAGGAAATCTTGCCATTTGTGACATGGATAGACCTTAGGGGTATTATGCTAAGTGAAATAAGTCAGAGAGAAAAAATACCATATGATCTCACCTATATATGGAATCTGAAACAAAGAAAGAAAACCCTGGGAATTCCCTGGCAGTCCAGTGATTAGGACACGGTGCTTTCACGGCCATGGGCCTGGGTTCAATCCCTGTTCAGGGAACTAAGATCCTGCAAGCCATGCAGCAAAACAAACAAACCAAAAAACCCAAGTTCACAGAAATGGAGAACAGATTGGTGGTTGCCAGATGTGGGACGTGAAGGTGTGGGGGGGGGCTGTCAAGGGATGGGTGAAATAGGTGGAGGCAGATCAAAAGTTACAAACTTTCAGATATAAAATAAGACAGAGGATATAATGTGCAGCATTGTGACTATAATTAATAATACTTTATTGCATATTGGAAAGTTGAAAAGAGAGGAAATTTCAAAATTTTTCATCACAAGACAAAAAACTGTAACTATGTGTGATGATGTTAGTCTAGTTAACTAGACTTATTGTGGTAATACTTCACAATATATACAAATATCAAGTTGTTATGTTGTATACTTAAAAGTAATGTTATATGTCAATTATATCTCAATAAAACTAAGTAAAATGACCAAAAAAAGAAATCAGGTAAGACATAAAAATTTCAGGAATACAGACTATCAACAAACCAAAAGCTGGTGCGCTTTGAAATAATCAGTAAAATTGATAAAGGTCTAGTCAAGCTAACTGAGAAAAGAGGGTAGACAGAAGTTAGTAATATCAGGAATGAAAGGAGTGTAAGTAAAATGGAAAAGCATTTGATAGAATCTAACATCCACTTATGATAACACACTAGGAATAGAGGGGAGTTCAGGCTCTTGAGAGACAACATCTTCATGAAACTTGTAGGCAACATCACAATAGTGAGAAACTAGATGCTTTTTTTTTGGTAAGATAAGAAACTAGGTAAGGAAGTCTCCTCTCACCACTCCTATTCAACACTGTACTGGAAGACGTAGCTAATGCAATAAGGCAAGAAAAGGAAATAAAATGTATACACATTGGGAAGAAAGAAATAAAACTGTCTTTGTTGTGTATGACATGATTTTCTATGTAAAATATGTCTGAAAGAAACCATAACACCAGAGATCACTCCAGGAATTAATGAGAGTATAGAAAGACTGAGAATACAGAAGTCAACTGCTTTCTTATAAACCCAGAGAAATATAGCCAATTGATCTTTGATAAAGGACTAAAAGGCAATTCAATGGAAAAAAAGAAAGACTTTTCAACAAACAGTGCTGGAGATAGTGAATATCCACATGCAAAAAACAAATAAGTAAACCTAAACACAGACCTTACACAAAACTTAAAATAGACCATAGCTCTAAATGTAAAATGCAAAAGTAAAAAACTTCTAGAAGATAACATAGGAGAAAATGAAGGTTACCTTGTGTTAATTGATGAATTTTAAGATACAACACCAAAAGCAAGATCCAAGAAAGAAAACAATAAGCTTCACTTCATTAAAATCACTGTGCTACAAAAGACAGTGGTAAGAGAATATAAAGACAGTCACAGATTGGGAAAAAAATCTTTTCAGAACACTTATCTGACAAAGGACTGGTATCCAACATGTCTAAAGAACTCTTAAAATGCAACAGTAAGATGACAAACAATCTAGTTTAAAAATGGGCAAAATTCGGGACACTTCCCTGGTGGTCCAGTGGTTAAGACTCCATGCTACCAATGCAGGGGGCACAGGTTTGATCCCTGGTTGGGGAACTAAAATTCCACATGCTGTGTGGCACAGCCAAAAAAAAGGGGGGAGGGCAAAATTGAAAATAAAGCAAGAATCCCTGGGGGAAAAAAATAAAGTCCAAAACATGGGGAAAAAATGGGCAAAAGATTTGCACACACATCAATAAAGAAGATATACAGATGTTAAATAAGCATATGAAAAGAAACTCAGCATCAAATGTCATTAGGAAATTGCAAAGAAAACAAATAGATACCACTAAACGCTTATTACAATGGGTAAAATTCAAAACACTCATAATACCAAATATTGATGAAGATGTAAAGCTACAGGAATCCTTACTCATTGCTGATGGGAATGGAAAATGGTATGCCTACTTTGGAAGACAGGCAGTTTTTTCACAAAACTAAATATACCCTTATCACAGGATCTAGTTCCTAGATTATACCCCTTGTATATTTATATTTACCCAAATGAGTTGAAAACTTGTCTTCACACAGAAATATGCAAATTAGTGTTTACAGGTGTTATATGCGTAATTGCCAAGACTTAAGAGTTAAGCAAGATATCCTTCAATAGTAGAATGAATAAACAACCAGTGGTATATCCATATGAAGAAATATTGTTCAGTGATAAAAAGAAATGAGCTATCAAGCCATGAACAGACAAGGAGGAAACTGCTGTGTATTGGTTTGTTATAATTTTAAATTTACGCATTTATGGCTTAAGTGAAGTTGTTCTGATCTAATTGTTTATAGCTCAAGTAAAGATGTTTTGGTCCAAGAGTGAATTTGTTTACTGTGTCAGGCCATGTCAGGAGGACGCCATCAAAATTGTGCTTATCGTTATGAACATGTGGAGGAGTGACAATCATGTGACAGACATTTAAACTTTAAATACCAGGAATTTGTGAGGACTTAATTTGAGTGTTCAGTCTGGGCAAGGCTACTCTTTGTTAATCTAAAAAGCTCTCAGAAGATCATGAGACACTTGCTCCTGCTGTGGCCAGGTTACTCTTGGATAGCAGTGGAGTTAAAACAAGCAGCAGTCTCAGGAAGAGAAGGGACATATTTGTTTCTGCCTTCGCGAGACTACTCCTCATAGGCAGTGTGCAAGCCATGAAATGGTCCCTGGACCAAGCAGCCTACCTTGCCTGAAAACACTAGTGCCTTTGTCCAGCAGGGAGGGATCTAAGCGGGCATCTGATACCCAGCTTTTAGTTGGAAGGACTAACGCTATCAAGAACCAATTCATATAAAGGTGCAACTCAACTAAATTTGGACTTTATTTCTTTCATCTTCCCTTTGGCTGGAACAACAGTGTAATTAAACTATCACTGGTTTGGGGTATGTTGTTTGCTGGAACAACAGTGTAATTAAACTATCACGGGTTTGGGGTATGTTGTTTCTTTACTGGCTTATTAAGAGACATTATTCTATTTGCTATTGGCTTGTGAAATATTATAAATTATAATTCCTGCAGTGAACCTGTGTTAAATAAATGACTGGCAAAGACAGTCTCAGTCTCTGAGCATAATTTGCCTGAACGAAACAGGAAACTTAGAAGCATATCGCTAAGAGAAAGAAGACACTCTGACAAGGCTACATACTGTATGCTTCCAAGTATAGGACATTCTGGAAGAGATAAAACTATGAGCCAGTAAAAAGATCTTTGCTTGGGAAGGATTTGGGGGTTTGAGGGAGGGATGAATGGATAGGTGAAGCACAGGGTATCCTTAGCAATGTTAAGCTATTCTATATGATATAGAAATGATGGACACATGTCATTATACATTTGCCAAAACCCCTACATTGTATAACACAAAGAGTCAAGGCTAATATAAACAGTGGACTTTATAGCATCGATATTGATCCATCGATTGTAACAAATATACCATAATAATATGAGATGTAAAAAAAAGAGTACAAACTGTGTGGATGCAGAGGGGTCAAGTGGGAACTCTATGTACTTTCTGATCAATTTTTCTGTAAGCATAAAATGTCCTAAAAAACCGGAAATCTCACTGTTTCATATCTTACAATTTTATAAATCCTTTATAAGCATTATTTAAAATTAAGAGAAATTTATATACACCATACTTTCCTACCTAGTAGTCTGTTTTTAAATAACTTTTGCTACTTTAAATTTATTTTTAACTTAATTTTAACTTTTCTACATAGGAAATCATTCTAAATTTAATTCTTTAAACATTATTGGGTATAAACCTGCAAACTGTAGAAAGTGAAAGACTTCAAATGTCTTTCTAACTAAAAGGACAAATGACATCATAGTTTGTCCCTCCATTATATTTCACACTCAGGATATGGTCAGGATGAGTAGCATATTATAATGCATTAGGGGTTTGCATTTAATGCATGAAGAAACCTACTAGGATTTTCAAAGATTTCCCTAAGTTTGAGTAGTTTCTATCATAACAATTAAAACAGAAATTCAATAGTTTTTTTCACTCATCAATACAAGTAGAAATTCACTTGCCTTAAGAATTGTACAGCCTTTTAAATATCAAAGTTCTCTAGGGACAGGCACATACAAAAACTGATCTAAAAATGAAAAATGTGCCTGAGAACCTAAACATACCCATCTCACAGCTTAAGATCCTGTTGCCTAAAAGGAGCAGAAATTGTGTTTGGCTCCAGGATTTTCTTGCCTTACACACATATTTTTCAATCAACTTATATTTTTCAAAGCCTAAGAAATCAAAAATCCTATACACTCACCAAGGAAATAAAATTGCAAACTGCTAAGGGAAACTAGAGTTAAAGGACTGAAATATCCAATAGATAAAGGCATCTAAAGAAAAGAAACGCAAATATTCAAATCAGCTCAGGTAAGAAGACTGCTTGTCCACAGTTAAGAACGAAAACCCACATTCAGAAAGTTAAACACATTCCCAAGCTTGGGGTCTAGATACCCAGGTTGAGATACAACCCCTAAGGTGGGTCAGTCCCTGGTGAAGGAGGGTAGGGGCACCTGAGCAGTCACTGGAGAGAACTCTCCTCACATTCTCACAAGCGAGGAAACTCTCAGGCACATTCAGTTTAAGATCCAACTCAAACTCCCAAATTCATAAACTTTTTGTCCAGGAGACAGAACTCCTGACCACAGACTTTTTTAATACACAAAATACACTCCGAGTGCACCTATATCATGGATGCAGAACTCAAACATAAAACATCTAGGCCAAAGCAACCCCCCCCACTGCCGGCTCCTGATGGGAACTTTCGTTTGGAGTCACTGGCCTCAGGTCTCTGCTCCAGTCACAATATTTTGGATCACCATTGATCATTTAAATGACATAAATCCAGTGTTTCAATAATCCAGAAAAATCAGTCAACCCAGTGTTTATGTCTAAAGGAAGAGAGAAGACTGTAAGGTAATTTTATTTGTTCAACAGGAAAATCCCAAAACATCTATTCCTATCGGAAAATGAAGATGTCAATGACTTATTTCCAAAAAAAGAAACTGATTTGTAAACAATCATATTGGAACACTTCTAGATTTTGCAAGTCTAAGTCCTGATATGCCATTGGAAATCACCCAGAAGACCTCAGAATATTACTACATCCGCTCAGGGTGGAAAAAAAAAAAGGGAAACAAAAATTTTAATGCACAGAATGTAATAATGAAATATTTTTCCGAAATTCACCTTTCTTGCCTCTTTGGAAAAAATTTATACTGTCTCCCCAGGTCTACTGAATAAATAAAATTTACATTTATTGAAAAACTGAGTCTCAAATAAGTGAATAAATCTTTTCAAAGAGAGAAACTCAGGAACGGAGGCAGTGCTGAAAAATGATCACCCAGGAAAGTTTCTCAAGAGGACCCTCCACCCAAAGGTCTTCCCATAGGTTGTCCGTGACCAAGAAAGATTTTGAGAGGAGAGGCACAAGCATTCCATATAACGTATTCCAGGTGGTGGTTCTCTGCTTTCCTCTCAAGTAAAATAGCTATAACAATAAATCTTTAAATTAAAGAGCCATCCATGGCTCTGTTGATAAATGATTAAACAATTAAAAAACTGCATCGGTTTGAAACGCACCACGGAGAAAAACAGTTAATAGTGATACTATGAACTGCAGAGGGGAAGATGGCATTTGGGAATGCGGGGAAACATCTGTAAGTTTAGGGATTTATTGCCAGCCCTAGGAAGAGCTAGGCTGGGGGGACAGGGTCGTGGATTTGAGATCCTGCTCCTCAAACATTTTTAAAAGTGAGAGTAAAATGATTCGCCTGGAGCGGAAGGGGGAACCGGACATCCCCAGACCACAGCTGCTCCCACACGTGTACCCCGGAGACCAAGTCAAGATTGCCCCGAGTCCCTCCCTATGGCCACCGCGCCGTGTGGGGGAGACTCGGGTTCTCAGGGATGGGACAGGACACCCGGGGGTCCCGGCTGTCGACGCAGCCCTTAGGCTGTGTGGCGCGCCACCGGCTGATTCGGGTCCACAGACTCTGGAGTTGGCCGCACGGGAGGCCCGGTTCCATCAGTCCCACCGCCCCCTCTCTCCCAACACCCGACCCCACACACTCACCATTTTTCGGTTTCTGGAGTTTCCGGTTGTCCACCCCATGACAGCCGCGGCAAGCGCCGGTCACAGCGACACAGAATGCGGCATAACCACCTGGAGCCTTTAAGAGCAGCAGGAGCTGATGCGGCCACTGCCAGAGCCAGCGGCACTGAGCACGCAGTCCACGCCTCTGCCTTCATAGGAGCAGCACCACCCCGTAAAATAATTGGCGACTCCCCTGATTGGACAGTTCACAGGGGCCCGCCCTCCTGTGCCTGAGTGACAGGAGGTCGCAGGTCGCGTCTTTGAGCCGACCTTGTTCTGCCAGTGGGTGGAAAATGTTCTCTCCGAGGACCCAGCGTCAAACCATAAGGCCACTGAGGCCGGCACAGAACTGTGACCCTTCACAAACATGGACAATTTTGTGTCCTCACTATTCGGTAATAACGAGGCTGTTCCAGGAATTCCCTGGCCGTCCAGTGGTTAGGGCTCCGTGCTTCCACTGCAGGGGGCACGGGTTGGATCCCTGGTCTGGCAACCAAGATCCCACAGAGCAGCTCCCACCCCCCACCCCACCCCAAAAAATGACTCTGTTCCACTTTCATCTTTCACCATTTCCTTTAGGAGAATTCTGTCCCTCCCTCCCCACCCCCACTCATTTGGTACTTTAAAAAGTCCCCTGGCCTCAGGGGCACTTGGCTCCGGTGGGAGGATGAACCCCACAGTCCTAGACCAGCCCTGAAGCCTCAGACACTAGCATGTGTGAAACACAGGCAGAGAAACCACCGGAAAACCTTTTCAGTGGAATTCCACTAATACTCTTTTGTCGAAAGGTCAAAGGAGGTAAAAGTGAAAGAACACTGCTGAGTGAAAAATAATATTTAGATGGTAAGGGTCTGTAGATAAACAAAAAATCAGGACAGTGGTCATGAATGGGGCAGGATGGAGATAAGTCAGGGATGGGAACATCAGGACACTCTCACCACTGCCCACAGGCCATTTAAGAATCTTCATGATGATTCCAAGGAGGTGTATATTATTACTAAATCTTACCACAAAACATTTTGTACATTTTTCCCTGAATATATTTTATGATAAAATTTTTAAGAAGAAATTCAATTTGGAAAATATAATTTGTATATGTTTGTTTGCCCTGTAAGGTGGCAATCTGAATTTTCATTCATGGTTTTGGCAGCAAACATTAGTAATATCGACTGAAAATAAATGCACAATATAAAAGTTAAGAATTATGTTTTATTTGGCAGACTTTCTGAGGACTCAAGCTTGGGAGGCCGTCTCTCAGGTAGCTCTGAGGGACTGCTCCAAAGAGGTAAGGGAGAAGCCAGGATATACAGGAGTTTTGCGATAAAAACCAGGTAGTGGAACATCAAAAGATTACTGTTAATTAAAGGAAACCAGATATCTCAAGTTAATGAATTTAGCGCTTTTCTACATGTGGGAAGATGCGAGAGTCTGGGCTCACTGAAAACATTCCTTTGATATGCACCTTAACTATCTAGGGCCAGTATCCTTTTTTCCACCCTGAATCCCCTCAGGGTGCACAGTTGGGGATGGCTTGATGGCTGATGACTTGATGGCTGCAACATCCTTTGTTTATTGATATGGCAGGCAGCATTTTTCATCCACAGTAACAAGCCATGTATCTATTGGGTTGGTCAAAAAGTTCGTTTGGTTTTTTCCACATTATGGTCCACCTTATGGAAAAACCCAAACAAACATTTGGCCAACCCAATATTTAGAAAAAATGGATTACATAACTTCATCATCATATGTACCTTTTAAAAATAAAGGGTGGCGTGCATTGATATGTAAAAATCTGGAGTATTTATCAATAGAACAATTAAGCAAAGTGTATTGATAAAGATACTGAGAAATAAAATATTGCCTGCCATATCAGTAAGCAAAGGATGTCACAGTCATCAGCGATTGCAGCGCCGAAATGGTGAGGTGAGCCCGGAGGAAACTCAGGATGTGAAAACGCAGGATACTGGCCCCAGATGGCTGAGGTGCATATAAAGGAATGATTTCAGTGAGCCCAGACTCTTGCATCTTCCCATACATAGAAAAGTGCTAAATTCCTTAACTTGAGATACAGTAAGTCCCTGCAAACGACCCTTCACGTTGAGAACTTTCAAAGATGCAAATGAGCGTTCCATCAATGTTAGGCGTGAGTGAAACCGCAGCTTGCCCTCCGTCTCCTCTTGCTGAGGATCCTTCAGCTCTACCGTCTCCCACCTCCCCTCCCTCCTCCAGTCAGTAACTCTTCTTGCGTGTTCACTGGATGCCAGCCCCTGTATGCCAGCTGTTGTACTGTACTACTGTACTTTCCAAGGGACTGTACTGTAAGATTAAAAATGTTTTATTTATTCTTTGTTTTTATGTATTATTTGTGTGAAAAGTATTTTAAACCTATTACAGTACAGTACTATATAGCCGATTGTTAGTTGGATACCTAGACTAACTTTGTTGGACTTACAAACAAATCGGACTGATGAGTGTGCTCTCAGAATCAGAACTCATTCTTATGTAGGGGACTTACTGTACCTAGTTTTCTTTTATTAACAGTAATCTTTTGTTCCTACTACCTGCCCTTTTTTGCAAAACTCCTATATATCTTAGCTCCCCCCTCGCCTTCTCCCAGCAATCTTCTCAGGGTTGCTTAACATGCTGCCTCCCGAACTCGAAGTCCTCAGTATGTCCACTGAAGAAAACACAACTCTCAACTTTCAGGTTGGGAATATTTTTTTTCAGTTGACAATACCTTACCCCTTCTAGAACTGTTACGGTAACCTACTGTGTTAGGGGGGTCCCTACCCTAGGTTTCACTGACAACAGATTACTGCCAAGAACGTATGAAAGAGTTTACTGCTTCCATAATGGAAGTGTCTGGGGAGGGCAGGGAAGGCCTCTTAAGCAGGTGGGAAGTGCCTTGACAGAACAAGGAAAGGAGCCTGGCCTGAGATTTTTGTTTTTTGTTTTTTTAATTTTTATTGGAATATAGTTGATTTATAATGTTGTGTTAGTTTCTGCTGTACAGCAAAGTGAATCAATTATACATAAACATATATCCACTCTTTTTTAGATTCTTTTCCCATATAGGTCATTACAGAGTGCTGAGTAGTGTTCCCTGTGCTATATAGTAGGTCCTTATTCGTTATCTATTTTATTTATTTTAATCTAAAGAAAAAATTTGGCCGCACCACGCAGCACATGGGATCTTAGTTCCCAGACCAGGGATTGAACCTGTGCCTCCTGCATTGGAAGTGGAGAGTCTTAACCACTGGACCACCAGGGAAGTCCCTCTATTTTATATATGTTAGTGTGTATATGTCAATCCCAATCTCCCAATTTAACCTTCCCCACCCTCTTTTCCCTTCAGTAACCATGTTTGTTTTTCACATCTGTGACTCTATTTCTGTTTTGTAAATAAGTTCATTTGTGCCATTTTTTTAGATTCCACATATAAGCGATATGATATTTGTCTTTCTCTGTCTGACTTATTTCACTCAGTATGAGAATCTCTAGGTCCATCCATGTTGCTGCAAATTTTGCCCTGAGGTTTTTGTTTGTTTGTTTGTTTGTTTTAATTGAGATTAGGAGGTGGGCTAGTGTGAGATTTTGCACACAAAGGCAGGGGCTACAAAGAATTTAATCTCTTACCAGCACCAAAGAAGCAAGCACCCAGGGCTTCTTGTCATCTTGTACAGATGTGGGGCACCAGGAGAAGGAAGGATGAGGCTTTAAAAGTTGTCAGCAGTCAAACATTAAAAAATGGAGTCAGACTTCTAGATTCTCATTTGGCATTTAAGAGCTTAGAAGGTCACATTCCTATAATCCTCACCAGAAAAAAGCAAACAAACTTAAAATTAACGACTCGGATCTATCAAACCATTAATCACAGGGCTGACTGTTGTCTCCAAAATTGGAGAGACAGTAAAATAGCGATTTTGAAATATGCCCACAATATTCTGCTCTTAACAATGCCTGTCCTCAAAAGGTTCTGTTTTACCAGTACCTAACTGACATGGTGGGAGGGTGAAGTAGGAGACAGATGGGCCCCTGGGCCAGACAGCTGGTGTTTGTCAAGTAGAGCAAAACTGAAGTTTTGTCCTCAGCCAGACAAGAATGATGCCCGTTTCCATTCCTCCACTGAGATGGAGGGAATGAACTAGCAGTGGGGAGTTTGTTGCAGCAAAAATAGAAATGAAGTTTTTCCCCTCCTGAGAACAAGGAAAGTAAAGGGAACAGTGATCAGGCTAGAGAAGAAACCAACAGGTCTGAAAGAGTTAATCACTTCTAGCTATATTTTAACTGTTACTAACCTGTAGTGTCTGTAACTAGATTTGTCCTTCACAAAGCTAACCTATCACTACCTGACACTATGTGAATTACATCCTGCACTTATCACCCCCTAACTCTGTGTGATGTAAATTACATCCCGCACCTGGTGTTTAAGCTCCCTGCACTCCCTTGTAACAAATCACCACTTGTCGCTTTTTGCATTTCAGAAAGAAGGTCACAGGCCAGTAAACCAGAGACAAACAGGCCCAGTTACTGGGCCGGGCCATGCCGCCTGATGCCAGCTGTGACTGTTTTGAAATAATGCAAGAAGAAGAAAAATGCAAGACCTTCATGACTTCGATCCTTATCATACACCCCCGGATTTCCCCAGACTTAGAGCCCCACCTATAATACCTCCTCTGATTCCTTGGGAAGTGAGGGCACAGTTCTTGAGGCGCTAGCCTGCTGTGTTTTCTGCTTTGCCTGGCAAAGAATTAAAAGCTATCTTTCTTTTCCTCCAAAAACTGTCTCCATATTTCTGTTCAGCATCAGTGCACAGAGAGCCAAGGTCTTT
Source organism: Mesoplodon mirus (assembly GCF_964341445.2). Classification (NCBI taxonomy): domain Eukaryota; kingdom Metazoa; phylum Chordata; class Mammalia; order Artiodactyla; family Ziphiidae; genus Mesoplodon; species Mesoplodon mirus. Next base: position 40,772,232 of record NC_138980.1, read on the forward strand.
TGGGCAACAGGGGAAATTGCTAACTTGAGTCCCCTCTAGCCTTTCTGCCTGACCTAAGTTGAGGGAGAGAGAGACCTCAGAAAGACTTGTGAGGTTGAGAGTTTTGTTTTGTTTAAACCCCAAGAGCAAACACGTGGTGTTTTTTTCTGAAACCACTTCACCAGCTCTCCAATTCCAACTGGGTGGCTTACAACTCAATTCTACCACTAACCAAAGTTAACATCAGATTCCACAGGTGAAGGGCCCAGTCCTGTTGTTGGGGGAACCTCTGACCGTAACTGCCCACCCTGGCCAGACACGATAGTAACCACTTGCAATGAGTTACCTTACAACAGGAGGTTCTGGTAAGGAATGCAGAACAAGCTACCACCAACCGTAAGAATTCGGGAAAGGTCAAAAGGAGAGAAGAGATGCCAGTCCATATATCTTACCAACCTCCCAGAATCCTTCTCACTGGAATCCATCTTGGCTGAGGGATGGGTGTGCCACCAGGAAGGACCCTGAGTCAGAATGATCGGCCAGAGACAACCCAGAAACGAATCCCATTACTATAAAACGTGAGACTTTGAGCCATGTGGAAGAGCAGTTCTTCCGGGTTCCCTTACCCTGCTGCTCTCCAGCTGGGCGCCCCTTCCCAATGAAATCTCTCGCTTTGTCAGCATGTGTGTCTCCTTGGACAATTCATTTCTGAGTGTTAGACAAGAGCCCATTCTCAGGCCCAGGAAGGGCTCTCCCTTCCTGCAACACCACAAGACTGCCCCCATGTCAGATGCCAGCTGCAAATGCAAGGCCCAGGCCACACACATTTCTGGATGGCTGCCTACAAATTCAGAAGTTCCCTATAAACACTCATGTTTGTTAATTTGATAGAATGACTATTAGAACTAAGAAAAATGCTTTACTTATTATTATCAGTTTATTTTAAAAGATACAAGTCAGGAACAGCCAAATGGAAAGGGTGCACAAGGCAAAGTAGGGGAACAGGGGTAGGAAGGTTCCATGCCCTCTCCTGGCATGACAGCCTCCCAGCACAGTGATGTGTTCTCCAACTCAGATGTCTCTGAATCCCGAAGTTTAGGGGTTTTGATGGAGTTTTCAACACTGGGGGCTTGAGGGTGGGCTGGGCTGAAAGTTCAAAGCCTCTAATCATAGCTTGTTCTTCCTGGTAACCATCCCCCATCATGAAATCATCTATGGGTCTGGAAACAGTTGCCTCATTAGAACGTAAGATGCTACTATCACCCTTATCACATGGGAAATTCCAAGGGCTTTAGGAGGTCTTTGCTAAGAACCATGTACAAAGACCAAATATCTTTCTTATACCACAGAAGGTCACAGTCCATGGTCACATACTGAGACCCAATCATGGGACTATAAAACATTTCCTTTCCACCCAAAACGTACCACCACATCAAGAAGACACCTAATAACAGTATAAAACACTGAAAGAACTGTATGTTTCAGGACTTATTTACAAGTCTCTATAGTACTCCTAAAGATGACATGGGAGACAAAAGCAAGGATACCTGAAGATATTTTAGCCTCTGACAGCCACAGCAAATAATAAATCCAAACCCTAGTCAGATAAACCTAAAATCTCATACTACAGGCCGAAAAACCTCAGTTCCTTTTCACGGTACGTCATGTCTGGTATTCAACAAAAGATTAAAAGGCACAATAAAAGACTTAAAAAACACATCTCCTAAAAAAAATAACAAAAAAGGGGGAGGGAAGAGAAAAAAAACACCCCAACGCATCTCCAGGATTAGGACAAGCAAAAAAACCTGATTCAGATGTAGCAGATATGCTGGAATTATCAGACCAGTAATTTAAAGCAACCATGATTCATATGCTCAGTGCTCTAATGGAAATAATGGATGACCTGAAAGAACAGATAGGTAACATGTGCAGAGCTGGAAACTCTAAAAAAGAACCAAAGGGAAATCAAAGAAATTTTTTTCAAAAAAAAAAACAAAAGAACAGAACAAAAATAAAGAATTCCTTTTGGGGGGGACCTTATCATTACAGTGGAAATGTGTGACAAAAAAAGAATCGGCAACCTTGAGGAGCTGTCACTAGAACCGTCAGAACTGAAATGCAAAGATAAGAAAAGGGTAAAAAGACAGAACAGAAATCCAAGGGCTTTGGGACAATTAAAAAAGGTATAACATATACAAAATGGGAATACATGAAGGAGAAGAAATAAACAGGATACGTAAAACAATAATGAGTGGGATTTTCCCCCAGATTAATAATGGATACCAAAATACAGATGTAGGCAGCTCAGAGGTCACCAAACAGGATAAAAACCCTAAAAATGCACACATAGAAATATATATTCAAATTCAAGAAAAATCAAAAACAAAAAAAATCTTGAAAAAGGGGCAAAAAACCTTAGTTACAGAGAAACAAGGATAAGAAGTAAATTGGACTTTTCTTTTCAGAAACCATGCAAGCAGGAAGAGAGTTTTGTGAAACACAGTGTTGAAAGAGAAACCACCCAACTAGAATTTTGTGTCAAGCAAAATTATCTATCAAGTGAGGGAGAACTAAAGACTTCCCAAAAAATTGAGGGAATTTGTCACCAATAACCCTGCTTTGCAAAAAAAGTTAAAAGAAATTCATCAGGAAGAAGGTAAATGATAAAGGTTAAGTGTTAGAGAAGGAACAAATGAGGGTAATAATAAAATCGTTAGTTTTTGTTATTCTTAATTAATCTGACATAACATTCTGTTGAAAATAATAATAGCAGCAACATATTCAGTAATTATAGCTTTTGGATGAGTGACAGAAATGTTACAAGGGACAAGGGAGAGAATTTGCACATCTAGTGAAATGCTATGGTATTACTTCAGAGAGGAGTTGCGTTAGTTGTAAATGTATACTACAAACTCAAGGGCAATGACCAAAAATGTAAAAAAAAAAAAAAAAAAAAAAAGTTATAATGATATGCTAAGAGAAGAGAAAAAATGGAATCAAGTAAAATGTCCCCTAAAAGGTAGAGAAGACAGAAGAGAACTGGAAGACAAAAAAGAAACAAAGAACAAGGGCAACAAAAAATGGTAAAAATATGGCAGATATTAATCCAGCTACATCAATAATCACTTTAAACATCAGTGGTCTAAATACAATAAGTGAAACAAAAAAAACCTGCCACAGTAGATTAAAAAACAAAACAAAACTGGGCTTCCCTGGTGGCGCAGTGGTTAAGAATCCACCTGCCAACGCAGGGGACATGGGTTCAAGCCCTGGTCCGGGAAGATCCTACATGTCATGGAGCAGCTAAGCCCGTGTGCCATAACTACTGAGCCTGCGCTCTAGAACCCGCAAGCCACAACTACTGAAGTCCCCGTGCCCTAGAGCCAGTGCTCCACAGAAGCCACCGCAATGAGAAGCTCACGCACCGCAATGAGGAGTAGCCCCCACTCGCCGCAACTAGAGAAAGCCCGCATGCAGCAAAGAAGACCCAACGCAGCCATAAATAAATAGATAGAGAGATGATAGATAGATAGATAGACAGACAGACAAACAGATAGAATACCAAGGGGGTCAGCATGGATGAGTGGCTGGAAGGCTGGTACCAGGAAGTCATAAGGACTCACAGCAACCAGGGCTTGGAAATCCAAAAAAGGGCTGCAGACCCTACTAATTGCTCGCTGAATCAATCAGAAGCCTTGCACACCAGCTGCTTGGGATACTCTGCCTGAAGACACTTCCAACTGGCCATGGGCACACCCAATGCTCCATATACGTCAACCCCCACCCTATGTCTGGCTCCTCACATGACCCTCAGATGAGGAGCGCAAGACTGCACAGTAAGCACACACATGTAGCTCATAAGCACACACATGTAGCCGGCTTGACTTGGTGGGATTAGGAGCACATACAAACTTGAGCATTTCAGGGGAAGCAAACACAGCACCCAGCCTGGATGTGAGGGATCAAGGAAAGGCATAGAATTTTAAGAATTCTGTCCAAAAGAGGGAACAAGAGGCAGGAAGTGGGCATCCACAGAAAAAGCCTGAGAGAAGCTCAGAATATCCATCTGGGTTGAATGGTGAAGGTGTTTCTCTCCGAAAGCCAGTCAGTAAAAACTGGAGGAGGTGACTGTTTCTTCAAATGCAAAGACAGCAACACAACAGTTCATGAAAAATGAAGAAGGAAAAAAAAATGAAGATTGTAAGGCATTCTGCTAGCTCAACAAGAGAAGCCACAAGTATCTATTGATTCCAGAAAATAATGATGTTGGTTATTATTTCCATGACAAGAAACTGTTTTGTAAACAATCATACCTGAGCACTTCTGCTCTGCAAGCCTAAGCCCTGGAATTATTGATACATTCGAAAGCAACCAAAAGTAAGCTATAGACTTCAGAAACACCCACTAAGGGCAGGAAAAAAGGGAAACAAATTTGAACACAGGCATTGTACTAATGTTATATTTTACTTTTCTGAAATTCACCTCTTTCTTTAGTTTACAGTTACTGTAAAACGGTGACTAAAAAGTGAATAAAACTTTTTAGGCTGACAAACCCATGGAGAAGCAGGAACATTTCTCAAGCGGTAGCTACACCCAAGGGCTTCCCATGGGATACAGGATGTCTGTGCCCAGGAAAGACTCTGGGGGGAGACACCCAAGGGTTTCACACAGCCTAGATACTGGTGGTTATTCTCTGCTCTCCTCTCATGGTAAAGTATCCACAAACCAAAAACTACACCTTTAAACATGAGCCATTCACTGGCTGTGAAAATGACAAAATTCTGCATCCCCCTCTGCCAAAGAGTGGCTGTGGGACCCTGTGTAAGGATTTAAATTCTTGGATCCTTCAATGTTTGCTACTAAAAACTGAGCTTAATATTTACTACGTGTTAGGATTCAATGAGATCTGTGTAAGGTGTTTGCACAGTCCCTGATATATGGTGAGCATTAAATAACTTTTATTTCCATTAATAATACTATTGATTTTATTATTAAATAAATGAACGCATAAATTTTCTGCCCTGTAAAGAAAAATACCGTGTCTGTTTGACATGCACCACGGAGGACAAATAGTTGATAATGATGTTGTGAATTAGAGACGCAGTTGGCTTTGGGAAGGCGGGGAGGGACCTGGAATTTATGGATTTAATGCCAGCCCTAGGAAGAGCTAGGCTGGGGCGACAGGTTCGTGGATTTGAGACTCTGCTTCCCCAAACATTTGGAAAACTCAGGAGAAAACGGGTCCTCTTGGGGAGAAAGGTAGCACTGGGGTCCCCACAGACTAAAGCTCCACCCACACTTAAAGACCAGACACAGAGTCTGAAGACTCTACACGAGGTCAATGCACAATCTGAGGAGAGATGGGTTGCGGGTGCAGAGCTGCCCAGAGAGGCTCCGGGGCCAAAGTCACCACGCACAGTGATGGGACAGGACGCCCGAAGTCTCGGCTGCTGGCCCAGCTCCCGCGCTGAGAGCTGGAGGGGGCTTAGGTCTGAGCCGAGCCCCGGGCGGACTTGGGTCTGCAGACTCCGGAGTTGACCGCAGCAGGGTCCAGGTGCCACAGTGGCAGGTTCCGACTCAACCCCTCCTCCCCGTCCTGGGACACGTGGCCCCTCAACTCACCATTTCCTGGCTTCTGGGGTCCCCCTGCGGACCTCCGTTCCACTCTTGCCGCCTCTGCGGTTCACAGCATCATATACGCTGCAGAGAGACACCTGGGACCCGGCAGAGCCGATGAAACTTGACGCTGAGCACCTACTGGAGCCTCTAAGTGGTCGGTTACGTGTTGCCCCACCCACCTTCACGTGCTGCGCCCCTGACTGGACAGTTCATGAGACCCCACCCCCTTTCCCTGAGTGACAACAGGCAAGAAGGTTACGTGATTGAACATAATGAGTTTCAGCCAGTGGGCTGGAACTTGCCCCCTCCAGAGAAGTTTGCTTTTAAACAAGACTTTTTCATAGGTGTTCCTAACCAATATTATGCGTAATCACACAGTGAAAGCCACAGGGCTTATGGGGAAAATGGGATTGGGTGGGGTTCAACACTCAAAACTTGTCACTGACATTAAAAAAAAAAAGGAATCTAATAAAACAGCATCTTACATATATTGAACGGTTAAGAAATACAAAAGCACTACAAGAAACAGAGCACTTTACCTTGAAAGAGGCCTGTCCTTTGCTTGTAGAAGTGATCATCAGAAGGATTGACACTTGTGAGTTATAATGAAGAAGTGGAAGGAGTTACCTAAAATCACACAGAAAGTCAGAACCCGGATGGATATGGGGATCCCTCATAACACCTGAGAGGCACTGAATGAGCTGGCAGCGTCTTGAGCTGTGCTCATGTGTTTTGTGTATTTCTGAGCAGCTAGGTTCACCTGGGTGCAGTTTTCTGCAGTTAACTCCTGTGTCTCTTGTGTGCCTTGCAGATGAAATTGCACATAAGCAAACATGAAATTTACATTATGTTCAAATTGTTTCCAAATTTATCAATACCCAGAAAAATATCATGTTTTCAAACAAGCATTATAGCAGAACTGACTGCATGTTGATGTAGATATAATTTTTTTCTGAACCATTTGAAAGTTGAAAATATCATGACACTTCACCATTAAATATTTCAGCATGAATCACCCAGAATCAGGACATTGTCCTGTGTAATCATAATACCAATATCACGCTTCAAAAGTTGAGACTATTTTGGTATCATCTAATATTCAGTCCATATCAAACCAAGCAGAACCCGTGGGGACTTTACAGGGGACAGACTGCTGTATCCCCCACCTGATGTTCATATTGTAGAAAATCTTTAGCCTCCTAGGCCTTCCCGGAGTTCCAAAGAGCAAATTTAATAAGAGAAGGGGGAGAATGCTGAAACAAAGGAAAAGTGTCAAGCAAGACAAAATAATAATAGTTTAGCCAGAAAAAGTCAAGGACCTGAGTTCCTCCTCAAGGGTATATATAATAATCTGAGCTGTATCTTTGAGTTGTTTTTCTGATAATAAAACTCCCACCAGGTGGAAGAAGTTAACTGTATGCTGACCACAAACACATGGACCCCAGAGTGGCTGGAACCAGAAAGTTGATGCTGTTAACTCCTGAAATACCACCCTGTTACGTCACCATCCACCAATTAGAGAATTGTGCAGCGTGACCCTCTTCCTCACTTTGTCTATAGAACATTTCTCTTAAAGCCACTGGGGAGTCCAATTTGTTGATAAGTCCAACAAAGTTAGCCTAGGTACCCAACTAACACAATCGGCTATATAGTACTGTACTGTAATAGATTTATAATACTTTTCACACAAATAATACATAAAAAACATCTTTTTGCCTCCACTCTCTCAATTATTTTCATTTTTTCCCCATTTTTATCCCTTGGTGCTTCTTCACTGTACCAGCTACATCACCGCTGCTTTTACGCTTGCTTCCAGACATCTGGGCTTGAAATAAAGATGCTGTGCTACTGTACTCTATACGGTACTGTACAGTAAAGTACACAAAAGCACAACCACTTGTAGAGGATGCACGCACGTGACAATGTATGCCAGACACTTGAACTAACTTACATGATTGGACATGCGAACCCATGTTCGCATCTTTGAAAGTTCGCAACCTCAAGGTTCGTGTGTAGGGGACTTACTGTATTCCAACTGTCTTCAAATATTTCCTTTTTGTAGGTGGTTTTTTTCAAACTAGGATTCAATCCACCTTCCTATATCAGTTAGGTTATTGACTTTTCACTGTCTTTTGATTTAGTCCTACTCAGAACCTCACCTCCCTCCCGCTGTGTTTTTTATTATGACATTGACTCTCAAAGACGCCAGAACAGTATCTGGCTTTGTCTTCTTGCTTTTAATATACTCTTGAATAAAGCTATACTTGAAAGGAATTATTCATAGAGTAAGTCTTATTAAATGAGAAAATTGGTAAATTGGAAAAAAATGTTAGTGGGCAAATTGCTCCTCAGGCAAGTTCTCAAATGAGGCATTGAAGGATAAACGTGCCCAGGAGTGTCCTCAAAGGTGCCCTGGTAGGAGGAAGAAATGGGCTCAAGCCAAGACTAGTTGTTCTTCCTGACTACCTATTTCTCACATGTTCCCATGCCAATCCAACCCAGCATGAGGGTTTTGAAAGATTTCAGGGTTGAGCAAGAAAACAGATATGACCAAACACAAGGTGGCAGTAGCCCACACAAGCTTTACGAGGCAACACTTGGACGAGTATGCATGCGGGGGAGGTACCTGGGAGCACATTTTGAAGAGGTTATGGCACGGAAATCACTACTCAGAAGGGTAGAAGGGCAAGGGAACTCTCACTAGAGAGAGGGGAGGTCGTCAGTGAGGAAACGTACATGTCTAGTTGATGTGACTCAGCAGCCTCGTGGGGATCTCTGGTTTAGACTGCTCTAAAGGACATCAGGGATTAAGGCATTTTACAGCCACAGGGTTTATCTTTTTTATGGTATCACATGTTGTGTGCAGTTTCACAGGGTATGCAAAGCAGGCAGGTTCTAAACGAATTGGCAACTTTATCAAACAGTAAGCCTCTATATTAACAAGGGATTGATTCTAGAGCCTCTGTATTCTTATTCAATATTTTGGTTTTTTCCTCTGATAATGAACTCTGGAGATTATTTTGGTATATTACTATTTTCCATATTCTCTCTCATGTTCCCCCACCTAAAATGTCTTAGTTCTCCTTGAAAAATTCCCTTCCTTGTGAATTTGAGAATCAACATCTTTACTTTCTAAAAATTACATTATGGTTTTAACTATATTACATTAAATCAAATATTTTGGGTGAAAATCAGCTCTTTCCAATATTGTGACCATTGATAAAGATGGTATGTCTCTACTTAATCAGGGATTTTATTTCCTGTCATATTACTTCATCATAATGTGTTTCCTTTTCTCTATTGTATTTGTTAATTTATTTAAAAAATATTTATTTGGTTGCTGGGTCTTAGATGCAGCATTTGGGCTCCTTAGTTGCAGAGGTGGTCTCCTTAGTTGTGGCTCCAGGTCTACTTAGTTGCAGCTCCAAGTCTCCTTAGTTGCAGCAAATGGGCTCCCCAGTTGTGACATGCATACTCTTAGTTGTGGCATGCACGTGGGATCTAGTTTCCTGACCAGGGATTGAACCCGGGCTCCCTGCGTTGGGAGAATGGAGTCCTTATCTGTTGTGCCACCAGGGAAGTCCCTGTTGTATTTGTTTAGAATTCATTGATTTGTCATTATTTTTATGATTACCTTCCTTCCAATCCTCCAGATTTACTCTCCTCTTCTTTTTAAAATTTCCTGAGGCGGAGTTCAGATTATTGATTTCAGACATTTCTTCTCTTCTAACATAAGCATATAGTGCAATAAGTTTCCCTCTCGGCACTATTTTATTTCCATTCTACAAACTTTGAAGTGCTGTATTTTCATGTTCATTACTTTTGTCTATTTAAAAAAATTTTTTGAGGCTTTCAATTTTTACCATAGGTTATTTATAAGTGTGTTGAATAATTTCCAATTATTTGGAGATTTTCCAGTCATTTTTATGTTAATGCTTTGAAATTGGTTCCATCATGGTCAGTGAACATCCTCTGTATGATTTCAATTCTTTTATATTTCTTGAGTGATTTTTTAATGGCCCAGAATATGTTCTATTTTGGTGGATGTTTTATGGGGGCTTGACAGTAACATGTATTCTGATGTTGTTGAATGGAGTGTACTATAAATTTCAACCCAGTGTTCTATAAATGTCAACATGATACTGATGTTTGATAGTTGCTCAGTTTTTCTATATTCTTGCTGACTTTTTGTTGAGTAACACTATCACTTCCTGAAGGGGGGGTACTGAAGTCCCCAGTTATAATTTTGGACTACTCTATTTTTACTTTCAGTTATGTCAGTTATTTTTTTAGATTTTGATTTTATCGTGAATATTTTCATAAGTATAGAAAACCTCAAAGAATTTAGGTGAACACGTGCATACTCACAATATAGATTTTACCATTTTTAACACTTGCTCTGTCTCATAGCTATGAACAATATATCAATGAAACCATGTTATGTTTTGATGTGTCTCACTCTTTTTTTCCAGCTTTATTAAGGTAGGATTGACAAATTAAAATTATAGTACTTAGTTTGTACAGTGTGGTTTCTTTTCTCTTTAAGATGCACAGTATCATGACATATTATTTTTTGTTTCATGTATTGGGTTGGCCGTTCGTTCAGGTTTTTCCATAAGAGCGTACAGAAACCCGAAGGAACTTTTTGGCCAACCCAATATTTTGGTTCTCTGCTGTAATTACTATGTTCTTGGTGGACTGACATTTTGTCATCAGGTAATGTGCTTTTCTGTCCCTAGTAAATTTTTTTTGATACAAAATATACTTTATTTCACGGATACAGATACTCGGGATTTTATTATTACTATTGGGTTGACCAAAAAGTGACTTCGGTTTTTAAGTAAAAATAAAAGGCACATTTTTCGTTTTCACCAAGGACTTTATTGAACAATGTATTCATCTTTTTGTTCCACTACCCTCTGCCATTTTCAGGCAATTTCATAATTTCATCTTCCCAAAACTTTTTATCGTTTTGAGCAAAGAACTGTTCCAGGTGCATTTTACAGTCTTTCAGGGAATTGAAATTTTTTCCATTAAGAGAATTTTGTAAAGATCGAAATAAATGGAAATCCAAAGGTGTAATGTCTGGTGAATACGGTGGATGAATCAGAACTTCCCAGCCAAGCTGTAACAGTTTTTGCCTGGTCATCAAAGAAACATGCGGTCTTGCGTTATCCTGATGGAAGATTATGTGTTTACTGTTGACTAATTCTGGATGATTTTCGACAAGTGCTGCTTTAAGTTGGTCTACTTGGGAGCAGTACTTGTTGGAATTAATCGTTTGGTTTTTCAGAAGGAGCTCATAACAGCAGACTCCCTTACAATCCCACCATATGTACAACATCACCTTCTTTGGATGAAGACCAGCTTTTGGTGTGGTTGGTTCATTTCGCTTGCTCCAAGATCTCTTCCATTCCATGTTATTGTACAGTATCCACTTTTCATCACCTGTCACAATCTGTTTTAAAAACGGAACATTTTCATTATGTTTAAGTAGAGAATCACATGTGGAAATACTGTCAAGAAGGTTTTTTTGATTAACTTATGTGGAACCCAAACATCAAAGTGATGAACATAACCAAGCTGGTGCAAATGATTTTCAATGCGTGATTTGGATATTTTGAGTATGTCGGCTATCTCCTGCGTGGTATAACATTGATTGTTCTCAATTAATGTCTTGATTTGATCGCTCTCAACTTCAACCAGTCTACCCAGACTTGGAGCATCATCCAGCGAGAAATCTCCAGCACGAAACTTTGCAAACCACTTTTGACATGTTCGTTCAGTCACAGCACCTTCTCCATATACTGAGCAAATCTTTTTTTTGCATTTCAGTTGCTTTTTTACCTTTCTTGAAATATTAAAGCATAATGTGCTGAAAATGTTGCTTTTTTCTTCCATCTTCAATATTAAAATGGCTACACAAAAATTCACCAATTTTGATAAGTTTTCTTTGAATGCACACTGATATAACAGCTACAATCTAACAAAACTGTTTCAAATGAAGGTAAAGACAACCAAGTGCTACTAGAGCCATCTTATGGAAAAAACAGAATGAACATATTGGCCAATCCAATATTATTGTTTACATGTTATAACTTTTCCAATACATACAGTAAATTTACACTTGTTAAAATTGAAATTAGATTTAAAGAAAACCACTTTCCATTTATTTTTGAGGGGTATCCCACTGTAGTAATGGGTCCTGTTGATTATCCATTCATGCAGTGAAGGATGTTGGAGTACCATCCAGGTTTTGGCAATTATAAATTGAGCTTCTAAGAAGCATTTCTACCTGCAGTTTTTCATGAATGTAAGTTTTTATTCCTGAAAAGCAACTATCTTGAGTGGAAAAGTTGCATCAATTGTTGTGTGATATAATAGTATAAAAGAAAATACTGCACTGATATCTCAAGTGATTGTATTATTTTGCACTCCCACCAGCAATGGATGAGAGATCCAGTTGTTGCACAGCTTAAACAGCCTTTAGTATCATCAGCAATTTTCACTGTGGCCATTTTTATGGGTATGTATTATGCAATTAATGGGCTTCTAATATGGAAGTTTGAAGGCATAAATAATATAATTATTCCATCCAGCAATCCCACTCCTGGGCATATTTCTGGACAAAACTATAATTCAAAAGGACACATGTACCCCAATGATCATAGCAATATCCAAGACATGGAAGTAACCTAAATGTCTATTCACAGACAAATGGATAAAGAAGATGTGGTACAAATATACAATGGAATACTTCTCAGCCATAAAAAGGAATGAAATAATGCCATTTGCAGCAACATGGATGGACCTAGAGATTATCATACTAAGCGAAGTCAGTCAGAAAGGGAAAGACAAATACCATATGATATCACTTATATGTGGAATCTAAAATATGACACAAATGAACTTATCTGGGAAACAGAAGCAGACTCAGAGACATAGAAAACAGACTTGCAGACTTGTGGTTGCCAGGGGGAAGTGGGTGTGAGGGAGGGATGGATTGGGAGTTGCGGATTAGCAGATGCAAACTATCATACAGAGAATGGATAAACAATAAGGTCCTACTGTAAAACACAGGGAACTATTGAATATATTCAATATCCTGTAATAAACCATAAGGAAAAGAATATGAAAAACAATATATATATATATGTATAACTGAACCACTTTGCTGTACAGCAGAAATTAACACAATATTGTATATCAAATGTACTTCAATAAAATAAATTAAAAAGAACATAATGATTCTACATAAAAAAGGAAGATAGGATAATATATTTTGAATGTTTCTATTTGTGAACAGCAAGGAACTGTAAAACTATCAGAAATTCCTAAAATTTTAAAACTGCAATGAAGGTAGAAGGACGTGCTCTCACTCCCTCTTGCGAGAACACCAGAATCACAACTAACTGCAGGACAATCATCGACAGGAAGACACTGGAACTCACCAGAAAAGATACCCCACATCCAAAGACAAAGGAGAAGCTACAGTGAGACGGTAGGAGGGGCGCAATCACAGTAAAATCAAATCCCATAATTGGTGGGTGGCTGACTCACAGACTGAAGAACACCTATACCACAGAAGTCCACCCACTGGAGTGAAGGTTCTGAGCCCCAAGCTTCCCAACCTGGGGGTCTGGCAACAGGAGGAGGCATTCCTAGAGAATCAGACTTTGAAGCCTAGTGGGAATTGATTGCAGGACTTCGACAGGACTGGGGGAAACAGAGACTCCACTCTTGGAGGGCACACACAAAGTAGTGTGCACATAGGGACCCAGGGGAAGGAGCAGTGACCCCGGGGGAGACTGAACCAGACCTACCTGCTAGTGTTGGAGGGTCTCCTGCAGAGGTGGAGGGTGGCTCTCTTTCACTATGGGGACAAGGACACTGGCAGCAGAAGTTCTGGGAAGTACTCCTTGGCGTGAGCCCTCCCAGAGTCTGTCATCAGCCCCACCAAAGAGCCCAGGTAGGCTCCAGTGCTGGGTTGCCTCAGGCCAAACAACCAACAGGGAGGGAACCCAGCCCCACCCATCAGCAGTCAAGTGGATTAAAGTTTCACTGAGCTCTGCCCACCAGAGCAACAGTCAGCTCTACCCACCACCAGTCCCTCCCATCAAGCCTCTTAGATAGCCTCATCCATGAGAGGGCAGACAGCAGAAGCAAGAACTACAATTCTGCAGCCTGTGGAACAAAAACCACATTCACAGAAAGATAGACAAGATGAAAAGGCAGAGGACTGTGTATCAGATGAAAGAACAAGATAAAAACCCAGAAAAACAAATAAATGGAGATAGGCAGCCTTCCAGAAGAAGAATGCAGAATAATGATAGTGAAGATGATCCAGAACCTCAGAAAATGAATGGAGGCAAGATCAAGGAGATGCAAGAAATGTTTAACAAAGACCTAGAAGAAATAAAGAACAAACAGACATGAACAATACAATAACTGAAATGAAAAATACACTAGAAGGAATCAATACCAGTATACCTGAGGCAGAAGAATGGACAAGTGACCTGGAAGACAGAATGGTGGAATTCCCTGCTGTGGAACAGAATAAAGAAAAAAGAATGAAAAGAAATGAAGACAGCCTAAGAGACCAATGGGATAACATTAAACACAACAACATTTGCATTATAGCAGTCCCTGAAGGAGAAGAGAGAGAGAAAGGATCCAAGAAAATATTTGAAGAGATTATAGTCGAAAACTTCCCTAACGTGGGAAAGGAAATAGCCACCCAAGTCCAGGAAGCACAGAGAGTCCCATACAGGATAAACCCAAGGAGAAACACGCTGAGACACATAGTAATCAAACTGGCAAAAATTGAAGAAAAAGAAAAATTATTGAAAGCAGTAAGGGAAAAATGACAAATAACATACAAGGGACTCCCATAAGGTTAACAAATGATTTCTCAGCAGAAACTCTACAAGCCAGAAGGGAGTGGCATGATATGCTTAAAGTGATGAAAGGGAAGAACCTACAAGCAAGATTACTCTACCCAGCAAGGATCTCATTCACATTCTATGGAGAAATCAAAAGCTTTACAGACAAGCAAAAGCTAAGAGAATTCAGCACCACCAAACCAGCTCTACAACAAATGCCAAAGGAACTTCTCTAAGTGGGAAACACAAGAGAAGAAAAGGACCTACAAAAACAAACTCAAAAAAATTAAGAAAATAGTCATAAGAACATACATATCGATAATTACCTTAACTGTGAAGGGATTAAATGCTCCAACCAAAAGACACAGGCTTTCTGAATGGATACAAAAACAAGACCCATATATATGCTGTCTACAAGAGACCCACTTCAGACCTAGAGACACATACAGACTGAAAGTGAGGGGATTGAAAAAGATATTCCATGCAAATAGAAACCAAAAGAAAGCTGGAGTAGCAATACTCATATCACATAAAATAGACATTAAAATAAAGAATGTTACAAGAGACAAGGAAGGGCACTGCATAATTATCAAGGCATCAATCCAAGAAGAAGATATAACAATTATAAATATATATGCACCCAACATAGAAGCACCTCAATATATTCGGCAACTGCTAACAGCTATAAAAGAGGAAATCGACAGTTACACAATAATAGTGAGGGACTTTAACACCTCACTTACACCAATGGACAGATCGTGCAAAAAGAAAATGAATAGGAAACACAAATGACACAATAGACCAGATAGATTTAATTGATATTTATAGGACATTCCATCCAAAAACAGCAGATTACACTTTCTTCTCAAGTGTGCATGGAACATTCTCCAAGATAGATCACATTTTGGGTCACACATCAAGCCTCAGTAAATTTAAGAAAACTGAAATCATATCAAGCATCTTCTCTGACCACAAGGCTATGAGATTAGAAATGAATAACATTTCTAATGTTATTAGAACATAATAACACATAAAACGTAAATAACACAAACACATGGAGGCTAAACAATACGTTACTAAATAACCAAGACATCACTGAAGAAATCAAAGAGGAAGTCAAAAAATACCTAGAGACAAATGACAATGAAAACACGACAGCCCAAAACCTATGGGATGCAGCAAAAGCAGTTCTAAGAGGGAAGTTTATAGCTATACAAGCCTACCTCAAGAAACAAGAAAAATCTCAAATAAACAATCTAACCTTACACCTAAAGGAACTAGAGAAAGAAGAACAAACAAAACCCAAAGTTAGCAGAAAGAAAGAAATGATAAAGATCAGAGCAGAAATAAATGAAATAGAAACAAAGAAAACAATAGCAAAAATCAATAAAACTAAAAGCTGGTTCTTTGAGAAGATAAATAAAATTGATAAACCATTAGCCAGACTCATCAAGAAAAAGAGGGAGAGGACTCAAATCAATAAGATTAGAAATGAAAAAGGAGAAGTCACAACAGACCCCGCAGAAATACAAAGCATCTTAAGATACTACTACAAGCAACTTTATGCCAATAAAATGGACAACCTGGAAGAAATGTACAAATCCTTACAAAGGTATAACCTTCCAAGACTAAACCAGGAAGAAATGGAATATATGAACAGACCAATCACAAGTAATGAAATTGAAACTGTGATTAAAAATCTTCCAACAAACCAAACCCAGGGCCAGATGGCTTCACAGGCGAATTCAATCAAACATTTAGAGAAGAGTTAACACCTATCCTTCACAAACTCTTCCAAATATAGCAGAGGGAGGAACACTCCCAAACTCATTCTATGAGGACACCATCACCCTGATCCCAAAACCAGATAAACATTTAACAAAAAAAGAAAACTACAGGACAATATCACTGATGAACATAGATGCAAAAATCCTCAACAAAATACTAGCAAACAGAATCCAATAGCACATTAAAAGGATTGTACACCATGAACAAGTGGAATTTATCCCAGGAATGCAAGGATTCTTCAATATATGCAAATCAATCTATGTGATACACCATATTATCAAATTGATGAATAAAAACCATATGATCATCTCAATAGGTGCAGAAAAAGCTTTTGACAAAATCCAACACCCATTTATGATAAAAACTCTATAGAATGTAGGCATAGAGGGAACCTACCTCAACAGAATAAAAGCCATATATGACAAACCCACAGCCAACATCGTTCTCAATGGTGAAAAACTGAAACCATTTCCTCTAAGATCAGGAACAAGGCAAGCTTGCCCACTCTCACTACTATTATTCAACATAGTTTGGGGGGTTTTAGCCACAGCAATCAGAGAGTAAAAAGAAACAAAAGGAATCCAAATTGGAACAGAAGTAAAGCTGTCACTGTTTGCAGTAACATACTATACACAGAGAATCCTAAAGATGCTACCAGAACACTATTAGAGCTAATCAGGGAACTTGGTAAAGTAGCAGGATACAAAATTAATACACAGAAATCTCTTGCATTCATATACACTAATGATGAAAAATCTGAAAGAGAAATTAAGGAAACACTTCCATTTACCACTGCAACTAAAATAATAAAATACCTAGGAATAAACCTACCTAAGGAAACAAAAGACCTGTATGCAGAAAACTATAAGACACTGAAGAAAGAAATTAAGGATGACACAAACAGATGGAGAGATATACCATGTTCTTGGATTGGAAGAATCAACATTGTGAAGATGACTATACTACCCAAAGCAATCTACAGATTCAATGCAATCCCTATCAAGCTACCAATGGCATTTTTCCCACAACTAGAACAAAACGTTTCACAATTTGTATGGAGACACAAAAGACCCTGAATAGCCAAAGCAATCTTGAGGAAAAAAAAAAAAAAAAAAAAACGAAGCTAGTGGAATCAGCGCCCTGACATCA
Organism: Mesoplodon mirus; assembly: GCF_964341445.2. NCBI lineage: Eukaryota > Metazoa > Chordata > Mammalia > Artiodactyla > Ziphiidae > Mesoplodon > Mesoplodon mirus. The sequence goes on from NC_138980.1 coordinate 40,789,649, forward strand.
GACTCTACTACAAACAAAGCTCCAGTAATTAAGATAATATGGTACTGGCACAGAAATAGAAACATAGATCACTGTAAAAGGATAGCAACCCCAGAGATAAACCCACGCACATATGGTCACCTTATCTTTGATAAAGGAGGCAAGAATATACAATGGACAAAAGACAGCCTCTTCAATATGTGGTGCTGGGAAAACTGGACAGCTACAGGTAAAAGTATGAAATTAGAACACTCCCTAACACCATATACAAAAATAACCTCAAAATGGATTAAAGACCTGAAATGTAAGGGCAGACACTCTAAAACTCTTAGAGGAAAACATAGGCAGAACAATCAATGACATAAATCACAGCAAGATCTTTTTTGACCCACCTCCTACAGAAATGGAGATAAAAACAAAAATAAACAAATGGGACCTAATGAAACATCAAAGCTCTTGCACAGCAAAGGAAACCATAAACAAGTCGAAGAGACAACCCTCAGAATGGGAGGAAATATTTGCAAATGATGCAACTGACAAGGATTAATCTCCAAAATTATAAAAGCAGGTCATGCAGCTCAATATCAAAAAAACAAACAACCCAACCCAAAAAAATGGGCAGAAGACCTACATATACATTTCTCCAAGAAGATATACAGATTGCCAATAAACACATGAAGGATGCTCAACATCACTAATCATTAGAGAAATGCAAATCAAAACTGCAATGAGGTATCACCTCACGCTGGTCAGAATGGTCATTAACAAAAAATCTACAAACAATAAATGCTAGAGAGGGTGTGGAAAAAAGGGAACCCTCTTGCACTGTTGGAGGGAATGTAAATTGATACAGCCACTATGGAGAACAGTATGGAGGTCCCTTAAAAAACTATAAATAGAACTACCATACGACCCAGCAATCCCACTCCTGGGCATATACCCTGAGAAAACCATAGTTCACAAAGAGTCATGTACCCCAATGTTCATTGCAGCTCTATTTACAATAGCCAGGACATGGAAGCAACCTAGGTGTCAATCAACAGATGAATAGATAAAGAAGATGTGGCACATACGTACAATGGAATTTTACTCAGCTGTAAAAAGAAATGAAATTGAGTTATTTTTAGTGAGGTGGATGGACCTAGAGTCTGTCATACAGAGTGAAGTAAGTCAGAAAGAGAAAAACAAATACCGTATGCTAACACATACATATGGAATCTAAAAAAAAAAAAAAAGAAAGAAAGAAAAAAAAGGTTCTAATGAACCTAGGAGCAGGACAGGAAAAAAGGAACAGATGTAGAGAATGGACTTGTGGACACAGGGAGGGGGAAGCATAAGCTGGGACGAAGTGAGAGCATAGCATTGATATATATACACTACCAAATGTTAAATAGCTAGCTAGTGGGAAGCAGCTGCATAGCACAGGGAGATCAGCTCGGTGCTTTGTGACCACCTAGAGGGGTGGGATAGGGAGGCTGGGAGGGAGACGTAAGTGAGAGGGGATATGGGGATATATGTATACATATAGCTGATTCACTTTGTTATACAGTAGAATCTAACACAACATTGTAAAACAATTATACTCCAATAAAGATGTAAAAAAATAAAATAAAATTTTAAAAAAAGAATAAACTGCTGACAATGTGACAAAGATAAATTTCATGGGTACTATATTAAGTGAAAACACCAGACACAAGAGGGCATACTGTGTGGTTCTATTTCTCTGAACAGGAAAAACAGATTTATGGTGATAGAAGTCAGAAGAATACTGGTTACCTCTGATGATGGGGCTTATTGACTGGGCTAGGGCCCAAGGGAAACTTCCGGGGAGATAAAATATTTTATATTTGATGTGGGTTGTATAGACGTATATAAAATTCATTAAGGTATACATTAAAACTTATGAAATTTTACCTAAGTTTTTCCTCAATTAAAGAACTTTAAAACACAAAAATAGAATGTGAGTACAGGTTAAAATGGAGAATGGCCCCCTGGGATGAAGCTCTGTAGAGAGAGCCAGACTCTGTCACTTACCACCTTGCATACCTCTGTAAACTCACCTCAACTTTCCAGGCCTCAGTTTCCTCATCTGTGAATTGGGGATAATAACCAGTACCTTCCTGAAAGTCTGTGAGGACTAAATAACCTAAAAGATGCGAAGTTTAGGGTAGTAGCTACTATCTAGTAATAATAAGCACTAAATAATTATTTGCTAGTATGATGATGAATGGTTGAATATTCATTGCTAGGGAGAAAGATTGTCACTATAAGAATAAAAGGAACAATTATCTGGAAACTTAAGTCAAAAATCTTTTCATTTAATTCCATTTCTTCAAAATATGTGAAACTTAAAATTGACAGAATTACAAGACTTATTCAGTAATCCATACTTATGGTGGGAGAGTTTAATGTAGCTTTCTCAGTATATGATAGATAAGAAACTGCTAAGGACTGAATGTTCGTGCTCCCCAAAATTCACATGCTGAAGCCTCAGCCCCAAGAGGCCAGTATTAAGAGGTGGGGCCCTTGGGAGGTAACTAGGTCATGGGGATGCAGCCTTCATGAATGGGATCAGTGCCCTTATATAGAGACCCCAGAGAGCTCTCTTGCTCCCCTTCTGCCACATGAGGACACAGTGAGAATATGGCCATCTATGAACCAGGAAGTGGGCCCTCACCAGATGTCAAATCTACCAGCCTTGATCTTGGACTTCCAGCCTCCAGGACTGTTAGAAATGAATTTCTGTTGTTTATTAGTTACCCAGTCAACAGTATTTTTGTTATAGCAGCCTGAGCTAAGACAGAGACCAATATTTTAAAATGTGTAAAAGACTTTTAAACACAAATAATATGCTCCATCTAGTGAATATATGTAGAATACATTGATTTCAACTACCCACGAAGCATTTATAAAAATTGACCATATACTAAGTGCATCAGTTAGAGACTGCATTCAGCCATAATAAACCCATCCCTGCCTTCCCCCAGACTCCCCCCCCAAAAAAGACAATGTCATGTACCAGTAAGAAGTACATCTTATTCATGTAACAGAATGTCCAGAAATAAACAATCCAGGGCCGGTACAGCCATACAAGGACACCAACTGGGGAACCAGGATGGTTGTGACTTCTGGCCACACTCTCTTTAGCCTGTGGCTTTCACCCTCATGGTCACAGGATGGCTCCTCTAGCCCTGGACATGGTGTCTGCTTGTACAGAAGAAGGAGAGGGATCTGGCTAAATGAAACCACTCCTTTGCAACATCTTTCCCAGGACTCACACCCAGTGATGTCTCATACTGGCCAGGACTGGAGGATGTGGCCTCGCCTGGCAGCAAGAAGGACAGGAAGATGGAGGTGTTTTAATAGTGCACATTCCCTGATGGTGTTGTGGTTTGAATGATGCCCCCACAAAAGATATGTCCACCTGGCAACTATGGATGTGATCTGATTTGGAAAAGGGTCTTTGCAGATGTAATTAAAGATCTCGAGATGAGACCATCCTGGATATCTGGGTGGACCCTAAATCCAATGACAAGTGTCCTTATAAGAGACAGAAGAGGAGAAGACACAGACACACAGAGGAGAAGGCCATTTGAAAATGGAGGCAGAGATGGGAGAGATGCTGCCACAAGGCAAGGAACACCTGGAGCCACCAAAAGTTGGAAGAGGCAAGGAAGGAACCTCCCCTAGAGCATTTAGAGGGAGTGTGGTCCTGCAGACACCTTGATTTCAACTTCTGCCCTCCAGAACTGTGAAAGAATAAAATTCTGTTGTTTTAAGCCACAAAAAAAAAAATATAGTGCACAGTCCCAATCTGAACAACAACAAAAAAAACCTAAGTGCTTTTGTAAGCAAGAAGGGGCAATTTTGGTAGGCAACTAACAGGACGTGCCACACTAGACCTAAAAGCAAATCTCCACAAATACTTAACATTCAACAACATAAAGACCACACACCCTAAGAGTGTAATTAAATTAGAAACCAACAACAAAAAGGCAACTAAAAAGAAACACCCATATATATGCAGGAACTTTCTAGGATGACAGAAACAGTCTATATCCTGAAAGGAGTATTGATTACATACAAGTATACATCTGTCAAACTCATCCAACTGTACACTTAAGATTTATGCATTTCACTACAATTATACCTCTATAAAAATATACCCACGTACTTTTATTTAAAAACCTAATTCCATTTAACTCGTGTGTCAAAGAGTAAGTGGTAAAAGGAACTAAGACAATATGGAGAATTAAACCAAAATGAAAATATTATACATCAAAACATGGGATGTTGCTTAACGAGTACTATAAGAGATGATCACAGCCTTGGATGTTTATGTTTTTACAAATTGGAAGTTAATCAGCATGGGGCCCACTGTACGCAAGAGACACTGATAAAGGCAGGCCGCCAGTCCTGACGTTTTCTCTCCTGGCATGAGTCCTTTTATGCACGGTAAGTGAAGAGCTGTGCCTGAAGGCTTTCTCACACTGATTACATTCATAGGGTCTCCCTGCAGTGTGGGTTCTCACATGTACGATAAGGTGTGAAGACTGGCCAAAGGCTCGCCCACACTCCTGACACGCGTAGGGCTTCTTGCCGGTGTGGGTCCTCGAGTGTTTCCTGAGGGATGAGGGCTCACTGAAGGCTCGCCCACACTCCTGACACACGTAGGGCTTCTCTCCCGTGTGGGTCCGCATGTGACTCTTAAGGGTTGAGAGACGACTCAACACCTGCCCACATGTGGCGCACTCATAAAGCTTCTCCCCTGTGTGGATCCTCTTATGTACGTTCAGGTGAGTGCTCGTCCGGAAGGGCTTCCCACACTGGTTACATTCGTACGGTTTCTCTCTGGTGTGGGTCCGCAGGTGTGTCTTCAGCGATGAGTGTTCCCTGAAGGCTTTCCCGCACTGGCCGCATTCAAAAGGCTTCTCTCCGGTGTGAGTTCTCACGTGGCTCCTCAGAGAGGACGGCTGGTTGAAAGCTTTCCCACAGTCCTTACATTCATAGGGCTTCTCGCCCGTGTGGTTTCTCTGGTGCAAGATCAGGTTAAAGTTCCTCGTGAAGGTTTTCCCACACTGACTGCACTCGAAGGGTTTCTCTCCAGTGTGAGTTCTCATGTGCCGCCGCAGATTCGAGGAATACTTGAAGGCCTGCCTGCACTCCTGACATTCGAAGCACTTCTCCGCAGTGTGAGTCTTCTCGTGCCTGATGAGATCGGAGCTGTATCTGAACGATTTTTCACATTTGTTACATGCGTAGGTTTTATCCCCGCTATGGATTTTCTCAGGCACGATTAGGTGAGCAGTCTGGAAGAAGGATTTTCCACTCTCTCGGCATTCACAGGGGTTCCCTCCTGCAGGAATTCTCTGGTACTGAAAAAGTGGTTTGATGCTGTTAAAAGGTTTCCCTAGTACATTGCATTTATAGAGTTTTTCTCCAGTCTGAGGTTGCTCCTGTCAATTGAGGAAAATGGGAAGACCAGAGGCTTTATTGCATTCACAGATATTCTCCCCTAAGTGAAATGAGTGTAGGAAAGAGACATTCCTATAGCTGAAGATTTTACCATTTTAGTGTATCTATACCATTTCTACCCTGAGTTCCTTCAAGCAGATACTCTGTCACAAAGAGCTATCTTTTTCATTACTTTCATGGGGCTTCTTAGATGTAGTCTTTTTCTGAATTGTGTAAGGCTAAATTAAGTTTTAAATGCTCTACATCTGTGTCAGATTTACAAAAATGGTTAGCTTTGGGAACTGTGTAAAGCCACATCTTGATCTACATTTTGAGTTTTTCCCCAATTCATGACATTCACAGACTCTCTCCCAAGAAACTGCTTTCTCCTAGGTGAGTACCACTTGCCTTGAATCTCTCTCTGGGTTTCTTGTGTTTCTAACCTACAGAACCCCCACACATTTCCTACTGTAGAGGAACAAGAATAATCCCTTTATGCCTTACCCTTTTTGTGCCAATGGATGGAATCTCTGCAAAAATATCTTGGTTAGGAATTGACTCTTGGGGTTGAAGTTGAGGTTCTGGAATGAATTAAGGGGAGGAAATATTAAGCGCACAGAGAAGGAAACTGTGGGATCAAGATGACAAAAAAAGCTAGGCATGTGCACATTTTTTTTTAATACTGATCCTAAATATGGGAATAAACTATGAATAAGAGGAACGTATCAGAGAGTAAAGGAAAATTTTAAGGTGTTTGGCTATGTGAGGAGTCACGTAATCATAGGAACAAGGAATGGAAATAGTAGATAATTTACTAAGAAGGGATTCTATGAAGATTGGGACTGATGTTGAGAGAAAGTATTAGTAAGAACATACAGTGGGGAGGAACTGGATGAAATATACACATGGAAGTGCTAAATGTGAAAAGGAGGTAGGATAAATCTTTCTATGAAGCCAAAGTAAAGCATTAGAGATAAAAAGGGAAGGGAAAGAGGAAAGAAAGTGGAATTTACTGAGGGAGCTCAACCCAACAGCCTTCCCCATCAAGGGCACTAAGCACCCCTAATCTGCCTGGTGCTCACCTAAGTGGGTTCCTGGGAAGATCCCTCTCTCAGTGACACACAGCTCTTCTCTTTGCTCCAAATGGGAAAATGTACTGGCTTTGCAGAGTTGATCTCCTGCTCGTGGGAAAAGATGCAGGGTATGAGCAACTGTGCCTGCCATGCAACGGGAGCCGATATTCTGAAGTCTTTAGGGTCACTGGAGATGGGAATAGCAAAATGGGCGCACCTATATTCTGATGGCACGGCCGAGCTCTTTCACTAAGGAACCAAAGTACAAGCTCCCTCACTGGGTCCCGAAGGACAGCGGGAACTCTCCAGTCCCCAAAACCCGGCGCCTGGCTCAGGGACACACTTGAGAAGACAAGAAACAATGGACAGATCTTCATTTCCAAGAGGAAACCACTAGACTATAAGCACGATGAAGGCAGGACCTTCCTGTCTCTTCACCTCTCGATTTCCGAAACCAGCACAGTTCCAGGAAACCACAGTAGCTGCGCAAGTGTGTGGATGAAGCAGCGAGGCCAGCCTTACCCACAGAGGCCAGGTTCCTATAGTTCTCCAGCATCACGTCTCTGTACAGGCTTCTCTGAGCAGAGTCTAGAAACAGCCATTCTTCCGGTGTGAACATCACGGCCACATCCGCAAAGGTGACTGGTTCCTAAAATGCACACCCGTCCCTGCTCAGCCAGGGGCCACCCCAACCAATACTCAAGAGGACAGTGGGGGGCTTGCAGGCCTGGGAAAGGGACACCTCCATGTAGAGGATGTTCAGACACAGTTCTGAAGTCTCTCTGCTCAGGCCTCAGAACTAGGACTCTTCTCCATCTACTCTTCCCTCCCTAAATGACAGCATCCCAAGGGGTGGCAGAAAAGGACCTCAACTTCAAGACAGGACTTGGTTATTAACAACTAGCTGGGAAGCCCTTCCCCTCTAGCCCCAGGGTCCAGCAGACCTGATCGCATTACAGGCAAGAGAAAAATGTTTGGTAAATGACAACTGTTTGCTCTTGGGAGACCATGATGACTATAAGACAAGAACAGCTCACGTCCTCGTCCTGCTTTCCCTCCTGACATTCAGCTGAACATGGCCCTTGATAACCGGGGGAAGGCCTGAATGAGGGAGTGGGGTCACTGCCCACCCACCGTTAGAGGCCCAGTGCCTGGAAGCCTAGAGACCAGTCCTCTGGGGTCAAGAAACTCCCAGACAGGGGAAGGGGACAAGGAGGCAAAGCAAGAAGAAGAACAAGTATTTGTTACTTACCTGCAGACAAGTGTTCAGTGTCCCAGGAGCCACGGCTTCTGCCTCTGTGCTCTCCTCCCGGAGCCGGGTGGGGTCCTGAGCAGGCACTGCTGCAGGAGAAGAGGGGAGCCGTGAGGGTCTGGGCCTGGCCCAGTGACCCCACTTGCAGGGCCAAGGGCTGCCCACCCTGTGAATGACCGCATGTGCACACACATATGCACACACTCCCAGGGACACACACATGTAAGGTACAGAGATGCATGCACATATGCTTGCACACACTCCCGGCTGCTTGGGCACACATGTACACTCACACACACCAGTACACACGCATGCACACACTCACACAAATGTTTACATACACACAGACACACCATGCATACACAGTATGTGCATACCCACACTGACAAGCACACACACAAACACACAGAAATATACAGACATACACACAGACACACATGCACGCACACATGCACGCATGCACACACACGTTTCCTCTGTTCCAAATCTCTGGAGCCACAGTCTCAATTCACCAACAGACTCTGAAGTTTCTGGGGCACCCCTTTCTCCCCCTTGATTCAGCCCTGGGTCAGCTGTTCCACCTTAGCTGCTGGGCCCCTTCCTCTGCCCCAATTCCGCAGGGCCGATAGCACCCCAGGACTTAACCACAAGTAGGGGACAGAGAAACCACTACCTCCCTGTGAGTGTGCCTGAGAAGGAAGCATCCTTCCTTTCCTGCCTTCAAATCAATAACATCCCTCATACGCACCAGGCCTCTTCACTCTGGCCTGTTAGAGAGGAGCAAGTGATTCCCCAGCCAACCCTTGTCTCCCTGCACCCTCACCTCCCCTCTTGATGGGACCTTTCCCCTTGGTAATTGAACCTGAATCACGTCCAATCCCTGACCCCATGTCATTAGTTTCCCGGGGCTGCTGTAACAAAATACCACAACTGGGTGGCTTAAAGCAACAGAAATGTATTCTCTCAGAGTTCTGGAGGCCAGAAGCCCAAAATCAAGGTGTGGGCAGGGTCACACTCTCTCTGAGACTCTGGGTAGAGTCCTTCCTTGCCTCTTCTTGGCTTCTGGTGGTGAAGGTCAATCCTGGGCTTGTAACTGCATGTCCCTCTAATCTCTGCCTCTGTCATCACATGGTTGTCCTCCCCACTGTGTGTCCCTGTCTTCACATGGCATTTTCTCCTTCTTACGAGGGCACCATTCATATTAGGTTAGGGCCCACCATCATGACCTCATCTTAACTTGACGGCATCTACAAAGACCCTATTTCCAAATAAGGTCACATTCACAGGTACTGAGGGTTAGGACTTCAATATAGCTTTTTTTGGGGGGGGGTAGGCTGTTACAATTCAAGATGTAATACTCCACACTTCCCTCTAGCTACTGTTCTACCTCTCTGTTCCCCATCGTGGGAAATCTCTGTATCTGTTTTCTCACCTCCTACTCACTTCCCAACATCACCATTCCAAGGACCAGCACCTCACTAGGATCATCTGTGACCTCCATCCAGAGTGGGGATCTAGTTGACATATTCAGTCATCCAATCCCTCCATCTTAAAACCCACCCCCTTGGGCTTCAGTGCCCACCTCCCCCCAGCCTCCCTCCCGGTTTCCTGTATAGGCTCCTCCTCCATCACTTGCTGGTGTCCCCATGGCGCACACCTTCCTCTTCTCACCTTGTAGTCTCCGCCTCGGAAGGCACCGTCCCCGGCTCTGGGCGTCAATTCCCAACTACCTGACAAGGCCCAAATCTCCAGGCTGACCCTCACATCTGCACTCCAGACCCATATACCCAACCATTGGCTCTGATATCTCCACTCATCTACCTGGGGGAATACGAATGAAACATCCAAAATGAGCTAGAGGGGGGGCGCTTCTTGCCCCAGCAGGTGGAGGACAGAGATTCAAGCCACAGAGTATCATTCTCAGGCTTTGAACTTGCCCTGCTGGGTTTCAAACTTATGTGAGACCCAGGACCCTTGTTTCCTCTCCCTTTGGGAACAGGAATGTCTATCCAATGCCTGCCCCACCATTGTATTTTGGAAGGAGAGAACCTGTTTTCTGGTTTTACCAATTTACAGATGGAGAGGAATTATGCCCCCAGGATGGATCACACCCCCAGTCTCACCATACCTGATTTAGATTATTTAGATGACAAGACTTGGGACATTTTGAGTCAATATCTAGATGAGATTTTAGACAGAGTTGATGTTGGAATGGGTAAAAACTTTGGGGATGTTGGGATCATGTGACTGTATTTTGCATGTAAGGAGGATATGAATTTGGGGGGTCCAGAGAGCAGACTGTTATGAGTTGAACTGTGTCCCCCCAAAAAATAACAAGTCCTAACCCCCAGTACCTCAGAATATGACCTTACTTGGAAATAGGGTTTTTGCAGATGTTAAGATAAAGTTATGGTGGAGTAGGGGGCCCTTAATCCAATACAAATGGTGTCCTTATAAGAGGAGAAGAGATACCGAATGAGGGGAGAAAGCCACGTGGCAAGGCAGGGAGAGATGGGAGCGATGCACCCACAAGCCAAGGAATACCAAGGCTTACAGCAACCGCCAGAAGCTAGGAAGAGGCAAGAAAGATTATTTCCCTACAGGTTTCACAGGAAGCATGGCCTTGCCGACACCTTGATTTCAGACTTCTGACCTCAGAACTGTGAGACAGAAATTTCTGTTGTTTCATCTACTCCATCCCCCCCCAAAAAAATGCACTCATCACCTTCTTCTCAAAGCCTGTCCTTCTTCCAATGTCCCTGTTCTCAGATGAGCAATCCCACCCCCTCTGACCCCAACAATCAGTCAAAAAAAAAATCAGTGATGACATTTCTACACCCACTCCACCCACCCCATTCCCCTTCCTCCCACCCTGTCCCTGATATGGGGAAAGCCTATATCATACTTCTCATTTGGACCCACTTAAGTGTCACTCCTTCGGAGAGTCTCTCCTCCCCATTACCCTTCTTTTCTCTAAAAAGACCCTTTCCTTTCTTCACAGCCCTTACCTATCTATAACCAGCTACTTTTTTTTTTTTTTTTTTGCTTCCTTAGGTGATTATCTTCCTCTCCCCCAATGGACTGACAGCTTCGGAAGAACAAGCCTGGAGTCCTTTTCCTTTTGCTACACCCTCACCCCCCAACCGTGCTTGGCACATAAAAATGCCCTGGAATGTCTAGTAAACGAATGCACACATGACTCATCAAACTATCTCAACTCGACCTCCTGTGTACATCTTACATGGTTCCTAGCTTACCTGCTGTGAAGACAAGAGTTAACACAGCAGGCCTGACTGCTCTCCTCAGCAAGGCCTGCCAGCAAGGCTGACCCTCAGCTGGCCTCTGGGAACTTGGATTTCGAGAGGGTTCCCACCACGCTAACTGATAAGAGGGTCTCACTCTCTAATTACACTGTACAAACAGTGCGGTTTAGGCTGAATGCCCGTTTTCCTTCTGGAAGTCTGGAATTTAGGTATGTGCTGGGCAGAGGGTGCCTACATGACCAGCCCCCAGGGAAAATCCTGGGCTCTGAGTCTCTAATGAACTTCCCTGTAGATAACACTGCACACGTGTTGTCACAGCTTGTTGCTGGAGGAATTAAGCATGTCCCATGTGACTCCCTTGGGAGAGGACTCTAGAAGCTTGTGCCTGAATTCCTCCAGACTTCACCCCGTGAGCCTTTTCCCTTTGTTGATTTTGCTTTGCATCCCTTCAATGGAATAAATCATAGCCATGAGTACAACTGTAAGCTAAGTCCTGAGTCCTCCTAGCAAATTGTCAAACCTGGGAGTGGTCTTAGGGACCCCGACACATCTACTCCACACTCACCCCTAAGTCTAGGCCACCACCATCCTTTTCCTAACTGCCTCCACCCACCACTCGTATCCTCCCGAGGCCCATCCTCCTCCCAGGTGCTGAAAGACCAGGCTCTTCTTCCCCAGTGCCCAGTGGATTTTACAGATGCCATTCCTAGGCCTGAACTCCTCTCCCCAAACCTCCAAACAGACCAACATCTAAACGATACAGTAATTATTATGGTCTTAAGCCACCCCTGTCCCCAGAGGTCAGGTGGCAGTGTCTAGTATCTTAGCTCGGGCAGCTGTAACAAAATACCACAGACTGGGTGGCTTAAACAACAGAAATTTATTTTGTCACAGTTCTGGAGGCTGGAAGTCTGAGATCAGGGTGCCAGCATGGTCCGGCTCTGGTGAGAATGCTCTTCCTGGCTGGCAGACATCTGCCTTCTCACTGTGTCCTCACATGGTGGAGAACTCTGCTTTTTCTCTTCCTGTTCTTATAAAGACACCAGTTCTATGGGATCAGGGCTCCACCCTTAAGACCTCGTTTAACCCTAACAACCTCCTTAAAGGCCCTGTCTCCAATACAGCCACATGGGAGGTTACAGCATCAACATATGCATTAGAGGGGGACAATCCATAGCACCCGAAGACGTCTTTGGTCATCATGACTAGGGTGTTATGGGCTGAATTGTGCCCCTCCAAAGATTCATATGTTGAAGCCCTAACCCCTGGAATCTCAGAATATAACTGTATTTGGACATAGGGTCTTTTCAGAGGTCATTAAATTAAAATGAGGTCAGTAGGATGGGTCCTAATCCAATGTAATTGGTGGAAATTTGGACACGGACACATAGAGGGGAAATGCAGGAAGAAGACGGACATCAACAAGCCAAAGAACAGATCATGGCCCTCAGGAGAAATCATCCCTGCCAGCATCTTGATCTTGGACCTCTGTCCTCCAAAACTGTGAGAAAACAAAGTTGTGTTGTTTAAGCCACCCAGCCTGTGGTACTTTGTTATGGGAGCCCTAGCAAACTAATACAGGGGGAGGTGGTACTGCCAGCTAGTGAGTGGCGGCCAGGGATGCTGCTAAACATCCTACAACACGCAGGACGGCCCCCACCACAGAGATCCAGCCTCTGTGTCAGGAGTGCTGGAATTGAGAAACTAGGTCTAAACTTAAATTTCCCAGAGCTCCTCTCTGCCCCCCAAGATAAAGCCCTCCTGTTATACGCTTCCATTGCATTCCAGTCTCCATTTAAAAATATGACCACCAAGCCAGACTGTGAACTCCATGGGGGAGGGCCTCAGGGTTTGGTCTGTAATTGTTTCCCAGTGCCCATCTCACCACAGGATGACATCAGTGAGTACTTCAAGAGTACCTTCCGGAGCACTTCAAAAGCACAGAGCACACCAAGTACTTCAACAGTACTTTATGGCACAGATGGCCAAAAAGCACAGGAAAAGATGCTCAACATCACTAATTATTAGAGAAATGTAAATCAAAACTACAATGAGGTATCACTTCACACAGGTCAGAACGGCCATCATTAAAAAGTCTACAAACGATAAATGCTGGAAAGGGTGTGGAGAAAAGGGAACCCTCCTACACTGCTGGTGGGAATGTAAATTGGTACAGCCACTAAGGAGAACAGTAGGGAGGTTCCTTAAAAAGCTAAAAATAGAGCTACCATATGATCCTGCAATCCTGCTCCTGGGCATATACCCAAAGAAAACTATAATTTGAAAAGATATGTGCACCCCAGTGTTCACTGCAGCACTATTTACAATAGCCAGGACATGGAACCAACCTAAATATCCATCGACAGAGGAATGGATAAAGAAGATGTGGTATATATATACAATGGAATATTACTCGGCCATAAAAAAGAACGAAATAATGCCATTTGCAGCAACATGGATGGACCTAGAGATTGTCATACTGAGTGAAGTAAGTCAGACAGAGAAGGACAAATATCATATGATATCACTTATATGTGGAATCTAAAGAAATGGTACAAATGAAGTTATTGACAAAATAGAAATAGAGTCACAGATGTAGAAAACAATCTTATGGTTACCAGGAGGGAAAGGGGGGAGGGATAAATTGGGAGACTGGGATTGACATATACACACTACTATATATAAAATAGATAACTAATAAGGACCTACTGTATAGCACAGGGAACTCTATTCAATACTCTGTAATGACCTATAAGGGAAAGGAATCTAAAAAAGAGTGGATATATGGATATATGTAACTGATTCACTTTTCTGTACAGCAGAAAGTAACACAACATTGTAAATCAACTATACTCTAATAAAAAATTAAAAAAATAAAAAAATAAAACGAGTACATTATGGCAGAGCCTGGCCCAGAAGGCGTACCAAAAATATATAGAACAACAACATATAACCCAAATCTAAGAATTACTTCCTGTCAGTGGCATAATACAGATTCCAAATGTAAGACTGGATGATATGATTAATAAACAAAATTTATTATTCTTACAATAAGGCAAGATGGAAGGAAACAAACGCCTTGCAGTTCAAGCTACAATGTTATTTGTCCTCCAGAATTAATTTTTTCCCCCACTTCTCAGGAGATGCGGCTTTTAGCCTCATTTTTTAAAAGCTCAGTTCAAACATGTGCCACTTATAGTAAACTCAACTGTAACCTTCAGCATCGACATGCTTGCGCAGTGGAGAATTTAACCGTGCCCCAAAAGAGGTCTGGCCTTTGCCATAGTTGAGTAGGGACTGCTCTTCCGTAACAGAAAGATCTGAGACCAAAAAAACAAAAAAAGAATCCCAGCCCACAATCCCTACAAAGTGCCTTTCCCCTTGCGTATGTAAATAATGAGAGATTGCCTCATATATTCTCGCCCTATGGCAACGACCGCAATCAGAGAGGAAAAGGCGGCGGATGCAAGTTCCCAGACACAACACAGCACAGCAGGGCCCTCTGGCTGTCAATTCCACCCAGCTCTCACTCACCAGAACCCCCAGCCCCCAACAGGTTGAGGAGGCGCAGCGCAGGCTCCGGCGTGGCCACCCTCTGAATCTGCACAGCCACCTTCAGCCCCTGGACAGAGTGACGGGAACATTAGTCACACAGTCGGTGGGATCCACTCACACCTGCTCACCCAGACTGAATTGGCATGACTGGCCCTGCTTTGGGGAACACACTGAACATACAGGGACAGGCCCTGTTCCCCTGTCCAGCTTTACAATTCTTCAGTATAAAGTTAACCACTGTCGTGGAATTTCAACTCCAAGATGGGATGGAGAGAGGGAGCCTGGGTAAGGGAGGCTTCCTCTGAGCAGCCTCCAGTAGTGGGGGAAATGCTGGAGCAAAGAGGGGCAGTGGATGGCCAGCAGATTGAGGGGTAGAGGGAGGATGCAGAGGTGGACCTCTGCAAATGAGGGGACGTTAGTAAACTATTCCAGAGGGGAAGCCCTGCTGTGGGAGAAAGGACCTGAACTCTCCTCTACCGCCAGCCACTCCCTTGGGAAGGGTATTTGAACTGACTTGCATTTCTAAGGGATGCCTCTGGCCTCGGTGTCCAGGGTGATGCCCAGTGGCAGCAGGAGCCTGTCAGGAGCAGTTCCCGGGGGTCCAGGAGAAATAACGGTGGCTCTGGGCAGGGTGGTGGCACCAGGAACAGAAGGAGCAGTCAGAGGTAGGTTTATATTTTGGAGGAAAAGTTCGTAGGACTTGGTGGTGGACGGGAAGTCAATGTGGCAGGTCCCTCAGGGCAGGTGATGGGCAGGGACAGGTGAGAGGAGGCCCCTCCTCCTCAGCGCGGGGCTCATAGCACACCTTAAAGTGTCCTTCTCTGTAACTCTGTCCACCTCAGTACCAAAACACAAGGCCCTGAGCCAAGAACTTGGTTACCGGCCTGGACACTCTTCACACAGCCCTTGGACCCACTCATTCCTGTAGGTTTCCTGGCCATTGACAGGGTGGGAATGAGGGTGGAAGGACTGGACGAAGAAAGGCTGGACCCAGAGAGGCAGGGCCTGGACCCTAGTTGCTAGCCCCTCCCCTAGGACTGCTCTGGGCCTGACATCACACTAGGGATATTTACATTCAATGCAGAAACGCCACGGCGTGTACAGCAGTTCCTACCAGGAGGTAAGGCTGGGCCTCCAGCATGTTCCAAGTTCCCCCAACAGTTGGCAGTTGGCCCTAGATTCGTCCCTCCCTCCTGCCTCCCCACCTAACAAAACTCCTGAACCCCAGGCTTTCCTGGCTGGGGCTGGGGCCCTCCCAGCAAACCACTTCCCAGGCTTACTGTGTCCTCAGAAGACCAAGGTGACTCCTGGAGAGCTGACCGGTCCCCTGGAGTCAGAGGTGTCCCCCTCTCTCCCATCGTAGGCTTGATCTGCATCCTCAGGTCCAGCCCCAGCCCCTGGGAAAAGGCATGGAGGGTGCTGAGCAGGACAGAGGTGGTATGCAGGCTGTTCTCACCCTCAGAGACCCTAAGTTTGGGACTAGTGCCAACAGAATTTGGGGAACGTGGGCCTGGAAGTTTCAGACCTGGTGATTCCCCCTATTGCACTGTGGGCCCCTGCCACCCACGAGGACTGATCATGCCAGAGACTTGGAGACAGACCTGACCCCTTTCTGGTTCTGGAGAGGCCCTGTCTGGAGGATAGGCCACAAGCCCTTGGAGGCACTACAAGATATTTTACTAGAAAGGTTTCTATAGATAGGCTGGGAGCCCTTGGCTCTGAATATGAACTTCATTCTATGTTTTCTTAGAGTCCATATTTGTCTACCTGGCATCCATCAATCACCGGGCCAAACTAATGGCCACAGTTGTTTACATCTCCCGTGTGATCCACAGCTCGTACTCCGAACCACCTCCTTTATCTAGTTCTCACACACCAAGCCAACATTCCCCCTGCCCTAAATCACCAAGGCCAGTTACCAGACAACTGGGGACAGCCCCCATGCCTCAAGATCCCCCAGAATTATTACTCAACCTCACCAATCCTAAGCTGTTTACCCTGCCCTGCCTTGCCTTTCCTACAGAAAACCAATAAAGGCTCTGGCCTAGAGTCTCTCCTCACTCCTGTCAGCCTCCTGACTGATGCTGGTGCTTCCTTGTGTGGCCCTGTGTGGCGTGGCCAGCCCCCTCCTCTCAAGAAATGTAAGTCGCTGTCACTGGCCTCTCCACGTCATCCCTCAGTCACCTCCGTACATTGAAATCCCGGGGGGTACCATTTTGAGACAAATGTTTTAATCAGAGTAATTCTGATACAGAGCACTCTTCTGGAAGGTTTTTAGGGGTTCCGCCTAGTACAGGCACTGCGGATCCAGCAGAAAACAAAAGAGGTGAAACCACAGCCTTGAGGAGCTGGGAGTTGTGCAGGAGAGGAGGCGTGGGTGGCCCTGGGACAGTAGGAAGGCTTAGCCTGGAGATGCCCATTCTTTGGGGCTACAGGGCCTTGGTCTGTCCCTGGCCACCAGCACTTATTCACACGTGACCTAAGAGCTGCCATAAGGGGCCCCAGTGATTGTGACAAGGCTCAGTGACACCCACATGGCCTAGAAGGGATAACCAAAGGTTCAGCCACATCGACCAAGTATCAGGATGTGCGATCCTCAAGCAGAAGATCCTGGTGACTAAGACGGCAGTCTCTAGAGACAGGCCTGGATTTGACTCACAGCCTCACATATGCTGGACCACTTAGGGGCATATTCAGGGATGAACTGCTTGATTCCTCTACACAGAAGGAACTGTAGTGGGATTCCTCTATATAAAAGGAAGTGGACCACTTATGCCCACTCAGAACATTCTGTGACTGCCTGTGTTTCCAGATGCAGCAGAAGCCCCTCCTCTCCCACACTCAGTACTCACTACTGAGCTGGCAGTGAAGTTCTGTGGAAAGTGCTGGAACCCCATACTGAGAGGAAAGAGCCCACAGAAACCACAGAGGACACCCGTCCCTCATGGCCCGTACTCCCTCCCTCACACGGTCCATCTGCTGATTGAGGCATGGTGCCGGTAGGGGCCTGGAGCCGTTTTTACCAGCACCCATCTGTTCACTCCTTCATTCAACAGGCATCAATCGAGAGCTCTATAATGGCGCACAGAACACTCTATAATGGGGTTACTGCAACAACGACATCAGATGAGACCCCTGGGATCCAGCAGCTCCAGTAAGACATTTGCAGATCTTAAGGTCTCAAAAGCCAGCGCCCTTTCCCAAGCAGCTAGTGGAGGATGTTCTCTTCTGAAACAAGAGTGTAAACCAAGGACAAGGAGGATCTGGGCACTAAGGAGAGGGCTCGGCTGCCCTGGGGTCTGATGCCAGCCATGCAGGGGCGAGAGTTTCAGCTGCCTGGCAGCCCACTCCTCACGAGGCTGTGCAGGGTTGAGGCTCCGTGTTCTCAGGGCACAGGAATGGAAAAGGGGTCTCTACTACCCCGGCCTCCCCACCCCATTCACTGTGCCAGTGTCTCTGACACTCTGAGGCTGACACCATCCGTGATAGAGGTGGAGAGGCACATATTGAGGGAAGCTAGATATCTCATTGGCTCTGGGACAAAGAGGCCCAGCCTGGGGGTGAAGCTGGGCTCTGTATGTCCCTCTATCCAAATCTTAGCCCTAACCCTAAGCTTCAAAACCCCAAGAATGGGAACTCAAACTTGGAGGCTCGGTAGTTTAGGAAGGCAGGAATTCAGGGTCAAAGCGGGGATGGCAGGACTCCGCATTTTCTCACGCACCATACTGTGCAAGCTGGTTCTGAATGATTTTCCACTCTTTGACAAGGGCTTCCTTCCAGTGTGGGGTCTCAACTTGTCTCCCTAGGGGTGTGGGACCCCTGACAACTTTCCCACATTCTTTACAATCAGAGTGGCCCTCTCCTGCAGGTCCTCTTGTTCAGATCCAAGTTATAATTCCTCCAGGAGCCTTTCTCACCACTGTTAAATCAGCAGGTGGCTTCTGCCCAGGGGGAGGTTGCTCCTGACAAGCAGTGGATGATGACAAAAAAGTCACCCAGGGATGCTCCTTGTCAGGGGCACGTTTGCAGCATTTTCAAAGGTGCGCCTTGTTCAGACAGGTCGAGTTCTTCCAGGATGTTGCAGGTTCCACCACTAGGCTTTCTCACATCCTAAACTTCCATGGGCATCTCTAACAGACAGCGTGTTTCTGATCACTGTTGAAGAGTAAATCAAACTGCATACAATCGATGTCTGACTCTCAATGATGGACATGTTTACTCAGGGGAACTTTCTAAGAAGAAAGAATTTTAAGGGATAGGTGGGATTTGCCCAAATTCATGGGTCATGGATGCTCCCTCCAGACACTTCATGCCCTTGAGGAAAAGCCCTGGCTCAAATATCTGCCTGGCCCTGGTGTGCGTGTCACGTATTCCTCAACTTTTTCTATGAGAGGGAGTAAAGAATCATCACACGTGAATCTTACCATTTGCAAATCATGGGATGAATTTTCCTCCAAAATATCCTGCAGAGGAGTAGACTCTTTGGGTTTAAGTTGAGATTCCCAGTCTAAAATGAATTGGAAAAAAAATTACCTTCTTTCAGAAAGTAGTGGCATGATATTGACACACACAACATGTTTTTTTTTTTTTTAATATTGACCCTAAACTTGGGTCAGTACTGAAATGGAAGAAGGTATCAGTGAGAAAGTGAGGCTCTGAGAGTAGGAATTGGGCAGTGATGGGAATG
This sequence comes from Mesoplodon mirus, assembly GCF_964341445.2. NCBI lineage: Eukaryota > Metazoa > Chordata > Mammalia > Artiodactyla > Ziphiidae > Mesoplodon > Mesoplodon mirus. The sequence goes on from NC_138980.1 coordinate 40,808,912, forward strand.
AGGTGGAAATGAGAGACTTTTTCCCCAGCAAAGGAATCCGTGGAGATTGAAAGTGATGTTATCAGACAGTGTTATCAGGCAAACAAGTAAGCAATTAGACAAGGAACACACAAAGAAATGTTTGGTTTAAAGAGGAATTGGACAATAATTGTTTGTATGATATGGAGAAATTGGAACCCTCATGCGTCGCTGGTGGGAAGGTAAAATAGTGTGACTATTCTAGAAAGCAGTTGGACAGTTCTTCAAAAAGTTTAAAAAATGACCCAGCAATTCCACTTCTAAGTATATACTCAAGAGAAATGAAAACATATCCACATAAATTTTTTTTAATTTTTGAACTTTATTTACTTTTTATACAGCAGGTTCTTATTAGTCACCAATTTTATACACATCAGGGTATACATGTCAATCCCAATCGCCCAATTCAGCACACCACCACCCCCACCACCCCTGTGGCTTTCCCCCCTTGGTGTCCATAGGTTTGTTCTCTACATCTGTGTCTCAATTTCTGCCCTGCAAACCGGTTCATCTGTAACATTTTACTAGGTTCCACATACATGTGTTAATATGCAATATTTGTTTTTCTCTTACTTCACTCTGTATGACAGTCTCTAGATCAATCCACATCTCAACAAATGACTCAATTTCGTTCCTTTTTATGGTTGAGTAATATTCCATTGTATATATGTACCACAACTTCTTTATCCATTCCTCTGTTGATGGGCATTTAGGTTGCTTCCATGACCTGGCTATTGTAAATAGTGCTTCAATGAACACTGGGGTGCATCTGTCTTTTGAATTATGGTTTTCTCTGGGTATATGCCCAGTAGTGGGATTGCTGGATCATATGGTAATTCTATTTTTAGTTTTTTAAGGAACCTCCATACTGTTCTCCATAGTGGCTGTATCAATTTACATTCCCACCAACAATGCAAGAGGGTTCCCTTTTCTCCACACCCTCTCCAGCATTTGCTGTTCGTAGATTTTCTGATGAGCCCCATTCTAACTGGTGTGAGGTGATACCTCATTGTAGTTTTGATTTGCATTTCTCTAATAATTAGTGACGTTGTGCAGCTTTTCATGTGCTTCCTGACCATCTGTATGTCTTCTTTGGGAAAATGTCTATTTAGGTCTTCTGCCCATTTTTGGATTGGGTTTTTTGTTCCTTTAATACTGAGCTGCATAAGCTGTTTATATATTTTGGAGATTAATCCTTTGTCCATTGATTCGTTTGAAAATATTTTCTCCCATTCTGAGGGTCGTCTTTTTGTCGTGTTTATGGTTTCCTTTGCTGTGCAAGAGCTTTGAAGTTTCATTAGGTCCCATTTGTTTTTGTTTTTATTTCCATTGCTCTAGGAGGTGGGTCAAAAAAGATCTTGCTGTGATTTATGTCAAAGAGTGTTCTTCCTATGTTTTCCTCTAAGAGTTTTATAGTGTCCGGTCTTACATTTAGGTCTCGAATCCATTTTGAGTTTATTCTTGTGTATGGTGTTAGGGAGTGTTCTGATTTCATTCTTTTACATGTAGCTGTCCAGTTTTCCCAGCACCACTTATTGAAGAGACTGTCTTTTCTCCATTGTATATCCTTGCCTCCTTTGTCATAGATTAGTTGACCATAGGTTTGTGGGTTTATCTCTGGGCTTTCTATCTTGTTCCATTGATCTCTGTTTCTGTTTTTGTGCCAGTACCATGTTGTCGTGATTACTATAGCTTTGTAGTATAGTCCGTTTTTTTCCCTCAAGACTGCTTTGGCTATTCGGGGTCTTCTGTGTCTCCATACAAATTTTCAGATCTTTTGTTCTAGTTCCATAAAAAATGCCATTGGTAATTTGGTAAGGATTGCATTGAATCTGTAGATTGCTTTGGGGAGTATAGTCATTTTCACAACATTGATTCTTCCAATACAAGAACATGGTATATCTCCCCATCTGTTGGTATCATCTTTAATTTCTTTCATCAGTGTCTTATAGTTTTCTACATACAGGTCTTTTGTCTCCCTAGGTAGGTTTATTCCCAGGTATTTTATTCTTTTTGTTGCAGTGGTAAATGGGAGTGTTTCCTTAATTTCTCTTTCAGATTTTTCATCATTAGTGTATAGGAATGCAAGAGATTTCCGTGCATTAATTTTGTATCCTGCAACTTTACCAAATTCATTGATTAGCTCTAGTAGTTTTCTGGCGGCATCTTTAGGATTCTCTATGTATATTATCATGTCATCTGCAAACAGTGACAGTTTTACTTCTTCTTTTCCAATTTGTATTCCTTTTATTTCGTTTTCTTCTCTGATTGCCGTGGCTAGGACTTCTAAAACTATGTTGAATAATAGTGGTGAGTGGACATCCTTGTCTTGTTCCTGATCTTAGAAGAAATGCTTTCAGTTTTTCACCATTGAGAATGATGTTTGCTTCACATAAATTCTTATACATGAATGTTCAGAGTAGTACTACTCCCAACCACCACAAAGTGGAAACAAGCTAGATGGCCATGATCTTATGAAGATGAACAGAATGTGGTGCATCCACACAATGGAATATCACTCAGCCTTAAAAAGGAATGAAGCATTTCATGCTACTACATGGAAGAACCTCAAAAACATGATGTTGAGTGAAAGAAGACATATACAGATGTATGATTCCATTTATATGAGATGTCCAGAACAGGCAAATCCACAGAGACAGAAAGTGAATTAGTGGTTGCTGCGGGCTGCAGGAAGGGGGATGGGGGACTGCTAATAAGTATAGGGTTTCTTTTGGAGGTGATAGAAATGTTCTGGAAATAGATAGTGGTGATGGTTGCACAACTCTGTGAATATACAAAAAACCTCTGAATTGTACACTTTAAAAGGGTGAATTTTACAGTACATATCTCAAATTTTTTTAAAAAAAAGAGAAATCGGAACAGATCTTTTTCTGAAACCAACAAAAAGGAAGAGAGTTTAAAAGTGAAAAAAGGGACTTCCAGGGAAGATGGCAGAAGAGTAAGACATGGAGATCACCTTTCTCCCCACAGATACAACAGAAATACATCTACACTCCTACAGAACACCTACTGAATGCTGGCAGAAGACCTCAGACCTCACAAAAGGCAAGAAACTCCCCGTGTACCTGGGTAGGGCAAAAGAAAAAAGAATAAACAGAGACAAAAGGATAGGGACGGGACCCGCACCAGTGGGAGGGAGCCTTGAAGGAAGAAATGTTTCCACACACTAGGAAGCCCCTTCGCGGGTGGAGACTGAGGGTGGCGGAGTGGGAAAGCTTTGGAGTCGCGGAAGAGAGCACAGCAACAGGGGTGCAGAGGGCAAAGCGGAGAGATTCCCACACAGAGGATCAGTGCTGACCGGCACTGACCAGCCCGAGAGGCTTGTCTGCTCGCCCGCCGGGGCGGGCGGGGCTGGGAAGTGAGGCTCGAGCTTCGGTCGGAGTGCAGGGAGAGAACTGGGGTTGGTGGCGTAAACACAGCCTGCAGGGGGTTAGTGTGCCACGGCTAGCCGGGAAGGAGTCCGGGAAAAAGTCTGGACCTGCCGAAGAGGCAAGAGACATTTTCTTCCCTCTTTGTTTCCTGGTGCGCGAGGAGAGGGGATTAAGAGCACTGCTTAAAGGAGCTCCAGAGATGGGCACAAGCCGCGGCTAAAAGCGCGGACCCCAGAGATGAGCGTGGGATGCTGGGGCTGCTGTTGCCGCCCCCAAGAGGCCTGTGTGCGAGCACAGGTCACTGTCCACGCCCCCCTTCCCGGTAGCCTGTGCAGCCCGCCACTGCCGGGGTCCCAGGATCCAGGGACGGCTTCCCCGTGAGAGCGCATGGCGCGCCTCAGGCTGGTGCAACGTCACGCCGGCCTCTGCCACCGCAGGCTCACCACGCACTCCGTGCCCCTCCCTCCCCCCGGCCTCACTGAGCCAGAGTCCCCGAAGCGGCTGTGACTTTAACCCCGGCCTCTCTGAGTGAAGAACAGACGCCCTCCAGCGACCTACACGCAGAGGCGGGGCCAAATCCAAAGCTGAGACCCAGGAGCTGTGAGAACAAAGAAGAGAAAGGGAAATCTCTCCCAGCAGCCTCAGAAGCAGCGGATTAAAGCTCCACAATCAACTTGATGTACCCTGCATCTGTGGAATACATGAATAGACAATGAATCATCCCAAATTGAGAAGGTGGACTTTGAGAGCAAGATTTATGATTTTTTTCCCTTTTCCTCTTTTTCTGAGTGTGTATGTGCATGTTTCTGTGTGAGATTTTGTCTGTATAGCTTTGCTTCCACAATTTCTCCCAGGGCTCTATCCATCCATTTTTTGTTTTTTCGGTTTTTTGGGGTTTTTAAATTTTTTTTCTTAATAATTATTTTTTATTTTAATAACTTTATTATATTTTATCATACTTTATTTTATTTCACTTTACCTTCTTTCTTTTTTTCCTACCTTCCCTCCATGCTCCACCCCTTCTTTCTTTCTTTCTTTTTCTTTCTTCCTTCCTCCCCTTCCCTTTCCCTTTCTTCTACTTCTACTAGCTCTTTCTTTCTAATTTTTCTCTTTTTTATTCTGAGCTGGGTGGATGAAAGGCTCTTCGTGCTGCAGCCAGGAGTCAGTGCTGTGCCTCTGAGGTGGGAGAGCCAACTTCAGGACACTGGTCCACAAGAGACCTCCCAGCTCCACGTAATATCAAACAGCGAAAATCTCCCACAGATCTCCATCTCAACACCAGCACCCAGCTTCACTCAACAACCAGCAAGCTACACTGCTGGACACCCTGTGCCAAACAACTAGCAAGACAGGAACACAACCCCACCCATTAGCAAAGAGGCTGCCAAAAATATAATAAGTCCACAGACACCCCAAAACACACCACCAGACGTGGACCTGCCCACCAGAAAGACAAGATCCAGCCTCATCCACCAGAACACAGGCACTAGTCCTCTCCACCAGGAAGCCTACACAACCCACTGAACCAACCTTAGTCACTGGGGACAGACACCAAAAACAACGGGAACTATGAACCTGCAGCCTGCAAAAAGGAAACCCCAAACAGAGTAAGATAAGCAAAATGAGAAGACAGAAAAACACACAGCAGGTGAAAGAGCAAGATAAAAACCCACCAGACCTAACAAATGAAGAGGAAATAGGCAGTCTACCTGAAAAAGAATTCAGAATAATTATAGCAAAGATGATCCAAAATCTTGGAAATAGAATAAAAAAAATGCAAGAAACATTTAACGAGAACCTAGAAGAAGCAAAGATGAAACAAACAATGATGAACAATACAATAAATGAAATTAAAAATAGTCTAGAAGGGATCAATAGCAGAATAACTGAGGCAGAAGAATGGATAAGTGACCTGGAAGATAAAATAGTGGAAATAACTACTAAGAGCAGAATAAAGAAAAAAGAATGAAAAGAACTGAGGACAGTCTCAGAGACCTCTGGGACAACATTAAACACACCAACATTCGAATTATAGGGGTTCCAGAAGAAGAAGAGAAAAAGGAAGGGACTGAGAAAATATTTGAAGAGATTAGAGTTGAAAAATTCCCTAATATGGGAAAGGTAATAGTTCAAGTCCAGGAGGCATAGAGAGTCCCATACTGGATAAATCTAAGGAGGAATATACCAAGACACATATTAATCCAACTGTCAAAAATTGAATACAAAGAAAACATATTAAAAGCAGCAAGGGAAAAACAACAAATAACACACAAGGGAATCCCCATAAGGTTAACACCTGATCTTTCAGCAGAAACCCTGCAAGCCAGAAGGGACTGGCAGGACATATTTAAAGTGATGAAGGAGAAAAACCTGCAATCAAGATTACTCTACCCAGCAAGGATCTCATTCAGATTTAATAGAGAAATTAAAACCTTTACAGACAAGCAAAAGCTGAGAGTTCAGCACCACCAAACCAGCTTTACAACAAATGCTAACGGAACTTCTCTAGGCAAGAAACGCAACAGAAGGAAAAGACCTAAAATAACGAACCCAAAACAATTAAGAAAATGGGAATAGGAACATACATATCAATAATTACCTTACATGTAAATGGATTAAATGCTCCCACCAAAAGTCACAGACTGGCTGAATGGATACAAACATAAGACCCATATATATGCTGTCTACAAGAGACCCCCTTCAGACCTAGAGACACGTACAGACTGAAAGTAAGGGGATGGAAAAAGATATTCCATGCAAATGGAAACCAAAAGAAAGCTGGAGTAGCAATTCTCATATCAGACAAAACAGACTTTAAAATAAAAACTATTAGAAGAGACAAAGAAGGACACTACATAATGATCAAGGGATTGATCCAAGAAGAAGATATAACAACTGTAAAAATTTATGCACCCAACATAGGAGCACCTCAATACATAAGGCAAATACTAACAGCCATAAAAGGGGAAATAGACAGTAACACATTCAGAGTAGGGGACTTTAACACCTCACTCTCACCAATGGACAGATCATCCAAAATGAAAATAAATAAGGAAACACAAGCTTTAAATGATACATAAAACAAGATGGACTTACTTGATATTTATAGGACATTCCATCCAAAAACAACAGAATACATATTTTTCTCAAGTGCTCATGGAACATTCTCCAGGATAGATCATATCTTGGGTCACAAATCAAGCCTTGGTAAATTTAAGAAAATGGAAATTGTATCAAGTATCTTTTCCGACCACAACGCTATGAGACCAGATATCAATTACAGGAAAACACCTGTAAAAATACAAACACATGGAGGATAAACAATACACTACTTAATAACGAAGTGATCACTGAAGAAATCAAAGAGGAAATAAAAAAATACCTAGAAACAAATGACAATGGACAAACGATGACCCAAAACTTATGGCATGCAGCAAAAGCAGTTCTAAGAGGGAAGTTTATAGCAATACAATCCTACCTTACGAAACAGGAAACATCTCGAATAAACAACCTGACCTTGCACCTAAAGCACTTAGAGAAAGAAGAACCAAAAAACCCCAAAGTTAGCAGAAAGAAAGAAATCATAAAAATCAGATCAGAAATAAATGAAAAAGAAATGAAGGAAGCGATAGCAAAGATAAATAAAACTAAAAGCTGGTTCTTTGAGAAGATAAACAAAATTCATAAACCATTAGCCAGACTCATCAAGAAAAAAGGGAGAAGACTCAAATCAATAGAATTAGAAATAAAAAAGGAGAAGTAACAACTGACACTGCAGAAATACAAAAGATCATGAGAGATTACTACAAGCAACTCTATGCCAATAAAATGGACAACCTGGAAGAAATGGACAAATTCTTAGAAATGCACAACCCGCCAAGACTTAATCAGGAAAAAACAGAAAATATGAACAGACAAATCACAAGCACTGAAATTGAAACTGTTATTAAAAATCTTCCAACAAACAAAAGCCCAAAACCAGATGGCTTCACAGGTGAATTTTATCAAACATTTAGAGAAGAGATAACACCTATCCTTCTCAAACTCTTCCAAAATATAGCAGAGGGAGGAAAACTCCCAAACTCATTCTATGAGACCACCATCACCTTGATACCAAAAGCAGACAAGGATGTCACAAAGAAAGAAAACTACAGGCCAATATCACTGATGAACATAGATGCAAAAATGCTCAACAAAATACTAGCAAACAGAATCCAACAGCACATTAAAAGGATCATACACCATGATCAAGTGGGTTTTATTCCAGGAGTGCAAGGATTCTACAATATACGCAAATCAATCAACGTGATACACCATATTAACAAATTGAAGGAGAAAAACCATGATCACCTCAACAGATGCAGAGAAAGCTTTTGACAAAATTCAACACCCATTTATGATAAAAACCCTGCAGAAAGTAGGCATAGAGGGAACTTTCCTCAACATAATAAAGGCCATATATGACAAACCCATAGCCAACATCGTCCTCAATAGTGAAATACTGAAAGCATTTCCACTAAGATCAGGAACAAGACAAGGTTGCCCACTCTCACCACTCTTATTCAACATAGTTTTGGAAGTTGTAGCCACAGCAATCAGAGAAGAAAAGGAAATAAAAGGAATCCAAATTGGAAAAGAAGAAGTAATGCTGTCACTGTTTGCAGATGACATGATACTATACATAGAGAATCTTAAAGATGCTATCAGAAAACTACGAGAGCTAATCAATGAATTTGGTAAAGGAGCAGGATACAAAATTAATGCACAGAAATCTCTGGCATTCCTATGCACTAATGATGAAACTCTGAAAGTGAAATCAAGAAAACACTCCCATTTACCACTACAGCAAAAAGAATAAAATATCTAGGAATAAACCTACCTAAGGAGACAAAAGACCTGTATGCGGAAATTATAAGACACTGATTAAAGATATTAAAGATGATACAAATAGATGGAGAGATATACCATGTTCTTGGATTGAAAGAATCAACATTGTGAAAATGACTCTACTAACCAAAGCAATCTACAGATTCAATGCAATCCCTATCAAACTACCACTGGCATTTTTCACAGAACTAGAACAAAACATTTCACAATTTGTATGGAAACACAAAAGACCCCGAATAGCCAAAGCAATCTTGAGAACGAAAAATGGAGCTGGAGGAATCAGGCTCCCTGACTTCAGACTATACTACAAAACTACAGTAATCAAGACACTGTCGTACTGGCACAAAAACAGAAAGATAGATCAATGGAACACGATAGAAAGCCCAAAGATAAACCCACGCACATATGGTCACCTTATCTTTGATAAAGGAGGCAGGAATGTACAGTGGAGAAAGGACAGTCTCTTCAATAAGTGGTGCTGGGAAAACTGGACAGGGACATGTAAACGTATGAGATTAGATCACTCCCTAACACCATACACAAAAATAAGCTCAAAATGGATTAAAGACCTAAATGTAAGGCCAGAAACTATCAGACTCTTAGAGGAAAACATAGGCAGAACACTCTATGACATAAATCACAGCAAGACCCTTTTTGACCCACCTTCTAGAGAAATGGAAATAAAAACAAAAATAAACAAATGGGACCTAATGAAACTTCAAAGCTTTTGCACAGCAAAGGAAACCATAAACAAGACCAAAAGACAACCCTCAGAATGGGAGAAAATATTTGCAAATGAAGCAACTGACAAAGGATTAATCTCCAAAATTTACAAGCAGCTCATGCAGCTCAATAACAAAAAACAAACAACCCCATCCAAGAATGGGCAGAAGACCTAAATAGACATTTCTCCAAAGAAGATACACAAATTGCCAACAAACACATGAAAGAATGCTGAACATCATTATTCATTAGAGAAATGCAAATCAAAACTACAATGAGACAGACGGGCGCGAGCTGCGGCAGAAAGCGCGGAGCCCAGAGACGGGCATGGGATGCTGGGGCTGCTGCTGCCGCCGCCAAGAGGCCTGTGTGCGAGCGCAGGTCACTGTCCACGCCGCCCTTCCGGGAGCCTGTACAGCCCGTCACTGCCGGGGTCCCGGGATCCAGAGACGGCTTCCCTGGGAGAACGCACGGCGCGCCTCGGGCTGGTGCAACGTCACTCCGGCCTCTGCTGCTCAGGCTCGCCCCACATCCGTACCCCTCCCTCCCCCCGGCCTGAGTGAGCCAGAGTCCCCGAAGCGGCTGCTCCTTTAACCCTGTCCTGTCTGAGCGAAGAACAGATGCCCTCCGGCGACCTACACGCAGAGGCGGGGCCAAATCCAAAGCTGGGACCTGGGAGCTGTGGAAACAAAGAAGAGAAAGGGAAATCTCTCCCAGCAGCCTCAGAAACAGCGGATTAAATCTCCACAATCAACTTGATGTACCCTGCATCTGTGGAATACATGAATAGACAACAAATCATCCCAAATTGAGGAGCCAGGAGTCAGTGCTGTGCCTCTGAGGTGGGAGAGCCAACTTCAGGACACTGGTCCACAAGAGACCTCCCAGCTCCACATAATATCCAACGGTGAAAATCTTCCAGAGATATCCATCTCAACACCAGCACCCAGCTTCACTCAACGACCAGCAAGCTACAGTGCTGGACACCCTATGCCAAACAACTAGCAAGACAGGAACACAATGCCATCCATTAGCAGAGAGGCTGCCTAAAATCATAAAAATTCCGCAGACACCCCAAAACACACCACCAGACGTGGACCTGCCCACCAGAAAGACAAGATCCAGCCTCATCCACCAGAACACAGGCACTAGTCCCCTCCACCAGGAAGCCTACACAACCCACTAAACCAACCTTAGCCACTAGGGACAGACACCAAAAACAACGGGAACTACGAACCTGCAGCCTGCAAAAAGGAGACCCCAAACACAGTAACATAAGCAAAATGAGAAGACAGAAAAACACACAGCAGGAGAAGGAGCAAGATAAAAACCCACCAGACCTAACAAATGAAGAGGTAATAGGCAGTCTACCTGAAAAAGAATTCAGAATGAGGATAGTAAAGATGATCCAAGATTCTATTTCCATGATCCATAATCTTGGAAATAGAACAGACAAAATGCAAGAAACAGTTAACAAGGACCTAGAAGAACTAAACATGAATCAAGCATCGATTAAAAACACAATAAATGAAATGAAAAATACTCTAGATGGGATCAATAGCCGAATAACTGAGGCAGAAGAACGGATAAGTGAGGTGGAAGATAAAATAGTGGAAATAACTGATGCAGAGCAAAATAAAGAAAAAAGAATGAAAAGAACAGAGGACAGTCTCAGAGACCTCTGGGACAACATTAAACGTACCAACATTCGAATTATAGCGGTTCCAGAAAAAGAAGAGAAAAAGAAAGGGACTGAAAAAATATTTGAAGAGATTAGAGTTGAAAACTTCCCTAATATGGGAAAAGAAATAGTTAATCAAGTCCAGGAGGCACAGAGAGTCCCATACAGAATAAATCCAAGGAGAAATACGCCAAGACACATATTAATCAAACTGTCAAAAATTAAACACAAAGAATTCATATTAAAAGCAGCAAGGCAAAAACAACAAATAACACACAAGGGAACCCCCATCAGGATAACAGCTGATCTCTCAGCAGAAACTGTACAAGCCAGAAGGGACTGGCAGGACATAATTAAAGTGATGAAGGAGAAAAACCTGCAACCAAGATTACTCTACCCAGCAAGGATCTCATTCAGATTTGATGGAGAAATTAAAACGTTTACAAACAAGCAAAAGCTGAGAGAGTTCAGCACCACCAAACCAGCTTTACAACAAATGCTAAAGGAACTTCTCTAGGCAAGAAACACAGCAGAAGGAAAAGACCTACAATAACGAACCCAAAACAATTAAGAAAATGGGAATAGGAACATACATATCGATAATTACCTTCAATGTAAATGGACTAAATGCTCCCACCAAAAGACACAGATTGGCTGAATGGATACAAAAACAAGACCCACATATATGCTGTCTACAAGAGACCCACTTCTGACCTAGAGACACATACAGACTGAAAGTAAGGGGATGGAAAAAGATATTCCATGCAAATGGAAATCAAAAGAAAGCTGGAGTAGCTGTTCTCATATCAGACAAAATAGACTTGAAAATAAAGACTACTAGAAGAGACAAAGAAGGACACTACATAATGATCAAGGGATCGATCCAAGAAGAAGATATAACAATTGTAAATATTTATGCACCCAACACAGGAGCACCTCAATACATAAGGCAAATACTAACAGCCATAAAAGGAGAAATCGACAGTAACACAATCATAGTAGGGGACTTTAACACCCCACTTTCACCAATGGACAGATCATCCAAAATGAAAATAAATAAGGAAACACAAGCTTTAAATGATACATTAAACAAGATGGACTTAATTGATATTTATAGGACATTCCATCCAAAAACAACAGAATACACATTTTTCTCAAGTGCTCATGGAACATTCTCCAGGATAGATCATATCTTGGGTCAAAAATCAAGCCTTGGTAAATTTAAGAAAATTGAAAGTGTATCAAGTATCTTTTCTGACCACAGTGCTATGAGACTAGATATCAATTACAGGAAAAGATCTGTAAAAAATACAAACACATGGAGGCTAAACAATACACTACTTAATAACGAAGTGATCACTGAAGAAATCAAAAAGGAAATTAAAAAATACCTAGAAACAAATGACAATGGAGACACAACGACCCAAAAGCTATGGGATGCAGCAAAAGCAGTTCTAAGAGGGAAGTTTATAGCAATACAATCTTACCTTACGAAACAGGAAACATCTCAAATAAACAACCTAACCTTGCACCTAAAGCAATTAGAGAAAGAAGAACAAAAACATCCCAAAGTTAGCAGAAGGAAAGAAATCATAAAAATCAGATCAGAAATAAATGAAAAAGAAATGAAGGAAACAATAGCAAAGATCAATAAAACTAAAAGCTGGTTCTTTGAGCAGATAAACAAAATTGATAAACCATTAGCCAGACTCACCAAGAAAAAAAGGGAGAAGACTCAAATCAATAGAATTAGAAATGAAAAAGGAGAAGTAACAACTGACACTGCAGAAATACAAAAGATCATGAGAGATTATTACAAGCAACTCTATGCCAATAAAATAGACAACCTGGAAGAAATGGACAAATTCTTAGAAATGCACAACCTGCCAAGACTGAATCAGGAAGAAATAGAAAATATGAACAGACCAGTCACAAGCACTGAAATTGAAACTGTGATAAAAAATCTTCCAACAAACAAAAGCCCAGGACCAGATGGCTTCACAGGCGAATTCTATCAAGATTTAGAGAAGAGCTAACACCTATCCGTCTCAAACTCTTCCAAAATATAGCAGAGGGAGGAACACTCCCAAACTCATTCTACGAGGCCACCATCACCTTGATACCAAAAGCAGACAAGGATGTCACAAAGAAAGAAAACTACAGGCCAATATCACTGATGAACATAGATGCAAAAATGCTCAACAAAATACTAGCAAACAGAATCCAACAGCACATTAAAAGGATCATACACCATGATCAAGTGGGGTTTATTCCAGGAATGCAAGGATTCTTCAATATATGCAAATCAATCAACGTGATACACCATATTAACAAATTGAAGGAGAAAAACCATATGATCATCTCAATAGATGCCGAGAAAGCTTTTGACAAAATTCAACACCCATTTATGATAAAAACCCTGCAGAAAGTATGCATAGAGGGAACTTTCCTCAACATAATAAAGGCCACATATGACAAACCCACAGCCAGCATCGTCCTCAATGGTGAAAAACTGAAACCATTTCCACTAAGATCAGGAACAAGACAAGGTTGCCCACTCTCACCACTCTTATTCAACATAGTTTTGGAAGTTGTAGCCACAGCAATCAGAGAAGAAAAGGAAATAAAAGGAATCCAAATTGGAAAAGAAGAAGTAAAGCTGTCACTGTTTGCAGATGACATGATACTATACTTAGAGAATCCTAAAAATGCTACCAGAAAACTACTAGAGCTAATCAATGAATTTGGTAAAGTAGCAGGATACAAAATTAATGCACAGAAATCTCTGGCATTCCTATATACTAATGATGAAAAATCTGAAAGTGAAATCAAGGAAACATTCCCATTTACCATTGCAACAAAAAGAATAAAATATCTAGGAATAAACCTACCTAAGGAGACAAAAGACCTGTATGCAGAAAATTATAAGACACTGATGAAAGAAATTAAAGATGATACAAATAGATGGAGAGATATACCATGCTCCTGGATTGGAAGAATCAATATTGTGAAAATGACTCTACTAACCAAAGCAATCTACAGATTCAATGCAATCCCTATCAAACTACCACTGGCATTTTTCACAGAACTAGAACAAAACATTTCACAATTTGTATGGAAACACAAAAAACCCCGAACAGCCAAAGCAATCTTCAGAACGAAAAATGGAGCTGGAGGAATCAGGCTCCCTGACTTCAGACTATACTACAAAGCTACAGTAATCAAGACAGTGTGCTACTGGCACAAAAACAGAAAGATAGATCAATGGAACAGGATAGAAAGCCCAGAGATAAACCCACGCACATATGGTCACCTTATCTTTGATAAAGGAGGCAGGAATGTACAGTGGAGAAAGGACAGTCTCTTCAATAAGTGGTGCTGGGAAAACTGGACAGGGACATGTAAAAGTATGAGATTAGATCACTCTCTAACACCATACACAAAAATAAGCTCAAAATGGATTAAAGACCTAAATGTAAGGCCAGACACTATCAAACTCTTAGAGGAAAACATAGGCAGAACACTCTATGACATAAATCACAGCAAGATCCTTTTTGACCCACCTCCTAGAGTAATGGAAATAAAGACAAAAATAAACACATGGGACCTAATGAAACTTAAAAGCTTTTGCACAGCAAAGGAAACCATAAACAAGACCAAAAGACAACCCTCAGAATGGGAGAAAATATTTGCAAATGAAGCAACTGACAAAGGATTAATCTCCAAAATTTATAAGCAGCTCATGCAGCTCAATAACAAAAAACAAACAACCCAATCCAAAAATGGGCAGAAGACCTAAATAGACATTTCTCCACAGAAGATATACAGACTGCCAACAAACACATGAAAGGATGCTCAACATCTTTACTCATTAGAGAAATGTAAATCAAAACTACAATGAGATATCATCTCACACCAGTCAGAATGGCCATCATCAACAAATCTAGAAACAATAAATGCTGGAGAGGGTGTGGAAAAAAGGGAACACTCTTGCACTGCTGGTGGGAATGTGAATTGGTACAGCCACTATGGAGAACGGTTTGGAGGTTCCTTAAAAAACTACAAATAGAACTACCATATGACCCAGCAATCCCACTACTGGGCATATACCCTGAGAAAATCATAATTCAAAAAGAGTCATGTACCAAAATGTTCATAGCAGCCCTATTTACAATAGCCCGGAGATGGAAACAACCGAAGTGTCCATCATCGGATGAATGGATAAAGATGTGGCACATATATACAATGGAATATTACTCAGCCATAAAAAGAAACGAAATTGAGCTATTTGTAATGAGGTTGATGGACCTAGAGTCTGTCATACAGAGTGAAGTAAGTCAGAAAGAGAAAGACAAATACTGTATGCTGACACATATATATGGAATTTAAGAAAAAAAATGTCATGAAGAACATAGGGGTAAGACAGGAATAAAGACACAGATCTACTAGAGAATGGACTTGAGGATATGGGAAGGGGGAAGGGTAAGCTGTGACAAAGCGAAAGAGCGGCATGGACATATATACACTACCAAACGTAAGGTAGATAGCTAGTGGGAAGCAGCCGCATAGCACAGGGAGATCAGCTCGGTGCTTTGTGACCGCCTGGAGGGGTGGGATAGGGAGGGCGGGAGGGAGACGCAAAAGGGAGGGGATATGGGAACATATGTATATGTATAACTGATTAAATTTGTTAATTAAAAAAATTTTTAAAAAAAAGGAACTGGGGAGATATGAAAGTTCTCATTTTCTAATCCCAGCAGATATTATTTCATTGATATTCCATGTATGTATAAATTCACATAGAGCATGCATATTCCTTAAAAAAAAAAAAAAACTACAATGAGATATCATCTCACACCAGTCAGAATGGCCATCATCAAAAAATCTAGAAAGAATAAATGTTGGAGAGGGTGTGGAGAAAAGGGAACACTCTTGCACTGCTGGTGGGAATGTGAATTGGTACAGCCACTATGGAGAACAGTATGGAGGTTCCTTAAAAAACTACAAATAGAACTACCATGTGACCCAGCAATCCCACTACTGGGCATATATCCTGAGAAAAACATAATTTAAAAAGAGTCATGTACCAAAATGTTCATAGCAGCCCTATTCACAATAGCCCAGCGATGGAAACAACCGAAGTGTCCATCATCGGATGAATGGATAAAGAAGATGTGGCACGTATATACAATGGAATATTACTCAGCCATAAAAAGAAACAAAATTGAGCTATTTGTAATGACGTGGATGGACCTAGAGTCTGTCATACAGAGTGAAGTAAGTCAGAAAGAGAAAGACAAATACCGTATGCTAACACATATATATGGAATTTAAGAAAAAAATGTCATGAAGAACCTAGGGGTAGAACAGGAATAAAGACACAGACCTACTGAAAATGGACTTGAGGATATGGGGAGGGGGAAGGGTAAGCTGTGACAAAGAGAGAGAGAGGCATGGACATATATACACTACCAAATGCAAGGTAGATAGCTAGTGGGAAGCAGCCGCACAGGGAGATCAGCTATGTGCTTTGTGACCGCCTGGAGGGGTCGGGTAGGGAGGGTGGGAGGGATGGAGACGCAAGAGGGAAGGGATATGGGAACAGGTGTATATGTATAACTGATTCACTTTGTTATAAAGCAGAAACTAACACACCATTGTGAAGCAATTATACTCCAATAAAGTTGTAAAAAAAAAAAAAGTGAAAAAAGAAGAGCTAAAGGAACTTACCCCAAACAACCTTATTTCCCCTCAGAATAAAGAACCTTAAAAATGCCCTCAGACTGACACTTCCCAGCAGCACCCACCCTCAAGTCCCGGTCTGGATTGGTCACAATATGCTATGCCCCCTGGTACTCACCCACACCCGTGGCACAGAGAATGCCTCGTTCTGCTGTCATCAGCTCTTCTCTTGGCCCCACCTGGGAGACCAGACAGGCTTTGCAGGGTGAAGTCCCTGCTGGTGGAGAAAAACATACGTGCTGAGGGAAGGGAGGGTTTGCAGAGGAAAATAAATGCTTCCCCTGCCTGCCCGCCCTCCACCTGGACCTCAGCTCCTGACCCCGAGCAAGTACGCGGGGTACCTAAGTGATCACATCCAGTTTTTAATGAACTCAGTGAGGTTCTTTCGCAAGGGCCCAAACCACAAACGCTCCCTCTCTGCCCCATGGAACTGAGGTTCTCTAAGTCCCAAAGCCCAAGGTCAAGGTCAGTGAGACCCACACGAGTGACTGGAGAGAATTAAGTAAAAGCAATGCATGGAGCTGTTATCCTGTGGAAGCCCATGAACTGGAAACCCACACTACATCACTGTGGTCACGTGGCAGGCGCTTAAAAAGCATTTGCATACAGGAAGGACCGGAGTAGCACCAGCCTTACCCCGGGGGGCCAGGGTCCTGCAGTTGTCCAGCAGCACGTATCTGCACAGGTTCCTCCGAGCGTCATCCAGCAACGCCCACTCCTGGATGAGCCCCACTGCCACATCCTCCAAGGTGACTGATTCCTAAGACAGTACACATATTCCGGCTCAGCAAGGACCACCCTCACCATTCTGCAGGACGAGGGGTTATCCCTGGGGAAGGTAGACCCAATGCAAGAACATTCAGACAGTGTTCTCTCCAAAGCAGGGCTTAGCAAACCCAGCCTGCCTCCTGTTTGTCTGAATAAAGTTTTACTGGCAAACAGCCACACCCGTTTGTTTATCTCTATGGCAGTTTTTGTGCTACAAGGGCAGAATTGAGGAGTTGCTGGGACAGAGCTCATATGGCACACCCAGCAGAAAATATTGACTTTCTTTTAACATTTGGACAGATCCAAAAGTATAAGCTTTGGCTCTCTGTCACTCCACTAACCAGTGATGGCAGAGCCTGTTCTTCTCACCTTTACAGAGCTTTTCCTAAACTCCTTATTTAAGACATCAAAAGTTTGGGTTTGATCTTTTAATTTTCATGAAGTCCCTAGGACGCCGCCCAAGACACAGATAAGCATTTAGTCATTTTTTATGCTTGTTAAAATAGGACTTCCATTGCATCTGAGAAACTTGATGGCCTTTTAATCTCAGAATTCTCTACAACAGCACTGACTGGTAAAGCTCACTGTGATGATGGGAATGTTCTATGTCTGCACTTTCCAAAAAGAAAGCCACTGGCACGTGTGGCTACTGAGCACTTGAGAAATGTACTTTGGGTGACTGAGTAACTGAGGTTTTAATTTTGTTGGATTTTAATTAATTTTAATTTTACTGTATAGAGCCATGTGTTTTTGGTAGGTCTCACGAGCGATGGCAGGGATGGCCCTGGAGCTCTGCTGCTGCCGGCTCTAAATGAGCCCCACACTGCAGTCAGACTCTGGAATTAGGCACAGAACCCCACGGTCGCGTTGGGAACCCTCCACCCAAACCAGTTCCCTCCAGAGGTCATGTACTGAAAGAGGTTGCCAGGTCCTGGGGACGGGGCTAAAGATGCTCCACACTTCCCTCTTCTTTTTTCCTCAGTTAGGAGGCAGGCAGAGAGGAGACAGGGCTCAGAGTACATAACTATTCCCCCCACCAACCATCCTAACCACCCCCTTCCCCCTCACCATGATACCAGCGCCAGGGTTTAAAGTTTCAGTAGGTGTCCTTCCTGCAATAAGAGAGACAGAGGTAAAAGAAGAAATGAGAGTGGAAGCAGAACACCAAGCAGGGGTTTGGCCCAGGTAATTCCATTTCTGTGGACCACCAGCAGGGCGGCCAAGCGAAACATGCTTACCCGGAAATTATCTCAATAAGGAACATATGGGGCCCCGAGCCACCTTTCACACCACTGGCCCTGACCGTTTCTACTGTCTCCAGTCACCTAATAAAAGCATCATTTCTCCTCTTATCCTCCCTCAAAACACCTCTAACATCCTCTACGTTTCCTCCACTGCCCTTATCAAGTTGCGATTTTTAAATATGTATTTGTATAGGTAAGTTTGCCTCTCTCTCTCCAACCACGATGTAAACTCTCGAAGTACAGACCTGTGTCCACTTTTTTCAGGACTGCAAATCCTGCCACCAGAACAGCACTTGATAAGTACTCAGTACTTTATGTACTAGGGGTTGGCAAACTTTCTGTAAAAGACCAGACAGTAAATATCTTAAAATTTGTGGGCCACATGTATGGCAACTATTTAACGGTGGTTATAGCATAGAAACAGCCACAGGGAACACATAAACACGTGTTCCAATAAAACCTTATTAATAGAAACCAGCACTGGGGCAGATTTGCCCACAGGCCACAGTTTGTCAAGCCCTACTCTATATCATGTGGTGGAGAGAATACATCGATCATCAAATTCTCTCAGTTCTACCTCTTATGCATCGCAAACATTCCAACTTTTTCAATTCCACGATCACCACCAAGCCCCAACTTTTCCAACTCCACAATCGTCTGAGTCCTGAACTAACCCAAGCTGCTATATGTGTGGACTTTGCATTCATTCTTGTCCATCCTAAACACCATGCTCAACCCAGGAGTTGGTGGTTTGTTTAAATCACAAACAAAATCATATTACTCCTTACTTAAAACTCTGATTCAGTGGCTTCCCATTGGCCTTAGAACAAGGTCCAAAGTTTACCATGGTCTTCAGGGCCCTGCCCTCCTCTCCTCCTGGCTCATCCATTCCGTACTTTGTCTTCTGTGTTTTAGCTTTCCCTATCTTTTCTCAGCTCCTGGAATACACCAGTCTTTGTACTGCCTGAGGGATTACGCATCCACCGTTCTTTCAAATCTCCTCCCCACTCCGACTCCACAGCCTGACCCCTGTCTAGCTACATAAAACTCATCTTTTAAGTTCAAACATTTGTCCCGTTTAAGATATTTTTGCTGATCTCCTCCTCAAGTTCCCCTGTCCTGTGTTTCTACATCACCCTTGTCATTATTAATTTAAAATCTGTCTTCCCAGCTAGAATAAAACCTCCACAGGGGCAAGCACTAAATCTATTTCAGTCACATTGTTTCCCCTGTACAGGGCCCGGTTCACTGAGGGCACCCCCAATGAAAATGTGCCAAACAATCAACACTCCTCAAGAATAATTCAATATAGTTAGGCTAAGAAGGCATGCGCCCGCATGCACACTCACTCACACACACACACACACACACACACACAAACACATAAGACACCACCACAAGTCAAAAATAAAAATGACTTAAAATGCCTGTTCATATAACAAAAATCACAACACTAGATTTCAGCTGTCTTTAAGAAACGTTAATTCTTTCTAAAAACACAAAGCGGGACATGAATCCTCTCTAAAAACAAAGACCACATTCATCAAATTGAAATCTGATGCTTAATTTTCCTCCAGAATTAATTTTTTCCCCATTTCTCATTAGAAGTGAGTCTTAACCCTATGATTTAAAAAAGACATCCCATTTACTGCCAACTCAATTTCAATTCCCGGTACTAACAAAGCTTATGTTCTTTTTCCTGGAGTCCCATCTTTTGAAGCCTTATGGCGATTTACAGGCTGGAGCCAACTTGAAAAGAACTGAATAGTCTTATTTTTCTTTGATGTTAATAAGACTTGTGACGTAAGTGAGAAATAGCTTTTATTAGGACATGCTCCCCTTACAGTTAAGAAAACTGATACAAAGTAAAAGTCAGAAGGGAGGGAGGGAGGGAGGGGAAAGGAAAGGAAAAGGAAAAGAAAGCTAAGTTAACAGGTCCTAAGGTGAGCAAGTGCAAACTGTCAGTCACCAACTAATTCATCCCTTGATAGAGGGTACATTCCATTTTTTAAATTCACATGCCAAGTCACTCAAATCAGTTTGCACATGTAGACTCAGACCTAAATTTCCATTTGCAGAGCTAGATAACCTGAAACGTAATATGAAATAAAACGTTATTTATTAATAAACAGTTATCCTGCATATGGGAGATACGGTAGGCCTACAAATCGGGGAAGACGGGTGAGTGCTGGGGCCGGCTGGTGTCACCACTTCTTAGCTGCGGGACCTGGGCTGTACTTCGTGACCTCCCCTTCAACAGGCGGATGACAGTCCTGTTGGCCCGAACAAGGGGTACCTGAGAGCGACAGACCTAACAGGGGGAGCCCGGCTGCAGAGCCGAGCTGTGCGGGCCCCATCCCGGCCCCGGAGTTACCGCGGGGAGGAAGCACCTTGGCCCGGGCAGCCGTCCTAGGCCCTCCGGCCCCTCCCCGCGCCCGCCGAGCCTCCCCGCCCTCCCCAGGGGCCTGGCCGCACCTGCAGAACCGCCGGAGACACTCCCACCGCAGCGCGCCGCGCGGCCCCGTACAGCCGCCACCATCCGCCGCCGCTGCGCACTTCTGCTTCCGGTGTCAGGGCCGCCGGAAGCGGAAGTAGTCGGGGCACCGGCCCTCAGGGCCAGTGGCGGAAAGGTTGACTCCTTCACCCAACCCTGGAGGAAGAATTCTTGTTTCCTTCCCCAGGGCTGCGGGCGAGGTTAAGCTCTCGGGTGGGGCCTGACCGGACCTAAAGAGTGGGGTTGGAGCGGGGTGTATGCCGACTGGTCGGGGCTAAGGACAGAGCTGACGCCCGATGGGCGGGGATTGGGGCAGGGCCTGGGCTTGGTGGGCGGGATAGAGGCGGGGCCTCGCTGGCTCGTTGGCACGCTCGATGTTCTACTTTCCTCTCCCCCTTCCTTCCCCCCCACCCTGCCCCGCCTTGCCTTTCTCCTTTGCCTTAACCCAAGTCCCTGCAAAAACATACCCATAAGTAAGATTTTTTTGTTCAGAATTTCTGATTTCTTCTAAAAATAAGATTATATATTCTACTTCTTCTACAATTTGCCTTTCTCACTAAAAATAAGATGTGAAAATCTATTCAAGACAATAGAGAGATCTGACTGTTCTTTTTAAAATTATGTATTTGTATGTCGTACAGATAATACATACATACAGGAAAAGTTCAAATGGGGGATCTCCCTCCATCCCTAAGTTTTCCTCCACAGAAACAACCACTGTGACCAGTTCCCTGATATCGTTTATATTTCAAGCACTGCGTGTATTATTTCTCTCAATAAGTAACCTACAGAGCATCGGTTGATTGCTACATACTAAGGTTACAAAGCCCTTTCCTGCAAGGGTGCTACAAGTGGAGGATTGGAGGGAAGATGTGGAGAGAGAGATGAGGTTGATCCATTCCAATAAAACTAACTCAACACATTGTCATATGTGATGTATTAGCAGAATTTTTTTAACTGATAAGGAGATGTGGAAGAGAAATAAAGAAATTTGGCATAGTTGATTGAAAGCAGATCTTAAAGGATGAATATCAAGTCATGGAGAATGGTTAGTGCACTGGGTGAGAAATGTTGCAACTTGGGGGTATAGTGTGAGCAAAAACACAGAGGCAAGGGGGAAATACATGTTCTGGGAACACTGAGTAATGAGTTATGGCTAGAGATTAAAGCTCTTTGTGTGTGTTACTGTCACAGGAATACACAAATAGATCAAAGAAAACAATAGCTCAGAAGCAGACTCAAGCATGTATGGACTTTTAGTATGGGTTAGGGGGTAGTATTTCAAATCAATGGGGAAAGGAGGCAATTGGGAAAATTGGCTAAAGGATTAAGTTCTTAGATCCCCATTTCACATCATTCACAACAATAAATTCCAGGCGGACTGACTCAAACTTTAAAAAGAACTTTAAGATATTAGATGAAAGTGTAGGAATAGTATTCCTAACAGATTTTGCTTTATATTTTTCAAAGTTATGGTATCAGTTGTATAACCCAATGGTTAAGAGTACTGGTTTTTGATACTTACTAGCCAACCTGTGACCTACCTAATTTCTCTGTGCCTCAAGTTTCCTAAACTGTTGAGTGGGGGCAGTAATGAGATTGCACTGAGGATTGGATGATATAATGCCTGTATGCAAAACACTTATCATAATGCCTGACATGTTATAAATGCTCAATAAATATTGGCTACTATCATTATAGCTTTTCATGACATAACCTTATATCAGTATAAAATCTCCCCCTCTTCCCTTTTTAAAGTTGGCCTTTAATTTTAGTCTAACATTGCCATAACATCTTCTTGCTCTTGCTGTTAGTATTTGTCTGACATGTCTCTTGTTTTCAACCTCTTTGTCATTTTCTCTTAATTGATGTTTTTTAATAAATAGTACATAGCTGAAGAAACAAAAGAAAAAGAAAAAAGAAATAGTACGTAGCTGGATTTTGTTTTTTAACAAAGTCTGAAAGTAACTCTCTTCTAACAGGGGAACTTAATCCACTTATATTTAATGTGATTATTCATATGTTTAATGTACTTTTGCCACCTTATTTTACATTTATCTTATATTTTCTATTTATCATGTGTGTCTGTTGTAGGTTGATTGAGCCAGTTCTCTTTTTTTCATAATTTTATTTATTTTTTTATACAGCAGGTCCTTATTAGTCATCAGTTTTATACACATCAGTGTATACATGTCAATCCGAATCACCCAATTCATCACACCACCACCCCTACCACCCCCGCCGCTTTCCCCACTTGGTGTCGATACGTTTCTTCTCTACATCTGTGTCTCAATTTCTGCCCTGCAAACCAGTTCATCTGTACCATTTTTCTAGGTTGCACATATATGCGTTAATATACGATATTTGTTTTTCTCTTTCTGACTTACTTCACTCTGTGTGACACTCTCTAGATCCATCCACATCTCTACAAATGACCCAATTTCGTTCCTTTTTATGGCAGAGTGATATTCCATTGTATATATGTACCACAACTTCTTTATCCATTCGTCTGTCAATGGGCATTTAGGTTGCTTCCATGACCTGGCTATTGTAAATAGTGCTGCAATGAATATTGGGGTGTATGTGTCTTTTTGAATTATGGTTTCCTCTGGGTATATGCCCAGTAGTGGGATTGCTGGATCATATAGTAATTCTATTTTTAGTTTTTTAAGGAACATCCATACTGTTCTCCATAGTGGCTGTATCAATTTACATTCCCACCAACAGTGCAAGAGGGTTCCTTTTTCTCCACACCCTCTCCAGCATTTGTTGTTTCTAGATTTTCTGATGATCCCCATTCTAACTGGTGTGAGGTGATACCTCATTGTAGTTTTGATTTTCATTTCTCTAATAATTAGTGATGTTGTGCAGCTTTTCATGTGCTTCTTGGCCATCTGTATGGCCATCTTCTTGGCCATTCTTCTTTGGAGAAATGTCTATTTAGGTCTTCTGCCCATTTTTGGACTGGGTTGTTTGTTTTTTTAATATTGAGCTGCATAAACTGTTTATATATTTTGGAGATTAATCCTTTGTCCATTGATTCGTTTGCAAATATTTTCTCCCATTCTGAGGATTGTCTTTTCATCTTGTTTATGGTTTCCTTTGCTGTGCAAAACTTTGAAGTTTCATTAGGTCCCATTTGTTTATTTTTGTTTTTATTTCCATTATTCTAGGAGGTGGATCAAAAAAGATCTTGCTGTGATTTATGTCAAAGAGTGTTCTTCCTATGTTTCCCTCTAAGAGTTTTATAGTGTCCGGTCTTACATTTAGCTCTCGAATCCATTTTGAGTTTATTTTTCTGTATGGTGTTAGGGAGTGTTCTGATTTCTTCTTTTACATGTAGCTGTCCAGTTTTCCCAACACCACTTACTGAAAAGACTGTCTTTTCTCCATTGTATATCCTTGCCTCCTTTGTCATAGATTAGTTGACCATAGGTTTGTGGGTTTATCTCTGGGCTTTCTATCTTGTTCCATTGATCTATGTTTCTGTTTTTGTGCCAGTACCATATTGTCTTGATTACTGTAGCTTTGTAGTATAGTCTGAAGTCAGGGAGTCTGATTCCTCCAGCTCCGTTTTTTTCCCTCAAGACTGCTTTGGCTATTCGGGGTCTTTTTTGTCTCCATACAAATTTTAAGATCTTTTATTCTAGTTCCGTAAAAAATACCATTGGTAATTTGATAGGGATTGCATTGAATCTGTAGATTGCTTTGGGTAGTATACTCATTTTCACAATATTGATTCTTCCATCCAAGAACACGGTATATCTCTCCATCTGTTGGTATCATCTTTAATTTCTTTCATCAGTGTCTTATAGTTTTCTACATACAGGTCTTTTGTCTCCCTAGGTAGGTTTATTCCCAGGTATTTTATTCTTTTTGTTG
The DNA here is from genome assembly GCF_964341445.2 of Mesoplodon mirus. Lineage (NCBI taxonomy): Eukaryota > Metazoa > Chordata > Mammalia > Artiodactyla > Ziphiidae > Mesoplodon > Mesoplodon mirus. The sequence goes on from NC_138980.1 coordinate 40,833,743, forward strand.
CAATGGTAAATGGGAGTGTTTCCTTAATTTCTCTTTCAGATTTTTCATCATTAGTGTATAGGAATGCAAGAGATTTCTGTGCATTAATTTTGTATCCTGCATCTTTACCAAATTCATTGATTAGCTCTAGTAGTTTTCTGGTAGCATCTTTAGGATTCTCTATGTATAGTATCATGTCATCTGCAAACAGTGACAGTTTTACTTCTTCTTTTCCAATTTGTATTTCTTTTTCTTCTCTGATTGCCATGGCTAGGACCTCCAAAACTATGTTGAATAATAGTGGCGAGAGTGGACATCCTTGTCTTGTTCCTGATCTTAGAGGAAATGCTTTCAGTTTTTCACCATTGAGAATGATGTTTCCTGTGGGTGTGTCGTGTATGGCCTTTGTTATGTTGAGGTTGGTTCCCTCTATGCCCACTTTCTGGAGAGTTTTTATCATAAATGGGTGTTGAATTTTGTTAAAAGCTGTTTCTGCATCTATTGAGATGATCATATGGTTTTTATTCTTCAATTTGTTAATATGGTGTATCACATTGATTGATTTGCGTATATTGAAGAATCCTTGCATCCCTGGGATAAATCCCACTTGATCATGGTGTATGATCCTTTTAATGTGTTGTTGGATTCTGTTTGTGAGTATTTTGTTGAGGATTTTTGCATCTATATTCATTAGTGTTATTGGTCTGTAATTTTCTTTTTTTGTAGTATGTTTGTCTGGTTTTGGTATCAGGATGATGGTGGCCTCATGGAATGAGTTTGGGAATGTTCCTTCCTCCACAATTTTTTGGAAGAATTTGAGAAGGATGGGTGTTAGCTCTTCTCTAAATGTTTGATAGAATTCACCTGTGAAGCCATCTGGTCCTGGACTTTTGTTTGCTGGAAGATTTTTAATCACAGTTTCAATTTCATTACTTGTGATTGGCCTGTTCATATTTTCTATTTCTTCCTGGTTCAGTCTTGGAAGGTTATACCTTTCTAAGAATTTGTCCATTTCTTCCAAGTTGTCCATTTTATTGGCATAAAGTTGCTTGTAGTAATCTCTTAGGATGCTTTGTATTTCTGCGGTGTCTCTTGTAACTTCTCCTGTTTCATTTCTAATTTTATTGATTTGAGTCCTCTCCCTCTTTTTCTTGATGAGTCTGGCTAATGGTTTATCAATTTTGTTTATCTTCTCAAAGAACCAACTTTTAGTTTTATTGATTTTTGCTATCGTTTCCTTCATTTCTTTTTCATTTATTTCTGATCTGATATTTATGATTTCTTTTCTTCTGCTAACTTTGGGTTTTGTTTGTTCTTCTTTCTCTAGTTCCTTTAGGTGTAAGGTTAGATTGTTTATTTGAGATTTTTCTTGTTCCTTGAGGTAGGCTTGTATAGCTATAAACTGCCCTCTTAGAACTGCTTTTGCTGCATCCGATAGGTTTTGGGCCATCGTGTTTTCATTGTCATTTGTCTCTAGGTATTTTTTAATTTCCTCTTTGATTTCTTCAGTGGTCTCCTGGTTATTTAGTAACATATTGTTTAGCCTCCATGTGTTTGTGTTTTTTCATTTTTTTCCCTGTTATTCATTTCTAATCTCATAGCATTGTGGTCAGAAAAGATGCTTGATATGATTTCAATTTTCTTAAATTTACTGTGGCTTGATTTGTGATCCAAGTTGTGATCTATCTTGGAGAATGTTCCATGTGCACTTGAGAAGAAAGTGTAATGAGCTGTATTTGGATGAAATGTCCTATAAATATCAATTAAATCTATCTGGTCTGTTGTGTCATTTAAAGCTTCTGTTTCCTTATTTATTTTCATTTTGGATGATCTGTCCATTGGTGTAAGTGAGGTGTTAAAATCCCCCACTATTATTGTGTTACTGTCGATTTCCTCTTTTAGAGCTGTTAGCAGTTGCCTTATGTATTGAGGTGCTCCTATGTTGGGTGCATATATATTTATAATTGTTATATCTTCTTCTTGGATTGATGCCTTGATCATTATGTAGTGTCCTTCCTTGTCTCTTGTAACATTCTTTATTTTAAAGTCTATTTTATCTGATATGAATATTGCTAGTCCAGCTTTCTTTTGATTTCCATTTGCATAGAATATGTTTTTCCATCCCCTCACTTTCAGTGTGTATGTGTCCCTAGGTCTGAAGTGGGTCTCTTGTAGACAGCATATAGGTGCGTCTTGTTTTTGTATCCATACAGCAAGCCTGTGTCTTTTTGTTGGAGCATTTAGTCCTTTCATGTTTAAGGTAATTACCAATATGTATGTTCCTATGACCATTTTCTTAATTGTTCTGGGTTTCTCTTTGTAGGTCCTTTTCTTCTCTTGTGTTTCCCTCTTAGAGAAGTTCCTTTAGCATTTGTTGTAGGGCTGGTTTGGTGGTGCTGAATTCTCTTAGCTTTTGCTTGTCTATAAAGATTTTGATTTCTCCATCAAATCTGAATGAGATCCTTGCCATGTAGAGTAATCTTCGTTGTAGGTTCTTCCCTTTCATCTCTTAAAATATTTTCTCGGGTGCTTTCTCTCTGTTTTCTCCTCTGGGACCCCTATAATGTGAATGCTGTTGTGTTCAATGTTGTCCCAGATGTCTCTTAGGCTATCTTCATTTCTTTTCATTCTTTTTTCTTTATTCTGTTCTGCAGCAGTGAATTCCACCATTCTGTCTTCCAGGTCACTTATCTGTTCTTCTGCCTCAGTTATTCTGCTATTGATTCCTTCTAGTGTAATTTTCATTTCAGTTATTGTATGTTCATCTCTGTTTGTTTGTTCTTTAATTCTTCTAGGTCTTTGTTAAACATTTCTTGCATTTTCTCGATCTTTGCCTCCATTCTTTTTCCGAGGCCCTGGATCATTTTCATTATCATTATTCTGAATTCTTTTTCTGGAAGGTTGCCTATCTCCATTTCACTTAGTTGTTTTTCCGGGGTTTTACCTTGTTCCTTCCTCTGGTACATAGCCCTCTGCCTTTTCATCTTGTCTATCTTTCTGTGAGTGTGATTTTTGTCCCACAGGCTGTAGGATTGTAGTTCATCTTGCTTCTGCTGTCTGCCCTGTGGTGGATGAGGCTATCTAAGAGGCTTGTGCAAGTTTCCTGATGGGAGGAACTGGTGGTGGGTGAGCCAGTTCACTTCACTCTTCTCAATTTGCTCCAACTTTTCTTCAGTATGTTAATTTGTAAAAGTACAAGTTATGGTCAAAATTAAGAGTATTATTTGGTGTTGTTTCCTGATTATCAATTATTTTGTCCTTTTCTGCCTTGTTTTGTATTTATATTATTAAAATCATCCATGTTATTCAGTACTTATTTTTTTAATATATCACAAAGAAAAACACTGATGGATTTAATAGACTTAAATTATAACATTCTCTATATTAAACAAGAGTAAAGAGTAAATGATAAGTGATAAACTTGGAGATCTATTCCTAACATAAAGAGAAGATTATATCCTCAGTAGAGTTCTTGCCACACCAACAATACAATCACGAATAACACCCAACAGGAATTGACAAAAAAAAATGCCCCATAGAACAGAAATGGTTATAACAACTTAAAGTCATCCATGTTACTTATTTTAAAATGTTATATATTATGGGAAATATAAAGAAATAGAAAAAATAATTTCTTTATATACTACATGTTCCAAAATTTCACTGTTTACTCAGTAGGCTTCTTTGATCTGGAAATTCATGTCTTTCAGCTCTGGGAAAGTATTTTATATTATTTTCTTAGATAACATGTTCCTTTTGGATATTTTTTCCTTTTTGTTTCTTTCTTTCTAAAACTCCTCAGACTCTTTACCTTTTTGGTCTCCTTTCTTGCAGAGTGTCACCACTTTATATCTAATCCTTTTATTGAATTTTCTTGTTGGCTTCCATAATTTTAATTTCTTAAAGCTCTGTCTTATTCTTTTCTTACTTGCAAGTATTCTTGTTTTATCTTTTTGAAGATACAAATTAAAAGTGTTCTTAACAGTTTACTTGTTCCCAGAGATGATTTTAGGACAGTATGGAGTCTCCTTAACACAAACACTATCACAATTGGGAATCCACTGAGGCTGTGAGTTTATCTGTAGCTGTAATTCTGCTACCTGCAAGATAAAACTTTAAGGTTAGCTTTAGACTATTTCAGCCTGAGGATGTAGGAAATAAGATATTCTTTTAGTAAAGTAAGATAAAGTCCCTGATTCCCTGACAAGTGACTTGAGCAAATATTTTAGAACTTTGAGCTTGTCATTCTTTTTTTTAAAACTCCCCATCACATATAGAAGCAACCAACTGGCCTTGCAGTCCTCGAATTCCTCACTTGCTCCTTGGACTTCAATGCCAGTGACCAAAAGCATATGTCATTGTCCAGGGCACCTTCTGACTGGGGACCGCTTGCTCAAACCTCAGCTCTGTCCTCTACAGCAGCAGGGAAGCCTGACTGGGCAAAAGGAAGGAGACAAGACATACGAACATTGTGTACCCTAGAACTCAGCATGGCCTGTCCACTCACACACCTAAGTGTGTTACTCCATCTATCCTCTTGTTCCTCACTGTGTTTTAAGTTGATTTAGTAAACCATGTGATTTAAGTATTTCAGTTTGGCCTGTGAACTTTTCTATGCTGTGACCTCCAGCATGGCTTGCCTGGTGATATAGTTGGAGCCTGTCATTGCATTAAGGTAGTTTCCCACGTGGCAGGCACAGACACCAAAACCCAGACACTGATGTGACCAACCCTGGGTGCTGGATGCTAACTCTTGATCCTCTGGCACTGGTAACCCCAGAAAACCTTGTATAGCTGCTGCTACTGTTACCAGAAGAGGAGGTCCAGCTGCTTGCTGTTCAAAAGCCAATAAAGAGGCAAGGTTGGTGGAAAGGAAACTTTGCTTTATCCTGGACAACAGCAACCAGTGGGAGGGCAGACTCCTGTCCAAAGGCTGACTCCCTCTCCCACTGACAATCAGTGGGCAAGAGCTTTTATAGATGGAGGGAGGGGGCTACATGCAGAAACAGCACAGTCAGCTCTGACAGTCATCTTGAAATTGGTCATCAGTGGTCTGAGCAGCATCATTTTGATTGTTTTAAGTACAGTTAATCTTCACTTCCAGGGTTGGTTTCTTCCCATTTCCTTGAGGCCAATTCTTGGAATTGTGCCTGAGAGGTGAGCTTTTACATTATTCATTGTTTTATTCCTTATACTTGACTTTATTGTTTGGGAGGTGTGGTGTAAGGCCTAAAATTAAGGTCCACTATTATGTGCTGCCTTGATATCTGGGGAAAACTGGGATGGTCTTGAATGGCCTACTGTAAGTTCACCTCCTCACTCTGCTCCCACAGAAATGATCCCCTAGCAAACAATCCTCCTTATCATGGGGACCAGGCGCAGTTCCTGCTGATCCCCGAATAGCGGGCTTCAGTGCCTTGCCAGCCTGCAGAATTATTCAAACAAGCCAATCACATCTACCCATGGGAACGAGAGGGCACTTCATCCTCTTATCACTACAAAGCCTGCCTCTGACAATGCCTGGTTATTCACTCTGTTGTTGAGTATAGCCCCCTGGAATCCTATGTGACACATGGCATCCTCCCACCCCCCAGGGCTATGAATATACGTGATATAAATAAATATAATAAAGTGCTGTCTATCCAGTATCAGATGTCATGTGTTCCACTATCCCCATAACAGTTGGGCAGGAATCCCTCCCTCATCCAAGAGGTGAAGAGGAGACAATCAAAGCAGGAGGGAATATAAATCATAAATCTTTTTAAAGCACCATTTAGAGAGAATAAGTCAGGATCTCAAATGTCTTTACCCTTTGACTCAGTTCCAACAAGTTACTCTGTAGAAATATTTGCGCAAGATCTCAGTGATAAAACACATAAGGATGTTCATTGCAGTATTATTTGTTATAGGGTGAAAATGGAAGCAGCCTAAGTGTCTTGTCTATCAGTAGGGAATTGAATAAATAATTCCACACAATGCAATGTGGTGAAGTCATTAAAATTGAAGTGATATATAATTTACAATAGCTACACAAAATATGTCAGTGTTATGTGTTAACTACATAGCAACACCTTTATTTTAATCCCCTAGCATTTCTCTATTCCCAAACTTGCTCTGCACCAACTCTCTGATTTTATTACCTAGAACTATTTGCATGAAAATGCATTTTTTAACAAATAAAAGAAAGAAAATCAAATTTTGTTAGTGCCATGAATGTATTTCTTTCCCCTAAAGAGTAAATGGATTGGCATGATTAACCCCACTTGAAATATGAGAAAATTGAGATTGAGTAAAATTAATAACCCTGACATAAAATCACTGAGCACAGAGAAGGTGTATCTTAAACATTTGTTGGATGAATGAGTAGATGATGGGTGAATGGATGGTGGATGATGAATGGATGAATGGGTGGGTGGATGGGTGGATGATGGGTGGGTAGGTGGAGGGATGAATAAAGTTCCTAACTCCTATTTTTATGCACTTGTTGCAAAATTTAGCTTATTAACTTAATGAGTATCTTTGGACCTGAATTTTCAAATGCAATAAGAACATATTAATAGATTTAAGGTGATATAAAAAGGCACTAGTTAATATTTCTGTAGGATTTGCTTCAGTTCCTCATATCCCAAAGATTTCGACCTGTTTCATAAACCCAGCACTTGAAGCTGCTTTGAATTTCTTATTCCGTAGGTTCCCCGGAAGGTGGCAGTATGGTGTAAGGACTAAGTACTCTAAGTTCAAATAGGATTCAACCATCATCAATAAAATAATATTAATAACAAGGGATCTTATTTGCACCCTGCCATGATCCAAGTACAGTGTTCATTGTTTTCCAAGCATAAATGTATATTTAAATGTTTACAGTAAATAAACATAAGAGAAGTTTTCCCCTATTTCCAAATAAGATAATGTTGAACTTACTTTATAATGAATTTTACACTTGACCTTATTTTTTTGGTAAATACAGTTGTGAAAATTTAGTTACAGACTCTTTTAAAAAAATGCTCCCCTTGGGCTTCCCTGGTGGCGCAGTTGTTGAGAGTCCGCCTGCCGATGCGGGTTCGTGCCCCTGTCCGGGAAGATCCCACATGCCGCGGAGCGGCTGGGCCCGTGAGCCATGGCCGCTGAGCCTGCGTGTCCGGAGCCTGTGCTCCGCAACGGGAGAGGCCACAACAGTGAGAGGCCCACATACCGCAAAAAAAAAAAAAAAAAAAAAAAAAAATATTGAAAAAGAAAAAAAGAAAAATCCCTTTGTTCTTGGGGGGGGGGAATACACTCATGACATTAACAAAATTTTATTTTTTTCTTTTATTTGTTTTTTTAAAATATATTTTCATGGAACTAGTTCTAAGGAGTAGGCCAGGAAATGGGGCCAGGGGAGGTACTAACATCATCCTCTACACCAACACTTAACATGAATTAAGCCTGAGTGACATCATAATCCTTGAGACTGTAAAGAATTAAGAATTACGTGTAAGCTGCTCACCCCTGGCTTTATCATGTGATGATGCAACATGGTTTATGGGAAATCATTATTTTGAACACTTTAAAATGAAGAGGAAGTGACATTCATATTCTGTATAGCAACTTTTGAGGCAGTGGGTAAACATAACCAGACAAAGTTTTGAGCACTGTAGTGAACAGTCCTGGTGCTCTGTCCAGATCCCATTCATCACTTTGCCTGTCAAGTTATGTACACACCCCACCCCCAGAGGCAGCCCATAACCAATGACTGACTAAAACAGGGAGATGAAAGGCTTTGCCTCAAGATGGATCATCTCCATGGTACCCACTCCAGAGCTCCCCCATCGAATTAGCTGGGACAACCCATATCCTCCCTAAAATAATCATGTGCATTCCAACCCCTTTTCCCCCTGCCCCCAATAAACCATGTACATCCCAACAATTACCCCCCAACAAATTATTTGCATGCTAACTGTTCCCCCAAATATATCACATGCAGTGTAACTGTTACCCTCCAAAAAAATCATTTGCACACCAACACTTACTTACTCCTCCAACAAATTATGTCATCCCAACCCTTACTAACCCAACAAATCATGTGATCACAACCCTGCCTCTCAGACACATCAAGTACATCCAAACCCTTACAAAAGCATGTGCATTCCCCAACAAAACATGTGCATCTTAATTACTACCTCAAGATCTTCTAAAAGGAGACTGGCCTAAGATAACCACATCATAAAGGAAATTCTGTCAATTAGTAGAAGTTACTTTTGGAGCTATTGTGAAGGTTTCCTGGGAGGAAATATCTCTTCTGGGTCTGGGAGTTGGAAGAGGAGCTAGAGTTAGAGAGAGAAAGGAAATTTCAGGTAAAGGGAACAGTATGTGCAAAAACAAGACTCCATGAGAATGGGGATTTTTGTCTGTTCACTATTTTATCTCTTGGACCAAGAATGGAGCAGTGCCCTCTAGGGTGAGGCTGGAAATTGAGCCTGGACTCAGGTATGTAGATGCCCAAAGATTCCCATTGCTGAGAGCTGCTGGCCCCCACCACCAGGAGATCTTTCAGGAGCTAGTCAGTGACTTGAAGCAGCTGATAACTACTCTAAGGTTTACAACAATGAATAAACAAAAATCATTGCCCTATGGACCTGGCATTCCAGTAGTGGAGAAAGGCAATAAACAAAATAAATAAAGTAAATAAGCAAACTGTTTTGTATATTAGAAGGTGGTGGGTACAATGAATAAAAATAATTGGGCAATGGGGATGGGGCATGTGTGTGTGTGTGTGTGTGTGTGTGTGTGTGTGTGTTTGATTTTAGACAGGGCAGTCAGGGAAGGCCTCACTGACAAGGAAACACTTAACCAGTAACTTGAAATGAGGAAGTGAGCCATATGATTACCTGAAGGTATCTGAGGAAAAGCATTTAGATACAGGGAACAGCAAAGGCAAAGGCCCAGAGGCAGGAGAGTGCCTGGCATCTTCAAGGAAAGACAAAGAGCCAGTGTGGTCAAAGCAGAAAAAGTGAGGAGGAGTCTGGGAGGAGATGAGGGCAAGGATGTCACAGGGGCAGATCATGCAGGGCCCTACAGGCCACAGTGAGGAATTTGGCTTTTACTCTGAGTGAGGTGGGAGTCACAAGGGTTCTCAGCAGAGGAGGATCAGGATCCGACATGGATTTAACAGGATGACATTACCTCTGACCTCAGTAAAGCCTTGTTAAACATCACAACCTGGCTGAGATGAGCCAGGAGGAAGCAGAAAGAGTTTCTGAGTCTAGGGCATGAATGTCAGGGCTAGGAAGCAGCACAAGACAGTGACCTCATGGAGGTCAAAAGTAGCAAAGACAGCTACCTGGCAGTAAGGTGAAAGGTCTGGCATGTATGGATGGATGGATGGATTGGAGATGGACAGAAAGATAGGTGGGTGAGTGGATGGATGGAAAGGTAGGTGGGTAGGTGGGTGGGTGGATGGATGGATGGATGAATGGATGGATGGATGGATAGAAAGGGCATCTGTAAGGTGGACCTGCAGGAAACTCTGAAAAAAACACTGAGACAGTTTTAGAGGGTCTGGTTTTCAGCAAGGAAGTCCCTGGAGTTTTATGCTGTAATAACTTGGCTATAAAAAGCTATTATAGGGGCTTCCCTGGTGGCGCAGTGGTTAAGAATCCGCCTTCCAACGCAGGGGACATGGGTTCGAGCCCTGGTCCAGGAAGATCCCACATGCCATGGAGCAACTAAGCCCGTGTGCCACAACTACTGAGCCTGCACTCTAGAGCCCACGAGCCACAACTACTGAGCCCGTGCACCACAACTACTGAAGCCCATGCATCTAGAGCCCATGCTCCACAACAAGAGAAGCCACCACATTAGGAAGCCGGGCACCACAATGAAGAGTAGCCTCCGCTCATCTCAACTACAGAAAGCCCACGTGTGGCAACGAAGACCCAATGCAGCCAAAAATAAATTAATTTAAAAAAATGCTATTATAATCTCATCTCATCACAGGTAAAAAGCTAGGGATACTTGGTTTATCCTTGTGTGCTCTACTGAGGAGTGTAAGGGTGGTAGAGAGCCAGCAATGGCTTCTGGTTCTCTTTTGGGTTCTTTTAATAAATACTTCATCATCATACTGTTGGTAGACCAGAGAACAATACCGTGCAGATCTGGGTTCTCAGACTTGAGCATGCATCAGAATCACCTGGAGAACCTGTTAAACACAACTTGCTGGGCCCCACCCCAGACCTTCTGGTTCATCAGATCTGGGGCAGAGCCTGAGAATCTGAATTTCTAAGTTCCCAGATGATGCTGATGTTGCTGGTCCAGAGACCATACCTTGAGAACTAGTGATGTAGAGAAACATGGACATTGAAACATAGACTTTGATAGCTTTGTGTTGAAAGTAATTTTGAACATTCTGAATGTAAAGAAGTTTCCAAAATATCTTAACTAACTTATTTTCCACTTCTGTTTTCCTTTTCATATATAAGAAAGAGTGATATGTTGTAAAAAGTTTTTTCCAAATAAATCTACAACAGCTTGTTCAATAAGGATAACATAAAAATTCTAAAGCATAAGAAGGCATTGTGTCATAGTTTGTTACGTTTGGTGGTACATAAAATACGGGCGTACCTTAAAATTAATGATGCCTTAGGTTTTGGTTACATACGGAATGCATAGAGAGGGAAGATGTTAACTCTACCTTGGGGTAGGGAAAGGGGCAGAGTAGGGCTCTGGGGGATCTACCTTAGGGGTCAAGGAAGGACATACAAAAGAATGCACACATGGAGGACTTGGCCAGGGGCAGAGCAGTGGAGGAAAAAGGGAAATTCCTGGTGGAGGGGACCACACGGAGGCTGGACCATGCCTGGGCAAGTACTCAGGGCAGTTGAGCAGCCTGAGGGAGAGGGGTGGGAGATGAGGCTGGTGAGGTGGACTGGGGCCAGAGTGAGTATGATTTATGTGCCTATGAAGCACATTTAGCCTGCAAAGTATCTGGGGGGCTGTGAGGCAGGTGTGTGCTGGGCTCAGATTCTTGTTTCAGAAAGTTTTCCTGGATGCGAGGTAGAGCATGGGATGTAAAGACAACCATGTAGGAGGCTGTTGAAGTTATCCCATATCAGAGATGCCTTAGGGACAGAAAATTTGAATAATTTTCCCAACGTCACACAGCTAATAAGTGCCCAAGCCAAGATTTGAAACTAGGCAGTCTGGCTCTAGAGCCAGGAGTCTGCAATAGCATTGGCCTGACCATTAGGTGGCACTGCCTCTCTTTCTTGATCAACTCTTGCCTCCAACTCTCACCCCCTCCCCACTTCCCCCTCTCCAGAGGACCACTAGGGAGAAACAACAGGAAGGCCCAGTACACGGCTGCTGGGCCAGTGGGATGTTGAGAGCCCAACAGTCTTACTATGTAGGACTCATGACCATGTCCACCCCAATAACTGGCTAATTCCACCATGCTCCAACCACCCAAGGAGGTCCTTGTTCATCTCTCATTCACACACTACTCTCCATCTCTCTCTGGAGTTGACTATACTTGGTGCCTCCACTTCTTCACCTCCCATTTTATCCTCGATCCACTTCATTCTGGCTTCCATCATCATCACTATCACCATCACCACTTTCACCACTATTATCACCACCATCATCACCTCCACTCCCATGATCTCTGCCACCACCTCCACTGTTTTCACCACCATCAGCATCACCATAGCCACCACCTTTATCACCACCAGCACCACAAGTACAATTGTCCCCACTGCCACCATCACCTCCACCACCACCTCTGCTAGCTTCACCAGCACCATCACCACCACCTCCACCACCTTCATTACCACCATCATCCTTACCACGGGAACTACTCTTAGAATAGAACAACCTCCTTCCTGCTCTGTTCTGTGAATATTTTTCAGTCTGAATTCATTTTGGTCTCTTTCCTTGGTCTTCCATGACACCATACTCTACTCATCTCCCCACATCTGTCTGACCACTCTTGCCCTCTCTCGTCTATTAGCTGCTCCTCCACTCCCTGATTTTATTTATTTTTTATATAAATTTATTTATTTATTTATGGCTGGGTTGGGTCTTCATTGCTGCACGTGGGATTTCTCTATTTGCGGTGAGCGGGCTTCTCATTGCAGTGGCTTCTCTTGTTGCGGAGCATGGGCCCTAAGTGCGCGGGCTTCAGTAGTTCTGGTGTGCGGGCTCAGTCGTTGTGGTGCATGACCTTAGTTGCTCCACAGCATGTGGGATCTTCCCGGAGCAGGACTCGAACCCATGTCCCCTGCATTGGCAGGTGGATTCTTAACCACTGTGCCTCCAGGGAAGTCCCTCCACTCCCTGATTTTAAATTACTTACTCAGAACTCTATTCTCACTCTATAATCACTCTCTAAATGACTTAATCCATTATCATGGCTATAACTACCATCTACTGGCTGGGGGTGGGAGGGAAAAACCTCTTTTTTGTGATCTAGATTACATATACAATGTATATTGAAATAACAATACCTCAAAATCAACTTACCCAAAACTTAATTTTATCTCTCCCCCAAAACCTGCTTTTCCTCCAATGTTCCCTTTCTCTGTAGTTCTATATAGAAAAGATTGTGTTAATTTTGTTCACTGCTATATCCCTAGAAAGTAGCACAGGTCTTGTCACTCAATAAGATTTGTCTTAATAAATATTTGTTGAGAGAGGCAGTGACTCCCAAATCCTGCAATTGTTCTCGATAGCTCCAAATGACCAAATAATACATCACCTTCTACCAGACTTTGAGACTCCAGTCAGATCTGGTAAGTGCCATATTTTGAGGGGGAAGGGGGATCACAGATTTGTAAAAAATGACACTTTCAGAAACTTTAGATAAGGTAGAGATACCATAAATTCTAGCTTACCCACCTCCAAACCACAGGGTTATTTAAAGTTTATTTTGAGCCTACAGTCACTTCCTGCTCCTCAGACAATGTTCTGTAATTAAAGGGCATTGCTTTCCTAGGGTCAATTGATTCTGTAATCCCAAAGGCAATCAACAATAGCTAGGAAAACCTACTACCAAGGGAACATCTGAAAACCAGTGAAGAAAAGGTAAAGAGAATAAACTAATGAAAAACAGAACCATGAGTCTGATGGTGAAAGATGGAAGAAGTTCACTTTTCTGTTAGTGGTTTCCTATGTCAGCTGACCTAAGATACATGTCAAGTCTCATGAGATTTCCTATAGATAGGAAAAGTGGTCGAGAGGGAGCACGGTAGGGAGCTTGGAGAGCTGACTGGCAAGGGTTACCTGCACACAGGAATGCAAGGGTCATCGTTTCTTCCAGGTATGTGTAACCTTAACCTACCCCATATCAGGGGCTACTTGTTTCAACAGCTAGCTGTCTTTTCCTTCGCCTCTTTCTTCTGTTCTTTGAACACTCTCCTTTCACCCTTGGGTTATGGTTTCCTTCCTCACCACCCTATTCAAACTACGCTCTCAAATATCCCTAAAATTGTCCTTACCATCAAATCCAATGAGTTGTTCATCTCCTTCTTCACAGGTCTTGTTTTCTAACTGATATTCTCTCCTCCTTGATAACTTCTGTGACCTAGCACTGCCCTGATTTTCCTCTGCCTCTCTTGCTATTCTTTCTTTCTCCTCCTTTTGCCTCTTCCTGAATATTAAAAATAACCAAAATTTTCAAGCACTCGCTATGCACCTTGCATATTAATCCATTTAATCCTCATAATGGACTCATAAGGTGGGTACTAATATTATTTCCATCTTACAGATGAGAAAACTGGAGCACAGAGAGGTTATGTTACTCGTCCAAGGTCACACAGATTGTAAATGGCAGAACCAGGATTTGAATCCAAGCCTCCTGGCTTCAGATCTTTGTTAATATGCCTTTGGGTTTTTTCCTTCTCTTTTTCTACTCTCTCTCCCTAGAGGAATCTTAAGATCCCATGGCTTCAACAGCCACCTCTGTGAAGGTGGCTCTCCAACTCTGAAATCCCTTCCATTCTCTGGCTCCAGATCAAATAACAATATCAATAGCCACAATATCAACCAAAGCTAACATATGTTGAGCACCTGGTATCAGGCTAAGATGTTCTATATTCATTATCGCACAGTACCTCCACATTACAGGTGTAAAATGGCATCACAGAAATGGTGCTCAAAACCTCACAGTTATTTAGTTGCAGAGGCAGATAACAGATCATAAAGTCTATCAAAATAATATAAGCTACTTGAAGGCAAAGGTCCCCTCACTTTTGCAGCCCCTTCTGCAACAGCTTACATATAAGACGTATCCAGTATATATCTGTGGAGTCAAATTTAAGTGAGAGAGCATGTAATTTTTTATATATCAATTATGCCTCAGTAAAGCTAAAAAATTCTTTTAATGAGAGAAGCTCAAAAACGATGTTTCCTGCTTTGGGGCAACTGCAGGCAGAGTCCTGGAAACTTCTGAGATGGATTATTTGTGAATTTCGGTTATCCATGACCTCTCTGACCACATCACTAGATGGAACAGACAGTGTAGTAGAACGAGTATCAGGTGAAGAATTTAAAAATAGAATTCTAGTGCAAATAAAATGATAATAGAGGCAGCTAGCATTTATGGAGTGATTTCAGCCAGACATTGTGTTTTACACAATTCCCTCATTTATGTCATCACTCCAACCCCAGGAGGCAGGCAATGCTGTCACCCTGTTTTGTATATGGAAACTTAGAGTAGTTAAGCAACCTGCTCAAATTTGCACAACTGGTGTCTGAGGTACTTGACCCCTGGGGACCTCTTTTCTCATTAACAAAAAGAGTCAGCTGATGATTTCTAAAGCCTCTTAGAACTCTGGGATTCTGTCATGCCAATGACTTCGAGAACTCTCACTTAAGACTCATGCCCGTATTATTGAGCACAGGATTGCTGACTGGGCTGGAAGGACACCTTGAAGACTAGCCTTGAGGAAATGTGATGGTACCCAGAATGCCTGAGTTTTAGGAACCAGGAAGTACTTTTCAGCCATATGTTTTACTAGCTGCCTCTGCAAGCTATAGTCATCATTGGGGCAGCTGTAATATTAGTGTAGCTGCTGCAAATTAATCATTATACAAAAGTAGGAAAAAGGGAAATTTAAATGTATTAAGAAATATTCCAGGATTCTGCCATTAAGCGGTTCACATCCCAGCTGATAATATATTCATTGGACCACCAAAAATATTCAAAATTCTCCATGAAAGCAGTTGCATAAGTAATTGATCACGGGACAGACCTGGCAACTTCTTTGGAGAAGAATAAGAGCCTGGGAGGAGGAGTAACAGCCCCCCACCAAAGATGTCAACATCCCCTGAAACGTGTGGATATGTTACCTCACATATACAGGGGAGGTAAAAATTCTCCTCTACCCTCTTACGGTCTCTAGCTGAGAATAAGAATTAAATTGACATAAGACAGATTAATAGGAGAGAAGCATACACATTTAATTAAATTTTAACGTGTACATGGGAGCCTTCACAAGAAAATGAAGACCCAAAGAAGTGACCAGAGCACAAAGTTTTGTACCTTTTAAACAAAGAAATGATAAATGTGTGAGGAAACAAGACAGACAAAGGGATTAGGGCTAGATGCAATAAATTGTGAGGAAGTGATTAGGAGATACAGAGGAGGGGAAAGTTTTGGAAGATAGGGTTATTTTAGTAAGCTTGTTTGTACAGATCTGTTTCAAGGTCCATTCACAGTCTCTGGGAGTAAAGATGCTCTTCTCATCCTGGTACAGGGAGGGCATCTTTCTTGTGGGAAATTATGGCCAGTTTTTAGGTAGAAAAACGTAGGTCATAAAGCTCTTCCTGCATCTTCAGTCTCTCAATTGCCTCCAGCTCAAAATAATGAATATGCTAAAGTGGAATGTTTTGGGGGGGCATGTCCTGAACCCCATCACATGGTCAAAGGGACTTTGCAGATGTGCTAAAGATCTTGAGATGAGCAGATTATCCTGGATTATACTGGTGGGTCCAATATAATCACAAGGGTCCTCATCAGAGGGAGGCAAGAGACCAGAAAGGAGAGACGATGCTATGCCACTGACTTTGAAGATGGACCAAGGGGCCGTGAGCCAAGGAAGGTGGGCAGCCTCTAAAAGCTGCAAAACGCAAGGAGATGGATTCTCCCCTAGAGCTTCCAAATCAGCCCTACTAACGCCTTGATTTTAGCCCAATGAGAGTGATTTTTGACAGAATTGAATTTTCTACGGAATTGTAAGGGAATATATTTCTGTTATTTTAAGCCACTAAATTCAGTTAATTTTTTTTTTTTTTTTTTTTTTTTTTTTTTTTTTTTTTGCGGTACGCAGGCCTCTCACTGCTGTGGCCTCTCCCGTTGCGGAGCACAGGCTCCGGACGCGCAGGCTCAGTGGCCATGGCTCACGGGCCCAGCCGCTCCACGGCATGTGGAATCCTCCCGGACCAGGGCACGAACCCATGTCCCCTGCATCGGCAGGCGGACTCTCAACCACTGCGCCACCAGGGAAGCCCTCAGTTAATTTTTTACAGCAGCAATCCAAAACTCATACAGGGAGACCCAGTAAGTGTTAGTACTGCCCTCCCTTCCACTCTTAAAGGGTCACTGCTAGCCCATAGAATTTTCTCCCAAATCCTGCAATTGGTCTGGATTGCCCCAAATGACCAAGTTAGCATATCACACCCTCTACTGAACTTTGAGACCCTAATCAAATCTAGGGAGCAGCATCTTCTGGAGAAAGGGCACCCCTTCCTCAAGTCACTGTCACAATAAACTGCCAACTTAGGGTGTACAATCTGAACATCTCCTCTTTGCATGCAACACTGTGTGGGATTTCTGAAAGGGAGATCATGTAGGGTGGTAGGTTAGCAGCAGGAACCTAGAGCCCGGTTTAATCTCAGCTCTGCCACTGGACTAGCTCTGGGAAATGTAGCAAGTTACTCAACCTCTCTGTGCCTCTGTTTCTTAATCAGCACAATGAGGTTAAAGCTAATAGTATTCACCTTTTTTTAACATCTTTAATGGAGTATAATTGCTTTACAATAGTGTGTTAGTTTCTGCTTCATAACAAAGTGAGTAAGTTATACATACATATATATCCCCATATCTCTTCCCTCTTTTGTCTCCCTCCCTCCCACCCTCCCTATCCCACCTCTCTAGGTGGTCACAAAGCACGGAGCTGATCTCCTTGTGCTATGCGGCTGCTTCCCACTAGCTATCTATTTTACATTTGGTAGTGTATATATGTCCATGCCACTCTCTCACTTTGTCTCAGCTTATCCTTCCCCCTCCCTGTGTCCTCAAGTCCATTCTCTAGTAGTACTGCGTCTTTTTTTTTAGATTCCATATATATGTGTTAGCATACAGTATTTGTTTTTCTCTTTATGACTTACTTCACTCTGTATGACAGACTCTAGGTCCATCCACCTCACTACAAATAACTCAATTTCGTTTCTTTTTATGGCTGAGAAATATTCCATTGTATATATGTGCCACATCTTCTTTATCCATCCATCTGTCGATGGACACTTAGGTTGTTTCCATGTCCTGGCTATTGTAAATAGAGCTGCAATGAACATTGTGGTACATGACTCTTTTTGAATTATGGTTTTCTCAGGGTACATGGCCAGTAGTGGGATTGCTGCATCATATGGTAGTTCTATTTGTAGTTTTTTAAGGAACCTCCATACTGTTCTCCATAGTGGCTGTATCAATTTACATTCCCACCAACACTGCAAGAGGGTTCCCTTTTCTCCACACCCTCTCCAGCATTTATTGTTTGTAGATTTTTTGATGATGGCCATTCTGACCGGTGTGAGATGATATCACATTGTAGTTTTGATTTGCATTTCTCTAATGATTAATGATGTTGAGCATTCTTTCATGTGTTTGTTGGCAATCTGTATATCTTCTTTGGAGAAATGTCTATTTAGGTCTTCTGCCCATTTTTGGATGGGGTTGTTTGTTTTTTTGGTATTGAGCTGCATGAGCGGCTTGTAAATTTTGGAGATTAATCCTTTGTCAGTTGCTTCATTTGCAAATATTTTCTCCCATTCTGAGAGTTGTCTTTTTGCCTTGTTTATGGTTTCCTTTGCTGTGCAAAAGCTTTTAAGTTTCATTAGGTCCATTTGTTTATTTTTGTTTTTATTTCCATTTCTCTAGGAGGTGGGTCAGTAAGGACCTTACTGTGATTTATGTCATAGAGTGTTCTGCCTATGTTTTCAACTAAGAGTTTGATAGTGTCTGGCCTTACATTTATGTCTTTAATCCAATTTGAGTTTATTTTTGTGTATGGTGTTAGGGAGTAATGATGAAAAAACTGAAAATGAGATTAAGAAAACACTCCCATTTACCACTGTAACAAAAAGAATAAAATACCTAGGAGTAAACCTTCTGAAGGAGACAAAAGACCTGTATGCAGAAAATTATAAGACACTGATGAAAGAAATTAAAGATGGTACAAATAGATGGAGAGATATACCATGTTCTTGGATTGGAAGAATCAACATTGTGAAAATGACTATATTACCCAAAGCAATCTACAGACTCAATGCAATTCCTATCAAACTACCACTGGAATTTTTCACAGAACTAGAACAAAAAATTTCACAATTTGTATGGAAACACAAAAGACCCCGAATAGCCAAAGCAATCTTGAGAAAGAAAAACGGAGCTGGAGGAATCAGGCTCCCTGACTACAGACTATACTACAAAGCCACAGTAATCAAGACAGTAGAGCACTGGCACAAAAACATAAATATAGATCAATGGAACAGGAGAGAAAGCCCAGAGATAAACCCACGCACATATGGTCATCTTATCTTTGATAAAGGAGGCAAGAATATACAGTGGAGAAAAGACAGCCTCTTCAGTAAGTGGTGCTTGGAAAACTGGACAGCTACATGTAAAAGAATTAAATTAGAGGACCTTCTTTTTTTTTTATTCCACATGTTTTTATTTTAAAATAAAGGACAAAAAATACATCATATTGTTTTACAGATATTTTTCTGCAGATACTATTGCTTTTATTGTTTGATTGAATGTGATTCATTTTTAAAAGTTCTCACATTTCTGCCCAAGGCAGTGTTTGGCTCACAGCAGTCACTCTTTCTATATATTTGAGATATTTTATGGGAATTAAAAACTTAAGAATTTATGTCATTTGAGTTCTCTTTCTCATGAATATTTTAATGATCTGATTTAGTAACCCCTTGACACTAAGATCACTCATTTTTTTAAAAAGCTATATATCAGATTTTTCTAGTGTATAATATAAAATAATTTAGATTAGAATGTGTAAATCATTGTGTAATTTCAATATTTCCAACTATAGATTTACTATGGAAATAGCAGTCATAGTCAGCTTTCTGGTTTTGTTTTTCTTTGTTTTGTTTACCATTTAAACTTTTTATCTTATATTGGAGTGTAGCCTATTAACAATGTTGTGATAGTTTCAGGTGCACAGCAAAGCAACTCAGCCATTCATAAACATGTATCCATTCTCCCCCAAACTCTCCTAGCTTATAATATAAATTCAACTAAAATATCATTAAAACAAACAGAAGCCATAATTTGGTGGCTCAGAAAAAAATAATTTTGAAGTTGAAGTTAATAAATGCCAAACATAAACTTTTCCCTGCTAAAAATAACACTAGAGACAGTACAAAGAATATTATAGGATGATGGCTGAATGACTTTTAAGCTTTTAAAAGAGTCTCAGTGATACAATTTTAATTATATTGGAAAGTTTTTTTGTTGTTGTTTTTGTTTTTGTTTTTTTGCGGTATGCGGGCCTCTCACTGTTGTGGCCCCTCCCCTTGTGGAGCACAGGCTCTGGACTCGCAGGCCCAGTGGCCATGGCTCATGGACTTAGCTGTTCCACGGCATGTGGGATCTTCCCGAACCAGTGCACGAACCCGTGTCCCCTGCATCGGCAGGCGGACTCTCAACCACTGTGCCACCAGGGAAGCCTGGAAAGTATTTTTATTCTTTATAAACCAGCTATTATTCCTTATGTCTAAATTCTTGGTTGAGAGAAGAAAACATTTGTATATGTCTCTAAACTGGGTCATTTCTATATTTTGCAATTCTCTGTTTTTAAAAATTGCAATTATAAGGAAAAGTCAGAAATATAACCTGAAGAGCAGGAAAGATGAAATATTTAATGCTGTTCCCTAGAGTTTGTCTTCCCAAATTGTCCCTCCAGTTCATAATTATTTCATAAGGATTTTGAATGTTCATATGTTTATTATTAAACATTAGTTCAGGGGACAGTAATTTAATTACTTTCATGAGTATAATTTTTCAATATACTATTTTTTATTCCAGAATATTTTGCAAAGCATTGTTTAAAATGGTGCATGCCAACGAAGTTTCCTAACTCCTTAGCAACTACATGCTCTCAAAATTACTTCCAAAAACCAAAATCTGCCAGTAGATATTTGCTAAAGATTAATTTTTCTAGTATTCACCTTCTAAAGTCGTTAGAAAGCTGAAGTATGTTTATGTACCTAAAATGTTTAGAACAATGCCTGGCATATGGTAAGAGCTCAATTCCTCTTGGATATTGTGGAGGCTGCCCTTAGAACTTTGCCCAATTTCCCCCACCCAGGAAATCCTCTCCCCAAGACATGAGTCTTTCTCTTCAAGAGAAATTTCACTGGTGTGTTCATAGGCAGGATGGAGGGGTGTTTTCATCACAGGGTATGCCGCATTTTAATCCAAAAATTCCCATCTCCTCCAAGTCTTGCTTCACAGGCACCAGCCACCACATCTTCTGAACCTCCCCAAGGAAGCCAAGACATCCCCCCCACCCACTTCACCAGACTCTCAGCCTCGAGCCCTCAATCCCAGTCCTTTACCGACAGGAATCAAAGTTTACCAGCTCCACCAAACTAGTCCACCCTCACCCAACCTGTCATCCAACTTGGTAAACAGACACCTTCCATGACCAGGACCCACTTTCTTTTTTTATTTTGGCTTTATTGAGGTGTAATTGATATACAAAAAAATTGCACACATTTAATGCATACATCTTGATGAGTTTGGACATAAGCATACACCATACACCCATGATATCATCCCCACAATCAAGATATTAAGCATATCTATCACTTCCCAAATGTTCATTATTTGTGGAAATGTTTTTCTTTTTCTTCTTTCTTTTTTGTAAAATGATTAACATGAGATCTATCCTTTTAACATATTTTGAAGTATACAATACCAAGTTGTTAAACGTATTTGCTATGTTTTACAGCAGATCTCTAGAACGTATTCATCTTATATAGCAAAAACTGTATACCCATTGAAAAAGAATGCCCTGGTAACCACCATTCTATTCTCTTCTTCTGTGAGTTTGACTACTTTTCATATAAGAGAAATCATACAGTATTTGTCCTTCTGTGTCTGGTTTAATTTCACTTAGCATAATGTCCTCTAGATTCATCTATGTTGCTGTAAATGGCAAGACTGCCTTATTTTTTAAGGTTGAATAACATTCCATTGTGTATATATATATATATACCACATTTTTTATCCATTCATCTGCAGGACCCACTTTCTTAGGAGGTAACCAATGTTGCAAATAAGGTTACTAGTCATTGGACCTGTGCACACTAGAAGAGCCACATTGGTTGTTCATATTGAAATGTTTCCACACCATGTGTAAATAATTGTTTCCCAGAATCAGCTCCCAGGACACTCCTGCCAGGCCAGACCCTTCCCTGGGACCCCATCGACTGCCTCACAATTCAGCGGCTGAAAGATTAACACCTGCTGCCTCAGAGAGGGTCTCCAATATCCATTCTGATTGGCTCATTCCTGAAACATACCAGTTGTTAAATATTTTGTATATTGTACTTGCAAGTGGCAAATTATTCTAGACATTAGTATGTTAGAATGAAAAGAAGGTAAGGAGAGAACTAAGAATCAGAGTGGTGTAAGATTTATTAAGAAAGGAAGAGAAAAGCCACCCATCTATCCAGCACCTTCGGGTCTTTGCAGAAGCAGGAACATGGCTGATGATACCACCAGATATTGGGAAGGTTTGTGGAAGAAAAAAATAGCACTTTAGCAGCCACAGTAGAAGTATCCTTCACATAGAGGCAGCCTTCATTTTTCAAAAAGGCAGAAACAATACTTCCCTTCCAAGACATGTTTCTGGAATTTTGCCTGGTTCTGGTCCACTTGAATCTGGGTGGACATGTGACTTGCTTGTAACCAAGAGAATATGGTGGAATGGAGCTGCATGACTTCCTGGACTGGATCTTGAGAGGAGACGTAGCCTGGTTGGCCAGAACACTCATGCTTAGAGCTCTGAAGTGCCATGGAAGCTGCCTGACCAAGGCTGACATGATGGGAGGAAGCCCAAACTACCCTAGGTCCTAAGACTACATGAAGCCATGTCCAGCCAGTTCCCAGATGCTCCAACCCCATCACTGTCTAACAGCAACTGTATAAGAAGCTCCAAGCCAGAACTATTCAGCTGAGCCTTTCCCAGATTCCCAAATCATAGAAACCACGAGATAATAAAATGAATGTCTGCATTTTGTGATAATTGTTATTCAGCAATAGATAACTGATACCCAGCCCTTGGAGAATGTCCTAGAATCTTTCCTCAATCATTTCATGTCTCCCTTCTGCTTCCCTCTTCCAGGACTCTGCTTTCTGCTAAGCTTGTCAGGAGTCGTGGCTCACAAAACCAAAGGTAAGTGCTTACAGCCTGACTTTTCCATAGCCAGAGATCAGAGAGGGTGTAAACCAATAATGCACCTGGGACCACTCACATCCTCCAACAATACAGAGGAAGGGGGCTACTTCTGGGAACATAAATGGGGCAGGTTTACTCCCGTAATTCTTTTTAAGTCATCATTTCATCAAATTTGGGTATATTTTATGTTATCTTTTTTTTTATTTTACTGTTATTTGTCTATTTATTTGTTTTTAGTAACCACAGCATGACAGAGGTAGAGGTAGAACAGTGAATAAATCACACCAAGTCTCATGAAGTAAACATTCTGGTGAGGAGAGACAGCATGATGAAAATCATTTCATTCCAGTCACAAGCAAGTCAACAGAAAATGATCAAGTTCATTCCAGGTTAACTTTAATCCCTTGACGATCTCATTAGATTCTGAATCAGCAAGCCTAGGGTGGAGCCTGAGATTCTACATTTCTAGCTAAAAGTTAGGGATGCATTCTGAGTTGCCAGGCTCTGCACATTTTCCCCCCATCATGTTCCCTGCCTCCACTCTGTGTGAACCCTGGACAGCTCCCAGATTTCTCCACTAGACTTAAGCTTGAGATATTTCCTCAGCCCCCGTTATTTCCATTAATTTTCAAGGGACCTCAAATTAAGATCCTTAGTGATCTCCATCTAAATGAAGTTATACATAGTGTTACAAAGATAACATTTACCCTTATCACCATATACCTTCTGTGGTACTCTACAAATTCAAATTTTTGGAATCATAGCTGACATTTAATATGTTCCAGGCACTGCCTGAAGAACTTTATATGTATTAATTCACTTACTCCTCACATTAACCCATTTTACAGATGAGGAAGTTGAGGCACAGAGAGGTTAGGACACTTGTGCAAAGTCACACGGGTAGTAAGTGGTGGAGCCAGAATCAAACGCAGTGTCCCAGGTCTTAACCAAGTCATTCCCCTTTTATATATTCTGCAATGATCTTGAGAATAGCACAGTTATATTGCATTGAAATATTTGTGTTAAAATTAACTTGTTTAATACCAACCTCAGTCCTTTATCATGCATAAGAATCACACTTTTTTCTGTAGCTTGGGTTTGGTATGTTTAACTTTTTAATGTACTGACGTCTCACAAAAGGAAAAAGGTGCAGCTTCTTCAGCCTTGAGAGGCCTTTGCTCAGAGGCAAAACCAAATGATAACAGGAGAGATTTTGACTCTGGTGACATCTGACCTGCCTCTCTTCTCCTTGCAGGGGCCTGTCATAAGTGCCCCCAAGATGCTTCCTGTGTCAATGCCACTCACTGTACCTGCAACCATGGATACGTTTCTGAATCCAGGATGATATACTTCACATACCCCTTGGAGATATGTGAAGGTAAAGGGGTAATTTTCAAATCACCTAGAGGTAGATGTGGAAAGAAGGCAGGATAAGGGCTTTGAAGAGGTAACAATAATATGCAATACTGAAACCTCTGCCAACTCAACCTTCACCAAGAAAGAAATTCTTCCATGAAGTCAGAAAAGTGGGCTCTTCCAGAACCTAGTTAGGTCTCAATTTTCTCCTCCATAATGTAGGGATAATAATGCTGACCTCGTGATAGCAGTAAGGGGTTTGAATAAGATAATAATAAATGTAACCATACTTCATGAATCATAAAGCATTGTGCAATTTTTTGTACAATTTTTTTAAGGAGAGAGATTATGTACTGAAGTCATGGCAAAGAAAGAATAAAAGCTTGGGCAGAAACTTTTTTTAGTATAAAGTCCGTGGTCACAAAAGATGCAAGATGCTGCCTCAATGCAATAATTTAAATGTCCAATCCTATGGAAGAATGAACACTCTAGAGTTGAGTAAATATTAGGTTTTTCCCCTTTCCTACTTTTCAACATCCCTCCTGGTTGGAAGCCTACAGTTGGCAATAAGGTGTATAATTGGCTTCTCTCCTCTTTCCCCACCCAACATTCTACTTTCCTTCACCCAATCTTGCAAAAGTTGTAACCTGGCAGGGAGATGAGGAAAGGGGAGCAGGGAAGTTTTTCCTTGACAATACTATTGTTGCTATTTAGTCTCTATTTTCCTGAGATATAGCACTTTCTATCGTGACAGATTTTGTGGGTTATTTGAGGACAATTCCCCAATCACTCCCCTGAAATTCCCCTGATAACAGCAAATTCCTCCCTACACCTTACTCATCCTGGAGGAATCCTGTGTCTTCTTCAGCTTCTCCCTGATAAAGTCCATTTGCCACTCCATGTGGCCCTCTCTGAAATAAACTAAGCAACCCCACACCCAAAACATCTCACACATGACCCACATCTAGGTCTTGGGAGATATTCACTCACCCTTTGCCCAAGAAACTTGAGATGAGCAGGTGCAGCAGATCTCTCTTTTCTGCCCAAGTGGCTCACTATTTAGATTTTTCAGGAGGAAACAGGCACCAATCAACTGGGTCCCCATAAAATGCAAAGACAGTGTAATTAGCTGAATGAATTCCTTAAAATCCCTCTCTTGGATTAAGATGAAGAGAAAAGCATCCACACACACTTCTCCTCTTGGGTGGAAGTAGAGGGGCTCACAGGACAGCATCAGCTCTCTCCAAATAAATCCTTCCTCTCTTACTTACCAACTCTTTTTAAACCCTCATATGAATGAAGGCTATAAAAATCATATGACCAGATCCCAGACATCTCCTTCTTTGCAAATATTGCATCATGGCTTGTTCCTCACTTGAAATGCTCCCCTTGTGCTTTTTCTAATGGTAGATCATGAATCATCTTTCCAGTTCCTACTGATTCAATGGGCTTATTCTAATTTTCTATTTCTTCTTGGAATAATTTTTATTATTTATAAGAAATCACTTATTTTCCCTAATTTTTAAATTTGTGACCATAAAGTTGCATATAGCATTCTCTTATGGTTATTTTAATCACCTCCTTGAGACTGTGGTATGTTCCCCATCTTGCTATTTTCCGTCAGGTTTTTTTTCATCAAACTTGTGTGGGTTTATCTGTCTTAATGGTCTTTTGAATTTTTTATCCTTTCTACTATGTTTTTTTGTTTTCTATTTTATTGATTTCAGCTTTAATCTCTTCTTAATTTCTTTTTTCTGGGTTCTTAAAATGAATACTTAGATGGTTTATTTTTTCATCTTTCTTTCTTAAAAATAAAGACATATAAGGTAATAAATCTTCCTCTGAGTATAGATTTAGATATATTCTACAGGATGAAGTATTCTTCTTATTGACCTGTGGATGGTTTGTAATTTCCTTTTGATGTTTTTCTACTCCAAGAATTATGAGGGAGGGTGCTTCCTCATTTCCAAAAGTTAAGATTTTTTGTACATTTTTGCATTATATATTCCTAATTTTATTAGATAATTAAAGAATCATTTCTACTTTTAAATTTTTATTAGGATTTTTAAACTAATGGCTGAAAATCTCTACTTCCTAAGTTTTTATTAGAGATATCTTTGTGGAAGCATATGAATGATTTTATGAAAAAAAAGTATATATTTTATTTTCAAGGAATATAAAATTATTTCTCTCTACATAGGCTTCTATCTCTTTCAGTCTCTATTTCTGTGTGTGTGTGTGTGTGTGTGTGTGTGTGCACACACGTGAGTGCCTTTGTCTCTCTTTCTGTATATGTGTACTTATTGATTTTATTTACTCATTAATTTCCCCATATCTTTACTTTTTATCCACTAGGTCTTTCCTCTGTTTGTATGTGCTTATTGATTGTGATATCTAGTTCTTCTCTACTCTTATTTATTTTTTATCTACTAGTTCCGAGAGAAGTGAATTGACTATCCCAGTATAATTGTATTTTGATTTGTTCTTGCTTCTTACATTTCTACTTGTTTGTGCTTTCTGTATTTATCTATGTTGTTTGGTGCATACATATTTGTGAATGGAATATAATTTTCTTCATAAAATATGTTAAGTATCGATACATAGTTTCCCTCTTTACCTTGTTTAGAACTTTGAACCTTAAATTCCACTGAGTCTGATATTAATATTATACATTGTTTTATTTCTATTTGAATTCTGCTAGTATCTCTTTGTGCACCTCTTTATTTCCAATATTATCAATCTCCCGAAAACAGTATATAGTTGGGTGTCATTTTTTAACCCATTGTTCCACTTACCTACTGCTGCATAATATAATCCAAACTTATTGGCATAAAACAACTGTTTTATTATGCTCATATGGGTCAGGAATTCAGACAAGCAAAACAGTGATGGCTCTTCTCTGCCCCATGATATCTTAGGCCTCAGATTAAAGTCTCAAATGGCTGGTGGTGACTTGGTGCTCAAACAGTTGAGGGTTAGAATTATCTGAAAGCACCTCTCCTCACATGTCTGTGCCTGGGATGGGATAACTCAAAGACTGGAATCATCTAGGACTCTCAACTAGAGCCCCTATGCTAGATCCCTCCATGTAGCTTCAGCTTCTCACAGTTAATGGTTGAACTCTGAGACGTAATGTCTCAGCATGGAGTTTCCAGAGAGTGCGGCTTCAAAGAGACTCACGCAGAATTGCACGTTTTTTATGACTTTGTCTCAAAGTCCCATTGTAACACTTCTGCAATAGTCTGTTGACTAAAGCAGTCCTGAGCACACTTGGACACAAAGGGATAAGACAATGTGCCCACATCTCAATGGAAAGCGTGTCAAATAATTTGGAAGCCACGTTTTGAAACTGCCACACTCAATATTCTAGACTCTATTTTTTTCTCTTTTTTTCCTAGTCTCTATTTTAATAGAAGATTTCCATTTATATTTAGTGTATATTAGTCCATTTATATTTAGTGTAATGATTGACACAGTTACTCCCATGGTCTTACTTTACATTTATTATTAATTTTATATTATTATGATTTCCTCATTTGCCTTTTTCTCTTTTTTTGCATAAGATTTTTTTTAACATCTTTATTGGAGTATAATTGCTTTACAATGCTGTGTTAGTTTCTGCTTTATAACAAAGTGAATCAGCTACACATACACATACATCCCCATATCTCTTCCCTCTTGCATCTCCCTCCCTCCCACCCTCCCTGTCCCACCCCTCTAGGTGGTCACAAAGCACTGAGCTGATCCCCCTGTGCAGCTGCTTCCCACTAGCCTTTTTCTTATTTGTGTTTGTTTTATCAAGTTGCTACTAGTTCCATTTTTCCCTTTATTTATTTAGAATTTCTACTATACTTTTTCATCCTATTAATGGTTACTTTCTCTCTTCTTAATTTCATAATCAAACACATATTTCTCTCCTAATATTTGAAACGCTCATCAATTATTTTTCCCACCAGGTTGCACTGTTTTCCCTACCAAGATGCTTAATTTTACCCTTACTTCCCCTCCCCCATTAAAGAGACGACATCCTTAAAATACTCTTATTTTACTCCTCTCCTTTCCTCCTCTTCCCTCTAATCCCCCCCACCATGAATTTTCACTTTATTTCAACGTTCATTGCAAAACCCTGCTTCCTCTTCCCTTCATCTTCCTCCAAGTTGAGGTTTCTGTACTTGCTAATTTAATACTTGTTAACTTGTTGTTTGCTTGGAGCATTTCTTCGCATGTTTTCTTCAAATTGGGTACATGGGTAATATCTCTCTAAATTATTGTATAACCTCACCTTTCTTTTACTCTAACAAGTAGATTCTATCTTGCCTGTGTAGAGAATTTTTTAACTCCATCTTCTTACCCCAGTAATCCATCGATACATATCCCAGTAATCACAGAAACTGTCTTCAAGTTTACAGGTTTGCAGTTGGGAATTCCAATACCAGATTGAGTCTCATTCTTTTGTAGTGAATTGTAACTACTTTCTATCTCACATTTTGTAAAGTTTTTCTCAGGAGACCATCCTTACTTTCATTGGCTAAGGGTATGTCACAGGACAACCCTATCTGAAAGGGAGGCTGAGAAAGAGAGCACCTGAGAAATGGGAACAAGATTGCCATGCTTGGCCTCCCAAACAAGGAATAACTATTGAGCAAGCAACAGCATCAGCTACACTATGTCACACTCTGAAAATCCAAAATTCCCTGTTTCCTGTAACAGACAGGGGATATCACACATTTTTACTTCCCACTTGACATCGTTGTAACGGGGCTACAGTGACACTGAGGACTGGAGACATAATGATTTAACAAAAACATTCTAACTCAATTAGTTAGGTTAGCAGATGTATTCATCTGCTCAGGTTTCTATAACAAAATACCACAGGCTGGTGGCTTAAACCACAGAAATTTACTTTATAACAGTTTTGGAGGCTGGAAGAAGTCCAGGATCAAAGTTCTGGCAGATTCTATTTCTAGTGAGACCTGCCTTCTCACTATATCTTCACATGGTCTTTCCTCACTGGGCATAATGGCAGAAGCAATGGTTTGGAGTAGCACTCCTGTGTCTCTTCTTATAAGGATGCTAATACTATCAGGTCAGGGCCCCATTCTTATGATCTCATTTAACATCAGTTACCTCCTAAGAGGCCCCATCTCCAAAAACAGCCACACTAGGAGTTAGGGCTTCAACATATGAACTGGGGGTAGGGGAGAGATACAAACATGGTCAGTATCCCATCTATATGCCCTTGGCATTTTTCATTCCTTCATACACCAAGTCTGAGGCTTTCTCTCGCTACTGAAGACCACTCAGTCCACGCTCAGGACAAATGGAAGTACTGGAGAGTTTACATTCCCTGGCAACATTCCTTCACCAATAAATGATAAGATTTTGTGGATAAATACCCCAGCTCCCTCACTCCTTAGGTAAGCTTACATGAAGTGCGTGCTCTACACTGCCTCTCAGAGGTTCGCAGAGGAATTGAGCCTCAGTCGCCCACAGTAGAAATTTCCTGGATAATACCCCCTTTATTTTCTGCCTTCCCTTCCCTGTTTCATTTCATCATTTCCATTCCAGTGTTTTCTGGGACCATCTCCCAAATAAAGTACTTGAACTTGAATCCTTGTCTCAATGTCTGCTTCTTGGAGAACCCAACCAAAATCAATGAAGAAAGGAAAGAACAAAGACAACCATTAGTTTAACTGAGTTGTTTTGGAAAGCCAGGATAGACCCTGCTGGAAACGATACAGCTTCTGGCACATATTTAGATGTTCAATAAATCTTTGTCAAATGAATGACCAAATTTCTCCTTTGTGTTCCAGATATTAATGAATGTAAACCACCCATTAGTGTATATTGTGGTGTGAATGCTGAATGTCAGAATATCAAAGGAAGTTTCTACTGTCGCTGTAACGCTGGATATAAACTCCTCTCTGGGAAAGCACAATTCAATAATTCCAATGAGAACACTTGTCAGAGTAAGAAAATTCTTGTCTTCTTGTCTCCTTTTCTAATTTTTAATTGAGTCTAACACCAGAAAATGTATACTTGTGGTGGGGCCAGGCCATGTCTATTTTCTGGAGGGAAACGGGTGATGGAAAGAGGAGGGGAAAAGGAAAGAAGGAAGTTTATAGAAATAATGGGGTTAAGAAGCCAAGTGAGAGAGTTCCCTGGCGGTCCACTGGTTAGGACTGGGTCCTTTCACTGCCATGTCCCTGGGTTCAATCCCTGGTGGGGAACTAAATCTCACAAGCAGTGCTGTGTGGCAAAAACAAAAAAAGAAGAAGAAGGCAAGTTGGAGATGGAGGTGACAGGGTTGTGGCTGAGAAAAGATTCTTTGAATTGCAAAGTAAAGAAACCCACTCAGGCTAACTTCCGCAGAAAAGATGAGTTTATGATAAAGATGCGTGGAAATGTCTTGGAACTCAAGGGCAATAATGCAGCTGGGATTCTGGAATGAACTGAAGCTGGGGACCAAACACTGTCAGAGCACCCCCAGTCTCTCATACTCTGGGTCTGCTCCTTTCTTCTCTTTCATTGCAAACTGCCTTTTCTGACTCCTTGTCCACAGGACAGGAAATATGGCCACCAACAGCTCCAAATCTTACCATTTTTATTGATCCAACCACCCAAAGAAGGATCAATTGATTCTCTCTTGGACATAATTACATATTACTTGGAAATGTACAAATTGGCCCAATTTGAGTCATATGCCCACCCTCAGATCTGTGACCTTGGATAAGCATGATCACTGTCATAGAAATCATATAGATGGAGAAGATCTATACATAAGAAACATGGGACTTGGCAGACTATCCATGAGGTATTGACTACAGTTGGAATCATAAGAGAGAGGGTCTTTAAAGCTAAATTCTAGGAAACTGATTTGTGGAGAAACAATAATACTGGTAGATAATATTTATTTCATTTGTACTATGTGCCAGGTACAACACTAAGTGCTTTACATTCATTATTTCATTTATTACATGAGGTAAGCACTGTTATTACAGATAAAGAAACTGAAGCACCCAAAAGTTAAGTAACTTGTTCAAGGTCTGCCAACTAATAAGATGATTTTTAACTTACATCAGCCTATATTGAGAGTCCACACTCAGCCACTTGCTACACTGCAACATGGGTCTCAGGGAAGCCATAAAAGGGACAAAGCATGATTTTTTGTTGCAATAATAATAATAATAGTAATAATCAGTTATTCCTCTTTATCAGTCAAGATCAAACCTGGAAAACAGAAACACACTAGGTCTTTTAAACATAAGTAATTTTATATAGAGAATTGGTGCTGGTGAAGAAAGAGCTGAGAAGTCAAAAGGACAGTGAAGCAACCCAGGGATTAGCAATAGCAGAAATCTGTAGCCATCCTATACCTAGGGGGACAGAAGAGGAAGTGGTATTACCAGGTCCCAAAAGCTGGGTCCATCTGATGAGAGTTGGAAATTTGGAAGATAGACAGCCCTCAGATGGCTATTGCAAGGATTAATGAGATAGTACCATTTAAAGCATTTAGTGCAGTACCTATAAGTATTTGCTAATATTGCTAGATTTTCATCTGATTCTCAGGAAAACCAAACTACATTAACAACCCTGCTCCAGATAGAAAGGTCTGGAAAAGTTCAGGTTGCTCTTTAATATCAAGAGTATGTTGTCCACCAATGGGAGGTGCTCCTGCAAGATTCAGGCCCAGGTTACCCTATTTCCCCAAGTCTCAAGCTGGAGCCCACACCAGGGTCTTGGAGCTGCATGTGCTCCAAATGAGGTCCAGGTGGGGAAGGTGACAGAAATGAGTACGGGGTGTGTAGGAAGGGGTTGCTGTGCCATAAGTCCACCACTAACTCAGACAATCAATAAATGAATTAATGAATTAAATAATGAATAAATGAATTAAAAATTAATAAAAATAAAAATTAAATATTAAAAATAAAAATTAATTAAAAATTTAAAATGAATTAATGAGTAAATGAATGAAAGAATATGATTGAACCCAAAGTGAATTAGTGTTTTACTAGGCAGCAGGCACCTCTGTTGACAACGTATAAACAGGCTGAGATTTTGCCTGGGTTATGATGTTAATCTGTTAAACTCACCTTATCTTACAAGAAAGAGAAATGTCTTAGCTATTTTCCTAATTTTAAGACATTTTCTAATTTTAAGAGCTCTTTTATATGGATTGAGTCCATCCAGGGTTAGTTACCACCAAGGTTGGTACGTCCAAGAAAGCCCTCACAAAAAAAGTATAGAGCTTTCAACCAAAAGCATGTTTTTCTACAATGAATGTGGTTTCCAATAACAAACATTTTCAGACTCAGGCTGTAAGTAAAAGTTCTTGAACTCTTAAGACAAAACCTTCAATGTACAGGAAAACTCTTTGCTCTTTTTAGCAAATAGACTCAGCTGAAAACCAAGACACAGAATAAGTATAGATTTAACCTCAGTATGATGGTAACAGATATGTAAACATTTGCTAGACTTTTCTCGTCTTTCTAAAATAGAGATGATTATCCTCACCACGTACAATACAAGAAGCAATATACAAAGGTCCCATTAACAGCTGACATTCTAGTCTCAGTTATAATTCCCAGCCAGGCTGAATTTTAAAACCTGAAGCACCGAATTTTCTGTTTCCTCAGCAATTTCAGTTATAATGTTCAGCCAGTTCTGAATGAAAGAATTTGAAGCTTACAATTTTCCACTTCCTCTATGCCAAGGTATCTCTACCACAGCAGTATTGACTTTTGGGGTCCCATAATTCTTTGTGGTCAGAAGCCGTTCTGTGCATTGTAGGGTGTTAAGCAGCATCCCAAGCCTCCACGCACTAGATACCTGTAACATCCCCCACCCCAAGTCATGAGTGACCACCAAAAATATCTCCAGCCATTGCCAGTGTCCCCTGGAGGCAAAATCACTCTAAGTTGAAAAACACTGCTCTATACCACGACAGGGAATTTGGACTCTGATCCCCCAAAAGAGCAAATGACCTTGTCAGGAAACATAAAGTGTATGAGTTCAGACCTTCTAGATGCAAAGTTACCCACCTTACCTGCCAACCTCTCCACACTTTTACTTTCAATTCCGACAGTAATATCCTTTGTTGTCTTTTTCAGAAACCACCCCCTCAGAGACAACCAGTAGCATGAAAAAGGTGAGTGGAAGCTGAATCCTGGAACCTAGCCAGGTAACAAATATTTACAAATCTCAAAGCTAGCAAATGGAGGTGAATACTATATATTATATGTGTTGTATATGTCATATACCATATATATGATAATATAAAATATATAATATATATTATGACAACATATTTGATATATATTAATTATAATATGTGTTAATTATATTATTATAATGTTATCTAATATGTATTATATATAATTATGATATATACATGTATATATCATATGTATGTATGTTTATTGCTACATATCTCACTATAGAGATATATAGATACAGTGTGTATGTAAATAAGGGCGTATGTGTATGTGTATATAGGTATGTGTGTGTCTGCCCCCTAAAGAGACGATCTATCCCAAACCAAGAAAGACAGACTAAGCAAGACTGTATTAGAATATGCTGAGCTGTTTTAACAAAGAGGCCCAAATATCCAATGGCTTTAAAAAGATGGATCTTTATTATTTTCTGACTTATCAGTCCAGAGGCAAGGAATCTAGGCTGGTGAAGGGATTCTGCTCCATGAGTCCATTAAGTGTACCCATGGTCTTTCCATACTGTTGCTCCATCATCCCCTGGCATCTTGTCCTCAACTGCATAGCCAAAGCTGGGTTGCTGCAATGCTGCATTCGTACTGGTGGATAGAGGGAAGAGGGTGCCAAGGGCAAGTTCTCTGGAGTACAAGGTGAAGAGAGGAGAGTAGAGAGAGGGCCTCTCTCCTCATCTACTCACTATTTGATATGCTAATAATGTCAGGATAACTTCCTTGGAGACATGTCTTTTTTTTTCTTTCTTTCTTTTTTTTGGATGTGTTGGGTCTTCATTGCTGCACGCAGGCTTTCTCTAGTTGTAGCGAGAAGGGGTTGCTCTTGGTTGCGGTGCACAGCCTTCTTATTACAGTGGCTTCTCTTGTTGCAGAGCATGGGCTCTAGGCACACGGGCTCAGTAGTTGTGGCTCATAGGCTCTAGAGTGTAGGCTCAGTAGTTGTGGTGCATGGGCTTAGTTGCTCTGCAGAATGTGGGATCTTCCCGGACCAGGGCTCGGACCAATGTCCCCTGCATTGGCAGGCGGAGTCTTAATGACTGAGCCACAAGGGAAGTCCCTAGAGACATGTCTTAAGGTGACAACCCAGAAGTCGCATATATCAGAGCCAAACCTAGCTGCAAGGGAGGCTGGGACAATATGGTCTGTGGTTGGGTAGCATGGCCCAGATAAAATATGAGGAATTCATTCAATTATTAAAAGTAAGAGGGGGAAATGGATATTGTAGGACAATTAAGAGAGAGAAACCAAAAAAATGCCTGATAGGTAGTAATCATTTAGTGTCTGTAAACTGACTCTGAATTTTAACAAAAAGAATGATGCGTGTCTCTGAGAATCTATAGTCTAGCAGAATGGACTTGTCCCTTATTTGCCCAACTCCCCACCCTCACCCTGCTCTACTCCAGAGACACTGTTCATGCCTTGCCCTCCCAAGCTCCAGGCCTCCAAGTACATGCTGTTCTCTCAACCTGAAACTCCTTTTTCCAGTTCCTCACCTGGCTGGTTCCTCCCATTCTTCCTTAGTCAAGACTCAATTCAGGGGACTTCCCTGGTAGTGCAGTGGTTAAGAATCCACCTGCCAATGCAGGGGACATGGGTTCGAGCCCTGGTCTGGGAAGATCCCACATGCTGCAGAGCAACTAAGCCCATGCACCACAACTACTGAGCCTGCACTCTAGAGCCTATGAGCCTGTGAGCTTAGTTCCCTGGTCTGGGAACTAAGATCCCACACGCCTCGAGGCAACTAAGCCCATGCACCACATCTCCTGAGCCTGTGCTCTAGAGCCTGCACGCCACAACTACTGAAGCCCGCACACCTAGAGCCCGTGCTCTGCAACAAGAGAAGCCACCACAATGAGAAGCACGCGCACTGCAACAAAGAGTAGCCCCCGCTCGCCACAACTAGGGAAAGCCCACGCGCAGCAATGAAGACCCAACACAGCCAAAAATTAATTAATTAATTAATTTTAAAAAGACTCAATTCAGGTGTCGTGTCCTCCTGGATGGCCTCCCTAAACTCCTCCATCTTAGTTAATATCCCCCCACTATGTTCTCACAGTAGGGGATGTGGGGTTTAGAAGTGTAGAAAGAGGTTTGAATCCCAGCACCACAATGGCAAGTGACATGGGCAAAATGATGAGCTCTCTGTGTTAGGGTTCTCCAGAGAAACAGAACCAATAGGAGAAAAGATATAAAGAGATTTGTTATAAGGAATTGGCTGACAGGCCCCGAAATCTGTAGTTGACAAGCTGAAGACCAAGAAGAGTTGATTGTGTAGTTCCAGTTTGAATCCAGAGGTCTGAGACCCAGGAAGAGCCGATGTTTCCGTTCGAGTTTGAAGGAAGAAAACAATGTCCCAGCTCAAGGCTGGAACTGTCAGTCAGGCAGGAGGAAAATCCCTTCCTCAGAGTTCTTGTTCTAGTCAGGCCTCCAACTGCCTGGATGATCCCCAGCCACATCAGGAAGGACAATCTGCTTTATTTCATCTATCCATTCAGATGTTAATTTCATCCAGAAACACCCTCACAGACACACCCAGAATGATTCTTGACCAATATCTGTGTAACTCATTACCCAGTTAAGTTGAAACATAAAATTAACCTTCACGCTCTTCAAGATCAATTTACTCATCTGTAAGACGGGGGTGGTAATGGCACCCTTGGATAGATGAGCAGGTTAGATGAGGTAATATATGTGTAGTATTTAGCACAGTGCCTGACCCAGAATACATGTTCCATCTATGTTATCCATCATTATCTCCATCAGATAATAGTTACATGGTGTGCTGTCACCCTCTAGACAGTGAGCTTCTTGAGGGCAGGAATCAGACCAAGTCCACATTGGGAGCTCAGCAACTGTCCATTGAAGTAATGAACAAATAATCATGTTATCAACAGGAGCATTTCATTATAAAGTGTCATTTCCATGTTCCTCAAAAAATTAAACATAGAATTACCAGGTGACACGGCAATTCCACTCCTAGGAATATACCCAAGAGAACTGAAAGCAGGGACCCAAACATATACCCAGACAAAAGTATACTTCAAAAAGATACATATACCCTTATTTCATAGCAGCACTATCCACAATAGCCAAGACATGGAAACAACCTAAATGTCCATTGACAGATGAATGGATAAAGAAGATGTGGTATATATATACAATGGAATACTACTCAGTCATAAAAAGAATGAAATAATGCCATTTGCAGCAACATGCATGGACCTAGAGATTATCATACTAAGTGAAGTCAGTCAGAAAGAGAAAGACAAATACCATATGATATCACTTGCATGTAGAATCTAAAGTATGACACAAATGAACTTATTTACAAAACAGAAACAGACTCATAGACATAGAGAACAGACTTTTGATTGCCAAGGAGGGGGGAGGGCAGTAAGAGAGGTGTGGAAGGAGAGTTTGGGGTTAGCAGATGCAGACTATTATATATATTGTAAAATGGATAAACAACAAGGTCCTACTTTATAGCACACGGAACTATATTCAGTATCCTGTGATAAACCATAATGGAAAAGAATATGAAAAAGAATGTATATAAAACTAAATCATTTTGCTGTACAGCAGAAATTAACACATTGTAAATCAACTATACTTCAATAAAATAAACTTTTAAAAGAAGAAAGCAGGGACCCAAATAGATACTTGTACACCTATGTTCTTAGCAGCACTATTCACAATAGCCAAAAGGCAGAAATGACCCAAATGTCCACCAACAGATGAATGGATGAATAAAATGTGGTATATCCATACAGTGGAATATTATTCAGCCATAAAAAATGAAGTTCTGATTCCCACTACGACATGGATGACCTTAAAAACATTATGTTTAGTGACAGAAGTCAGACACAAAAGATCACATAGTGTATGATTCCATTCATATGAAATGTCCAGAATAGGCAAATCCATGGAAACAGAAGGCAGATTTGTGCTTTCCAGAGGCTCGGGAAAGGGAGAATGGGGAGTAACTCTTTAATGGGTTTTATCTGGGGATGATGGAAATATTTTAGAACTACATGGAGGTGATGATTCCACAACATCATGAATGTACTCAATTGTCACTAACTTGATCCCCTGGGGATCAAAATCGCCTCCAGTTAGGAACCACTGGTCTATTTCTAGAAACCTTACCACTTCCTTGTTGGTAAAAGATGTTCATAATAACTAACACTTATATGGTGTTTACCAGGCACAGACACTGTTCTAAAAATGTAGCATCTCTTCACTTATTTAATCTTCCCCAAAACTCTATGGGGTCTTAGTTCTGTCCTCATTCTAAACAGGGTACCTGAGGCACAGAGCGACTGAGTGACTTTCCCAAGGTTGCTCAGCAGGTGAATTGTGGGGTCAGGATTTAAACTAGTTGTCTGGCTCCAGCACCTGCTTTCTTGTGTTTTCTTCTGACCCTCTGGATGTGGGACCTATCAGATTGGATTTTTTTTTAATTCTTTATCTCTTCAAAGATGCAACAGGTTGTTGAGGATATCGAGTCACTTCTCACCAATAAGACTGTATGGGGAATGGAAGAGAGGAGAAACATCACAGCCACGTTCACATATATTCTCCAGAAAGTGGAATCACTTGTTCTAGAAACTGCCTTGAAAACCCCAGACCAAGAACTCCAGAAAGTCCAAAACCATACTGTGGGTAAGAAGACAATAAGGCATGATACACACAGGGTTTGGTTACTAACTGGGGTCTGGATTGAGCAATTAGAAAAGTAAATAAGTACTGCATGAGTCCATTAATATAAAATTCTAGAAAATGCAAACTAATCTATAATGACAGGGAGGAGAGGGCAGGTGAAGGGATGAAAAAAGGGCATGAGAAAAATTTGGAGAAATTGTTGGGGGTGATAGAAATGCTCTCTACCTTGATTGTGGTGGTGGTTTTACAGATGTATACACTCAATGAAACTCCTCCAGTTGTACACTTTAATACATGTGGGGTTTTTTTTTCGGTACGCGGGCCTCTCATTGTTGTGGCCTCCCCCGTTGCAGAGCACAGGCTCCGGACGCGCAGGATCAGCGGCCATGGTTCACGGGCCCAGCCGCTCCACGGCATGTGGGATCCTCCCGGACCGGGGCACGAACCCGCGTCCCCTGCATCGGTAGGCCGACTCCCAACCACTGCGCCACCAGGGAATCCCAATACATGCAATGTTTTGTACGTCAATTACACCTCCATAGAGCTGTTTTTTAAAATTGCCAGTGGGGGAATTCCCTGGTGGTCCAGTGGTTAGTACTTGGTGCTTTCACTGCCAGGACCTGAGTGGAGCTGGGAACTAATATCCCACAAGCCGCCTGACATGGCCAAAAATTTTTTTTTTTTTTTTTTTTTTTTTTTTTTTTTTTTTTTTTGCGGTATGCGGGCCTCTCACTGTTGTGGCCTCTCCCGTTGCGGAGCACAGGCTCCGGACGCGCAGGCCCAGCGGCCATGGCTCACGGGCCCAGCCGCTCCGCGGCATATGGGATCCTCCCAGACCGGGGCACGAACCCGTATCCCCTGCATCGGCAGGCGGACTCTCAACCACTGCGCCACCAGGGAGGCCCCAAAAATTTTTTTAATAAAAATAATTTTTTAAAATTAAAAAAATTTTTTTAAATAAATAAAAATT
The DNA here is from genome assembly GCF_964341445.2 of Mesoplodon mirus. NCBI lineage: Eukaryota > Metazoa > Chordata > Mammalia > Artiodactyla > Ziphiidae > Mesoplodon > Mesoplodon mirus. The sequence goes on from NC_138980.1 coordinate 40,872,606, forward strand.
GTCAGTGGTTTCTAATCCTGAGTCTGGGATTCTGGCTTGAAGTTAGGTTTTTGGTTTTTTTTCAACCAGTGCTTACATAACTTAACAACACACGTCACAGTGATGCTACTTAAACCATCCCAGAAGGAACATCTTACTATATATTTTTAAAATAAAAATACTTTTATTAAGGAATTCCCTGGTGTTCCAGTGGTTAGGACTCGGCACTTTCACTGCCGGGACCCGAGTTTGGGGAACTAAGATCCTGCAAGCCATGCGGTGCAGCCAAAAAAAAAAAAACTTTTATTATACTAGTCACACATATTCATTATATATCTATGTGATGAGATGATATGTCAATTAGCTTGACCTTGGTAATTGTTTCACTATGTATATGTGTGTGTGTCAAGTCTTCATACTGTACACCATAAATATATACAATTTTTGTTTTTGAAAATAAAAATAAATAAAATACCATAGAAAAGCCAAGTATTAAATTTTTCAAAAATTAGGAAAAAACATGTACACAAAACTAAATTGAGACCACCCAAATCTGCCCACAACCCAATCCTCCAATCTGATACCCAGGTAGGCACATGTCTGATGAAGAGACACATGTTTGTTGTGTATGTTACAATTTACATATGGTTGCACAACCTGCTTTCTCACTCACTACATTACTAACATCTTTCCATGTAAATCATATACATCATCATTACCTATGTTACTGTCTTCAATGGCTTATAGAGTTACATTGTATGTATAATTTATTTATACTATATATTTATTTATACTATAATTTATTTATTTCCCTATTCTGGTAAATGCAGGTTGTTACCAAACAACCCCGTGACAAAGACCATTGAAAATTTATCTGTGTGTTTGTTTGATGTTTTCTTAGGATAAATTTATAGAAGAGGAATTGTTAGGTCAAAGGGAAAAAAACATTTTATAGACTTTTGATACATGTCACTCTATTGGCCTCCAGAAATGCTGTTTGCTGTGCTTTTTATTCAGCTCAGAGATGTCAGTGTATTTGTGTATGCCTAACTAACCATTTTGTTTTACCAACTTGCATGATAAAGTACTTTATAGTCTATAAACATAATAATTTTTAAAATTGTTTTAATAAAATAAAATTCAGTGTCTAACCTTCCTGGGAAACCAGAATCTGCACAATTTCATTCAAAATTAAACCAGATTACAAGTAACTCTCATCTTTCCTGATTTGGCCAGTTCCTAACTGTTTAATCGATGACCAGTACCCTTACCTCAGGGTCTTTAGTCTCCTCATCTATAAAATGAGATAATAATGCTGCATATAATACACTTACAACTAGGGCTGGTAATTGCTATAATTTTGATTATTCTACTTTCCACTCTTTAGTATTATAAAGTTTTATTTAAATAGTATCATTTTTTATATTCCTATCTACTTTATAATAGTATCACTCTTTAAGTGCTATTTTGTTACTTGCTTCTTTTTAACTTTTTTAAACATATACAAAAGGAGACATAATAAGCCTACTGCGCTCATCATCCAGATTGAATAATTTCCAACTCATGACCAGTCTCAGACTGTCTGATTTTTAAGATAAATATTTTCATGAGCTTATTTCCTGCTCTTTTTTTTTTTTCTTTTGGCCATGCCATGTGACTTGCGGGATCTTAGTTCCCCCGACCAGGGATCAAACCCGTGCCCCCTGCAGTGGAAGCATGCAGTCCTAAGCACTGGACCGCCAGGAAATTCCCTTATTTCCTGCTTTTCTGCGACTTCATTTTTATTGGAAGCATCGTTCCCCATTAAAGAGATAAGCCATAAATTATTTAATCAGTTCCTTCTTAAACATTTAGGTCACTTCCCATTTTTCACCATTATCATCTTTGCTGCTGTGAAATTAGCTACATCTTTCTTGTAGCTAATTCTGCCCTCTTATCCATGATTGTTTTCCTAGAATAAATTCCTAGAAACAGAATTGTTGCTTCAAAGACAATATGCTAGGGAATATTATTTAAGAACTTGGTTTCAGGAGTTAGAGTCGTACTTAAATTCTGAACTTCAGTTTCCTCATCTGAACAATGGTTCCTCATGGCGTTATATGATGCTGTTATAAGATGATGATGTATAAGGATCTTAGTCCAGTGCCTGGCACATCCTAGACATTCAGTAGATTTGAGCTTTTTGTGTAGCTATGCACATTTTTAAAACTTATAATAATGGTAAGCTTGCCCGTTGGTTTTCTTACCAGCTGTTGAAACTCGAGTTGTTACAGACAATTGCTCCAAGGGAGTCACCTTCAAGTTGAACGCCCAAATGAACTCCATGGATATAAATTGCAGTGACATCATCCAGGGAAACACACAAGGTACATGTGGTGGCTGCATGCAGAATCCCTAAGACACGCAGAGCAATATCACTGTGTGAGTAGTAAGGAAAGGTCCACAATAGGCTCCTCCCTAATGGGTCTGTTACCCTAAAACTGTGTCATTTGAGTCTTTTCCTTAAAAAAAAATATTTTTAAGGTAGAGGCTTTCTATTCTTCAGCATGAAAGAGACTTCTTTGCAGTTGAGGGGTTGTTCTACCTGGGTCTCAGTTTAGGTTCGCTCAGAAGCAGTCCATGGACAAGTATAAGGAGTTCAATTGTAATGATTTTATTTGGGAGATGATCCCAGGAAGCATCAGTAGGTGTATCAGCCAGGGTTCTCCAGAGAAACAGAACCAGTGGTGTGTGTGTGTGTGTGTGTGTGTGTGTGTGTGTGGAGAGAGAGACAGGGACAAAGACAGAGATTTTAAGGAATTAGCTCCTGTGATTGTGGAGGGTAGCAAGTCTAAAATCTAGCCAGCAGGCTGAAGACCCAGGGAAGAGTTGTTGCAGCTTGAGTTGCTCCGCAACAAGAGAAGCCACCGCAATGAGAAGCCCGCGCACCACAACGAAGAGTAGCCCCCGCTCACCAAAACTAGAGAAAGCCCGCGCGCAGCAATGAAGACCCAGTGCAGCCAAAAATAAAATAAAATAAATAATCTTTTTAAGTAAAAAAAAAAAAAAAAAGAATACCCAATGTAGGATACCATTTATGTGAATTTTTAAACACAGAAAACAATACTGTATATTATAATGGAAACATGCTTATGTAGTAAAATTACAAATGTATTCATGGAAAGGCCACACTTCCACTTCAAGTCCGTGGTTATTTCTCGAGAAGGAAGAAAGAGAATTAAATAATAGTGGGATCTTTAGCCATATCTAAAACATTTTATTTCTTAAAAAATACCTAATTCTGAAGCCAATACGACAAAACTATAATATATTTTAAATCTGAGTGTAAATGTCTGTTATGTCTTTTTTATAGTTTTCTAAGTGTTTGAAATATAAGCTAAACTTTTTTAGAAAATAAAGATGTTTTAAAATAACTCATCATTTACCACATGCTTGGCACTGTGCTAGGAGCCCTGTGGTTTCCAAATGAAGTATCCGGTATTAGTTACCCAGTAAGTTTAGTGCCTGTTGGAAAAATAGGATTAATCCACAGGAAATAATTAATGGACAGTTGTTTTCTCTTTGGCACGGCAGGGACTGCACTTGAAATACGAATTTGGAGAAAGACACATCAAGCTGCCTGAGGATCTAGGGAAGACTTCCCGAGCCAAAGGCTGGGTTGGAGCTGGGTCTTTGAGTAGGAGTTGTGAATATTTGGGTAGGAAGAGCAGGAGAGGAAAAGTAAACTTCCTAGGCACAACTGAGCCCAGGTGTGGCGATCATGGGAGTCTGGCAGGTATGGAGTGGGAAAGGGCAACAGAAGGAAGGTGGCACTTTTTAAGACTCCATTATTCTGTTTCCTCAGGTCCCAGTGCAGCTGCCTTTGTTTCATACTCTTCTCTTGGAAACATCATAAATGCAACTTTTTTTGAAGAGGTGAATGAGAAAGATCAAGTTTACCTGAGCTCCCAGATAGTGAGTGCTGCTATTGGACCCAAAAGGAACACATCTCTCTCCCAGCCTGTGAGTCTAAGTTTCCAGCACGTGAAGGTGGGTGAAAGCTGCAATTTGTACTTCCTTAGGTTTCATGGATGTTAGACCAAACAATTTTTAAATACTCCCAAGTCAATGATTCTGGACCTGCACTGTGCAATATCGTAGCCAGGAGCCAACTACAGTTATTGAGCATTTGAAATAGGGTGAGTCTGAACTGAGATTTTGAAGACTTAGTATTTCCAGGTTTAGATTCAGTATTTCCAGACTTTGAAGACTTAGTAAGAAAAACAATGTGTTAAGCATCTCAATAATTTTATACTGATTACATGTATTGATTTATATTGACATATTAAAAGATATTATTTTGAATATAGTGCTTTAAATAAAATATTTTATTAAAATTAATTTGACCTGTTTCTTTTCCTTTTTTAGTGTGGTAGTAGAAATTTTCAAATTACATAAGTGACTCATATGATATTTCTCTTGGGCAGCATGATTCTAGTTCGTGGAATTTTTTTAATTGCAGGTATCTCCTACATCTGTGAAATTTAAATGGAGAAATAGTGTTTATTATTGCACAAAAGCCTGGAATTAATTATTAAGACTACATAATTCAATCAGAAGAAAAACTTTTATATAATTCATTGCCTTTTCCCATTCTCTGCCCAAACTCTTAAAGGCAGGAGGGTTAATAGCCACACATAGTCAACTGTTTAGAAAGTAAGAGTTGAAAGAAATCTTGCCGTTTTTTTGACAACATGGATGAACCTTGAAGACATTATGGCCAAGTGAAGTAAGTCAGACAGAGAAAGACAAATACTGACTGATCTCATATATATGTGGAATATGAAAAAACAAACTCATAGAAACAAAGGACAGATTGGTGGTTGCCAGCGACAGAAGGTGGGGGAAAGAGGTAATCGTGATCAAATGTTACAAACTGCCAGTTACAAGATGAATAAGTTCTGGGGATGTAATGGAGAGAATAGTGACTCTAGTTAACTCTAGTTAACTCTAGTTAACAATACTGTATGGTATATTTGAAAGTTGCTAAGAGAGTAGCTTTTAAAAGTTTTCACCACAAAATAAAAACTGTAAATATGTGAAGTGATGGATGTTAACTAACCCTGTTGTAATAATCATTTTGCAATGTATACATATATCAAATCATTACATCATACACCTTAAACTTACACAATGTTATATGTCAATTAAATCTCAATAAGGCTGGAAAAAATAAATAAAATTTTTTTTAATTTTTAAGAAAATAAGAATTAAGTGGGGGAAGGTGAGGAAAGGTAGGTTTTCTCCATCTGATGCATAAAATCTAGGAATGGAATTTTTGATGTATGGCATGGAGCAACGGAAGTGGAGCAAGGTATCGGGGGATGGTCCAGCAGATTATCAAAGGAGATACAGCCCCCAAATAGGAGAGCATCCAACTCACTTCCTTGGCCCAATCAAGTGATGCTATGGACATCCTTGGGACAAAAAAAAAAAAAAAGAGATTGAAAACTAACTTTATTCTCTCCTGGTGATGTTTCTTCCCTACACTACCCCTGTCATTGTATGAGCAATTATTGTGTTGTAAGCGGTCAGGGCAGAATTGATGTGAAGAGATCAGGGAAATTTGGCTTAGAGAGTATTTGGGAGAAAATTTTAAGTGAGCCTTATACTCTATTTTTATTTGACTCCCATGTTGGAAGATAAAGTCCTGAAATGAATGACATCTTGTAAAATTCTGGCTCCCAGAGAGACGTGAGCTCATTTTCTGTCATGTGGAATCCCAATAGAGTTGGGACTACGTGGACAGGTTCCTGGTGGTCATCCTCTTCACTTAAAATAGAAATCACCTGATCTCTCCTAACCCATGGTGTCACTTCTTTGCACCCCACCAGCATAGACTGACACTCTGAGAGCAGTCCCTCCCAAGGAAGGACATGATGAGCCTGTTCTCTTTTCAGATAAAGCCCAGTATCAAAAAGGTCTTCTGCGTCTACTGGAAAGGTACAAAGGAGGGTGGCCACTGGTCCACGGAGGGCTGTTTCCTGAAACAAGCAAACAAGACTCACACTATATGCAGTTCCACTCACCTGTCCAGTTTCGCTGTCCTCGTGGCCTTCCACAGACAGGTATGATGTAAACATTGAATTCCTCAAGCTAATCCTTTTTGAGGCCCTGCTTAGGTGGCCATAAATGCTATAAGGAAAATTTTTAAAGAGGGCGTGTCTGGAGTGATTGCAGAAGTGTGCTACATTAGATAACATGATTAGAGGAGAATTAACTATTCAAGCTGAAATCTGAATTTTAAGTCAGTGGGGTTACAATGTGGATGAATCTCAAAAAATCATGCTGTGTGAAAGAGGTTTGACACAAAGGACCACATATTGTAGGATTCCAGTTATATGAAATGTCTAGAATAGGCAAATCCATAGAGACAGAACAAATTGGTGGTTTCTAGGGGCTGGGAGAAGGGGAGAGTAGGGGGTAACTTCTTAATGGGCATGAGGTTTTATTTTGGGGTGATTAAAATGTTTTGGATCTAGAGAGAGGTGGTGGTTGCACAACACTGTGAATGTACTAAAAGTCACTAAACTGTACAGTGTAAAATGGTTAGTTTTATATTATTTGGATTTTACCTCAATGAAAAAGGTTTCAGGGAAGAGCATCCCAAAAAGAGATACATGTATGTGTAAAGGTCCTGAGAGAGAACAAACTTGGTGTGTTCCAGAAATAAATGTGGTTGGAGCAGAGTGAAGGAGAGGGAAGTGGAAAAGTTCAGGTTGGAGAAAAGGGCACAGGGAAAATGCATCAGACTTCAAATGCTATGGTCAGGAGTTTAGATTTCATTCAAATTACAATGGAAAGGCAATAGAGAATTTGAATCAGGGATGCTGCCTACTTATGTTATTAGAAGAAATCTCTGGCTCCTGGGTCAAGAATGGATGATGGTGCAGCAGGAGTTGACTTGTAGAGAGACGATGTGGTCAGGATTTGGGTGGCAGCAGCAAAGGTGGTGGGAGAAGGTCAGACTGGACACATATCCTAGATGAGGGGTCAGAGTACTGATGACATAGTCTGGGTGACAGCACACAGGAAGTCCTGCATCCCTCCCCTCATTGCAGAGATGAAGGTGATCTGCCTATGTTGGGATGCCACATTCCAAGGGGTGGGGGAGTATAATCCCAGAACAGGAAAGCCTGACTGTGAGCTCCTCTCTGCTCGGTCCCAGGAGGAGGATCCCGCACTGACTGTGATCACCTACATGGGGCTGAGCATCTCTCTGCTGTGCCTCCTCCTGGCAGCCCTCACCTTCCTGCTGTGCAAAGCCATCCAGAACACCAGCAACTCGCTCCACCTGCAGCTCTCACTCTGCCTCTTCCTGGCCCACCTGCTCTTCCTAACAGCCATCAATAGAACTGAGATCAAGGTACTTATACTGCCCCAAAATACCCCTGCCCTGACTGCAGTGTATGCTGATGAGTTCATGGAGCCATGCTGCATTGGACACCTTAATAAAATAGCCTTGGGCCCCAGAGGGAGGTTGGGGGAGAGGTGCCAAGGTGAGTAGTGCTGCCGTTATCAACCAACTTTACCTTCAATGACCTTGGTCTAATACCAAGTGTTCTGAACTCAATGTCAGTATAAAAGAGAGGTTCTGGGGCCATGCTCCACCCTGACAATCCCTCCTGGTGACACCTTCCTCCTTCCCCAGGTGCTGTGTGCCATCATTGCAGGTGCCTTACACTATCTCTACCTGGCCTCCTTCCTCTGGATGCTGCTGGAGGGGCTGCACCTCTTCCTCACTGCACGCAACCTGACGGTGGTCAACCACTCCAGTGTCAACAGGTTCATGAAGAGGCTCATGTTCCCAGTGGGCTACGGAGTCCCGGCTGTGATTGTGGCCATTTCTGCAGCATCCAGGCCTCATCTTTATGGAACACCTGATCAGTGAGCTTTACTCTCACCCTGTGCCATGGACATATTTGAGGGCAGTGTTAATAGTGATGATTGGGATAATCACATCAAATACACTCTACTTTCCCCTTGAGTATAAGGGCTCTAATCTCTTTCCCAGTGAGGCAGGGGAAAATGATGTATAAGGCTCTGGAAGGGGAGAATTTTGCAGTTAGGTCCCAGCTTTATCTCTCCCATAATTTGTGACCTCAAGTCCTTAATTCTCAGTCCCCTCAGTAGTGAAATGGGGATAATGGTCACCTCCATGGTCCCACCTTCAGAATACTAGTGTGAAAATTCAACAGGACTGTGCCTGTAAAATGTTTAATGTAGCAGTAACACATGGGAGTGAACAATTAAAACCTTCATTGTCAGCTGACATTTTCAGGAGACACTGGAAAATTATCTGTTAGGAAAAGGTGTCATTTCATATCCATTTCATGTGCTTTCTCTGATCTCTCTTTGTGTCCCTTTTCCCATTTTTCCCAGCTGCTGGCTCCACCTGGACCAGAAATTCATCTGGGCTTTCCTCGGCCCCGTCTGTGCCATTATCTGTGTGAGTGAATATGTAGCTCTGATGTTCCTGACCTAAGAAGCACCAGACATGGGTGCAAGATAGCACAAGGGACATATATTTTCTCGGTTGTATGATTTGATTTTTCCACCTGTTATCAATTCAAACCCATGTGCAGGGAGGTAGGAGCTGTGTACAATTTACAGTGGACATAGTACATCTTAACTTGTATTCTACATGGTCTGTGTCATTCCTGCAGGTGAATTTTGTATTTTTTCTCTTGGTTCTTTGGATTTTGAAAAGAAAACTTTCCTCCCTCAACAGTGAAGTGTCAACCATCCAGAATATAAAGTAAGATGAAGCAAGTGGTATTTTCTAACCCCCTTTTCCTCTACTCACTTCCTACTGGTCCCTCCTACATATCGACACAGACGTACACCCCACAACCAGGCTCTAAGGACTAGCAAGACCACTACCATCTTCCACTATCACAATTAATGAGAAGCTGTATTCACTAGAGTACAGGCTAAATTTCTGTGACCCACAAAAGGGAGTGAAATAGAAGTTTATTTCATTCTCACACCACAGACCAGAGGTAAACAGTCCAGGGCTAATGGGAAGCTCTGCTCCACAGAGTGATCCAGGGACTCACGTTCTTTCTATTGTGTTGCCCCACCATCCCCTAGGATGTTGTCTTTCAGTATCCCATATGTAGGGAGGAGTTGACATGGAAGTTGCAAGTTCCACATTTTCTCATATCCCATTGGCTAGACCTTGGTCACATGGTGACACCTAGCTGCAAGGGAGGCTGGGAAATGTAGTCTCTAACAGGGTAGCCATGTGTCCTTGATAAATCTCAAAAAGCGAAGAGATCTAACACTAAACGGAAGAAGAGGAGAATGGAAGAATACAGCTTTGGCCACACAGCACAAGAGGCAATAGGTTCAGGGAGGATTTAGGTTAAAATATATTTTGTATAATACTATTTCAAAAAATTGGCTACTATGTGTATTTCTTTTATTTTTCAGCATCCATCTTAATTTGACATGTAATTTGTTGAGGTTTTCATTGTAATCACAACAATAACACATTTGTTATTTGTTTATTATTTGTCAGAAGTTTTCAAGATATATAAAGTTAAAAGTGAAAGTTGCTTACTCCCTCTTTTCCTGCTACTTTTACCTCCCAGGGAATCCAGGGGTAACAAACTGCATGATATGATATGTCTGATATTTCCCCAGGCCTTTTTCTGTGCATTTTCTGTAGAACAGACAGGCTCACATACAATAGTGTCGCTACACAAATTGTTCCTCAACTAGCTTTTCTCACTTAGATATATGATATTTTTAAATTAGGATATATAGATACAAAAGTAGGGTGACCTTACATCTCGGTTTGCCTGGGATGGTTCCAGTTTATGTTCGTTGATGCATTGTAATTATTAACAACACTGCTTTTTCATTGAAACATAGTTGATTTACAATGCTCTGTTAGTTTCAGGTGTACAAAAAAGTGATTCAGTTTCACACATATATATGTATATTCTTTTTCAGATTCTTTTCCATTATAGGTTATTACAAGATATTGAATATAGTTCCCCTGAATAGCCCCCATTTTGATCTCAAAAACCTGCCTGTTTGAATAACAAATTATATGACCCCTCCATCTATAAATGATATATATAGAGAGAGATAAAGAGCTTTATCTTTGTAGTTTTAGAATGCTTTATGTATGTATGGTACTAATTTTGCTCTATATACTGTCCTAAATACTTTACATATGTTAAGGTCTCGTTTAATCTTTGCAGCAACCCTATGAAATAGGACTATTACAAAGATTAGGGAACTGAGTTACAGAAAAGTAGGGATTCCCTGGTGATGCAGTGGTTAGGACTCAGCGCTTTCACTGCCATGGCCCAGGTTCGATCCCTAGTCAGGGAAATAAGATCTCCCAAGCCATGTGATCAAAAAAAAAAAAAGAAAAAAAACCATGCCAGACAGTAACTTGCCCAAGGTCACACAGTTAGTTAGTGCTACCTTGGATTTAAACCCAGGCATTCTAGCTCCAGAGTCTTCACCATTAACAACAATGTTGTAGGAGTATTCATGTCCATCATTAACTTTTTTACATTATTGATTACTACTCCCCTCAGGATGCTGACACTCAAAGCAACAGCTCAGGTCTTCATCCTGGGATGCACATGGTGTCTGGGCTTCTTGCAGATGGGCCCAGCTGCCCGTGTCATGGCCTACCTCTTCACCATCATGAACAGCCTTCAGGGTTTCTTCATTTTCTTGGTCTACTGCCTCCTCAGCCAGCAGGTAAACTGTGACGTCTTTCTTTATTGTTTTAAAGTTAAGAAAAATTTGGAGATACATAGTTTAATAAACATTCAAATCCACGTTCTCTAAATTTTCATAGGCACTTGTGAGTAGTGTGTAAACACTCCCTATATTTTCTCTACTGTGAGATGCAATTGATTGTAAGAAACATCAATTTATTAATGGCTTTCAGAAAGTAAATAATTGCTACATCAAGGAAATACCATGTTTTTCTTCAACTTTCCCATGTGTAATAGTCATCTATTGCCGTGTAACAAACAACCTCAAAAATCTCAGTGGCTTAAACACAAATATTTACTTTTCGTATTCTGGAGTCTGCAGGTTGACTGGGGTTCAGCTGATCTTGTCTGGGCTCAGCTTGACCTGGTTCCAGGATGAAGATCATGTTCAGGTCTGCTCTTTGTGACCCTGAGGCTTGGAAGAAAGGGGAGCATCTCCCTAACATAAGTTCTTCTTATAACAATGGCAAAATCACAAGAAGGCAAGCTCTACTGAGCAAGGCCATTTCAAGGTGCTTCTGTTTGCATCACCTCCACCAATATTTCATTGGCCAAATAAGATCCCATGTCCAAGCCCAAAGTCAATGGGAGAAAAACACTCCATTCACCACGAAGCTAAGACAGGGTGTAATACTAATACAGAGGAGTGAATAACTGAGATCAATAAAGCAATCTACCACACCCCTTAACACGAATTCTTAAACACATTTCCATGTGATGTATAGCCTCTCTACTAATGTTTTAGTAGTTCTATAATGAAATTACATAATAATATAGTTCTTCTAACATTTGATCATGAACATTTTCAAATATACGAAAAAGTTGAAAGAATTATGTAGTGAACATGCACATACCAATCATCTAGATTCTGTAAGTAATGTTGTGCTATGTTTGCTTAATCACATATCTGTCCATATACCTACCCTTCTATTCATCTACCCATCCATCTACATGTACAGCCAAAGAAAACTGTAAGCAACTCTTCTCAGTGGATGTATGCACTTGAGTGAGCACAATGCAAAAGATTTATTTGTACTCTTCCCCCAGTTCATCTCAGTGCTTGAGGCATCTCACAGTGTGAGCCTCCAGTTTTTCAAGATATATATTTTGTATTCAATATGGCTACTAAACACAAGCCAATTCATGTGTCTGCAGCTGAACAAAAGAAACAGTGTGCGGGGCTTCCCTGGTGGCGCAGTGGTTGAGAGTCTGCCTGCCAATGCAGGGAACACGGGTTTGTGCCCCGGTCCAGGAAGATCCCACATGCCGCGGAGCGGCTGGGCCCGTGAGCCATGGCCGCTGGGCCTGCGCGTCCAGAGCCTGTGCTCCGCAACGGGAGAGGCCACAACAGTGAGAGGCCCGCGTAACGCCAAAAAAAAAAAAAAAGAAACAGTGTGCATCTGACACTTGTGAAATACTGGCTGCTTTGGGCTTGTTGAGATAAATCTCTAAGATTGTTCCTTACTAAGGGGTGCTCAGGGGTAATATGAACTGCATGCTGGCTCTAGAATTGAACCCTAGGCAAGATGCTACTGTGCTGTATACTACTGAACCATGTTGACATACTTCTACTTAGATTTAGTTAAGTTATACTCATCTATAGAACAAGATACTATGCAACTATTAAATATAATGTAAAAGACTGAAACCCCAGTGAAACTTGGATCCACATGATCCAGGCCAGGAGGTGCAATGGCCAAATAAAGATATTCCAGCAGCCAGAAGAAATACAAAATCACTCAAGTTCTTTATTTGTACTTCTCAAATACCGTGAAGAAGACACATAGTCCAGCTGAGCTTTGTTGAGCTTGGCCACTAAGATTTTGGGGTCGTGTGTTACTGCAGCAAAACATGTCCTGACTGATACTCTTTCTTTCCTGATACTCTTCTTCCTCTTCCTCCTCTTCTTCCTCCTCCTCCCTCCTTCTCCTCCTCTTCCTCTTCTCTCTCTCTCGTGCGCTCCTTCCTCTCTCCCTCTTTTCCTCACTCTGCATCTACACGCCCAAAGAACGAAACTAGGAAAGGAAGAACAGCTCCTCTGAGGATAAGAGAGAGGAAGAAACTGAGCTGACAGAGCAAACACTCCCTAGAGAACAAAGGATGAGCATAGGCATAGACCATTCGAATGTTAATTTTTGTCTGGGCACAAGAATATTTTATGACTGGAAGGTTATTCAAAATATATTAGTGAATATATGTGGAATCTAAAATATGATACAAATGAACTTATTTACAAAACTGAAACAGACTCACAGACATAGAAAAAAAAAAACATTTTTACCAAAAGGGAAAGGAGGGGGAGGGAGCGATAAGTTAGGAGTTTGGGATCAGCAGACACAAACTATCATATATAAAATAGATAAACAATGAGGACCTACTGTATAGCACAGGGAACTATATTCAATATCTTGTAATAAACCATAATGGAAAAAATATGTAAAAGAATATATACATATGTATGTATAAATGAATCACTTTGCTATACACCAGAAACTAACACAACATTGTAAATCAAATATACATCAATAAAATAAATAATTTAAAAAAATTTTTTTATATATTAGTGAAAGAGTAAGTTTCAAAACATTGCTCCAGAAGGGTTCTATTTTGTTTATATAACATATATAAATATTCATTGCTTATGCTATGTTATATGTTTATTTACTTGTGGGTAATGGTGTATGTGGGAAAACACCACTTATTCTCAAGCAATTTTGTCACCCCCAGGGAAGACATTTATCAATGTCTGGGGACACTTTTGATTGTCACAACTAGGGGAAAGGGTACTACTGACAACTAGTTGGTAGAAGCCAGAGTTATTGCTAAACATCCTACGGTGCATAGGATAGTCCCCACTACAAAGGATGATCCAACTCAAAATGTCAGTAGTGCCAAAGTTGGAAACCTTGGTGTAGTAAATGTTGTTGATGGCTCTCTCATATCACTTTGGCATTATATTCTACATGCCCAGGGTTGCTTATTGTAAACACCTGTGACTCTGTGCCTGTGGGCTTCTTACTGCCCACAGGACATGCCTGCTTTACACACAGGGCATGCCTGCTTTACACACAGGGCAAGCTGGTGGTGCCAGAGAGTAATGGCCCTTGAGAGCAGCCATCAACCAATGACTGATGGGAGCTGGTAAATAGATACCCCAGCTCCCTTGTCCCTGAGGTGGGATGACTCTGAGGTGTGTCCTCTGTTGTTGTTGAGGTGTGAGCCCCCGAGTGACACGGAACCCCAGATGTCCACAGTGGAAAGGATTATGCATCCTTTACTAGCTGCCTTCCCTTCCCAATCTCACTTCCCCACTGATCTACTGGTGTTTCCTGGGATCACCCCTTAAATGAACTCTTTGCACTTGAACCCTTGTCTCAGGGTCTGCCTCTGGGGGACCCCAAACCAAGACACATGGAAGGATACCACCAAAACATGATCAGTGACTTTTCGCTAGATTGAGGAACTATGTGTGACTTCTATTTTCTTCCTTTGTGTATGCTTTTTTTTTTTTTTTTTGCGGTACGCGGGCCTCTCACTGTTGTGACCTCTCCCGTTGCGGAGCACAGGCTCCAGACGCGCAGGCTCAGCGGCCATGGCTCACGGGCCCAGCCGCTCCACGGCATGTGGGATCTTCCTGGACCGGGGCACAAACCCGTGTTCCCTGCATCGGCAGGTGGACTCTCAACCACTGCGCCACCAGGGAAGCCCTGTATATGCATATTTTGTTGAGTTTCTATAACAAATGAAAAAATTATTGTGATAAAGTATATATAACAAAATTTATCATTTTAACCATGCTTAAGTGTACAGATCAGTGGCATTAAATACATTCACATTGTCATGCAATGATCACCACCATCCATTCTAGAACATCTTGATCATCCCAAACTGTATCCCTTAAACAATAATGCCCCATTCTCCCCTGCCAAGCCCCTGGTAACCAGTATTCTACTTTGTCTCAATTAATTTGACTATTATAAGGATCTCATTCATGTGGAATCATACAATATATGTCCTTTTGTGTCTGGCTCATATATTTCACTCAGTGTAATGTCTTCAAGGTTCACCCATGTTATAGCATGTGTCAGAATTTTATTCCTTTTTAAGGAATAAATAACATTCCATTGTATGCATATACCACATTTTGTAGGAAAAGTTTTTCATAATGTCTCTATCGTCTTTCTAACTCACTGACTTTTCTCTTCTCCATTGTTAACAAAAACAATCCTAGCATTTCCTTTGATGTTCCAGGTCCGAAAGTGGTTTGGCGAGATCATCAAATCTAAATCTGAGCCTGAGACTCATACACTTTCCAGCAGGCTTCGTCCTGACTCAAAACCCAGTGAGGTAAGAAGACTTGTGACTTATTCTAATGTTTTACGCCTTGACACCCTGAACTTCCTCTCCATGTCTTAGTACAAACTCCCTTTCTTGCAGGGTATGGAGAAGAGTTCTTTTCCCGATGACTTGGTTTGCATTCCTCATTCCCATCGTATTGTTTCTCAGTGACTCTTCCTTGCCCACTAACAGGGCTTAGGCTGGCTGTTCTATATATTCCTGTCATTTAAAATATGGGTAAAACATCACCAGCACCACTACCATCTAATGTAGAATCCTTTAGCGGGAGACTTACAATCATAGACATAGCAGAGTGGTCATCATCTCCTGAAATCTCACTGTCTAAAGAGAGGTGGACTTGAGCCCCATGGAGTTAGTGGATACCACAGAAAGGATCCAGGAGAGGAACCCCACCCCAGATGCTCCACATACCTATAGAGGAGGAGTGCATGTGATAATGGGACCTTCCTGGGAGAGGAAATGGTCCTGCTAGAAAGTGAACCTCTCTGGAACTTGGTTGCTGGTTTTCGTCTGTTTTTCCATTGAGCTAACTCAGGACCAATGCACCAAGGAATAAGCTCCCAGTACTATCTGAGACTTCTCTCCACAGTTGTCCCCTAATTGCTCTTTTAGAAAAATGAGAGAATATACTTGTAAGAAACCATGTCACTAGATGAGCCAAATGGGCTCCAAAGCTCAAAATCCATAAAAATTCTCCCAATCTCATTTGGTTTTATGCCTTCCATGTACATGCCTACCACATCTGCTAGCCAAAGAGCCTTAGAATATGTTATTTTTAAGCTAAACAAAACTGAGAAATTTCTGATACATTGTCTTCTACATTTCTTGAGAAAATATGGGATTTTCTTCAGCCATGGAAATATTGAGGTCATTGAAGAAACATCTATTCCTTATTGGAGGGGTGGAAAGGGAATTCATTCTAAATCTTTCCAAAAGAACCAAGAGGGAATTGGAACCATTTTTAGGATAAAAGTTTTAGGACAGTCACGTCAGCTGATTGGAAAAATTTTTTTATATATATTAAGCTTAATCATTCTCAATAAGAGTAAAATTGTGGTAGGTGCTAACCATTGGTTGTGACCTTCGAAACGTTTCCCAGATAATCCAAAATAATAAAGCTGCCAGCACTCCAGCTACTGGTTTCCCACAATGAATAATAAAGCTTTATTATTATTTATTATTATTATTATTATTATTATTGCTTAACATTGTGGAAATTGAATGAGTATATCTTTTAAAAGGGAATTATATATCATATGTTTATATATGATATATTATATATTTATAATATATTTTATATGTAGCTGCATTTAAGAAATACATTTGTTTTAATTAAAAGAATTTCTGAAGCTTTTATTTTTTTATGCACAGAGTATGAGTAAAAAGCTAACAAAACACTCTGTCTTTTACAGACAAATTTGATCTTGGGTTAACTTTCTAGCTCTGTTCCCCAGACATTTGATAACATTGGAAGGTCAGCTGTATAACCAGGGAATACTGTTTATGGGAAAAGTCATATGCTTGACTGGGCGGAAAATTCTGTGAATGAACCATAAATACCAGGAAGGAAGGCATAGATTTGGACTTCCTGCATACAGTGACTCTTATAACTGAGTCAGGAATTCCTATCCTCATGGGCTGCTATACGAGATATTTGTTCCTCTGTGGGGCCTGAGGCATCTAAACCAAGCTGGAGCTTGTTGGGGGCAAAGAGAGTATTTGTTGAGTTCTACAATGTGTAAGACACTATGGTAGGCAGTGGACATACAAAAAACAATAAGACCAACACAGTACCTGCCTTCAAGGAGCTTAGAGTCTAGCCTTTCTTTATGGACAAAAGCCAACATCCAGGGGGCTGAAATTCTAGAGTAGGATACTATATCCAAACTTTTTTTCAAAAAAAGAATTCTTCAACCTGGATTTTTGAGAGGTCCTCCCACTGTAAGCTAAAGAATGCCACACCTTTCCTAGGATTCCAAAATGCTAGGATATCATGCCATCACTGCCTGCTGGATGAAGCTTTCTGGCTTTAACCCACTCCTGCTGTTTCTTTCTATTTTGTTGTCATTCATTTGTTTGTTTGTTTGTTTTATCCTTACATCTACCTTTAATCTAAACATTTTGCGGGGGGGGCATGTTTTCCAGGACAAGTGAAAATACTAAAACTAGAACATTCAGCTCCTCATGGAAAGTCATACATGTGGATCTGGTTGGCATCATAAAGAATGAAGGTGGGGACAAGGAGAATCATTATACATGTCATTCCTGGAGAGGAAGTGCTTAACCTTTACTTCCTGAAGTGTTTGTTCTGCATAATGGGCTCTCAATAAATGTGTATTCAATTGGATTTCTCTTCACTGATGTGTTCAATCAATGCTTGTTCCTGGATACACAAATCATGACCATTGTAAATATTCCCTGGACATTTTGTAAATGAAGAAGCCCTTTTCAAGGCCTTTTTTCAGGTTCTTACTCTCTCTCATCCTAAACTATGAGTTTAAACTAAATGAGTTTAAACTCATTTAGTCCCTCAAACCATCAGCTTCTTCCAAACCATCATCTTTACCTCCTCTCTTATCCAGGCTAAATCTCGTGATCAACCATGTCAAATGATTCTCTCCCATGCTTTCAACACCATTGCTTCCTCATTCTGATTCTATACTTAGCTGGGAAAACCCAAATCCAGGACTGATCCAATCATGGCAGGCACTGTGGATTGTCTACTTAGCAGCCATCACCACCATTACATGTTCCTTATTGACAGAACCTTGATTGTTTTCATATTTGGGACAGCACTGTACCTGGGTCCAGAGGTCAATTGAGATTGGTCTCAGCCCAGTGATTCTCAATTGGAGGTGATTTATCCCCACCATTAGGGACATTTGGCAATGTCTAGAGACATTTTTGGTTGTCATGACTGGGAGAAGGGGGAATGCTACTGACACCTAAGTGACAGATGCCAGGGATGCTGTTAAATATCCTACAATACACAAGACAGCCCCCACATATACAACAAAGAACTGTCCATCCCTAAATATCAGTAGTGCTGAGGTTGAGAAACCCTGGTATAAACTAACCATAGTGATCTTATTCTTATTTGCTAGCAAATGGTTTGGGATGGGCATTTGGATCAATTCTAGCCACTGAGATATAAGAACACCTACTGGAACATATATTCTCTCCTTGATAAAAACAAATACAAATTCAAGAAGAGCTTGCTGATTACTTCCTATTTTTAGCTGCTATCATATAATAATATGAGGCTTGGAGAGAAGATATCATGGAAATACTAAGGGTGGAAGAGTGAAAAGACAGAAATAATCTGGGCTTTTATGACACTGTTGTGTTGCCGAACCAACCCTTGAACTTTTTCATATGTAAGACAAATAAACTCCTTTTGTTAAGCCAGTTGGGTCAGGTTATCTGTTACTCGCAGTCCAAAGCATCCTTCCTTATGGACCAACGATGTCTCTTCTCTGCTCTCCATCAAGGCAGTGAGCTCTCAGAATCACTCAGCTAGGAGCCAAAACAAATGTGTGTTTTCTGGTCTAAACAAGACCTTCCAGGCTACCTGGAACTCACTCTTCCTATCCCTGATCAACTTCCCCACATGGGGAGTTCTAGTTTTTCAGTTCTTTCCTCAATCTGCATCCCCTTTCTCTATATAAGTTAGAAGACTTTGTCTCCTACTTCACAGAGAAAATAAACACCAGCTTATGAAAACTCCCTAAACTTTCTGACATCCCTTACAATTATACATACATCCACACTCATCCTTGATTCCTTCCCCCACTGATTCTCATCATCTCCTCCATTCTTCCACAATGGCAGAGAGGGTCCCTCTTCTTGTTTGAAACTAACCTCCACTGCTGTGCTTTGGATCTTGTCTCCTCCTGCCTCTTTGGGGACCTTTCTCCAGTGATTATCTCCTCTCTCTCCTGAGTCTTCCATCTCTCTCACATCCTCACATTCCTCAGTGCCATTTAAATATGCTAAAGATGGATAAGCGGGACTTCCCTGGTGGTCCAGTGATTAAGAATCCACCTTCCAATGCAGGGGACACAGGTTCGATCCCTGGTCGGGGAACTGAGATCCCACATGCCATGGGGCAACTAAGCCCACACGTGCAGCTACTGAGCCTGCGTACTCTGGAGCCCATGTACCACAACTAGAGAGCTTGCACGCTACAACTACTGAGACTGCACACTCTAGAGCCTGCACACCACAACTAGAGAGAAGAGCCTGTGCAGCAACAAAGAGCCCATGCACCACAATGAAAGATCCTGCATGCCACAACTAAGACCCAACACAGCCAAATAAATAAATAAATAGATAGATAGATAGATAGATAGATAAATAAACACCTTAAAAAATGGATGAGCAAACTTTTTCTGTAAAGGGCCAGATATCTTAGACTTTTCAGGCTAGATATAGTGATAGATAGATGATAGATAGATAGATAGATAGACAGGTGATAGATAGACAGAAATAAATACATTTGTGTGACATGTGTGTAAAGGGATATGTGTGTATATCACTTTAGAAATACAAAAACCTTCTCTAGCTCACTGGCCATACAAAAACAGGCTGCAGGAAGGATTTCAGACCCACACACATAACGCTATAGTTTGCTGGCCCCCATGATAAAGAAAGAGAGATGGCAGATTCTAGGGAAATGGCCATCTGCACACATCTCAGTTCCCCTCCACTCTCTACCTTAATATATCTGCCTCTTTGAACCAAAAGTCTGCTGGGACCCATGACAGCTGGGTGGGCATGAGAGTGATATCTCTGGGGGGAATCCCCAAAGGGAAATCTGGGGTTGAAATGTCTCCCCTATGCACCAGGTGGAAAGTTCCAAGGTAAGCTGAAGAATGCTCTGGGTGGAAATCAGGCACAGTTCATCCTATGAAGAGTCTGACCCACCAGGGTCCACAGACATCCTGGGATAAGGTCAGCATCACTCCTGTGTGTGTGTGTCTGATCCATCTGGCTCCCAAGGACTCCAAAAGGAGCTCTGCTCCTGAATCTAGGGGAAAGCAAGGAGATTGGGGAGCAAGGAGGCACCCCTGCACACCTGCCTAGTGCACACATAGACCCCCTGCAGTGAAGAATCCATCTCATTTAATCACTTAGGAAACTGTCACCACTTAGAGTTCTCAGCCCCCACATCTGAGCCCCAAAGAAAAATGACAGCCTGTGAGAGGCCCCCAACAGCCAAAAAGAGGATGGTCCAACATAATTGTCACCCAGGAAAATCGAGCTGCTGGAGTAGACAGACAACAACTTTAAACAAGAAGAATGCAAGGAGGTTCAAGTACAGCACCAAAACATTCTATGGAACTATGGAACCAAATAAAAAGGGAATAAATAAAAAGATGAATTTTACTGGATGAATTAAAGAAGAGGATGATCACTGTTAAGAGCCAAATTAGTGGGTTAGAAGACCATGTGGAAGAAATATCTCAAAAAAAAAAAAAAACAGAGCAAAAAAAAAGCCAAAAGATGAAAATCATGAAGGAAAACGATCAGTCTTGGAGACCCAGGAGATCTACTATGGGAATAATTGAGGGTAGAGGTTGGAAGAGTAGGGAGGAAGTATGTTCAGGTCTCTTCCACCCCAGAAGTTCCCCCTGCTACAATAAGCATTCTATCTACTTCTCTTCATAGCCAAAATTCTAGAAAAGTTGTTTACACCCTGCTGTCCCCACTTCCTCCCACCCTTCACTGCTCAGCCCACTGCAGTCTGATTTCTGCTTCCAACACACCCAAGAATGACTCAATGTCTCAAATGCTTCCTCAGTGCTAAGTTCACTGATGGCTTCTCAGTCTTTTCTAACTTGACCTTTGGGTCACATTTTGCTCTGTTGGTCCTCCTTTCTTCTCTTTTTTGACAATCAAGTATTTTTAGGTATTTTTTCCAGCTTTATTGAGATATAATTAACAAACAAAATTTGTATATATTTAAGGTGTACAACGTGATGATTTTATCTACGTATGCATTATCCCCTTTCCTTCTTGAAGCATTCTCTTCTCCTGGCTTCTCTAACACCACACTATCCTCCTATAAGTGTGGTCAACTCATCCCAGTTTGCCCTGGACCTTCCCAGATTTGACACTAAAAGTCCTGCATCCCAGAAACCCCTCCATCCCAGGAAAACCAGAATCACACTGCAATCTCATCTTCTCCTGTCCCATAGTGTCTTAGTTTGGGCTCCCCCAGGAGCAAATTCTGAAACAAGGATTCTAATGCAAGTAGTTTATTTTGGAGGTGATCCCGGTGAACAACAGCAGGGTTGCAAAGAAGTGAATCAGGGGAAGAAAGGAAGCCAATACAAGATGGGAGCTTAATCCCAGCAGGGACCTCTGGGCAATCACTTGGGACCTGCATCTCAGACTCATCTCACCTGAGGGAAGAGGGAGCTGGGGCATGTGTATACCAAGTTCAGGTTTTGGTTGAGGATTGTTCCAGGAAGCATTTTCCCCCTGATGCTTCTCACCTGCCATCTGCCAGATAAGGTGGTTTCCAGTGGCAGCTGCTGGCCAACAGAAGTCACTGAAAATGTGAGGACTAAGGATATAAGCAGGGCATGACCACATCTGCTACATACAAGATTCTATCCTTGACCCAAGAGAAGTTCTTAGAACTCGGCAGGAGTTCATGAACCACCTAAATTTAACTGTGTTGTTAGCATAAGTATTTTTTCTTCCCCATCTCTAGTAACGATAACTCCTTCTTTCCTACTACTTAAGCTGAAAACCTGGAGTCATTCTTTAGGCTTCTCTTTCTCTCACAGCCAACATCCAATTCATCAGCAAATCTCACTAGCTGTATCTTCAAAATAGATCTAGAATTCTTCCTGCCTTCAAGTTAGCTCCCTGGTCCCCATCATCCCTCACCTGCGTTATTGTAATAGCCCCAAGAGAGCCACAGAGATGATTATCAACAGACCCAGAACCCAACTCCTGCTCTCTTATCTCAGTCCAGGATGTCTGTTCTATCATATCATGTTGTTCCTTTCCTATAACTGTGGGCTAAGGCAAGAGCTACAAGGTTAGAGTTTTCAGGGATAATTCAGGTTTACAGACAGCCCCTTGAATGGCAGCGGGTGCTACAGAGAGACATCAACCACTGGAGGCACAGACTGAGTCCAAATACCAGCTCTGCCACTTATCCACTAAATGACAACGGACAAGCCATGAGACCCCTCTGGGCCTCAGTTTTCCCAGCTATAAAATGGGGTTGGTAATTATTCCAGCCTCACAAAATCATCGTGAAGATTAAATGAGAGGTACTCCATCTATCTAGTGCACAATATATGCTTGACTAATCATGGCTTTTTTTTTTTAACCACCAAGAATGCCCAACCTTTGGTCCCCTAGACCCAAAGAGGTAAAGAGAGATTTCCCTGGTGGCACAGTGGTTAAGAATCCACCTGCCAGGCTTCCCTGGTGGTGTAGTGGTTGGGAGTCCGCCTGCCAATGCAGGGGACACGGGTTTGTGCCCCGGTCCGGGAAAATCCCACATGCCACGGAGCGGCCGGGCCCGTGAGCCATGGCCGCTGAGCCTGCGCGTCCGGAGCCTATGCTCCGCAGCGGGAGAGGCCGCAACAGTGAGAGGCCCACGTACAGCAAAAAAAAAAAAAAAAAAAAAAAAATAGAATCCACCTGCCAATAGAGGGGACACAGGTTCAAACCCTGGTCTGGGAACATCCCACTTGCTGCTGAGCAGCTAAGCCTGTGCGCCACAACTACTGAAGCCCACGCGCCTAGAACCCATGATCCACAACAGAAGAAGACACCGCAATGAGAAGCCTCTGCACTGCAACAAAGAGTAGCCCCCACTCGCCACAATTAGAGAAAGCCCAATGGCAGCAACAAAGGCCCAACACAGCCAAAAATAAATAAATAAATTAATTAATTTTTTTAAAAAAAAAGAGGTAAAGAAGACCTCCTTCATGTTTTCCTCTCTACCTGAAATTAGACAATCATGAGAGATGCAGAAGGGAGATAGGTTTGGACCAGCTCCACTGTGGACCATTCCCCCACAGCGTGACTCAGAGGTGTGACCACAGCCCCCCTGCTTTCCCATTTCTCAACACACATATTCGGGGAAACTGAAGTTTCCTCTTCTGAGATGGGGAAACTTCCCCTTACCGCAGAAAAACAGTTGCTTGGGCCAAAGTTCCCCTGGGTAGAGGGCTTAGAACAGGATGCCCACCCACTCTGCAGTCTATGGGGCCATATGGAGGGTTAGTTTCGATACTGATGAGTTGGGGGGCAGGTGTGGAGGTGGGAGGAGACAAGTACAGAGGGAACAGGAAGTGAAGTGAATGCCAATCCCCTGCTCCCACTGCTTCCCCTGCTCAGAGCCTCCTTGCCTTAATCCCCTGCTCTCAGTCAAAACAGGAATTATTGTGCTATTAGTCAAGGGCACTTGTTGATCAGTAAATTGATTGGCTTGTACCCACCTCTGGACACAAATGCAGGGATTGTCTAAAGAGATTGATGTGTTGAGTTGTGCCCAGCTGGGGGTAGTACCAGCCCTCTAGGGAGTGTTTTTGATTAGCACAATGACTGGGAAGCACACCTCTGGTATTTAGTGGGTTGAATTGTGCCCCCCCCTCCCAAAATTCACATGTTAAAGTCTTAACCCCCAGCACCTCAGAATGTGAAGACTTTGGAGATAAAGTGTTCAAAGAGGTAATTAAATTAAATCAAGTCATCAGGGTAGGCTCTAATCCAATATGTCTGGTGTCCTTAAAAGAAGAAGACAATGGGAATTCCCTGGTGTTCCAGTGGTTAGGACTCTGCACTTTCACTGCAGGGGCCCAGGTTCAATCCCTGGTCGGGGAACTAAGATCCCTCAAGCCGTGCCGTGCGGCCAAAAATAAATAAATATTTTTTTTAAAAAAAGAAGATGAGATTATGACACAGACACTTACAAAGGGAAAACCATGTGAAGACACAGAGAGAAGACAGCCCATCTACAAGCCAAGGAGAGAGAGCTCACCAGAAACCAACCACACCAACACCTTGATCTCAGACTTCCATCTTCCAGAACTGTGAGACAATGCATTTCTGTTGTTTAAGCCAGTTTATGGCACTTTATTATAGCAGCCCCAGCAAACTGACACAGTGGGCAAGAACCACACAATGAACTGGCATTTTGAGAAGCTCTAACATTGCAAGAGCTAATAGCCCAAGAAGATCCACTCATAAGTAAAGTGAATTACTTCATCAAAGAGCTTTTCAGACCAACAAACAGCCTAAAGGCACATGTGGGTAGATATCTCCACTGTCCTGAGGATCTGACCAAGACGTGGCCTGCCACCCTGGATGATTCATCTGGTCTGTCTTTCTGGAAGTTCCATGTCTTGGCAGAGGTCTGATTCCACCACTTAGCTTGGGCAGACCTCACCCAGGACATCGAAAAAGCTTCATGTCAGGAATAATTTTGCCTCACTTGCTTCCCAGAAGCTGGTCCACATCAAGTAGGCAGTAAGGGATCCCAGTCCCAGCACATCATGGTCCAGAGGAGCCAGGGTATTTTCTCTTCCAGTTCAATCAGTGCCAGACCTGGAGCTCCCAGAATCAGTATCATTTCCTAAGAGCCAGGGACTTGGTGGCTTTCCTCCAGACCCCGGAACTGGGAGACCATTACCAAGACCTGGTGTCTCTCCAGCTCACCATCTGCTATGGACTGAGTTTTATGTCCCCCCCCCAAAAAAAACTCATATGTTAAATTCCAAACCCCAATGTGATGCTATTAGGAGGTAGGGACTTTGGGAGTGATTAGGTCATGGCGGTGGAGCCCTCATTAATGGGATTAGCGTCTTTATAAAAGGGACCCCAGAGAGCTCTCGCCCCTCCCAGGAAGTGAGGACACGGTGAGAAGACGGCATCTATGAACCAGGAAGCAGGTCGTCACTAAACACTGAATCTCCCTGAGCCTTGATCCTGGGCTTACCAGCTTCCAGAACTTTGAGAAATAAATGTCTGTTATTTATAAGCCATCCACTCTACAGTATTCTGTTACAGCAGGCTGAACAGACTAAAACACCATCCAATTGAACAAGCCCCCAAGTCCTCACCCTAGAAAAGATCTGACTTGCACCCCAGGGAACTCGCTACATCCAGGCTGCTGGTTCCATCTTTGGCACGTCCACATCAGTTCTCAGAGGGCAGGAGGTTCTCATATCCAAAAGCCAAGGGGTACCGGGTACGGACCCCCACCCAACCTCAGCTCTTGGGTTCAACAGGAACATTTCCGCTCACAAATCCAATATGTAGTTTTGTCGCAAGAGAGGTCATTCCAGGTGCCACCTTTGTTCATGCTGGCACAGTCCTCATCATGGAGGTTGTTGGGTTCCTGTGGGTCCCAAAAGCTGGATAAAGGAAAAAGTGCATATAGGGAGGGATGAATAGGCGGAGCACAGGGGATTTTTCAGGGCAGTGAAACTATTCTATATGATACTGTGATGGTAGATACATGACATCATGCATTTGTCAAAACCCATAGAATGTACAACACAAAGAGCAAACCCTAATGTAAACTATGGACTTTAGTCCATAATAATGTATCTATATTGGTTCATCAATTGTAACAAATGCACCACACTAATGCAAGGTGTTATAATAGAAAAAAAGTGTGAGGGAGAGAAGGAATATGGGAAATACTTCTCTGTACCATCTTCTCAATTTTTCTGTAAATCTAAAACTGCTCTAAAAAATAAAGTCCTACTCAGACATAAAAAAGAATGAAATTTTGCCATTTGCAACAACATGGATGGACTTGGAGGGTATTGTGCTGAGTGAATAAGTCAGACAGGAAAAGACAAATACTATATGATATCACTTATATGTGGAATCTAATAAATACAACTAACTAGTGAATACAACAACAGAGAAACAGACTCACAGATATAGAGAACGAGCTAGTGGTTACAAGTGAGGAGAGGAAAGTGGGGAGGGGCAATACAGGGGTAGGAGAGAAAGAGGTACAAGTTATTAGGTATAAATAAGCTACAAGGATATATTTTACAACACAGGGAATATAGCCAATATTTTACAATAACTATAAATGGAGTATAACCTTTAAAAATTGTGAATCACTATATTATACACCTGTGACTTATAAAATACTGTACATCAACTATACTTCAATTAAAAATAATAATAACAGAAAAAAGAATGAAGTTTATTAATTTTTTTTAAAAAGGCTATTGGAAAAAAAAGAAAAAGAAATGCCTTCGTGGTTCGGGGGTCTTTCTTCCATCCGAATCTTTTCTCAGCCTTTCAGAATTACCTAAAGATGCTGCATTATCCTCTTCACCCCAGCAGCTTGTCTGTTCTAACTCAGCCCCACTTCCTGTTCACCAGAAATTCTCCCAGCTCCTGAATCAGTTTCCTGCATCTGGTCAGTTTCTGCTTCCTCTTTCAAAGAACACTTCTGTTACACCACATTCCTCCCAACCTTCCAGGTATTGTAATGTCTTAGGTCATGTTCCCTTAAAGCAGAGCCATATTTGGCAATTCCGGTGCAGAGGATTTATTAAGGGCTGTTCTCAGGAGATAGGGAGTGAGAGAAACAGGATGGGGCAGGGGATAGAATTGAGCAAGGATGTGGGTTCAGCCTGATCTAGCCTCAACCTGATCCCACAGGAAACTCTGAAATTTGAATAGCACCACAGAGTTATTCCAACTTGAAACAAGGAGTCCAGGCTTCTCTCAACTGGTCACTGTCTGTGGCATGACCCCAATGGGAGTGGAGTAACCTCCTAGCTGAACAGGCTTCCATTCAGCTGAAGCCAACTCTGGAGAAAGCATAACTGTGAACCTTTAGCAGTCAGTGCCCCCTGCTGGGGGGAGCCGTCACCAGCCCCACGAAGGGATGTGAGCTGAGCACCTGCAGTGCCACACCAAGCCACGACATCTCAATTTGCAGAGCTCTGCCTCCCTCCAGGAATCTTTAATAAAAAATAAAATCCCCAGACAAAACACTAATATCTCTAATATAGAAAGAGCTCCTAGAAATCAGTAAGAAAAAGACCAAAACCGCAACATAAAAAATACACAAAAGATATGAATAGATAATTCATAGAAAAGTTAATACGTATGGCTATTAAACATATGAAAATACACCCAACCTCAGGGATAAGAGAAATGCAAATTAATACTACACTGGGATTCCATTTTTCACCTACATTTAAACCAACGAAATTCCAAAAGTTTGATGAATGTGTGGGCAAAAAAATTATAGTCAAGCTGGTGACAGAATAAATTGGTATAAACAGTATGGGGGACAATTTGTTAACATTTATTTAAAATACAAATACATACACTCCTTGAGAAAGTAAAGCATAATGGCTAAGAACATAGTTTTAAGCCAGGTTGGGTGGCACTGCCACCTGCTAGCTGTCTGACCTTGGGAAGGTTGCTTAACCTCTCTGTGCCTCATTTTCCATACCTTCAAAATGGAGATAATAATGGTACTCACCTTACAGAATTATTAAGAAGATTAAATAAATGAGTTAATATAAAGACTGCCCAAAAAATGAGATCCTGTTCATCCTTTTGGCAAATCAAAATCTTTCTCTTCCTCTTGCCCTATAACCATGCCTCCTTTTCCTTTTTCTCCCCCTCAATCATTGGTCTGGGGACTTGATATGTTTGAGCAGTTGTGCTAAAGGTTGAGATGTTTCAATGCAGGAAAAATTAAAGTACAGGCACCAGAAGCCCTATCAGAAAAAAAAGCACCCTTGTGCCTCCCAGTCCAGCTCAGCCTGGAATTCTAAAGAATCTGCTGGTTTGGACTTCACAAGGACTTACAAGGAAGAGAGATCCCAAGAGCCCTGGATACTTGCCTCAAAGTGATGGGTGACCCATCCAGCCACCTCCAGTCCCCTTCACGGTTTCTGTCATTCAGCCCCAACCAGTATACCCGAGGAGAGCCATGAGCCTTGGCCACAAAGTTCTGCAAGTACAAACTTCATTCAGCCACCAGTTCTTCTACACACCCTCTGCTCTGTCCCACACACATTTAGGGCTTGTGAGTGCCATCCCAATACCCTTCCCAGTCCCCATGGCATGCAGAACAAGATCAAGGCATTCTTCCCACTTGAGCATGTTCAGTGGTAATAGTCAGGCCACCTTCTTGCAAAACCTATGAACCACTCTGTGCCTCAGTTTCCACCTCTGTAAAATGGGATAATAGTAGCTAACTCCTCATAGAGTTATTGAGAGGATTGAATGAATTAGTATGCATAAAGAGCTTGAAACAGTGTCTGACATGCAGTAAGTACTATGACATCTTAACATTTAACATTATATAATTTAAGGAACATTTTAATAATAATAAGTGATATCTTGATTTCCCTGGTACTTTCACCCCACCCTGCAGTCCTCATCTGCATCCAGGCAGAAGAACTTGGGTGGCGGGGGAAGGAGAGGAATGGGGATTCCTGGCTTTTATGTTTCCAAAGCCCAGGCCTTTGGGAGAAACGAAAGGACTTGGGCAAAAGACAAAAGATTAGGAAGAAAATGAAAATATCATGATTTAAAGCAACTCCTCTCTAGGCAAACTGATCTATGGTAAGGGAAACCAGATAAGTAGTTCCCTAGGGTGGGGGTGGGGTGACTGGGAAAGGAGCATGAAAGACCTCCCTGGGTGGTAGAAACATTGTAAATCTTGACTGGGTTGACAGTTACACAGGTATATACATATGCCAAAACTCAGTGCATGTACACTTAAGATCTGTGCATTTTACTGTATGCAAATAATATCTCATTCACTCAACCTTATTCAAGACCAAGATTCCCTAAAAGGTAAAGAGGAAAGATTGCAATGTGAAGGAAATTATGGAGATGTAGACATGGTGGGTGCCAGAAAGAGGGCTCTGCATTTCATTCCCTGGTAGAGTCTGAGGTGATGGCCAAAACCATGCCCCAGATGGGTATGAAAACTCTAAAAAGTAGAGTGTACCTCGACCCTGTTTCCTGGGTAAAGCCCCAGAGAAGTATCAGGAAACCAGAAAGAGAAAAGAGCTGCTTGGCCCATCAAATTAGAATAGTGTCTAGCACGTAGTAGGTGCTCAAAAATTGTTCGTTGAATTAATAAGTTAATAAGTGACCTACACACTTTGCACAGATATCTCATTTGATCTTCATTGTGACCTACTGAAGCAAGGATTGTTAACCCCATTTTATAGATGGGAAAATTGAGGCAGAGAGAAGTTAAGTAATTTGTCCAGGATCATTCATCCAGTGGATGTCCCAGTGGATACCAGCTTGGAGTAAAGACCTTGAGGACCAGACATGTACTACACTCCGCCTTGACCCTATATAAGCTGTTCCTACTCAGAAGAAAAATAGAAGATCTCAACTGACAGATAAAATTTCCACCCTCCTGGTATAATGGGAGCTCAAAAGAGGCAGGAAATGAGTTACTTAAAGAAAACAAAGTTATATTTCTTATGCACCTGAGTTTAGAGAGTATGACTTATACCTCCCCATCATCTTATTACATCTAATTAAATTACATCATTTAATTTAATCTCAAAAAAAACCCTCTGTACTACCTACTCATACAAATGATGCTATGAAACAGAAAGATTTTTTTAAATAGAGGGGAAAAAATAGGATGGTAGGCCTAAATCTAACCAAATCAATAATTATATTAAATGTAAATGGTCTTAAAACACCAATTAAAAGCCAGAGATTGTCAGATTGAATTTAAAAAAAATAAGACCCCACTATATGCTATCTACAAGAAATCTACTTTTAAAATAATGACATAGACAGGTTAAAAATAAAAGGATGGGAAAAGATAAACCATGAAACACTAATCAAATAGTGCTATGAAGCTTATGGCCAAGAACATGGACTTTGAAACCAGCTTCCTGGGCTCAGATTCCAGCTCTGACACTTACTAGTTGTAACAAGTGAGTTGCTTAAGTGAAATATGCCTCAGTTTCCTCATCTGTGAAGTACTGATATGTAATGATATGTACAGTGTACAAATGGCCTTACCACCTAGCTTTGGTAGTATTAAGTCATTAAAGTTATTTACACATATTCCAATTCTCCTTCTACATAAACATAGATGAAACCGTCTTTCCCTGCATCTTAAAACATAGCAGTGCCCATGTGACTTTCTTTGTGAGTACACATAGGTAGAAGTTTTAAAAGTCAGTGTATGACTTGCCTCATACACTTCCATCATTGAGCTATAGGGACTGTCTGTTACTTCAGCATAACATAACCTCTCCTGACTCACACACTAATTTATAGAGCTGTTGTTAGAATTATGTGAATGCATGTAAGATGTTTAGAATACAGCCTAGAGAATAGAAAGTGCTACCTAAGAGATAGCCATTATATTATATCTCCATGTTAGAGGGAAAACTGAGACTCAGAGAGGATAAGTAAACACAATCAGGATTTGAACTCAAGCAAAGCATACCCCCTTAACCTTGATATTAAAAGTTTTAGTGGGGACTTCCATGGTGGTGCAGTGGTTAAGAATCCGCCTGCCAATGCAGGGCACATGGGTTCGATCCCTGGTCCGGGAAGATCTCACATGCCTTGGAGCAACTAAGCCTGTGCACCACAACTACTGAGCCTGTGCTCTAGAGCCCATGAGCCACAATTACTGAAGCCCACGTGCTCTAGGGTCCACGTGCCGCAACTACTGAGCCTGTGTACCACAACTACTGAGCCTGTGTGCTGCAACTACTGAAGTCCGCACGCCTAGAGCCCATGCTCCACAAGGGAAGCCACTGCAATGAGAAGCCTGCACACTACAACAAAGAGTAGCCCCTGCTTGCCACAACTAGAGAAACCCCACGCGCAGCAATAAGACCCAACACAGCCGAAAATATTTTTTTAATTAAAAATAAATTTAAAAATAAAACATATTATTAAAAAAGAAAAAGTTTTAGTGACTCAAAAGCAATTCCAATTTCTCTACATCCAGGCCTGGGAAGGATATGTAAATCCTAGAAGAGAAGCAGGCTGGCCCTGCTGGTTCTCAAGGGCTTGGTAGGGACAGCTCACCTGCTCAGCAAAGTTACTGATGATGACCAAGTGAGAGTAATTCTCCTGGCAGAACTTCCGGGCTTCATCCCATGACTTGGTGCTTGGAGAGAAGTAGTAACACTTACCCTGAAAAGGGAGCCAGCCCTCAGGGCAGGTGACCCTGGTACAGTCTGGGGACAGGATAGGATTCTGTCAGAGTGGCCCCAGAACCAGAGTAATGTACATGGTATGCCATGTACAGTTGTGCAGGCTATGCACTGCTCCACTCCAGGTGGGCACCACTCACATAGATCACACTGAGAAGTACTCCCATGGATGTATGCAGTGTCACAGCTCTGCCATGTCCCCCATCTCAGTGAAGTTCCCCAAGTCTCACTCACCTAATAAGCCCCGAAGTTCCCGCAGGGACTGGTTGGTGTCAGCTCTTACTCGTTCAATGTCCTTCTTCAGGCCAGCTAGCCCCGCCATGCCAGTCACTGTCATCAGGGATGGGCTGTAGGGTTAGAGACCCAAACCCCCATCTACCCACCTACCCATCACTGACCGCAGACACACCAGAGAGCAGCAAGAGCTGTGTTCCCCCACTGCACCCACGTTCTAGTGGGTGGAGGTAAAACTCAAAATCACATGCTCAGTGCCCAAGAAGAGCCCTAGTGTGGCTCCAAGGAGAGATTAATCCCTGAGGCATGAGGAAGAGTAAAGATGGTGGGCTTCTTGCAGGAGGTGGGTTTTAAAGGAAAATGGTGATTCCGTATCTCTAAGGGGATGGGGAGGCTCAGTAGGCAGGAGCCACCTTGGAAGCAAAGGTCCAGAGACAAGCATGTTGGGAAAGACTGGTGCAGTAGAGATCAAGTGGAAACTCACAGGAGCTTGAGATCAGAGTAGGAAGAGGTCTGGTGTCTGGGTCCTTAAATGCAAAGCTAAAGGTTTTTTGTTGGACTCTGGGCAGTGAGAAGCCATTGATGGGTTTTGAGTGGAAGAGTGGCTTGGTCTGAATTGTGGGGTGAAGGATTGTGGAATGGAGCAATTTTCAGACTTCAGGAATCATACTGAAAGCCTCTTCTACAACTAATGTATGTGTTACCACTACTTTCACACAAATTTGCCTTCTCCCAATACTCCTCAGGGCCATCACTAGATGGCCCTTCAGTTGGACAAGACAGAAATATTAGATAGATAGATGATAGACAGACAGATAGATGATAGATAGATAGATTATAGATAGATAGATAGATGATAGATAACATATATGTTATCCTTGACACTCTTCCCTCTCACTCACCACCATTCCCACTCACTCATCCCCAGTCTGGTCAATTTTACCTCCTAAATCTTTCCACTCCACCTACTACTCTTCATCCCCACAACCACAACCCTCATCCAAGCATCCATCATCTCTCAATTACCCAATTTCACCATTCTCCTCCCTTGTACTTATGTCGCCTCCTACCACAGGGCCTTTGCACATGCCTGAGACCCTGAACTCCTTACCAAGTTAATTCCTTCTCTTCCTTCACACAGCTATAGTACCATTTCCCTAGCGAAACTCTATATGACACTCCCAAAGATAAGGTCAAGACCCCTTGTTAGATTTTTTCATAGAATTGTCTTCCTCTTCCTTTGGACTATTCATCAAAACTTGGAATTTTACCCTCATTTGGATGATAATTTGGTAAATGGCTGTCTATGCTTGTACTGTCCAACAGAAACAAGATGTGAACCACATAGGTCATTTTAAATTTTCTAGTAGCCACGTGTTTTAAAAGTCAAAAGAAAGTAAAATTAATTTGAATGCCATTTTTATTTATCTCAATATATCCAAAATATTAGCATTTCAGTGTATAATCAATATTAAAGATTATCATTATTAATATTATTGATATATTTGACATTATTTTTGTAGCAAATCTTTGAAATATGTATTTTTTGGTTGGGTTTTTTTGTTTGTTTTGTGGTTTTGGTTTTCTGTTTTTTTGTTTTGGCCATGCCACGCAGCTTGCAGGATCTTAGTTCCCCAAGCAGTATCAAACCCGGGCCCAAGGCAGTGAAAGCGCCAAGTCCTAATCACTGGATCTCCAGGGAATTCCCATGAAATCTGTATTTTTTTTTTAATATTTTTTTCGATGTGGACCATTTTTAAAGTATTGAATTTGTTACAATTTTGCTTCTGTTTTACATTTTTGTTTTTTTGGCTGCGAGGCATGTGGAATCTTAGTTCCCCAACCAGGGATGGAACCCACACCCCCTGCACTAGAAGGTGAAGTCTTAACCACTGGACCGCCAGGGAAGCCCCCCATATGTATTTTAGGCTTACAGTATAACTCAATCCAAAATGACCACATTTCAAGTGCTCAACAACCACAGTGACTCATGGTCGCCATATTGGACAGTGGAGGTCTAGACACACACACACACACACACACACACACACACACACTCCACAGGGACAGGGACTATGTCTGATGTGTTCACTATCCTACCCACCCATCCCCCACCCTGCTACATAGCACAGTGCCTAGCAAAGATGGCATTGGGGTTGGTCATGAAGCTGGATTTGAGGATCATGTTCGTGCTCAATACGCATGGTTTGAAGGGATGATTGAAAGCGCTCACCATTTGCTCTCCATGCCATCTGCTGAAAGGTTAACATCCTCAGCTCTTCCACCACCTCCTGGTCTATGAGAAGGAGTCCAGCTTGAGCCCAAGTCCTCCCATACCCCTTCCCCAATTTCTCTGCACGCCCCATCCTCACCTTACTCACATTTAATCAGGGTAACAGCCAGACCAGTGCAGCCCATGAGCAGTGACACCACCACCAGCAGACACACGTACACCATCAGTCTCTCCTCCTGGTAACACCTAGGACCTCGGGACTTCTGACTGATCCAGGGCACTGGAGTAGCTGGGGGGCAGAGATGGGGACAGAGAGACTGATGCTGATGCTTCAGATAGTGAGGAAGGGACCCTTGAGCTTTCCTCCAAGAGCAGGGGGGCAAATGACTATGGTCATGACTATATCACCAGGTGGGGTCAGCAAGAGAATATCAGGGAGAGCAAACCCTAATGAAGCCCAGGGCATTTGTGGAATACATACAATATGCCACACATTCTGTCACACCCTTATTATCTTATTGGCTCCTGACCCTTATGATGTAAATTTAAATAGTATTCCCATTTTGCAAATAAGTGAACTGAAAGCTTGGAGAGGTCATGCATAACTTGGACCCAGCTCTTCTCTTAACATTTAGGATGCATTATCTTCTACACTCCAGCAGCCCCTGCCCAAGCTGCTCCCCGGTGGCCCAAGCTGTGGACCCTTGCATCTGGGGCAGAGTACATTTCCCATAACTTATAGGCAAGCAGGAGGTAGGGCTTGAAGAGTACCTGGTAGATATCCTGGGTCCTTGGGGGTCTGGTTTAGACTCAGAAAGGAGGAGCTTCTGAAAGGAAATGTTTCTCTACCAGGGTCTCACTCCAGAGCTATAGGTCTCAAATACACTGGCCACCATGAGAGGGGAGATAGAGGTAAACCTAAAGGACTTACTGGCTATAGGCAGCTGGGATGGAGGATGTACAAGATCAGTGCCTGGGAGAAAGGCAAGAGAGGTTTATTCAGAAGTCACCGAAAGACTTCGTCTTTCAAGATCAACAACCTCCCCCCAAGCCCTCTGATTTGTTCTTTGGTCAGAATTGGGGGACTGGATGGAGGACTTCCAAGTGTCCGCTCTCAGGCTTCGTAATGGGTATTCCCACTGCTCACCCAGTTGAGGAGTTGTGCGGGTGACAGGGGTGAGGTTCAGGCCTGGAAGGGATCAGAAAGACAACAGTCATGCAGAGCAGGCCTTCAGCCAAGTGAACAGGAAGGTCCCAGCCCTAGATGCTCACCTGTGTTCTTCAGGAGCTTGCAGGGAAGTGGGGGGTTCTCTGTTTTCTTTCCTGAGGAGGGCGGAATGGTTGCTCAGTCCCAGATCAGGACAAAGCCAGCACTGGGTCTCCTGTACCCCCAGCCCCAGCTCACCTGCCCTTGGAGGCCTTGGTGGAGCCGTCCAACCTGGCGAAGAGAAGCTCAGCATTAGAGCTGGTCCAAGGATGAGAATGAGGTGGAAAGGCAGTGATGGAAACAGGATTGACATGTGCGCACTGTTATATTTAAAATAGATGACTGGTACTTCCCTGGTGGTGCAGTGGTTAAGAATCCACCTTCCAATGCAGGGGGCACTGGTTTGATCCCTGGTCGGGTAACTAAGATCCCACAGGCCGTGGGGCAACTAAGCCTGCACACTGCAACTACTGAGCCCGCACCCTCTGGAGCCCATGTGCCACAAATAGAGAGGCCACGCACTGCAACTACTGAGCCCACGTGCTCTGGACCCTGCATGCCACAACTAGAGAGAAGCCTGCACACCGCAATGAAGAGCCCGCACACCACAAGGAAGATCCCGCATGCCGCAACTAAGACCCAATGCAGCCAAATAAATAAATAAATATTTTTAAATAAATAAATAAAAATAAAATAGATGACCAACAAGGTCATTAATTAATTAATTTTTTTTTAAAGAGGGACTTCCCTAGCGGTCCAGTGGTTAGGACTCCGCACTTCCACTGTTGGGGGCACAGGTTCAATCCCTGGTCAGGGAACTAAGATCCCACATGCCGCATAGTGTGGCCAGAAAAAAGAAAAAAGAAACAGGATTGAGATTGCAATGGAGGGTTAGGGATGGGGTTGTGCATGAAAATGGAATTGGGCTTAGGGATAGGGACAGGATTAAGATACAGTGACCAACCATCCTGAATTACCCAGGACTTTCCTAATTTTAAAACAGGAAGTCCCACATTCCAAGAAATCTTTCATCTCTGCACAAACTAGGACAGTTGATCCCCCTAAGTTAAAGACACAAGTGAGTTTGGGTATGGGAATAGAGTCAAGGTTAAGGTTGGGATGAGGGCTTGGATTGAGATGATGGGGTTGAAGAAGGGTCAGGGATAGTGATGGACATGGGAGTAGGTTTGTGATTCAGGGTGTAGTTGGGATGAAGAATGGGGCTGTAGCTGCATTAGGGAATGGGGGAGAAGTTGAGGTTGGGTTGTAGTTGTGTTGGGGCTTGGTGATAGTTTTGATTTGGACATGGAGATGGGTTGGAGATGGGGCTGCATTTGGAGATGGGGATGGGACCTAAATTTGGGGAAGGGGTGGCCTTGAAGACAGCGATGGGGTGCGTCTTCGGGTTGGGCTTGGGGATCATGCTGGGACCAAGTTGGATTTGGAGACGGACTGTCAAAAAGCAGAGCCCAGTGCACCTCCTTAACTCATACTGAGACCCATGGTGCCCTGGGACCTCCTAGATTGACTCCACTCTGGACTCAGAAGTGGGGGGCGTGGATCCACGTGGAATGGCCCCTGTCCAAGGACATTCAGGGGCCCTGGTGGGAGTTTACTCAGGGAAACCTCAAAGCCTCCACTTTTTTTTTCTTTTGGCCCTGCCACGCAGCTTGCGAGATCTCAGTTCCCCAACCAGGGGTGAAACCCAAGCCATGGCAGTAAAAGCACCCAGTCCCAACCACTGGACCCAAAGCCTCCACTTTTATGTACACTTATTGGACTCTTGGTGAGTCCCTGGCCAGGCATGGACCACCCAAGTCTAAAGGCAAATTTGGGCCCTGGGTGTGAATGCGAAGAGG
Organism: Mesoplodon mirus; assembly: GCF_964341445.2. NCBI lineage: Eukaryota > Metazoa > Chordata > Mammalia > Artiodactyla > Ziphiidae > Mesoplodon > Mesoplodon mirus. The sequence continues at coordinate 40,909,448 of NC_138980.1, forward strand.
TTGGAGAGACAACAGTCCACTCACAGCTTCTGAAATACTGGTTTTCACGTCTTGGGGCCTTTGCATCCACCAGTACTTTTCTGGGCTCCTCTTCTTAACAAACTCCTGTTCATCCCTCAAGTCTCACTCCAATATCCCCTCATCTGACCCCGAATCCTCCCACTAGTGCAGGCAGACCCCTCAATTACCCTCAGGATTTCCCCAATTTCATAGTCCCTCCCCTCTCAGACCTGCTCACCCAAGACTATGCCCAAAACTGCCTCCCCCATCAGACTGAGAGACCCTCAGCGTGGACGCATGGGTACTCCCACCATCATGGTGCCCAGTATGGGCAGGCTGACCATATATGTCTGCAGTACCCAGCTAGTTCCCCCTGGGGAGTCTATTCCCCAACCTCATCCCTCAAATCACACATCTCTTCACCTGGCCTCTGAGAGGTCCTCTTACCTGGCTTGGGAGGAAGGTCCTTGTACGGTGGTGCCGTGTTCTCATAATCATCATCATCCTCCTCTTCTCTGGGCCCTTCCAGAGGAAAGGCAAGTGAGAGCCCAGCCCATTCCCTCCTCTGTCCCTCACACCCTGGTCTCTGACCCCAAGGTGGGAATACTGTAACCTGGGTCCTGACCACCCCTGGTCCCCAGCCCATGCCTGGCCAGGGCCATACCTGGCAGGTCCCTGCACCCAGAGTTAGTATACAGGGTGCACATGACTGCAGCTAACACAGGAGCCTGAGAAGAAGCAGGCAGAGCTCGACAGCTTCTTCTCCTTGTGTCCTCAACTCAAGTGACTAGGGTTTTTCTCAGTTCCTTTTTTCTTTAAAAGTCAAGAACATGCAAATCACACACACACACACACACACACACACACACACACACACACACTTATTCTTCTCCCCAGTTTGGATTCATGCACAGAAATAACAATGACAACAGCCCCTGCATTTGAGTTCCTACACAGCACCAAGCCCTGGGTGAAAAATAGATAAGCTCCTTCCTTCATGAAACTTCAATCGAGACAGGAGAGACAATAAACCTATAAAGAAATATAGAAATAAGAAATATGGTTTGGTTTTTTATTTTATTTCCAATAGTAACTAAGTATTATTTTAAAATAAAATAAAACAGGGTAAAGGGATAGGATGGGGGCTAATGTAGAGAGGTGGTCAGGGGAGGCCTTCCAGAGGGGTAGACATTTACAACAAGATGTTAAAGTAATCGGTGCTAAGTACTCCCACATTTCCACAGTGAAGTTTTAGGCTCACTGTGGTGACATAACAAATAACCCCAAAACAGGCTTCCCTGGTGGTGCAGTGGTTGAGAGTCCACCTGCTGATGCAGGGGACACGGGTTCGTGTCCCAGTCCAGGAAGATCCCACATGCCGCGGAGCGGCTGGGCCCGTGAGCCATGGCTGCTGAGCCTGCGCGTCCGGAGCCTGTGCTCCACAACGGGAGAGGCCACAACAGTGAGAGGCCCGCGTACAGAAAAAAAAAAAAATTACCCCAAAACTTCATGACTTAAAAAAACAGTAGGCACGTATTATCTCACAGTCTCTGAGGCTCAGGGATTCAAGAGCAGCTGTGTGGTTCTGGCTCGGGATCTCTCATAAGGTTTCAGTCAAGATGTTGCCCAGGGCTGCAGTCATCAGAAGCAGGGCTGGGCTGGGGCTAGAGGATCTCCTCCATGACGGCACAATCCCATGGCTGTTGGCAGGAGACCTCAGTTCCTTGCCATGTGAGCCTCCCCCAAGGGCTGATTGAGTATCCTCACAACATGGCATAGGCCAAAATGGAAGCCACAAAGCCTTGTATGATCTAGCCTCACAAATCACAAACTATGATCTCCACTATATTTATCAAATGGACCAGCTTTGAGTCACTGTGGGAGGAAACCACACGAGGACATAAATACCAAGAGGTAGGGATCATTTGGAGGTCATCTTGAAGGCTGCCTACCACAGTCATATACACAGAACTTGCAAAGGAGTGTTTTTCATCCTGAACTTGACATCGACTGGAGGGTATTTAAAAAGTGAAAGTTAAAGAGAGAGAGAGAGAGAGGTCTGTCTATGCTATGGGGAAACCAAGGGATGAGGTTTTGATTCTCACCCAAAACAGCATGAAGTGAAATGATGGACATAGGGGAAAGGGCTGCAATAGGAGTGGCTGCGTCTTTTGGTACATCAAGGATGTGGGAGTTTCCTGTGAGCCTCGTGAAAGCAGTGGAATAACCAGACTGAGGCCCAAGAAAGCAGCCTGCTTATGTTTCTCAAAATGACCACCATCAGCCTTTGGGGCAAACAGCCCTAGAATCATCCATGACTCCTCCCTTCTCTTTCATTCCATGGCTATGGCACATTAAGTTTTCAAAAGATGGCTGCAACAACATCTCATGTCCTACATGTTCTTATGCAATGTGACCATGCCACTCCATCAAGAAGTAGAGTCTAATTATCCTCCCTTTAAATCTGGGCTTGCCTTAGTGACTCTCTTATAACCAACAAAATATGGCACAAGGGAGAGCTGCCATGCAGCTTCCACCTGGCTCTGTCAGAACATGTGCTCCCAACTGACATTTTGTGAGGAAGCCCAAGCCACGTGGAGGTGCTTGGCTCAACAATCCCCGCTGAGGCCAGATTTCAAGTCATCCCAGCCCAGGTGCCAGACATATAAGTGAAGACACCTCCCAATGATTCCAGCCCCCAGGAGAGTTAGAGTCACCTCCAGCCCTGTGGGTCTTCCCATCCAAGGCCCCAGACATCATAGAGCAGAAACAAGCTGTCCCGACCATGCCCTGTCCCCTAGAATCCATGAGCATATGAAGTGATTATTTTATGCCACTACGTTTGAGGTGGTTTCTTAGACACCCTAGATAACTGGAAATATGACCAATCTGTTAGTAATCTGGTTGGCTCTACCGTCACAGCATATTCAGCATCTGAGTCCTTTTCACCTCCTGGTCTTAGCCATCATCCTCTTTCACCTGGATTACAGTAATAGCCTCCACCTAGGTCTACCGACTTCTGCCCTTGCCCCCTTTATGGTCAAACTCATAGAAGCAGGGAGATGGTTGCCCATGGCGGGAGGGACGGAAAAAATGGGTAGATATTGGTCAATGGGTACAAAGTTTCAGTTGTGCAAGGTGAATATGTTCTAGAAAACTACAATGTGACTATAGTGGACAACATTGTATTGTGTCCTTGAAACTTGCTAAGAGGGTAGATCCTGGGTGTTCTTAACACAAAAAAAGAATAAATAAAAGGAAAATGTTAACTCTGAAGTGCTGGATATGTTGACTGGCTTGGTTGTGGTGAATATTTCACAATATACATGTATATTGGGTTATCAGGTTGTACACCTTAAATACATACAATTTTGACTGTCAAGAATACCTCAGAGACTTCCGGGTAAGATGGCGGAAGAGTAAGACGCGGAGATCACCTTCCTCCCCACGGATACACCAGAAATACAGCTACACATGGAACAACTCCTACAGAACACCTACTGAACGCTGGCAGAAGACCCCAGACCTCCCAAAAGGCAAGAAACTCCCCACATACCTGGGTAGGGCAAAGCGGAGAGATCCCCGCACAGAGGATCGGTGCCGAGCGGCACTCACCAGCCCGAGAGGCTTGTCTGCTCGCCCGCCGGGGCGGGCGGCGCTGGAAGCTGAGGCTCGGGCTTCGGTCAGAGCGCAGGGAGAGGACTGGGGCTGGCGGCGAGAACTCAGCCTGAAGGGGGCTAATGTGCCACAGCTAGCCGGGAGGGAGTCCGGGAAAACTCTGGAGCTGCCGAAGAGGCAAGAGATTTTTTCTTCCCTCTTGGTTTCCTGGTGCGCGAGGAGAGGGGATTAAGAGCGCTGCTTAAAGGGGCTCCACAGGCGGGCGCGAGTCGCGACTGAAAGCGCGGAGCCCAGTGACGGGCGTGGGACGCTGGGGCTGCTGCTGCCGCCGCCAAGAAGCCTGTGTGCGAGCGCAGGTCACTGTCCACACCGCCCTTCCGGGAGCCTGTGCAGCCCGCCACTGCCGGGGTCCCGGGATCCAGGGGCGGCTTCCCTGGGAGAACGCACGGCGCGCCTCGGGCTGGTGCAACGTCACGCCGACCTCTGCCGCTGCAGGCTCGCCCCGCACTCCGTGCCCCTCCCTCCCGCCCGGCCTGAGTGAGCCAGAGTCACCGAAAAGGCTGCTCCTTTAACCCTGTCCTGTCTGAGCGAAGAACAGACGCCCTCCGGCGACCTACACGCAGAGGCGGGGCCAAATCCAAAGCTGAGACCCAGGAGCTGTGAGAACAAAGAAGAGAAAGGGAAACCTCTCCCAGCAGCCTCAGAAGCAGCGGATTAAAGCTCCACAATCAACTTGATGTACCCTGCATCTGTGGAATACATGAAGAGACAACAAATCATCCCAAATTGAGGAGCCAGGAGTCAGTGCTGTGCCTCTGAGGTGGGAGAGCCAACTTCAGGACACTGGTCCACAAGAGACCTCCCAGCTCCACATAATATCAAACGGCGAAAATCTTCCAGAGATCTCCATCTCAACACCAGCACCCAGCTTCACTCAACGACCAGCAAGCTACAGTGCTGGACACCCTATGCCAAACAACTAGCAAGACAGGAACACAACGCCACCCATTAGCAGAGAGGTGGCCTAAAATCATAAAAAGTCCGCAGACACCCCAAAACACACCACCAGACGTGGACCTGCCCACCAGAAAGACAAGATCCAGCCTCATCCACCAGAACACAGGCACTAGTCCCCTCCACCAGGAAGCCTACACAACCCACTAAACCAACCTTAGCCACTGGGGACAGACACCAAAAACAACGGGAACTACGGACCTGCAGCCTGCAAAAAGGAGACCCCAAACACAGTAACATAAGCAAAATGAGAAGACAGAAAAACACATAGCAGGAGAAGGAGCAAGATAAAAACCCACCAGACCTAACAAATGAAGAGGTAATAGGCAGTCTACCTGAAAAAGAATTCAGAATAATGATGGTAAAGATGATCCAAGATTCTATTTCCAAGATCCAAAATCTTAGAAACAGAATAGACAAAATGCAAGAAACAGTTAACAAGGACCTAGAAGAACTAAAGATGAATCAAGCATCAATTAAAAACACAATAAATGAAATAAAAAATACTCTAGATGGGATCAATAGCAGAATAACTGAGGCAGAAGAACGGATAAGTGACCTGGAAGATAAAATAGTGGAAATAACTGCTGCAGAGCAAAATAAAGAAAAAAGAATGAAAAGAACAGAGGACAGTCTCAGAGACCTCTGGGACAACATTAAACGCACCAACATTCGAATTATAGCAGTTCCAGAAGAAGAAGAGAAAAAGAAAGGGACTGAGAAAATATTTGAAGAGATTAGAGTTGAAAACTTCCCTAATATGGGAAAGGAAATAGTTAGTCAAGTCCAGGAGGCACAGAGAGTCCCATACAGAATAAATCCAAGGAGAAATACGCCAAAACACATATTAATCAAACTGTCAAAAATTAAACACAAAGAAATCATATTAAAAGCAGCAAGGCAAAAACAACAAATAACACACAAGGGAATCCCCATCAGGATAACAGCTGATCTCTCAGCAGAAACTCTACAAGCCAGAAGGGAGTGGCAGGACATAATTAAAGTAATGAAGGAGAAAAACCTGCAACCAAGATTACTCTACCCAGCAAGGATCTCATTCAGATTTGATGGAGAAATTAAAATGTTTACAGACAAGCAAAAGCTGATAGAGAGTTCAGCACCACCAAACCAGCTTTACAACAAATGCTAAAAGAACTTCTCTAGGCAAGAAACACAACAGAAGGAAAAGACCTACAATAATGAACCCAAAACAATTAAGAAAATGGGAATAGGAACATACATATCGATAATTACCTTAAATGTAAATGGACTAAATGCTCCCACCAAAAGACACAGATTGGCTGAATGGATACAAAAACAAGACCCATATATATGCTGTCTACAAGAGACCCACTTCAGACCTAGAGACACATACAGACTGAAAGTAAGGGGATGGAAAAAGATATTCCATGCAAATGGAAACCAAGAGAAAGCTGGAGTAGCAATTCTCATATCAGACAAAATAGACTTTAAAATAAAGACTACTAGAAGAGACAAAGAAGGACACTACATAATGATCAAGGGATCGATCCAAGAAGAAGATATAACAATTGTAAATATTTATGCACCCAACATAGGAGCACCTCAATACATAAGGCAAATACTAACAGCCATAAAAGGAGAAATCGACAGTAACACACTCATAGTAGGGGACTTTAACACCCCACTTTCACCAATGGACAGATCATCCAAAATGAAAATAAATAAGGAAACACAAGCTTTAAATGATACATTAAACAAGATGGACTTAATTGATATTTATAGGACATTCCATCCAAAAACAACAGAATACACATTTTTCTCAAGTGCTCATGGAACATTCTCCAGGATAGATCATATCTTGGGTCACAAATCAAGCCTTGGTAAATTTAAGAAAATTGAAATTGTATCAAGTATCTTTTCCGAACACAGTGCTATGAGACTAGATATCAATTACAGGAAAAGATCTGTAAAAAATACAAACACATGGAGGCTAAACAATACACTACTTAATAACGAAGTGATCACTGAAGAAATCAAAGAGGAAATTAAAAAATACCTAGAAACAAATGACAATGGAGACACGATGACCCAAAACCTATGGGATGCAGCAAAAGCAGTTCTAAGAGGGAAGTTTATAGCAATACAATCCCACCTTAAGAAACAGGAAACATCTCGAATAAACAACCTAACCTTGCCCCTGAAGCAATTAGAGAAAGAAGAACAAAAACATCCCAAAGTTAGCAGAAGGAAAGAAATCATAAATATCAGATCAGAAATAAATGAAAAAGAAATGAAGGAAACAATAGCAAAGATCAATAAAACTAAAAGCTGGTTCTTTGAGCAGATAAAATTGATAAACCATTAGCCAGACTCACCAAGAAAAAAAGGGAGAAGACTCAAATCAATAGAATTAGAAATGAAAAAGGAGAAGTAACAACTGACACTGCAGAAATACAAAAGATCATGAGAGATTATTACAAGCAACTCTATGCCAATAAAATGGACAACCTGGAAGATATGGACAAATTCTTAGAAATGCACAACCTGCCAAGACTGAATCAGGAAGAAATAGAAAATATGAACAGACCAATCACAAGCACTGAAATTGAAACTGTGATTAAAAAATCTTCCAACAAACAAAAGCCCAGGACCAGATGGCTTCACAGGCGAGTTCTATCAAGCATTTAGAGAAGAGCTAACACCTATCCTTTCAAACTCTTCCAAAATATAGCAGAGGGAGGAACACTCCCAAACTCATTCTACGAGGCCACCATCACCTTGATACCAAAACCAGACAAGGATGTCACAAAGAAAGAAAACTATAGGCCAATATCACTGATGAACATAGATGCAAAAATCCTCAACCAAATACTAGCAAACAGAATCCAACAGCACATTAAAAGGATCATACACCATGATCAAGTGGGGTTTATTCCAGGAATGCAAGGATTCTTCAATATACGCAAATCAATCAACGTGATACATCATATTAACAAATTGAAGGAGAAAAACCATATGATCATCTCAATAGATGCAGAGAAAGCTTTCGACAAAATTCAGCACCCATTTATGATAAAAACCCTGCAGAAAGTAGGCATACAGGGAACTTTCCTCAACATAATAAAGGCCATATATGACAAACCCACAGCCAGCATCGTCCTCAATGGTGAAAAACTGAAACCATTTCCACTAAGATCAGGAAACAAGACAAGGCTGCCCACTCTCACCACTCTTATTCAACATAGTTTTGGAAGTTTTAGCCACAGCAATCAGAGAAGAAAAGGAAATAAAAGGAATCCAAATCGGAAAAGAAGAAGTAAAGCTGTCACTGTTTGCAGATGACGATACTATACTTAGAGAATCCTAAAGATGCTACCAGAAAACTACGAGAGCTAATCAATGAATTTGGTAAAGTTGCAGGATACAAAATTAATGCACAGAAATCTCTGGCATTCCTATATACTAATGATGAAAAATCTGAAAGTGAAATCAAGGAAACACTCCCATTTACCATTGCAACAAAAAGAATAAAATATCTAGGAATAAACCTACCTAAGGAGACAAAAGACCTGTATGCAGAAAATTATAAGACACTGATGAAAGAAATTAAAGATGATACAAATAGATGGAGAGATGTACCATGTTCTTGGATTGGAAGAATCAACATTATGAAAATGACTCTACTACCCAAAGCAATCTACAGATTCAATGCAATCCCTATCAAACTACCACTGGCATTTTTCACAGAACTAGAACAAAACATTTCACAATTTGTATGGAAACACAGAAGACCCCGAATAGCCAAAGCAATCTTGAGAACGAAAAATGGAGCTGGAGGAATCAGGCTCCCTGACTTCAGACTATACTACAAAGCTACAGTAATCAAGACAGTATGGTACTGGCACAAAAACAGAAAGATAGATCAATGGAACAGGATAGAAAGCCCAGAGATAAACCCACGGACATATGGTCACCTTATCTTTGATAAAGGAGGCAGGAATGTACAGTGGAGAAAGGACAGTCTCTTCAATAAGTGGTGCTGGGAAAACTGGACAGGGACATGTAAACGTATGAGATTAGATCACTCCCTAACACCATACACAAAAATAAGCTCAAAATGGATTAAAGACCTAAATGTAAGGCCAGACACTATCAAACTCTTAGAGGAAAACATAGGCAGAACACTCTATGGCATAAATCACAGCAAGATCCTTTTTGACCCACCTCCTAGAGAAATGGAAATAAAGACAAAAATAAACAAATGGGACCTAATGAAACTTCAAGGCTTTTGCACAGCAAAGGAAACCATAAACAAGACCAAAAGACAACCCTCAGAATGGGAGAAAATATTTTCAAATGAAGCAACTGACAAAGGATTAATCTCCAAAATTTATAAGCAGCTCATGCAGCTCAATAACAAAAAAACAAACAACCCAATCCAAAAATGGGCAGAAGACCTAAACAGACATTTCTCCACAGAAGATATACAGACTGCCAACAAACACATGAAAGGATGCTCAACATCTTTACTCATTAGAGAAATGCAAATCAAAACTACAATGAGATATCATCTCACAGCAGTCAGAATGGCCATCATCAACAAATCTAGAAACAATAAATGCTGGAGAGGGTGTGGAAAAAAGGGAACACTCTTGCACTGCTGGTGGGAATGTGAATTGGTACAGCCACTATGGAGAACGGTATGGAGGTTCCTTAAAAAACTACAAATAGAACTACCATATGACCCAGCAATCCCACTACTGGGCATATACCCTGAGAGAACCATAATTCAAAAAGAGACATGTACCAAAATGTTCATAGCAGCCCTATTTACAATAGCCCAGAGATGGAAACAATCTAAGTGTCCATCATTGGATGAATGGATAAAGAAGATGTGGCACATATATACAATGGAATATTACTCAGCCATAAAAAGAAATGAAATTGAGCTATTTGTAATGAGGTGGATGGACCTAGAGTCTGTCATACAGAGTGAAGTAAGTCAGAAAGAGAAAGACAAATACTGTATGCTGACACATATATATGGAATTTAAGAAAAAAAATGTCATGAAGAACATAGGGGTAAGACAGGAATAAAGACACAGACCTACTAGAGAATGGACTTGAGGATATGGGGAGGGGGAAGGGTAAGCTGTGACAAAGTGAAAGAGCGGCATGGACATATACACACTACCAAACGTAAGGTAGATAGCTAGTGGGAAGCAGCCACATAGCACAGGGAGATCAGCTCGGTGCTTTGTGACCGCCTGGAGGGGTGGGATAGGGAGGGTGGGAGGGAGGGAGACGCAAGAGGGAGGGGATATGGGGATGTATGTATATGTATAACTGATTAAATTTGTTATAAAGCAAAAAAAAAAAAAAAGAATACCTCAGAAGGACTTCCCTGGTGGTGCAGTGGTTAAGAATCCTCCTGCCAATGCAGGGGACACAGGTTCAAGCCCTGGTCCGGGAAGATCCCACATGCCGCGGAGCAAATAAGCCCGTGTGCCACAACTACTGGGCCTGCGCTCTAGAGCCCACAAGCCACAACTACTGAGCCCGCGTGCCACAACTACTGAAGCCCACGAACCTAGAGCCCGTGATCCGCAACAAGAGAAGCCACTGCAATGAGAAGCCCACGCACCGCCGTGAAGAGTAGCCCTCCACTCGCCGCAACTAGCGAGAAAAGCCCGCGCGCAGCAACAGAGACCCAACTCAGCCAAATTAATTAATTTTGAAAAAAAGAATACCTCAGTAAAGCTGGAAGAAAAACAACCATAACTGTTTTTATTTAAACTTTTGATAATTTCTTTACCACAATTTTCTTTCACTTTTTTTTTAACATTGCATTAATATATAATTTTTCTTGGGGAAAAATAGAGTCTGAAATCAAGGTGTGGGCAGGGCCATGCTCCCTCCAAAGGCACTAGGGGAGGATCCTTTTTGCCTCTCCAGCTTCTAGGGTTTCCTGGCACTCTTTGGCTTGTGGCCACATCACTCCAATCTCCGCCTCAGTCTTCACATGGCTTTTTCTCTGTGCATCTCTGTGTCTCAACTCTAGATGCTATGCTGGTGGTTTTGAAGATGCAGGAAGGGGCCATGAGCCAAGGAAGGCAGCTCTAGAAGCTGGAAAAGGCTAGAAAACAGATTCTCCCATTCTCGAAGCCTCTGAGGGAGAGTGGTCCTGCTGACAACTTGGTTTCTGCCACCGGAAACAACTTTGAACTTCTGACCTCCAGAACTATAAAAGAATTAATTTCCGTTGTTTTAAACCACTAAATTTGTGGTAATTTGTTACAGAAAGCATAACATATTACATACCCCAAAGGGCAAGATCCCAATTCCTCTTTTGAGGGGTTTTCCATTAAAGTAAAAGGAAATGCAACTCAGATTGGCTTAAACAACAAGGAAATCCCGTCAGGCCCATCCATGTACAAGTTAGAATATTGGGCGGGGTCGCTGTAATGGAGATTCAGAACAAGAGTGGCTTAAATGAGATGGAATTTATTTCTCACCTCACAGTCTCAATATAAGCAATCCAGTCTCCGCCAGTGGAAACTCTTCCCCAGCACATGCTGAGGGGGGTGGCCCCAGCCCTACTTGAGGTGGGAGGGCAGCAGCAGACCAGCCTCCCTCTCCAGAAAAAGCTCACCCCAGGGGCTGGGCTTCCCCCCGCCCCGTTCCCATGATGTAACATGCTGAACCTCTCCCACCTGCATGAGGTGTGGGTGTGCTGTTCCCATTCTACAGATGGGGAAATGGAGACTTGTCTGAGAAGGAAGAGTCTGTCTGCCCAGCAAATACCCACTGAGCATACACAACAAGTATCAGATTCCAGATGGATATGGGGGGTCAGGGTGGAGGGATAGGGAAGGGATTGGGGGGATACACCAACCAAGAGGACTGATAGCATCTCTGGCCATCAAGGGCATCCTTTAAGGTGGGTGGGCCTGGGCAAGGTAAGTGTGGTGAATGTTGGATGGTCTCACTATGTGAGGGTGATGGCCACATGGCCAAGGCCGTGCCTCGAGACTTGGCATACAGTAGGTGTGCAGGAAGTTGTAGTGAAATCCAGTCCTGTCAACTGGGTATAATAACATAAAGCCATGGGTCCAGGCTGACCTGGCTCTGCCCCATTCTTGCTACGTGACCTCAGGGGAGTAGAACAACATCCCTGGGCAGAGGTCTCCTGATATGTCCAATGGAGATTGGGGATTCAGTTGTTCATTCATCTATTCAACAGATATGTATTGACCAGCTACTATGTGTTAGGCTCTGTTCTAGGTACTAGGGAGACATTGGTGAATAACAACAAAAATCTCTACCCTTGGGATTAGAAACAGGGAGAGATATAATGAATAAAATAAACAAATACCTTATATAGAGAACAAACTAGTGGTTACCAGTGGGGAGAGGGAAAGAGGGGAGGGGCAAAATAGGGGTAGGGGATTAAGAGTTACAAACTACTATGAATAAAATAAATAAGCAACAGGATATATTGTACAGCACAGGGAAATATAGCAATTATTTTGTAATAACTTTAAATGGAGTATAATCTATAAAAATATTGAATCACTATGTTGTAGTATGTTGTACACTTGAAACTAACATAATATTGTAAATCAACTATACTTCAATACAAAAACATATCTTAGAAATGTTGTTAGATAGGCATAAGCAGAAAAAAGAAGAAAAATAAAGCAGACAAGAGGAATCAGGTGTGCATGGGGCGGGAATGTTGCAATAGTAAGGAAGATCACAGAATGGAAATGATACAAAGCATGGTCTTGGACCAGAACCAAAGTATACTAGAAATCACAGAATGATATCTGGAAATTCCATACATATTTGGAAATTAAATCATGGGTCAGACAGGAAGTCAAAGCTAAAAATATTTTTGACTGAATGAAAGTGAAAACGTACCATATCAAAATATGTGGAGTGCAGCTAAAGCAGTGCTAAGAGGGAATTGTAGGGCATTAAACACTTATGTTTAAGAAGGTGATGGGGGGAGTTCCCTGGCGGTCCAGTGGTTAGGACTCGGCACTTTCACTGCCGTGGCTCTGGTGGGGGAACTAAGATCCCACAAGCCACAAAGCACTAGGTGTGGCCAAAACTAAATAAATAAATAAGAAGGTGATTGGGTATATTTGAAAGTTGCAAATAGAGTTTTTTTCTTTCTTTCTTTCTCTTTCAAGTAACAGTTTTAGGAACATCTTTCTTATCTGTGTTTCTAGACACTTCTCTACATGCATTACAGAACTGTCTGCACATCCATTCACTAAAGTAATACTGTTTACAACTGGATGATCAAGGAACACTCAAAAAACACGTTTTTAATGTCATGAAGAACCTAGGAGTAAGACAGGAATAAAGACACAGACCTACTAGAGAATGGACTTGAGGATATGGGGAGGGGGAAGGGTAAGCTGTGACAAAGCGAGAGAGAGGCATGGACATATCTACACTACCAAACGGAAGGTAGATAACTAGTGGGAAGCAGCTGCATAGCACAGGGAGATCAGCTCGTTGCTCTGTGACCACCTAGAGGGGTGGGATAGGGAGGGTGGGAGGGAAATGCAAGAGGGACGAGATATGGGGATATATGTATATGTATACCTGATTCACCTTGTTATAAAGCAGGAACTAACACACCATTGTAATTATAAAAAAAATAAAAAATAAAAGCATTAAAAAAAACCACGTTTTTATACATGAGCTGTTAAATACACCTCTACATGCAATAAAAAAACGGTCAGCACGTTATTTACTGATGTAAGACTCATCTAATCTTGCTGAGCAATTAGCACTCTTAGAACAACCTTGTGTGTCTATAAACACTTCCTTATATGCATTACAGAACATATACCTGATCCATGCCCTGAAATAACACTGCTTTCACAGAGTAAGTAGCTCTTGAACGTTCTCATTATAAGAAAAAAAAGAAAAAGGGTAACTGTGCTGTAATGGATGGATGTTAATAAGACTTAATGTGGTGACAATTTCACAATGTATACAAATATTCCATCATTATGTTGTACACCTGAAACTAGTATAATGTTATATGTGAATTATATATCAATTTTAAAAGAAGGAGCAGGGAGGAAGGTGGGGAGGAGAAGGAGGTGATCAGGAAAGACCTGACAGTTGAAATCAACTGAAGAAGGTGGGGGGAAGGCCCTGTATATATCTGGAAGAAAAGCATTCTAGTCTGTGCAAAGGCCCTGAGGACAGCAAGCTCCTGGTGTCTTCGAGAAACAGGGAGTCTGAGATCCAAAGTCCCCTTCTCAGTGAAACTTTCTAAAACTGAAGTTCCAAGCCCACCCTTCTCCATACACTCCATTCATTGCGTTTGTTCTTAACAGTTATCACCATCTTGTCACACACATTGTGTCCAATAGGATGCTTGTTGAATGAATGAGTGACGGTCCTGCCCACCAAGCCCTGACTAAGGCCAGGCCACTCCAGGCTCACTGGTCCTCCACCACCAGCCAGCAGCCCGACACGAAGGCAGCAGAATCCCGGGGCAGCTCCTGGATTACAGGCGTGCCTCTGGTCACTATCACAGACCGAGGCCAGGTCTTCCCCAGGGACTGTCTAGGCCAAGCTAATTTATTTTTCCTCCTCTCCGGAACTGAATTACCCAGAGCTTCCGATCTCCCATGCAGCGGACCGAGGCGAGGCGCAAACTCCGCCCAGAATGTTCTTCTCCATCCGCGGCCCCACCTGGGGCCTCCGAGGCTGTTCCGCCCACAAAATGCTAATGCAGCCCCTGCCCGGGGCAGAGCAGAAGCCGCGGCGCGGACGGCAGTGGCAAGGGAAAGAGGAAGGAGGGGCGGGGAAGCTGTGGGCAGCGATGCAGGGCACCTGGGGACGCGGGCGGGGAACACAGTGAGGTCTCCTCGTCAGATGGCTGGTAGAGAACAAAAAACAGGAAGACTGTGGGGCACGGGTGACTGAGACCCGGCCCCTCCCTCACCCCTTAATACCACCCTCACTCTAATATTATCCCCCCCAGATCTCCAATTCTGAGTATGGACAGACCAAGCTGAAGCCTCTGAGTCCAGGGACCTCAGGACAGATGTGGGTCCACATCCCCACCCACCCAGAGTCATCCCTGGCTTGGACCTCTTCATCCTCTAGTGAAACGACTGGTCGTAGGAGTCCCCTCTGGTGGGCCTTCTAGTTAGAGAGTGCCTACCAGACGAAAGTGATAACAGCGCGTACTGGATACCTCCTAGGTGCCAGGCAGGAAGCGCTTTTCAGGCAGCCATCAACTGGTTGATCAACTGATTCTTCCAAACCACCCTGTTCATTTATTCATTTGTTGATTTTTTTTTTTTTTCGCGGTACGCGGGCCTCACTGTTGTAGCCTCTTACGTTGCGGAGCACAGGATCCGGACGCGCAGGCTCAGCGGCCATGGGTCACGGGCCCAGCCGCTCCGCGGCATGTGGGATCTTCCCGGACTGGGGCACGAACCCATGTCCCCTGCATCGGCAGGCGGACTCTCAACCACTGCGCCACCAGGGAAGCCCTCATTTGTTGATTTTTGACAAGTATTTACTAAACCCCTGCTGTGTGCCAGTACCCTTCTAGGTGCAGAAACACAGCAGTGAACAAGACAGGTAAAATTCCCTGCTCTGCAGAGCTGACATTCAAGAGGAGAGACCAACAGTAAACAAGTTAAATATTAAGTCAAATATATAGATCTCAGGTTAGAGGGTGGTAAGTGCTAATAAGGAAAATAAAACCATGAAGGGGGTGGGGGCTGTTTAGTAGGGACCCATTTTACAGGTGAGTAAACTGCATCTCTGAAAGGGAAGTCACTTCCCAAGGTCACACAGGGAGAGTGAGTTGGCACCGTGATTTGCCACTCTGGGTCTCCTCCCAGCTCTGGCCTCTAGGTGAGCAGCTGACACACAGAAAAAGAGAGGCAGAGGGGAGACACACAGAACAGAGTAGGGCTGCCTGGCATAGCTGTGCAGGTTGGGCACTGCACAACTCCAGGAGTGCCATTCACAAAGACAAGAATGTGAATGTTGTCCCCTGGAGTCAGGAAGTGCACAAGAATCTCAAATCTATGCCATGTTCTGGGGCAGAACTTCCTGGAAAGGAAGTCTCAATCACCATCGGTCTATCCTCTGTGGCTTGCGTTACTGAACCGGGTTTGTTTGCCTGATGCCCAGCAAGCCAAACCTGAGACACCAATTTTGCAGCAGAGAAAGGGTTTACTCACAAGTCAGCCAAGCAAGATGGGAGAACATATCTCAAATCCACCTCCCTGAAGGTGAGGGGCTTGGGATATTTATGGAATAAAGCTGAGGCTTGGGGAGCATGGGGAAAGGTGATTAGAGATCTTTTCTTTTAAGTGAGGTAATCATCATTCTACTCAGGCCAATCTAAGCTACATGCTTCTCCACGGGATGCAAGTCCAGAAAATGGCAGGGTTAGCATGCTCTGAGGGTGGAGTTTTGAGTCCTCTGACGTCAAAAGGACACTGATTGGGCACCTGTGCAGACCCACTTGGAGGGTGGGTGGTGCCAACCAGTCTTAACTGGCTTGAGCTCAGACTGGACACAGCTGACTCCAAGTTCCTGAAAAACAGCTCTGGTAAACATCTTATTGTTTAGGCTACGTGACACTTGGAGGACATGCAAGTTCTTATAAAAACAATTAAAGCAAGCTTGAACCATGAAGGCACGTTACAGTTCACTACTTATTAAGCAAGTTACAGTTTAATGGATCTAACTGATGACGTTCCGTTTCACTTGCCTTTTTGAGTTACCAATATATCACGGCCACTTCCCTGTGTCAGCACATGAAAATCTAGCTCAGTAGATCTCCCAAGGTTGGTCCCCAGACCAGCAATATCTCTGTCACCTGGGAACTTGTTAGAAATGCAGATTCTGGGGCTCCAGACCTCCTGAGTCAAATGCTTTCAGGCTGGGTGTGGCTTTTGCTCCACATAAATGGGGAGCCCCGGGAGGGTTTCAGCAGAGGAAGGACATGATCCAATTTCTGTTTTGACAGGTGCAACACGAGGGTGAGAGATTAAGGAAGGTGGGGACCAGGAGAAGCCTACTGCAGTTGTACTGGAGATATGGCCATGACTTGGATGGGACTGGTGGCCATGGAGGGGGTAGGAATGGGTTGTGTTCTTTATCGGTTTCTACAGTGCAACCAAAGAAATATGCCACTGATTTGGATGCCTGGAGTGAGAGGACTAGAGTTGAGTATGACCAAAAGGTTTGGGGCCTGACACCTGGAAAAAATGGAGCAGACATTGCCCAAGACAGGAAGACAGAGGGAGGAACAGATTTAGGAGAGAGCAGAGAGAAATCAGGAGTGTCATTTGAAGGTGTGTTATAGACTGTTTGTGTCTCCCCACCACCACCAAAAAAAAAAAAAAAAATTCATATGTTGAAATCTAATCCCCAATGTGATAGTATTAGGAGGTGAGGCCTTTGGGAAGTGATTAAGTCATGGGGGTGGAGCCTCACAAATGGGATTAGTGCCCTTAGAAGAAGAGACATGGGAGCAAGCTCACCCCCTTTCCACCATGTGAGGACACAATGAGAAGCTGGCCGTCTGCAACCCAGAAGAGGGCCCTTGCTGGAACCCAACCATGCTGGCACCCTGATCTTGGATTTCCCACCTCCAGAACTGTGAAAAATAAATTTCTATTGTTTATAAGCCTTTATTATAGCAGCTCAAACGGACTAAGCATGTGAAGGTGCCCAGTCGGTGGCTGGATATATTCATGTGTCTGCATTTCAGGGGAGAAGACATATCTAGAGACAAATTTGGGGGTTATCCACCTATAAGGTGGTGTATTCGTTTCCTAAGGCTGCTCAACAAATGACCGCAAACTGGGTGGCTTAACACAAGAGAAATTTATTCTCTCACAGTTCTGGAGGCCAGAAGTCTGAAATCATGTTGTCAGCAGAGCTGTGCTCCCTCCAAAGGCTCTAGGGGAGATTCTGCTCCTTGCCTCCTTCAGCCTCTGGTGGCTCCAGGTGTTCCTTGGCTTGTGGCCACATCACTCCAATTTCTGCCTCTGTCTTCACAGGACCTTCTCTCTTTCTCTGTCTCCTCTTCTGTTGATGTCAAACCTCCCTCCATCTTTCTTATAAGAACACTTGTCATTGCATTGGGGGCCTACTTGGCCTACGATCTCATCTCAATACCCTTCATTACATTTGCAAAGGCACGTTTTCCAAAGAAGGTCACGTTCACAGGTTCCCAGGATTAGGGTATGGACATACCTTTTTAAGGGGGCGGCACTATTTAACCCGCTACAGATTGTATTTAAAGCCCTTCGTAGGACGATTGTGAGTGGAGAGAGATACCCTCCACCCCCACTCTTTTCTTCTTGTTCACCTCTGTGTCCTCAAGGTCTGACACAGCCATTCATAATAGAGGGATGTAGTAGTAACAATAAGTAACACTTAACTAATGCTCTGTGCTAAGCACTGCTATAAGCACTTCATATAATTAACACACTTAATGCTTAAAACATTAAAATTGAGATCTCGATTTTACAAAGAGCTAAACGCACTCACCCAGGCCACACAAATAGGGTTCTAATCCAGGACATCTGTTCTCTCAAATAGCAGGAAACCCCCTTGGCCCAAGTAGAGGAAGCTGGCTTGCTTTAGAGAATCTCACATATTACAAACACAAAATAAATTTACTGAAGAACACCGGATGCTGCTGTCAGCTGAGATCCTGTGACTGGAGCTGGCATAAAACAACCGTAACTCTAAACATGACATCTCTTGGTATCAGTGCCACTCAGGCCTCCGGGGAGCACTTTCCCGCCTCTCTGGCTGATGCCCTCCTGTGTCTGAGTGTGATTCTGGTTGTGCCACTGCCAGTGCTGGAAACAGATGCTGCTTTGGGGTGTGTAGAGGATTTGAGCACCAGACAAGTTTACGTAGGAGAAAAGACAAATTATCTTGTGTATTCGTTTCCTAGGGCTGCCATAACAAGGTACCACAAACTAGGTGGCTTAAAACAAGAAAATTTTATAGTCTCACGGTTCTGGAGGCTGCAAGTCCAAAATAAGGTGTGAGCAGGGCCATGCTTACTCCCAAGGATCTGGGGGAGGATCCTTCCTGGCCTGGGATCCTTGGTGTTCATATGCTTGTAGATGCGTCACTCCAGTCTCTGCCTCCAGCATCATGTGATGTTCTGTGTGCACGTCTGTGTCCAAATTTCCCTCTTATAAGGACATCAGTCATTGGATTAGGACCCACCCGAGTCCATCATGACCTCATCTTAACTTGATTACATCTGCAAAGACCCTACTTTCAAATAAGATCACATTCACAGGTTCCCAGGGGTTAGGATTTCAACTTATTTGGGGGAGGGGGGGTGGACACAATTCAACCCACAACACCTTGTCAAATGAAATTTAATCATGCAGCATCCAAGTATCATTTCCCAGCACTGCCAAGCACCCAGTGAAAGGCTTCTCTTTTGTGTTCCAATGTGCAGGATTCCAGAGAGAGTAACAAATTAACACAGCATTTGTTACAGCTGCACATTGGGCCAAGAAGTATTTGGCAGTATTAAACAATGTATTATACTTTTAAATATACATGTGTAGAAGCTCTAATGTAACAGGTGTGAAACGTAAACCCATTCTTTACAGGGGCAACTACAGGGATACTAGAATCGCAACTCGTTTTATTTTTACAAAGTATTAAATTGGATTTATTTTAAAATCTCAGTTTATAAATAGTTTATAAATAACTTTTATTTGCTTATTTAAATTAAACTTAATTAAAATACTTAGTTTAAATAATTTTATTTAAACTTTTGATATTTGCTAATTATATCAGCTCTGTGCAGGGTTTTTTATGACAAATTCGAAAGTTTTAGAATAAAGACTTTTTTGAAACACGACAGAAGAATAATTTTCATTTGTGCTCTAGCTTCGGGAGATCAGAAGCGCCCAGGGAGAGAGGGAGGAAGACCCATGCTCGCATCGTCCACCCTCTCCTGCCCAGATGGATTTCCAGAAGCAGGGAGGTCCCCTCTGGCGATCACCGGAGTAGGAGCCGCGCACCTTACTATCTCAGCCCAACCGCCAGGTGGCGCCAGAGGTACCTGAAGTCCTCCGGAGTCGTTCATCTCTATGATCACCGCTGCGGCCTGAGCAACTCGGAAGCCGTCGCTGGGCAAGGAGTGCTTCCGGGTAGGAGCTGGGTGACCCCGGCTGCCTGCGGCGACAGCAACCATGGGGGCGCACCTGGCCCGGCGCTACCTGGGCGATGCATCGGTGGAGCCCGACCCCCTGCAGATGCCCACCTTCCCGCCAGACTACGGCTTCCCCGGGCGCAAAGAACGCGGTGAGGCCCAGTGCGCAGGCGCGGCCGGCGGGAGTTTGGGGTGGGCGCCGGAACCCCTGAACCCCGGGGTCGGCTGGGCTCGAGCGTCATGCACTGTGTCTGGGTTCAGCCCTGACCTCGGCCCAGAGGAGTCCAGAGGGCGCGCGTGACCCTGCCTGAGTGTGGAGGCATTCCAGGCAGAGGACACTGTTTGATCAAAAAGCCCGGGGGCAAAAGAGAGTGGCGATACAGGACCTAATGAGGCGGTAGAAGTTGGACTTAGTCCTGGAGTGAGTGGGGAACTATGGGAGGGTTTATCGCGGAAGGGATGTGGTTATTGTACCTCTGTCCAGATGTCACTATTTTTAGGTATGCTAGAGAAAACACAAGGGGGGCTCACGCCGCACATACTGTCCTGCACGTTGCTTTTTTTATTCGTTAATATCACAAGCATATCGAGCGCCAGTCCTGGACCAAGTCCCAAGTTGAGCACCGAGGATGCAGCAGGCACTGACTAAAGGGGAACTCACAGCCCTGTAGGGAAGACAAAGGAACCTGGCGGATCTTGATGATGGCCCCTGGGAGTATCAAGGCGGGCTTTCAGGAGACTATGACTGGAAGCGAGGCCTGCGGGAGATGCGGAGGAGTTGGCCACACTGGGACCAAGGACAGGGGAGAGCTAGTGCTTCAAAGCAGAGGAGGGACACGATCAGATTTGCTTTATCAAAAGGTCACGCTGACTGCCAGGTGGGCGACGACTTGGAGACAGGGAGACCCCTAAGGGAATGGGGTGGTGCAGAGAGGTGTGGATTTAGGAGAATGTTGGGAGGTACAGTCCTATGGTGTCTCTGATGTCCTTGTAGTTCCTTCAGCCCCACTGGAACCTGCAGTCCATCAGCACCCCCACCTCCTTATCATGTCAGTCCTTCCCACTTCACACCCTGCTTTCCCATTCATGTTTTGCAAATACCCAGAGCCGCCCACCCCATCCCCTCCTCTGTCTTGCTTAACCAGAACCCTGGTTAAAGCCAGCTCTCCTCCGTGGCTCCTGTCCCTGTGCAGCTGAACATCGGAGAAAAATACCCATCCTCCCTGACTGGTCTCCCAATTGCTCCCCCAGTTGACTCTTCATGCTGCTCTTTTCCTATCACATTCCCTGGCCCTTTGCTCTCTCCTGCTCCTTCCTAGACCATGGTTTCACGCCTTCTGTCTCAGACTCCAGCACCTCCTTTCAGCTAGTCACTTTGTATCCTCTTAAGAAAACAGAAGCAGCCAAAAGAGCTCTCGTGGGCTCCCTTCATCCCTGCTTCCTACACACCCTGGACTCCACCTTCTCTCCTGTTAGCCCAGATGATCTGCCCCGGCTTTAACTAAGCCTCTGCTCCAGGTGAGCCCTCTGATGCCCTCCATCCCATCCTCTCACCTACCCAAGGACCGCGCCCAACCACTCTCCCTCTCTTGCAAGGTTGATTTTCCCATCAACATGCAAATACACTTATTTCTGCTGTTGTAAAATCCTCTCCTGGGGCTTCCCTGGTGGCGCAGTGGTTAAGAATCCGCCTGCCAATGCAGGGGACATGGGTTCGAGCCCTGGTTCGGGAAGATCGCACATGCCGCAGAGCAGCTAAGCCCATGCGCCACAGCTACTGAGCCTGTGCTCTAGAGCTCGCGAGCCACAACTACTGAAGCCCATGCGCCTAAAGCCCGTGTTCCGCAACGAGAAGCCCCCACAATCAGAAGCCCGCACACAGCAACGAAGACCTGACACAGCCAATAAATAAATTAATTAAATAAATTTTTAAAAAAAAATTTTTTTAGGAAGTTTTACTCTTTTGTGTGTGTGTGTGTTGGGTCTTCGTTTCTGTGCGAGGGCTTTCTCTAGTTGTGCCAAGCGGGGTCCACTCTTCATCACGAGCCTCTCACCATCGCGGCCTCTCTTGTTGCGGAGCACAGGCTCCAGACGTGCAGGCTCAGTAGTTGTGGCTCACGGGCCTAGTTGCTCCGCGGCATGTGGGATCTTCCCAGACCAGGGCTCGAACCCTTGTCCCCTGCATTAGCAGGCAGATGCAACCACTGCGCCACCAGGGAAGCCCTAAAAAAACTTTTTTTTAAATAAAAATAAAAAAATCCTCTCCTGGCCCCACCTCCCCCTCCAGCTACCTCCCCACCACTTCACCGACAGGGCTGTGGTCAAGCTTCCTCCCCACCCTCACTACGTCTGTATTGCAAAGCCCCGTTGTCAGATTCTCAGGTCTAATTGCACTACGGCAGCAGCAGGCACGGCAGCAGCAGGCACGGCCGGTCGCTGCCACTTCCTGGGAGCCCCTCTTCACGTGGTCCCAAGACCCCACAGCTCCCGCCCACCTCCCTGCCTTGTAAATGCCAAGGCGCTCCACTGTGTGGGTCTCTCCTGTCTCCACCCACTCCCACCACTCCCTGGGGGTCTCTGCTAGTCCTCTGGTTTCAAATGGCTGCTGTGCACCAGTGCTGGAGTTTTTATCTCCAGCTGGGCCTTGACCCTGAACCCCAGACTCATGGACCTCACTGCCTGCTTGGCATCTCCGCTCCACATTTAACGGGCATCTTGCACTCAGCAGGCCTGAAACAGAGCTCCTGACCTCCCCTACCAACCCTGTGCCTCCCCCTCCAGCGCTGACCACCACATGCTCAGGCCGAAACCCCTGGGGCATCCCGCCTGTCCTCCCACTTCAAGGCCTTTGCACCTGCTGTTCCACTCTTGGGGATGCCTTACCCGGGTGTCTATGTGACCCACTCCCTCACCTTCATATGCCACCTTTTGAGGGAATCCTCCATCTAAAGTTCTGACCCACCTCCCCACACTGCCTCTCTCTCTCCCTCGTTTTATTTTCCTCCCTAATATTTAGCATTGTCAGGCATCCTACAACATCTAGCTCTACCTGTTTGTTCTGTGTCTCCCTCCAAGAGCAGGGATGGATCCTTGCCTGGCATGTTCCCTTGTATATCCCCAGCACCTAGCACACAGTAGGTGCTCCATAAATCCTGGCTGCTGACTCATCATGCTGGAGCATCACGTGTGAAGCACCACCTTGACATGGAAACCATCAGGGGCTGCAGGTGGACACAAGGCCTGGGGCTCAACGATCTACGGGGTGGAGACCGAAGCCATGAATTAGAATGAGCGGAGGGCTCTTAGCAAGAACCACCAGAAGCCAAGGCTTAATGTTTGGGCAGCTTCATATTTGGACAGCCATAGAGATGGGAGGAAACCTGGGGAGGGTGTGGCAGAGAGGGGGGCCACGGGAAGAGAATGTTCGAGAAAGGAGGAGCATCTAGGACCAGGAAAGATGGGGTAAGTTAGAGAGGGGGCGGGGGTTCCCTTGAGGATGCAGGAAGGCTAGGTCCTGTGTGCCCCATGCTGGGTGGGGACAGAGCTCAGGACCACCAGCACAGCGGGCGCGCGCTGGGGTGTGTGCCCACGATTTCTGACGGCCCCCAAATGGGCCCCAGTTGAAGTGAAGGTTGATTTCATCCCCCTGGGGTTTACCAGGTGGGTGGGGCAGCAGGATGAGGATTATTAGTTCAGCTATGAGGTGGGCAGATGCTACGCCTCCACCAAGAGGACAGAGCTGGGATCCAGGTCCCCCAGGCAGACACACGGACACACACACCTCTGCAGGGTGGGGCTGTCTGGGGAGTGACCCCAGGGGGACGGGAGGCAAGAATCTAGTGTGGATTTTGAGGTGCTCGGTGATGGCGGGAGAGGGACCCTGCCCATCTGGGCCTCAGTGCTGGGGGTTGCTTGGCCCTGGCTGAGCCCCACCCGTCCCCCGGCAGAGACGGTGGCCACTCAGCAGGAGATGAACGACGCACAGCTGGTGCTCCAGCAGCGGGACTACTGCGCCCACTACCTCATCCGGCTCCTCAAGTGCAAGCGTGACAGCTTCCCCAACTTCCTGGCCTGCAAGCACGAGCAGCACGACTGGGACTACTGCGAGCACCTCGAGTGAGCCCCACGCCCGCCCCGAACCCGCACCTGGCCCGGCCCTGGGCGCGCGGCTCCAGAGGCAAAGGACAGCAAACTAGCACTGAGCTTCTAGCCAGGCCCCGCCTCAGTAGAAAGAGGAATCCCAAAGGGGCTGTGGGGTGGGGCGGGCTGCTTTGAGGTGCCTACAGGAGCGGCCACGCCCAGTTCAGGTGGGAGACCCAGCTCCTGCTCTGGGCCCACGGGTGTCCACCCCAGGGGAGGGGGCAGACCCCAGAGTTACATCGCAGGCACGCAGGTCTTCCCTACTTGCGACCCCTTCCCAGTCCCATCAGCTCCCCAGGCTACCCCTCCCTCCTTGTACTCTGCCTGCAGCTACGTGAGGCGCATGAAGGAGTTTGAGCGGGAGCGGCGGCTGCTCCAGCGGAAGAAGAGGCGGGAGCAGAGGGAGGCGGACATGGCCAGAGGCCAGGGGTCCGGCGACGTGGGCCCCGGGGTGGCCCTGTAGTGGCCCCGCCTACCACCCTGTGGACCAGTCAAAAAAATAAAAGCCTCCAGGGCCCTCATCCCTGGCTCCGCCTCTTTCTTTGGTGTGCTGATCCCCGAACCGACCCGACCCCCAAAAGAAACACCGCGGAGTCTGAGTCCAGCTGGGCAGGCAGGTTTTATTCCAGACGCTGGAGAGCAGTGGTTCCCAGTCCTCGCCCAGAATGGCACTGGGGCGGGGGGCCACGAGCCTGGCGTGGCTGAGCCTGGGTGAGGGGGTGCCACTCAGAGCAGGAAGGGGATGATGGGCATGCGCAGGGGCGGGTAGTCTCGAAACTCCTTCAGGTAGCTGCGGTGCTTGCCCTTGGCCCAGATGGTCATCTGGGTGAAGCCCACCAGGGAGAAGAGGGCCACTGTGGGGTGGAGCAGGGGAGTCAGGGAGGGAGGGCTGCACACAGCAGGGACGGGCAGGGCCCCCTGGGGAAGGGGCAGCGGGCTCACCTGGGAGACACTGTGTCATGATGGCAAAGCCAATCCAGGACCCCACCTGTGGGCAGAGCAGGCAGGGTGAGGGCGGGCAGGGCTGGCCAGCCCCAGCTGTTCTAGTAAGGGGATGGGGACCACACGCCAGTGCCAGAGGAGCCTGGAGTAAGGGGGGGACTACACGATGAAGCTGCCCCTCAGTCCCCAATAGCCACAAGCCCAGCTGGACACCTCCCAGGCCCCATAGAGGCCACAGTCTCTCCGTTTCCAAATGTTCCAAGTTCAAACTGCAGGAGCAGCCACGGAGCCAGGCAGCGCCCCCTCCTAGAAGCTAGCCCTCCACATGGGACCCCAAGCCCCAGGAGGGAGAGGAGAGGAGGGCAGACCCTCACCTCGTAGGTGTAATTGGGGCAGGACACCAGCAGGAAGAGCCATGTGAAGGGATTCTTGGTGGGGTATGGGATCTTCCTGGTCTTAGACCCTGGGAGGACAGGACAGGAGTGAGACCTGCTGGCTCAGCCTGCCCAGGTGGCCATCCCCCCTGCCCGGAGCAGGCCACTCACCAGCTGGCCGCAGGTCCCGCAGGGCCATGTGGATGGAGAAGTTGCCGAGCTGGCAGATCTGTTAGAGAAGCAGGGTCAGCTCGGAGCCCCCACCCCACCACCCAAACTCCTCGCACCGTCATCCGTCCCAGCCCGCTTACCACAAAGATGGCGAGCGCCAATTTAACCTGCTGAGCTCCGTAGGCTGAAGAGGAAGCAGAGAGGGGAAGCCCGTGAGGGGAGAGCCTGGGTGAAGGGGTGTTCACGGGGGGAGCAGGGTCCGAGGCCACTTACTGGGCGGTGTGTAGAGAGGGTGGTTGATGTAATAGGCCATCCACGCGGCAAAGCCCCAGTAGTAGGTGCAGTTCTGAAAGGGAGCAGGGCCGGGATGGAGCCTGGCCCAGTGGAGGGCAGGACCCAGGTGAGGGGGACCAGGGAGTGTAGGGCCGGGGGTGAAGGGCCTGGACAGGCAGCTGGGGGCTCACCTTGAAGATGTTGCGCAACGGCATGGTGCCGTGGGAGAAGCGGTGCACGAAGAGCGTCTCCAGCAGGCGCTTGATGTAATGGAATGAGTGGCAGATGCAGGCAAGGCTGGGGGCGGGGAAGCCAGTTCAGCAGGGGCAGGTCCAGCAGGCCTTCCCCTCCCCCGCCACCGCCTCCCACCCAGCCCCACTCACTGTACCACCGTGTGCCGACTGGACGTGAAGTCATATTTGTGGCCGTAGATGAAGGGCACCCGAAAGTAGAAGAGCAGATAGATGAAAAGGGGCCCCGCGTACTCCGTCAGGAAGACCTGGGGAGGGGAGAGGGGAGTCACCCCAACGCGGCAGACGGGAGGCGAGGCCGCTGGGAGAGGGGGTCTGCACGCACCGTTACCCAGCTGATCTGGGCCCCCAGGTCCCGGAAGTAGAGTGTGGCCGTGGTGCCCACGGGCAGCTTCTGCAGAACATCCTCATCCTTCAGGGACTTGCCCTCTGCGGAGAGTTGGGCCAGGGCTCAGGGCCTGCCTGGGCCTTTGCCCAGGGCCACCCAGGAGCCCAGGGGCAGCCAAGCAGACAGCTGTACTCACTGGGGTCCAGGCGGAGGGACTGGCGGGCGGGGTACCACTGTGGATCTGTAGGGAGAGTAGGGTGTCACAGCGCACAGCCTGGTGGGGCCCGGTGTCCCTACAGCTCCTCTGGCCCCCGGGCAAGATCTCTGAAGTTTGTGTGGCTCCAGGACACAGACCGGAAGAGCAGGCAAAGCGGGATGCTGTCCTTCCCCAAAGCCCAGCAAGGGCGTTCCTGTTGATGGCCACACGGGGGCGGGTGCCCCAGGCAAGCCCAGAGAAGCCTGGGCCACACTGGGGGCGCATCTCTGCAGGCCCTTGAGGGAGAGGCATGTAGGACAGGGTCCTACCTAGAGGCCCCTGCCCAGAGGGGTCGCGGGGGCAGTGTGGCTGGGCCCTGGACTTACGGCTCTTGGTGAAAAGGTTCTTGATCTCGGCAATGGTGGCTTGGGGCTCCACCTGAGGGAAACACAGGCCAGGGACCAGTAAGCCGTGGGTGGGGAGCCCGGGACCCAGAATCCCTCTTGGTGAGGTGGGATGGACTGGGGTCCTAGGCAACTGCCATGGGAGGCGGGAGGGTTGGGGACCAGGCCCCCCAACCCACGTAGCCGACAAGGTAGCCATGGGCCTGAGGGCCATTTTAACCAGGCAGCCAGGTCACCCCTGGACTGGCTAGGAGATGGTTTGAGCATGGGAAGCCAGGCCCACTTCGCCTCTCCTCTCCACCCCCAGCCACAACTCCCCCCAGAGTAACGGCCCTCAACCTGTTCCAGACCTCCCTGGGATGGGACAAACCCCTTCCCCTGGCCTGGCCTCGGAGTGGGGCCGGTCTCAGGACTCCACCTCCTCCCCAGGCCCCAGAGCCGTGCAGGGTCCACAGAGGCTGCTTCACCTCCTTCTCACACTGGGAGGCCAGCTCCCGACCACACCCAAGGGCCAGGGTGCTCTATCTACCCTGAGGAGCAAGCTGGCTGGGGCAGGCCCAGGGACAGTACCCCTCCTGCACACCCTGAAAGGCAGGGGCTGGGTGTCAGGACCCAGGTGGAGGGGCACTCCCATCTCCCTGGGGGCCAGGAGCCCAGGAAGGGGTAGGTTGCAGGCCCAGCACCCTCGGGCCAACACAGTCTGCACCACGGTCCTACCTTGTCCAGGAAGCACAGCTTCTCCCGGGTCTTTGCGTCCAGAATCTCCACCTCGAAGAAGAGAACGGCCTTTTTAGGTTTCTTGATCGTCTTGTGGGGCATGGGCCGGGGGAGGCCATTGAGGCCAAAGACGGGGCCAAGGCCCTGGCTGGTCTCCCGGGCCACCACGCTCACGCTCAGGTCCATGCCTGCCCCGCTCTGCCCGCTGCAGCCAGAGGCCCCAGCTGCCGGCCGTCAGCCCCCACCACAGACCTCCCCACGCGAAGTGCTCTGGGCCGGGCCGGCGAGATCATATTCTGCCGCGGTGCTGGAAGGGAGCCCGTGCCTGCCTTGGCTCCGCCGGCTTCTGTGCAGATGTAACCCGAGTGGCCCAACAGCCACGGCCCAACTAAATATAAAACTGCCCCACACTGAGCCCCCCAGGAGCCACGCCACAGACCTCCTGGGAGGGGGGACCTGGGGGCAGCCCTCCAAAGGCTGAGTTGCCCTGACTGTAAGGCTTTCGAGTGGACATGGACCCCCAACAGCACGGGGGGAAGGGAGATCCCCAGAACAGGAATGGAGGCGCCCCCTGGCCTCCCTGCCCAGTGCAGAGCAAGGGCCAGTCACCAGGAGCAGGGTGAGAGGCCAACGGGCCACCCAGGCCCCAGCTCAGGCCCGCAGAGTTCACTGGGCTTGGAGAAATCCCAGCTATTTTGAGAATCTGCGAGATAGATCATCCATTTCCCCTTCTGAGCTGTAAGAGACACTCTGGATTATTCTCCTTGTGCATTTGTGTTCCCAGGGAGGTGACAGATTCCGGCGTTATTGGTGCAGAGAGCCTCTCGCTAAGTGTGGAAAGGGTCAGGAAACCAGGAAGTTTCCAGCAAGCGCCCCCAGCCTAGGCCAAGACCTTGGCTCACACCTCCCCCGCCTCCCTCTCCACCCATTTCTCACTAGGTCCACCCAGGCCTTGTTCAAGGCCACCTCCAGGGCAGTCTTCCCACCATGTCAGCCCAACATAGCACCCTCGTCCAGGCCCTGAGCCCCCCAAAGCCCAGGGCAGACCGCCTGAGCACCCCCCCCCCAACTCCACTCTCCCTGAGCCCCAGGCAGTGGTGGGACCGGTGGTGCAAAGGGGCAGTGCTGGGAGTGAGGGAGCCCCCAGGGGGATGTGACCCACCCATTCTAAGCGGGTCTGAGAAGGCACCCGGGCCAGCTGTGAATGGTGTGAACTGCTGGTGGAGCTGGAGTGAGGCCCAGTAGGGCCCGGGCCCACCACGTAGGCCTGAGGGCCCTAGTGTAGGGCTTGATGCAGATCTTATTAGACATGGGGACGTGGCAGGCAGGGCTGGGTCTGACCCCAAGTCGGCCACTGGGTAGCAGGTGCTGAGGACCCTTCCCGCCTGGCAGGCCCTCAGTCAGAGGCAGCATGGAGAAAGGGGGCAGATCTTAGAACCCCAGGGCAGGGCCCCAGACAGGGCTCTCTGAGGGCATGCCCACCCACCTAGGGCCACGCCCCCCAGGAGGAAAGGGTTCCCCTCACCCACACTCCACCACCAGTGGGAGAGGCAGGGGGCGTGGTGGGCAGCACACAGGACTGAATCCGGCCCTGCCATGCTGTCACTGGCTGACTCTGGGGCTGTCACTTCTCTCTGAGCCTCAGGCCGGAGGCAGGTAGGAAAGTGTGTACCTCGAGGGGCTGGCGTGGTACCTGACAGATGGGAAGTGCCCCCAAACCTCAGGCTGTGAGGACAGACTTGAGGAGACCCTGAGGGCCTGCGATGAAGGGAAGGGGATGGGCCTGGGTTCAGATCCCGGCTCCCCTACTGGCCAGGGGGTCGCTGCAGCACACTGGCCTGTTTGCCCACCTATGCTCTACCCACCCCACGTCATGGACGGAGGGCAGGACAGAGCCCAGAGACCAAGAATTCCTGTCTGATGCTACTGTTACCACGCTAGAGAGTGCGCCTGCTGTCAACTGGGGGCTCTGCACGGCCACGTGGCCTTGGGGGGCAGGTTACTGAACCCCTCTGAGTCATGGGGATAACAAGGCCAGACAGAAGGGCCAGAAAGAGGGCACTGCTCACACTGCCCCGAGTGTCTGGCCCCACCAAGGGGCCTCTTGGAAGACGGAAGGGGTACAGGCAGAATGTGCCCGAAAGGGCGAGGATAGCACGGCCCCGAGCAGGCAGAGGGCCTGCTGCCCTGTGGCTGCAGGTATATTAATAGTTCCTGGGTCCCAGGCGGGCAGTGCCCACATGCCTTCGGAGCTCGTGTGGTCCGCAGGAAGGCTGCACCATGTCTACTGGGAGAGCAGGCCTCCGAGTTCCTGCTGAACCACTCAACAGCTTAAAATACAACCAGCCCCTCTCCCTGCCGGCCAGCTGCTGGGGGAGGGCTGAAACCCTACCGTCTCCCCACAACCTGGGCACCAGACCAGGACCCAGGAGGAGAGTATGGGACGTCGGGGCCCCGACTGGCTGCTGGGAAAGGAAGCTGGGCAGCGGGAGAGGGCGGCTGGGACAGGGGCCACCCTCCCAGCAGCCGCCGCTGCAGCTGCTACGGCTGCCACCGCCACCAACACACCCAGGCCAGCCCGAGGCCGCAGAGGAGCAGCGGCGCCCTCACAGAGGTAAGCCCAGCCGGTGCGGCGGCACTCAAGGCCCCGGGGCCACTGGGGAGTGGGCTGCCCCAGCTCAAGGCCACTGTGACAGGTTTGGTCCTCATTTCCCATTTCCTGTCCCCAAATCTCCACCGCAGGAGAGGTCTGAAAGGCCCTGGGCAGGGCAGGGGGGTGGGGATGCGGTGCAGGGGAGCCACAGGACCTCTCTGCCATCGTACAACTGCCTGTGCCTCTCTAATTATTTCAGAAAAGTAAAATTTTTAAATTTTAAAAGCCAAGTGGGAAGAAAAAAAAATAAAAAATTTAAAAAAATTTTAAAAAAATAAAATAAAATAATATATATATATGTGTGTGTATATATATATATATATATATATATATATATATATATATATATCAGGTGAGAGAAGCCAGGTACAAAGCGGTCACATGTTTACGTGAAATGCCCAGAATAGGTAAATGGAAGGAGACAGAAGGCAGACTGGTGGCTACCAAGGATGGGGCGAGGGGAAATGGGAGTGTCAACTAATGGGGACTGGGTCTCCTTTTGGGGTGATGCAAAAGTTGTGGAACTAGACAGAGACGGTGGTTGCACAACACTGAATTAAATTCACTTTTAAATGGCTAATTGTACGTCATGTGACTTTTACCTCAATAAATCATTTTCTTTTAAGGGCAGGGCTAGCAAACCGGTCCCAATTACCCATAAAGAGAAAAGGTCCAGGGTCAGGGAGCAGCAGAGGCTACCCACACCTCCACCCCACCCGATGAGGGCCTCAATATGGGGGAGCCCATCACGCACTTCCCAATCTGCAGTCCCTGAGCTTACCCCCTACTCCCCACCCCCTGCTCTGCGCCCCAGCACACTCCCGCCCCCTACGCTTGTCACACACACACACACACACACACCCCTGAGCCTGCCCAGGCCTGAGGCCAGCCTTGGGGGGGGGGGGGCCAGGATAGGCCCAGGACTGGGGTGAGGGGCACAGGTGGCCGCTGGGCAGAGCCCCAGGCAGGGGTCCTGAGCACAGAAGGGGAGGCAGCAGGCTCAGGCCCTACCCCGGAGAGAAGGCAGGCAAG
Organism: Mesoplodon mirus; assembly: GCF_964341445.2. Classification (NCBI taxonomy): domain Eukaryota; kingdom Metazoa; phylum Chordata; class Mammalia; order Artiodactyla; family Ziphiidae; genus Mesoplodon; species Mesoplodon mirus. Next base: position 40,940,748 of record NC_138980.1, read on the forward strand.
GGGCAGGGGAGGAGTGAGTGGTGGGACTTTCCTGAAGGAGCCGGGGGCAGCTCTTCCTGTCCCCATGGAGGGAAGGGGCTGGGGGGACAAGGGGGCAGTGATATGTTCAAAGGATGAATGAAGCAAAGCCCGTGAGGGTGTCACTGACCTGAAGTCCGGGCACTGGCCACAGGCAGGGGGTGTGGCCCCAAAGCCTCAGGCACAGTGGCCAGACAGAGGACAAGGACAGGCAGGAGCCCTGGCCTGGGGCACAGGAGGGTGGCTCTATGATGACAGTTCCCCAGCCCAGGAGGAATTCTCACCCAGAGGCCCCAGATTCCGGGGCCCAGCCAAGGGCAACTCATGGCAGCAGGAGGTCAGGGCTGGGAGGGAGAGGGGAGGGCCGGACAAGGGGCAGGGCACAGCCCACCCTGCAGGCTGCAGCCCTACCCCACCCAGAGGGGAGTACCCAGAGCCACTGACAGGCAGCAGGGCCCACAGGCTTCACTGCCTTCATGGAAATAAAGATGCTGCTGATCCAGGTAGCCATAGTAGAAAGAGGGGTGCACACTTTCTGAGCACCTGTTTCAAGCTAGCATGGTTGCCCAGAGCCTCAGGTAGACAAGGCTCCTGGGATGGTCCCTACGTGTCAGATGAGAAAACCAGGGCTCAAGAGTAGGAGAGGGCTTCCCTGGTGGTGCAGTGGTTGACGGTCCGCCTGCCGATGCAGGGGACACGGGTTCGTGCCCCGGTCTGGGAGGATCCCACGTGCCGCGGAGCGGCTGGGCCCGTGAGCCATGGCCGCTGAGCCTGCGCGTCCAGAGCCTGTGCTCCGCAGTGGGAGAGGCCACAACAGTGAGAGGCCCGCGTACCGTAAAAAAAAAAAAAAAAAAAAAGTAGGAGAGGCTCAGGGCCTTTGCACATGCTGTTCTCACTGCCTGAATCGCTCTCCCCCAGACCCCACAGGGCTCCTCCCTAACCTTGTCAGTGAGGCCCTTCCTGACTGTCAACTGAAAATAGCAACCCAGACATTTACCGTCTGCCTCCCACTGGATGGTCAGCTCCAGAGGGCAGGGACTGTCCTGTCCTCAGTCACTTCCCAGCACCCAGAACAGAGCCTGGCAAGGAGCTGTTCTCCATAAGCACCTGGGGGAGGCACCTTGCCCAAGGTCACGAAGGCACCTTGCCTCAAAGCCCCCTCCCCACCACCCTGTGAGCCAAGGCCTTTCCCTCACTCCTCCTTCACACTTGGAGGGATGGGGGCCTGCCCACCACACCAGACCCCAGAGCAGAGGTGGGCGCCCCAGTGCAGGAGCTGCTGCAGGGGGGCTTTCCCTAGCCTGGGCCGGTGGCCTCGCTCCAGGGAAGCCTCTGTGAGGCCTGCAGACACACCCGCCCAGCTCCGGTGACCCTGTGCAGCCCAGCATTCTGGCTGCCAGACCCTCCTCCAAGGAGGGGGCCACCGCTCACCAACGCAAAGGGTCACTGATAGGCCAGCTCTGGCTCCTAGGGAACCCTGTCTTTCTTCACCAGCATCCCCAACACAGAAGGGGCTCCACACCGACAGGCTCCACACACCCTGGGCCCTTGGAGGCGGCAGCAACACAGGCACAGCGGCCCCTCACAAGGAGGCTCTGAGGTCAAAAAGACTCACCTATTTCCTGGCTGTGTAGCCCTGGACGAGTAACCCAACCTCTCTGAGCCTCCATTTCCTTATCTACAAAGTGGGCTTCCCCCACCTGCTATCTCACAGGGTTTCTGTAAGATTTACAGATAATAACAACCACCATTCTGGCCTGTGTGAGGTCCGGGGCGGGGGGTGCTAGTGCACAGGGGGTGCCGGAACAGAGAACAGTGGCATGTTGTGCACCAAGAATTGTGGGGAAAAACAGAGAATGGGGGGCGGGGGGTCAGGAGTTGGGAGGATGGCCATTTTAGACAGAGTGGTCAGGGAAGGCCTCCCTGAGAAAGCACACAAACATGTCCAGTCTAGATAATTCTTTTTTTTTTTTTTTTTTTGCGATACACGGGCCTCTCACTGTTGTGGCCTCTCCCGTTGCGGAGCACAGGCTCCGGACGCGCAGGCTCAGCGGCCATGGCTCATGGGCCCAGCCGCTCCGCGGCATATGGGATCCTCCCAGACCGGGGCACGAACCCGTATCCCCTGCATCGGCAGGCGGACTCTCAACCACTGGCCACCAGGGAAGCCCCTAGAATAATTCTTATAAAGAATAAATGTTATCAGACCGATACTAGCAAAATAGAAGTGGCAGACGCACAGGGAGCCAGGCCCCTCCTCCCCAAGTCCTCACCACGATCATGAAGGGCCCCAACCACACCAAGGTCAGAGAGGTGGTGCAAGGAGCTGACGACAGTGAGCCTGAACCCTAACAATAGCAAGACACGTGCGGATGGCAGAGGCTGGGCTGCGGCGAGCGTCCCTACTGTAGTTCATCACCACCACAGCCGAGGTGGCAGCCGCCGAGACTGCCCCGCTCTCCACTGCCCCCTTGTGGCCGCGGCCTCTGCTCCCACCAGCTGGAAGGGTGTGCACAGCAGCTGGAGCTCCAGGTGAATGAACCGGGCACATCCGGTGCAGGATGGGATCAAGAGAGTGAACGCTAACTCTGGCTCTGCCAGTCACCAGCCAAGAGGCCTCGGGAGCCACTGCCTCACACTCCTTCCTTCATTCACTCATCCTTTCCTTCCTCCCCTCTTCCCCTGGGCACTGCAGTGAACAAACCCCTGCCTTCACAGAAGCTGCATCCCAGGCGTGGGCTGGGGGTGGGTAGGGACACACAATAAATAGCGGCAGGTTTTGCACCAAGAGTTGTGGAGACAAAAAGAGAAAGGTGGCAGGGGTGGGGTGGGGGAGTATGGCCATTTTAGACAGAGTGGTCAAGGAAGGCCTCCCTGAGGAAGGGGCATCTAACAAAGGCCAGTGGAACTGAGGGAACACGTCACGCATACATCCAGGGGAAATGCGTTCCAGGCAGAGGGAACAGCCACTGCAAAGGCCTTGAGACTGGACTGTGCCTGGCATGTTTAAGCAGCAGACCACTGTGGCAGGAGCAGAGTGTGGAGGGGGTGAGCGGGAAGACACAAACAGGGAAGTGATGGGGCAGATCTTGCAGGGGATTGTGGGCCACAGGGAGGACTCTGGCTTTTACGCTGAGTGAGGTGGGAGCCATGGAGGGTTCTTGAGCAGAGGAAGGATGTGACCTGACTCAGCTGTTCCTAGGCACCCCCGTGGGAAGTGAGAGACCAGGGCAGAAGCAATGATGAGGGCAGGAGTAGGGAGATGGCCATGGAGGGGGTGAGAAGTGGATGTGGGGATGGGGGGCGGGGGTGGGTCTGAGGTTCTGACCTGAGCCTCAGAAGAGAGAAGCACCAAGTAGGAGGGCGGCAGGAAAGGCAGGCACCGCCTGAGCCCAGGCTGGAAGTTTGCAACTGCTGCTCTACCCTGTGGGAGCTGCTGCACAGGCGGGGCACCCGGGGCCCAGGCACCAGTGCCCAGAAAGCCTCCCAAGCCAGGAGCCTGGGCCCCTCTCAAGCTTCAGTTTCCCCATTTTCATAAACACAGCCAGGCCCAGTGTTCCTCAGGCCCCTCCCGCCTGTAAACAAGACGCAGTGGCTCATGGCAGAGTCTACATCCCCGGGCCTGGGACAGGGGCGGGCACAGGCCTGAGAGTCAGCTTGGCCTCCTGGTCACCCTCATCACCTCCCGCTTCCGTGCGTCCTAAGATGGAACCTGCCCAATGGGTATGGGTTACAACCGCAGCTGCTTCCCAAATGCCTCTCCTCACCCTCTCCTTTCAATCCCCATGGCAGCCGAGGGAGCTGGAGCCATTAACTCCATTTCACAGATGGGGAAGCTGAGTTCCAAGGGGTTAGGAGTGCACCCAGCTCACGCAGCAGTAAACTCCTGAGCCCAGATCCCCACCACACACCAGCCTCTGGGGCTGCACCCCCAGCCAGCGCGCCCCGCAGAGGCCCCCATGCAGTGAGGGTGCAGTACAGCACACCCTGCCTAGAGCAGGCTCGCTGGGACCCCATGGGGTCTGCCTGCCAGAAAAGGGCTCTTCAACCAGGATGCCTTGTGCTGGGCAGCCTGGCACAACCCAGTCAGTACCTGCAGGGGAGTGTGGGCTCTGGTGGGTGACATCTCCCGAGGTGGGCGCACAAGAGGCCTAGCTGAGGGTACAAGCCCTGCTCGGTGCAACCTAGAACTCCAGGCAAAGATGCAGAGGGCCCAACAGGTCCATCAGCCGGCCAACCTGGGCACTCTCGGCCCCCAGAGCGCCCACACAGGGCACAAGGGCTGCCACACCCAGAGGACGGAGGTCTGGCCTTGAGCAGCACTTGCCAGACTGGCTCACCCGCTTCACAAATGCAGAGGCTTGAGCATGTTCACCTACACTCAGCGGCTCAGCACTTTCGGCTCCCTCTCCCTTCCACTTTCCAGAAATATCGAAGTCACACTACTCATGCCAGGCCAGCTGAAAAGACCTGCCAGGACGCCAGCACAGGCCACACCTGCTCGGCCAGAAATACCTCCTTCCCCAGTGGCCTCACTCATGACCCCATTTCTCCTGGGGGGATTGCACAGCCTCCCTGAGGTGCCACAGTGGTTGGGGGGGTGGGGGAATGTTGCCCAGGGTAGAAAGGGCAGAGAGAGACTGACCACCCACTCCCAGGTCCTCAACCAGCCGGCTCCTGCCTCCCACACTTGGTAGCCAGAGGAGAAGTGGCAGGGTCTGAATGCCAATGTCCCTAGGCTCTGGGATCCGGGGCCAGGAGAAGCTGGCAGAGCCCCAGGCAGCCCAGTAGCATCCAGCCTTGAAAGACATTCTTCGGGTGCTCGGGTGCCCCGGCTGGTTGCTGTGACCACAGAAGGCCCAAGATGAAGGAGATGCTGGGCCAAAACAGCAGGACTCTGGGTCTTGGGCCTGAGAGAGCCATGCTCTTTGACCAGCTGTTTGCTGGTGCCCACAGCCCACGCACCTCCCTGGGGCCTCCAGGGGGCGCTGTCCTGGACAGAGCTGTGCTGCAAGGGCCTATTCCATTGGAAGGGCCATCACTAGTATCGTCTAGCAGATGCTTACTTTGTGCCAAGAACTATGCTAAGACCTTTACCTGCACAACTCACCTAGCCTCACCTGCGCCTGTAAGCTAAGGACTGTGACCCCATTTAGGTGGCTCAGAAAACCAGGGCTCGGAAACCAGGGGGCCCTTGCCCAAGGCACGTAGCCCAAGGAAGTACCAGAGCCAGCACCGCGCCCCCCTACCTGGGCCCAAAGACTCTCATTGCTCAGCATCACAAAGCAATACCTCCTCCACTCTGGAGAACAGGGCCAAATGCTAACAGAAAACAAGGAGGAACAAAGCCTGGACCCAATTATCTGGAAGGCAGCCCCCCCGCCCCCCCACAACTTCCCTGACGTTACAACTCCAGCACACCTAGTCTCCAGAGGTCTGGACGACGCAGAACATGTCACCTCCACAAGGAGCGCCCTTGGGAGGCTGAGCCTGCTTGTCCCCCCGGCCCCAGCCTCCCTTGGCCCCAGCAGAGTCAGGCCATACCAAGGGCGAAAGGCCTGTCACCCCGATACCACCCAGAGGGGCTCAGGCAAGATCAGCAGCTCTCTCGACACTTCCTGCATGGTCTCCTGCCCCAGGCTAAAGCCACCAATGAACCTGGAAAACCAGTGCCATAGAGGTGGGGGGCTCGCCAACACTGAGCAAGAGGCAGTGCTGCAGAGGCCAAAGTCAGACCAACCTCCCTGCCTGAGCCCTGTCTTCTCCATCCGGTAAATGCGAATGTTTGTAAGAGGACCTGACAGAGATGATTCCCGTGGCGGATGTGGCTAAGAACCCCGCCTAGTGGTCCTGAACCCTGCCTGCTTATGAAACCCACCAGAAGAGCCCTGGCCTGGACAACTCAGACAAGGAAATTGGGATCTCTGATGGAGGGCCAGGCATCCACAGCTTCGAAAGCTCCCAGGTGACAGATGGAGGCGGCCAACTCAACCCGGACTGCCTTCCTCAAACAGGGTCCTGCCCTTTGGATGATGCCCAAAACCCTTAGCACAGCTGACTGACACTGACTGACGTGCCCTCCCAGACCCTTCCAGTGGAGCCTCAGCCAACCCCCCTTGTCGCTCTCTACCCCTTCCCTGCTCCCTTCCCCAGCACCAGCAAGCAGGGTGCCAGCAGCCTGCCTCCCCCAGCTCATGCTGGCCTGCTAGGTTTGCATTGTTACCCCACTTTACAGACGAGGCAGCCACGGCTCAGGAACCCCAAGGACACATGAGTTACAAACTCCAGGGGCAGAGCCCTGCCTGCTTTTCCTCCTTAGAACTGAACGCTTTTCCTCCAGGGCTGCCCCTAGCCCCAGACCCCCGGAAGATGGCCCTGATCTGCATCCCTGCACCACTGGCCGGGTCAAGGTTGGTGACCACATCTGGTCTCTCTCCATCTCTGGGCAGGAAGGCACTGTCAAAGCTGGAAGAGGTGGTGAGGCTGAGCTCTGAGGACACAGGCTGACCGGACCAGCAGAAGGCGCTCATCCAGGCCGACCTACACCCAGCACGCCCAGCCCAGGTGCAGCAGGCAGGTCAGTCTACACCGGGGGGAGTGCCGCTTGCATGAAAGCCCAGTCTGGGACCCAGGTGGCCAGCCTTCTACCCGCAGCAGCAGCTACCACCTCCTGCATGCTCATAACGTGCAGGCAGGGAGGCAAGTCCTCGACACAAATTATCTCCTTTACTATTAATCCCCTTTTCCAGGTGAGGACACTGAGGCTCATTCATTCACTGCATAAATAGTGACTGAATACCTACTACATGCCAGGCACTGTGAAGGACTCTGGGGGTTCAGCCCTGGAAGGAGAGAAAAAAAATCCTTGCCCATATGGAACTGACATTTTCACAGGGAACAAAGACAATAAAATAGTCACACATGATATGTGCCATGGGAAAAACAAATCGGGAAAAGGGGACAGGGAGGGACAGGTGAAGGGAGCTGGCAGTTTCATGTAAAGTGGTCAAGGAAGGCCTCCCTGGGACTTCCCTGGTGGTCCAGTGGTTAAAACTTCGCCTTCCAATGCAGGGGGTTGCAGGTTCGATCCCTGGTCAGGGAGCTAAGATCCCACATGTCTTGCGGCCAAAAAACCAAAGCATAAAACAGAAGTAATGTTATAACAAATTCAATAAAGACTTAAAAAAAAAAAAGAAAGGCCTCCCTCAGGGGATGTTGAGCCAAGCCCTGAAGGCAGTTAAGGAAAGGGCAGTTGAGAGATCTGAGACCATGTAGGCAGAGGAATGGCCTGTGCAAAGGCCCTGAGGTGCAGCATGCTTGGCGTGCTCAAGCAACAGAGCCAAGGCCCCTGTGGCTGGGGGCAGGGTGGGTAGGAAGAAAGAAGGAGGTGAGGGCAGGGAGGTGATGGGTCATACAGGGTCTCCTGGGCCAGGTGAGGACTGTGGCTTCTACTCTGAGTGAGGTGGGAGCCACAGAGGATTCTGGGCAGAGGAGGGATGTGACCTGGCTTGGGTCCTTAAAGGATCCCTCTGGACTATAGGGGAATAAGGATGGAAGCAGGAACACCAATAAGAAGTTACCAAGATAGGGGCTTCCCTGGTGGCGCAGTGGTTGAGAAGCCACCTGTCAATGCAGAACACACGGGTTCGAGCCCTGGTCTGGGAAGATCCCACATGCCACAGAGCAACTAAGCCCATGCGCCACAACTACTGAGCCTGCACTCTAGAGGCCGTGAGCCACAACTACTGAAGCCTGTGCTGCTAGAGCCCGTGCTCCGCAACAAGAGAAGCCACCACAGTGAGAAGCCCGTGCACCGCAACGAAGAGTAGCCCCCGTTTCCCGCAACTAGAGAAAAGCCCGCGCACAGCAATGAAGACCCAATGCAGCCATAAATAAATAAATAAATAAAATTTAAAAAAAAAAAAAAAAGTTATCAGGCTTCCCTGGTGGCGCAGTGGTTGAGAGTCCACCTGCTAATGCAGGGGACACGGGTTCGTGCCCCGGTCCGGGACGATCCCACATGCCGCGGAGCGGCTGGGCCCGTGAGCCATGGCTGCTGAGCCTGTGCGTCCGGAGCCTATGCTCCGCAACAGGAGAGGCCACAACAGTGAGATGCCCGATACCGCAAAAAAAAATAAATAAAAAATTAAAAAATTAAAAAAGAAGTTATCAAGATAAAAGGATGGCTTAGACCAAGGGGTCAGCAAACTGTGGCCTACAGGCCAAATCTGGGCCACCACCTGTTTTTGGACAAGCCAAGACGGTTTTTACATGTTTAAACAGTTGGAAAAAATCGGAAGCCTATTTTATGGCACACAGGAATAATACAGAATTCAAATTTCACCATCCGCAAACAAAGTTGCATTGGAACACGGTCATGCTCACTGGTTGACATACTGTCTAGGGCTGCTTTTGTGACAGTGGCAGAGTTGAGAAGCTGTCGCAGAGATTGTAGGGCCTGCAAAGCCTAAGATATTTATCATCCGGCCCTTCACGGGTAAAGCCTGCCACTCCCTGGCCCGGGCCAGGTGATGGCAGCAGTACTGATAAGAAGTGGTTGTCTGCCACATGTGTTCTGAAGCAAGAGAGACAGGATTTGCTGACTTCTGGACAGGAGGCGTGAGGGAAAGAGCTGAGTCAAACAGCCTGGGGCCTGGTGATGAGAAGACTGGAACTGCCATTAACCGGCAGGGGTTGGGGGGCAGCAAAGGTTGGTGGTGGGGAATCCAGCCTCAGTTTTGGACATGTTGAGTCTGAAATGCCCACTGAACATCCCCACAGAGATCCAGCTCACTGAAAAACACCACTCCTCCTCCCTGGGATCCCATGAAAACATCTGTAAGCGAGCAAACTCAGCACTCTTCGAACCCTTTTTGCTCATGTATCCCTAAAATAATTTTGCAAATTGCATGTCCCCCCACAAAAAAAAGATTTTTAAGTTGACACCTAATTTTTTTTTTTTTTTTTTTTTTGCGGTACGCGGGCCTCTCACTGCTGTGGCCTCTCCCGTTGCGGAGCACAGGCTCCGGACGCGCAGGCTCATTGGCCATGGCTCACGAGCCCAGCTGCTCCATGGCATGTGGGATCTTCCCAGACCGGGGCACGAACCCGCATCCCCTGCATCGGCAGGCGGACGCTCAACCACTGCTCCACCAGGGAAGCCCAACACCTAATATTTTTTACCTGAGCTTGAATAGTTGCAAAAGATGTCACTTCTGGCCAACTGTAGATATTGCAAATTTTATGTAGACATTTACGGGTCTCTGTTAAATCTCACCAGAGTCTAAATACTTGAGTAATATCATACCTACCATCATTCCTTTAAAAGGAAAAAGCTATACACAAGCTCTTTAATATTTGCTCCTTTTTTGCCTTCAAGTTGAATTCTGTTCCTGTTCCCCTCCCCCATGTAATTTTATCCAAATACACGCTTGTGATTGAAGGTTACTACTGAGCATTCTACCTATTCCTCATATTGAAATTAAATTTCTTAAAAACATTTTCAGGACCTAAGGCTCTAAGTGTAAAGAGAACATCCTTCAGGATGAGTTATCATTACAATATCAGCTAAACATACATCATAAACATGCATCATAAATCATCAACAACTGTTACTAAACATTAACCATAAACAGTAAGTTATTGGCACTGCCTCTCTCAATGGGATGGAGGCACCCTTTTTCGCAATTAATTCATGTAGCCAAGGTGAATATTTCTTATTCCTAGAATGAGCTACAGCTTTTACTCTGACATTTCTTTATTTTCTTTTTTTTAAAGTAAACACTAAGAAACCCAGTTCACATAAATAAACAGATGAGAATGGACAGAGTTTTGTTAAAGCAAAAAAAAAAATCCCAATTCTGGGAACTCCTTCCGAGTTACTGGCCCAAAGTCTCACAGTGATCTAGTATCAAAAATATCTGCAAGGATCTTCCAGCTGACCAGCCCATTAGGCACCACTCCACTGTTTTTCTGAAAGCAGTGACTTGGGACCTGGTCCCAGGGACTGGCAACAGGACCTGGTCCCCAAGGCCTGGTGTTGCTCACTTGCTCACCCCCATGCAGGTCCCCAAGAGCATAGAGCGTGGCAGGCATTACCCAGTCAGGGTGGGAGACCCAGACCCCACCTCCCAGTCCAGTCTCAGGCCCAGGCACTGCCCGTCTTCCAAGGCTCTACATGGCCCAGAGGAGCTTTGAGCAAGCCCATCAAACCTTCTAGTACATAAGCCAGAGGGCTCTACCCAAGGATGGCTGCAGCCACCTACTGCACAGCAATCCTGTTCCCTGTGCTCCTCGGAGACGCCGGGCCCAGGCCAGGAAACTCACAGAGCCCTGGAAACAGTGTCCGGTGCCCAAGGACAGCTAGGATGTGCTTGCTACACAGAGACCTGCAAAGGACTCAACCACACGTGGAGGTCATCTGGAACCCCCCAAGAGCCTTTTCTGCTGACTGAGAAGTTCCTGTTCTTCATGTGCTGAGCAAACCGAGCCCTTGATATGCCAGGCCTGTGCTCGGGGCTGGGCTCGATGATGAACAGAAAGACCTGGGTGTGACAGCAGCATGCTGGGCGGTGATCCAGGTGCTGGGATACAATGGCCAAGCCCCGCCCCCGACTGGGCCTGCTCACGCTCAAGGGTAACATGGGCAAAGAATCTGTTACACAACATGAGGTCAGGGTGTACCAGTTGCTGGAAGAAAAGAGCTGGGCAGGGAGCCCAGAGGGCCACAGGAGGTGGTCAGGAAAGGGCTCTCTAAGGAAATGCGATCTGAGCCAGCATGAGGCTCCCCGAGGAAAGTGCAAAAGCCCTGAGGCAGCACAGAGCTTGGCAGGGCTCAGGAACATCAAAAGACTGGAGCATGGCGTACTTGACGGCACGCAGCTGTGGAGGAAGCTGGAGTGGAGGCCAAGACAAGTACTTTCGGTTTGAGCATCCAGTGAGGGGAAGTTGCTGGAGTGCTACAACCTGGTTTGGTTTGAGAAGGAGCCCTCTCGCTGCTGGGGACAAACATGGAAGCAGAGACGGCAGGCCAGAGACACTGATGGCTTTGATTAGAGCATGAAGGTGGCAAGCGGTGAAAAAGACACCCTAATTCCTAGATCTAAAGTGCCACTGATTCAAAACAAGCTGCCATTTGGGGGGGGGGGCGACACATATGTCAACATAAAATAAATAGGTAGAGGGACTTCCCTGGTGGTGCAGTGGTTAAGAATCTGCCCACCAATGCAGGGGACACGGGTTCGATCCCTGGTCTGGGAAGATCCCACATGCCGCAGAGAAACTAAGCCCGTGCGCCACAACTACTGAGCCCACGTGCCGCAACTACTGAAGCCCATGTGCCTAGAGCCCTTGTTCCGCAACGAGAAGCCACCTCTATGAGAAGCCCAAGCACCGCAACAAAGAGTGGCCCCGGCTCACGGCAACTAGAGAAAGCCCGCGTGCAGCAACGAAGACCCAATGCAGACAAAAGAAATAAAATTTAAATAAATAAATAGGTAGAAATAAAATTTAAATAAATAAATAAGTTGGGATACATAAATAAAGATGTATCCCAACTTAAGGAACATGAAAATGCCAAAGGGAAAAAAATGCATGCACGTCTTGGGACAAAGAGAGGAGAGTAGTAACAAGTGAAAGAGGATTTTGGCAGAGGAGGGCAGGGTTTCTGGAATATTTAACAGGCCTAGCCACGTCTATAAAGGGTAAGGTAGTTTAAGAGAAAATACTCCGCTGCAGCTCTTGAGAGAGGGGTGCAGGAGGCTACCCTTGGTTGTCTCCACAGGCCAAGGCCCTCCGAGCCTCTCCCAACCCCACAGGTCTCAGCTCACTCGGCTCTACTGGCTCTGGCAGAGACAGGGAAATGAGTCCCGGAGTCTTCACAAAGACATCCTTCCCCGTGCTTTCTCCCGGATGGTGCAGGTTTCCAGGCCCAGCTGGAGAGACTGGAAATGGTGCCATCCAGAGGCCCCAGGTGAGCCAGGATGTGGTGTTGAGAATGTGTACAGTTCCTGGGCCCGCTTCTCAGATGGCGCCTGGATAAGCCTGGCAGGAGATATTACTGGGGCCTGTCGGTCGTGGTCAGCGCTTCCTACAGGATCCCCATCTCATCCTTACATGAAAACTCAGAGTTCAAGTAACTCTGGGTCAAAAATGGGGGGGAAAAAATGGCCAAATTCCAAAGTACCGAAAGATGAGCAGAAGCCCACACTAACGCACCAGAGCTACACATGCTCACGGCCAAACCCTGGGTTCCAGGGAACAGCCAGGCACCCCAAAAGCGTGAGGCACCCTCCTGGGACCCTCCTGCTCGTTGGGTTGCGGTGCCTTTTGTGCAGGCATGGACGATGTGCCTAACTAATTGCCTGAGCCCGCCCTGCCTGTGTGTGTAGGTCTCTTAACAGGCAAGCACACAATCACGAGATCCACGTCAGGGTGACAGAGGAGAACCTCACACAAACAGCCATCAGAAGGTGCTAAGTGCTACGCGGAGAACCAGAACAGGAGGGGTGACAAGTGTGGCCTGGGTGGGTCAGAGGGAGCCCTTCGGAGGAGGTGACATTTGAGCTGAGACCTGAATGAGGAGATTCGCTGACAGGACGAGGACAGCCACCTCTCCAGAAACTGTCCCAGCACTGGGATTTCCCCGGGCTCAACCCCAGCCCGTCCTCTGTGGATCCCACCTCAGCCAGGAGATTCCGTGAGACTTGATTCTCTGCAGTGGAGAGGATTCAACAATACACTGTTTCAGACTCTCTACTTATCTCCCCAAGAATTCTGCTATTACCCTCATGCACAAAGGGACACGCTCCCTCAACCCCACCTCCTGAGAAGCATCAATTCGGCAACTCCCCCAACCCACCCTTCTCCTTCTGAGTTAGCTTCTTGAGGTGTCCTGGGACACAGCTTCTCCTCACTAGGCTGCAAGCTGCAGCTCTTGGACCCCCTCAAGTTCAGCCTGCTTCCTGCTGCTCTAGAAAGCCACAAATGCTAGGGTTAAACTGCCCTACCCGGCAACTTGAGAGATCCACTTCCACCCTGAGGACAGGCACCGTTCCCTCAGACCCAGTTCCCACACAACCAGCATGGTCCCCAGCCAATGCTCCCTGGTCCTTTTAAAGAGGAAAAAAAGAATTCAGAAGGCCCTGGGAGATGGCACAAACCCTGCAGTCTCCCGAGCTGCCTGAATGGCCCATGAATCCTGCTTACATAAGAGCCTGGTTCGAGCAGGGACAGGGCTGTGCCAGCCTGCCAATCCCCACAAGCTGCTGAGAGGCCCTTTATCCCCCAGAGGGCTGGGAGACGCTCGTGGCCCATCTCTAAGTAACCACGGGACTGGGTGGGGGGGGGGGCGGTGAGCCCCAAACACCACCCACAGCGCCCTTGTCCGTAATGAGAACTCTCCCTCATGTTTACATAACACACACCATAGTGGGAGGGCCCCCCCCCCAAGGACTTAGCAGTAAACTGCCCTCTGAAAGTTAAACTTTTAGGTAAAATCAACAGGAAAAAGAAACTTCCATCACCATTGGGACAAAGTCCACAGGTGTCTGGGTGCCTACAAAGGCTTGCCTGGCCAGCCTCATCTCTAGATGTGGAGTCTGGCCTCCAGGCCTCTGCACAAACTGTGCTCCTCCCTTCCCGGAAGACCTCCTCTTTCAGGCCTCAGCTTAGATGAAGACATCCTGAGGGCAGAGGCTGTGGTTCATTCAGCCCAGTATTCCTGGCGTATGACAGGTATAGAGAAATATATATATATATATATGTTGGAAAGAATGAACTAATAAATAGACGATGGACCGGAAAACAGGTGAGCAGAGCCCACCACGGAAGAGTGCCCAGACCAGCAGAACCTGCCAGCAACCTGTGCAACAATGACGGGCAGGCCCACGTGCAGTCTTGGAGGCTCCCGTCTCAGCATGCCCAGGTTCCAGAAGGAAGGGGACAACAGGGAACAGGACACTTGTGGCCAGGGTGGACCCAGGGCTTACGACCACCCCGTAAAGCCAACTTCCCTAGGTTGGGACCACTAAGGACGGGTCGCATAGGGCCACCTGAGCCCAACGCATGCAACACTGGACTCACCCAGGTCCCTGCAGCAGGCCCCCCCTCACCCTTCTACTACTCCCTGTGACCCTGACCGCAGGGAGAAGATGCATTCATCTACCCATTCGGAAGCTGCAGGAACAAGACACCAAGAGCCCCTGCCCTCAGGGAGCTCATAATCTGTCCGGGTAGAAAGACCATCAAGTTCCCAAATGAAAACACAACCACAGCCCAAGGAGGGCCAGAGGAGAGGAACAGAGTGCAGGGGTCACACCCCAGACAGGACAGTCAGGGAAGGCCTCTATGAACGACACTGAAGCTGAGCTCTCAATAACAGGAAGGGAGCAGGGACTTCCCTTGTGGTCCAGTGGTTGAGAATCCGCCTTCCAATGCAGGGGGTGCGGGTTCGGTCCTTGGTCAGGGAACTAAGATCCCACATGCCACGGGGCAACTAAGCCTGCATGCCGCAACTACTGAGCCCGCACACTCTGGAGCCCATGTGCCACAACTAGAGAGAAGCACACTCACTGCAATGAAGAGCCCGTGCACCGCAATAAAAGATCCCACGTACCACAAATAAGACCCAGTGCAGCCAAAAATAATAAATAAATAAATATTTTTTAAAAAAAGACAAAAAAACAAGAAGGGAGCAGGCATGGGAAAAAACAGAGGGAAGATCATTTCTGGCTGAGGGAAGAGCCTATGCACAGGGCAGGGATGTGGATGTGGATGTTTGAGACAAAAGCAGTACAGCAATGAGTGAGCAGAGCAGGGGGTAGAGGAGGACCAGAAGACTCTGAGGGGAGTGTTTTCAGGCATGTGGTGCTAAGATCCTCCCCCCTACATGGGAGAGACCCTCTGGCTGCTGCTGGGTGGGGAACACAGCCAGGAGGGGCAAGAACAGAAGCGGTGCACTTGTGAGTACGAAGGCTGTGACAGGCATCAGAAGACCAGGCCCACTTGGAGCACCTGCCTCTTGGAATGGTTCTTTGTCACAAAAGTTAAAAAGTGGGTTCTGGGGAGTTCCCTGGTGGCCTAGTGATTAGGATTCGGCACTCTCACTGCAGAGGCCCGGGTTCAATCTCTGATTGAGGAACCATCCCGCATGCTGTGCAGCACAGCCAAAATGCAAAAAAGAAAAAGGTGGGTTCTGACTGGGCTTTGACTTCACTGAGGGTCATCCCACAGAGGAGGACTGAGCAGATCATCCCAAAATGTGACTTTAGTGTACGTGATGTTGTATCAGAACTGATCTTTGGCATCTGGGCTTCTTCCTCCATCTTCTGGGCATACTGTTTAGCAAGAATCCATCTCCATGGGCCTTGTTCACTGACAAGTCATGATGCGTTCAAAACAGGCCACATGCAGGGCTTCCCTGGTGGCTCAGGGGTTAAGAATCCACCTGCCAATGCACAGGACACGGGTTTGAGCCCTGGTCCAAGAAGATCCCACATGCCACGGAGCAGATAAGCCCATGCACCACAACTACTGAGCCTACGCTCTAGAGCCCACGAGCTACAACTACTGAGCCTGCGCTCCACAACTACTGAAGCCCACGCGCCTAGAGCCCGTGTTCTGCAACGAGAAGCCACCACAATGAGAAGCCCGCGCACCGCAACAAAGAGTAGCCCCCGCTCACTGTAACTAGAGGAAGCCCGCACGCAGCAATGAAGACCCAACGCAGCCAAAAATAAAATTAATTAATTAATTTAAAAAAAAAAAAGAAGACACATGCAGAAGGCATTTCAGGTGGCATCACTGATGCAGATCTGTCTTCATCCACCTAACCATTTATCCTTACCCGCCTAATGATTTATACCTGGACTATGGGCCAGGAAGTGTGCTGGGCACTTCACTCTCCTCAGTGGCCCTCCAAGACAGGTGTCTTTATCCCGGCTTCACGGATGAGAAAACTGAACTGTCCCGAGACAGTTAAAAACCGTCCCGAGAGCAGACCCAGTGGCTTCCAAAGGCCACAGCCACTCGGCCACACTTCATTCCTTCCTCAGGGCATGAATGCCTGGGCCAACCCACAGTGAAGCCCACTTTGAATCTAGTAGAACCTAGGCTCTGCCGCTCACTAGCTGTGTCACCTGGGGTACATCTCTTCGCTCCTCTGGGCCCTGGTTTCCCCATCTGTCAAATAAGGATAAGAGGACTTTCCCTGGTGGCACAGTGGTTAAGAATCCGCCTGCCAATGCAGGGGACACGGGTTCGATCCCTGGTCTGGGAAGATCCCACATGCCAGGGAGCAACTAAGCCTGTGCGCCACAACTACTGAAGCCTGCACTCTAGAGCCTGCGAGCCATGACGACTGAGCCCGCGTGCCTAGAGCCCATGTTCCGCAACAAGAGAAGCCACCGCAATGAGAAGCCCGCGCACCACAACGAAGAGCAGCCCCCGCTCGCAGCAACCAGAGAAAGCCCACGAGCAGCAACGAAGACCCAATGCAGCCAAAAATAAATAAATAAATTTAAAATTTAAAAAAAAATAGGGATAAGAATAGTACCAACTTCATAGGTTTACTGTGAGGGGTAAATGAGTTAATTGATAAAAAGCACTTAGAGGGAGCACTGTATCAGTAGTGGCTTTCTTTCATCATGATGCTCTGGCTGTGCCCAGGTATTAAAACATCTTCAGCTGCCACTGTCGATATCAGCAAGAGGGTGTTAAGACCTCACCTGAACTTGACCAACCAGCCCAAGGTCTCGGGCTTTTCTCATCCTCATCCAGCCAAGACTGTCAGTGAAAGTACAGGGTTTCCCAAACAAACTCAACTGCGTAGTCTTTGGGGAGCACAGTCCCCACCCCCGCACGCAGGGCTGTCAACCCTCCACCTTTTTCACTCCTCAGGAACCAGTTATTCAAGAGGCTCCACTAGGCTCAGGGTTCCCCGTCCGCACCCCAGTGCCCCACCAGTGGGCTCTAACAGCTGCCCTGCCCTGCACCCGCCCAACCACACCAAGCACTCAGCTTCTCCCACCACCTCCTCCATCCAGGCCCCGCCTCCTCCACCCAGGCCCCGCCACTGGAGTCAGGCAAACCAGAGGCCAAGGCCCAGCTCCACTGCTTCCTGGCTCTGTGACCTTGAGCAACTTAACCGACTTCTCTGAGCCTCAGTTTCCTTACCTGTAAAGTAGAAGTTAACACTGGTGCCCACCGGATCAGGGGTTCACAGGACTCAATAAACTCTGGTCGCTGTTGTTACCAGCACTGCCAGCATCAGCAGCCATGCCGCGGCTCTGGCTCTTCTACGGATGAGGAACCAGACAGACCTGGGTCTGGATCCCGTCTCCACTACGATGTCATCCTGGACAAGCTCCTTCACCATTCTGAGCCTCTGGTTCTTTATCCACAAAACAAAGAAACAAGGAGTACCCACCTCTCAGGGTTTTCGGAAGGACATGAGAAGTGTGACCTGTCGCTGATATGACTGTCCAGCAACAAAAAGTAACCCAGAAAGAGGGGGATCATAACCTGGCTCCCATCCTGCCTGCAAATGCAAAATCAATCCCAAAAGCGTTTTCTGAAGGCCTGTTGGATGCAGCCTGCAGAAAGGTGTGAGTGAAGAGATCAAGCAAGCCCCATCTCAGAGTACAATACTTTCCTGCAAACAGGCACCAAATTTAAGTGCAAAAGTCAGAGACCAGCATATTAAAACAGCGCTTGGTGGCCAAGAAAACCCAAATTATCCCTCACCTTCTACTTCAGAAGGACACAAGAATTCACAAGAAAAAAGTATAGGAAACAGCAGACACTTAGGATGCCACCTCCCAGGTTAAACAGATATTTATATTTTACTCTATTTACATCAGATTCCTTTAAAAAAAAAAAAAACAGCTGAAGCCTTCCCTATGCCTTTTCCTCGCCCTCCATCTCTACCCAAGCAACGGTTCCTCTAACTACTGTGTAACTCCCACACATTTCTCATCTCATATTACAATTTATCCTTTAATTAGGTATATGTCCATAAACAACACACATTAAGTCTCATGTGGTATGTTTTTTAAATTTATAAAATCTTTTGCTATTTGCTTTTTTTCCACTCTACAGGATGTTTGGAGATTTATTAAAGGACCAGGAAACCAAACTAGACTGTTTTTCATATAATGGAATCGTGCACAACAGTTAAAATAAATGAACCAGAGCTACACGTAGCACCTCTCGCTTTATGCATACACCTT
This sequence comes from Mesoplodon mirus, assembly GCF_964341445.2. Classification (NCBI taxonomy): domain Eukaryota; kingdom Metazoa; phylum Chordata; class Mammalia; order Artiodactyla; family Ziphiidae; genus Mesoplodon; species Mesoplodon mirus. The sequence continues at coordinate 40,958,993 of NC_138980.1, forward strand.
GATGATATATTTCCAGCAATTTCATGTTCTTTATTGCTGGCCTTTGCTGTCACAATTAAACAGATTTTGCTCCCAGGAGCTCAGAAAGATTAAGTAACCTGCCCTGGGTCACAGTTATTTAGTGAGCGGCAGAGCCAGGCCTGTCCAAAGCCCATGCACCTACAGCACCGTTACACACGAGTCTACGTTCTCCTTAGTTTTCACCGTCCACCAAGTTTTCCGGCTCTAAACAACTGCCTCTTGACCAGAACTCTTGCTTCCAGAACTTTCGTATACTTATTCCTGGGGAGAAAACTGAAGCAAGAACCGTATTGGTCGAGGATTATTCACAAGATGAGAACCAAGAGAGCTACGCTTTTCTGGGGGGAAGGGGGTGGAAGATCCTAAATGGGGCAATGGGGACCCCACGAGGATGAGGCTGCCTTGCCTCCGGGAACCCAGCTGTGGGAAATGGGCAGTGACCTGGGCCCAAGAAGGCTGAGAGGGACTGATCATTCCAGGAATTAACAGACTCAAAAGAAACAGCAACTATTTTTGAGCTGCCAGTGGGTTCATTACTTTGACCTCTCATCTGCAATGGCAAAACAAAATTAAAAAAAAAAAAATTCCTATAGCCTCGGATAAGCAGTTCCTTTATCGACCTTGCTCCGATCCCAAGACAATCCCAAGGCCTGCTCTGCCTTCCAAGGAACTGCTTCAGCCAAAGCCCGAGAGTGACCTGTTCTACCCGCTTTGTCTCAATTAGGCCACTGAAGGGACACATCGTCCTCTCAGACCATAGAAGGGAGAATGGCAGCGTCAGCAAACTGTCATCACAGCAGCAGCAAATCTCCCCTCCAGCTGGAATCCCACCTGCCAAAAACATCAGATATCAACCCTCACTAACTCACTGTGTCACTGAGCAAGTCCTGCACCTTTCTGAGCAGCATCTCTATCGCTTGTAAATTACACGTCCTAATCTCCAAGGTCTCTCTCAGAGTCAAAAAGGTCTTTTTGGTGGGTGTTAATCACTCAGTGGATAGGGGGTCGCTTAGGGGTGGAAGGATGGACTTAGTCCCAAACAGAAATACATTCTTTGCTATGGATAACTGAAACCTTTTCTCAAACTGTTAAATGTGAGGGAAAGAATCTCTGCTATTTTTATTAATCTGCAACAAACATCCAGAGCTGATCGGCCTTAACACAACATTGTAAAACAACTATACCCCAATAATAATTTAAAAAATAAAAATAAAAAAAGCTGATCGGCATGCTGTGCAAACTGGGCTGGGAGACAACTGCTCCTCCTGTACAGAAACTCTGTAGCTATCACCTCAGTGCTTACTTGGCAAACGTCAGCAGAGAATGATAACAGAGGACACAGCAAATTAACAATTTTATTTTCTTTCTCCAAGGTCACTTTGAACAGTGGGTTTGAAGCTCCTCCCTCCTTCTGGGAGGGAAAGGGTTTGAGTAAAGTAGAGCATGTCCTCCAGTCCAAGCCATGGGCCTCAGGCTGTGCCCAGCTTCCCGGAACAAAAGTGCGCACCCCAAGGCTTCTCTGGGGCCTACTTTATCTGCCTGCCGACTAGCAAAACGAACTCCATTTTGTAAGACCATACGTATCTTCCATCCTGCATCTTTCAAAGTGAATGTGGCTTTTTCTCCAGGGTTACACAGAGGTTTTGAGAGGGAAAACTGTATTAGGAGAACTTTATTAGAAGGATGTCAATCTATCATCATGAAGTTGAATGAAGCATGAGATTACTGAATCCTACTTCCTCATTTTTGAGCCATGTCAAAAATGATTAAGGACTTCTGGGTTAAAGGTTTCAAAATATTCTGGGTAAATTACCGCCAAAAGTAGTAACAATAGTAGCGGTAGCAGTAGTGAAGGGGGAGGGCAGAAGCAGTGGTATTCCACTCGTGAAAAAAACAAGAAACCTCTCCTTGTACTTACATGAGCCACCTGACATGACCAAATTCACAGAGACAGAAAGTAGAATGACAGTTGCCAGAGGCTAGGCAGAGAAGGGAAGGGGGGTTGGTGTTTAATGAGTACAGAGTTTCAGTTATGCAAGATGAAAAGAACAGAGTTCTGGAGATGGATGGTGGTGACGGCTGCACAACAATGTGAATGTATTTAATGCCACTGAACTGTACTTTTAAAAATGGTTAAGGTAGGGTTTCCCTGATGGCGCAGTGGTTGGGAGTCCGCCTGCCGATGCAGGGGACACGGGTGCGTGCCCCGGTCCAGGAGCGGCTGGGCCCCTGAGCCATGGCCGCTGAGCCTGCGCGTCCGGAGCCTGTGCTCCGCAACGGGAGAGGCCACAACAGTGAGAGGCCCACGTACCGCAAAAAAAAAAAAAAAAAAAAAAGGTTAAGGTAAATTTTATGTGTATTTTACCACAATTTTTTTTAATTGGGGAAGGGAAAAAAGAAAACAAAGAAACCTCTCAACCTGCTCATTTTCATTTGGGGACCAGCATGGCATAGAGGTTAGCAACTGAGACTCTGGAGTCCTGAGTTTCTCTCTCTGTTCTGCACTTACTAGCTCAGGACCTTTGAGCAAGTCATCTGACATCTCTGAGACTGTTTCTCCATCTACAAAAACAAGAATAATTAATAGTCTCCTACCTCACAGGGGTGTGAAGACAAGAAAACAAGGTAACAGAATCTCACGAGCACAAAAGTAAGCACTCTTTAAATTATCCGTATTAATTTAATAATAAATTAGTTTATTATTTAATGTTACTTATAAGTCAGCATAATTAATTAAAGTATTAACATTATATTATCAGCTAGGTCGGTAAGTGCATCACAACACTTCGTTTTAAGGGAAAGAGGCCCGAGTTGGGAGTCAGAAGACCTAGACTTCAAGACTGGCTGTGGGTGTGAGATTTCTCCTCGGTGACACGCAGGGGTTAACTGAGATGATCTCTTATATTAACAGAAAACAAAGATCAGCTTTCCTGGTCGGCGGGAGCCAGCACTGGAGCTACACCTTCACCGCCTAAGCCTCTCAGGGAGACGTCCCGGGCGAGGAAGGGATCCAAAGATCAAGCCTCTCTGGGCTGATTGCAAAGCCCCTTCCAAAGCCCGAGGCAGAGGCAGGGTGCAAGGTTTGTGCAAGACACCCTCAGACTGGAAGCAAGGGTTCCACACCCTCGCTCCTCCCCTGCCAAAGTCTGCAACTCATCCCGCAGGGGGAGCTGCAAGGAACCTGTAAGCTTCCCAGGTCCTGCAGAGACCCCAAGAAAAGGCAACCGCAAAACAGCCTGGGTTGCAGAATTAGAAGTACCTCCCCCGCATATGCGCACTGCGATTTACGAGTGGCTCCGGGGCACAACGCGCGCCTACTGCGCCTGCGCCTTCCGGCTCGGCACAGGGCGAGAGAAGGGGGGGGGTTCCCGTTGTCTCACGAAGAAAAAAATGGGTCTGCGGCGGTCGCTCGGCCCCCGTTTCTTCGTTTCTTACCTCAGAGTGCTTCATGGCTCCCTCACACGGCGGCTACTGCTCCTGCTGCTGCAGCTACCTGCCCGCGACACTGCAAGGGATACCTCACGCGCTCACGACCTCCCCGCGAGACTAACCGCGGCTCCGCGTCCGCCCCGCTCCTCCCTGCCGCGCGCGCCCCTCCAGCCAATCAGCGCACGGGGCGCCCACTTCGCCCTCGCCCAGCAGGCCTGGTCTGAACGAGAAATAGCCGCTCTCGCCACGGGGCTAGCCAATCAGCTTGCAGGACCCACCGAGGGGGCGGAGCGCGGGCAAGAGGGAGGGGGGTCGGTAGAAAGAAGGGGCTTGGCTACCCACCAATCAAAGGGGGCCTCCGCGCCGCGAGCCCCCCTGCCCCGCCCCTTGGTGGCGTCGCTGTGGAAACCAAGGGAAGCCAAGGTTACTGCAAGGCGCGGGGGAGGGAGCTAGCAGTTGAGTGACGTATAAGGCAGCATCCACGTGGTGGGCAGCTCGACTGGATGAATTCCGAGGTGGGCGGCCCCCGGGGGATACCGGGGAGCAACGGGAGAGGGATAGGGGTTGGAGGCATGGGCTGGGGCACCTGGATGGAGAGGCCTTTCTGGCTAGGGGACCCGTACCTGTCATGAATGGGAGGAAAGGAAGGGGGAAATGGGTGGTGAAAAGCCTTCTGGAACCGCCCCCAACCTGTAACCATTCTGGGGCTGTCTTCACTCCCCTTTCAATGCAAGCCCCCGCCCCACCTTGCTCGACTCGATGGGCAGGGAGGCCACATTTGTCTCTACCTGCACGATCCAGTATGGTCACCGCTGGCCACACGTGTCTAGTGAGCCCTTGAAATGTGGCTGGTCAAAACTGAGATGTGGGGGCTTCCCTGGTGGCGCAGTGGTTGAGAGTTCGCCTGCCGATGCAGGGGACACGGGTTCGTGCCCCGGTCCGGGAGGATCCCACATGCCACGGAGCTGCTGGGTCCGTGAGCCATGGCTGCTGAGCCTGCGCGTCCGGAGCCTGTGCTCCGCAACGGGAGAGGCCGCAACAGTGAGGGGCCCACATACCGAAAAAAAAAAAAAAAAAAAAAAAAAAAACTGAGATGTGTTGTAAACATAAAACACAAACCGATTTCAGAGACTTAGTACGAAAAGGAAAATGTAAAAAAAAAACCCCAAAAAAACCTCATTAATCACCTTTTATGTTGATTACACGTTGAAATGATATTATTTTGGATATACTGGATTAAAATGCATTATTAAAATTAAATTCCCCTGTTTCTTTTTACTTCTTTAATGTGCCTGTTGGAACATTTAAAATCAAACACAGCTTGCATGTGGCTGGCGGTTGTCCCTCTCACTAGCTCTACTGGACAGTGCTGGTTTGGGGTCACGCCATGCTTTTGCTCCATTGATTGTCATGAGCAGGCTGGGAGGCTGGTTTCCACCACACACAAATACACACACACACACACAGACCCATGCACACTTAAGACAGGACCTGGCACACTCCCTCACCTTATCTCCTTTCTCCTGATTCCAGACCCTGCCCCTGAGCCTTCATCAACCATTGAACCCTTCAGAATTCAGAGGCCTGGCATCAGGGACATGGTGAGAAGTCCTCAAAGATAGATCTCTGATTCACAGGAGAGCAGGGCAGGGAGAAGGTGAGTCAATGCTCAGCACTTAGTAATCCAGGTTAGGCTCTAGAGACTTCTGAAGCTACAGCTTTTGGGGACCCCTGTCTCCAAGTAAAGGAAGCTAAGGCTGTGGTCTTCAGAAATTCATTACCTTTTTCATCGGGCGTATCTGGGCAAAACAGAGGAAAACATAGTGTTTTATACTTGTACTTTCTCTTGTACAGATCTCTTCCTGTTAGCAGTTGTGGGGCTCACAGTATCTTGAGATCCTTTATGTACCGACAGGCCTCATTCCCTGGCCTCATGGAGGGGGATGGGGGACTACTCACTCAGAGGCCACAAGTTTAAATTGTACGAAGTTGAGTTACTTGAGGTGTCTACTTCTGAGATGCTGAGGGGGCAGGGTTGAACCCCTAAAACCCAGTCATGTTTTGCTACTTTGCCAGTTTTGCCAATTTCCAGCTTCTCCAATGTGGTCTGAGTAGGCATGTCTTCCCTATCACTGGGTTCCAGCTAGGTAAGGCGTCTGGTGTCCAAATAGGTGTCAGTTTTGGAGATTCCACACACATTCCTACAGACTCAGAACATTCTGGAATTTCCCTTTCGAGACTGCTTCCCTGAGCCCTGAACTCACTCAACAGGCACCAAATAATTTTGTGAACCTACTATGCTGTGTGCCAGCCGAGGCATAAAAATAATTTCCGCCCCTCTCCTCACCTACAAGAAATGCATAGAAAGGCATGATCCAGCCTGCAAAGAAGTCCTTTGTTTTTTGTTTTTGTTTTTTTGCGGTACGCGGGCCTCTCACTGCTGTGGCCTCTCCCGCTGCAGAGCACAGGCTCCGGACGCACAGGCTCAGTGGCCATGGCTCACGGGCCCAGCCGCTCCGCGGCATGTGGGATCTTCCCGGACCGGGGCACGAACCCGTGTCCCCTGCATCGGCAGGCGGACTCTCAACCACTGCGCCACCAGGGAAGCCCAGTCCTTTGTTGTTGATGGGTAGTACAGGTGTGAGGACCCCTTGTTGGCCTCACCTGGCTTCCAGTAATCAATCTGCCAGCAGAAACCAAATCCACCCTCAGAATGAAGACTGGCCACTTTGTTCAAGCCATTTCTGACACTGTACCACGGCTCTGACTATACCTGTTGGTAGGGACAGCTAGATTGTCCAGCACGGTGGCTGATTCATAATGGTGACAAGTAAATACATTTGGTATTTGCTGAGCCAAATGTGGTAAGTCCCTTAGAGCAGTTTCCAAAGGGGAAATTCTATTTCCCACATGCAAGTAAGATAGGATCTTGATTCTTCCAGGAACCTGGCTTGGCTTGTTTTTGGGTGTGTCATCAAGCTGATTCAGAGCTGTGTGAGGGAAGGTAAAGCCTATAGCAGACAAGCCAGGGCTGGATAGCAACTTTCCACTGTGTCAGGAGCCCCAGAGAGAGGTTTCCCAGGTTCTATCTTGTCTGTGTTTTTAATTTTTATTTTTAGATCCATGGGATTTATTTTCTTTCTTTTTATTGATGTATAATTTACATACAGTAAAATTCACCTTTTTTAGTGTACAGTTCTGAATAAATACAGACATGTAACCACCACCACAGTCAAGATATAGAACATTTCCATCATCCCCCCAAATTCCCCTGTATCCCTTTGCAGCAGATCCCAGCCCCTGGCAACCACTAATCCAATTTCTGCATCAATACTCTTGCCTTTTCCAGAGGTCCTTTAAAATGGAATCACACAGTAAATAGACTTTTGAACCTGGCTTCTTTCATTAACATAATGCATTTGAGGTTCCTCTGCATTGTTTCCTGTGTCAGTAGCTCAGTCTTTTTTATGGCCGAATAGTATTCCATCATGTTGCCAGATCACAGTTTATTCATTCACCCACTGAAGGATATTTAGGTTTTAATGGCTGTTGGTAATGACAAATAAAGCCTTGATAACCATTTGCTCATGGGTTTTTATGTGAACATAGGTTTTTATTTCACATGGGTATTCCACCATGGGAAGATTGTTAGCTTGTATGGCTGTAATGCTTTTGAAGTTCTTTTTCATGAAGAGAAGAGTTGAAAAAAATGGCGATGCTTTTTTTAAAAAAATTAAGTCTTTATCATCATCTGAATCACACCTTAACATAAGCTGAGTGCTCACCATAAATACTCAGTATGCTAAACACTTTACATCTCAGTATTTTATTCACTGGGTGACCTCAGGCAAGTCACATGACCTCTCAGAGCCTCAGTTTCCCTACCGGTAAAACAGAGGTAATGATAGTCCAACCTCATAGGATTATTATCAGGATTAAATGAGTTAATACACATCAAGTGCTTGGAACCGGCCTGACACAGAGTAGGACCATGTCAGTGTTAGCTATTATTATGATGTTCATTTCCTGGCCCCTCTCAAATTCATCCACATAGCAACCCTGGGAGGTAAGATCTACCCTTATCCCATTTCATGGAGGACATACGTAGCAATTCGAGAGGTAGAGCAAGTTGTGCAAGATCACACAGGCAGTAAATAAGTAAATAGTGGGTCCAGGATTTCAACGGAGGCTGACCGACTCCAGACTCACTTGCTTAGTTCTTTTTTTTATTTTATTTTTTTATTTTTGGCTGTGTTGGGTCTTCGTTGCTGCACGCGGGCTTTCTCTGGTTGCAGTGAGCGGGGGCTGCTCTTTGTTGCGGTGCGCAGGCTTCTCATTGCGGTGGCTTCTCTTGTTGCGGCGCGGGGGCTCTAGGGCATGCAGGCTTCAGTAGTTGTGGCTTGTGGGCTCTAAGAGCGCAGGCTCAGTAGTAGTAGTTGCTCCGCGGCATGTGGGAGCTTCCCGGACCAGGGATCGAACCTGTGTCCCCTGCATTGGCAGGCGGATTCTCAACCATCGCGCCACCAGGGAAGTCCTGCTTAGTTCTTATATTAGGGTTCTACTGGATACCAAAGAAACAGAACCAGTAGGATATATGTGTTTGTGAGTGTGTCTGTGTATTAAGAGATTTATTTCAGGCATTGGCTCACACGATTGTGGGGGCTGGCAAGGCAAGTCTGAAATCTGTAGGGCAGACCAGCAGGCTGGAAACTCTTGGCCAGGAACTGATGCTTCATCCTCAGGGAAACCTCAGTATTTGCTTTTAAGGCCTTCGGCAGTGAGAGCGCAGAACCCTAACCACTGTACTGTCAGGGAATTCCCTCAGTGTTTGCTTTTGAAGACTTTCAACTGACTGGATGAGGTCCACCCACAATACCAATGGTCATCTCCTGTACTTAGAGTCAACTGATTATAGATGTTAACCTAACCACATCTACAAAACACCTTCACAGCAGCACTTAGTGTTTAATTGAATAACTGGGTACAATTGCCTAGCCAAGTCGATGCATACAACTACCCATCACATCTTCTCTTCTTCTCTGAGTTGAGAGCTCAAACCTCTGCTGAGATTTCTGCAGAGGCCACTTTTCCAATAACATTCCAAAGTGCCCAGTGAGTGTCCAGGTCAAAGAATCATAGCCATAAGAAGAGATGTTGAGTTTGGTTTTTTTCTTTTGGGGGGCAGGGGTTAAACAATTAAAACTTCCTGAACATGACCCAGGCTTGCTCAAGGAAGGGAGAGTTCCCAGCTCTCAGGTTGCCCCTAAACACAAGGACACCCTTCTCATGATGTTTTTGGCCCACTCAGGGCTATGTGAAGACCCTGCCACATCTGTTAACTCTTAAATTTATAAGTGTGAGGAAATCCACAAGCTCTGAGTTTTTCCCCATGGTGACTCTCCCGCTATCTGTTTATGTAGCTTTTAAAAAAATCAAACTCTCTCCCCTCCATGATCGGTTCAGGAACCCTGCAGTGCTGTGCCCCTGGGCACCCAGCCCAGATTCATCCTCCCAGGTCAGCTGGTGTGTGTCCTAGTCCAGGGTCCTTACTGACACGGTTACCCTGGGGTCGGGGGTGGCCAGGGATGGCCGGAATCCCCCTGCTAGACGGCAGGGAAAGGCCATGGCATCTTTCTCAGGAGTTCCAACCTGCACATGGGCAGTAGTTACCAGAAGCTTTTTGCCAGGATGTGGGTGGCTCAGCAGCCCACCATTCAACCAGACAGCTAGTCACCCCTTTGACAGCACTTCCTGGGCACTTCACAAATGTTGAATCAACATCAACTTCAAAGCCCTATGAGGCAGGTACAACTACTACCCCCATTGTACAGATGAGGAAGCTAAAGGCCCTGGAAGGCTCAGTAACCAGCCCAAGATCACACAGCCAGGAAGAGCTGGAACCAAGAATGAAACCGGGCTGTCTGGCTCCAGAGCCAGTGTCACACCGCCCAGACCTCCCAAGCAGTTCTTCCAGGAAACTCTCCCCTTCACAGGGCACTACCACCTACCCCCCCTTCCCTTCTCAGGTGGTACCCCTTTCTGAGCCTTCTTACCCCGTCGGCCCTGCCCTTGACTAGACACCCCAGACTCTCAGAGCCGAAAGGGATCATGTTGCCCACAGATGAGGAAACAGAGGTCCTGAGACGTGTATGACACGCCCATGTCTCCCCCAAATCATAAAGGTAGTGGGGAGGGGAAAAAGCAGCAGGTGTATTAAAAACAGCCAGGAATATTTACGAAGCGTCGGTTCCAGACACGTTTCTGGCACTGGAGACCCAGCACTGACAAAGACCCAGTCCCTGCCCTCGTGGTGATCGCAGGCTGGGAGGAGGGTGACATTTAGCATGAAAACCAAGGAACAGAGTAATTTCAAATTTCAGTGGCAGGGGTTCTTGAGAATACGGTAAACTGAAAGGCTTGAGGAGCTGGACTGAGAAGACCTCTCCAGGGAGATGAACTTTGGTCCCGGGTGCTCACCTCGCTTTACATGGTACTGTATGGGTGAGGACAGGGACAGTACCGGGGCTCCCAAGTGCATTCTCCCTACTGCCGGTAGAAGAGGGCGGGTGGGTAATTTTAGTCCCAGAAGCAGGGTGGGTGTCTGGGGCAAGGAAAGATTAGGTAACTCCCCCGCCCCGAGACTCCTGGCAGGAACTGATTCCCACGCCCCGTGAGATAGGAGCGGGCAAGTTTGCTTCTGCTACGGAAGGGGCGGACTCTTCCCCGACCCCGCCCCTTCCCGGAGCAGCGCGTCGTAACCTATTGACCCAGGCAGGGGGCGGGCTGCGCGGCCGGCCGGGTCGTCAGGAGCAGTAAAGCAAGATCGCTATTGGTTCCCGTGGAGGGTGGGCGGGGCCTCCGTCTCCCGGGGGCGCAAGCCACGGGGAGGTGTTGCCGAGGTCGGAGCGGGAAGGGGCGCGCCGCGAGCCGGGGGCTGTTGGCGGCTCGGCCCCGCCCCGGATATTGCGCGACGCAGACTTGGCGGCGGCGATTGGTCGAAACTGCGTAGGGGGCGGGGCGGAAGGTTCTGGAGGGGGCTGGCGGGCTCTGGAAGCTTCCGCCGGGCGGGTATATAGACTCCGGGAGCGGGCGGCGGCGGAGCCGGGGGACGGCTGCAGCTGGGCGGCGGGCCTCAGGCGCAGGCAATGGGCAAGGACTATTACCAGACGCTGGGCCTGGCCCGCGGTGCGTCGGATGAGGAGATCAAGAGGGCCTACCGTCGCCAGGCGCTGCGTTACCACCCGGACAAGAACAAGGAGCCCGGCGCCGAGGAGAAGTTCAAGGAGATCGCCGAGGCCTACGACGTGCTCAGCGACCCGCGCAAGCGCGAGATCTTCGACCGCTATGGGGAGGAAGGTAGTGTGCGCGCGCGCGGCCGGGGGCGCGGCCCCGCCGTTTGACAGGAGGAGAAACCGAGGCACAGCAGCCACGCTGCGGCGCCCCGGGGGCGAGCAGCCCCCGCCCTCTGGCCACACGGGCCTCCGTTCTCGGATAGGCGGCCGCCCAATGGGAGGAGCTGCGCTGCTCGCCCAGAAGCTTCTAGTATGTCTGGGGCTGCCCCTCCCTGGGCGCCCGCCTCCGCCCACGGCTCCGATCGGTCCGGGGTGCAGCAGGAGAGGGTTCGGAGGCCTAGCTTGACTGGTGGCATTGTGGCCCCGCGGGCCCTAGGCTCACCTGGGCGAGGTGGGAGGCTCTGCCGCCCTGGGGTGCAGGGCGGGGCCTCTGGCTGAGCGCCGGGCACAGCCTGCGTGTAGTGAGCCTGCAAACGAAAGTGACAGTTAACGCCGAGCGACCTCCCGGGGCTCCCTGAGGGTGGAGTGAGGTAATCCCTGTAAAGTGCTTACGTGGCTCCGCGCCGGGCACGTAGTCGGCCGTCAAGGTGCATGGAGCAATGGGGCCTGTCTCTGCCCAGCCCCCCCGGGGTAGCCCTCTTCAGGGAAAAAGAAAGCTTTCTTGTTGTCCAGTTGCCCGTTGATGACTCAGGCTGCCTTCTGGGCTTGGTCTTCAGAAAGAAGTGACTTTTTAAATAAGAATGGTGGCAGTAAGTGCCAGGGTGTGAGAATTTGAAAGTCTCCGTTTACAGTTTCACCTTCTTCTCTACTCTCCCACACGTCTCTAGCCCTAAAGTATTTAAGAGTTAACATTTAGTGAAAATTGATCCTGGGTTGTGCTTTTTTCATCGGATCTGTTAGTGAATTCTTTGTACTCCTTGTAACATTGCAGGAAGGATGGGTTACTCAGGTGTGAGGACCTGGGTGACCCCAAGAGATGTGGCCATCTCAGAGCTTGAGCTTTTCACCACTGTCATGAACTACCTACCTTGGGGAGTAAGGGTTCTGTTTTTGCCGCTGCAAGTGGGAGGTAAAAGCTTGGGGTTCTTCCTTATTCTTCCCAGACAGGCTAAGAAAATCCCTCCCGCAATGGTTCCTAAGCTTTTTTCCTTAAGGAAAGCTCCTGGAGAGCTAAGCTCCTAGCCAGCCATCTGATTTCTTCTGCTTTTGCTTTTCAGGCCTAAAGGGCGGTGGCCCCAGTGGCGGGAGCAGCGGTGGTGCTAACGGTACCTCTTTCAGCTACACATTCCATGGAGACCCTCACGCCATGTTTGCTGAGTTCTTCGGTGGCCGAAATCCCTTTGACACCTTTTTTGGGCAGCGCAACGGGGAGGAAGGCATGGACATCGATGACCCATTCTCAGGCTTCCCCATTGGCATGGGTGGCTTCACCAACATGAACTTTGGCCGCTCCCGCCCTGCCCAAGAGCCCACCCGAAGGAAGCAGGATCCCCCTGTCACCCATGACCTTAGGGTATCACTTGAAGAGATCTATAGCGGCTGTACCAAGAAAATGAAAATCTCTCATAAGCGGCTGAACCCTGATGGAAAGAGCATTCGCAACGAAGACAAAATCTTGACCATTGAAGTGAAGCGGGGGTGGAAAGAAGGGACCAAAATCACCTTCCCCAAGGAAGGAGACCAGACCTCCAACAACATTCCAGCCGACATCGTCTTTGTTTTAAAGGACAAGCCACACAATATCTTTAAGAGAGATGGCTCTGATGTCATTTACCCAGCCAGGATCACCCTTCGGGAGGTAAGGCACTAGGCAGGGCAACGTCTGTGGAGGGAGAAGGCTGCTTTTTGACACAGTTCAGTATTTGCTTGACACATTTCTGAGCTCTTGGTGCATGCCAGGCTTGGGAGGTGCAGTAGCAACAAGACTTTGCAGGGCTCTGTTTTTCCAGAGCTTCTGTGCTGGTGACCTGGGTGGATCTGGGGGCAGGGCCTTAGCTATAAAGGCCTTATGGTGCTTCCCCTACATTAAACAGCCTCTGGGCAGGATGTGAGCTTCCGAAGCTACTCTCTATCTAATGTTGTCCATTTGCTTTCCAAGGCTCTGTGTGGCTGTACAGTGAATGTCCCAACTCTGGACGGCAGGACCATACCTGTTGTATTCAAAGATGTCATCAGGCCTGGCATGCGGCGAAAAGTTCCTGGAGAAGGACTTCCTCTCCCCAAAATGCCCGAGAAACGTGGGGACCTCATTATTGAGTTTGAAGTGATCTTCCCCGAAAGGATTCCCCAGACGTCAAGAACCGTTCTTGAGCAGGTTCTTCCGATATAGTCAACTATGTTCCCCAAGGACTGACCAGGGACCTTTCCAGAGCTCAAGGATTTCCAGACTGTTCCACCAGCTGTGGACCCATGAGAGGGCGGGAGAGCCCAGGGCGGGCTTTCATACTGCTGAATGTTTTCTAGAGAATATATTACAATCTTTTAAAGTCGTGCACTAGACTTAAGTGGTTTTTCGAGCGATAAGGTGGCAGGTGGTGGGGACAGCAGGAAAAGGCAGTCCAGTCTGCCCCGCTGGGTCCTGCCGCCCTCCGGGATGGGCCCACACCCTCCTCCCCCAGGCCTTGCCCAGGGGGAGAGGCAGACCCACAGCTGGACTTGATCCCTCTGTAGTCCCTTTGCTTGCAGATGTTAGACGTGGTATGGACCTGCCTTCTTGGTTACCAAACCCTGTACACTCCTCAGTTTCTGTTGTGTAATCAGTTCATGTTTTATTCTGTATTTGTCTCCCACGTCTTACTCTTCCCCTGAAGAATCCCGTCTTTTCTCTTGCCATCTCAAATTGAGAACCTAGACTATTTTTGCCGAACTGCCTGGCTGGCTCCCACAAGCAATACCTCTCTCGTTCCAGCAAGACCAAGGGAGCCGGCCTCCAGTGAGCGAGTAACTTGTGCAGCTGCCTCTCCCTCGAGCGTCTGGGGCCCTGGCCAGAGCAGGGGGTCCTCTCGACCCCTGGCTCCAAGGCTGAGTGCGCTCACTTTCCTTTTCTGTAAGGCAATCTTTTGGCACACCTGGGATTTACCAGTGGCCCAGGTAATTTTTCGTTTAATGGACTCTGGACTCTCAAAAGGATCTGATCCTTTTGCATTTTGCACAGCCCTAGGTATAATCCCTTTTGATAAAAGGGTCTTTGCTTCTGATTACAGGAGCACTGTGGAACGTCTGTAAATATGTTTTTATAATTCCGTGTAAAGTTGGTGTGCACTCAAATGAAACAGTCCACAGCAGCTGCTGCTCTCTGTAAGGGGCCATGATGGAATTCGGAAGGAACCTGGTGGGGGCGGGGGGAGGCATGTAGGAACAAGAATTGTTCTTGCAGGCCAGTCTGGTGCTCAGACCTTTAGACTCATTGTAAGTTGCCACTGCCAACACAAGACCAAAGTGTGACTTGTCAATGTGCAGTGTGATAGCATTAAAGACTGATGCTAAACCTCAGGGGAGCGGTCCTGTGACTCTGTTTGAGGGCTCTCCTGACGGGCTGGGGTGGGGTCTGGGCAACCCTCCAAAGTCAGCCTGGGTGGGTGGGTGGGTGGGTGGGAGGGAGGGGTGAGCAGAAGGCAGGAGTCCTCTGCAAGGGATAGAGAAGTCGCCCTCCTTGAGCTGGATGTGGCGTGGATAACAGCAACCCACAGGACTCGATCCAGGCATCCAGAGAGTCCAGTGGATTCAGAGCTTGCTTTTTGTGAAGGTTGGGGCCAAAGTTAAGCAGGTCCCCTCCCTATCTTCCAAGGTCTGGTTGCTGGGGCCAAAGGGAGGTGTATGTTCTACCCTCTTAATTTCCCCCCACTCCTTACTTGCAAGAACAGGCTGGTGTCAGGCAGACCCTGTCCAAACCAGACTAGGATTCCAGCCCAGGGCCGGCCCTGCCCTGGTGAAGACCTATTTCCTGCCCTCCCTTTATTTGCAGGCCACTGAAACTGCTTTTACTTTGCAACTTTTTTTAAGGAACTGGTTTTATTTTAAGGTAAGTAATTACACAGGCGGAGAACAATGTATTGCTATTTTGCTACAAAACGTCTTGATGTAAAAACTTAAATAACACTATGTTTAACGTCAACCTAGGAGTGGCTTTCCCTTCCCACTGAAAGAATTTAACCACTGAAAACAGTCTAAGAGCAGTGCTGTCCAAGAGAACTTTCTTCAGTGATGGGAATGTTTTATGTCTTTTAAAACAGAAATTCTTTAAGATTCAATAGATGTTGCTTGGTAGCTCCAGCCACATTTCAAGTGCTCAGCAGGCACACATGGTTAGCGGTGACTTGGGTAAGACATGGGTGTCTTAGAAGGGTAGCCATGTGGAGCCCAGAGAGGCCATCCTAGTTGGGAGGTGACCCCTGGAGTATCAGAGCCAAAAGGGACCTTATCACAAGGTTTGTTTACTGAACCAGGGACCAAGATGACATCTACTGCAGAACTGGCCCTGGCCTCGGTTGGGGTCACAGACCCCCAGCGCTGCCAATCCCCCCGCCCCCGTCTCCCTCATTACATAGCAGGTCCCTGTGAAATCCATATCCAAGGGCCACCAGCACAAATGTGCACAAAGCCTCAATGTGTCACAGTTCTGGTAACTTAGAGCAATAACCTAACCAGGGCAGTGGATGGGGCAGTGTGAGTCTAGGAAAATGTTCACAGTGAAAAAGACAGAAAGGATCCTAGTGGACGGAAAGCCTGCCCCTCAGATGTACAGCTTTTGCCCACGCTGGACGCGATTGTGTGTGTCAAGTGTCTGGTTGTCTGCAAGTGGACCTCTCCTCCTCCTTAGCTTCCCGTTAACAGATTTATTTTACTTTCCCATGCTGCCTATCTGACCACGTTTCAGAGTTCCTTCCATATTGGTGCATGTGGAGCTGCCTCTTTTTTGGGCCCACTTCATCTTTATCCATTGCACCAGGAGTGTCGCATTGATTCAAACAGTAGAAAACTCAAAATTTACATTCGGCCTGTGGTGAAAAGTCGAGTCCCCTCCCTCCTCAGGACCACTGTAGACAAGCCACGGCATTAGAAAATTTTTCCTTTTTTAAAAAATGTTTTTTGTGCATCCTCCCAGAGAGAGTCTGCTTATATAAGCATAAGCATAATTTCTAAATTTTCAGTTTCAATTTTTGGCTGTGTAATCGCAGTACCAAATTTACAAGGGCACATAGAGTTAAAAATTCTCCCTCCCACCCCGCTTTTGAGTCCACCCCCAGTGAATGTTCCCAGTGTCTCCTGTGCATTTCCTTCTGAGATGCTGCACGAATATATTTTTCTTTTTTTATACAAGTGGTACATACTGTATGCTATGTTTTTTTTTCTTCCTCACATGTCATGGAAATAGCTTCCTCACTCCTGTTTTTCTACACATTGATTCTGCCAGGCCTGCTCAGGTGGGTGTGAAGATCTAGTTCAATGTTTGATGGCCCTTACCTCTCCTCTATCGTTGCTCCTGCTTCTAGGTTTGAATCTCAGCTCAATCACTTTCTAGCTGTGTGACCTTGAGCAAGTGACTTAACCTCTCTGTGCCTCAGTTTCTTCAAGTGTAAAATAGGCATAATAATAGTACTTCTAGGGTTGTAAGGATTTTCAGGTATAGATATATAAGCACACAACGGGGCCTGGCACAGAACAAGCACTGTGCGTCAGTTATCTTTGTATCCCAATGTGAAAGTTTCTCAGCCCACAGCTGGTAACTCCAAAGACTGAGGTGAGTCCAAGGTCTTCTGGGTCAGTGCTCTCGGCTCAGGTCCAGGAACCAAATGCCCAGGCAAGCCCCTGAGACCCACAGCTCCACCCCAGCCCTCACCCAACTTGAGGAAACTGTACCTAAAGCAGGCTCACTCCCATGCTGTCTTGTCACCACCTGCTCACTCGACGGCAGCAGCGGAGCATCAGGCTCTAGGACTGAGCAGCCCTGGGTTTGATTCCCAGCTCTGCCGCTCTGCAGCTGTGTGTTCTTGGGCAAGTGACTTCACTCCTCTGAGTCTGAGTGGCCTCCTTTAAAAACAGGGCTAATGAAGGTACAGACTTCATAGAGGTGTGAAAACTGGGCAAGGTAGGGCATTGGGGAGGCAAAAGAACGTGGTATTAAAAACTTGGCTTCTGGAGAGTGACTGTGCTGAGTTCGAATTCTGATCACTGCATTCCCCTGGACAAATAACAAACCTCTCAGAGCCTCAGTTTCCTCCCATGTGAAACAGGACTAATCATAGCCACTCCCAACTTTCTCACTCCCCCAGAGCCAGAACTCAGACAGCTAACCCCTGAGAAGAACTTCACACAGGCCTGGCATGGAGCAAGTGTGCAATTAACACAGACACATATTCTAAGGCAGTTGGGGTAAACCTGCCTCAGATCTCCTTAAATATTAGTTATTCTCATTAGTTGTTAATCATTGAAGGACCCAGCATACTGCCTAACACATAATAAGCATTGTCCATTCAGTAAATATTTATTGAATACCTACAGTGTGCCCAGTTCTGTTCTTGATGCTGGGGACACAGCAGTGAACAAAACTGGCAAAAACTCCTGCCTTTGCAGAGCTGACAGTCTAGTGAGTGGAGTGAGAAAGAAGAAAATTAAGAATAAATAAATCATCTAATATGCTAGATTGTGATGAGAGTGATGGAGAAATATAAAACAAGTGGGTAGAGAGTGTTGGGTGCAGTTTTAAGTAACATGGTCAGTGAATGCCTCACAGGGAAGGTGACATTTGAACAAAGAGTTGAAGGAGGTAAGGGGAGAGCCATGTGAATACTGAGGGAAGGACCTTCCAGGCAGAAGGAACAGCCTGTGAAAAGGCCCTGAAGCAGGAGCGTGCCTGAGTTTAAGGAACAGCCAGGACAGCAAGGGGTGAGTGGGAGGTGAAGGCAGGGCAGATGGTGCACGGCCTGGTGGGCCACTGGAGAACTACGGGTTTCCCTGAGTGAGGCAGGAGCTTGCAAAGGTTTTGGTTTTTGCTTTGTCTTAATTTTCCTTTGTTTAGGGGGTGGGTGGGGAAGGGGGAGACTGTCATTTGATTGTATAACTTCAAGTACCTGAGCTATATCATCAGTCTCTTGAAATTTCAACACACCAACCTTCCATTTCCAAATAGCACAAAGCAAACAATAAGCATCTATTTTCTATTAAAATCTAGTCCTTAAAAGTACAGAAATTCATGCTCCCTCCCACAAACCTGAGAATGCTTTCACGGCCTGCTGATTCCATGCTTGGTGACAGAGGGGGACGTGACGGTGTCTGATTTCTTCTGAGTTCTCAAACTCTATGATTATTCAGTGAGACAACTTCCCTCTTTGTCATGAAGAGAGGAGCGATAGCCTTGGGAACCCTCCAGAAGGTCCTCCTTCTGAGCAACCTGAGTTTCCTTGAGGTCACCAACCATGCCCTAATAATCTTTGCATCACAGGCACCCAGGGCCGCCCTTGGCCCAGAACAGACACTCTGAGTGTTTGTTGAATGAGTAATCTGGTGACAAAGCGATTCAGACAAGAGGACCTGTAACACTTGCCGTATCACTGCTCATGTCAGGGAGTGTGCGGAGGAACACACCCAGCCCTGAGGTCTGCTGGTGGGTACCCCCAGCAAGGGGTCCCCCATACTCTACTGCTTCCAGTTCCCACCTGGAAGAAGTGGATATTCTGTCTGGCTCCAGGAAAGCCCCTATTTCCTAGGATCCTGTTTCTACTTCAGGATTCATGTATTAGTCATTGGGCACAGTTCCTGAAGGCCAGCTCAACACTAGGCCCCAGGGGACCCAGTGAGAGGCAAACAAAGCCATCGGGGAGGCGGGGAAGGGGGAATGACGTGGGGGGAACTCGTGGAGCTCACAGTCTTCCAGGAAACACAGACCTCTGTTTTAGTTTCCTGCGGCTGCTATAACAAAGTACAACAAACTGGGTGGCCTGAAACAACAGGAATTTATTCTCTTGCAGTTCAGGCAGCCAGAAGGCCAAAACTAAGATTTCAACAGGGTTGGTTCCTTCTGGAGGCTCCGAAGGAGAATCTGTTCCATGCACCTCTCCTGGCTTCTGGTGGTTGCCAACGATCCTTGGCATTCCTTGGATTGTGGCTATCACTCCAATCCCTGCCTCTGTCTTCACGAGGCCATCTCCCCTTCCTGTCTCTGTGTCTTCTTTTCTGTCTCTTATAAGGACACGTTGGATTCAGGGCCCATTTAAATCCAGGATGATCTCACCTTGAGATCCTTAATTTAATTACTTCTGCAAGACCCTCATGCCAAATAAGGTCACATTCACGGGTTCAGGCACATGGGCATATATCTTCTGGGGGTCCACCATTCAGCTTATGATAGCAGGCAAAGTAAATACTTCCCGTGACCGGAGAGCTTGGAGAGACGATGCATGGTGGGCCCCAGGCGCACAGGCCAAGGGATAGGAGCTTGTCAGGGTGCAGAGAGGGGCCATTGGAGCTGCGGCTCTGTGGATGAGGCTCCTAGACAGACCAGGGGCGTGGAGCATGAGGCCCTTGAGGCCTGGTGTGGGCGAAATAGAGAGAGCAGGAGAGGGTAAAGTGGGGCGTGCCCAGGAATGAGACAGGCCCAGAGTCAGGGCCCTTCTGAGACTGGCCCCCATGCTTGAGGCAGAGGAGAAGCCAGTTGAAAGAGCTTAGGTCAGGAGGGACACGGCATGAGTTGCTTTTGCCTGGAAGTTGGAGTTGACGTCTGGCTGGTTTGTCTCAATGGGGGCTCAACTTTCCTTGGGAAGATTAGGCTGGGCATCAATGTGGCCAGGCCTGACTCCAGATGAAATAGTTCATCAACGTATTTTAAAAGCACATGGCTTTTTTGTGGGGGTCATCAGCAGAGGAAGAGTGGGAACTGACTTAGGTGCTCACAGGTGACTTCTGGGTGTTGTAGGGCTGGGTGGGGGGAGGGAGAATAGACCTGGGGATGATCCAGGGTGGAGCTGGGAGGTCAGGGAGAAATTGGCTGTGGGAGGTGATGGGGCTGGACCAGGTGGTGACCGAGGAGGCGGTAGGAAATGACTGGAGATGTATTTTGAAAGGAGATCTACCCCTTGGCCCTCCAGAAAGCAGCACTACTGTTGGGTTTTATGGTGACTTCCTGAAATCCAGCAGCCAAAGGCAGCTGCTGGCACTGGGGCTGAGACTTGGGGCCACAGGACCTAGCCCAGTCAAGCCCACCTCCTCTGTTTCCCCTCAAGGTCCATCCCGCTGAGTCAGTCCAGTCCTGCCAAGCTAATCGGGGGAGTCAAACCACAGGCCACAAAGAGCCAGGCAATCAAACTCTGAGATCACTCTGGCCGAGGCAATGTCCCTCAGCAATGTCTCTCCTGGGTCTAACCTGTCCCGCACATCTCAGGAGCAGGCCTCACATGCAACCTACACCTCCAGAGGGATGTCATAAGTGCTGGGGGAGGAGCTAAAGCATCACACCCATGAGTTGCTGTGCAACTTTGAACCCAGTGGCTCCCCTTCTTTGAGCCTCAGTCACCTCCTCTGTAGAATGGGGGAGATATCCAGTGGAATTACTCCTGAAAAGCAGCCAGCACATGGCCTAGAACACAGTAAGGGATAATAAATGTATCTATTTCTATCATGTTTCTGTTATGAATACTGTGTTATTCACCACAACAGTTTAATAATAGCAGCTGATGTTCACTGAGCACTTACTATCTGCCCAGCACCATTGTAGGCATTTGACACAGAATAGTTCATTTATCCTAGTATAATCATCATGACTTTAGGAAGGGGCTCCTGTCCTGATCACCATTTTACAGATGAGGCGACTGGGTATAGGGGGGGAAGGGGCTCACCCTGGGTCACACAGCTGATGAGCAGTGCAGGTTATGGAGGAATATGCCTACCCCACACGTGAGATGAACTGGAGGTGGAAAAAAGACAAAGGAAAAGAAAAAACATAGAATGGGTTAAAAAAAAACCTTTGTGACTTAAGGGTACAAAGAGCCTCCTTAATGAAATGTCGCAGGCACAAACCACAAAGTGTATGTTTTATTACAGTGAAATTTAAAATTTCTTTCCAACAGGACTTCCCTGGTGGTCCAGTGGCTAAGACTCCCCACTCCCAAAGCAGGGGGCCTGGATTCGATCCCTGGTCAGGGAACTAGATCCCACATGCTGCAGCTAAAAGATCCCTCATGCCACTACTGAAGATCCTGCATGCCGCAACGAAGATCCCAGATGCGGCAACGAAAATCCTGCGTGCCGCAACTAAGACTCAGCACAGCCAAGTGAATAGATGAATTTTTTTTTTTTAATTTCTTTCCGGGGCTTCCCTGGTGGCGCAGTGGTTGAGAGTCCGCCTGCCGATGCAGGGGACACGGGTTCGTGCCCCGGTCCCGGAAGATCCCACATGCCGTGGAGCGGCTGGGCCCGTGAGCCATGGCCGCTGAGCCTGCGCGTCCAGAGCCTGTGCTCCGCAACGGGAGAGGCTACAACAGTGAGAGGCCCGCGTACCGCAAAAAAAAAAAAAAAAAAAAATTTCTTTCCAAAGAAGGATAACATGGACAAAGTGAATCATCACATGACACAGTGGTAGACTACATCTGCAATGTCTAACACTGTATCCACCTCACATGGTTGTTAGGAGAGTTAAATGGTCTAATAAATATAAAGTTCTTAGATCAGTGCCTGGCACATAGGAAGCTCTGCCTAAACATTATTTATCATTATTGAAACTGACAAGGGTTCAATAACCCAGTGCTATCTAATAGAACTATGCAAGCCCATATGTGACTTTAAATTTTCTAGTAGCCACATTAACATAGTAAAAAGAAACAGGTAAAAATAATTTTAATAACACTTTTTATTTAGCCCAGTATACCCAAGTTATTGTCATCTTGACATGTAATCAATATAGAAACTAATTAACGAGATGCGCTCTTTTACATCCTCTTTTCATTCTACTAAGTCTTAGAAATCCAGAATGTATTTTACACTTACAGCACATCTCAATTCGTATTAACCATATTTCAAGTGCTCAGTAACCACATGTGGAGAGCGGAGTGTCACATTAGACACATCATATTGGACAGTGCAGATCTAGACTCTGTGGGGAACACGTGCAAATCAACAAGAAAAAGATAGCAACCCAAAGTGCAAAATGGGCAAAGAGTATGAACGGGCAATTTACAGAAAAGGAGAACCTGAAGGCCATCATGCAATTAAGATGCTCAAAACGATTAGAAATCAGAGAAATGTAAAATAAAGCAATGGTGATGTCACTTGACAGTGAGTCAGAGTGGCAAGAATTAGAAGTTGGGTAATGCCAACGGCTGGTGGAGATGTGGGGACATGGGACCCTCCTGCAAAGCCAGTGGATGTGATGGGGCTACCTAGTCCGGAATGCCACATAGCAAAACTGAGTATGCCCGGAGACCCAGTATCTCTGCATCCAGTACTCTCCCCTAGGGAGAGTCTCACCAGGTCCCTAAGGGAGCGTGTCCAAGGCTGTTCATTGTGGTGTGGAGAGATGGAGGCTGCCTGGTTTCCATCCTTGGGGGACAGAGGAGTAAGATGTGAGGGGTGCACCCCCTGAGACACCAAGCAGAAGTTAGAAGAAAAGAGATTCAAGAGATTAGCAATACAGATGGATCTTCAAGGCAGAATGCAAAACAAACAAGCAGTACAGTACTGAGTGGGAGAAAAAAGTAAAAAACCAAATATAATAGAACACTCATATAAAACAATGCACATTTTCAAGGAAAGACACAAGCAAGGGTGCCTATTAAACCTACTGGAGGGTTGCCGCTGGGGATGGGAGGGGAAGAGGGGTATTTTTTTCAGGTGTTTATTTTTAAAATTTCAAAGCTATAGAAAACTTACAAGAATAGTAAAATGAGAGACTTCCCTGGTGGTCCAGTGGGTAAGACTCTGAGCTCCCAATGCAGGGGCCCAGGGTTCGATCCCTGGTCAGGGAACTAGATCCCCACATGCATGCCACAACTAAGAAGTCCTCACACTGCAACTAAAGATTCCCACAGGCTGCAGTGAAGATCCCACATGCTGCAACTAAGACCAGGTGCAAACAAAATAAATAAATAAATATTTTTTAAAAAAAAGAATAGTAAAATGAATACCCATATACCACTCTCCTAGATTCAGTGGCAGTTGTTACTATTTTGCCATATTTGCTTTCTCTATCACCCTATATGTTAATAGGAATGTATACCATCTTATAATATTGTATATAGAATGTTGTACATATATATATATATAATTTTTTTCTGAAGCTTGTGACAATTGCAGGCATCATGAATTTAACACTAAATAATTCAGTGAGTATGTCCTAAGAATGAGAACATTCTCTTGTCTAACCACAGTACAACACTCACACTCAGGAAATTTAACATGGATGTGATATTATCTATTGGGTTTGCCAAAAATTTCGTTCGGTTTTTTCCGTAAGATGGCTCTAGTAGCACTTAGTTGTCTTTAACTTCATTCGAAACAATTTTTTCAGATTGTATCGTGACAGCTGTCATATCAGCGTGCATTAAAAAAAAACATCAAAATTGGTGAATTTTTGTGTAGTAGCCATTTTAATCTTGAAGATGGAATGAAAAAAGCAACATTTTTGGCATATTATGTTTTGTTATTTCAAGAAAGGTAAAAACGCAACTGAAACGCAAAAAAAAAAAGATTTGTGCTGTGTATGGAGAAGACGCTGTGACTGATCGAATGTGTCAAAAGTGGTTTGCGAAGTTTTGTGCAAGAGATTTCTCGCTGGATGTTGTTCCACGGTTGGGTAGGCCAGTTGAAGTTGACAGAGGTCAAATCGAGGCATTAATTGAGAACAATCAATGTTATACCAGATAGCAGGCATACACAAAATATTCAAATCAAGCACTGAAAATCATTTGCACCAGCTTGATGTTTGGGTTCCATGTAAGTTAAGTGAAAAAAACCTTCTTGACCCTATTTCTGCATGTGATTCTCTACTGAAAAGTAACAAAAACATTCCATTTTTAAAACAAATTGTGACGGGCGATGAAAAATGGATACTGTACATTAATGTGGAACAGAAGAGATCCTGGGGCAAGCAAAGTGAACCACCACCAACCACACGAAAGGCCGGTCTTCAGCCAAAGAAGGTGATGTTGTGTATATGGTGGGATTGGAAGGGAGTCCTCTATTATGAGCTCCTTCCGGAAAACCAAATGATTAATTCCAACAAGTACCACTCCCAAGTAGACCAACTGAAAGCAGCACTCGACAAAGAGCGTCTGGAATTAGTCAACAGAAAACACATAATCTTCCATCAGGATAATGCAAGACAGCATGTTTCTTTGATGACCAGGCAAAAACTGTTACACCTTGGCTGGGAAGTTCTGATTCATCTGCTGTATTCACCAGACATGGCACCTTCAGATTTCCATTTATTTATAGTCTTTACAAAAGTGAAGAGAGAAAATTTTCTTAGTGAGAAAATTTCCATTCCCTTGAAGACTGTAAAAGGCACCCGTAACAGTTCTTTGCTCAAAAGGATAAAAAGTTTGGGGAAGATGGAATTATGAAGTTGCCTGAAAAATGGCAGAAGGTAGTGGAACAAAACTGTGAATACACTGTTCAATAAAGTTCTTGGTGAAAATGAAAAATGTGTCTCTATTTTTAACTTAAAAGCCGAAGGAACTTTTTAGCCAACCCAATAATGTCCAGTTAACATTCAAATATCCTAGGTTATCCCTAGAATATCCTTCATTGCTGTTTTACCTTTTTTTTTTGAAATTTTTATCAAGGACCCAATCAAGAATCAAACATTGATTTTGGTTGTGTTCTCTCTCTCTCTCACTTTTTTTTTTAAATATTTATTTATTTGGCTGCATTGGGTCTTAGTTGCGGCACGTGGAATCTTAGGTGCAGCATGGAGGATCTTTCACTGCAGCACACAGGCTTCTCTCTCTAGTTGTGGCATGCGGGCTCTAGAGCACATGGGCTCAGTAGTTGCGGCACTCAGGCTTAAGTGTCCCACAGCATGCGGGATCTTAATTCCCCGACCAGGGATCGAACCCATGTCCCCTGCATTGGAAGGCAGATTCTTAACCACTGGACCACCAGGGAAGTCCCTGTCTTCTCTCTTTTGTCTCCTTCAAGCTAGAACTGTTTCCCAGTCATTCATTTGTTTAATTAATGGATTGATTTTGCCTTTCATGACATAGATCTGTTTGAAGAGTCCAGACCATTTTGTTTTTGTTTGTGTTTTTGTTTTTTAAAGAATGTCCCTCCATCAGCATGTGTCTGGGTTTTTCCTAGTTATTAGATTCAGGTTACACACTTTGGGCAGGACCAAGTTCTTTGAAAGTGATGTTGTGCCCTTCTCAGTAATACATCACAGCAGGGAACACAGTGAGGACAGCCTGTTCCAGCAGTGGTGAAGTTTTTTGATCACTTGGTTGAGGTGGTGACTGCCAGCTTTCTCTGCTGTGCCTTTTCCAAGGTACCTTTCCGCCATTGAAATTAACAAGTAATCTGTGGGCTGGTTCTTTGAGACTGAATATCCACTTCCCCATTGACAAAGCACTGCCTGAATCAATCATTCATCTGGTGGCTGCACAATGGTGCTTTTCTAACTCAAACTTTCCTTCTGTATGTATTAGTTGGCATTCCAGAACTCTCTCCCTCCATCCCCCAAAAGGGACAGAGATAGCACTAAAATCTGAGCTCCTCACCAACTGAGGCTTCCAGCCTCTTGAGCTATAAAATCAAGTAGGAAGGAGACGTCCGGTGTTGCTCTGTGCCTTTGGGCAACTCTCCCCCCTCCCTGGGCACTTCCTCATCAGTCAACAGGTGGATTCAGGTGGATTCTGCTCAGGACTCTGCTGTCCCCATGTCCCACATACTGTCCTCTCCAGGTGTGTAGGAGGCAGCTCAGACACCATGCACAAGCAGGGCAGTGGACACAGTCCCACAGAGGACACTGGCCTAGCCAGAGGCAACCGATCACTCAGTGGGGGTGGCAGAGGTCAGCAGAACAGGAAGAGATGGACAATAGCTGTGCCTGTTGCCACAGCAGTTTCAGTATTTTGCCAGCTGGGTGGGGCCGGCCGGGCAGCCTTCAGGAACTAAGCCCAGGGCCCACTCTCCCCTCTCAATTTGTCCCTCTGCAAGCCCTAGCGAGGCCTGGAAAACGCAGCAGCTCACCCAGGGAACTGCAAAGACCCAATCATTCGTTGAGGTTTGAACAGTTAGAGGTCTCCAAGAACTACAATTCCCAGAACGCACAGCGAACTCCTGGTACGGCCCCAGCTGTCTGAGTGGCTGGCTTGTTCCCAGAACAAGAAAATCTCACCTGTCCTAGGAACTGAGCCTCCCCGCCTGGGCAAGGTGCGTTTGGGTCTTTGTTTCTTGGACCTGCTCCTGCCGGAGAAATCCCGTTTCAAGCCAAACCTGGAGATGGTGAGATTACCTAGTTCTTTCATTCACACATGTGTACTGAGACCCTGCTCTGTGCCAGTCTCGGAAGTGGGACGGGAGCAGGGAGGTTGCGGGGAGTGGGAACAGAGATGTAATAGACAGGCTCATGAAAGTCAGCTCCCTGAGGGCAGAGGCTTGGGTTGGCTGGGTACCCTTTGTAATCTAGCACTTAGTATGTGCTCAATAAATATTCGCTGGTCAGCCAGCAAGCGAACAGGCTATCTTGCCCTTGTTTTCCGTTCCATTGCACCCGAAAGGTGCTTTGCTAGCTGCTTTGCTAGTTCCTACGATATTGTACTCTCCTAAAGTGTGCTGTATCTCTAGACCGTCCGACCTCCAAGCCTTTAAACGCCCTGTTCCCTTTACCAGCAACACATTCAATCAGCTTATTCGTCGATGTGTCTGTAGAGATAGGACAGAGCCTGGCACGGAGCAGGGCACATTAAATATTTGATGAGCGAATGAATGAATGAATGCCCTTGTCCATTGTCCATCCAAGACGCAGGGACACTCGGGACCCTCCCTATTCATCTCAGTCCCCCGCCCGCCCAGAATGAATGCATCTTTTGACCCGCCCCGAGGAAGGCCGGGGTGGGGCATGTGCAGGCCAGGCAGAGGACTGGATTGGGGGCTGCCCTTGGCCCCCTCCAGGGTCTCCTAAAGTGTCCGTTTTTCTGGACTTTGGGAGTTTGCATCCCCTCCCCGAAACTCAGCCTGGGTCAACTGACTCCCACGACCAGCCTCCCGCCGCCCTCTTACCACCCAGGGCACCCCACACGGACACTCAGCCAACAGCACGTGGTCAAGGGGCACCAGCTTCCCATTGGCCGCTGGCCTCCTTCCTTCCCCGAGATTGGCCCGGCCCCAGCCGCAGCTCCCCCCTCCGCAGCCTTGCGGTGGTACAGCCCGCCGCGGCTTAGGAGGGGCGGGAAGGTCCAACGCCTCGCGGCGCGGGGGAGGTGTCGCGAAGAGCAGGGATCCCTCTGGAATGTTTCCTTCGGGTCCCCCGGGGCGGGGCGGCGCGGCTTGGAGCGGATTGGCCGCGAGCGCCGGGCGGCCGCTCCTGATTGACCGGACGCGGGCCCTGGCCCCGCCCCCCTGGTCGTGGCTGAGGGAGAGGCCCCGGCCTGAGTTTGCGGAGGGCCGAACCCGGCGCGCACAGGGCGGCATCGGCGGCGCCGCAGGTGAGTGTCACCCGCGGGCGGAGCGCATCGCGGCCGCTTGCGGGATCCCGGCGCGGACCCGCGGGATCGCGGACCCATGGGGATCCGGCCGATTCTGCGGTATGGGGCCGGCCCCATGGACGCGGCTGGACGTCTAGGCTGAGCCGGGGGATGCCCGAGGCCCCTTCCCAGAGGGCCGGCCGCCTGCCTTCCAGCTGGGGGCAGGGGTAAACGCCTCCCGCCACCGGGATAGGGTCTCCAGCCGCACCCCAGCTCCCCGCTGCCGGGATGGGGTCTCCAGCCGCACCCCAGCCCCTTGCACCTCTGGACAGTTCCCATCCCGGCGGGGACAGGCGCAGGATCGGTATTTCTGAGCCCTGCCCGGGCAGCTCCCCGAAGCTGGCCCAGTCCCAATCCTCCAGGGCCTAGGGGGACCTTGGGAGGACCGAGGTTCCGAAGATAATAATGAAAAAAATCACCCCGGCTAGCATTTATTGAACACTTCCGTGTCAGGTATTTACCACATATTTATCATTGATTCTCAATACCTCATGGAAGGTGCTGTTACTTCTTTCAGAGCTGAAGCAGCAGACCCAGAGAGGTGGAGTGACTTGCCCAAGGTCCCACAGCGAGTAAGTGGCAGATCTGGGACTCAAACCCATGCCTCAGAGTCCAGAACTGTAGTCTCCACCACTATACAAGATGCCCGGTGGCTCCAAAGCTCAGGTGTTTCTGACCAGCTCCTTCCATTCCATTCCCTCCAGCCAGACACGCCATCTGGGGCACACCTGCTGGTCTTTGCTTTCACCAGCTGCTCAAACAGGAAGCTGTCCCCATAGCCCTTTTCCTCTGAGCTGGAAAGGCAAGGCCAGAATACCTGGGTCCTGAGAAGAGAGTGACATCTGCGGGAGAGATAGGCAGGGGTCCAGCACCGCTGGGGTTCTGTGCCTCTTGGGCCCCCCTGGTAAGCCTGGGCCCAGGACGGTAGGCGTTCTCCCTGGAAACACCCAGGAGCCGGTTTTTCAAGACTGATTCAGAGGCCCTCCCGCCCTCCTCTCTCAAGCAATACTCTGCTGAAAAGGGGAGCCTGGACGTGGTGTCCCCCGCCTCCCAGCTTTTGTGAGCTCCCAGGAACCCCCTTCCCCACTTCTTGCTCCCCTCACTGCAACTCTGTGTGGCTGTGAGCTTGTTGAGTTTCAGGCCCTTCCCAGGGAATAGAGGGTGGGGATGCTGGGATTGCAGCCAACCTGCTCGATGCCCAGGGCTGAAACTCCTTTTCTCCGTACCTGTGTTCAGGTTTGAGGGGAGACTGGGAATGTGGTGGAGAGGTGGCAGTTAGCAGGTCTACAGTGGGCATGTTCTGAGGATAGGGGAACTCAGAGAGTAGTCAGAATGAGGGCATAAGACACATTCATTTATTCTACACATATTTATTAAGCACCAACTATGTGTCAGGTACTGTTCTTGGCACAGAGGATACAATAGTGAACACAACAAAAATCCCTGCTCTTGGGGAGCTGCCATTCTAATTGGGGGAAACAGGCAACAAACAAGTTAACAAGTAAATAAAGAAAATACTTGCAGAGGGTGGTAAATGTTATGAATAAAATATGAGGGAGTGGCATGGTAGAATCTGTGGGCAAAGGGGGAATCTCAGAGAAGGTAACTTTGTAGCCAAGGTCTGAATGACAAAAAGAAGCCAGCCTTGTAAAGATCAGGCAGGGGGCACAGCCAGGGCAAAGGCTCTGAGGAAGGACCAATCTTGGCATGGTGTGCCTGGGGCAGGAGAGGACCCAAAGCAGTGATTCTGCAGGGGTCTGGGGGTCACATTAAGGAGTTTAGAGCTTTTCCTCCATCAGGTGGGAAACTGTTGTAAGATTTGAGGCTGGGGAGTGACGCTGTCTGGTTTATGTTTTAAAATAGAGACATGAAGTTAAATAACAACCTAAGACTGGAAGACAAGAGTTCTGCCAGGGAAACATGTAATTACGTTCGTGGGCCTGAGTAGTTTGGACCACAGGGCCGGTTCCAACAGGCTGGGGCAAGCTGGGGAGGCTTCCTGGATGAGGTGGCCTGGAGTAGGCCTTGGCAGGCAGAGAGGACTGGGATGTTCCTGGGCAGGGCAAGGGAAGAAGCAATAATGACAATAATAATAACAACTTCCTTAGATTGATGTCAGGCAAAGTGATAATTGAGTTACTTGCATAATCTCTTTGGATTCCCATAAGCACTCTGAGAGACAGGAATTCTGCCCGTTTTTCAGATGAGGAAACTGAGGCCCCATCAAGTGAAGTGACTTCCCCACAGCCACACAGCTGGTAAGTAACAGGGGTGGGAGTTGAACCCACACCACTGCGCTTCTTCTGGCCTGGAAAGCAAATTCATTAATCACCCACTTTCCTCACCACCATTATTACCCTCTCCCGGGTGAGGACACGAAGCCAGCCTGAACCAGGGCGTCAAGTGTAGGCAGAGTAAGGATGTTGGGAATTGGTGATCAGGATGTAGGGACCCTGGGAAAAGGAGGGAGTTTGAATCTTGGCAACTGACTGAAAGATGATACAGATGGAAATGGTAGTAATTGTCACCAGCATTTATGGAACTCCTATTGTGTGCCAGGAACTGTTCCAAGCACATGTATGATTTCCTTGGAACTCAGAGAGGTTAAGACACTTGCCCAAAGTCACACAGCTAGTAAGTGGCGAATCCAGGTTTCAGATTTATGTTCTTAGCATTCTGCTAAGATGTATGGGGGGTGGTTGGAGGGGAACCAGGGGAGGTGCTGATGTGGGAGAGTTTTTTTGGGTGTTTTTGGTTTTGTTTTGGTAGCATCATTGAGTGTAGTAAAATAACTTGACAGAGCAGTACTGGTTTATTCATTCAGAATTTATTTCATTTCTAGTATCTAGAACATATAGATTGCATTGCAATTAAAAACAGATTCAGTCCCTGCTCGGAGAACTAAGATTCCACAAGCCATGCAGCGTGGCAAAAAAAAAAAACCCAAAAAATTCCCCGCAGTTTTAAAAAATGGGTAAAGACTTAAACAGGCAGTTCACAAAAGGGCAAATCCAAATGGCTAATAAATGTATTAAAAGTCATTTAGCATCGTTGATTAGGAGGGGAGTGAAAAACAAAATGACAGTATCTTCGTTGCTACATGAAGCACTTATTCTGTCCAGAATTATGCTGGGAAGCAAGGGATGAGGGACTACAGAGGTAGGACTCGTACTTTTGCCAGGGAGACAAGACCCTACTGAGGGCAGATGCTACAGCCTGTGCTTCTCTGGCTCCCCAGAGCTTCAGAGAAGCTGGGCGCAGAGACTGGTGGGCTGGTGAATATTAGGATCATTCGTTCATCCGTTCATTTATTCCACAAATATTTATTAAGCAGCTGCTATATGCCAAGCACTGTTTTCTGCACTAAGAAGAGAGGAATGAATAAGACAGGCAAAGTTCCCTGCCCTTTCAGAAAACAGACAATGAACAAGCTAAATGAATGAAATATGTTTTCCACCTGAAAGAGGTGAGAGAGTGAGTTGTGTGGATACCAGAGGGCACAGCCAGTGCAAAGGCCCTGAGGCTGAACTTCGCCTAGTGTCTTGAAGGAACAGGGAGGAGGCCCATGTGGCTGGAGGGAATGAGCTAGGGGGAAACTGGGAGGAGATGAGGGCATGCAGGTAATGTGGGCAGATCATTTGGGGCCGGTGGGCCAAGGGGAGGACGTTGACTTTTACTCCAGGTGAGGTAGCGGCCCTGGGAGGGGTTGGAGCAGAGGACAGATGTGATATGAGTTATGTTCTACAGTATCATTCTGGCTGCTGGATTGACAAGAGACTGTTGGGGGCAAGGGTGGAAGCTGGGAGACACAGAGAAGGCAACTGCACTGATCTAGGTGAGTGCTGATGGGGCTGGACCAGTGATATTAGAGGAGGTGTTGGAGAACAGATGAATGAATGAATAAATGAATGAGGATGGTGCAGCCCAGGGGCTCATCTGAATCCAGGACGGCCCCCTGGAAGAGGAGCAGAAAGTCCCCTTTACACAGAAAAATATAACTTGGCATAATTTGATCCTCATCACAACCAGGCGGATGGAATGTCCCCATTTGCAGACCAGGCATCTGAGGCCCAGAGAGATTGAGTCACTTAGGGGACAGTGTCACAGTGATGAACTTGGGCTTGGGAATCAGACCTGAGGGTGCAGCCAGCTTCTGTGACTTTGGACATGTGACTTAAGAATTAAATCTGGACTCTTTCCCGGCCTACAAGGCCCCTCCCAGTCACCTCTTTTACCTGCCGTCTTCATGTTCTCCCATTGCTCACTTCACTACCATCAACCACACTGGTCCCCAGCTGATCTGTGAGTCTGCTCAGAACCCCCGCTGACTGCCACCGCACTCAGACCAAAAGCCCAAGTTCTCCCTCTGGCCTACAGGGCCCTGCACAGTCTGCCTGTTACTTCTCTGCCCTCACCTTTTCCTGTTGTCCCCCTTACTCTGATCCAACTACATATGCCTCCTTGCTGTTCCTCAAACATGCCAAGCACATCCCCACCTCAGGCCCTTTGCACTGGCTGTTCTCTCTGCCCGAATGTTCTTGACTCATATCCTCCTATGGATATTTCTTCCTGTCTTTCAAGTCTCAGATTCAGCCTCACCTTCTCAGGGAGGCCCTCCCTGACCTTGTCTGTAGAACTTGTCTTGTTTTATTGTCTTCATAGCATTCTTAGAAATTATATTAGATATTTACACGTTTGCTTGCTCACTATATATCTTCTCCTCTGGACTATGCTTCTGGACATGGACAGAGCCCCAGCTAGCTATCCTTCTGCAGCACCTTAGGCATGAATTAGAAAAATGCAACGCTTCCTCCCATCAGACACATCACCAGACCAGGGTCTGGTGCTTTTGCACAGTGAACAACCAGTGTAACTGCTCATGGTGGCCCTAGTCAGGGACCTGTTGCTTGTCTTTTTTTTTTTTTTGTCTTTTTTTTAATAATAGAAGTTTTTTTTAATATTGCCAGCATACATTTTGTGCAGTGTTTCAATAATGAGCTTGCGTTATTCACAGAGACTTTTTTCTCACCTTCATGGGTACATTTGGTAGCAAACTTTTATGAAATTATTAACTATAGCTTTGAATTATATTTTTTAAATTAACTGATTAATTTATTTATTTTTGGCTGTGTTGGGTCTTCGTTGCTGCGCGTGGGCTTTCTCTAGTTGTGACGAGCAGGGCCTACTCTTCGTTACAGTGTGCAGGCTTCTCATTGTGGTGGCTTCTCTTTTTGTGGAGCATGGGCTCTAGGCGCGCAGGCTTCAGTAGTTGTAGCTCATGGGCTCTAGAGCTCAGGCTCAGTAGTTGTGGCGCACGGGCTTAGCTGCTCCACGGGATGTGGGATCTTCCCAGCCCAGGGCTCAAATCCATGTCCCCTGCTTTGGCAGGCAGATTCTTAACCAATGTGCCACCAGGGAAGTCTGAATTATAATTAATTAAAGACGTTTTTTGTTTGTTTGTTTGTTTGTTTTTTGGCTGTGCCATGCAGCTTGCAGGATCTTAGTTCCCCAACCAGGGATTAAACCCAGGCCCAGCAGTGAAAGGACTGAGTCCTAACCACTGGACTGCCAGGGAATTCCCTAATTAAAGCTTTTTAAAACATATACACACACGTGTATGTATCTCCTTAAACACATACACATATTATATATATATATATATACATATATATGTATGTGTATTTGTAAACTCTCAGGATTTATCCATATAGGGCTGTTTTCTTCATCCATTAACCATTCATCAAAGGCTCCTTATTTACTCCGGGTAAGGAAATGTGGAACCTTGCTTGTCTTATTGAAGGCAATATCCATATTGGTGCATGGAATATAGTAAGTGCCCAAAACATTTGTTTGAAGGGAGGGAGGGAGAAAGAGAGAAAGAAAGAGAGAATAGAGGGAGAGGAAAGAGAAAAGTGTGTCAGTCAGGACAGGTTTTGCTGCAATAACAAACATCTCCAAAATCTTAGTGGCCAAACTCAACAAAGGTTTATTTTTTGTTCCTGCTACATGTCCATTGCAGCTCAGTGGGGGATTCCATTCATTGTCATCACTCAGAGCCTGGCCTGCTGGGGCCACCACCACATCAAATGAGGCTGGTCACCCTACCAGGAGAAAGGGACTTCTGGAGGCTCTTGCTCCAGTAATTAAATGCTTCAGCCCAGAAATGTCATGTGTCATTTCCTTTCACAACTCACTGGCCAGTACTGGTCACATGCCTGTCCAGTCACAAGGAGGCCAGTAAGTGCCATCTGCCTACATGCTTTGAAGGGGGGAGTCAGAAATTTTTAGCACACAGCATTAATGACTGTGACCAGTAGAAAAAGAAAGAGAAAATGTAGGATGTGAGTTTCCATTTTTTCATCTGTTAAATGGGCATAATCACATATTATGGTATATCACATAATCACATCGTGGGGGTGATAATATGGTCCCCATGATGTGGTGTGAGGGTTAAGATACAGAGCAGTTAGCATGGGGTTATGATAGATATTAGCTGATATTATTACTTCTGTGCAAGTGTGTAAGTGCTGGGACCAGATTTTTTTTTTTTTAAGTGAAACAAGTAAAGTGTTTATTAGGAGGAAAAAGTACGTGTAAATAGGCACACGGGCGGACTCAGGGAGAGTCGTGCCTTCGTAGTAGTTTGGGGTTTTTTTTGTTTTTTTGTGGTACGCGGGCCTCTCACTGTTGTGGCTTCTCCCGTTGCGGAGCACAGGCTCCGGACGCGCAAGCTCAATAGCCATGGCTCGCGGGCCTAGCCGCCCCACGGCACGTGGGATCCTCCCGGACCGGGGCATGAACCCATGTCCCCTGCATCGGCAGGCGGACTCTCAACCACTGCACCACCAGGGAAGCCCTTTCGTAATAGTTTGAATTGCTTATATGGGGCATTTCTTCTGGGTTTCCTTTGGCCAATCATCTTGCTTTGCCTGGCTCTGAGCTGGGACCGGATTTCGAACTGAGGCCAGTCTGTTCTCTAAATATTTCATTGGACCTGTAGGGGCGAGGCGGCCGGAGGCCACTGCCCAGGCCCTGAGCCCCTTTTCCTGTCCTGCAGATCTCCTGGGCGTGCCCCCTCTTCTCGCTGCTCATGCCGCTGGGACTGGGGCGGCGGAAAAAGGCGCCGCCTCTGGTGGAAAATGAGGAGGCGGAGCCAGGCCGTGGTGGGCTAGGTGTGGGGGAGCCGGGGCCCCTGGGCGGAGGTGGGGCAGGGGCCCCCCAAATGGGCTTGCCCCCCCCTCCCCCTGCCCTGCGGCCCCGCCTTGTGTTCCACACCCAGCTGGCCCATGGCAGTCCCACTGGCCGCATCGAGGGCTTCACCAACGTCAAGGAGCTGTACGGCAAGATTGCTGAGGCCTTCCGGCTGCCAGCTGCTGAGGTACCCACTGGGGAGCCGGGCACCAGGGTCCCTGATGGTGAGCTAGAGAGAGGCCTGAGCGTGCATCCTGTTAGTGAGCTGTGGCTCAGGTGGTGAAGCTGCAGATACTGAGGCCTTACCCC
Organism: Mesoplodon mirus; assembly: GCF_964341445.2. Lineage (NCBI taxonomy): Eukaryota > Metazoa > Chordata > Mammalia > Artiodactyla > Ziphiidae > Mesoplodon > Mesoplodon mirus. Next base: position 40,993,905 of record NC_138980.1, read on the forward strand.
AGTGAATTATGGGGAACTGGAGGCCAGGGCTGGATGCTGAATTTCATCCGGCATTGGGAGGCCTACACCCCATTGGTTTGTGGCGAACTGGAGGCCACAGGCGGAGGCAGCAGTCCCATCAGGCATTGAGAGGCCTGTGCCGCAGGGGATTGTGGGGGCGGGTGGCCACAGCTGGATGCTGAGTTCCTATCAGGCATTAGGAGACCTGCAGCCCAATGTATTGTGGGGAACTGGAGATCAGGACTGGATGCTGAATCCCCATCAGGCACTGGGAGGCCTCTGCCCCAGTGGATTGTGGGAATGGATGGCCAGGGCTGGATGCTACATTCCCATCATACATTGAGAGGTTTGCAGCCCAGCGGACTGTGGGGACTGGAGGTCAGATGCAACATTCACTTCTCCATGATTCACTGGGAGGTCCCACCCCAAGGACTTTGGGGGCCAAAGGAAGGGAAGCAAGGAAGGTGACAGTGGGACTGAGCAGGAAGTAAATGCAGGGGTCTCAGTAGGCAGGATGGGTATCTGTGCCCCTTCATTCATTCCACAAGCATTTTCTGAGCATCCACTGTGTGCCAGTCTCTGTACCCCGGAAACAGCAGGGAGTTTTTGCTAGGACAGAAACCCAGCCCTAGTGGGGCCCTGCCCTGGCTCGGGGGGTGGTCAGGCACTGTGATGGGGACCCCCAGGCCTTTCCCAACAGGTGGCGATTAGCAAAGGGCACAGGAAGGAGGTGAGGGTTGAATATCTCCCACCCCTGTAGGTGATGTTCTGCACCCTCAACACCCACAAAGTGGACATGGACAAGCTCCTGGGGGGCCAGATCGGGCTGGAGGACTTCATCTTCGCCCACGTCAAGGGGCAGCGCAAGGAAGTGGAGGTGTTCAAGTCGGAGGAAGCGTTGGGGCTCACCATCACAGACAACGGGGCTGGCTATGCCTTCATCAAGGTGCCTGGGGGTGGGGCACCCAGAGTCCTGAGGGTAAGGCCTACCCATAGGACCGAACGGCAGAGCCACAGGGGCTGACAGCTCCTTTCCCCACAGCGCATTAAGGAGGGCAGCGTGATTGACCACATCCAGCTCATCAGCGTGGGCGACATGATCGAGGCCATCAACGGACAGAGCCTGCTGGGCTGCCGGCACTACGAGGTGGCCCGGCTGCTCAAGGAGCTGCCCCGAGGCCGCACCTTCACGCTGAAGCTCACAGAGCCCCGAAAGGCCTTCGGTGAGGGGCTGCCTCCTACAGCCTGGGTGGTCCCCTTCACTTGGGCCCTGGCTGCAGTGCCAAGGGCCACCAGCAGGTGGTGCCCAAGCCCAGCAGGTCACGGTGGAAAGGGGGTGGGGGCAGCTCCACCCTGCCCTGGGGAGGGGCTGCTGGCTCTCCGCCCAGCCTGGGAGGAGGATGGAGGCAAGGAGGAAGCTGCCCCCACACCCAGCTTCCAGGAGCCATTAGCCTAGCCAAGCGCCCCCAACCCTGGCCAATTCCCCACCCCCCAAGAAGCCAGGCTTGGCTGCCCAGTGCCAGCCCCCCCCACTTTTTTGTCTGGCTTCATTAACTCTCAGGAATGGGCCCAAGGCCCCTGGGGGGGTGGTGGGGGACTCTGACACACTTCCCCAGGCAGATAGGGCTGGTCTGTGGCCCAGCAGCTATACCTCCTTGGCCTTGGGGAAAGCAGCTGGGGACCCAGGACCCACACCGTTCCTGTCCCTCAGGCCCTGGGGACAGAAGTGGCCCCCTCCAGTCTCCCCTCCAGCCTTTTCCATTCCTAGCCCCTGGCTGCACCTCCTACACCCGTGCCAAGCCTGAGTCAGGAGTCCTGCCCTCCTGGGGTCACCTCAGCCTCCAATTCCCCCAAAGCCTACAGAAGCTTGGAGAAGGTAGAGGGTTGTCTGAGGCCGAGATGCCTGGGTTCCTGCCCAGAACATGCTGGAATTGGGCTTCTCCAGCCCTCACCCCTTCCCTGTCTCCCACAGACATGATCAATGTGCGTTCAGGGGGTGGCCGCCCAGGCTCCGGTCCCCAGCTGGGCACTGGCCGAGGGACCCTCCGGCTCCGATCCCGGGGTCCTGCCACAGTAGAGGATCTGGTGAGTGTTCCAGCTGGGCCCCAGCCCCCCTTCCCTGTGAAATTCATAGGCAGCAGCATCACCTCTTAGTTGAGGGGCTCTGGGCACTGGATGCAAACCCACCTCTGCCACCTCCCAGCTCTGGGACCTTTCTTGGGCAAGTGGACCTCAGTTTCCTAATCTGTAAAATGGGGATAGTGATACTGACACTTTCACAGTTGTCACGAGGATGAACTGTGTGTTTCTATACCGAAAGTGGTAAAAATTGTACACGGCACTTAGTAAGTACAATTACAATTATATTCACATTATTATGATGTTGTTGTCCCTCTTCGTGCCCCCCAGCCTTCAGCCTTTGAGGAGAAGGCCATTGAGAAGGTGGATGACCTGCTGGAGAGCTACATGGGCATCAGGGACACAGAGCTGGGTAAGTGGGGGGCGCCTGGGTCTGGGGATGGGTGGGAGTTTAGGGGAAGGAGCTTCTAGGTCCTGTGGGGCTGGGTCTGCCCTGAGCACCTCTGTCATCTGTGCCTCCATTCTGCCACCCCCCCACCCCACCCCCCGCAGCGGCCACCATGGTAGAGCTTGGAAAAGACAAAAGGAACCCGGACGAGCTGGCCGAGGCCCTGGATGAACGGCTTGGTGACTTCGCCTTCCCGGATGAGTTTGTCTTTGACGTCTGGGGAGCCATTGGGGATGCCAAGGTTGGCCGCTACTAGGCCTCCCGCTGGACCTTGAGATGACTTGGGCCAGGCCTGGTGGGAGCCTCTGGAGTAGAGACACCATGGGCTGGACCCCAGCGTCCAGCTCGGGCCCAGCTCAGTAGCCCGAAGATGATGCGGAGCGGAAGTGGGGCCCGACCTCTGCCCCCCTCCAATCGGTACCACCCCCTCAACAGTTCCCAGCCTGGCTGGGGTCCCCAGCCCCCCACCCCACCCCCGCCCTGTTCCCCACCTACCTCAGCCGGGTCAGGCGCGGGGAGGGACCAGCCAGATTGGGCGGCCACCCCCGCCCCCAGTACTTTCCGCCTCAGCTGCCAAACTGGTCCCTCTATCTCCCTGGGGCCTTGGGTTCTGTTTGGGGGTCGTGACCTCCCTAGTTTCCTGACGCAGGGCATGCAGAAGGGGGGTGTCCCCCTCAGCAAACGCAATAATACCCTCCCCCTGCGCCACCTCCGTCCCCCCAGAGGAGCCCCCACTGTGGAGTCTGTTACCTCTGCATTTGAAACATGAGTCTGCTGTGAAGCCCCCAGACGCCCTCCCTCTCCTGCCCCCCTGTGTCTCCCTCAGCTCAGCCCCAGACAGAAGGGGCAGGAGGGATGATGGTGGTGGGCTTTTATATCTGAATTTGCTGTCTGGAAGATAAAGAATCTGCTGTTGGACCTGTGTGGCGGCTTCGGGGTGGGAGAGGAGGGTGGGCCGGGGCTGGGAAAGAATGCAGCAGCTGAAATCCATCCTCTTTGGGCTCCAAATCGAATTAGGAGCTGGCCCCAGCCGCCCACCCCCTCCCACCCGTTCCGCCTGAGGAAGCTCTTGGCTGCAAGCCACCAGGCTTCCAGGCAAGGCCGGAGCTTCTCGGCCTGCTGAGGGTGCAAATCTTGCTCCCTCTCGAACAAGGCTCTTGCCACCCCTGGCCTGATGCGAACGGTGGGCAGGAGGCTGTGGGTCCTTGCCTGCTCCAACCCAGGGCCATGGAGAAAGAAAGATGGGGTGGGCTTCAGATGGAGTCTCAGGCCTGCCCTGCTGTGTGCTGATGGAGAGGAACCCCACCCCAAGGCTGGGGGGGAGGAGTCATGATGCACCCCGACCTCAGCTGACTCTACATGTGGGGTCTGCCAGCGTCCATGGAGCACCATACTTTGTGCCGGATGTGCTTGTTTTGACAACCCACTTCATCCTTAAGGATTGAGGCGGGGATCAGGGAAGGGCGGGGGGTGGCGTCCTGGCCAGACCTGGAGGGAAGAGCGAGGATTGAAGTGGGGGGAACCAGGCCAGAGGTCCCCACAGGAATGTTTGTGGGCAACTTGAGAGGGGAGGTCTAAGCCCGCCCGCTCCCCATTTCCAACATGCAGGCAATGGGCCCTGGGAGGGGGCAATGGGGAGGACCACCTGGGCGGGGACGGGTTACTCTGGGCATCGCTGGGCACCTGTGGGCACTTTGTGTGTCTGTGCTAATATACAGTTCCGGTTGTGAAGGGGTGAGGCTGTGTGAGTCTGGGTGTTGAGCAGGTAGGACTGTGTCTCAGAGTGTTGGTGGTTTGTGACTGTGTTGAGGGAACAGGGTGTGATGACTGTCTTCGCATTCCAGGGTGTTTGTGGATATCACTGGCAGGGCTTCTGTGGGGAGTGTGGCCGTGTGACAGCATGTGTGCCTCTGGGTGTTGCTTTTGCTAGGGTGGGGGGTGACCGGCTAGATCTCGGGGTGTCCAGGCCCCAGGGGGTGCCACTCCTTGTGTCTTGGGTGTATGTGGCATGTACCTGTGGGGCCTGTCTTGGACTGTTAGAGGGCGTCTCTGGGTGATACTGGGGTGTGGCTGGGGGCTGTGTCAGTGGTAACAGTTGTGTGCACCGCTCAAGGTGCTGAGTGAGACTACATTTGCCAGCACGAAGGGGTGCGATGGTCTCTTTCACAGGGGGCTCTATTTCAGGGTGTTAGCGTCGGTAACTGGGCCCATCTCTGGTGCTAGAGGTGAGACTCTCAGTGTGACGATGGCTGACCCCAAGTGGCTGCTGCTGAGCTGGGAACAGGCCATGACGGTGGGGGGTCTCAGGGTGTTAAGGGATATGATTGTGTATCTTCGGAGTGTGTGACCGTGTGTGTGCCGCTCAGGGATGCGATCCTACTTCTCAGGGCAGGAGGTGAGGGTGCAGCTGTGTGGCCACAGGTGCGGCTGTCTGTGGCTTGGGACGTTGTGTGTGCTCATCGCATCCTAAAGCAGTATCTAGGAGACAGTCCACTGGTCACCCATCTTCCTGGTTCCCCTGCCCCCCTTCAGCCTCCTCCCTCTTCCCTCCCAGAGTTTGACTCGCTGCAGCCCTTGCCTAGGCTTTAAGCCCCTGTGTAAATAATGGGCGGATCTCCTGGTCAGGCGAGGCATGACCCAAGCTGGTCCACCCAGGGCACTGCCCACCACCACCCACCCAACACGCATGAAGGCTCTGGCAGGGGAAGGGGGGTGCTGCTCTCCCCACGCAGGGCTAGCCCTCCAACCTTGCAGCCCCGGTGGGGGTAGTAGCACCACTGAGCCGCCCCAGCCTGCCCTGGGCGACATTCACGTTTTCCAGTGTTTAGATTTTATCCGCTTTATTAATGAGGCAGGCGAGAGGCCCACGCCTGGGAGGGAATGGGGCTGCTCCCGCCCCACCAGGGGGAGCGGGTCACGGGGGCCAGGCCAACTTCCCAGAGCCCCCCTTACTCATGAGGGGAGCTGGGGCCTGGAGCGGCCCATGACCATTGCCAGGAGTACGAAAAGGGGGTGTCTGTCACCCCAGGTTCCCTGAAGGCGTGCGCTGGGTGGAACGGCCCCTGGAGGCTGGAGCGGGCAGCGGGAGGAGGCTGGGAGCGGGGAGCCGCCCGGGGAGGGAGGGAGGGAGGGAGGGAGCGGCCTGTCGGAAAGCTCGGGCGCAGCAGGCTAGGGCGCAGCAGGGCAGCAGGGACCAAGCGGCAGGCGATGGGGACCCTGCGTCCCAGGCAGCTCCGGGTAAGAAGGCTGGGGCACGAGGATCTCCAGTGGGGGAGGAAGGCATGAAAGGATGGGACCATGGCTCCCCCAGCCTGTCCTTCCTGTGTTCCTTGACTCTCAGCCCATCTCTCTGTCCCTGTTGATCTCACTGTCTGTCCAGCCTCCCTTCACATATGACCTAGCAGGCAGTTCTGACCTCTCAGCCCTCACCAGGGGCTATCAAGGAATGGGTGGTGATGGGTTAGCCTTGAGGCCTCTGGGGCAGGGACATGGAGCTGGCAGGAGCGGAACTGTGGGCATCCAGGGTGAGGCAGCAGTGGGCAGAGGTAGGGCCTGGGTGAGAGACAGCGATGGGGCTCAGAGATGGGAATGTGGGGGACAAGGATGGGGCTCTGGGGACAGGGACAGGGCTGTGTGGACAGAGATGTGGCCAAGGGGACAGAGACGGGCTTATGGGAACAGGGATGGAGCTGTGGGGACAGGGATGTGGCCCTGGGGAAAGAGACAGTGTGGTGGAGAGAGATGTGCCCAAGGTGGCAGAGGTGGGGCTGTGAGCATCTAGGATGGGACTGGAGTAAAGGTGACATAGTGATGGTCAAAGATGGGGCAGTGGGGTCAGATGGTGCCCTGGGATCAGAAATGGGTCAGTGGGGGGCTTCCCTGGTGGCGCAGTGGTTGGGAGCCCGCCTGCCGATGCAGGGGACGCGGGTTCGTGCCCCGGTCCGGGAGGATCCCGCGTGCCGCGGAGCAGCTGGGCCCGTGAGCCGTGGCCGCTGGGCCTGCGCGTCCGGAGCCTGTGCTCCGCAACGGGAGAGGCCACAACAGTGAGAGGCCCGCATACCGCAAAAAAAAAGAAAAAGAAAAAAAAGAAAAGAAATGGGTCAGTGGGTATCAGATGGGGCCGGGGGCCAGGAATTGTCTGTCAGAATGGGGGGTGGGTGTCAGAAGTGGGTGGGTAAGGCCCAGAGGTGGGGTCAGAGACAGGTGAGGCTGAAGCCAGGTGACCCTGGTGGACAGGGCAATGAGGGCAGACTGAGGCCTGGAGCAAGAGGTGGGCTGGTAAGAGGAAGAGGAGAAGGAGTGGGTCAGGAATGGGGCAGCCAGAGTCATCTGGAGTTGCCATGGACAGAGGGTCCATAGAAGAACTCCATGGGGTCAAATGGGTCCTGATGATCTGAGATGGGACCACCAGCTGGTCCCAGGCCAATGGTGGAACCTCACCTTCCCCTCCTCTCCTCTCCCCAGCCCCACCCCCGGCACCTGACATGAGCCCTTGCGGGCCCCTCAACCTAAGCCTGGCGGGCGAGGTGACCACGTGTACAGCACCCAGGGCCTCCAACACCTCCGCCGGACCGCTGTCAGACCTGGCAGGCGCGTCACCCGCGCTGCCCATCTTCTCCATGACGCTGGGCGCCGTGTCCAACGTGCTGGCGCTGGCACTGCTGGCGCAGGCCGCGAGCCGTCTGCGGCGCCGCCGCTCGGCAGCCACCTTCCTGCTGTTCGTCGCCAGCCTCCTGGCCACCGACCTGGCGGGCCACGTGATCCCGGGTGCGCTGGTGCTGCGCCTGTACGCGGCGGGACGCTCGCCGGCCGGCGGCGCCTGCCAATTCCTGGGCGGATGCATGGTCTTTTTCGGCCTGTGCCCGCTGTTACTGGGCTGCGGCATGGCCGTGGAGCGCTGCGTGGGCGTCACGCGGCCGCTGCTGCACGCAGCCGGCGTCTCTGTGGCCCGCGCGCGGTTGACTTTGGCCGCGCTGGCCGCCGTGGCCTTGGCCGTGGCGCTGCTGCCATTGGCGCGCGTGGGCCGCTACGAGCTGCAGTACCCGGGTACGTGGTGCTTCATCGGTCTGGGCCCGGCGGGAGGCTGGCGCCAGTCGTTGCTCGCCGGCCTTTTCGCCGGCCTCGGCTTGGCCTCGCTGCTCGCCGCGCTCGTGTGCAACACGCTCAGCGGCCTTGCCCTGCTGCGCGCCCGCTGGTGCCGCCGCTCTCGACAGCACTTCCCGGCTGCAGGCCCCGACAGCCGCCGTCACTGGGGAGGGCACGGACCCCGCCCGGCCTCCGCCTCGTCCGCCTCGTCCGCCTCGTCCGTCGCTTCGGCCTCCGCCGCCCCCGGCGGCTCCCTGGGCCGTGGCTCAGCGCGGCGAGCCCGTGCCCACGATGTGGAGATGGTGGGCCAGCTCATAGGCATCATGGTGGTGTCGTGCATCTGCTGGAGCCCCCTGCTGGTGAGGGGCGCACAGGCCCCTCCAACCCTGCTCCTTCCCACGCCCTCCGTGACCTCTCCCACCCTTTTCCATCCTGGGATACCTGGGTCCTCTCTCCCTGACCCAGCCAGGGCACTGCCCCCTCAAGGCCCCACCTGCCAGAGTCCACCCTTTGCCCTCTCCCTCTGACGTCCCACTCCTCCTCCCAGTCCCCGTATCTTACTCCTTCCTGGGGTCTTTGTAGTTCACCCGACCCAGGCAAGGTTCCCCTCCAACCCCACCCACCTAAGTGCTTTCATTCCCTAGCTTCCTTCCACCATCACCACCCCTTTTCTCTTCTCCCCTTCAATCCCCTGTCCTTTGGGATACCTGGGACTTCTTTCTTGCCCAAGCACACACCCACTGAAGGCCTTTGCTTCTGCCACGCTCTCTAAGGCCCCCACTTCTCCCCTCTCTCCACAGCTCCTTCCCAATTAGATTCCCATTTACCCTCCCCGTGATGTTCTGTCCATCCTCACAGCCTCCTTACCTTCCAGACACGCTCTCATCCATCTCAGCCCTTCGCCGGTGCCCTTTTCTTACACCACCCACCGCTCACACTGTCTTCTCCCACAGGTGTTGGTGGTGCTGGCTATCGCGGGCTGGGGCCCCAGCTCCCTGCAGCAGCCGCTGTTTTTGGCCGTGCGCCTCGCCTCGTGGAACCAGATTCTGGACCCCTGGGTGTACATCTTGCTGCGCCGGGCTGTGCTTCGCCAACTGCTTCTCCTCCTGCCTTCAAGGGCAAGTGCCAAGGGCAGCCCCAGGGGGCTGGGCCTAATGAGGAGCGCTTGGGAGGCCAACTCGCTGCGCAGCTCCCGGCACAGTGGCCTCAGTCACTTCTAGGCGCGCCCGGCGGCTAAGCCAGACCACCCGGGGCCGGCCTCTGGTCCGCAGCTCGGAGACTTCGGGGAATAAAACCTTTTTGCGAACAAGCCCAGGGCGGTGCGTCCCGTCGGGGCTGAAGCACGCTCGCGGCCGCGCGGGGGCGGCAGAGGTACTCCGTACGCCTCCGGGGTATGCAGTTCCGGGACTAGCCACGCGGGGGCGTAGAGACGCAGAGCCGGAGTCGCAGGAGCATACTCACAACGCCGTGGCCGCAGTCTTGGGGCGGAGGCTCGGCTGGGAGCAGAGTGGGAAGGTTGGGGGCCGCTTTTCGCCCCCGCTGCCGTCATGAGTGACTACCGCAACCATTCGCTCATTGTGGCCCTGAGCTCCCCCACACAACCCCAAGTCCCTACCCCCCAAACTACGCCCCATCACTGGCCTCTAACCCCGGAAGTCCCTCAGCACAGCTCCGAGCCCCCTCCCATGGCGGCCTGCCCATGCTCCCCACCATAACAGCAGCCCCGAGTCTCCACCATCCCTTGGCCCCCTTCAAACGATCCCCCACCATAATCCAGGGCCTCTCCCCATCACTCCCTACGCCGCCGGCCACCCATCACACCCCCTCCCAACTCTCCCCACCTCCAAGCACGCCCCTCACCCCCATTACTGCACAAGAACGGACACGGAGATACATGGATAGAGCAAATCCCAAAGGCCTTTTTAAAAACTGACAGCTCGGTGGGGGCAGGAGTGGGGGAGGGGGCTAGCAGCCCCCGGCCACGAAGTCGAAGTCCCGGAAGGCTGCCTGCTCTGTGGCCGTGAGGGGCCGAGCGTCGCGGGGTGGGCTCAGCGTGGGGGCCTCCCCTGTGAATTCCTCGTCGAAGTTGCTGACATCAGTGCGGCCGGCCAGCGTGGGTACGAAAGGCGGCGGCAGGCGCCGGGCCAGCAGGGCATCCCAGCCCAGTGTCTGCAGGGCAGAGAGGGGAGAGGTCAGCAGGGGAGGCTCAGAGCAGAGCGCAGGAGGGGTTTGCTCCTTGCACCCTGTCTGGCCTTGGATCTGTGGGGATCAACACAGGGAGTCACAAGACAGAGGGAGGGAAAGTGTCGGGCCCGGGGGCTCAGGAAGGATCACTGTATGAGTCGGGGGAGGGGCCTGGGCTCATACACAGGGCAGTGCTCCCCCCCAGGCCAGCCTGGAGTGGATGTGGGTGTAGGAGGGCCAGTGAGGCTAAGGGAGGGGGAAGGAAAGGCAGGCAGGTGTCAAGGGGAGGTGACAGTGTTGGAGGTGAAGCCACTAGGTCTTGGGTGGGGGGGATGACTGGGTCCTGGGAGTGGGGGACTTCACCCTGAAGAAAGGCTGTTTTTTCACATCCTCTGCATCCCTCTCGCTGGATCCCAGCCTCCGCTCTGGATTCCTCCGCAGCAGCTGGGGGGAGGGAGTTCTGTGTCAGTGTTCCCCTTCCTAGTCCCAGAGCCACTCCCCTGGCCCACCCTAAGTTGGGGGGGTCCTCACCCTGCGCATGATGCCGATGGCTTCGGCTGACAGGAAGCGGGGGTAGCGAACCTCATCGTTGACGATGCTGTCAAATACCTCCTCCTCATCGTCCCCTGGGAACGGGGACTGGGGACAGGAAGAGCCAGGGTGAATTAGGCCCCTCTGGCCACACCACACCCAGCTCCACCCTGGGCTCCCGTTGCACTTTTACAAGGCTCACTTGGGAGGGTAAGTACCCCAATTTACAGATGCAGAAACGGAGGCTAGGGAGGCAAAGCCACCTGTCCTCAATCAGACAGCACATAGTGGAGGCCAATTCTGACCCCCCTCTCCCCCACCGGGCATATACAGGTTACCAGGGGCAGGCAGGGCAGAGCGGCCTGGGGCCTCACCTCACCAACCAGCATCTCATACAGCAGCACGCCCAGCCCCCACCAGTCCACCGCCCGAGTGTACGATGTGTCTGTCAGCACTTCAGGTGCCAGGAACTCCGGGGTCCCGCAGAAAGTGCTGGTCCGGTCCCCATAGCCCATCCCTGGGGGCAGCAGGGCCATGTGAGGTTATGGGGAAAGGTCACAGCTCTAGCCCAGCCCAGCATGGGGTGGTCCAGACAGCCAGCCCTGTCCCAGGACCAGGGTAGGGGATAACCCAGGTAGGGCTGGGGACTCCACTCCCTCCCCTCTCTGTCTAAACCCCAGAGGCCAGCCCCTCAGATCCCAGTCCCGCCCCTCATCACCCTCCTTGCAGAGGCCAAAGTCTGCAATCTTGACATAGCCCTCGGTGTCCAGGAGCAAATTGTCCAACTTCAGGTCCCTGTGGGGGAGGGGATGGGAGGATGTAAAGAGGGATGAGGGGGAATCTTCCTGCCTGAAGCCTCAGGGTCCCCCAGTGGGCAGAGCATGCATGCACGGGTACATGCGCGTGTGCACACACACACACACACACACACACCTGTAGACAATCTTGTGTTCATGGAGAAACTGCAGCCCCAGCACCACACAGGCCGAATAAAAGCTGCAGAGAGAGGCCGGTGTGAGGGAGCTGGGCTTCCAGGGAAGGGAGAGGGTCACGTAAGGCTCCCACATCCTCAAAAGCCCCCCATTACCCCGTAACTCCAGGAGCTGGGGGGAGGCAGGGCCTGTGGGTGGAGGTGTGGGGAGGGGGACTAGGCTCACACAGCACGGGGCTCCGAGAACACATCACTGTGGATGTGCAGCATCAGGTCCCCGCCAGCCGAGTACTCCATCACGAAGCACACGTGCTCTGGTGTCTGGAAACAGCCAAACAGGTTCACCAGAAAGGGGTGTCCCGCGCTGGTCACAGCCGCCAAGATCCGCTTCTCACACATCAGGCTGGTCAGGATGGGGGTGGGGCAGGGGTCAGAGACCACGGCAGCTCCCTACCACCAACTCGCCCACCCCCTAGAGTCCTGTCATCAGATGTTTGTCAAGGGCCTTGCATGGCTGTGCACACTTGGGCACGTTGCTTAAGGCTTCTGAACATGCTAACCAGGCACCCAGAATCCATCCATTGTCCTAGTAACTTCCCTTTGGGAAACCACCAGAGGGACTGTTATTTCCCTTTGGAGCACCCCATCTCCCTGGCCAGGAATTGGCTCACAAAAGGGCAAGCCAAGCCAATGGGGCTCAATCTCAGGATTTCTGCTGGAATTATTAAGGAAGAAGAGCTAAAGTTTGCAGATGAGCCTTAAACTGCCAGGGTGGGGGGCATCTCTGTCCCTGTGAGGTGACTGCAAGCAAAGCCTACACAGACAAAAGCAGAAGTGAGAGATATCAACTGAGCACCTGCATACAGCCATGCCTGAAGGTAGTCCACCCCTGGACTTTCCCGATGCAGAGCAATAAATTCCTGTATTTGCTTAAGCCTTAAATTGGGTTCCTGGTTAATAAAAGGATGTCAAGAAGACTGGGGATGATCTCAGGTATCTACAGGGGGCAAGGCACCGTGCAGAATGCTCTAGAGTCATCCTCTCATTCATTCCACCCGGCAACCCTGCAAGAAAGGCATTATGACTCCCCTTTTCTAGAAGGGGAGCCTGAGGTTCCGAAGGGCGAAATGAACTCCCTAAGGTTTCTAAGCACATCTGTAGCAGAGGCAGGATCTGAACTCAGGGTCCTGACCCCAAAGCAGAGGCAGTACAATGGCACCATTAATAGCACAGGCTTCAGAACTCGAGTCCCTGAGTTCAAACCCCAGACCTGCTGCTTACCGCCTATGTGACCTTGGGCAATTTGCTCAAACCTGTGCCATCAGCAGAATGGGGACAAGAACAGTACTTACCTCTTAGAGCTGCTGTGAGGAATTCGTTACCAAATGTAAAGCACACGGTGGGTGCTTTCTAGGAGTCGTTATTATTGTAAGTATTGGGATGGCCAAAAAGTTCGTTCGGGCTTTTCTGTAATACAGAAAAATCCGAACCAACTTTTTGGCCGACCCAATACTAGCTTCATAAGTACAAGTGACTGTTATGAATCACTCTCACAGCAGCTCCAAGGAGCAGACTGCTCTGTCTCCCATTTCCCAGAAGACCAAAGTTCTCCCCACCTCTCCACCTCGTCTCGGGCCACAATGTCCCCTTTCTTCAAAGCCTTGATGGCAAACAGCTCCCCGCTGGGCCGGAATTCGGAGAGCAGCACCTGGAACCACAGTGGGCAGGGGTGGCCTTAGTGGCCAGTCCAAGGACCTGGAGGTCTGGACCCCCCAAGACCCCCAACTCCTTGCTCCCCGCCTCACCTTCCCAAAGTGACCCCGGCCCAGCACCGCCAGGAACTGGAAATCCTCGAGGGTCAGGGGTGACTTCCTCAGAGGGCTGTGGAAAGAGGAGGCTGGTAGGGAAGGGACAGGGGGCAGGGGTGGTGGGTGGTGGCCAGGGGAGGGGTGTCACCTGCACAGGGTGGGGCCTGGGATCTCCTGGGTCTCTGAAGGCAGCTCAGGAGTGGTGGTAGTTTCCTGGATCAGAGAAGTCTGTGGCAGACAGAGGAGATCAGAGTACAATAACCCATAACCACAATAGCCACCAAGGCTCCCGTCACCAATTTGACCTCACCTCTCCTCCCCCTCCCCTCCTCACTCAATCCCCCTTCAGCCACACTGTTCCATTCACTGTGCCCTGAGCACACCAGGCAAGTTTCCACCCCAGGACCTTTGCATGGGGCTGTTCTCTCCACCAGGAACTCTCTTTTCCCAGCACCTGCACTGTTCCTCCCTCACCTGCTTCAGGCCTTTATTCAAATGTCACCTTTGAAGGTGGCCAGCTGACCGCCATATTAAATAACTAACAGAAGCTCCAACACTCCCTGTCCCCTTTCTCTGCTTTATTTTTCTTCCCAGCACATTCTATGCTGTATTTGATCATTTATCTACTTATTCCCTTTATTGGTATTAGGGAATACCATGGAGTGACCTAATTCTTTACATCATATGCATATATGACTTTCAGAAGAATCAAAATTAATAATTTAAGTGGGAAAAATTTACCTACCGGTCCATCATTCTCCACTATAGAGACAGTTCTAAAGATTCAATCAGTGCAAACAGGTGTACAGTAGGAAACACAGTCCTCTCCTGCCCCAGCTGCCCTCCCCAGAGCCAGGTGCTGTTAATGATTTCGTGGGTACCTTTCTACATGTATTTTATACCATTCAAGCATTTTGGTGGACGTGTGTGAATGTCCATCATAGATGTCCAGGAGTGGAACTTCTAGGTCAAGATAATGCCCATTTTTTTTTAGCTCAGCCAGCTGTGCCCTCCGAAGGAGATGTAGTGATTCACGTGCTGTCTTCCTGCATCCTCCCCAGCATTCACTGTTATTCAACTTTTGTATTTTTTTTTTGACAAACTCATCTAATTTAATGAGGCATCTCGTTTTAATTTAATGCCATGAAGCATATATTATTGTTTCCATGCTTTTAGAAAATGAGGGATAAAACGCACTCAGTGAGGTGGGGAATGGAAAGAGCTCTTACATACGTATCTACCCAGATGCCCGTCGCCTAGACCAAGGGTTGGTAAACTCCATGTTTTGTACAGTCTGTAAACTAAGAATGATTTTTACGTTTTTAAAGGGTTGGGGGAAAAAATCAAAAGAAGAAGGATAGTTCATGATCCATGAAAGTGAGACATTCAGTAAGGCTTCCTGGCGCACAGCAACACCCCTTCATGTCTGCCTGTATCAGGTGTGGCTGCTTTCTACGAGAGCGGTATTGACTAGTCATCACTGTGACCTTCTGGCCCACAAAGCTGAAAATACTAACTATATGGCCCTTTCCAGAAAAAGCGTGCTGACCTCCGACCTAGATCAAGATGCAGAACATTTTTATCATCTTTGCCAGGCTCTCTCGTGTCCCCCCTCCTATCAATAAACCCCCGCCCAGAGAAAACCACTAACTGGACTTCTGTCATCGACATGAGTTTTAAATGTGATCGTTTTACAGGGCAGTGTACTAAACACAGAGAGGTGAAGCTGCTTGGCGTGAGTCACATAGCTAGGAGGCAGCAGAGCAGGGATGGGACCCAGGTGGCCTGGCTCCCAAGCTCATGTTTTTATCCGGGATAGAGAACAGGACCCCGGTTCTGGCAGAGGTGTGCTGTGTGACCAGGGAACTTCCTGGAGATCTCTGGGCCTTGAGTGGCAGTGGAGGTCCCCTAACACTGCCCGGGCCAAGGGGAAAGCTCACCAGACTTGATGGGCTGGAAGGAGGACCCAGAAGGCTCTTCTGGGGTGAGCTGTCCAACTCAACCCCGAGGTTCAGCTTCTCCACAGATATGTCGCTGCAGCAAAGGGAAGAGGGTGCATCTAAGACCTAGCATTCCGGGAAGCAACCAGAGGCAGCCGGAACTCCGGGGCCCTCCCTCCTTACCCTGTGGACCGAGCCTCGGGTCCTGGAGAAGCCCCAGGGCTGAAGGTGCCTGTGGCAGTGGCATTGGGGATCAGCCTGCGAAGCAGCCGCACCCAGGTGGCGACGTCGATGTTCATCTGCCTAGCGCGCTGAAATGCCTTCCCTGGGGAGACGGGGCAGGTGTCACCCTCTGTGACACTCCCAGGACCCCTGGTCTCTCCCCTGCCCCAGCCCATCCCCTCACCTTGCTGCTTGGAGAAGATCTTCTTCTGCCGTCGGAGCCGCGGTATCCTCTCAATGACAGGGTTGCGGAAGGTGACCTGAGGGAGGGGCTAGCGTGAGGACCCTCGCCCACCTCCTGGCAGCTTGGTGGGGAAGCCCTTAGGATCATAGGTGTGCACGCCCATATGTTTCGGGGGTTCTGATCGCTGTGGCATTGCGTCCAACCACAGGGTACTATGCATCGTATTAAGGGGTCATAAAGCCAATCCACCCTTCAACAGGACCACCTCCTGAAGTACCATCTTGGAAAGGCAAGAAGTAGGCAAGCAGGCCCTCCTCCGGGGGTGGGGAGTGGGTCTGATCCAACGAGATGTACATACAACTCCAGCAAACGGGTCCTACACTTCACCTAGTGTCCCGATTGCCCAAGTGTGGTCCCAGACCAGCAGCATCAGCATCACCTGGGAACCTGCTGGAAATGCAGATTCTCAGCACCGCCACCCCAACCTGGACCCACTGAATCAGAAACCCCGGCGGTGGAGCCCAGAAGTCTGTGTTTCAACAAGCCCTCCAGGTGATGCTGGCACCCACCCATGTGGGGAAACCACTGGTCTAGTTGAATTCTCCCGACTCCAACGCATCTTCTAGAAGGTGCTGAAGTCACAGAACTGTGTGACTTTATGGGTGTCCAATCTGGTCACCTCTAGCCACATGTGGCTATTTCAATTAAGTAAAATGAAAACGTCAGTTCCCCAGTCACACTTGCCACACTTCTACTGACTAGCGGCTACTGTACTGGATGACACATATAGAACATTTCTACCTACAACAGAACTCAACTATTGTAGGCTCACTGACAACAGAACTGCAGAAAGTCCTACAGCCTGGTGCTTTGGGGAGAACAAAATAGAATGTTATAAGTAAACCCTGACGGCAAGAAGGACTGCCTCAGAACTTGGCCCCCGGGCCACCCACCTCTATTGTCCACTTGGGTTTTGGACAGCCTTCCTAATAGAAGAAGAATTTCGTGGCCCTACCATCTGAAGTCTGCCCTTCTCTGCTCCTTCCCTTCAGGGGTCCTCGATTATGAGATCACATAAGAATTTCTACCTGGATAGTAAAACAGCCCTTGAATATTTTAAGAATTTTTCTAGATACTTTTTCAAGAAAAAACGTGTTGGGGATTAGTGAAAATTTACTAATGTTTTTTAATTTTGAAAGCACTTTTTAGTGAAAACTTAGAGTAATATATATTTGGTCTCTGGCAACCCAGGAAAAGCTTCTTTCAGGTTAATCTTTTTTTTTTTTGCGGTACGCGGGCCTCTTACTGTTGTGGCCTCTCCCGTTGCGGGGCACAGGCTCCGGACGCGCAGGCTCAGGAGCCATGGCTCACGGGCCTAGCCGCTCCGCGGCACGTGGGATCTTCCCAGACGGGGGCACGAACCCGTGTCCCCTGCATCGGCAGGCGTACTCTCAACCACTGCGCCACCAGGGAAGCCCTCTCAGGCTAATCTTTAAACTCACTTGAACCCAATGACTCACTTGATATTTATCCCACTCCCGAAAACAGAGTTAATTGTACAGCTGTATTTTATACTGTGCACTGTGAACTGTTTCTCTTTCACATTTCTGATCTCTTTCACATGGTTTGATCTTCTTGCAAAGAGAAGTGGCATTTAAAAATCTAAGCAAGTAGCAAAAAGAAAAACAAATTTCCTCCTGGGTTTAAGGACATGGGGAGACACACACATACACACACACGTATACATATATACAAAAAACAGGACACATGTATATGTTAGGGGCAAATTTAAAGAATTTTTGAGGATAATTCTGGTTAAATGAGGGTGCCAGTGACTTTCTTTCTCTGTGCCTCATTTCCTCCTCTATCAGATGTGACTAATAATGGTCCTGTTTGCATTGGGTTATTGTGAGGATTAACAAGTCAATGCCAGCATAGCACTTTGAACAGGGCCCAGCCATACTACAAGGGGTCAGCTAGGAATGTTATTTAGACTATGGGCTCTTAATCAGGGGACCCTGGCCATATCTGGAGACATTTTTGGTTGTCACAACTTGGAGCAGGGGGTTGCTGCTGGCATCCTGTGGGTGGAGGCAGGGGATGTTGCTCAGCACCCTACAGTGCACAGGACGGCCCCTGCAACCAAGAATGATCCAGCCCAAATGTCCATAATGCCAAGGGTGGGCTACCCTGATTTGGACCCTAACCCTGACATCACTACGGAAGGAATCTCTCTGCTCAGCTGTGGCTCTGGTAGCAATCTCTGTAATATGTTGCTAGGTTTTGCTTTTCTTTTCTAGCTTGATAAAATTTTGTTTTTTCTTTTTTTAATATCTTGTTTCAGAACAAAACCAATCCCAGCTTAAGTCATGCACTGATGTGACTAATTATATGTACTTTTCTATCGAGATTCGGAGACCAATGGAAAACACATCTTCCCCTTCCAGAGCAGGAGATGCCAAAGCATTTTCTCAGGGTCGGGGTCAGGCTGTACCTCAGCCACCAGGCAGCCCTGAGGTTCCATGTCCAGCTGCACTTCATGCCTCTCGTTGTCCAAGAAATCCTCCAACTTCAGGAATTTGAGGGCACACAGGCCCCGCTGGTCTCGCCAGAACACAGCCAACTCCAGCTCCCGTGCCTCAAGGGAGAGAAAGAGGGCCGTCATTTGGGGTGCCCGAGGCCTCAAACTCCTCCTCCTCCAAGCCCCGTCATCCCCTAACCGAACTCACCCTCTCCAGCTCCAGGGTGAAGCTCTGGTCCCAGGCGTTGGGACCACACGGCTTCCAGGACGTCTGCCCCACCACTGCGTTATCCAGCTTGAGCACAGTGCTCACCTCACCTGGAACAGGGGTTGGGGTAGGGTGTCAGGAGATTCTTGCAGGGGGAGGGTAATCTCTTGTATCTTATTAAAGAAATCTTCTCCTCCCCCCACAATATTCTGCTGTGCTATCTGACAAAGCTTTACAGTTCTGCCTTTCACATTAAGGCCTTTAATCCATCTCCAGTTGAGTTTTGCGTGTGGTGAGAGGCGGGGATCCAAATTTGCTTTTATGCTGTATACAAGTTCCAGCAATATATTCCTAAGTAGTTACCCTAGAAAAATGCAAGCAAGTATACATTGGGAGATGCATAAATATAATACTTATATAACAGCCCTAAATGAGAAACATCTCACTGTCCATGAATTAATATATAAATTGTAATATAGTCTTATTAGCTAAACCATGAAATGGCTGATATTCAACTATTTTTTTACCTAAAAAAAGACAGCAATTTGACATGCCTCAGTCTAAGACAATTAAACAGGGGTAAAATGAATGAACTATAGTTTCATGTGACGATAGGGATAAGTCTCCTAAACAATGTTGACTAAAAGAAGTCACTACCGTGAAATACATTCTGTATGATTCCACATACGTGAAGTTCAAACACAGGCAAATTAAACTACATTGTTCTGAGATGGTACATGGGTGCTAAAACTACAAAGCAAAACAAGGAAATGATAACCATGAGAGTCAGGAGAGTAGCTACCTCGAGGACAGAGGAAGGGGCTGGAATTGAGGATGGGGCGTGAGGGGGCTCAGAGAATTCTACTTCTTGACCTGGGTGGCGGTAACACAGATGGTTACTCTATTGTTATTCTTCTTTTATTCATACTTTTAAACATGTACGTATTAGCTTTTTTCACATTCTGGTAAAACTCACATAACATAAAATTTACCATCATAATCATTTTTAAGTGTACAGCTCAGTGGTATCAAGTGCGTCCACACTGCTGTGCAACCATCACCACCATCCCTCTCCAGAACTCTTTTCATCTTCCCAGACTGAAACTCTGTCCCCACTAAACAATAACTCTCCATTTCCCCCTCACCCTCAACCATTATCTCTATGAATCTGACCACTCTAGATCATATAAGTGGAATCATATACTACTTTTTCTTTTATAACTGGCTTATTTCACTTAGCGTAATGTCCTCAAGTTCATCCATGTTGCAGTATGTTTCAGAATGTCCTTCCTTTTCAAGGCAGAAAAATATTCCATTGCATGGATGGACCACATTTTGTTTACCCATCCATCTGTCAACAGACACTGGGTTGCTTCTACCTGTGACCATTGTGAATAATGCTGCTATGAACATGGGTATACCAACATATCTTCGAGACCCTGCTTTCAACTCTTTTGTGTATTTACTCAGAAGCAGGATTGCTGGATCATACTGTAATTCCATGTTTAATCATCTGAGGACCTGCCAGACTGTTTTCCACAGTGGCTGCACCATTTTACATTTCCACCAACAGTGCAGAAGGGTTCCAATTTCTCCACATCCTCCTTAAAAGCTGTTGTTTGTTTTGTTTTGTTTTGCGGTATCCATCCTAATGGGTGTGATGTACTAATTTTTAAGAATGTTACAAATGTGGGAAATCCAGGACCCCCCACCCCACCTCATCCCTCCAGACCCTCAATGCCCACTCACTGGTGTTCTCGGATTCCGCTTTGAGACTGCTCCGGCCACTGAGGCTTCCACTTCGGCTGTAAAGGCCCCGGGCTGGGCGGCTCAGGAAGGGGGTGCGGCTCTCAGGGGTCCCAGGCACCCCCACTGAAGGTGACGGGTTCCAAGGGATGGTCTCTGGAAGGTCTTTGCAGCCCACTACACGCACCTCCAGGGTCCCTGAGAGAGGGGCAGGATCATGACGGGGGAGCGGGGGGTCATACCTGGGGCAGGACGAGGGGAAGGGCCTGCAGGTAAAGTGGGCACGTGCAGAAGTGGCCAGCATGCAAGTGGGAGGTGGTGAGGGACTATCAGGGTGAGGCAGGGGGTCTGATGCAGGGATGGCTGTGTCCGGAAGTGAGAAACATGGGACAAGGGGAGGGGTGGGTCAATCTGGGGAGGGGGGCTGGATGCTGGGGTTTAGTGACAGAAGAGAGGTTCAGGGTGTAGGCTGAAGGTCCAGGCAGTGGTGAGCCAGGGAGGACCAGGAGTCCGGGCTTAGATTCGGCAGGCTGATCTGAGGTCTGACACTGGGGCTGGGGTCTATGGTAGGGCTAGTCTGGGAGGTAGTGGCTGAGGGATCTAAGGAGGGAGGGGCTGGCTAGCCTGGGGGTTGGGGAACAGAGGTTCAGGGCTGAGGGTTCTGAGAGCAAGGGACTGTAAGACTGGGCTGGGGGACTCTGGCTGGAGAAAAAAGGCAGGGCCATTTGGGGAGGGGTGGCGAAAGTGAGGATGGGGATGGGGGCAAGAGTCCCTCAGAGGGTAACGTGGGGTGGGAAGTCCAGGTACATGCGGCTGTCTGGCATGGGAAGTGGGGCCCAGGTCTAGAGGATTGGGGTGAATGGAGAAGGGACGGAACAGTGGGATGGGAGTCCAGGGTTGGGGAGAGTGGAGATCCCAGTTGGGGGTCTCGGGGCTGGGGGACTCGGAAGGGTCAGGAGTCCAGAGCTGCGGGAGGTAGGGTCCGGATTGGGAGGGGGGGCATCGGGACCCACCTGTGAGCGGCGCGGGCTTGCACAGGGTGCTATAATGCATGGCGGGGAAGGGCCCGGCCAGGCGGGCACTGAAGGCTGAGGACGAGGCCGCAGCAAGCTCCTCGCGCAGCAGCTGCCCCTTCGGGTGGTCAGCGGGCAGTTCCCCGAGCCGCCGCTCCAGCGCCTCCCGAAGCAACCCCAGCTTCTGGTTGGACTCGGTCAGCTTCTCCTGCGCCTGTGGTGGGAGGAGCCTGGCCGGGCTGGGGCGGGGATCCAGCACGCCCCTCCCCAAGTGCAGACCCAGGCCCCTCCCCCAGACTGGCTAAGTCCTACCTGGATCTCCTCCCTGCAAGCCCAAGCCCTCAGCCATTTGGGTCCTACCCCTGGGCTCCCTGAAAATGAGGTCCCACCCCTCGCTGAAGCCCCACCCCTCTGGGTCGACACCGCATCCCTCACCTCGCTGACAGCCTTGCGGTCTGGGGCTTTGGCAGCGCTGAGCAGGCGCAGCACGTTCTTGGCGCCCTCCACCACCGCGTGCTCGACTCGGAAGTGGTGCCGCAGCTCCTCGATGCGCAGCTCCACGGCCCCCAGGTCTGGACTCCCTGTGGGTGTGGGACACAAGGCAGTGAGGCTAGCCTGGGCCCAGGTCCAACCAGCCCAGTCCCAGACCCGCGGCCATCTGCAGGAACAAGCACTGGCCACAGACAGATGGCCATCAGTATGCATCACTTTCTCCCAAGGTGGGGGGTCATGGTGACACAGTCACACTGTCACCCACAGGCAGACGGCCACCCTTCCACCCAGCTGCTGTCCCTCTTTTACCCAGACGCTCTCACACACACGGACGGTCCCAGGGATGTAGTTAAGCTGTCACCCGGGGACAGTCATATATACAGGCACACCATTAACAAAGTCTTAGGGACAGACACATTGTCAGGGTCCCACTTCATCCCCAGGGACTGTCGCAGGGATACCATGGCAACTGGACAGGATATAGTCACACAGACACAGGGACACTTAAAAAAAAAGTAGTAGGGCTTCCCTGGTGGCGCAGTGGTTGACACTCCGCCTGCCGATGCAGGGGACACGGGTTCGTGCCCCGGGCCAGGGGGATCCCACGTGCCGCGGAGCGGCTGGGCCCGTGAGCCATGGCCGCTGAGCCTGCGCGTCCAGAGCCTGTGCTCCGCGACGGGAGAGGCCACAACAGTGAGAGGCCCGCATACCGCAAAAAAAAAAAAAAAAAAAAAAATTAGTAACTTTTATTCATTGCTAATGGGAATACAAGTGGC
Organism: Mesoplodon mirus; assembly: GCF_964341445.2. Lineage (NCBI taxonomy): Eukaryota > Metazoa > Chordata > Mammalia > Artiodactyla > Ziphiidae > Mesoplodon > Mesoplodon mirus. The sequence goes on from NC_138980.1 coordinate 41,016,073, forward strand.
TTGCCAATGGAGGCAGTTTGTCCATTTCTATCAGAATCACAAATGTATTTACCCTTTGATTCAGCAATCCCAGTTCAGGGACTTTATCCCATAAAAAACACCTCTGCAGGAACTTCCCTGTTGGCGCAGTGGTTAAGAATCTGCCTGCCGATGCAGGAGGCACGGTTCGAGCCCTGGTCCGGGAAGATCCCACATGCTGCGGAGCAACTAAGCCCGTGCTCCACAACTACTGAGCCTGCACTCTAGAGCTCACGAGCCACAACTACTGAGCCCACGTGCCACAACTACTAAAGCCCGCGTGCCTAGAGCCCGTGCTCTGCAAAAAGAGAAGCCACCGCAATGAGAAGCCCGCGCACCGCAATGGAGAGTAGCCCCCGCTCACCGCAACTAGAGAAAGCCCGTGCACAGCAACGAAGGCCCAACGCAGGCAACAATAAATAAATAAATAAATTTATTTAAAAAAAAAAACACACCTCTTTTGCCTTCCTTCTAAGAGCAAAAGATTGGAAACAACCTCATTTCCTCCAGCTGGGGTCTGGATAAATGCGTAGTGACCACCCACCCCATGAAATACAATGTAGTTGGGAGAACAAACACAAACATCATCACACTGTCACTCACAGGGTGACAGTGGCATTATCACTTTGTCACCAGTGTAGGCACTGGAACACACACACTCTCACAAAGATGCCATCACACTGCGACATAGGGACTCTGTCACAGTGGTGAGGCTATTACATAGATATATGCCTTGTCAACCCCCAGCAAAAGGACACAGTCACAGTGGCAGAGGGAAATGGTCACAAAACATAAATACCCTTATAGGACACAGTCACAGAGTGGCAAAACTCCCAGGGCTCTATGTCCAGCCCAGGGAGAATCAGAGGAACACAATCACACTGCCACATGGATAAGGCACAGGGACAGGTAAAGAAAGGCCGTCATAGTGTCACATAGGCAGGGCAGCATCACTGACACCCATAGACACAGAGACCCAATGGCACAGGGACAGGCACAAGGAGACACTGTCACCCAGGTGCAGGAAACTTGTCACTCAGAGAAACAAGGTCACGGTCACCCTTATCCAAGGCTGTAGATTCCAAGGACGGTCTCGCTGTCCTGCACAACGACCTAGACTCAGACTTGGGCACTCAGACAGTCACAGTCACCCACAGCTGTGTGGCACCCACCTGGACTGCTGTCACATGTGCCCAAACAGTCATCAAGGCTTTTACACTTATGGGGACAAAATCAGGCTGTCACCAAAAGTTACAGTGTCGCCCAAAAGCACAGGGACGTGATCATACCACCACACACTGTCACTGAGAAGCCCACGTAGGCATTCGGAGTACAGATGAACCACCACCCAGTCAGGCTGACAGCTCCCCGCTACAAAGACACACACATTGCCATCCGAGCTCCAAGCCCTATTGCTATGGACTACATGTTTGTGTCCCTGCAAAATTCATACGTTGAAACCCAACCGCCAATACGATGGTATTAGTTGGTGGGGAGGTGATTAGGTCCTAAGGGCAGAGCCCTCATGCATGGGATCAGTGTCCTTATAAAAGGGACCCCAGAGAGCTCCCTTGCCCCTTCTACCAGTGAGGATGCAGTAAGAAAGCTGCTGTCTATGAGTCTGGAAGAGGGCTCTCACCAGACGCTGGATCTGCCGGCACCTTGATCTTGGACTTGCCAGCCCCCAGAACAGTGAGAAATAAATGTCTGGTGTTTACATGCCCCCACCCCCAGTCTGTGGTATTGCGGTACAGCAGCCCAAATGCACTAACACCCACCAAGAGCTGACACTTACCTCTCATGGTGACACAGAAACTACCATAGTTACAGGGCATGCATACAACCTCTGGTCCCCACGGTCAGCATCACGGACACACATCAGTAGCTGATACACTGACACACATCAGTAGCACAGATAATCTTCTCTGCACACAATACATCAAGACCCTGTCACAAATTCAGGCTAACAATGGGGTTGAGACACCCCCAGGCATTCATACACTGAGACACACAAAGAAACACACACACACCGTGGACACCCACAGTTCTACACCACAGGGGCCACCGTGACAAGGCAACCACCTAGTCCAGGGGTCCGCACACTATTTCCGTAAAGAGCCAAAGGGTAAATATTTTGGGCTTTGTAGACCACACAGGCTCTGTTGCCACTACTTGGCCCTGCTGTCACGGTGCAAAAGCAGCCTGAAGTGATAGTAAATGAATGGGCATGGCTGGGTGCCAATAAAAGTTTATTTGAAAAAAAAATAAAAGGCGGCAGTAGCAGATTTGGTCCAAGAACCATAGTTTGCCAATACATGATCACATGCAAATCTGAAATAAGACAAAATGGGAAACTGAGGCCTGGCAAGGGTCAGGAATGGGCTCCAGTCACATGGTGAGTCACAGCACCCACCTCCTTGCCTCAGAAAGGGACCCCTCGTGGGGCTGGGAACTGAACTCTCCAAGGCGGAATGCAGGTGAGGCTTTTTCAGGGCAAGGGACTCACCTTGGGCCTCGTCTGCGGCCGCCTGGCTCTCCAGCTGGCAGGCCTGCAGCGCCCGGCGGAGCTGCATGCGGATGATGTCAATCTTGGTCTTACTGTCCTGCAGCATCTGCTGGGCCGTCAGCAGCAGCTTCCGGTCCTGGAGGCAGAGATGGGCCATGAGGGAAAGGCTGGGCAGATGAGGGTCTGACCACCAGTCCTGCTGTCCACATCGTGCAGGCCCTGGGTGACCCTGTGACAGAGCATTCACGTGTGGGTGTGATAACATGTGCCTCCGTGTGTTCCTGGGTGTTGATGGGAGATGTAGCCCATGGCATTTGAATCCTGGCTGTGCCGCCTACAGCTGTGTGACTTTGGGCAAGCCACTCAACTACTCTGGGCCTGTTCGCTCATCTGCAGGAAGGGGAGTACTAAGAGCACCAACCAACACTGGGCTGAGGATTAAAGGAGCTAACGTGTGTGCAGGGCTCAGAGCCGTGCCTTGCACCAGCAGGCACTGTATTTGTGGCAGCTGTCAGAATGGTGTACGTGTGTAAGTGTTCCCCGTGGTGGGTGCAGCCTTGACTGTAGCCACGTGGGTAAATCCAAGGGTGGCTGGATGTGAGACAGGTGCAGTAAGTGGAGTCCCGATGTCCGTGTGCAGGTCCAGGCACAGCGATGACTGCGCATAGCCAAGGACCCCGTGTTGTGTACAAGCACCGGACACTGGTTGTGGATTTTTCCATCTATCTGGTGCTGTGTTTCAAAACAGGCACTGCTAACCTGTGGTGAAAGAAGCCTGTGTATTGACTGAAGTGGGCAGGAGGGGACCCTTTCTGGGTGACAGGAAGTGTTCTGTATTTCGATGTGGGTGATGTGTACCCAGATAAAAATCCATTGGTCTGTACACTTAAGTTTTCTGCACTTTACGTCCATTTGTTACACATCAATAAAAGGTAAAAAAAAAAAAAATTCTGCATGGCTTGTGCCCTCCCACGTAATATTGGCATTTGTGTGTGCACACAGGCATGGGTGCTTTCCGGGTCTCTAGCTGTAGGTCTGACTGTGCTGTGGGTGTATCTCTGAGTGTTGGTGCAAACCTGTGACTGTGTACTCAGTGTTGGTACAACTGGGGGAGCACCTGTGTGACAATTCTGGTCTCTGAGTGTGAATTTAATGATGTGCGTGTCTGTGTGTCTAGGTGGTCTGTTGGCCTGTGCTGTGTCCGGGCGTTATACGATGGTGTGTGTCTCTCTGTATCTAGAGGTTGCTGTGGTGGTTATCCTCCACGTGTTTATGAGCATTGTTACTGATGTGACTCTAGGTCTTATGACAGTGTATGTGTGTCTGTGTGTCTCTAGGTGCTGTCATGGCCATGGCTGTGTCTCTAGATGTTAGGATGATGGTATGTGTGCACCTAGGTGTTGATCTGTGTGTACAGGTGTCAGAGAGAGACCACCAGCAGTGGGAGGCTGCGTGTTGCCCTGACCATCTCTGGGGGTAACTGAGTGTGGGGGGGACAGCCTCTGCCATGTGTCTGTCTGACATCACCCACAGTTAGCCTGTTTCCCATATGCCCCCATGAGCTGCCCGCACCCCAGTCCTGCTGCAAAGCCACCCATCAGCCCCTCTGTCCCCAACCCAGAGGACCCCAGACTCCCAAGGGAGCAGATGTAGGTGTCACCCTGCCCCCCCCAGACTGTATGCGCTTGCGGGTGTACGTGCACACAGGGGGTTGTGCACTCACGCTGCCCCCACCTTAGTGCTGCCGTTGCTGTACATCTGGATCATGTTTTCCGCCCCCTGCTTCACCTTCAGCTCGATGGCCAGCTGCTTCTCCAGGCCGGCCACGCGGCTCAGGTTGGTGGCTGAGCAGGCTGGGCCGCCCTCACAGGGGGACTGGGGGGCATCTGGAGGGGGTAGATGGGGCAGAGTCACCATGGCCCTCACCTCCATCTGCCCAGGTGGTTTTGCCCCAGCTGAGAGGATCCACCCCCGGGGCCAGGGAGAGGAAGAGCTGAGGACCAGGGTCCAGAGGGCCCAACCACCCCAGCCCTCATAGGGAAACCCCTTCAGGACTGGGGCAGGACCAGCATGAATGAGCACAGGCAAGTGTCCCGGTGTGCGCTGAGTCCTTGGTGCTGGTGTGACTGTATCTACCTTTGTACAGAAGTCCCCAACTACTTACACAGCTGTGTGGGCACCCATGGGTGTGGAGGTGGTTAGGTCTGTGACCCACAGGGTGTTGGCATAACTGAGTATGTGTCTCCCCGGGTGCTAGTGTAACTGTGAGATTCGAGGTGTTAGAATGACTGTGTGAGATTCTGGGTGCTGGGGGTGACTCTAGGCATATGCTTCCGACTGTTGGCACAACTGTGCTTTCTGGTCTCCTGGCACTGGTACAACTGTGTCCACGTGTCTGGGTGCTGGTATAGCCGGACATGTGTGTCTCTGGATGCTGGCATGGCTCTGTGAGTCTCTAGCGAGTAGTGTGACTGTCCAGGTCAGTCTGGGTGCAGCTGTGACCGGATGAGGTTTTGGGTGTCGGCTGAACTGTATCTCTGAGTGTTGACATGACAATGTTGGTCTCTAGCTGTTGACACACCTAAGTGGTATATGGGTGTTGGGCTAAGTGGTGTTGAGTCTTCAGGCCTTGTCCGATTGTGTGTATAAGTTTCAGGCTGTTGATAGGTCGGTGGATGTCTGTAGGGGTTGGGCAGCTCTGCATGTGTGTGAATCTCTGGGGGTTGGCGCGAGCACGTGCGAGTCTCTGGGTATTGTCTGTGGGTCGGTGTGACTGTGTGTGCATTTCTCTGGGTGCTGGGTGCCAGTATGGAAGTCTCTGGGTATTCATATGATAGTGTGCATGCCCTTAGGAGTTGTCTGGGTGCTGGTGTGACCGAGTGTGAATGTCTCTGGCTACTGATGTGATGTGTGTTACATCTTTGTCTTCGGTTGCAAGATGAAAAAGTCCTGCAGGTCCCTTGCACGATCATGTGAATCTACTCAGCACCACTGAACTGTACACTTAAAAATGATGAATTTTGTTATGTGTTTTTTGATCACAATTGAAAATTTTTTTAATCAATAAAAATTAAAGATATTTTAGAAAGAGTCTTTGGGTGTTGTCCGGGTGGTGGTATGACTCTGTGAGTCTGGATATTCGTGTGATCCCGTGTAAGCCCTTTGGTGTTGTCCAGGTGTGGGTGTGACTGTGTGTACCTTTCTCTGGGTGTTGCTTTTGGCCTCTGGTCTGCCTGTATTTTGAGGCACGGTGCTGTGGTGACCGAGTGTGTCTCCCTGGAGGTCAGAGGCGATGGGCTGGCCTTGCTCTAGGACACAACGGGTGAGCCCTGGGCATGGAACCCCCTGCTGTCCCGCATCCCCGGGGAAGCCTGGCTTACCGTGCACGCCAGCCGCGGGGTCGGGCAGCACCACGTGGGCGTGCAGCTCCTGCAGCTGCTGGTGCAGCAGGTCGAGTCTGCGTGAGGAGCCGCGCAGCACCAGCTCCACGGGGCCGAGGTTGCGGCCCAGGTCGGTGGTGGCCCGCCGCAGGTTCTCGGCGCCCTCCTTCAGCTTCAGCTCCTTGCGGATCTCCCGCCGCAGCCGCTCCCGTTCCAGCTCCAGCTGCTGCTGCACCCCGGGGGCTGCCAGGTCGGCACCTGCCAGGCCCAGCTGCTCCAGCAGGGACCAGCTGCGTGGCTCACTCTGCAGAGGACGGAGCACAGTCAGCGGGGCCAGGAGGACCATGGGGTGCAGACTGTGCTCAGCCGACCTGGCCTGGCCCCCTCCCAGACTGTAACTCCTGACACAGGGCCTGCTCCATGTCCTCTGATCGGCACCGCCCCCCGCCGCCAAAAGTGGGAGGTGAGGCAAGGCCCTGTCCCTGCTTTCAGACATCCCCAAACCGCAAAGTCCCGAGGGCAGGGGCTTCTTCCTTCCCTGTCCCCTCAGACTAGGGGACCACAAATACAGTTCAATCTCCCTTCATCTGTCCTTATGCAGTGGGATTCTTCAGGTCAGATCCCATCACCCCACCACTGTGCCCCACAAGCTAGGGGGTCCCCAAGGACGGGCCCTATCTTCCTTCCATTGTCCTCCCAAATTAGGGGGTCCCAAGAACAGGCCTTGTCTCCCTTCTGTTGCCCCCTCAAATGACAAGGCCCTGAGGGCAGATCCCTTTCTCTCCTCTGCTGCCCCCCTAAACTAGGAGGTCCCAAGGGTAGGCCCCATCTCCACTCCCCTATCCCCCAAATTATGAGGTCCTGAGGGCGGGTTTTCATCTTCCCTCTGCTGCTCCCCAAACAAGGAAGTATCAAGGGCAGGCCTCTGATGCCCCACCAAACCATAAGGTTGAGGTCCCAGGCCCCTTCTCCTCACTGCTGTGCCCTCAAACTAGGAGGTACTGAGGGCAGGCCTCACCTTCCTTCTGCTATACCCCCAAACGAGGAGGACACGGGGCGAGGCCTCATCTATCCCCTGCTGTACCCCCAAACTAGATCCCGGGGACAGGTTCCATCTCCCCTTTTCATCCTCTACAACCGGCACCCTAAAGAGCAGAGCCCTCTCCCTTTCCTCCTCTATCTCCCCAGCCTGGAAGCCCAAAGGGCCCCAAACAGTTTCATCTCTCAAACAGAAAACTCCAAGTCCAACACCTCATCTCCTCCCTTCAGTCCAAAACCGAGAGGTACCGAGGGCAGGGCCTCTGGCCTGTGCCACTTGGGGTCCTCTTCTGCTGGCCCCCCACAAGGACCCCAGCCCGCACCTCCAGCTCCCGGTCCAAAGGGGGATTGGCCTCCGCCATCCTGGGTCCCCGCTGAGGGCCCCGCCCTCTTCCTGAACCTCAGCCTTGCCAGGGCCTCTCGCCTGCTACTTCCTCTTTCCTGCTAGCTCCCAGCAACCCCTGCAAAAGGCCAGCTCTGGGCCTCCGGGGCATCTAGAGGGCCTTCCTCTCAGCCCCCACTCCAGGCCTGAACCGGCTTCTCTGGAGGCACCCCAGGGATGGCCCCTGCTCCCTATCCCAAGAGGGTGCCCAAGGTGTACACAGCGTGCACACATTCACAGGCCCACTAGTGTGGACATGAAGAGCAGCCTCCCCCGTGTATACAGGCTCCAGGGGCTGGCTTGGGTGTGCACACACTCTCATACACCTATAGGCATGTGCACGCATCGCAGGCTAGCAAGTGTGTGCACACCCCCTGCATCTACCCCTGTGCACACTTATATGCAAACGCCCATGAGTGCTTATATGGGTGGCCCAGCCCCCTTCCTGCAGATGCAGCCTGTCCCAGCTTCCGGATTCTTCTCAGCTCGGTCTCTCGCTGCTGCTGACCACAGCTTGGAGGCCAAAGGGGCCTGGCCAGCCCAGCGGCACCTCCTTGGGGCCCACATTGTGAGGAGGCAACGCTGGAGGGTTGGGGTGAGAGTGTCTCCATTAAAGCTCAAGTATGATAGCAGTTACTACAAACTGCACCCAGGTCAACTAATGCAACCCCAGAGGGTGCTATCATCACCCCATTTTCTTTCTTCTTTTTCTGGTCATGCCGCATGGCATGCTGGATCTTAGTTCCCTGACCAGGGATCAAACCCGTGCCCCCTGCAGTGGAAGCGCAGAGTCTTAACCACTGGGCCGCCAGGGAAGTCCCTATTATCACCCTATTTTCAAGATGAGGAAACTGAGGCCTGGAGCGGTGACATAACTTGCCCAAAGTCTTACAGCCAGCAGAAGGCAGAACTAGGATCTCAAACAGGAATGCCCAGAATCTGAGCTAGGTGTCGGCGTGGCATGAAGAGCCCCACATACATTATCTGCCGCCGCCATGAGAACCCATTTCAGAGATGCAGGAAGTCATGGTTGGCTCCCGACCAACCTCAAGGGCAGCTGCCCCCAGGGAGGATTTACTTCAGGCCAAAAGCGTCACTCCCATGATCCTACTGACCCCTCACATTTATCCTGAGCAACTGCCATAATTCTCCCCCACTTTACAGGTGAGGAAACTGAGGCTCAGAGAGGTGGCAGCAGCAGTTCTCCATGGGGGAGGGGATAGCCTCCACTACCACCCCACTTCTGGGGGCATTTGGCAATATCCAGAGACATTTTTGGTTGGTCGTCACAACTGGGGGTGCGACTGGCATCTACTGGGTGGAGTCCATGGATGCTGCTCAACGTTCTACAGTACACAGGACAGCCTCCATCTCAAAGAATGATTCAGCCCCAAATGTCAATAGTGCTGAGGCTTAGAAACCCTGGATTAAAGGACGCAGATGCACATGCTGAGCTGCTGACCATGACCCAGGAAGGATTTCACAGCAGCCCCACCTGCAAGGTGCTGGCCTGGTCTACATCTTTCCCCACCATGAAAACCCTCCAGCTACATTTTTTGACGGCAGAACCGAGGTTCAGAGAGGGAAAGGCACTGGGCCCAGGACACACCGTTAGGAAGTGACAGCTCTGGAATTTAAACCCAGGCTCACCTAATACCACCTGCTACCAACCAGGCCCCACCTGCCACCCAGCCCCACCCTATCCCCAGCAGGCAGAGCAGGGGTACAGCCAGGAGCAGGGCCAGGTCAAATGAGGGAAGTCCAGGCAGAGAGGAGGAGCAGGCTCCCTCAGCCCCACCTCCTCCAGCAGCTGAGGCCTGAGAATATGCAGGGCAGGGAGGGAGGCAGGCCCGCCCTCCTGGGTTCTCCTCTCTTGGGTGACTCACTCCTGCCTAGGGCAGGGGCCACCTGAGGGCCAGCATGATGAACTCATGAATCAGGAGCCTGGCCTGGCCTTGGAGAATCCCTGCTCCCCCAACTCCCACCGTGAAGCAGGAGACCCCAGGTCCAGAGGGTCCATCTTCCAGAATTCCCCTCTTCCCAGAGTGGCCAGGGACCTAGACCCCATGTCCGGAGATTTCAATGCTTTGGGCGTTTCCGGAATCTGGACAGGACATCCGTTTGCTGGACACAGAACAGACAGGCACACACTGGGACAGACAGAGGGACAGGTTAGCAGACCCAAGCAGCCACGAGAAAGGAATGACCAGGACAGGGGAAGAGAGCAGGAAGGATATGGGAAAGCGGACCAGGGCACAGGTCCATCCTCGTTCCAGGAATCACAGCCTCCGTCCGGGTCATGTTTGCTACACGCCAAGCGCATGCATGCGCCAGAGGATTCCTACACAGCCCTCCCAGGGCTGAGGTGTAGAGGCAGAGACCCCAGCCCTCCCCAGCCCCCAAGGTCTGACCTTGTGTGATCGGCAACACCAGATACGCCCAGCTCCTCGGCAAGGCTGGCAGGCCATCAGCAGGACTGGGATGGGGGATGGGGATCATGGGACAGACACAAAGGGGATGTGGGGGCAGGTGCAGAAGGAGACGAGAACCCAGTTACACAGCAACCACAGGACGACGGAGGGATGATGAGGCGCTAATGGGGGCACCAGAGATACAGGACATGTCTCAGATTTGGGTCACTGAACGAAAGAAGTTTCACAAGTCACCCTGGCCCTGCTAGCCACAAATAGGGAAGGTGAGTCCAGGGCTGTGATGTCCACAAGGTGGCACAGGAAGAACCTGGCTGGACGGCAGGTTGGTCAGCTGTGCCTCTGCGTGTGTGTGTGTGTGTGTATGTTGTGGGGTGACCCAGCCCATGCCCAGGTGGGATTCCAGGTATAAGAGAATCCCCAGTCTGTTGACATGGACACTCCCCACCTGGGATAAGGTTCCACCTGGCAGCCGGGTGGCCGTGTGGGTCCCCGGTCCCCCGACCTAATGAGGTGACTCTGGCACTTCCGGCAACAGGTAACAATCTGGGTGGCGTCGGGACCATCGTAAAGCTCAGTCCGGAGGTGGGGGCGGCTGGAGCTTTATTGTGCGGGGGAGAGGAACGGGCCGGGCGGTCTCCTCCCTCCCCGGGGCACAGCGCCAGGCACCTGCTCAGGTGGAGCTGCACCTGCCCGGAACCGAACGCTGGGAGGGAGAACGAGTGGCAGGGGCGACAGGCACCGGGATGCACAGCCAGCCAGACACCTGAATTCTAGCCTCTGCCGCGCCCCCTCTAATTTCTCGGGGAAGGGCGGAGCTTGGGGTGCTGCAGGACCTCCCCGCTCCCCCCTTGTGCGTACCTCCACCTGCCGAGAAGGGGACTGTGCTGGCTCCACGGTGCCGGCCCAGGGAGGGGGCGCCCAGTGCTCCGGGGAGGGGGGGACCCGCCCTGGCCGCCCCGATCCCGGGGGCTCCGACAGCGCGCGGGCGGGGGTCCCCGGCGCCGGCTGGCCGCCAGGGGGCTGAGGACGCAGGTGCGCCTACCTGCAAAGCATCGCTGGCCATGTCCACGCGCCGTCCGCCAGGGGTCCCCGCGCGGAGAGAGGGGCGGTGAGAGGAGCGTGCGTACGCCCCACGCGGGGCGGGGAGGGGGCGGGCGCGGCGCGACCCCCCCGCCCCGGGCGCACGGCCCTCTCCGGCCTGCTCGGCTCTAGCCCCGCCTGGCCTGGCCGCCGTGTCCGCGCGCCTCGCCCTCCGGCCCCAGCTGCCGCCTGGCTCGGTCACGTGACCACCTAGGTCGGCGCCCGAGGAGGGGGCGGGGCCGAGGGGGCGCGGCTCCCGGCGGCCCCCGGGGCTGCGGGGTCTGCCTGCCGGACGCCCCCCTCCGCGGCCGAAAGCGCCTCGTCCTCTTCCCCAGCCTTTTCCTCTTTCTGAATCCTCCCTCTAACCGCGGGTGCCCCATTTGAGCGCGCAGGAACCCGAATAAAAGAGTGAGCCACGTTAAGGCGGGGAGCTGTGGAGGCCTCTGGGCCTCCCGGGATCTCTCAAAAAACAAAACCAATTCATCCCCGCCTGTGTTTGCAATTTCAGGCCTCTTGGAACGGTCCGTCATTCTAGGGCACCGGAGCTTCCCCATAGGCTGGAGACAAGCTCTGAGCAGACTTGTGTTTAAATTCCAGCGCTCCATGCCCTGGGGGAGTCCCCAAACCCTAAAAGCCCCTCATCTGTAAAACGGGAAGGATTTACCTACCCACCCCTTAGGTGTTGGCAAAATTAAATGAGACAGTACATGCCAAGTGCTGTGAACACACAGCTCAATAAAGGTTAGCTCCTGTGATTTTTAGTGTTTTTGCCGTTGTTATGGAAAGGGATTTGAACCCTAAATCCGTCATGGACTCGCTGCGGGCCCTGTGGCCGCTGAGCCCTCAGTTTTCCCTGCTGTAAAATGGGGGCCCGCCTCTTCTTCGGGGCTGCTGCATGCAGGTGGCGCTCCACAATGCAGACTCCTGCCCTATCGGAGGCAGAAGGTGGAGACCTTTGAGGAGTTTCTCAGGGTCTCCGGAGTCTCTGGAGCATGCAGCCGGGCTCGTGACCGACCCCAAACTCCCTTTCAAATCCGGTGACTGGGCCAAGCCGCAGTCTTGGGGCGCGGGGAGGGGAGCGTTCCCTGGCGGCGCCGCCTCATTGGCGCCCTCCTGGGACCCGCCGGAGCGTGGAGGGCTGCGGGTACCTTGGTTACCCGCAGCTGTGAGTGGTTTGCACCGTCCCAGAGACCGGGGCGGGATGTTTTCTTTCTCCCTTTTTCCTTTGGGCGACTCTTTGGGGCTGGTTGGTGGTGGTGGTGGTTAACAGAGAAAGAAAGAGAAGGAGGAGGAGGAGAACTTATACCAATCCAGAATCCACCCACTTCTCACCCTTCCACTATCTCCACCGGGTCCAGTCTTCATCATCGTTCGCCTGGACCAGTGCAGTCTCCTCCTCCCAGGTCTTTCGGCTCTTCCCTCGACCTCATAGTCTCTTTTCCCCACAACACCCCAAGGACTCCTAGGAACACCTGAGTCAGGTCATGTCCCTCCTCTGCCTAGATCCCTCTTTGGCTCCCACTTTCCTCGAGTAAAGGCCAAAGTCTTACCCGCAACCCACAAGGCCCTGCACGATCTGCCCCCTTCACCTTCCCTCTCTCCTCTTCTCCCACCTCTTTCCCTTGCTCACTCCCTCCAGCTACACCTGCTTCCTGGCAGTTCCTCCAATATTCATCCATTGAATTAAAGAAACCTTTGAGCCAGTTCTTTTTCTCTTGATTTAAATATGAGGAAACTGAGGCTCAGAGAGAAGCCCCTCACCCCAATTATACAGTCAGGATGTTTATAGTCCTTGCCCTGTCTTCCTCTAATTCTCCAGCCCACCCATTTTACAGATGGGGATGAGGGGGCAAAGCAAGGCTGAGAGCCAGCCCAGGAACTGGGTCAACTTATCCAGGGATGGGCCCTCTGCTGCCTGCCAGGTTTCCAGGCTGCCTCCCCAGATGGAGCTGGGGAGCCCTGCCAAATTCTCTCTCCAAGCTTCCGGCATTCATTTACTCAGTGAATATTTATCAGCACCCACTGGGGACTTTGTTAGCACTGGAAACAGAGTCGCACTCTAGGCTTGAAACAGGGAGACCAAGGACTTATTGTATAATCTCAGCCAAATATGATAACTGCACCAGCACCTCCCTGTAGCTCCTCTGGCCTCTCTCCAATCCTCTCTGGGGCCTTGGAAACCCTAAATCACACCCACCCCCACACCTCTGCCTGCTGGAAAACCTGTTTCTGGCTCTCTGGAGCTCTTAGGAAAAACACCACTCCTCACCTGGCCTACAGGGTGGTCCTGTCAGGCCTCTGACCACCTGTCCAGCCACATCCCCCTCCACTCTCCTCATCCCCATCTAGCAAAACTGGCCTTCTCTCTGTTCCTCAAATATTCTCACCTTATTTCCAACCACAGGGCCTTTGCACTGGCTGTCCCCTGGTCTGTAATGCCCTTCCCTCACATCTCCCCAAGGCTGGCCTCTTCTGATCATTTAGATCTCTGTTTAAATGTCACCTCCTCTGGGAGACCTTCCCAGAGCACCTCCATGCCCTGTCATCTCTGGCCCATGGCTCTGTTTTATTTATTTTAAATATCACTCCTCTCTGAAATTTCCCAGTAACTGGCCTAAGCTCCCTCAGTCTTTGTGGAATGAGTGAATGCATACACTGTGAGCTGTCAGGAGAAAGGTATCCCAGCCCAGTGAATGCCTGGAGGACATAGGTGCCCCACTATAGAGGAGGCAGAACGGCTGGCACTAAGGGGCAAATTAGGAAATTACAAAATAGATAAAGAGGAAAAGGGTGTCTGGTGGAAGGAACAGTCAGGGCAAAGGCCTAGAGGTGGGTGAGGTAGAACTCGGCATGTCCTAGTTCCTCTGCCTTCATCTCCCACCCCAATCCCCTCACTCACACTCTCCTCACACATGCTGATTCCTACCTCAGGGCCTTTGCTCTAGCTGTTCTCACTGCCTGCAGTGCTTTTCCTTCTCATTTTGGCATTCTATCTTTCTCACTTTATTTCCATCTTTACTTAAATGTCACCTTCTTAGAGAAGTTTTCCCTGACTGCATCTCCACCTAAAACAAGGCCCACCCCATCCCTACCAAACTCTATTCCTCACACAGTTTGATTTTTCCTCCTTGCAAATTTTAATAAATTTGACTTTACTGTTTTCTTTCTTGTCTGACTTCACCAGGAAGATGTCAGCTCCCAGAGGGCAGGGATCATTGTCTTGTTCACTGTTGGGTCCCTGGCTCCTAGAACAGGGTCTAGCACACAGAAGGTACTCAAAAAATAGCTCCTGGATGAATAGATGGATGAACAAACCAGGTATCATAAAGTATGGCTGGATTTTTTTTTTTTTTTTTACTGTGGATGAACCTGGAGTAGAGGGAAGGCTCCAGATGTTGCAGATGGTGGGAGTGGAATTCAGACTTGACCCTGAGGACTGTGGGAACCACTGGTGGATTCTTAGCAGGGGAGGAACTGAGTGAGGGTTATCTCTCAAAAGGTAAGGTTCTTTGCAAATCAAGTCTCCACCAGTCAAGGCCAGAGAAAAGAAACGGGAGTAGATTCATCTGACACCAGAAGAACTAAATGTATCAACAAGGCTAAACTCAAAAACACCATGTGTGGGGGGGGGAGGGGGGGATAAAAAAGCAAGTTAAAAAAAATGATACAGGGCTTCCCTGGTGGCGCAGTGGTTGAGAGTCCGCCTGCCGATGCAGGGGACACTGGTTCGTGCCCCGGTCCGGGAAGTTCCCACATGCCGCGAGCAACTGGGCCCGTGAGCCATGGCCGCTGAGCCTGCGCGTCTGGAGCCTGTGCTCCGCAACGGGAGAGGCCACAACAGTGAGAGGACTGCATACCGCAATAAAAAAAAAATGATACAGTTTGATATTGTTTATATCAATTACTAAAAAAAAAAGTGAAACTGTGTATTAAGTTTGTGGAATGTTCAGAGTAGCGGGCTTGTAGTATGCCTGGCATCCTGGCTGAGGCCCGCCAGGCTCTCTGGGTTCAATTCCTGACACCACTGCCTATGAACAGTGAGACCCTGAGCAAGTTACTTCACTGCTCTGTGCCTCAGTTTCTTCATCTGTAAAAGGGGATGATAATAGTGGAGCCTACCTCATAGGTTGCTGGGAAGCTTAAACGAATTAATTCTTGTAAAGCACAGAATAGGCGTGTAGTAACTGTTCAGTGTCGTTATTTTTATTGAGGACGTTTCTGTAGTGGGGGAGGGGAATGGAGTGGGGGAAGTGAACAGAAGTGACTTCCACTTTAACGATAAGGTGTTATGTCTTTTATTTTATTTTGATCAAGGTATAACTTACATATGGTAAAGTACACAAATCTTTTGGTGTGCAGCTCCGTGAATTTGTATATACATACACACCCCTGTGGCACCACCCAGGCCACTCGCCTGCTGCATAAGTTTTACTTGTGTTCTTTCCCAGGCAACTTCCTCATGTAGATTCTATCACCATAGACTCATTTTGCCTGTTCTCGAACTTCATACCTAATGGAATCATTTTATGATTTTGTAAAATGTCTAGATTCTTTCACTCAATACATTTGTTTTGTTTTCTATTAGAATAAAATTCACACACCATAAAATTCACACTTTTTAAGTGTACAGTCCAGTGATTTTTAGTATGTTTGCAAAGAATACGATGTTTTTGGTATTCATCCACAATGTTGTGTATATCAATAGTTTATTCCTTTTTATTTCTAGTGTTATTCCATGGTGTGGATGGAGCACAATTTCTTTATCCATTCATTTGTTGATGGACATTTCGGTTGTTTCCAGTTTGGAGCTCTTATGCATAGACAATGTTCACTGTTCGTATCTTTTTGTGGACAAAAAGTGTTTCATTGATTGTTAAGTCTATACCTAGGAGGACTGCTTAGTCATGACATAGGTGCCTGTTCAATCCAATGGGTCTGATCTGGGATGATCCCCTCCCCCCCCACAGGGGCGGGGACATTACCAACATCAGGAGGCATTTTTGGTTTGAAGACACTGAGGCGTGGGTGCTACTGGCATTGAGAGGCCAAAGATGCTGCTGAACATCCCATAATGCACAGGATGGCTCCCACCACAAAGAAGGATCCAGCCCAAATGTCAAGAGTGCTGGGGTTGAGATACCCTGCTTAAACTTATTACAAACTGCCAAATCGTTTTCCAAAGTGGTTTTCTCATTTTACAAGCCTGCTAGCAGTGAGAATTCTGGTTTCTCCACAGCCTCTCCTCCAGCCTCAGTACTGTGAGTCTTTTCCTTTTTAGCCATTTGGGTGGGTGTTTTCAAATTTTCTATATCTTAAAATAATTCTGAAGTGAATCAAGCCAACGTGACAAATGTTACTATTTGTTCATCTTGGGTGGTGGAGGTACTTTAGCAGGTTCTGATCTTTTCTGTATTTAAAATTAGTGGGTTTTTTGTTTCTTGTGTTTTTTGTTATTGTTTGTTTGTTTGTTTGTTTTGAAGCATAGAAACCCGACCCCCTGCCCTGCCCACGACTGCATGAATGGTGGGTGGGCTGGGCTTTTTTTTTTTTTTCCTGTTTTCCCAGACTTCTTTTTTTTTTTTTTTTTTAGACTTCTTTACTGGACTCAACTAGCTTCGGTCTCCTCCTCCTCCTGCATCATCTCGGATGATCTAATTACTCCAAGATCACCTCCCACCTGCTTTCCTGGAGCACCTCCTCTGTTCCTGGGGACTGGTTTTCCCCAGGCTTCCAACTTACCTGGCTTTGGCCTCTATCTCCTCCTGTAGAGGTTTTGGCCATGTCTAATGATGAGAGATGGCCTGGGCTTGAATCCCTGCCAGCTGTGTGACTTTGGGACTGAGATTAATCCTCTCTGGAGCTCCTGTTAACCACCCAACAATGGATATGGACAATGGATGTGCTAACACACTCACCTCATCTGCTCCAGGTGGTGATTAGTCTGTTCATATATTTAGATTTCTCAGAACAAGGCTGAACAACCAGGACAGGGACTGGGGTGAGGAGGGGAAGCACTTGCCTCAGACATAGGGGGCACCCCCAAATTCAAGATACACATGTTTTAGCACAATTTTTTTTAATGTATTTATTTATTTTTGGTTGTGTTGGGTCTTCGTTGCTGCACACGGGCATTCTCTGGTTGCAGCAAGCAGGGGCTACTCTTGGTTGCGGTGCGTGGGCTTCTCATTGCGGTGGCTTCTCTTGCTGCGGAGCACAGGCTCTATGTGCGTGGGCTCAGTAGTTGTGGCTCGCGGGCTCTAGAGCACAGGCTCAGTAGTTGTGGCACAGAGGCTTAGTTGCTCCACATCATGTGGGATCTTCCCGGGCCAGGGCTCGAACCCACGTCCCTTGCATTGGCAGGAGGATTCTTAACCACTGCGCTACCAGGGAAGTCCTAGCACAATTTTTAAAAAATCAGAATAATGCAGAAAATCCAAAGAAAGACAGGATCAGTAGACCTGATCGTTTCCTTTTGCTGCAGGTGCCAATATGGCTCGGCTTCACGCAGCACTGTTACTGACCCTGTTTATTTAAAATTTTGATATTTTGTTCATCATAGATTTTAAAAATTAATTTTTATTTTATTTTATTTATTTATTTATTTATAAAATTAATTTTGATTTTAAAATAGTGCATTCAAATATAATTTATCTTGATGACTGAGTTTTTTTAGGTTTTTTTGTTGGTTTGGTGTTTGGTGCCCCCCCTTTTAAAAATTTATTTATTTATTTTATTTTTGGCTGCGTTGAGTCTTTGTTGCTGCACGCAGGCTTTTTCTAGTTGTGGCGAGCAGGGGCTACTCTTGGTTGCGGTGCGTGGGCTTCTCATTGCGGTGGCTTCTCTTGCTGTGGAGCACATGCTCTAGGCGCAGGGGCTTCAGTAGTTGTGGCACGTGGGCTCAGTAGTTGTGGCACACGGGCTTAATTGATCCACGGCATGTGGGATCTTCCTGGACCAGGGCTTGAACCCGTGTCCCCTGCACTGGCAGATGGATTCTTAACCACTGTGCCACCCGGGAAGTTCCTGGTGCCCCTTTAAATTTTGCATGTGTCACCCTCATCCTGGCCCTGTTGGGTACACAGGAAGTGCTCTATAAGTGTTAGGATGTGATTATTATTGTACATACAATATTTACCTTATATTATGTAAGGTCTCCCTCTGGATTGACTGGTTTCTCTTCATTGGGCTTTTTGGCTGAAGTTACATACTTCTGATGACTTTAGCTCTGAATTTGTCTAGAACATGGACCCTGAGATAGCTTATACTAAATGAAAATGAAATGTTCGAACCTCTTTGGAAAACTGTGGAGGAAGATTTAATTGTGTCAGGGGCTTAGGGAGACTGGAATGCTGGAGCAGGCTTATTGAGTTTGTCCTACTTACTTTCCCTCCTTGCCCCCCCCACAAATCCCCCAATCCTAACATAGCTGAGAAAAGACTGAGGTATGGGCAAGAACTGGGAGTAACTGGAAGTTTCACAGGGTGCTAGTGAGAGTGTAAAGTGGAACAACCACTCAGGAAAACTGTCAGGATCTACTAAAGCTGAACACCCACATGATCTTCCACCCACAATTCCACTCCTAGGTATTTCCCCTAGAGAAGTAAATTTGTGTTCACAAAAATACTTGTACAAGCTTTATTAATAATGGCCAAACACTGGGAAAAAACCAAATGTCCATCTATAGGTGAGTGGAGAAACTATACTGGCTATATTGGTATAGCCACACAGTGGAATACTACTCCGGAATGAAAAAGAAGGAATATTGCTATGTGCAGCGATGTGGAAAATCTCAAAACATTTTGTTGAGCAAAAGAAGCCAGACACAAAAGACAATCTACTGCATGATTCCATTTATATGAAATTCAAGAACAGACAAAACTATAGTGATAGAAATCCACATACTGGCTCCTGGTGGGGGAGAAATCCACATACTGGTTGCCTGGTGGGAGCAGGAGGAAAGGGGTGTGGTTGACTTCAGAGGGACACAACAGAACTTTCTGGGGTGATGGAAGTGTTCCATATTTTTACCAGGCAACTGTCACTCGGGTATCAATCGTCAAAACTCATGGACCTGTTCCTTTTACTGTACACTTTAGCTCAACTCAGTAAAGTACTTGGGGGGGTGGGGGGTGGGGAAAAAGGTTGGGGAAATTTAATACAAGGAAAAGTAAAATTAACAACAACAGAGTTTTATGACGCAAACATCTGGTTTTGGTTTTTTGGCCTGAACCTGCATGGTCACTGGCACAGTGTCTGACCCAGGAAATGACTCTGCAAACGGGAATTGTGGCCTAGGACCATTTCTCTCACTCCCACGCCCTGAGGGGCCCCTTTCCCACTGCTGGTGCTAAATGTCCTCTCCAAGCTGGAGTCATTCCAAGCTCCCAAGCTTTCTCAGAACCCTGTCAGAGCCACCACTCTGCAGGACCAGGAGTTCGCGGATGCACATCCACTTCGAACGCTGAGCTCTGAGCGCAGGGTAGAGGCCATATTTCATAAGGGCTAGACACTCACCCCGGGCCCACATCCAGGCTTCAGTTGCCCGTACCAAATATGGCGGCACCTACCGAGGTCACAACCCCGATTACAAGACAGCGCGCTGGCAGACACCCACCTCAGTCAGCCCACTCGGGCGCCAACTTTTAGGTTGACCAATGAATCCGAGGCATGAGGCACGCCCTCTTTCCACTCTCCACCAATAGCTTCCAGACGCCTCCGCAGAATCCAATCATCGTTTCCGCCTCTTTTGAATGAAAAGCGAGCGGTCCAGTGAGCCGAGGCGCAGTCGGACACACGAGACAGGAAGCGCGGTAGCTCGTGTCAGGGCCCGCGACCGGGAACAGGAGTCGGGTGGCGCGCGGAGGCGAGCGAGGAATCAGGTGAGCGGCGGGCCCAGGCGTGGGGCCGCGGTGTGAAGACGTCGAACCTGCGGGCGAGCGGGCGATGGGAGACGCCAGGGGTTGAGGGAAGGACGAAGACTGGGCGCGAGACGAGGGGAGGTGGAGCGGTTGTGGTGTCCGGCGCGCGCGTTGGCGGCCGTTGGGCGCTGGGACGCACGCGCAAGGGGCGGGCCGGCCTTTGGCGCGCTGGGTATAGAGACCGGCTTCTGGCAGGGGCTGTCCGGGCTGAACCCAATTCTGGGGGAGGTCTTCCTGTTCGAGGAGGCCCGAGACGATTCGGGGAGGGCGTCGGGGGGCGACGCCGGGGTGTGGGGCCGCGGTGGGAGAAGCCGGAGCTTGTAGACCTGACGGTCTTCTCCGAGTTCGAGAGACTCTCCCCTCCCCCACTCTCGCGTTTAGGGGGTGGATTCGTGGTTCCAGAGATTTCGGGCAAAAAAGATGTTCAGTAAGGAACAAACTCTTAGGTAGAAATTCTCTCTGGGGGCACTTCAGGGTGAAAGGGTACGCGTGCGAGTCAGAGTTGTTACTTATTCTGGTGTCAGCTTTCAAGTTCATCAGCTCTTGGGGCCTCAGCTGTCTCGGCCACCCTCTCTGGGTGGGACAAACACCGCCAAATCCTTTCCTGATCTAATTTGTTTTGAGCTTTAGATCCTGTCTAGTCACTTAGTCTAGAAAATTTTATATATCAAACTTAGTCTGTCCCCAAATTTGTCTCCCCATCAAAACAAAAAGACTTTGTTTGAATTCCTAATTTTTTTTTTTTTTTAAATACACCATCTACTCCCAGATTTGAAGCCCAGAGTAGATGACTCTGGCTCTTTTCTGTCCGAGGTTCTCCCAGGGGGTGGTCCCACCCTGTAGGGTGTTCCACCATCTTTTTCCCTACTTAACAATGCCCCCACTGAAGTTAATTTGGTGTTTGGTTTTCCTTGCTGCTGGTCTCTTACCCCACTCCATCTTCTCTGGAGTAACTTGTTCTTGGGCAAATCCTGATTGAGTCACAACTCAAAAACTTAATCAGCGATTCTTTATTGCTTAGCAAATTAAGTATGAATGCCCTGGGCTTGACCAGCTCTTCCAGCTCTGTCTTCTGCCTCTACTTCAAGCAGCCAGTCCTTTCCATTCCCTGAAAGGGTCTGGTGGTTTCTGGACTGGCCTTTGCTGGCTCCTGTTCTTCTCTCTGATGCCTGGGGACTGACTCCTTCCTGTCTTTGCCAGTGTTGGTATCAGATTGCTTCTTTCAAGAATCAGACAAGGATACATGCTTAACTTTAGCCCCTAAACTCTGCTTTGAGGCCCTGATTCTAATTCCATTCATTCAGCCATTACTGTTGAGGGCTTACGCAATGTATGTCAGGCCCTGTCATAGGTGCTGGGCTGACATGACTGGAAGGGGTTCTTTTTTAGTTGGGCCAACGGGAAATGCCTTTTTGGAGCAACAGGTCTAAAAGAAGTGGGAACAGCAAGTGCAAAGGCGCTGAGGCATGTTTGAGGCTCAGCAGCAAGGCCAGTGAGTGAGGGTGATGGGGGAGATAAGGTCTGAGTGTAAAGGGAGTCAGGTTGTGTGGGGGCTTGATAGACTGTGGTGAGGGCTGTTTTATTTTGAACATAGCGTGAACCTGTAGAGGGTTTTGAGCAGAGGAGTGACATTTTCTGACTTAGCTTTTTTGTTTGTTTGTTTGTTTGCGGTACGCGGGCCTCTCACTGTTGTGGCCTCTGCCGTTGCGGAGCACAGGCTCCGGACGCGCAGGCTCAGCGGCCATGGCTCATGGCCCCAGCCGCTCCGCGGCATGTGGGATCTTCCCGCACCGGGGAACGAACCCATGTCCCCTGCATCGGCAGGCGGACTCTCAACCACTGCGTCACCAGGGAAGCCCCTGACTTAGCTTTTATAGGCTCCCTCCAGCTGCTGAGGGGCATGGAAGGGGGAGTCGGGGATGGAAAACAGGGAGACCAACAAGGAGGCTTTTGGCATAATCCAGACAAGAGATGATGGTGCCCAAATGTCCATCAGCTGACAGTGGATAAAATAACTGGTATCGCAGTACAAAGGAATGTTATCCAACCATGAAAAGGAATTATGTACTGATACACGGCTACAATGTAGACGAACCTTGAAAACATGTGAGTGAAAGAAGTCAAACCGTCACGTTGTATAATTCCATTATATGAAATGTCCAAAATAGGCAAATTCATAAAAAGAAAATAGATTAGTGGTTGCCAAAGGGAGTTGGTGGCATAGGATGGTAGCTAAAGGATGTAGTCTTTTTTGAGGAAATGTGTGCTAAAGCTGACAGTGGCAGTGATTGCGCATATATATGACTGTACAAGAAACCATTGAATTGTACCTTTTAATTGGTGCCTTGTATGGCATGTGAATATCTCCACAAAGCTATTCTAATCTAAAAAGAAAGATGGCAGCCTGAGACTGGCAAGGTAGCAGGGGTGAGAAGTGGCCTGATTGACCTGGAGGGATTTGTTGGCTGATAGAACAGGGAAAGAGAGAGAAAAGACAACTGTTTAGAGAATGGAATTGCCTTTTTTGAGATGGGGGAAACAGGCCTCAGTTTCCAGGGGGAGAGGTGAAAGAGGCAGCTAGGTAACTGAGTATGGACTCTGTGTCTCCATAGAGACACAGTTTGGGAGGCTGCACAGAGGTGGTTAAAGCGCTGGGGCTGATGATCACAGAGAATGAGTGGCAGAAGGGCCAGAAATTGGGCCCAGGACCCTCAGCATCCAGCTCAGGAGGAAGAGGGACTGCTTTAGTACTTCCACGCCCTAGTCTGGAGGCTGGGTTGCAGCAGGGAGGACAAAAGACAGTATTCTCATGTTTGGGTCCCTTGCAGCCTGCACCCAGTAGGCGCTCTATGTATTGGATTAAACGAAGCCAGGAGGTGAGCGTGCTTTGTATTAATTTCATTTACCATCTCAGCTGTATTCTTATTGGCTCTGGGCCCAATGGGAGGTATTTTCATGAGAGCACTTAATTGTTCTCCTGTGCAGACCACAAATAGCAGGAGTAGCTGGGCCTGGGCAGACACTGCTTCCTCACAAACTCCTGTCTCTCCAGCATCCTGGCAGCCACATATCCAGGTCCGGAGTGGGAAAGCGGGGTGTGGGGGCGTCCTGCCCCGTGTAGGCTGGGTGGGGTCCTTGGGGAGTGAAGGGGAGGGGACTCCTTGAAGCTAGCTGGTCTGGGGCCATTCATTAGAGCTGAGACCTTGACCTTGATGCTGAGAAGGAGGCATTTGTGCAGAGACCTGGAAGCAGTGCAGCAGTGCGTTCCCAGGGGTGGGCGGCCGGAGCTGGAGTAGGGGCTCGATGAGTGTCAGCAGCCAAATAAGGCTGGGGGTGGTTTGAAAGGGGTGGCGTGGAATGAGGTGGGCAGGGGCCAGTGGGGAGGGTTGCGAGTGGAGAGGAATTGGGGTTTCCGCTTAGAGCAGTGGGAAGCCCCTGGAGGTGGAGGGTGTGGGTGCACATGTGGGCGTGGCTGGCAGGGTGCAGGGAGAGGTGAGGTGGCTTGGCGGGGCGTGGTGGAGATGTGGCCACAACAGGCAGAAGCTGGGAGGTGCTGCACAGATGGAGCGGTGGGACCTGCTGTTGTTGTCATGTCGGGTGTGAACTAAAGAGGGATCGGAGAACGATGTCCGGTCTTGACTTCAGTGGCTGGGTGGCTTTCTGTGCCAGGTCGCAAGAGCTGACGCCAGCACCTCGCCCCTCTCGGACCTGTGTCAACAGCCTGCAGCTTCTGTGCAGCCATGTCCCTCTTCTCCCATGCTGGGTGGGTTTACCTGCATGCATCAGTCACCTTAGTTGCTTCCCTCAGCCCTTCCCTCCCTCCTCTGTTCTCAGCACCATGGCGGAACAGGATGTGGAAAACGAGCTTCTGGATTACGAGGAAGATGAAGAGCCCCAGGCTCCTCCAGAGAGCGCTCCAGCTGCCCCCAAGAAAGATGTCAAGGGTTCCTACGTTTCCATCCACAGCTCTGGCTTCCGGGACTTTCTGCTGAAGCCTGAGCTCCTGAGGGCCATAGTGGACTGTGGCTTCGAGCATCCATCCGAGGGTATGCCTCCCCGGTCCTTCCCGCCGAGGCCCGCCTCTGACCGCCTCAGTGTGATCCCCTCAGCCACCCGGTGAGGGGCCTGCACAGAGGGAACATCCGGTTTCTGATAGCTCATATGCTCTCTCCCCCTCAGTCCAGCACGAGTGTATTCCACAAGCCATCCTGGGCATGGACATCCTGTGCCAGGCCAAGTCAGGGATGGGCAAGACAGCGGTTTTTGTGTTGGCCACCCTGCAGCAGATTGAGCCCGTCAACGGACAGGTGGGTGGGCACCCTCCTTCCTAGGCCCAAGCTACCTGAGGCAGCAGGAGTCATGGCTCCTCTTTTTAAAAATCCCTGTTCCCGCATTCTCTTTCTGGACTTTTAAAATTAAACACAGTACTTAGTTGTAACAAAATCGCCCCAAAAATGACAAGCCAAGAGAAAAAACTGAAAAGTGCCCACAATTTGACCATCCAGCAAGATGGCTGTTATTTCCATATGTGCTTTTCTAGATTGTACACACTTACGAAGGTGGGATTACACTGAACACGGTTTTGTTCCTGTTGTTATTGCTGACAGGCCATAGCTGTACTTCTCGTGTCATGAACATTGTAGTCCCCTGTTTGGGGGGATAATTGAGGTGCATGCTGGTGTTCATTCTTGACGTGCTGGGGCACACATCCTTGGGCTGTGTATGGGTGTGTGAGCCCTTGTTACCGACCTTAGGGTGGATGATCAAGGAGAGGAGGATTTTGTTCGAGACCACGGTGTGGTCTCAGTGCTTGGTGTTGTGGGCCAAGAGGCAGGGGCAGCCTTTCCCTTGGTGGTCACAGGCCAGCCCGAGGGCAGGCTCAGGAAGCTGTTAGCATGGGGTGCATCACCAGCTAGGCTGGGTCTAACTCTTACTGAGGCCTCAGTGCGGGACCTGGCGTAGGGAGACACAGCTGAGTAGCTGTGAGAAGACACAGAGAATGAGCACCAGGTGACGGGCTGTGAGAAGATGGAGGCATCTGGACTGGGCCTTCCAATGGCCCAAGGGCTGGGGGCGGCCAGGGGATGAGCACCGGCGTGGGCTCTGGCTGGGGGAGGACTTAGGGGACTGTCTTGAGTGTCTCTCCCCGACCGGCCCCACAGGTGACGGTCCTGGTTATGTGCCACACTCGAGAGCTGGCCTTCCAGATCAGCAAGGAGTATGAGCGCTTCTCCAAATACATGCCCAGTGTCAAGGTGAGCCCCCTCAGGCCAGGTTGGGTGCCACGTGGTCCTCTGCAGCCTTGCTGGCCTCAGCTCTAGCGCAGCCAGCATTAACCAAGCTTGGCTGCAGCGGCTGCCTTTGAGGTTTGTGGTGGTTTATGCTCCTTAAAAGCTTGATGAATTATGCATGGCCCCCAGAGGCCTGTGCCGGTCCCAGCCCTGGGGCTGCTTTTCGGTGAAGCTGGGGCCAGACTCTCAGGCCCCCATTGTCTCCAGGCACCAGGCCTGGGGTGCTGGGGGGCTGTTGGCGGGGCCGTTAGCTGAGCGGCCATAGGCACAGAGTGGGGTGTGAGCTTTCGGCCACCAGATGGTTGAAAGCTTTCCGCCTGCATAGGTGTCTGTGTTCTTCGGGGGCCTCTCCATCAAGAAGGATGAAGAGGTGTTGAAGAAGAACTGTCCCCATGTTGTGGTGGGGACGCCGGGCCGGATCCTGGCACTTGTGCGGAACAGGAGCCTCAACCTGAAGAATGTGAAGCACTTCGTGTTGGACGAGTGTGACAAGATGCTGGAGCAGTTGGGTGAGTGTCCTCGCTGGGTCTGGGGGCTGTGGAGGCCCACGCAGCTGCACCCTCCTCGCCCTCGCAGCCCCCCCGACATCAGAGCTAGGCGGGTCCTGACAGGGCAGGCCGGAGGTTTCCCCGAAGTGGGATCCCGTGGGTGGCCAGCACTCAGGTCTCCTGTAAGCGATTTTAGGGAGAGTTCTGGTGTTGGCAGAGTGACCTGCTGCTTCTGAGCTTAAGCTTGAGTGGGACCATGGCACCCCACATGAGCCGTATCCAGGCACATGTCCACGTTAGCCCTCAGAGTACCGTGGCCTCGCTGCCTGTTGGGTTAGTTCTAGGCCCCTGCCTGCCCTCAGTGAGCCCTGACAGGGCCGGTGGGAGATGGGGCTCGTGTCCTGGGAGGCGGCTGCAGCTCTCACCCCAGCGGCTGTCTCTGCCTCAGGCTCCCCTCCCTGAAGCATGGCTCGAGGCGCGCTGGCACGGCTGCTCCGCTCTGGCAGCGTGTAAGTGGATTGCCGCTCCTCCCGCGCCTGTGCTCACCCCGAGTCCGGGCCTTCAGGCACCTGGGACTCTCCCCTCCACCCAGTCCTCGCTCACACCGCCCTCGTCATGGTGCCAACGGCTCCCTGGCACAGGTTGGGAGGGGCTGGATCTGGTCTCGGGTGGGGGTCGTGGTCTGGCAGGCACTCATGCCCACCTGTTTCTCGCCCTCCCCACCCAGACATGCGGCGGGACGTGCAGGAGATCTTCCGCCTGACACCCCACGAGAAGCAGTGCATGATGTTCAGCGCCACCCTGAGCAAAGAGATCCGGCCTGTCTGCAGGAAGTTCATGCAAGACGTGAGTAGAGGCCGAGACCTCGGTGCAGTAGCTGTGGCCTCCTAGAGTCCAGGCCCTTGCTGCTCCCCCACTCCCACACTGCCCTCACGGCACACGAATGCTGGAGGCCAGCAGAGCTCTCTTCCTCGCTTGTCACACTGGGAGCTGAGAGCTTGGTCTACACTAGAGCCAGACCAGACCTTAGACGCAGCTGCTGAGAGAGAAGTATTTACTGGGGTACAGCAGGCTCTCTGGAAGCATTGCAGCGAAGGAGTCGCTCCTGGAAGGTTCTCGGCAGGCAGGATGCCCAGAAGTAAGCCCTGCCTGCCCCTTCCTCCTCTCCTTCCGGCACAGCCCATGGAGGTGTTTGTGGACGACGAGACCAAGCTCACACTGCATGGGCTGCAGCAGTACTATGTCAAACTTAAGGACAGTGAGAAGAACCGCAAGCTCTTTGACCTCCTGGATGTGTTGGAGTTTAACCAGGTAATGCTTCCGCACTCCTGTGGCCTGTCCTGGGGCTCTAAGCCTTTGGGAGGGATTCTGGCCCTGACTGCCACCCCCTCCCTCACAGGTGGTGATATTTGTGAAGTCAGTGCAGCGCTGCATGGCCTTGGCCCAGCTCCTCGTGGAGCAGAACTTCCCAGCCATTGCCATCCACAGGGGCATGGCCCAGGAGGAGCGGTGAGTGCACGCCGCCCTCAGAGCCCCTTGCAGGCCCCTTGGAGGGGAACGCCGCCCAGGATCCCTGTATCTGATGGCCGCTCCTTGTTCCTCCTGCGCCCAGCCTGTCACGTTATCAGCAGTTTAAGGACTTCCAGCGGCGGATCCTGGTGGCCACCAATCTGTTTGGCCGAGGAATGGACATTGAGCGTGTCAACATTGTCTTCAATTATGACATGCCCGAGGACTCAGACACCTACCTCCACCGCGTGAGTGGCCCCCCAGAGGTGTACCCTCCCTGGTGCCCCCTCCCCAGGATTGGTGTTGGATGAGGACCTCTCCCTGCTTGTTCTCAGATCCCCAGCTTGTGTCTTGTGGCCTGACCCCTGCTCCTGTCTCCCTGCAGGTGGCCCGTGCGGGTCGCTTTGGTACCAAAGGCCTGGCCATTACTTTTGTGTCTGATGAGAATGATGCCAAAATCCTCAATGATGTCCAGGACCGGTTTGAAGTGAATGTGGCAGAGCTTCCAGAAGAAATAGACATCTCCACATACAGTAAGTGGCTCAGACAGGGTTGGGGGGCCACGGTGGTGGGGCCCTTTCTTCCCCCCGCCCCCTCCTCACTGGCCTTCCCTGTATTTGTCCTACAGTTGAGCAGAGCCGGTAACCACATGCCCGGATGTCCCGGAGCCTCCCTGCTTCCCACGTGTTGCTTCAAGTCGTCTTCCTAGGTGACAGTGGGCCTTTCTTTTTACTGTTTAAAAGCTGTAGATTTGTGTAAGAATAAATTTTTATCATGGAAGCCTGGCTCCCACCCTGTCTGTTTCTGTCAGCTCTCGGCACTTCATGGACACCATGGGCCCGGTCTCCGAGCCCTTAGCCGGGAAGAAATGCCACTTTCTATGTCAACGTGATATTTAATTTTAAGTGTCAACACTGAAAGGTTTATACAGATAAAAAACATTACACAGTATCCACAGCCTTCACATCAGTGAGAACCCTCTGCCCTGGAGGCAGATGGGCCTCTGTACCATGAGCCTTCGGCCCTGCCCTTCTCCCACCCCTGACCTCAGTCTTAGCTTAACCGGTGCTGAGTCCCAGCACCCTGGCCTCTTGTTCTGTAGCAAAGACAGATGAGGGGGGAGGGCCAGGCTGGGCACAGGAGCCCTCAGTCTGTCTGGGCCTTGTGTGCCAGGGCAAGGGGCTGCAGTCCTGGGCCAGCTTCTGCCCCTACCTGGGTCCTGGCTGGGGTGGAGCTGAGAGGCAGCCAGAAGCAGGCCCAGTAGGTCCGACTCTCCACCCTGGCTGGGTATTCTGGAGTACGGTGCCAGATGGCAGTTGTCACCCTCTCCGTGGTGCGTATGGGGACCAAGGCAGGAGGGAGCGGAGCAGTGGGAGAGGAGAGGAGGTCTTCAGCGTGTGCAGGAGCTGTGGAGGCCACGGGAGCCGCTGGCCCGGCCAGAACGGCGCCTTCACATGCCAGACTCTGAGGGCCTGAGGGCCTGGAGAGAAAGGAGCCCCGTGAGAATTGATCCCAGGCCCAGGTGCCTTATGGCCTGCACCCCCGCTCCAGGCTCAGCCCTTACCTGAGTCTGACTCTGGCTGGAGCCAGACCCAGAGGTGGATGTGGCGAACTCGGAGTACTTGTTCCTGGTGACCATGCAGGCCCACCTCCGGTACTCCTCCCTCACCTGTGGGGCACAGGGTGCCAGGTCAGGGGAGGAGGGGGCCCCAGGACTCGGGTCCCAGCCCCGGCCTGCAGCCCACCTTCTTGTTGAGGAGGCAGTACAGCACAAAGAGGAAGAGGCCCTGCAGGCAGTTGAGGATGCTGAAGGTGTAGCACAGCACCCAGTTAGGTTGGTCGAAGAGGAACAGGCCGAAGACCCAGGTGCAGCCCAACACAAAGAGCTGGGCAATGGCGGTGATGGTCAGCACCCTGTGGGGATGTGGGCAGTTGCCACGTAAGGTCCTCGCCTCACACACCCACTCCTGCCAGGCCCCCTCCCTGCCCCTGCTCTCACCTGGCCTTCTTGAGTTTCTTTATGTCTGGGTTGATTTCAGAAAACTTCTGAGTGAGCTTCCAGACAGTAATCACGAAGATGACAGCATTGCACTGGGTGGGGAGCACAGAATTCGGATTAGGGGGTGTCCTTGGAATTGACAGGGACAAAGCCGGTGTAGCTGGCTCAGCGTGGAGCCAAGCACCTCAGGTTTCCACAGGTGTGGGGTGGGGAGTGAGGCAGTTACCAAAACGATGAAGGTCACAGGTCCCAGGAAGCTCCAGAGGAAGCCGTTGGCGTGGTCCAACCAGCAGCTGGGCGAGAAGGGAGGGGTCTGGTCAGCACCCAGTAAGCCCAGAGGGGAGCCACAGGGGAGCAGGGGCACTGTGTTTGGGTGCAGCCTCCACGCCCTGGCCCCCTCCCACCACCTCGCACTCACTACTGGGGGCGGCCGTAGCCCTGGCTCCTGATGGCTGCCGAGACGGCCACGATGAACAGCGGCACGCCGTAGCCGATCAGGCACAGCCAGCGCTTTCTCAGGCCTTGGCCTTGGAACACGCGCACCACGAGGAAGTAGAGCTCCACGCCCTCGAGGCTCATCCAGCAGAAGGCGGCCAGGAAGCAGTAGTGCAGCAGCCCGGCCACCAGGCGGCAGCGCAGCCCAATCTGCGGGGCGGGGGCGGGGCGGGGGGGGGAACAGAGGGGCGGGTGACGTCGGCGATGGGCGGGCCCGAGGCCGGATGGCAGGCGGAGTCAGGGCGTGGCCATGCGGGGGTTAAAGCGGGCGAATGGGCAGGGCCCTGGGCTTCCCGGGCCCGACCACCGGACCCAGCTGGGAGTGGGCGGGGCTATTCCACTCTAGGCCCTCGCAGGTAGGTCTAGCGCTCAGGCGAGAGTGGGGCCTTCCACGGGGCGGGGCCTCACCTGGCCGCCTTCGTTCTCGATGCCCGCCAGGAAGATGGTAGAACCCACGAAGAGGCAGATGCACAGGTGCAGGTGCACCGTGGTGCGCGAGCCCTGGATGGCCCGCACCAGCAGGAAGGTGAGAATGCACAGCAGCAGGCAGACCAGCGACAAAGACAGTCCCACCTTGGTGATCAGGGCCAGCTTCCAGTCCTGGTTGCAGGACGGGGTGGGAGGGACTCGATTAGCACTCTGAGGCCTTCCTGCCCTCCTTGTGGGCCCCACCACCAACAGGCACCTGGGACCTGGCCTGTAGGACTCTGATCAGGTGGCTCATCTCCTCCCCACCTCCTCTGCCATCAACATCTGAGTAAACCTGCTGTGTCTCATCCTAAATACCGCCACCCCCACCCCCATGGGTGCAGCAGGGATCCCTAGTTCTTCCGGGTGGGCTTCCCCACTACACACCCAGACAGCTCTCCTGAGAAGGTCCCCAATGAGGGCTCAATGGCTGCAACCTTCTTTCCCAACACTGATGAGCCCACCTCTCTGACCCTCATCTCTATCTCATCTCTTGCCCCTCCTACACCTAACCACACCTATGAGCTCCTCAAAACCCACATTTTTGTCCTTCCTGGGCCTTGGGCCTGGACCACCAGCCTCCGCTACTCTGCCTGGCCCATTCCAGGTATTCACATGGCCCAGCGTATCTATGGATCCCTCTGAGGCCACATACAGAAAGTTGTGCTCCCTCAGGAGCTTTTAGGGATATTTAACAACTTGTTAGGGGGTGAGCGGTCAGAGGGGCACCGGCCGGAGCAGGGCCTGCAGTGCCAGGCCACTCTGTTTAGTTGCTGGGTCATGTGGAGGTCTGGGGGGTCCCAGGGAAAGGACTGGGGGGTGTGGTGTAGGGCCACCTGGGCTGTGCAACCATACAGAACCAGGTGGACCGTACCCCCAAGAACCAGCTGCCTGTCTCACCGAAGCCAACCGTGCCACTTGTGGGTTTTTGAGGATGGCCCCTGGTCTGCTCACCTCCACATCGTAGTGGGCCATGAGAATAGCAAAGCTGCTCAGGTGATTGCATTGGCAGGTGGTGCTGCCATTCCCGCTGCCCAGCGTCTGGCAGCCCGAGGTGGCCCAGTACCCTCTGCTGTTGCTGTCACTCTTCCAGAAGGCACAGATCAGCTCCTGCCGTGTCCCGGGCGTCTCCCACTGTGAGCAGGTAGGGGCGGTGGTAGAGGTTAGCCTGGAACCCACCCTTGGGTACTGGGCTTGGGTTGAACCCAAAGAGGGCTGTTTTTCATTTGGCATTTGTCTACTGAGCACCTACTGTGTGTGTCAGGCCAGGGGACACGGGAGTAAACAGGGCAGACACAAGTCCCTGGCCTTCTGGGGCTGACATACTAGTGGGGGAGACAGACAGAAAATAATAAACCTAATAAATATTCAATAAGTAAACTAGATAGTGTGTTAGAAGGTGCTGAGTGCAAAAGAAAGAAGGAAAAGAGCAAAGGGGAAAGGTGGGGCGTGATTACAGATTGTAATTTAAAATAAGCAGGGAAGACCTAGAAAAGGAGGTGACATTTGAACAAAGACTGGAGACAGGTAAAGACTGAGCCATGTGGAGGAAAGGTGTCCCAGGCAGAGGGCACAGCAAGTGCAAAGGCCCTGAGATACCTGTAAGGAAGGAGCAGAGTGGGTGGAGGTGGGGAAACAAAGGCTGCAGAGGGACCACGGTGACCTTGGCCGTGGGGTGAGCAGTAGGGCTGAACCCCCCTCCCCACCCAAGGACTCACAGGGTGGGAGAAGGCAAAGGTGACCTTGGAGTTGAGTTTATCTGTGTTCGTGTTGCTCAGAAAGACCAAGTTGACGGCTGAAAGAAGCCTGAGCTGGGCACCGCGGACGGGACTTTCGTAGATCTCTTCCAGCTCGGTTTGCTTCTCCAAGTCCAGCTCCAAAGAGGCGTTGGCCAGCAATTTCTGCATGTTCGGGCTGGAGAGGATTCCTACCACGGTGGGGCCTGGGGGACGGACACGCTGGTTACCTTCTGCTCTGCTTCCTTCTGTGCCCCATCCTCCCTCCTAAGGTGTCTAATTCGGGCTCACCAGTCCACTGTGATGCCTGGAGTCCCTCCCCATGGGTCAGTTTTCAGTTGCTGCATATTCTGAATCTCACCCCTAGCCATATCCCAGCTTCTCCATCCCTCTCCCTCAGGTGCCCGCTCTGGATCCTGCCATTACCGGACTTCTCGGCTCCAGCTGCCACGGCCCAGTCCAGCAGCATCCGTGCATGGCTCTGGCCCACGGTGACGTTTCCATTCCCCTGCTCCTGTACCATCAGGGACAGCTCTGAGGGGACAGGGGACAGTGATCAGGGACTCTGGGTGTATGAAGGGAGCCCGGGGCTGGGGCGGGGCAGGACAGGGTCTCACCTGTGTCCCCAGGAGAATGGTAGATGAAGGAGCCTCCAGACATGGCTTTGGCCAGGGTCCTCAGGATTTGTTCGAGGCCTGAGAACAGGTAGGTGGCTGTGTGGTGCCTGGAAGACAGGTCCAAGGCCTCCAGGTCCCCTGGGGTTTTCAACAGGTCATCCACTGACATGATGAGGTACTGTGGGTGTTGGGTGACAGCTGCTGGGTCATTGCACCACAGGGGCTGCCTGAAGGACCCTGATCTCACCTCCCCTCACCCCACCCCCACAACTGGGGTACACACTGGAGAACCACCTGGGTTGCCTGGGGGACAGACACAGGGGAATCTTCAAGACACTGCAGTAGCCAGAAGACAAGTAAGGGGACTGAGTATATGCCTGTGTGCACGTATTATAACAACGACAGTACTTAACACTTATCAGGCACGGGCTTTACGTCAGGCCCTTTTCTAAGTCTGCACTGCCCCAGAACAGTGGCCACGAGCCACAGGTGTCGCTTGAAATATGGCTCCACGTTGAAATGGTAAGAGTTTGAATCTACTGGGTTATAGGCAATTTTTACATTAATTTCACTTGTTTACTTTTGCTCTTAAATTTATTCTTTACTTTTATATTTTATTTTATTATTTTTATTATTATTATTTTTTTTTTTTTGCGGTACGCAGGCCTCTCACTGTTGTGGCCTCTCCCGTTGCGGAGCACAGGCTCCGGACGCGCAGGCTTAGCAGCCATGGCTCACGGGCCTAGCCGCTCCGCAGCATGTGGGATCTTCCTGGACTGGGGCGCGAACCCGTGTCCCCTGCATCGGCAGGCAGATTCTCAACCACTGCGCCACCAGGGAAGCCCTACTTTTATATTTTAAAAATGTAGCTACTGGAAAATTTTAAATGACACAAGGGGCTCACATGTTTCTCTCTCTCTCTTTTTTAAATATTTATTTATTTATTTTGGCTGTGCCGGGTCTTGGTTGCAGCACGTGGGATCTTTGTACGGCATGCGGCATCTTTAGTTGGGGCATGAGGACTCTTACTAGTTGCGGCATGCATGCGGGATCTAGTTCCCCAACCAGGGAACCCAGGCCCCCTGCACTGAGAGTGTGGAGTGTTACCCACTGGACCACCAGGGAAGTTCCTCGCATATCTCTCTTTTTAAAAGTTATTATTATTATTTTTTAGGGGCTCAATATTTCTACCAGGCTAAGGACATATGCCAAAACTTACGTATACTGCTTATACTGTGTGCCAGGCACTATTCTTTGAGCCTTACTTCTATTAGTTCATTTAAACCTTTTCACCAACTGTATGAAGCAGGCACCATTTATGAAGTGAAGAGACAGGCCCAGAGAGGGGGAGTCACTTGCCCGAGGTCACACAGCAGGAAGTGGCAGCGGGTAGGATGGGGTGTATTTGAACCTTGAGGCCTGGCTCCAGAGGTGAAATTCTCAACTGCTTCATTCTATTGCCATTATATCCCTCTCAAATGTGTGTGTGTGTGTACATTTTGGGGTGTGTATGTATGTCTGTGTTTGTACAATGTATATATATGGTGTGTGTGTATATTGTGCATACAGACACAGAGGCCCCTGCTTGGGCATCTCCACTCACACTGAAGCATCCTCCAGCCACCCCACACTGTCCTGGGGTTCCCCCCAGGGCCTGCCCTTACCTGGATGGTTTCCTGGGTCAAGGATGAGTTGAAGTCTATGCTCATTTTCTGGACTCTTTCAAAGAAGCCAGAGAGGCTCTGGAGAGAGGGGAGAGAAGGGGGCTGGGTCAGAGAACCTCATCCTGGATGGGGGAGCTTGGGGAAAATGGGTGGACAGGGTGAGCTGAGTGGAGGGATTTCCTGCCTCCTGTTCCCTGCTGGGGCCACTCACCTGGCTCTTGATTTCAGGGGGTGCGGTCCAGGTGGGGAAGGAGATCTCTGCAGGGGACAGGACAGCAGTTCATTAGGTGTGAGAGTGTCTGTGCTTGTTGTAGGAGGGGGTCTGGGGTCAGGTCAGGACAGGTACCTTCGCAGGAGATGGTGCCCATTTGCTTATCCTGGAATCCGGGTTTGGGCACCCAGCCTTGGCGGCACTGACATGTGTATGAACCCACGGTGTTGACGCAGATGGTGGAGTTGCGACACTCATGCTGCCCGGATCTGCACTCATCCATATCTGGGGACACGAAGAAGGGGGTCTGGCTCTGTCCCAGCCCTGATGAGGCCCCTCTCCTCTCTGTGCCCCTCTTTTTCCCATATTAGTGCCCCCTCCCACCCCTGGAGGTGATGCCACCTGGTGACTGCACATCCTTGAACGGTGGACGCTGAGGTTATTTATGGGAAGTGTGCAGAGTTCTGACACATAACAGGTGAGCCCCATACACATAGGCAGGTTGTGAAAACACTGAAGTATCTTCGTCTCAGTTAGTAATTAGCTGCTGCCTGGAGTCCCTGGGAGCTTTCCTCTTGGCACCCTAGCTCCTTCTCCAGGACCCCCAGATGTTTTGACATTTAGCCTCAAAAGAATGAATGCCTGGCACAGCAGGGCTCCCCCAGCATTCTTTCTGTTTGGTTTGTGTAGGTGCCACTGAATATGTGATCAGATGTTTTAAGTGTGGGCCTCCAAGAACATAGCATCTGAGCTCTGAACCTTCGCAGACAGTGTTGTTTGGGCCGCTGGGGGCCCCAGGAATTGGCTTCCAGCCTGGACGGCAGTGGCACTTATAGGTGCCCACGAGGTTGAAGCAGTAGCTGGAGTTGTGGCATGGGTTTCTTCCCGAGGTACATTCATTCACATCTGAGGACAAAGCCAGAGGGTCAGGCGCCCCCCACTTCCACTTCTCACTGTACCCACTTATCACTGCCCAGCACCAAGGACCCCACTGTGATTGCACGTGCCATCACCTGGTGACCTTCAACTTCACCCTCAAAGCACCTTAAGGTAGCCTCTCTGCAAGATGGGCATGGCAGGGGCCATGGTCCCCACTTTATAGTAAAACCAGGAGGGAGACTGAGCCATGGGGTCTGGAAGTCCAGCCCTGGACTGAGGTTCCCCTTCTGGGAACAAGAAGTGACAGCTTCCTCTGCTCGAATGTGACAGATGAGGAAGGGGCGAGGTCTGGGGGATGTTCACGGGGGCAGGGAACTCCACAAGGGAACCCCAGGCCCAGAAGGCTCTGCCGCCTCCCTGGCCTGTGGTGGGACCTTTCGGGGAGGCAAGTCCTTGGGCAGGGCCCCGGCAGGCCCTTAGCATTGCAGGAACCTGAGGCTCTTCTCCCTCCTCCTCAGGCTTCAGGGACCGCCTCGACTCCTTCTCCAGCTCCAGGCCAGCCTCACACTGTCTTCCAAGGGCCTCTACCTGTGCATAGTTTTGGGTCCTCCAGGTTGAGCTCCAAGCCAGGTGGGCTGGGCACTGGCAGATGTAGTTGCCCTGGGTGTTGATGCAGATGCTGTGGCCTTTACAGACTTTGGGTTTCTGCTGACATTCATCTACATCTGCAAGGGGAGGGAGAGGATGATGGATGCCTGCAGCTGTGGACAGCCTTCTGGGCTGGGGGTTGGCCACATTTCCTGGCATAGAAACATCCAGAAGGGCCCGCTCTCTCTTCCCCAGTGAGTGGGTCTTTTCTAATTCACATGGAGGCATCCTATGGGTCAGCATGGCGGCCCAGATGTTCTGTTGTCCAGATGTGGGCAGGAGTGACCCAAGTCCTCCCGTCTGCCGGCTCTGGCTCTCTCAGCCTCCCTGGGAAGCTCCCAGCTGTGGTGGGGACATCACAGCTGCTTGTGTCCCAGCCTAAGGATCTGGACAAAGGCCTGGGTGTGCCTTCCTGGGAACCGAGTGCAGGAGAAATGCTGTGTTCCCTGAGCAGGGAGGCCCCATCTTGGCTACCGGTGGTGGCCTTTGTCCTGACTCCCCCAGAGTGAGTGTTGCCAGCTGAGTTCTCCTTGGATCCTGGTGACCCTGGCGGGACAGCACTCTCCTGTCCACGCTAACTCTGAGACTCCAGCTCCATGGAGATGGACCGAGACCCACCCCTGAGCCACGCCCCTCAAGGACGAGGCTTTTGGGCAGTGGCACAGAAAATGAGGGTGATGCTGGAAAGGCCAAGGCCACCTGGACAGTGGGCACCAGGCTGTGCTGGACAGTGGGGCTGATGTCTGGCCAGGCAGCCTTGGGCCTGTGAAGGTGCCTTTTTCTGATTCCCACGAAGGCATCGCCTAGATTGTCAGGAAGTGGTGAGAATCCACATCTGAGCAAGGCCTGCAGTGGGCAATGGCTGGGTGCTGTAGCAGGGAGCAGGTGCTCATGCATGAAGGGTGGCAGGTGTTTCTGTTGTCTTGGCCCTTGGGCTCTCACCTGGGACGTAGACCCGTGGACCCTGCCGAGTGGGGCTCAGCCTCCATCTTCTGTCCCCAAGTGGTCTGGGTCATCGTGGGGCCTGGGTTGATCTCTTCAGTAGAGGGCCAGGCCAGGGGCAATGGTCCCTGATGACAACCTCTTCTGTCATCTGGTCCAGATGGGAGCCTCTTTGTTCATCTGATTCTTCCAGTGTGTTGGGGGCTCAATGTCACCCTGCTCACCCCTGACACAACGTCCTCCCAGGCCCCAGTCATCAGAGCTGCCTCAGGTCCGTGAACTGGAATTACTGGGGAGGCTCAGGGTGGAGCCTTGTGTGGGGAAATAGATGGAAGCTGAGCGGCTGAGAATTGGGGTCAGGGTGCCAGGAGGCATCTTTTCCAGGCAGGTTGCTGAGCCAGGGCAGGGCTGGCCAGGGACGGTGGACCTGTCCTTGAATCTCCCTCCTCCCGCATTTCTGGACAGGGTCCCAGGGTCCACCATGGCCCAGGGGGGTCTGAGAGGGCCCCAGAGGGGTAGGTCTCCTCCCAGCAGTCACTAACAGTGGCGAAGAGGGCAGATATTGTGCTGGAACACACGGTGCTTTGACCTCATTGAGTATCTTGAATGCCAGCCCCTCTTTTGTTTCATGCAAATAAGATGCCAGGTGGCCGGGGGGATGTTCCAAACATCTGGAAATGACCCTCTGCAAAGGGTCCTGAGCCTTGGGGTTCAGAGAGGGTTGGGAGATGAGGTAGGTGCACAGGATGGCCGTCTGATGCCTGGAGAAAGTGGGATGAGGAACCCAGGGGTCAGCCCGTGTCTCCTGCCCATAGCAGACCCCATGGCCAGGACATGGGTGGACACATCCTCAGGTGCGGCAAAGGTAGGAATGCCGAGGAAGGGGTGCACAGACAGTCCAGCTGAGCCAGTCACAGAGCTAGGTCTTCAGGCAGCAAGCTCTGGTCCAAACCAGCAGGCTGCCCTCGCAGTCACCCTCCTTGAGGTCCATAGAGGTCCCTCTCACACCTCACTCTTGTTCATCCGTGTCTCTGCAGGGACTCACAACAGTGGGTGGGTGGCACCCCCAGTCAAGGCACACTGAGTGGGCTCCATGACCACCATGTACAGTTGTGCAGGTTGCTGACTGCACAAGGGTGTCCAGCCAAGGAGGCAAGTGGGAGAGGAAAACCAACTCACTCTCCATTCCCTAAACCCACAGTGTTCACCTTGGAGATAAGGGACATTTTTCCAATTCACATGAAGGCTCTGGCCAGGCCACGTGTTTCAAGCACAGCATACCCCCACAGAGGCCCCTGTGGACCAGCAGCACCTCCACATAGATGAGGTCCTCTCTTCCCTCCCACCAGGGAGGCTCTGCCGCCCTCCCTCTGCAGGGCAGGAGGAAAGGCGCTGGGACCAAGGTAGCAGCAGGGTGGGCCTATGGACCCTACTCAGAGTCCTCTGGACCCTGGGCTCAGCCATCTCCTCACCTCCCACTTTCCCCTCCCCTCCTCAGTATTCGTGTCTAATCCCCTCTCTGGACCCCTCTCTGGAGTCGTGGCTCCTGTCTGTCCACTGCTGGCCCCATCTGCCCCTTTCCCTGCCTGCCTGCCTTCCCCCTCTGGAAAGGGCGCAAAACCTGGTGATGTGTGGAGACCAGGCTCCTCCGGGGTCCCTGGTAAGGGGATGGACTGGGACAGCTGCTCCTGAGCACCCACCGTGGGGCATGAACCACAGGGATGCCCATCCTGGAAAGGGTGCATTAAATCATAATCATTATAATTTAAAAACCCAACAGCCATCACTGTTTTGTGTTTTGTGATCTCCTATACCTTCCTGGAATTCTATGAGGTAATAAGCGCCATTGGTCACCCCCTTTTTACAGATGGGTAAACCGAGGCACAGAGAGGTGAAGTAACTTGTCCAAAATCACACAGTTAATAAAAGGCAAAGCTCCTTTTGTTTTTATCTGTAAAAGATAGAGACTCTAAAAAAACAAAACAAAAACATACACTCACAATAGTATTATCACATCTCACATGTTAACAGTGATTTCTGAATAAGTATCCTGGCCAGTGTCACACACACAGCTCTCAGGTGGCAAAGCCAGGAGTTGGGTCCCTGGCTCATGCCGCCCTGCCTCTCTGTGCGGGTGGGAAAGGCACAGGTACAACTGTCCCAACTCAGACCTGGGTGCTACACCTGTAACCAAAGCCCTGACCCCTGGATGCTACAGGAATGACTCAGTATTTGAGTGACCCCAAACCTCATGGATGGAGAAGTGGAAGATGCAGGATCATTCTTACCTCGACACGTGTTCTCACTCTCATTCTTGAACATTGGTGCCCGAGAAATAAGCTCATATCCTGGGCTGCACATGCAGTGATAGCCCCCTTCCGTGTTCTGGCAGTCTGCTAATTTTCCACAGGACACTGTCAAGGGTGGTCCGCACTCGTTGATGTCTGGAACACAGCAGGGCACAGGGTCACCTCCCAAAGGCGTGAGTTTGGTCAGGGCAGAGATCCCCATCCCCTACCTGGCTCCCCAGCACTGGTCCTGATGGCTAATCAGTGTCTTTTTAGAAAGAATTAGACTCTCAGGCAATACTGCTGAGGCTGGGCTGCAGCTGGAGCAAGCCATTCCTGAAGCTTGCACAATCAGCTCTGCTCTTCTTGGCCCTCTGGCTGGCACCCCAGATTGGGACACAGTGGGAAGTGCTGAAGTAGGGGGTGGGTGGAAGCTCTGCATCCCCCTCGTCAGTCCTGAAAGGGCAAACTGAGGCACAGACTCCAGACTCCTGGAGACCCAGCTCCTCTCTCTCCAGGAAGCCATGTTTATTCATGTCTCATCTCTCCACCTCTCACATAGCTTTTCCTTTCTCTTTTTTCTGTCCTTGATGATGGTCCTGAGGAGAAAGGCTGAAGCCCCCAACCAACACCCATGTCCCCCCACGGGCATTGGACTGTACCCCACAATCTCTGCATGTCCCTCCATCACCCCCAAGCCTCTGTACCATCACAGCTCTCCAATGAGCTGAAGGTGAAGATCTCCCCAGATGAAGAACTGAATCCGGGAGCGCAGCGGCAGGTGGTGCCATTGACACATGAGGAGTTTGCAGGGCACCGCCCACAGGCTGTGGGGATGGAGACCTTGGTCAGAACGTGAGGGCTGAGTCAGGGGCTGGGGAGGGGGGCAGGATCATCTCCATAAGAAGGGGTGTTGGGGAGGCATGACCCTGGCCTTCCCCCTTGCAACAGGCCTCTCTCCTGTTTGGGCTGAGGTGGGTGGGTGAGGGTCTAGGGCCCCTTCCCCAGGCTCCGGCTGTGGACTGAGTTGCTCCCAGCAGACTCACCCGTGGTGTTCCGGGACCCAACTTCCGACAGAGTCAGCAAGACACACAGCACTGGAACAGAGAAGGGGAGGGTCAAGGGGGTCACCAGAGCAGGGAAGGGCAGATGCAATGCTAGGAGAGAAGCAACTGTGGAAAGGAGGCTGTTGGCCCCTCCCAGGCTTGGGTTCTGTCCGTTGCTCAAGGAGAGAGTGAGTACGTGGCACCTCCCAGAGATTGGACACCCATGGCCGGAGGGTCTGCCACCTGTCACCTGGAGGTGGGTTTCAGAAACTGAGGGATGGAGAAGGGGCCCAAGCACCGAGGGGGTCCTGGCTCCCGCGGACCTGTGGGCTCTGTGGGCAGCAGTTCAGTAAACAGACTGGAGCCTGGCAGCCGCAGTTCAAATTCTGGACTGTGGTCAGGTTACCTCATCTCTCAGAGCCTCAGCTTCCCCTTCTGTAGAATGGGGATGGTGACGGGACCCATTTCCTAGAGTAGTGTGAGAAGTAAGCCTGCGAATATCACCTGGTGTGTCAAAGTGTTTACTGTCATCAACGTTTCTTTTCTTTTTAAAAAAAAAATTATCTGGGATTATAGTTGATTTACAATGTTGTGTTAATTTCAGGTGTAGAGCCAAGTGATTCAGTTATACATATACATATATTCATTCTTTTTTTTTTTTTGGCCGCACCGCGAAGAATGTGGAATCTTAGTCCCGCGACCAGGGATCAAACCCATGCCCCTTGTTGTGGAAGTTCAGAATCTTAACCACTGGACCCCCCGGGAAGTCCCACGTGTATTCGTTCTTTTTCAGATTCTTTTCTCATAGAGGTTATCACAGAATATTGAGTAGAGTTCCCCGTGCAACGTTTCTCTGTGTAAGAATGAGGGGGTTGGAGGAAAAGGACTGGGTGTTTTCTCAGATCCTCCCCACCCTCGAATCTAAGATCCTCCAGCCTGAGGGACACAGGTGCATGCACACCACGCCCACAACATCTGTCAGCCCTGATGACTGTCTTGAGACCCAGTGGTGACATTTCACCCCAGCCTCCCCTGTGCACAGGAAGATGCTGTGGGCTCACATTGGGGGTGGTGCTGGATGAGCACCTCCTCCCAGGCTGTACCTGCTGCTCAGGGGCACCCCACTCTTGGGGCCTCCTCAAGTCATCAGGGGCTTTAGAGATGGGGATCTCCTCACGGTTCACCAGAGAGAGACAGACAAGAAGACAGAGATGGAGAGAAGACAGAGATGGAGATAAAACAGAGATGAGAGACAGGGAGAAAGAAACAGAGACAGAGAGATGAGGAGAGACAGATGGAGAGAAACAGAAGTTAAGACAGTGATAGAGAGGGACAGAGAAACAGGACACTCAGAGACAGAAATGGCAGAGATTGGACAGAGAGACACAGCTATGGAGATTGACAGCGAGATAGAGAAAAACAATTAGAAAGGGGGTGGGATGGAAACAGAGGGAAAGGGAGCGATGGGGGGAGGGCAGCTCAGCAACAGGTGGAGGCATGGGGAGGGCTTGGGGGAGGCGTCCAGTCCCTGCCCACGTGGGAATGCCAGGGAGGCAGCGCAGACCCCAACAATCCAGGGAGACCCAAAAGGGGCGGTGGGCGGAGGGATGGGGGCCGGGAGGAAGGGCAGGCATGAGTCACTTCCTGGGCCAAGGGAAGGGATGACTCATAGCTTGTTGCCGTTGGAGGGAGCTCCCAGGGGAATTCTGGGGTCCATCATAATGAGCAAAGCTTGCGGGGCTGTCAAGGGTGCAGGCTGGAGGGTCCCGTGACCACTCAGCCCCTAGGTCCAAACTTGATACCCTCAGGCTGGCAGTGGGCAAGAGTCCCTCCCAGAAGCACTCCCAGCCAGGGTAAACTGAGACTGGAATGTCCTTCCCCTCCCTCGTGTGAGGATTTCTCTCGTCCTCCTCTCCGGTTTCCCCCTCGGCTGGGACTCAGTTCCTCTTTGCATGCCACACCACAAAATGGCCTTCCCTGGTAGGATGGGACGTGGGCTGATTTGTCCCCAGCTCTCAAAGTCCCCAGTAGCAACTTTCACGTTCACAACTGCCCTGTTTGTGTCCATTCTGCAGATGGACAGACTGAGGCTTGGAGCCCAGAAAAAGATTCAGGAAGAATCTGGTGAACAGAGGAGCTTGGAAAAGGTGGAATTGATGGGGTCAAGGTCCCCAGATGCTGCAGGGGGATGGGAAGGTTGTTTTGTGCCCTGTGACCTCTGCCTCGGCTGGGCACTGCTCCCCAACTACGGAGGCTCTTGGGCCAGGACTTCTCCATCTGGGTCCTTGGAAGTCGCCCAAACAGGAGCTGGGAGTGGAGCGGCTGGTCATCTACCCCCAGTCCCATCTGGTTTGCATTCCCCCTGCCGAGGCCTGAGCCGTAAGATTCCTGGGGTGGGAACAGGGCAGTCATCCTCTCCTTGCTCCTCCTGCTAAGAACCCTCCAGTCTACCCCCCAGACCAGCCAGTGAAATAATAATAATAATAATAAGTACCATTTACTTAATTCTGTGAACCAGGAATAGTTTGCATACGAACTCAGTT
This sequence comes from Mesoplodon mirus, assembly GCF_964341445.2. NCBI lineage: Eukaryota > Metazoa > Chordata > Mammalia > Artiodactyla > Ziphiidae > Mesoplodon > Mesoplodon mirus. Next base: position 41,058,651 of record NC_138980.1, read on the forward strand.
AACCTTTAACACAGCCCTATAAAGTGAAGACCAGTCTTGCCCCATTTTACAGATGTGGAAAGTGAGACTCAGGGGCTGCGAGAGCTGGCCCCGGTGACACACCGGCCCGCATCAGGTGTGCCCCACACTGATTCCAGTTTCTTGCTTCCCAGTCTGGGAGCCACTGGGCTCACGCCTGCCATCCCAGGCCAGCACAGGGAAGCCCGTTCCTGTGGCCTGGGGAAGCTCTGGTTGGTACCCCAAATGCCATTTCTTCATTCTCTTTGTTGCTTGGTTGCTCTGGCAACCAGCTGCCCAGGATAACCGGTAGAGCCACCCTGGGTGGGGCGGGAAGGGAGGCCCTGGGGAAGTCACAGCAACAGTCAAGTTCAAACCTTCCACTGGCAAAGTCCTTTCCACCCACAGCTGAGTCCAAGCTGGGCTCAGGGGAGCCAGAATGAGGGTCTCTGGGGCTGCCCCTTGCCACTGAGACAGTGGGGGACAGGTTCGGGGTACCCCCTCAATGGGGAGGTCCCACCCCCAACCCCCCAGCCCTCCAGCCCCGCAACGCTCCCCTATGCCCCGCTGTCTTCAGGAGTCCCAGCACTCGCTTTTTGCCCCTCTCCTTCCCCAAACCTGTTTCCCCGCTTTGGGAGCAGCCCCCAGAGTGGCTCCAGTAGAGAGCTCAGAGATTTTTCTGGGAGAGGGGGCAGGCTCTTAGAGCACCCTGAGGGATCCTGCCACGGCTTGGGGGTGCTGGGCCCTACCAGCCCCTCTCCCCATGTGCCCTCAGCCCCTGCCTGACCATGTGGCTTCCTCCGAGCCTGGCCCCAGAGCTGCCAACCACACTTCGCGTTTCTCCCCGGGGAAGAGGGGGCCGGAGCACCACATGGTGCTGTCAGGGGCTCCCTTGCTGCCTGCCCCCACCCCACGGGGCCCCAAAGTTCTCACCGTGAAAGATGAACAAGGCAACACTGTGGGGGCCTCCCATGGTCTAAGCTGCCCGCAGGAGAAGAAGAAGATAGGGCAGGGCTTCTCTGTGTCTCCAGGCCCGGCAGCTGTGCAGGCTTCCTCAAGGCCCGCCAGCCCTTTATAAAGGCGGGGGCAGCCACTGGCCCAGGGCCCTCCCTGGAACTGGCGGGGCAGCTGAAAGCCAACAGGAAAGTGCGGTGAAAACACAGACCCAGGGGCGCTGTGGGGCCGGGGGGGACCCACACATACCCACACCCACACCCACACCCACACCCACACCCACACACACACACACACACTAAAACGTGGCATAGAGGCACAACCTGCCCGTTGAGTGTCTGAACTCTCTGGTCCCTGCGCACTCGGGTTGGCTGATCCCAGGGGCAAGGAGGAAGTCTTGCCTTGTCTGGCACTGAGGTTGGGGAGGAGCCACGTCAGAAATAAAAGCTCAGGGCACCCACGTTGGGGGACCACCCTGTGCTCGCTGCCTCTCGTGCTGAGTCTCCAGGACCAGCCTCTGAGCTAACAGGACCTTCCTCCTCTGTTTTCCAGATGAAGAAACTGAGGCACAGAGAGGCCAGAGTCCAAAGAAGAGCTGGGGGAGGGGCACAAAGGGACCCTCATGGATGCCAGGCTGATGCCAAGAAGAGAAACTGCGGGACCTCGGGGCCACCATGCTCCTGGAGCTGGCCTTTCTGGGTCAGCGTTCCACCTGGTAGGAAACTTATATTTTGGGCATTCCTGGGCACTGCACTAGTCAACAGAGAATCACATGATAGGAGAGTTGTTTCCTTTTCAAATAAGTCATATGACTGTTTTATCTTGAGCCTTCTGATCATTTTTTTTTTAAAAAAAACACTATTATTTAGAAAGCACTGATTTGCCTAGAGTTATCTCTTTATCTGTTTTAACTCTTTTACTCCTCGAAATACCTTCGAGGCAGGTGTCGCTATGATTCCCATTTTGCAGAAGGGGGAAACTGAGGTGCAGGTAACAAGTGGCTAAGCAGAGATCCACAGGTAGGCAGCTCAGTTCCCACGTCCCTGCAATGAGCCCAAGGTCCAGGAGAAAGTCTCTATTGGGTGCTAACACCTTGGTGGCCCTGAGGTTTGTCCAGCTAGAATCCATGGTTTTATGTTCCTTGTGTTCTTATTTATTTGCAAATTTACAGACTATTTGAGGCAATGAGAAGGGTTTCCCAATCAGGACATCAATATAAGGATTCTTTTTTAAATGAATGGATTCAAGGATGCAACAGCTTAGAAAATTAAATAAAATATTAAGTACATAATAGTTTAAAAGGGGAGGATTGTGGGAAAAAAAGGTCACTCATGGCCAAAGGCAGAGAAGCATTATCCCAGGGATGGTGGAGCACCCCCAGTCCTAAAATTAACCCCTTCCTGCTCTTCCTGTCCCTTTGACCTGGACAGAGCATGGAAAGGGGTCCCATCAGGGTAACTGAGGTCTCTCTGTGCCTCAGTTTCCTCAGGGGGTGGGGAGTGGACATGGGAGGAGACTGGAAGGGGAGGGGGCCAGACCAGGCCCAAGGTGGATTTTTGGCTTTTTTCCCTTAAAGCTAGAAATTCCAGGGCTGGACATGCCCCCACCTCCCCCCAAGAGGCCCACAGGTCTGACAGCTGGTGCTTGAAAAAGCTGGGGGGTAGGGGTTCCAGCCTGGGGGAGTCGCTGCCCAAGGGTTGCAATCATGCCTTCTCCTCCTCCAGGGATGTGTCTTGGGCCCTTGGAGCAGGTCTAACCATCCTGGGACTCAGTTTTCCTTTCTGGTGAATTGGATTCTAATTCCTGCCTACTGGCCTCACAGAGCAGGGTAAGGAAGGAACCAGTGATATAGGAGAGAAGGATTGGGGAAGGCACGAAGAGGGACATCCCCCCCACCCCCACCCCCACTCCTTTCCCCTCCAAGTGGCCCAAGGGTGCCTGGGAACAGCTGAGTCAGATCTCATCCCTCCTCTGCTCAAGCACCCTCCATGGCTCCCACCTCACTCAGAGTAAAACCCCAAGTCCTTCCTCGGCCCGTAAGGCCCGGCCTGCTCTGCTATGTCACCTCCCTGCCCTCACCTCCTCCCACTCTCTCCTCGGTAGCTTGGCTACAGTTTTCCTTATGGAAAACACCAGGCATGGTGTGACCTCAGGGCCTTTGCACAGGCTGTTGCCTCTGCCTGGAGCACTCTTACCCAGAGAACTAGATAAACTCATGGTTCGCTCCCTCCTCTCTTTCATGTTTTTGCCCAAACATTCCCTGACCAACCCCCCACCCCCCGTCCCCATGTCATAAATGTAATCCTCCGAATATTCCCTACTTTCTCAGTTCTCTGTAGCCCTTCACCATCCCCCCATCACAAATTACCTACTTAATTTGTTTACTCTCTGCCTCCCACCCCCACCCCTAAACTGTCAGCCTGGAGGACAGGACTTTGGTCCATTTGTGTCTCTGTAGAACCAGAGCAAAGCCTGTACCCAGTAGGGCTGCATAATTAGTAATACTACCCTCCACTGAAGGAAGCCCACTACAGGCTTCATTATCTTGCCCCTGCTGAGGTGTCACAGTGTTTCTCCCCCTTTCCTCTGCCCTGAAGTTCCAGCCCCAAAGCCCTGGACAATCTTGAGACCTCTGTTCCACAACGCTGTGAGGTAGGGACATGCATCCCTGTTTTTCAGATGGGAAACCAGCACCTGGAGGGTTGGGCCACTGGCCTGAGATTCCTCAGCTGGGAAGTAGCAGATCCAGGACTAGTCAGCCAATCATAATGATAGTATTATTTATTATATTATATTTTTATTTTTATTATTATAGCTGCCATGGTAACACATCATCACAGTGGATGACAGTATTCATCCGGCACCTACTGTATGCCTGGCTGCCCTCTGATCATTTTGCGGGGATTAAACTCACTTATCTTCCCAGTAGCCTAGAAGACAGGTGCTGTGATCTCCATTTGGCAGATGGGGAAACTGAGGCACAGAGTAGTAAAATGACATGCACAGTCACAGGGCACCACCATCTCATATCAGAGGTCCTGGGCAAACCCAGTCTCTTCTTTTTATTTTTTTAAAATCTATTTAGTAATAAGTGAGAGTGGTGCTGTGGGAGATCATGTACCTTTTTTTTTTTTTTGGCCGCGCCTCATGGCTTATGGGACCTTAGTTCCTCAACCAAGGATCAAACCCATGCCCCGTGCAGTGGAAGGATGGAGTCCTAACCACTGGACTGCCAGGGAATTCCCCATGTTTTGGACCGTGTGGTCTTGGGTGGGTGATGTGGCCTCTCTGGGCCTCAGTTTCCCCATCTATGAAATGGTCAGAACCTCGCAGCAGGGCTGGTGAGATCATAAGAGAGTGAGTGGATTGCAGGGATGTAGCTGAGAGTAGACACTCAGTGAACTACAGCAGTGGCTGTTAGGATGATACCCTTTTCTTTGCTGTCCTCTGCGGCGGGGAGGGAGATGAGGGGACCCCAGTGTCCTGCCCCCTGGCTTCTGTGCCATCAGCCCATGCCCAGCACCCTCACAAGCCCAGGCTGAGAGAGGGGGTCAGATGGGGTCTTCGGGTAGAGGGGCGTAACAGGAAGCCCCCTGGAAGGGAGACAATGGCAGAGGAAGGGGCCGGGCCAGCCCCCATGCGGATGAGCCCAGCTGCTGGCTCCAGGAGGACGGCACAGCTATTGTGAGGCCAGACAGCTGTCCCTGCGCCAGGAAACCCCATGGAGTGAGGGAAGGGGGTGGGAGGCCAGAGGCTGATGGCCTTCAACCTGGGGAAAGGCCCAACAATGGACCCATTGTCTCCTCCTGCAGGCTGGACACCTGGGTTCCCTTGAGGCCAGGCCTCCAGCATCCACCTGACCAGGGACTCCTGGTGCAGACTCAGCCCTGGCCCAGCTGGCATCCTCCTAAGCCCTGGCCCCCACCTGGCCTGGCCCAGCCTGGGGAGTTGGGAGGGAGCAGCAGAGCTGGGCCGTAGTTATAGTTCCCTGGCACTGCTGAGCAAACTCCTAAATATAGAAGCTGAGCTCTTTGGGGCCACAGCCCCGGGGCAGAATAGGGGAGCACTGACTGCACAAGCGCCTATTTAGCCCGGGTCCCCAAGACTGCCCAGGCCTCTCAGTCTCCCGGGGCTGGGGCTATGGGGGTCTCAGGGGCACTTTGTACCCCATTTGAATGGGGGCTAGAGGAAGATGTGGAGGAGGAGCTCAAAGCCAATGAGAAGTGAAGCAAGAAGCTGTGATGCCTTAGAGGGCTGTGTTTAGGGCCAAGGACGGCGCACGGGGTCCCAGCGCCCTGTTCCACCTCCTCCCTCACCCCAAACTGACTGAGGTAAGAAAAGTAAGTTGAGCTGTCACCTCAGTGTTCTCAACTTCTAGGAAATGAAGGCCTTCAGGAAACTGTAGGGGCACCCTCAAACCCTAAACAAACCCCAGCACCTAGCAAACCACTTCCCCTTCCCCATCAGCATTGAGCTCACTGGTGGCCCCAAGGAAGTGGGCAGTGACATGGGCTGGGAGTGGGGTGGGGCTATAAATAGCTGGTTTATAAGCAGCTGCAGGGCCAACAGGGCAGCCGATGGCCTCAGGTCAGAGAGGGCTCCTCAGGGGTAGCCAGACCACAAAGTGTCCCAACTTCACCCCCCCTCCCAGCGATCCCCAAGATTTGGGGAAGTAAGAGGGAACAGAGAGGCGAGTTGCTTAAAAGGAGCAACACCAATGATTCTTTAAAGGCAGCACATTAACAAGATGGCTGTTAAGACTTTAACAGAATGTTAATGTTTCCTCAGTAGCAACTGGAGAAACAGTGGAATACTACATGTCTGTGAAAAAGAACCCCGGGGGTCAGCTGCCAGATGACTGGGTCCTGGCAACACACTCCTTTCTTCATTTTTTTTTTCTTTCTTTTTTTTGCGGTATGCGGGCCTCTCACTGTTGTGGCCTCTCCCGTTGCGGAGCACAGGCTCCGGACTCGCAGGCTCCGGACACGCAGGCTCAGTGGCCATGGCTCACGGGGCCAGCCGCTCCAGACCAGGGCACGAACCCGTGTCCCCTGCATCAGCAGGCGGACTCTCAACCACTGCGCCACCAGGGAAGCCCTCCCTTCTTCATTTTAAAAATTGGATGCAGTGCAAAAATCTTAATTTGCAGCTGGACAGGTTTCATAGTAGAATCTTTATCCACCCCCCACCCAGCTTTACTGAGGTGTAACTGACAAATAAAATTGTAATATATTTAAAGCCTGTGATATGATGATTTGATCATAGTCGAATCTTGAGCAAAAAAGAAGTCCCCAAAGCCCATCTGAAAGCCACCCGAGTCATAAAGCTCAGACAGAGAAATTGATACAAGATAAGTTTTCAGCATACAAACATGTCTAAGAAAACTTAAAAATATAAAGGAGTGGGACTTCCCTGGAGGCACAGTGGATAAGACTTCATGCTCCCAATGCAGGGGACCCGGGTTCGATCCCTGGTCAGGGAACTAGATCCCACACGCATGCCACAACTGAGAGTTCACATGCAACCACTAAGAAGCTGGCAAGCCACAACTAAGGAGCCCTGGAGCTGCAACTAAGGATCCCACCTGTCGCAACTAAGATCCGGTGCAACCAAATAAATAGATATTAAAAATAAATAAATAAAAATACAAGTGATTATTATAAAAAAATAAAGGAATGAGAAAATAAGAAACAGAATTCAGGGTGGTGGAGGGAGAGGGCAGGGCCATCTCCCACTTCTTGTAGGGGGCTTGTGGGTATACCTTATGGAATTAAAAAAAATTAATGAGTAAAGTAAAGTGGGTCATGGATAGACCCATGGTCATGAGAATGACATTTCATCAACTCTGTGAACCAGGCCCTGCAAACAATATTTTGAAATTTTAAAATATTTAAAGGCTTTAACAAGAAGCATTTAGAGGAAACAAAAGAAAGATAGCCGGAGGTGGCCAGAGGTGGGGAGGCACAGCTGGGGAAGGGGAGCAGCTAGGGGGGGTGGGTGCTGGTGGGCGGTAGGGGTGGGAGAGGGGGGAACTGGCAGCCGCTAACAGGAAGGTCTGCAGTCCTGAGCTGGGAACAGTGTGCAAGTCTCGCTGCCGTTTCCACCTCTTTCTCACAGCTCTTGGCTTATTCCCCCCCCATTCTGCAAGGGCTTCTGGGCGCTGCAGGCTCGGAGCCGACAATGCCCAGTGAGGGTGGACTCCGGCCTCCCAGGGCCACTGCAAGGGGGTCCTGGAACGTGGGGTGAGGCGGGGAAGGAAGGGGGTTTAGGCTAAGTGCCCTCGTCAATTTCTCCCCATGACTCATTTTCCCCATCTGGGCCCCCACCTCACGGGTTTCCAGGGTTATGGACTATGAGACCACAGATGCTGCTGATGGTCATGACCAGTCCTGGAAAGAAGTGCTGTGTTCTGGGCAGGGGCTTTAGGAGGAATAAACCGATCTCCAGTCTTCTATCAGATGGGGGTCTGCTTTCAACAGCTCTGGCAAACAGTCTGGCAATTCCTCAAAAAATCAAACATAGAGTTACCTTATGAGCTAGCAATTCCACTTTTAGGTTGATACCTGATAAAATTGAAAACAGGAACTCCAACACACACTTGGACACCCACATTCATAGTAGTGTGTTTAGAAACTGCCAAAGGGCGGAAACAACCCAAGGGTCCATGGATGGATGAATGGATAAACAAAATGTGGTCCAGGGACTTCCCTGATGGCGCAGTGGTTAAGACTCCGCATTCCCAATGCAGGGGGCTGGGGTTTGATCCCTGGTCAGGGAACTAGATCCCACATGCGTGCTGCAACTAAAAGTTCACATGCCACATCTAAGGAGCCTGCGTGCTGCAACTAAGACCTGGCACAACCAAATAAATAAATAAATAAATATTGTGGTCCATCCACACGATGGAACATTATTCAGCCATAAAGAAGAATGAAGTTCTGATACATGCTACAAGATGGATAGAGGTGGAAGTTGCACAACATTGTTGAATGTACTAAATGCCACTGGGCTGTTCACTTTTAAATGGTTAATTTTATGTCACGTGAATCTCACCCCAATTTCAAAAAATCCTGAGCCGGCCACGGCAGTGTTCCCCCAACCCCACCATGTGTATCTCTCCTGTCACAACTTCTCCTTTGTGGCTCATAGGTCTCCCCTCATTTCATCTTTCCACTGCCCTGAGATGAATTAGGCATTACGTTCCTCCTTTTACAAATCTGACAGTCATGCATTCACTCAACAAACATAGCATGCCAGGCTATGTTATTGCATACTGTTCTAGGTACTGGGGGCATGCAGGTGTGAACAAGCCAAACCCAAATCTCTGCCTTGTGGGGCTGACGTTTCATCACAGGAGAGGACTGTGAACATGATAAATAAGAAATTACGGAGAATGTTAGGAATGGGAACATTAAGCAGGTTAATGAAAGGGAGGTGTGCTGGGGGGTTACTGAACTAAATAGGGTGGTCAGGGAAAGCCTCTCGGAGATGATAGTTGAGGAAACACCTGAAGGAGGTGAGGAGGGAGGAGCCATGGAGATCTGGGGAAGAGCCTTCCAAACAGAGGGAACAGCCTGTGCAAAGGCCCTGAGGCTGGTGTGGAAGAGCAAGGAGGCCTGTGTGACTGAAGCCAAGTGAATAGTGGGGAGAGAAATAGGAGAGAAGGCCAGGGAGATCATGGGGGGATATTGTGTGCAGCAACTATAAAGCCAGAGGTGACATTTAAAATATTTTTAACACCTAGCAAGGTGTGGAAGCTGACCATCGAGAAAAGTGTTAGCCCTATGTGGGTTTTCTCCTATTCCCCTAATCTCTGAGGGCCTCCTCTGAGTGCATGCGGGGACCAGAATCCTCCACTTGTTTTTTCCATTGTTCATTGTCCGCATCACTCCAGTGCAGCTGCTGCAGTCAAGGCTGTGTCCCCTGTACCTTTAACAGCACCTGGTCCACAACTGTGCTCAATAATGATTGCGTGGGACTTCCTTGGTGGCACAGTGGTTAAGAATCCGTCTGCCAATGCAGGGCACATGGGTTCGATCCCTGGTCAGGGAAGATCCCCATGCTGCGGAGCAACTAAGCCCATGCTCCACAACTACTGAGCCTATGCTCTAGAGCCCGCGAGCCACAATTACTGAAGCCCGCGCCTTCTAGGGCCCATGCTCCGCAACAAGAGAAGCCACAGCAATGAGAAGCCCATGCAGTGCAACAAAGACCCAAGGCAGCCAAAAATAAATTTAAAAAAAAATAATGGTTGCATGGATGATAGTCAAAGTCTGAGTTTACTGTAGTTATATCTTTGACACTTTCCTTTTTTTTCTTTCTTTTTTTAAAAGTATAGTTGATTTACAATGTTGTGTTAGTTTCAGTTGTACAGCAAAGTGGTTCAGATATATATATATATATACATATACATATATATATATACATATACATATATGTGTATTCTTTTTCAGATGCTTTTCCCTTGTAGGTTATTATAAAATATTGAGTATAGTTCTCTATGCTATACAGTAGGTCCTGTTGTTTACCTATTTTACATATAGTAGTGTGTATATGTTAATCCCAAACTCCTAATTTATCTCTCTCCTCCCCTTTCCCCTTTGGTAACCATAACCTTGTTTTCTATGTCTGTGGGTCTATTTCTGTTTTGTAAAAAAGCTCATTTTTATCATTTTTTTAGACTCTACATATAAGTGATATCATATGATATTTGCCTTTCTCTGTCTGCCCTATTTCTCTTAGTATGATCATCTCTAGGTCTGTCCATGTTGCTGCACATGGCATTATTTCATTCTTTTTTATGGCTGTGTAATAGTCCATTGTATATATATATACACACCACATCTTCTTTATCCATTCATCTGTCGATGGACATTTGGGTTACTTCCATGTCCTGGCTATTGTAAATAGTGCTGCAGTGAATATTGGGATACATGTATCCTTTTGGATTATGGTTTTCTCCGGATATATGCCCAGGAGTGGGATTGCTGGATCATATGGTAACTCTATTTTTAGTTTTTTGAGGAACCTCCGTACTGTCCTCTATAATGGCTGCATCAATTTACATTCCCACCAACAGTGTGGGAGGGCCCCCTTTTCTTCACTTGCATTTATTATTTGTAGACTTTTTGGTGATGGCCATTCTGACTGGTGTAAGGTGATACTTCACTGTAGTTTTGATTTGCATTTCTCCAATAATTAGCGATGCTGAGCATATTTTCATGTGCGTGTTGGCCATCTGTATGCCTTCTTTGGGGAAATGTCTATTTAGATCTTCCACCCATTTTTGGATTGGGTTGGTTTTTTTTTTTGATATTGAGCTGCATGAGCTGTTTTTGACACCTTTCAACACCTCAGTAATCTCTTTCCATTTTCATGTATTTTCCTTTTTGTCTTTCTTTTTTTTTTTTTCTTTTTTTAAGGAATGGAGCAGTCTTTGATCCATGGCTGGACTAGAGGGCAAGGCCATGGCTCTAGGCCCCTGGGAGTGAGGCCCAGCCCTGAGAGCCAGCAACCCCCTAAATTTTGCTCCTGAGTGCCTCACTCTCCTCACCCTAGTCCCCGCTCTGAGTCTTATGAAGGCAGCAGCATTAACCGACTTTAATATCACCTCCCCACTGCCCCCGCCAATGTAGTTCTTTTTTCTGCTGCCCTCCACTTATGGAAATGGTCTTGTTTTTCTTTTGTGGCAGTGACATAAAAGTTCCTTTTTTTTTTTTTTTTTTTTTGCGGTATGCGGGCCTCTCACTGTTGTGGCCTCTCCCGTCACGGAGCACAGGCTCCAGAAGCGCAGGCTCAGTGGCCATGGCTCACAAGCCCAGCCACTCTGTGGCATGCGGAATCCTCCCGGACCGGGGCACGAACCCGTGTCCCCTGCATCGGCAGGCGGACTCTCAACCACTGCGCTACCAAGGAAGCCCAAAGTTCCTTTTTTGTTGAAATTAATTTTTATTGAAGTATATTTGATTTACAATCTTGTGTTAGTTTCAGCTGTACAGCAAAAGGTTCCTTTCAAAATAAATTCATTTAAGAATTTTAAAAAGGGGGACTTCCCTGGTGGTCCAGTAAGACTCCCTGCTCCCACTGCAGGGGGCCTGGGTTCGATCCCTGGTCAGGGAACTAGATCCCACATGCATGCCGCAACTAAGAGTTTGTGTGGGCAACTAGGAGTCCAAATGCCACAACTAAGAAGCCCATATGCCGCAACTAAAAAAGATCCCACATGCCCCCAACAAAGATCCCACATGCCACAACTAAGACGCAGCACAGCTAAAATAAATAAAAATAATAAATAAATCAAAATAAATATTAAAAAACATCATTAAAAAAAGAATTAAAAAAAGGAAAAGTTGCTTGAAGGAGCAACCTGTGGTCGATGGAGAGAGGAATGAATGATGCTTGTGAGCTGTCAATCAACTCCATGCTGCAGGAGGTGAGGACGGGGCAGCAGACCTGTGTCCTGTGTGTAGCAGTGGTGCCGCCTCAGCCAAAAGTGTCTTGTAGGTGAAGCTACTGGGATCCGGGGTGAGGGAAGGGGAAAGGGCCCCTCTGGGCAGACAGCACTGTCTTTTCTGAGTGGTCGGAGAAATGACTTTTCTGAGATCATTTCCTGTCAGCATTCCCATATCTGGGGATGAGGGTGTCACTGGGATTTTCCGTGGCCTTTGGCGTGGGTCTTGGTGCCAAGTGACGAAGTTCAGCAGTAACCTCTTTGCGAATATGCCACCACCATGCCTGCCTCTCGCCCCCAGTTTCTGCCTGGCTCAAAGATCCAGCCCTGGGCACCCCACAGGCTGCCTGATGCCCATGAGGCCAGGAGGCCCTGGCATTGACAAAGAGACTGGCACCCATGCCCTGGGCTTTCTTTGAAACCATGTTGTTAAAATCCCTGGTGGAACAAATGACCAATAAGCACATGAGAAGATGCTCAACATCACTAATCATCAGGGAAATATGAATCAAAACCACAATGAGGTACCACCTCCCACCCATTAGGTTGGCTACTATCAAGAAAACAGAAAATAACAAGGGTTGGCAAGGATGTGGGGAAATTGGAACCCTTGTGCACCTTTAGTGGGAATGTAAAATAGTGCAGATGCTGTGGAAAAGAGTATGGCAGTTCCTTAAAAAAATTAAACATAGAATTAGCATCCCACTTCTGGGATGCTGTATATACTCCCCACTCCCCCAAATTTGAAAGCAAGGTCTCAAAGAGATAGTTGTACACCCATGTTCATTACAGCATTATTCACAATAGCCCCAAAGTGGAAGCAACCCAGTTTCCATCAGTGGATCAATGAATAAATAAAACACGGTACATCTACAAAATGGAATATTATCCAGCCTTTAAAAGGAAGGAAATTATAACACATGGTACAACATGGATGAAGACATTACACTAAGTGAAAGAAGCCAGTCACAAAGGGACAAATATTGCATGATTCCACTCACGTGAGGTAACTAAAGTAGTCAAATTAGTAGAAGAAGAAAGTAGTGGTTGCCAAGGGCTGAGAGGAGGGCTGGGGAGGGGAGTTGTTAGTGGGTATAGAGTACATCTTTTGCAAGACGTATAAGTTCTAGAGGCTGATTGCACCACAGTGTGGATATACTTAACACTGCTGAACTGTACACTTAAAATGGTTACGATGGTAAATTTTATGTTATGTGTTTTTTTACTACTTAAAAAAAGGGGGGGGTTGCTTCCCTGGAGGCGCAGCGGTTGAGAGTCCGCCTGCCAGGGCTTCCCTGGTGGCACAGTGGTTGAGAGTATGCCTGCCGATGCAGGGGACAAGGGTTCGTGCCCCAGTCCGGGAAGATCCCACATGCTGCGGAGCAGGTGGGCCCATGAGCCATGGCCGCTGAGCCTACGCATCCGGAGCCTGTGCTCCGCAATGGGAGAGGCCACAACAGTGAGAGGCCCGCGTACCACAAAAAATAAATAAATAAATAAACAAACAAATAAATAAATAAATAAAAAGGAAGGACATTCTGACACATGGTACAACTTGGATGAAACTTAAGGACATTATGCTGAAATAAGCCTGTGACAAAAAGGCAAATACTATATGACTCCACTTATACATGAGGCACATAGAGTAGTCAGAATCATAGAGACAGAAAGCAGAACGGTGGTTGCCAGGGGCTGGGGGAGGGAGGAATGGGGACTTACTGTTTAACAGGGACAGAATCAGTTTGGGATGATGCAAAGAATTCTGGAGATGGATGGTGGTGATGGTTGTACAACATTATGAATGCACTTAATGCCACTGAACTGGACACCAAAAATGGTTAAGATGGTAAATTTTGTTATGTGTATTTCATTACATTGAATAAAAATCCAGGGTGGGAGGTGGGACTGAGGCTGAACCCACCAGCCCCATGGGTCTGTCAGATGACAAAGCCTGGGACAGGCCCTCCAGGGAGTCAATACCAATTATATCGTGAAGCCTCATATGTTTCCATCCCCACCTGGACCTTCCCACCTAGTTTCAGACACCCAGCTCCTCCTCAGTCTCACCCAGGGCTGCTACAGTGGTCACTGGGCTCTGTCACTACCATCCCAGCCCTCTCTACTTCCAAGCAGAAGGACAGCACTGCCCCGCCTACTTGTGTGGCCATGTGATTTGCTTTGGCCAATTAAAAGTGAGCAGTGGGGCTTCCCTGGTGGCGCAGTGGTTGAGAGTCCGCCTGCCGATGCAGGGGACACAGGTTCGTGCCCCGGTCCGGGAAGATCCCACATGCCGCGGAGCGGCTGGGCCCGTGAGCCATGGCCGCTGAGCCTGCGTGTCCGGAGTCTGTGCTCCGCAACGGGAGAGGCCACAGCAGTGAGAGGCCCGCGTACCGCAAAAGAAAAAAAAAAGTGAGAAGTTATGACACTTCCAGGTGGAAGCTTTAAGAACTGGTGGTGCTGGCCCTGCTGTGTTCCTTTTCCTTCTGCAGTGGGCAACCTGCAATATGCCAGACAGTGGCTGAGTGAGAAGTAAAACTCTCTGATGTTCTAAGCCCCTGAGATGCGGGGCTCACATGTTACTGCAGCAGAACTGAGGCTGCCTTGACTCTGATACGGCAACTGGCACCTGAGTCCTTTCCCGTGGGTGCTGCTGGCCTCAGACCATGAACCCCAGGGCTGGAACTAGGGTGAGAAGTGAGGCATTCATCACAGAGAGCAAAATGTAAGGGGGCAACAAAGAGCTCAATAGTCAAGATGAATATTATTTTAATGCAATGTTTTAAATAATCAAAATGGGGACTTCCCTGGCAGTCCACTGGTTAAGTCTCTGTGCTTCCACTGCAAGGGGCGTAGGTTTGATCCCTGGTCAGGATCTCACATGCTGCGTGGCATGGCCAAAAAATAAATAAATAAATAAAAATTAAATAAAATGAATGCAAAACCTCCAGGGTGAATAAAAAGGCAAAATTTTAAATGAAGACGGGATCTGTCAAAATGAGGTACTAAGACATATTGGAGCCTGAGGCAGAGGGAAAAATCAGTCTGTGCACCTCACTCACCTCAGTCTAGTCCCAGCCCTGGTAAACACCCAAGATGCTCTGCCTAGGAGCTTTCTATGGACCACATGGCCACAGGTCTGAATTGATAGGAAGCTAACATGCCTGGGAATAACCCTTCATTTTTGGTGGGTCAATACCCCAGCTCCCTCACCCCTCATATGGGATAACTGAGGTGTGTGTCCTATACACTCTGTCAGAGGTGCCCCACAGGGACTGAGTCCCAGATGTTCACAGCAAAAATGTACTCATTCAGACTCTCAGTATTTGCTGCCCGCCCCTTCCTATCTCAATTCCCTTCTTCTCCACTCATGCTTTCTAGAATCCCCTTTGAAGGAAGCACCTGCACTCAAATCCCTGTCTCAGGCTCTGCAACTGGGGGAAGTAAAGTCAAGGCAGAGGCCTATTACAATTTTTTTCAACATGACATACACTATAATATCTGGTTCCTCTCCTAACTTCTGGCCAGACTTGCTGCATTAGTGATTTCTTGTTGTTATCCCAAATGTAGGGGCTTAAGATAACAGCAAAGAGTTACATCTTACAGTTTTTGTGGGCCAGGAATTAGGTGTGGCTTCACTGAGTTTTCTGATTTAGGGTCTTTCATGGGCTGCCATCTACATGTCGGCTGGGGCTGCAGTGTCATCTGAAGACTTGATAAGGGAAGGATCTGCTCCCAAGCTCACTCACTGTTGTTGGAAGGACTCAGTTTCTCGTGGGCTTTTGAGGAGGTGGCTCCCAGCTCCTTGCCATGTGGGCCTCTTTACGGGGCAGCTCACAATACAATTTCATCAGAGGCAGGGAGAGAGAGAGACTTGGAAGTCTCAATCTTTTGTAACCAAAGTTTGGAAATGACATCCCATCACCTTTGTTTTATTCTACTCTTAGAAGTAAGTCACAAGGTCCTGCCCACACTCAAGGAGGAGGGATTACACAGGGTGTGGATACCAAGAGATGAGGATCACAGCGGCTGTCTTGGAGTCTGTCCACTGACTTTCCCCTTCTTAGTGTATGACTCAGTTGTTAAAGCTCCAAGTCCTTCTGGACTCCCCTCTTTCTGTCATTCTGTCCATGAGACCTTCTGTTCTCACCTCCTTCGCACCGACAGACTCGGTGGGCTTGAGGTGCTCCAACCCTGCACATTTCAAAGAAAGGACAAACTGCAGCACTGACCCTTGCCCTGCTCTTGGAGGTCATCTTTAAGCCCCTGGAGTGTCCTGCTAGATAAGAGTGTCTGTATACCTAGGATCCTACCCATGTCAGATAAATCACCATGTGATTTATGGTGGGGTCCTTGGGCCACCATGCCGTATCAGCTTGGCCTCTGGAGGAGCTGGTGCCTAAGATTGGCTACCTGGTGGTCAGCTGTACCTAAGTGACTGGCTCCCAGTAAAACCCTGGACACCAAGGTTGGAGTGAGTTTCCCTGGTTGGCAATACTCCAGATACTCCATGCTTATTGTCATACATCATTACTGGGAGAACTGAGAGCTGTCTGCACAACTGGGAAGGGACAATTGGAACTTAGTGTCTGGTCTCTTGGGACTCTGACCCATGTGCCATTATCCTTTGCTGATTTTTTTTTTTTTGCAGTACGCGGGCCTCTCACTGTTGTGGCCGCTCCCGTTGCGGAGCACAGGCTCCGTACGCTCAGGCTCAGCGGCCATGGCTCACGGGCCCAGTTGCTCCGCGGCATGTGGGATCTTCCCGGACCGGGGCACGAACCCGTGTCCCCCGCATCGGCAGGCAGACTCCCAACCACTGCGCCACCAGGGAAGCCCCTTTGCTGATTTTAATCTGTATCCTTTTCCCGTAATAAACTGCAGCTGTGAGTATAACAGCTTTTCTGAGTTCTGTGAGTCCCAGTGAATCACTTACCCCGAGGGTGATCTTGGGGACCTCAAACCCTTGTCGCTGAATGGTATTCTTCTTCATTTGCTATTTCCTGTCTCTCTCCCCTGGATCGAGAACTCTGGAAGGTCAAGACCTCATCCTTCTCTCTCAGGAGAAGCAGGTGAGTAGAGTGGTCAAGGGTTTGTCCCAGCTCAGCCACTTTCTGGTACCGTGACCCTGGGCAAGCAACATCTCCTCTCTGTCTGTAAATGGAAACAGGAACCCATATTTCTCCTTCATAGAGTCGTCAGGAGATAGGTGGGCTGATTTATTAATGACCAGAAAGGACTCTAGAAGTATTGGGGTGGCCAGAAAGTTCATTCGGGAACGTTTTATGGAAAAACCTGAATGAACTCTTTGGCCAACCCAATATTAGCTTTTAAGCATCGGTCAGTCTGTCTCCCCAATAGTGAGAGCATGGTCTGGTGGGTCAGTGGTCAGCAAAGAGCAGATGAATTAAGGAGACCCCTCCGAAGCCTTTGACATGGAGAGGTAGGAAGGGACCAGAGATGCCCAGGTGGTGGGGAGGAGGAGGGAACACAGAGGCCAGAGGATGGGGAGGTGCCAGGGAAGGTGGGATGCCTAGCTTGTGGCTCTGGCCACACACAGGCCCTACCATGGCTATTTGGGACTGGCTGGGGAGCCAGGCCCACTGTGGCCACCAGGGAGGAGGCCTGAGGGAGTGACAGAGCTGGGAAGGGAAGGAGAGGGTGCGGGAAACCAAATCTCACAGTCGTGGCTCCTAAGAGAAAATGCGTGGGAGGCCTGGGTCGGGGGCGGTCAGGACAGCTGGAGCCCAGACTGTGGGTGGATGACTGCCAGGTCCAAAGAAAGCCTATGCTGGGTAGCAGCCGGTCTGGTCCGGCCTGGGAATATGCCTCCCTTGCTGCTGGATGCCCTGGAGATGCCACTGTGCTGCTGGACACAGCCCTGGCGCCCCTGGGAGGAATGTGCCCCCCTCCTCCTTCTCTGCCTTTACGCTCTTCCACATAAGGCTTTCAGGGGGTGCTCCTGTCATATGAGTTCAGGACAAAGGAATCAGAAGCACATGGGCTGGATTCCCCAGGGAGGAGAAATTCTGGAAAGAAGACTAAAATGAATGATAACAGCCAGAGGGGGTACTGGGATGAGGATTTGGGAGGCGCCTGGCTCTGAGCAGTCTCTGCCCCTAGTGATACTCACGCCCCCAGAACTCTCAAATCAGGGCAATGCCTCAGCTGGGGATGAGGGTCACTGTGGACCCATGTGCAACCTGGCACCTCCCCTACCTCTCTGAGCCTTAGTTTCCTTCCGAGTGGCCCAGACGCTCAGGTCAAAATACTTGGAGTCATCTGTGTCTCTCCTGGCTCTGTCCTCTTTCTTTCTCTCCTGCATCAGCAAACACTGAGGACTCTACTTTCAAAATCTATCCAGAATCCAACCACTTTTCATCTCCTTCCTGGCCCCCACCCTGAACCATCCCCATCATCTCCCACTTGGACCAGTGGGAGATGATGGACCAGTCAACTCTGCCCTGATCTTCCAGCTCCTACTCTTACCCCCTCTACAGGCTGTTCCCCCAACAGTGGTCAGAGGACACCCTTGAATGCCCTCCTCTACTCAGGCACCCTCCTTGACTCCCACCTCACTCATAGCAAAAGTCAAAGTCCTCCCCATGACCACAAGTCTCTGCACACTCTGCCCTGCCCCCTCCCTGCCCTCGCCTCCTCCCATTTCCCCCCTTACTATTTCCTCTGCCCCGCTGGCTTCCTCACTGATCCTGGCATGCTCCTACCACAGGGCCTTTGCATCTGCCGTTTCCTCTTCCTGGTACCCTCCTTCTCTAGATCTCTACATGCCTCTCTCTTCACCTCCTTCAGGTCTTTCCTCAAACATCACCTCCTCAGAGAGTCTTCCCTGATCCCCCGACTTAAAATTGCACTCTCCCCATCCCTGCTTAATATTTTGTAACAATCACCATCCAACACCTGTATAGATTTTCATTTCTCGTCTTGCTTCCTATCAGTGTCCTCATGAGAACATCAGTTCCACGAGGCCACGTCCGTTTTACTCCCTGTGGTGTTCCCAGTGCGAAGAATAGGTACTTATTGATCTAATCAACTGAATGGTGACAATCCCATCTGAAGATTGTTGGGGCAACGTGGGGTTTTTTAGCTTTATTGAGACATAATTTACATATCGTTTAATTCACCGGGTGTGCGTGTACAGTCCGATGATTTTTAGTGAATTCACCGAGTTGTGCAACCATCACAACAGTCTGGTGTTTGGGAACGCTTTCAATAGCTCAAAATTTCCCTTGTTGCCCTTTGTAGTCTGTCTCCACTGCCTCCTGGCTCAGGCAACCACTGGTCTGCTTTCAGTCTCTCTAGCTTTGCTTTCTCTAGAAATTTCACATAACTGGAATCACATAAGATGCAGTATTTTTTTTGATTTATTTATTTATGTTTGGCCGCGTTGGGTCTTCACTGCTACGCGCCGGCTTTCTCTAGTTGCGGCGAGCAGGGGCTACTCTTCGTTGTGGTGTGCGGGCTTCTCTTGTTGCGGAGCATGGGCTCTAGGCACGCGGGCTTCAGCAGTTGTGGCACGCGGGCTCAGTAGTTACGGCTCGTGGGTTCTAGAGCGCAGGCTCAGCAGTTGTGGAGCACGGGCTTAGTTGCTCCGGGGCACGTGGGATCTTCCCGGACCAGGGCTTGAACCCATGACCCCTGCACTGGCAGGCGGATTCTTAACCACAGCGCCACCAGGGAAGCCCCAGATGTAGTATTTTGTATCTGGCTTCTTTCACTTGGTGTAATGTTGTTGGGGTCCATCCACGTTGGTGTGTTCATCAATTCTTTGTTCTTTTTCATTGCTGAGTAGTATTCCATTGTATAGATCTACCACATTCTGTTTATCCATTCCTCTGTTGGTAGACATTTGGGTTGTTGCCACATTTTGGCTATTATGAATACGGCTGCTATGAACACTGGCGTGCAAGTTTTTGTCTAGAGTTTACTTTCATTTCTGGATCACAGGGGACATGTACATTTAACTTTTTAAGAAACTGCCAGGTTGTTTTCCAAAGTGATGGTACCATTTTACATACCCACCAGGAGCGGTTGAGGGTTCCAGTACCTCCACATCCTAACACTAGATATTATCAGTCTTTTTTGTTTTACCTCTTCCAAAAGGTGTGTGTAGTGGTATCTCATGGTGGTTTTAATTTGCATTTCTCTAACCACTAATGATCTTGAGTATCTTTTCCTATCCTTATTTGCCATTCAAATATCCTCTTTGCTGAAGTATCTGTTTAAAACCTTTTAGACTGGGTTTTAAATGTTCTTTTTTTGAGTTTTTTTGTTTTTGTTTTTTGTGTTTTTTTTCTTTGTTTATTTGTTTGGCTGCACCACGTGGCTTGTGGGATCTTAGTTCCCCAACCAGGGATTGAACCGGGCCATGGCAATAAAAATGCTGAGTCCTAACCGCTGGACCACTGGGAAATTCCCTGTTTTTGTTTTTTACTGAAGTATAGTTTCTGTACAATATTATATAAGTTATAGGTGTACAATATAGTGATTCACAATTTTTAAAGGTTATACTCCATTCATAGTTAAATTAGTTATTTAAAAATATTGGCTATATCCCCCAGGTTGTACAGTATCTTATTACTGAGTTTTTTAAAAACTTATTTTTCAACAGCTTGTTGCTGGTATACAGAAATATAATTTATTGACTTTGTACTCCAATAGAATTAATTATTAAAAGAATATTGACTTGGGACTTCCTTGGTGGTCCAGTGGCTAAAACTCTGCATTCCCAATGCAGGGGGCCCAGGTTCGATCTCTGGTCAGGGAACTAGATCCCACATACATGCCTCAAATAAGAGTCTGCATGCTGCAACTAAGACCCGGTGCAGCCAAATAAATAAATAAATTTAAATATATATATTAACCTTGTATCCAGGGATTTTGCTAACTTCACTCAGTTCCATTAGTTTAGCAGTAGATTTTATTACATATGCTACTTACATAATAGTGTCATTCACTAATAGTGAAGGTTTTAGTTACTGCATTTCAATCTTTAAATCTTCTATTATCTTTTCTTTCTTTGTTACCCTGGCTAGGTCCTCTACGGCAGTGTTGAAGACAAGTGGTGATAGCGGCCATCCTTTTCTTGCTCTTCTCAGAGGGAAGTCTTTCACTATTTCACGATTAAGTTTGATATTTGCTGTGGGTTTTTTGGTAGGTAACTTACATCAGAGTTTAGAAGTTCCCGTCTATTTCTACCTTGCTTAGAGTTTTAAACATAAGTGGATGTTGAGACTTCTTATTGAGTTTTGAAAACTTTTTACATATTATGGATCCAAGTCCTTTATCAGATATATGATTTGCCCATATCTTCCCCTGGTCTGTGGCTTGTCTTTTCCTTTTCTGAAAATTTCATTTAGATGAAGTCCAAGTTATCTATGTTCATGCTATGGTCATGCTTTTGGAGGCATGTCTAAGAAATCTTTGCCTAAGCCAAGGTCACAAAAATTGCCTCACAGGTTTTCTCCCAGAAGTTTTATAGTTTTAGGGGGTTTTATTTTGTTTTGTTTTTTGTTTTCTTTTGGCCTTGCTGTGCAGTTTGTGGGATCTTAGTTCCGCAACCAGGGATTGAACCCAGGCCCCGGTAGTGAAAGCGCCAAGTCCTAACCCACTGGAACTCCCCAGAATTCCCTATAGTTTTAGCTTTTATATTTAGGTCTACAATCTGTTTAGAGTGATGTTTTGTGTAGAATGTGAAATAGTGTATAAGTACTTTCTCTCCTACCCTTCTTCTCCTTCCTCTTCCTTTTACATGTGTATAACCTATTCTTAGGAAAATTCGAAGGGGAGGTTATTTCTGTTTCTGGTTGAGTGGGTACTTGGCTCCTGTTTCCCTGTCTGTAATTCTCCCACCAGGGTCAGGGCAGGGCTGCAGGAGAGAAAGTCATAGGAGCCTGCCCAAACAGGATGTTGCCCAACCTCTCAGGGCTGAAATCCAACCTCAAGTGTCCTTATCGGCACTTGCATTAGCAGCCCAACCACAGAGCCTGCCATCCCATCCCTGCTCCTTCCTACAGCCCCGGGCTTGAGACTCAAACAGAGCAAGGTGCCAGAGAGGCCCAAACTGACCTCCGGACCCCTGTGCCTTCTCTGAGGGAGCAGCCCCTGTCTCCATAGGGTTTCCAGGGCTGGGTTGACCTCTCTGTGACCCAGCTTCCTTCCCCTCAGCCTTGCCCCAGCCAGGCTTGGTCATGCCTCTCTGTGCCTCTAGCCACGCCTGTTCCCACAAGCCTGGAGAGGGCAAAAAGCAAACATCCCCCAGCAGTCCTGCCCAAGTGTATCCTGGATGAGGGTGGGGCTGGGTTCTCCTGGGAAGGGGAAGCCCGAGGTACCTTGTCCTCCCAGCCCTTCACCCTACCTGTGCCTCTCCCGGTGGGTCATAGGAAAAGGTAGCACACCAAACCTCAGGGAGACACAGGGGAGAGGATGGCAGTGGGCAGATCAGCATAGATCATGATGGGTAGAGACCCAGCCACTCTCTCTGTGTATATATGATGGCTACTTTGTGGGTCTGACCATCTACTCTTCCTGTGAACACCTGAATCCGGTCAAGTCCTGTCTCTCTTCTGCTCAGAACACTCAGTGGCTCCCACCTCACTCAGGGTAAAGTCCAAAGTCCTCCCCATGGCCCACAAGGCCTTGCACAATTTGCCCCATCAACTCCCACTCTCCCCCTCCCTCATTCCCTCCAGCCACACAGGCCTCCTTGCTGTTCCCCAAACACACCAGACACAGTCCAGCCTCAGGACCTTTGCACGGGCTTTTCCCTCTGGCTGGAATACCCTTCCCCAGATATTTTCACTCCTTCTGCCTCAAGTCTTTACTCACACACCACCTCCTGTTTAAAAAATCTCAGCTCCCTTTCCCCAGCAGTCTCTATCCTCTTCCCCTGCCTTAATTTTCTCTATACCACACCTAATATCACTGGAATTCACGTCTTTACCAGCCCCAAGAGAGCAGGGGTGTTTCTGTTGTATTTCCAGCACCTAAACCAGAACCAGGCACACAGTAGGTGCTCAATAAATGTTTGTTGAATGAGTTGTCTTCTTCTCTTTCACCTTTTGTCCACTTCGGTCTGATGGGACCAGGCCCACCCCCATCACCAGGAGTGATCACATGACCAGGCCTGGACAATGGACACATTCCACTTTTTCTGGCTACAGTGACTGATTCCTAAATGACATGGATCTCGGTCTGTCCAAGGAGAGGTAGCTCCAGGATTTTTGCCAGAGCTATTGGCAAAGTGGCCATCTTCCCTGGTGCTTCTGGGCTGATAAGATATAAGCCAGGGATTGCTGAGGCCATTTCATCCCCATGGGAAATGGCTGCCTGAGAATGAAGTTCCCTACAGGAGAGCTCAGTTCAGAGGGAGTGATTACTTTGTTTAAGCCCCTGGATACAGCTGTGCCTGAAGTCAACATACCCTAGATTTTTCAGTTACGTGAACCAATAAATTATTATTATTTTTTTAATTCTCAAGTCAGTTTGGGTTTGGATTTTTACTTGAAACTGAAATAGTCCTGACCAATTCTTCCTTCCTCTCTCCCTCTTTCCTTTCCTCCCTCCCTCCCTCCCTCTCCCTCTCTCTTTCCCTCTTTCTTTCTTTCTTTCTTTCCTTCCTTCCTTTTCTTTCTTTCTTCCTCCTTCATTTCTTTCTTTGTTTCTTTGTTTCTTTCTTTTCTCCCTCCTCTCTCCTTCCCTCCCTCCCTCCTTCCCTTCTATCTCTAACCCAATCCTGGCCTAAATCACCATTCTTGCCTCCCACCCCCACCCCCAATACAGCCAACACAGCCGAGTCAAACTGCACTTTTTACCTTCCCTGAAACAAACCTCCTCCCATCACTGTCTCCCCAGGCTCACCCCTCCTTAATTCAGTGTCTGTGGGACCTGCCAATTGTGGGTGTGAATACCAGCTCTCTCACTAGACAGCTTTGTGCCCTGGGTAAGTGACTTCACCTCTCTGAGACTCAAGTTCCTCATCTGTAAAACAGGGGCAAACAGCCTGACCGCTGTTCCCAGGTCGGCCTCCTTTCTAACCTCTTCTGATGAACTGCTCACCTGAACCTCACTCTTACTTGCCCTCAGCTCACTGCTCTTGAGCTGTGCTCAGAACCTCCAAGTCTATCCCATGGGACCCTGCAGAAGAAGGTCCCAACTCACCCTGACCCCTGGGGTCACCACAGTCATGGCCCAGGACTCTGATGGGACTGCTGACATCACCCCTGCTTTACAGATGAGGAAACAGAGTCCTCAGTCACCCAGTCCACATATAAACAAGGCAATTTCTCAGAGGGGTTAGAGCATGATAGGCTGGAGAACTCCCAGGAAGAGTGCCTAGGGAGACATGGTCAGGGAGGGCTCCCTGGAGGAGAGGACATTTTAGGGCCAGAGCTTCCCAGACACAGCACCATGGGGGGGGAAAGTAAGCCAGGTAGGGGGACCTGCAAGGGCAAAGGGCCTGAGGTGGGAAGCAGTGGGTGTATCTAGGGCCCAAAGAGGGGGTCAGGAGAAGAGCAGGGAGGTGGGTAGGTCCTGATACTCATGTCTCCAGGAGCCCAGGCAGAGGGCTCTTGGGAGGAACAGCGTGGCCCCAGGTACTGAGTGAGCTCCCGCTGAGCGAGCCACCTCTGGGCCCACCTGGGTCTCCTCTCTGCCCAGAAAGTGGATTCTCTGCCAACAGACGGGTGGTTTCAGATCCGCACGCCCGCCCCCTGCCCCCACTCTCCCTAGCCCACCACACACCTCCTTGCCGGGAAACTGAGAAGATTCCAAGTAGTGGGGGGGTCTGGGAGGGGAAATATTTTGGTTCTCAGAAGGCAGGAGAATTGTCTGATTCCCAGCCTATTGGGGGTAATTAACCCTTCACAAGGCAGTAATTAAGTCTGTGCCTCTGAAACCGTAATTAGAAGCTCCGGGAGGCTCCGCCCCTTCCCCAAGCTGCAGGCAGTCCCCAAAGCTGAGGCCAGCTGGGACTCAGGACAGGGCTCTGTTCCCCTCCCGAGGCTGAGGGAGACCCACGGCTTCCCTCAGGGTGCCCACCCCTCAAAGCAAGGACCCCGGGAACAGTGCTCATGGGACCCGGGCAAAACCCTTTTGGGGTTTTCCGGCCACACAAGGGGACTTTGCTTTTGGGGGGCATGAAGACAGGGAGATGGGGCTGGGCAGGGGTCTGGGGTGTGGGGCTGGTGACAACCCTTAAGGGTTTTTCCCTCTGGTTGAGGGGAGCTGAAGCAGAGAACCCAGCCTCAAAGTGGGTGAGGACGCCAGGGACAGGGGCTGGGCACAGGGAGGATAGGGGCAGTCCTGGGGGCTCTCAGTGAAGACAGGTGATGCCCTCTGGTGGAGGCACTCACCACAGCCAATAGGCATTTGTCTCAGGAGTCAGACTGGCTATATGGTTCCCGGGTTCCCCAGGGAGGCAGCCAGGGAGCAAGGAGGGGGCTTTGCCAGCAGAGACGAACCCCTGCCCCAGTGCCCGCCTGGCATGGGGCAGCTGGCACACAAGGAGCCCTGGCACATGCAGGTCCACATAGACCCCCTTGTTTTGTTCCTTTCCCAACAATCTAGCCCCTGGCATCCTCCAAGGAGCTTTCTGAGGCCAACTCTAGGTCTCCCCGCCCCTAGGTCAGTCACCGAGTCCCATTTCTCTCCACTTCATGTGCCCTTTGGTGGCACACTGGAGCCAATATCGTCAGACGCAAAGGCCTGGGAGGGGAGGCAGAACACATGGTCTGGGGCTTTTCTCTGTGGGGGACACTTGCTCCCAGGTCTTCATGGTGGGTGGGGAGGATGGTATCTGTGTGGAGCTGAGTGGTGATAGAGGGCTTTTGGTTCAGTCTGAGGTTTATTCTTTTCCTCTCAGGCTTTTAGGAGACAACTCCTCAAGGGGGAGTATAGGGTCAGGTTTGTTTCCAAAAGGGGCCTTGACATCCCACCCGACCTCTCCCTCCACCTCTCAGCTCTGGCCACCCTGACCCTTTCTTGTAACACACCCCGAGCTCCTTTCTGCCCCAGGGCCTTTGCACTTGCTGTGCCCTCCACAGGATGCCTTGCCCTAGTCTTGGTATGGCCGGGGACTTAACCCTCTCAGACCTCAGTGCAAATATTGCCTCCTCAGAGAGCCCTCTCTACTCTGCTTATCCAGAGCAGGCTCCCTGTCCTGTTACATCCCTCTGTTTACTTTCCCCTTCAGAACACTTATCTCAACCAGCAATGGCCTCCTTGGTTGTTGTCCCTTTCCTCGTTTGTCTTCCCCCCCAGACTATAGGCTCCAGAATACCAGGGAGTTTTACCTACTCTGTTCCTTCTGTGTCCTCTGAACCCAGAACAGAGCCTGGTACAAAGCAGGTGCTCAGTAACTGGTGATGGTGGAGGGGAATGCACGGGCGACAAGATTACAACGTGGAGACAGCGGCTGGGAAAAGCGGAACGTGGGGGAGAATTTTGTAGGCGGGGGAGTCGCATCCAAAATTGCTGAGCAACCCTCCCCACCCCCTCCGCGGGTGTCCTGGGTGAGGAGAGATGGGAGGGGCGACTCACTTTCCGGGGAGTCGCATGCACCTCCCCCCGGTGGCCCACAGGTGGCGCTCGCTCCGCGTGCGTTTAGCTGCGGGAAGCAGAGGTGGGAAAACCCGAACGTTTGTGTGGTGGCTGGGGAGGCACCTGCAGCTACCCCTCCCCTGTCCTCCATCTGGGGTCAGCCCCTGGCCCCAATCTGCCTCCTCGGGTCCCAACTTCTGGGGCTCTGAGAGGCACGGGGATGGTGGGCTGAGGGGTGGAAGGAGCTGAGGGCTCCGCCCCTCTGCCCCTCTGCCCTACAGTTTGCTCCCATTCCACACAAAAAACTAGTTAAGCAGCCCCATGCCTGGGGGAGGGGGACGTGGGGGAAAAAGTGCTTACTACGTGCATGTCCTGTCTTAACCCTTTATGGGCTAGAGCTGGAGTCAGTGCTTGGCCTCGGTGGGCCCTCAGAGCATACTTGTGGAATCGTGAATGGGGGAATCCCCATTTTACAGATGGGGAAACTGAGGCTCCGGGAGACCCAGCTTCACAGAGCCCAAAAATAGTGAGGCCGAGGTTGGAGCCATAGGTGTGTCCAACTCCAGGGTTAAAAGGTTTAAAAACAGAACCATTAAAAAATGGATTTCTGGGCCTCCCTGGTGGCGCAGTGGTTGAGAGTCCGCCTGCCGATGCAGGGGATATGGGTTCGTGCCCCGGTCTGGGAGGATCCCATATGCCGCGGAGCGGCTGGGCCCGTGAGCCATGGCCGCTGGGCCTGCGCATCCGGAGCCTGTGCTCCGCAACGGGAGAGGCCACAACAGTGAGAGGCCCGCATACCACAAAAAAAAAAAAAAAAAAAAAAAAAATGGATTTCTTAGTTACCCCAAGTGATGTAGGAATCCATTTGGAAAGTCAAAGTCTTCCCTGACCCTCCTCACCTCAGACCCCAGACAGTGGTGGGGAGGGTTCCCGTCCACCCTGCTTTCTCTGTCTTCAAAGGTGTCTACACATACCACTGGGGGCTCCTGGATTTCTATCTGGGTCACTGGGCATAAACTCCTCTCTCTGGGCCTCAGTTTCCTCATCTGTAAAATGGACTTAACGGTCATTGAATTATCTCCCCAGATGGCTGTAAGGATCCAATGGGTTATTCCAATGAAAAGCTCTTAGAACAGAGCTTGGCACACAGACTACTCCCAGACTGTGAAGGTCCCTTCTGGCAGTCCACATATCCTGGTGGGAATGAGGGTAGGTATACGGGGAGAAGGCAGGGGAGACAGGGCTTGCAGACGCTCCAGGGGCCTCTGGGAGACCATTGGCCCATGCAGCTGCCAGGAGAGGAAGCAGAGGTATTTATCCACCAAGTCTCTTCCACCTTGGACTAAGGACTGCTTGCCGGGGGCATTCATTCCCTCATGTCTGGCTCCTGGCCAGGGGCACTGCAGTGGTCAGGGGCCCGGATGTGGTCCAGGCTTGGCAGCATCCATGTAGGGGTCGGGTTGAGGGTGTGCGGTGGGTTTCTTTACCTTTCGTGTGGCCATTCCTGGGGGTCTCTGGGTTGTCTGAGCCAGGCTGTGCCAGCCCACCGGAATTCTGCAGCCGGCTGTGTGTATATCTGGTGTGCCAGTGTGTGTTTATCTGCCGTGCCTGTGTTTGAGTCTGTATTTATCTGGCGGCTAGTGCGCGCGTCTTTGTTTTCCCTTCTGCTCTGTCTCGTGGCGGGGGAAACTTCTGTTTTTAATCAGGGGCCAGGGAACTGTCTGGTCACCACGTTAACGACAGCGACGTTAATTCAAGGCCGATCCGAAATGATCTTTCAGAGTCTTCTGTGAAGTCGGGCCCTGCCCTGGGAACCTTCCAAAGGGAGGAGAAGCAAAGGGGGTACCCTGCCTGCTCATTGTATGCGGAAGAGGGAAACTGATCCAAGTGGCTGCAGAAGTCCTCTCCCGTAGGCAGCCAGGGAAAGGGAGTTTGAGTGCAAAGCATTTTACATGCATAAAAGCTTGACGAGTCTCCTCGCACGTAGAAGAAAACAATTATTGGCCCATTTACAGATGAGGAAACTGAAGCTCAGGGGTGGGACCCAGAGCTCATGTGAAGCCAGAAGCTGCTGCATCTCCAAGGCTTGTCTCCTTGTTCTTTCAAGTGGCAAACCAATTTTGAAGCTGTCCATTGCTGCTTGGTCCTCACCTGTGCCTCCGTTTTCCCACTGGTCAGCTGGTTACCGCGAGCCCTTCCCTGCTAGCCAGCCGTGGCAGTCTGAATAATCCCTGTTGCTTGGCAGCGTACCAGCTTTCTCAGGCTTTCCTTCCTTGGATGCTCCAGGCCCAGGGGCCTGGCTGGCTCTGTGAACACAGATATTAATTAGCATTAATTAATTACCCCCTGCGAGGTGAGGGTGGTACCTGTGGATCCCCAAGCTCTGAGAGACCTAGAAGCTGACTTGGGTCCCTGGTGTGTGGTGCTCAGAGCCTGGGGTGGGAAAGGGCTACCAGTCCCAAGATGCCTCAAGAGCAGGACCCACAGATGGCACCACTGGTTGGCCTCTGTCAGTCGGGGCTGCTCCCCAGCCCAAAGTCAGGAGGCCAAGACCCAGGCCCTGTGACTTTCTGTAACTGCATTTGGGCTGGAGGGGACCCTCACTCCATTTACCAGGTGATGGAGCCTGTGGTCCCCCTAAAGTTCACATGTTCGGCTCACATCCCCACTCTGACACCTGCTGTGTGACCTTAAGCAAGTCACTTTCTCTCTCCATGCCTCATTTTCTCATCTATGACATGAGAGTAATTTCTGCCTCGCAGGGTTGTTGGAAAAAATAAACGACCACATGTATTTCATGGAAGGTACACACTGTCACCAGGGAAATCAGTAACCAGTAGCCACAGTGGTGACAAAAGGCCGCTTGGGCCAGCTCTGTCGCTTACCAGCTGAGTGACCTGGAAATAGGGATTCAATGTACCTGGGGATCAGTTTCCCTATCTGTAAAATGGGGGCTAACACCATATAGGCTTCATGGGGTTGCTGCAAAAATTATATAAAGTGATGCCCTTAAAATGTTTACGACAGTGCTGAACATGTTATAAGTGCATGATGAATATTGGCTAAATCAAGGGAGAAAAGAAATAGCTGTGATTGGGCTAAAGCTTGGAGGCGTGGGTGTCAGGAGGAGAATGTTAATCTCCCAATAAAGGTTGACTGTGGTCACATAAAGGCAATCAGACCACACTTAGGGTTGATCCCTCAGGCATTATTATGGGTCGAGTTGTGTCTCTTCAAAAGATATACATAAGTCCCAACCCCCAGTACCTGTGAATATGACCTTATTTGGAAATGGGGTCTTTGTAGATGACATGAGTTAAGTTAAAATGAGGTCACACTGGGTCAGGGTGGGCCTTAAGTCCAATAGGACTGGTATCCAATTAGAAAAAGAGGTAACACACAAAGACACAAACACAGAGAGGCCATGGCAGACCGAGGCAGAGATTGGAGTGATGCGGCCACAAGCCAAGGATTGCTGGGAGCCACCAGAGGCTGGGAGACATGGACCGCTTCTCCCCTCAGAGCCTCCAGAAGGAGCCAACCCTGCCTACACTTTGATTTTGGAGGTCTAGCCTCCAGAGCCATGGAAGAAGAAATTCTTATTTTTTTCAGCCACCTACTTCGCAGTACGTTGTTTTGTCAGCCCCAGAAAACTAATACAGGCATCCAGCTCCTTTTTTTGCAGTTTTGTAGTATTCCACAGTACCGTAGCTCATTTTTCCATCCTTTATTGATGGGCACATAGATTATTTCTTGTTTGCATGGCCACAAACAGCCTGCCCAACACATGCTGGCTCCACCTCCGTACTCGATACCAGTGACTCCTGGCCACCCAGAAAGCAAATGATGATCTGTGCACTTCACATTTTAATGCATACTGTCAAGCTGCTCCCCTAAAGTGCTGGGCAGTTTACCTCCATTCCACATGGGAGCACCCAGAGAGTTTATTTCAGTGAAAATGCCGAGTCCTGACCACTGGACCGCCAGGGAACTCCCCAGAGAGTTTATTTTAAACCTGGGTCAGAGCTGCCCAGTTATGCTGTCTGTGTTCTAGTTAAAATGGAGCTTCTGTTTCAGAGAGAGCTGCAGAAGGTTTCTTAAGCCATCCCCTGGGTGCTGAGTACTGAAGTGACTCTCTCAGCGATCTGGTTTCCCTGGACCCCAAGGAGGTTGGGAGATCCAGGATGTGGTTGATCTGGGAGGTGACCCCAGGAAGCAAGGATGGGGGAGAGGGGAGTAAGGGAGGGAAGGCATTGGATGAAAGTGTGTTCATGAATGAATCTACACTGCGGACAGCTGTGACTCAGTCCTGCTGGGGAAATGCTGAGACACCAAGTAGGACGCACCCCTCAGAGTTTTCCCACCAGGGGCAAGGGAGCTGGGGTATTAATCCCTCGCCCTTCCCCAGTCATTGGGCAAGGGCTGCTCCAGCAGTGTGTTTGCTCTCCAGAACTTTCTACCCGCCCTGGGAATGATCCAGCAGCCAGAGGCTGGCTGTTGGAAGCTGTAGGGTCAGTGTGCCCAGGAGTGGAGTCCCTTGGGGATACAAGTGGGTGCTGACATGCTGGGGGCGCAGAGATAAACAATAAACAGAATAAGTAAATCACAAGGCATGTTCAGAGGGATAAGTGTTGGAGAAAAAAGGACAATGTGAGCCGGGCAAAGCTAAGGCAATGATACTGTGGGTGAAGGGTCCTAACACCAAGCTCGGCATCCCGTAGGCGACTAATAAATGTTCTGTGCTTCTGTCTAGTCCGTGGAGAGATGAAGAGAGAGGGGAGAGAGAGACAAGCTGGTGTGGAATAGACACCTGGGCAGGGTGGGAAAGGAGGGAGGGAGAGGCTGGTAATGATGTGAAAAGTAATCGGCCCTTCTCTCTGGGAGGCGGTGAAACTCTAATTAGAATGAAAATGTGGTTTAATGAGGATGAGAACGGTAATTGTGCTGGGCAGCCTGCAGTCCCGGCGGTGCCACTTCCCCAGGGGGTCCCTTCTGGGCTTCTGAAGACAGGGACGTGGATGAGGGGGACTAGGGGCTGGGGAGGGGTGTAGTTGGGACCTCATTTGTCCCCCAGAGAGTCCTCCACTGGGTAAAGATGCTGTGCAGAGCCCCACCTGCCCCCGGAAGCTGGTTCCAGGTGCCCCAGGGCCCTGCTTTTCCAGCCTGCATCTTATTCTCAATGATAATACAGTGGAACCGCAACAGTGATATTGTTTATTGAAGACCTACTATGCGCCAGGCACCGTTCCAACCCCTTTACAGATGCCAACTCATGGAATCCTTAAAATTATCTCCATTCTACAGGTGATAAAACGGAGGCACAGAGAAACCATGGGCCCTCATAGGAATATATTAAAGAGTGGGTTAGAAAGGTAAGTTTGAGTAGCCAGGGGCCTCCTTCTTTCCTTAACCGGGTGGTTGCTGGGGACACCAAGTGGTTGCCAGCCATCAAGGTCAAGGGACCCTTCCTGCTTGCCTCCCCCTTGTACAGTTTCCTTGACTATATTTGAGGGGGCAACCATTTCTCTGTATCTGCTACTTCCACTCCATTAGAGGAGATGGGCATGGCCGAATGGGGAGATTTTGTATGCAGTGGGCAAGGCTTGGTGGGGAGGTGGGTGTGGCTGGATTTACCAATCGCTCTGAACCTGGAAGGAGCAGAAGCTGAGGCATTGCATTGGGCTGCA
The DNA here is from genome assembly GCF_964341445.2 of Mesoplodon mirus. NCBI lineage: Eukaryota > Metazoa > Chordata > Mammalia > Artiodactyla > Ziphiidae > Mesoplodon > Mesoplodon mirus. The sequence continues at coordinate 41,090,292 of NC_138980.1, forward strand.
GAACTGGGACAAAAAGCTGGGGGTCCTGACTTTCTTGCCGTGGAAAGCTCAGGGGTTTTTCAAATGTTGGTTTGAATAAGACTGAGGTTTATAAGACCTCACAGTCCCCACTTTTGCTTCTGGAGACACCACCAATAAAGTGCAGCCTGTTGTGTGGTTTTGTCAGAACAGAAACATTCATCAAGGCCAGAAGTGCAATAAAAACAGACTTGTCTGGCCTTTCAAAGTGGTCCCACGTCAAGGGAGATTCAATTGTTGACCACATATATGGCAGACAAAGCATTAAGAGCCTTAACATATAAAGAGCACTTATGATTCAATAAGAAAAAGACAAACATCCCAAGTGTGAAATTGGCACAGGGCTTACAAAGGAATGATAAAAATTCAACAAACCTCTGTAAAGATGTGCCACCTGATCATTCATCAGCTAAAGAATCCCTTTTACTTGTCAAGCTTACCAGCACGTGTGAAATTTTGAGTATACACACCCATGTACTCTCATGGAAGTGTAAAGTAATGCACTGGAGGGCAGTATAGATATTTGTATTAAACATTTAAGTGTGTAAACTCTCTGACCCAGGAAGTCCATTTATAGGAATATGCAAAGATCTATAAAGAGTAATGCAGGGTGGTTAAGTGCTCCAGAGTCAGACAGCCATGGTTCAAATCCTGGCTCCACCACCTGTAAGCTGTGTGACCTCAGGCAAATGATTTGATGTCACAGAGCCTCCATTTTCTCACCTGTGCAATGGGCTTATCATGAGGACTCCATGAGGTAATGTGTGTGAAATTCAGAGTCTCTTTGCCAAACACATAACAGGTGCTTGATACTTTCACAATTATCATCATTGTGAAAACCTTTAAGGAAAGCCGGGAAACAATGGAAGTGTCTGTGCCTAGCAGGTTGCCCAAATACATAGTAGAAAATGAAAATGGTCAAACCTATATTCATTAACACCATGTGACCTCTGAGATATATTCATTGAAAAAGAAAAAGAAAACAGGTTTCAAACGTCGTATATAGACACAGATTTCAAGCAATTTGATCAAGAATCAGGGAATTAATTTTTCACATTACAGTGTAGTCTACCCAGATTCAGAACTGAAACAAAAGTTTTATGAGGTGATATTTATCTTTTCTCTGTGCAGTGGGTTCTGATATTTTCTATTCTCTTTTGTTCCATTTGAAAGGAGGTCTTTCTCATAAGTACAATGTTTTTGTCTTCAAAAACATTGGGTTTTGACATCTGGTTGATGTCACCAGACCCCCAGTAAAAGGCGGGGTCTACATAGTGACTGGAGAAAGAATGGGAGCAACAGAAGAAAGTGATGGCTCCAATGCACTGGTTTGATTTCACCCCCACTATTGGGTTGCAGTATATATGTGTGACCACGTGTGTACCTGTGTGTGCATGTATGCACTTGTGCATGTATGTGCATACATGTGGATGTGCATGTGTGTATGTGTGTGTGTGTGCTGGGGCTGGGACGAAGGTGACGCAAGTGAGGCAGTGACCTCAGGTGCAAAATTTGAGGGGATGTCAAAAAACTCAGTCATCAAGATAAATATTTTAATGCAATATATATATATACATTTAGTTGAAGTATAGTTGATTTACGATATTATATTAGTTTCAGGTGTACAACATAAAGATTTGATATTCTTATAGATTATATTCCATCTAATGTGATATTTAAATAAATCAAAATAATAAAAAATTCCATATGAACAAAGCACCGCATTTTATTTTTTATTTTTTTAAAGCACTACATTTTTTCTTCTTTATATTCCTTTTTTTTATTGAAGCATAGTTGATTTACAATATTGTGTTAGTTTCAGGTGTAGAGCAAAGTGATTCAGTTGTGTGTGTGTATATATATATATATATATATATTCTTTTTTAAAAAATTCTTTTCCATTATAGGTTACTACAAGGTATTGAATATCGTTCCTTGAAAGCACCACATTATAATACAGTCAGGATCTGACCCTGATTTCCAGACTCAGACTCAGTCACTTGACCCTAATCCTGGCCCTGTGTACCTGCATGTGTTTGCACACGTGTGTTTGCACACACATGTGCATGCATACATGGGTGTCCCTGGGTGTGAACACACATGTGTTTGCATGCTTTTGTGCACTTCTGTGTGTGGTGTATATGAATGAGAGCAAGCATGTGTGCATATGTAGGCATTTGTAGGCATGCATGCATGCATGTGTGCACACCCATGTGTGCGAGTGCACACCTGCTTGTACAGAGAAACATCCAGGAAGATGCCCTCAGAGTGTTAACCATACTTCCTTCCAGGAGGTGAGAATACAGGTATTATCCTCTTTCTACTTGCCTGGATTTTCTCCCCCTGGTATGTATCATCTTAACAACCAGAATGAAAACAAGAATGTCATTTTCACTATGGAAAGAAGGCCATAGGGCAGAGGCTCCTCCCTCAGGAAAGTCTCCCGGGGAAGGATGGGGCAGAGAGATCCCTGAATTTACTGACCATCAATAACTGCCAATGGTTACTGAGCATTTCAGTCTGACCAGGACCTGTACCAAATGTTCTTCATCCAGGGCTGTATCCATGGCAGGTGGACGGTGCTGAACAACATTTGCTGAATGAATGAGTGAATAAATTAATGACTCCATCATCAAACCCCGGGACCCAGGACCACTTTGCCTTTTCCTTTGCCCGGAATGCCCTTATTCAGACTTCAATTAATGTTACGTCCTGCGAGAAGCCCTCTCTACACCAATCCATCAGCCCATTTACATTTTCTGAATAGCATGTTTCTTATTTTTATCACTCATCTCCCTGCTGAGCGCAGACCTCACCTCTTTTATTCACCACTGTAAACCCAGCCCTCGCACTCAGTACCTGGCACACCATAGGTTCTCAATAAATATTTGCTGAAGCAATCGACACACCCTTTCCCATTACAAATGAGGAAATTGAAGCTCAGAGGTTCAAAGTCACCTGTTCAAGGCCACTGAATTTTTAGGTGGTGGGACTAGGGTTTGAACCCTTGTCCTTCTGAGGCCAGAGCCTGTGCCATCAACCAGGACACTGCCCTCTCCCCCAGATGATACCAGGTCCTGTGCCTGATGCTCCAACCTGGGTCCCTGAGGCCGCTTGCAAGTGGACCAGCTGCCAGGAGAGGCCCCTGGGGATGATGGAAACAGTAGCTTTGGTTTATTGAGCACCTATTCTGTGCCACTGAGAGGGGCTCAGAGAGGTTGTGCCATGTGTTGGGGGCCCACAGCTGATCCATGGGACATGGCCTACATCATGGGTTGGATTGTGCTCCCAAAAAGACATGCCCAAGTCCTGTCCTCTGGGCCATGTGAATGTAGCCTTATTTGGAAATTGGGTCTTGGGAATTCCCTGGCAGTCCAGTGGTTAGGACACTGCGCTCTCAATGCCGAAGGCCCAGGTTCAATCCCTGGCTGGGGAACTAATATCCCACGGGCTGCACAGTGCAGCCCCCCAAAAAATTTTTTTTAAAGGAAATAGGGTCTTTGCAGATGTCATTAAGTTAAGGGGCACAAGATCAGAGCATCCTGGATTAGATAGGTGGGCCCCAAGTCCACTGACAAGTGTCCTTATGAGAGACAGAAGAGAGAGAAGACACAAGAAGAGAAGAAGGGGCTTCCCTGGTGGCGCAGTGGTTGAGAGTCCGCCTGCCGATGCAGGGGACATGGGTTCATGCCCCGGTCCAGGAAGATCCCACATGCCGCGGAGTGGCTGGGCCCGTGAGCCATGGCCGCTGGGCCTGTGCGTCCGGAGTCTGTGCTCTGCAGCGGGAGAGGCCACAGCGGTGAGGGGCCCAAGTAACGGAAAAAAAAAAAAAAAAAGAAGAAGAAAAGAAGGCCATGTGATGATGGAGGCAAAGATTGGAATGATGCCGCCACAAGCCAAGGAATGCATAGAGCCTCCAGAAGCTGGAAGAAGCAAGGAACGATCCTCCCCTAGAGCCTCTAGAGGGAGTACAGCCCTGCCCACACCTTGATTTCAGATTTCTGGCCTCTAGAACTAGGAGAGAACAAACTCCTGTTGTTTGTGGTCACCCAGTTTGTGGTCCTTTGTCACAGCAGCCACAGGAAACAAATACAGACTATTTTTCCATATTTTAGCATAAATGTCAAATGTACAGACAAACTGAAAGAATTGTCCAGTGAATACTCACTCATACACCCACCGCTGAGAGTCTACAATGGACGTTTTGCTCTATTTGTTACTGTCTGTCCATCTATCCATCTATCTACCCATCTCTTTATTTTTTTTCTTTTCCATTATAGTTTATTACAGGATATTGAATATAGTTCCCTGTGCTTATACAATAGGACCATGTTGTTGATCTAATTTATTTATAGTAGTTTGTATCTGCTAATCCCAAATGCCTAATTTATCCCTCCTCCACCCCTTTCCCCTTTGGTAACTGTAAGTTTGCAAGTTTTCTATGTCTGTGCATCTGCTTCTGTTTTGTAAATAATTTCATTTGTGTCATGATTTAGATTCTGCATGTAAGTGATATCATATGGTATTTGTCTTTCTCTTTCTGACTTACTTCAACCACCTTTAAAAATTTTTTTTTAATTAAGAATTTATTTTTTAGAGCAATTTTATGTTCACAGCAAAATAGTGGGGAAGGTACAGAGATTTCTCATATACTTCCTGCCCTGACATGTACATAACCACGCCCACTATCAACATCCCCGCCACCGTGGTACATTTGTTACAATCAATGAACCTCCATCATTACTCAGTTTACAATAGAGTTCACTCTTGGTGTTGTATATTCTACGGGTTTGGAGAAATGTATAATAACATAAATCCACCATTATAGTCTCATACAGAGTAGTTTCACTGCCCTAAAAATCCTCTGTTCTCCAACACCCCTCATCCTTCCCTCCCCCCACCAACCTCTGATCTTTTACTGTCTCCATAGTTTTGCCTCTTCCAGAATGCCGTATAGTTGGAATCATACTTTTTGTAGCCTTCTCAGATTGTCTTCTTCTTTTTTTTTTTTTTTTGTGGTACGTGGGCCTCTCACTGTTGTGGCCTCTCCCGTTGCGGAGCACAGGCTCTGGAAGTGCAGACTCAGCGGCCATGGCTCACGGGCCCAACCGCTCCGCGGCATGTGGGATCCTCCCAGACCAGGGCTCGAACCTGTGTCCCCTGCATCGGCAGGCAGACTCTCAACCACTGCGCCACCAGGGAAGCCCAGATTGTCTTCTTTTACTTAGTAATATGCATTTAAATTTTCTTTGTGTCTCTTCCTGGCCTGATAACTCATTTCTTTTTAATGTTGAATAATATTCCATGGGTATGGATGCACCACAGTTTATTTATCCATCCACCTACTGAAGTATAATCCACCTCACTTTTTAGTGCATTTCAAGGTATGACCCTACCTCCTTCCCATTTATGTTAACACAGCAGCCAAATCGATCTTGTAACAGTCAGATCAAACTCCTGTCCTGCTCAAAACCTTTCTGGGGTCCCCGTCTCACTTGAGTGAAACCTGAATGACTCACTGCGCCCTCAGGGCTTGCTTATCCCTTTCACCTGTCCCCCCACCATCCTCCCAACCTACATCGGCCCACATGGTCACCACCAGCCACGTGTGCTTCCTGAGCCTTTGAAAATGACCAGTCCAACCTAAGTGTCCATCAACAGATGAATGGAGAAAGATGTGGTATATACATATACACAATGGAATACTACTCAGCCATAAAAAAGAATGAAATTTTGCTCTTTGCAACAACATGGATGGACTTAGAGAGTATTATGCTAAGTGAAATAAGTCAGAGAATGACAAATACTATATGATATCGCTTATATGTAGAATCTAAAAACTACAACAAACTAGTGAATATAACAAAAAAAGAAACAGACTCACAGGTATAGAGAACAAACTAGTGATTATCAGTGGAGAGAGGGAAGGGGGAGGGGCAATATAGGGGTAGGGGACTACTATGTATAAAATAAGCCACAAGAATATATTGTACAACACAGAGAACATAGCCAATATTTTATAATACCTATACATGGAGCATAACCTTTAAAAATTGAGAATCACTGTATTGTACACCTGTAACTTATATAATATTGTACTTCAACCATACTTCAATTTTAAAAAATGGCCAGTCCATGGGAATTCCCTGGTGGTCCAGTGGTTAGGACTCCACACTTTCACTGCTGGGGCCGGGTTCAGTCTCTGGTGGGGGAACTAGGATCCCGCATGCCAGCTGGAAAAAAATAAAAAAGACCAGTCGAAATTGAGGTATGCTCTAATAAAAATGTACAGGATTTCAAAGACTTAGTACTGAGAAAAGAATGTAAAATATCTCATAAATACATTTTAAAATATTGATTATGTGTTGAAAGGATAATATTTTGGCTATACTGGGTTAAATAGAATATATGATTACAATTAATTGCATCTATTTCGTTTCGACTTTTTAAAATGTGGCTACTGGAAATTGAAAATTACCTATGTGTCCTCATCTTCATCATATGTTTGTCGCTGCTGGTCTAGGATGTCGGCTCCAGGAGGGGTGGGGGGTTGTTTTGTTTTTTAGGCGTCTTAGACACTCAGTAAATACTTGTTGAATGAATGAATGAACTAACGAACGCGAGCCTGAATGACATCAAAGATGTGGCTCTAAGTCAAGACTTATGGTCTGCTCCAACATTAAGACTTCAGCTCCCATCTTTCACGGAGCCACCTGGGCTCCCCGTGCCTCTTGTGTGGGGTAGAGGGGCGGGCAGTGGGCTCAGGCAGGCTCATCACAGTGCAGCCCCAGGGGCGGCTGCCTGGGTGCCCCGCTCCAGTCCCCGGACGAGATCAAGTCTCAGAGTCTGGGACTTCTGGGGACAGAGAAGGAGGGACACGTGGAGAGGGGGACCAGAGTCAGACGTGGGTCTGCAGAGCAGACCCGGATCCCCTCCCGGGGACTGGGCTGGCGGGAAGGGGATGGGCTGCCCGGCAGGCGGGACTGGGACGGAGCCGGGGTGTCTGCTATCGACCGCCTGGGCCGCTGCAGGGAAGCTTTTAGACCCGCCAGCGAGTCCCTCCCAGGGGCGGAGGTCTGGGCTTCCCCCTCCCCTAAAGGGGGGAGGCCACGGGGCTTCCTCTCACCTCCACAACCTGCCCACCTGCAAGGTTTGCAGGCTTTGCCTCGGAACTGAGTACGAAATTCCATTTGCTTCTCACCCCATTGTTATCACGCCGGGTTTGGAATCATTTTCCCTGGCCCTATGATTGAGAGATCATTTACATCCTTTAAGGTGAGATGCCTGCGTGCATTGCAGGTGCCTCTGGGCCCTGGGCCGCCACACCATCAGACTATGGAACATTCCCATCTAGAAGGTCCCAGAAGTTTCCCATCTGCCTCATCCCCGACCCTAATCACTATTCTGATTTCTGTCAACATGGGTTACTTTAGCTTTTGGGGAGAATTTCATACAAATAGAAATTCATACAGGGTGGCCTCTTTTGTCTGGCTGCTTCTCCTCGGCATGTAACATTCTGAGATCTCTATCCAGTTCCCTTATTAGCAGTTTGTTCCTTTTTCTTGCAGCAGAGTATCCCATGGTATGAACGGACCTCAATTTGTTTATCCATTCTCTCATCCTAGACATTTGGGTTTTTTCCAGTTTTTCGGCAATAACAAATAAAGCTGCTATGAACATTTGCCAGCAGATCTTTGCACCAACATATGTTTTCATTTCTCTTGGGTAAATACCTATGAATTGAATTGCTGGGCTGTGTGGTGCATATGTAACTTTATAACAAACAAACAAACCTGGCAGACTCTTTTTGCACACCTGCAGTGGATGAGAGTTCCAGTTCCTCCACGTCTCGTCAACACTCGGTATCAGCAGCCTCTAATTTTGGCCAACATGATGATAGCTTGTAGCCTGGACCATTGCAGTCACCTCTGCCTCGAACACCTGCTTCCGTCCTGGCTCCCCCACTGTTGGTTCACACTTCAGAAATCCGATACATGGTTTGTCGTTAATATTTCCCTTTTTTTTTTTTTTTTTTTTTTTTGCGGTACGTGGGCCTCTCACTGTCGTGGCCTCTCCCGTTGCAGAGCACAGGCTCTGGATGCGCAGGCTCAGCGGCCATGGCTCACGGGCCCAGCCGCTCCGCGGCATGTGGGATCTTCCCAGACACGAACCCGTGTCCCCTGCATCGGCAGGCGGACTCTCAACCACTGTGCCACCAGGGAAGCCCCAATATTTCCCTTTTTATGATAGCAAAAATTCGTGAATGTGCTAAAGTAGAGAGAAGAGTATGAAGAGCCCATAGGGTCCTGTCACCCGACTTTTATGATAACCCACATTTTGCCCATCTTGTTTCATCTCTTACCTCCCAATGTGTTTTTTCAGGGAGTATTTTATAATTTTTTTTATTGAAGTATAGTTGATTTACAATGTTGTGTTAATTACTGCTGTACAGCAAAGTGACTCAGTTATACATATATATACATTCTTTTTCATATTCTTTTCCATTATGGTTTATCACAGGATATTGCCTATAGTTCCCTGTGCTATATAGTAGGACCTTGTTGTTTATCCATTCTCTATATACAAGTTTGAATCTGCTAATTAAGGGAGTATTTTAAAGCAAACCCCGAGTACCATATTACTTCCGCAAGCATCATAGGAATCTTCTCAATAAATTAGATGACGCATGCCTTGCCTAGGAATTGGCCGGTGGGTGCTCACTCACTGCTCTTAGAAAAAATTTCGGATTTCTTCTCATGGCCCTCAGGATGGCTGCTGGTCTCTCTGCCTTCATGCTCTACCCTTTCCCCTTACTTAGTCGCTGCTCCAGGCACACTGTCCTTTTTTTCCCAACCACAGTCCAAGCTTGTTCCTGTCTCAGGGCCTTTGCACATGTTGTTCCTTCTGCCTCAAATGCTCTTCCCCCAGGTATCTGCACGGTTCCTGTGGTAGGCAGCACCTAAGATGGTCTCCAATGGTCCCTGCTTCTTGGTCTTCAGGCACCTGTGTAATTTTCTCATCTTGCGTGGGGGCTGAACCGCTCACTTCTAACCAGTAGGACATGGCAAAGGTGATGGGGTGTCACTTCCAAGATTAGGTTATAAGACTGTGACTTCTGTCCTGCTGGACTCTCCCTCTTGCCAGCACTCTTGTCTCTCATTCTGATGAAGCCAGTGGCCATGAGGTAAGCCACCCTATGGAGAGTGGCAAAGAACGGAGAGTAGCCTTCAGCCAACAGTCAGTGGGGAACTGAATTCTGTCTTCAGCCTAGTGTGTGATTCTCCCAAGTTGAGCCTTGAGATGACCATATAGCCCCAGTGGATGGCTTGAGTGCAGCCTCATGAGTTACAGGACCAGCTAAGTGGCACCCAGATTCCAGACCCCCAAATCATCACAAGATCATCCATGTTGTTGTTTACAGCCACTAGGTTTTGGGGTAATTTTTTATGCAGGACTACATAAAAAATATAACTCTTTCACCTCCCTCACCTCTTTGCTCAAAAGTCACCTTCTCCATGAGACCTTCCCTGGCCACCCAATTAAAATTGTAACCCATTCCCAGAACTCCCCATTCCTCTTCTCTGCTTTACCTTCCTCCTAGAACTTATCAACTTCTATATTATTTAACTAATTCATTGTCTCCCTCTCTGTTGGAACATTGGCTCAGGGAGGACAGGGGCCTCTGTTTTGTTCATTGCTGCATCCCCAGTCTTAGAACACTGCTGGGTACATAGTAGGTCTCGCTGGATCTAAAGACACACCTACCATTGACCTAGCAATCCCACTTCTTGGGTGTACACACAAAAGAATTGAAGGCAGGGTCTCAAAGAGTTATCTGTGCACCCATGTTCATAGTAGCATTATTCACAGTAGCTTAAACATGGAAGTAAACCAAGTGTCCATCAATCGATGAATGGATTACCAAAATGTGGTATATTCACACAATGGAATATTATTCAGCTTTAAAAAGGAAGGAAATTTTGCGATATGCTACAACACGGATGAAACTTGAGGACAGTATGCTCAGTGAAATAATCCAGCCACACAAAGACAAATACTGTATGATTCCACTTACGTGAGGTTCTTAGATTAGTCAAAATCATAAAGACAGAAAGTAGAATGGTGATTGCCAAGGACTGGGGGAGGGGGGAGGAGGAATTATTATTTAATGGAACAGTTTCAAATTTACAAGATAAAAAGAGTTCTGGGATGGATGGTGGTGTTGGTTGTACAACAAAGTGAAGGTACTTAATACCATTGAACTGTAAGCTTAAAAATGGTTACAATTAAAAAATGGTAAATGTTATGTTATATGTATTTTAACATACATACACACAGAGATACACTTATCATGCCATCCTGTCCCCCTGGTGGTGGGGCTTGGTTACCAGCTTCAAGTTTAATAGTCAGAGGTCATGGGTTGGGTTCCTGGGTGTCCCCACTCCCTCTGTTGAGTTGAGCAGTATGTGTATCATTCCTGCCTCTCATCAGGTCTACTTGCCTTTGGCATCTTCCCAGCTTCTCAGGAATTTTTCAGGGATGGGAAATCCCCTTCCTGCCCAAATATGGAAGCAGAAAGCATTCACCTATGTCTACTGAGCTGGAGGCCTTGGCTTTGACTCCACCCATCGTCCCTTCTGCAGCTGCCTCTGGCCAGCCTTGATGGGCAGAGGGGTCTGGGAACCCATGTGTGTGTGTAGGGGGCGGTCATCAGCTCTGGGGACACTGTCCTGCATGAATCACATTTTGGAGGGGCCTCTGACAGCCATCCCCCCGTGCCCCATCCATGGATGTATCAGCCACTGCAGGGCCCAGCAGGCCCACTCAGCCCTCCTGCCCTTTATCAACAGCCTACATTCACAAAGCAGTTGCGTGTCCAGCACCATACATCCCTGGAAGCTCACAGTTTGGCTCCATCCTGGATGCTCTTCTATTTGCCTTTTTATGGACTGAATTGTGTCCCCCCTCAAATTCATATGTTGAAGCCCTAACCCCCAGTATGACTGTATGTGGAGACAGGGCCTTTAAGGAGGTAATTAAGGTTAAATGAGGGAGTTCCCTGGTTGTCTAGTGCTTAGGATTCAGCACTTTCACTGCCACGGCCTGGGTTCAATCCCTGGTCAGGGAACGGAGATCTCACAAGCCCAGTGGTACGGAAACCAGGAGGAGAGGTCTCAGCAGAAACCAACCCTGCTGGCACCTTGATCAGTCTCCTGATCACTTTCAGTCCCCAGAACTGAGAAAATAAATGTCTGTTGTTTAAGCAACCTGCTCTTTGTTTTGGCAGCCCAAGCTGATTGAGACAGGGTAGTAACAGCTCCCAGCTCCTGGCAGCCCTGGGGTACATCACCACCCCCTGTTGATTTCCCTGGATGTGGCCCATGCCTTCATTGAGGCTTCTTCCATTCTCCACTTTGGGTGCATCATCTGTCTCCCACCACTGGTCTCAACCTTAGCAGCCCACTGGGATCACCTAAGGAGCTTTAACAATGCTGACCCCTGACCCCACCCCCAGAGAACCTAAGGCAATTGGGTGGGGCTGGCTTTGGGGAGTTTTCAAACTCCCAGGGGATTCTAACGTGCAGACAGGGTGAAGAATTGCTGATCTAGAATGGTGTTTCTCAACCAGAGGGGATTCTGCCCACCCCCATCCCCAGGAGACATTTGGCAATGTCTGGAGACATTTTTGGTTGTCTCACTTGGGACATGGATGCTACCAGCATATAGTGGGTAGAGGCTGGGGTTGTTGCTAAGCATCCTACAATGCACCGGACAGGACCCTGTAACAAACAATGACCCAGCCTTAAATGTCAGTATTGCCAAAGTCCAGAAACCCTGCTCTAGAGGTACATGAGCCAAGTATTCCCTCCGTGAAGGTGCACGACACCACGTTGGGGGTAGATATTATTCTATACCCATTTTGCAGAAGGGAAAACTGAGGCTCAGAGAGAAGAAGTGACTTGGCCATGCTCAGACAGCAGAGCTGGTGCTCGCACTGCTCTCTAGCAGACAAAGCAGCAAAAAGTGCCTACAATGTACTTAGGAGGAGATGGAGGTGGGCAGTAATAAAGCCCAATTTTTACACGAATTGATTCAGCCACCAGCCTGTCGCTCTCTGGCTCTGTGCCTCTAGCCCCGCGCTTTAACTTCCAGTGCCTCATGTTCCTACTCATAAAGTACAGATTTGGCAGTAATGATACCTGCATGGGTAGTCACTGTAGGGGACTCAGAGGATGCTGGGCTGCTTAGGGGGCAGGGTCAGCAGGAGGGTGGGATGGGGTCTGCTCAGAGTGGGTAGGGAAGACTTGGTTATTATTTGGAGAAAGATCATGCCAGGCCGGGGAACAGTGAGTGAAATGGCCCTGGAATGGAAGGCAGGAAGGCCTGCTTCACCTTCCTCCTTCTCCTCCCTTCTTCCTGAGCCCAAATTGCAAAAGGACCAATTCCAGGCCAGGAGATGACACCAGTTGGTGTGCTTGAGTTGGATCAAACTGGCTCCCAAGAGCCAATTATGCATATCTCTTCCTAGCTCAGGGCTCAGATATCAGATATCCCATTCACAGACTGAAATCTGCCAAGATGGGAGAATTTACACCATGGAAATTGGCAAACACTATAAACAGATGCCCTTGCCCCAGCTGGTTTATGAGCACACTGTAGCTTACACCCATCTGGAGGCCCCCTCATGCCTGCTGTCGCAGTCCATTGGGGCTGCTATAACAAAATGCCATAGACTGGGTGGCTTATAAACAATAAACATTGATTTCCCGCAGCTCTGGAGGCTGGAAGAACAAGATCAAGACGCAGGCAGATTCGGTGTCCGGTGAGACTCTCTTCTGCTTCATAAATGCTGTCTTCTCGCCGTGTCCTCACACAGTGGAAAGGGCCAGGTAGCTCTCTGGGGTCTCTTTTATAAGGGCACTAATTCCATTGATAGGGACCCTGCCCTCATGACCTGATCACCTAACAAAGGCCCCCACCTCCTAATACTATCACCTTGGGGGTTAAGATGTCAACATGTGAATCTGGGGGGAGAAATAACATTCAGTCTATAGCTCCCCCTTCTCCCTCTCAGTGACATCACTGTCACAGCTTGAAATTGACCAAGGTGGGAGAATTTACACCATGTAAATTGGCAAACATTACAAATCCCAGCTGGTTTACCAGCACACCATTGCTTACACCCCAGGACAGCTGCCCCAACTGACACCTGCCCACCCACCTTTCAGGATAGGCAAAACCCCTTGCCCTCAGGTGCAGCAAGGCAGGAGGCCAGCCTGGTGGAGGAGGCAGCTGACAAACAAGCATCACGTCAGAGAGTGACAAAAGAAATGTCATGAAGAAAACTAAAATGGGTAGAGAGAAAATGAGGGATAGGGGCTGCATTTTAGACTCTCTGCCCTTTATGTAGCCCTCCCCCACTCCCCTGCATCTTCCTGCATCCCACCCTTCCCCCATCAGCCACTTGAACGTCACACATGTCTTTGCATGACCTGAATCTTTTCTTTTACCCCTTCTTCCCTCTCCCCACCCTGGGTCCTTCTTAAAGCCCTGGCCCAGAGGCCCTGAGTCTGTCCTGCTCCCTGGAATTTTCATCCCACAGAAATTCATCAGGTCCAAGAACATTTCTGCTCAAAGAACTCATCTTCACCTGAAATTGGCTTTGCTGCCTGCTCTGGGAAGCGTCTTGGCTCCTGTTTGAATGGACGAACATAGCAGTGGCTTGAAGGTCACCCTGCCCTTTGGGGAGCTCCATGGTCATCGCCTTACTCCATCCACCCCAACATCATAGCCACTGAAGGGGTTCCTTAGGCTGGTGGTAGCTCCCCTCCCCATCAGCCACTGGGCAGACCCAAGGCTTGTTTGTCCCACCATGAGAGTGGGTTGGGGAGAGTGCCTATGGTTTCTCCCCAGCACACACTATGGTCCAGCCTTCTTTGCTCTGTCCTGCCTCAGTTTCCCCATCTGCTCACCCCAGCCTCTCCCAGAGGAGGCTTTGGGGAAGAATTTCCAGACACACAAGGATGATGCAATGCCACCTCTCCCTCGTTCCTCCTCATGCCAGTGTGGGCCCAGCGCAAGAGGGCCCAGGGGATCCGGGAACTCTAGATATTTCTCAGATCATCACGCCAGTCAAACTTGGAGCCCAAATGATGACGATTCCCTCTGAGCTTAGACTAGACCACTCCCATCCTCCCAGAAGCTGGGAACCCTCCAAAATCTTAGACACCCAGTTGAGCCCCCTTCCCCAGCTGTGCCCACACTGCACCCCCAAATCCTGCAGCTGAAGCCAGAAGCCATATCTTCTGTTTATAGATCAGTGGGGAGGGAGGGGGGTTGGCAAGTTTTAAAAGCTCATTAAGGCCTGAATTCTTTTTATAGATGAGGTTTCCTGCGTCTTTCCTTTCCTCCACCCCCTTCCGCCCCTCCCTGCTTTCCGAACGCCGTATTTATTTGAGTTAGAAAAATAATGAGGTCCCTGAGGTCGTACACAACACATTGGCTCTCTAATCAAAGTATTGCTGTGGAATTAAAAATATAGAGAAATCTTTCTGTGTTGGAGTGTGGGCTGCTGGCTGTGGACGCAGGGCACATTCACCCAATACCACCCTAGCTCCACCAGACTGGCTTCAGGGGAGGGACATAATTAGCTGTTTTCCAGCAAAGTCTCCGGGGTGGAGAATGGGGTTGAAATGCCCACGGGGTTCTGGGATGGAGTGTAGCCTACTCAGAAGGCATCCAGGGCTGAAAGGAAGAAGAACCAAGGGGCTGGATCCCGCCAGGCTGGATGTGGTCTGGGTTGGAGCCTCAGGGGACAGGGCCCCCAGGCAGGGAGGCCAGATTGGGTGTAGAAAGCAAGGAGACCATCAGAGAGGGAGACCCCCAGGAGTGCATCCAGTCTGAGGGGCTGAGGGACCCTACTATTTAAACCCCAGTGTATCAGATTGAATAGAGTTTCTCTCCCTCCCCAAATTCCTGTCCACTGGGAACCTCAGAATGTGACCTGGGTCTTTGCAGATAAAATCAGTTAAGGATCTGGAGATGAGATTCTTAAGCAATGGGCCCTAAATCCAATGACTGGTGTCTTTATTTTTATTTATTTACTTATTTTTTAAAGGACTTTTTTTTTTTTTTTTTTTGCGGTATGCGGGCCTCTCCCGTTGCGGAGCACAGGCTCCGGACGCGCAGGCTCAGCGGCCATGGCTCACGGGCCCAGCCACTCCGTGGCATGTGGGATCTTCCTGGACCGGGGCACGAACCCGCGTCCCTTGCATCGGCAGGCGGACTCTCAACCACTGCGCCACCAGGGAAGCCCTATTATTTTTTTTAATATCCCTTATCGCGACCTCAGATACACCCACGTGTTTGTTTAGTGTCTGTCTCTCCAGGACGTCAGCCCCATTCAGGCAGAGATTTTTATCTCGTTCACCCCGGTGCCCCCAGAGAAGAGAACAGGGTCGGACTGAGGAGGTGCTCAATCAAATATGCAAAATGAATCCGTGAAGGAAGAATGACAAAGGACCTCAGTCATCCTCATCACCCCACACCCCCGGGGCTGCTCCTTCTTCTGGTCCTCCCCTGAGGCCCGTGGGGTGCTGGGTTTTGCCGCTTCTGGTTACAGAAGGGTGGCTCTCTTTCTAAATTTGCCCAGTCCTAAAGCAGAGGAATCTGAGCGTTGTCAGGCTTGCGGGGAGCTGAGCGGGCCAGGGCTCAGCTCACTATTCCCCTCCCGCCCTGGCCCTCCCCGGCCTGCCTGGGCCAGAGCAGCGCAGCCGGTGACATTTACACAGTGTTAGGGTGGCTTTGGCGGAGGGGAGTGGGGGCCCAGGCAGGGGAAACCACAAGTGTTTGCAGAGCCTGTGCGTGTTCGTGTGCACATGTGAGGATGTGTGAGTGTGGGACTGCTGCAACTGTGTGTGATTGCATGAATGGGAGAAAGTGTGAGAATTCGAGGGTGTAGGAGTTTTTGTACGCACCTCCTGTGTGTCTGACCCGGTTCTGGGCACCGGGGTGAATGAGATAAATCCCTGCCTGCACTGGGCTGACTGACATCCCAGAAAGACAGACACGAACCATACACCTGTGTGTGTAGGTGAAGTTGAGATAAGTGTGACGGTGTGAGTGTGCAAGAGTGTGTGAGAATGTGTGAGTGTATAGAGATGCGGATGTGTGTGTGACAGTGTATGGCTGTATATCTATAAGAATGTGTGACTGTGAGAATTTGAGGGTGTAAGAGTGTGTATGTGAATGTGTGTGTGTGTAGATGTGAATTATGAGTGCATAAATGTGAGATTGTGTAACTGTGAGAATTTGAGGGTGTGAATGTGTGCAGATGTGTGAGAGTGTATGAGAAGTTGTGTGTGTGTGATTGTGTGTGTGAGAATTTGTGTGACAGTGAGAGTGCGTATGCAAATGTGTGTGTGTGTGTGAAGCTACGTGTGTGGATGTGTGAGAGTGTGTGAGAATTTGTGTGTGTGCTGTGAATCTGTGTGATGGTGTGAGTGTGTATGTGTGTGAGTGCACAACTGACCATATGTGACTGTATGAGAATTTGGGGTGTGGAGGGTGTGTCATTGAGTGTGTAATGTGTGAGTGTGTGGATGTGTGAGAATATGGGGTTGTATGGGAACTTGAGGGGGGCACGAGGGTGTGAGCATGTGACTGGATGAGTGTGAAGTGTGTGTTTGCAAGACCAGGTGACTTGCTTGCCCAGGACGCACATGCACCCTGAGCCTCAGCCTCCCTGGACCTACCCACAGGGCTCACTCCATTGCTGTCCCTCCTTCCCCACGTCCATCCCTTTCTCCTCAGGGCTTGCTTCTTCCCTCCTCCCAGCCTCCTCTTCCCTTCTCTTAATTTGGGTACTTGGACTTCACACTTGGGGCCTGTCTACCTCATCTCCGTCCCCCGCAGGAGGGTCAGGAGGCCGGGCCACTGCGGAGTCCTCTGCGCCCGGGGAGGTGCCGGGACCAGGGAGGTGGAAGGAGACGCCAGCTGGGATCTGTGAGGCTGTTTCCACCCACAGATTCTTCCTGGCCCTTTGCTGACAGACATGGGAGCCCCATAGAGGAAAGAGGGAGGGGGGCCTGAAAACCAACTTTGCCCACGTGGTTTCCCACGCTGCAGGTTAGAGGTACCAGGGGGACCTTCAAAATGTCCCTGGTGGGGCTTCCCTGGTGGCGCAGTGATTGAGAGTCCACCTGCCGATGCAGGGGACACAGGTTCGTGCCCCGGTCTGGGAAGATCCCACATGCCGCGGAGCGGCTGGGCCCGTGAGCCATGGCCGCTGAGCCTGCGCGTCCGGAGCCTGTGCTCCTCAACGGGAGAGGCCACAACAGTGAGAGGCCTGCGTATCGCAAAAAAAAAAAAAAGTCCCTGGTGTCTTGTTGGCCCACCAACAGGCTGCACCCCGAGCCTGTGAGTAGAGTCTCATCCTTAGCACTGCTAACATTTGGGGCCAGATCGTTCTCTGCGGGAACCCTCCTGTGCCCTGTAGGGTGTTTTGCAGCATCCCTGGCCTCCACCCACTACCTGTGGGTAGAAACACCCCCCTCCTTGAGTTGGGACAACTAAATATGGCCCCAGACATGGCCATATTGCCCTTGGGGGACAGAATCACCCCCCACACACACCCCCGTGAGCACCTCTGGGCTGGGGGGACAGGTGGGCCTCGGATGGGTGCCCAGACCCAGTACTCCCAGAAAGCTCTGGTCCTTCCTTGGCATGGGTGGGGGGGGTTCTTTTTTTGCCACATCCTCCCCCAAAGCCCCTGGGATGAGGAGAGTAAGGGGGGAAACAGAGACTAAATGGGACAAGGCTTGGCAGGGACTGCGGGCCCAGGACTGCTAGAAACTGGGGGTGGGGCTCCCCCTCAGATGCTCTTAGCACCGGTGGGCCCTGAAGGAAATGATTTCCACCTGCCTTCTCAGCAGCGCTGCCCCAAGGCTGCAGATTAAGAATCAATTAAGAGCGGGAAGGAGGATTTGCCAGGCAGAGGCGGTGAGAGCTGGGGGCGCTGGGCCGCAAGATGGATGGGGGTGACTGGAGGTGGGGGGTGGGGAGGGAGCGCTCAGTGGGCCCCGGGCGGTGAGGGGAGGGTCCCTGAGACTGTGTTCCTGAGTGGTGGTAACAAAAATGCCTGCTTTATAGGTTGTTGTGAAGATTTAAATGTGTACAGATCTCAGAACAGTGCCTGGAACACTGAAGGTGATAGATAAGTGTTTGCTAAACAAACATAAGATGAATGATGGGGCTAAGCCTGCTATATATGGCCGATGGCCACTTCTGGAGACACTGCTAGTGCCCCCACCCAAACCAGACCCCCTTTTCTGGGCCACAGACACCCATCTACTTCTTCCTTCAGTGGTGGCTGGCTAATGGCTCTCACCTGCCCCTTCTCTGGAGAATGTCTTGTGCTGGTGAAAGCTCCCTTCTCTGGAGATGCCAGGGGGTTCTGCTCCCCACAGGTGCAGCCCACAGCCAATGGCTGTCTGATATAGGGCTGCTAAGGGCCAGCCCCTTTGCCTCAAGCTGAAACAACTATATGGGGCAATTCACATTCCGGAGCTCCCCCCGCCCCATGGGATCAGGCTGGAGCTGGACCCACATCCTGCCTGAGCCCCTTCCTCTGTCACATCCTGCTTCTCTCACTCTCTCTCTCTCCTGAGAGTTCTCTCCACCAAAAACAATTACAGACATCTATGTCCCCATTCAGGTTCTGCTTCTAGGTAGATGCTTTGAACTGGACTGAATGTATGTGTCTGTCCACCAAATTCACCCATCATTATCTATTGCTACTGGGATGAATTACCTCCAAACACAGTGGCTTAAGAACAACAAATGTTTATTATCTCACAGTCCCTGAAGACCAGGAATCTGAGCTCAGGGTTTCTCATGAGGTTGTCATCAGGATGTGGTGGGGACTACAGTCATCTGAAGGCTGGACTGAGGTTGGAAGATCCTTTTCCAAGATGGAGCACCCACATGGCTGTTGGCAGGAGGCATGGGTTCCTCACCATGTGGGCCTCTCCAAAGGGCTGCTTGAGTGTCTTCACAACACGGTGATTGGCTTTCCCCAGAGTGAGTGATCCAAGAAAGAGGCTGAAGCTCTGTCACTTGTGTCACTCTATTCATTAGAAGATGGTCACTCAGGGCTTCCCTGGTGGCCCAGTGGTTGAGAGTCCGCCTGCCGATGCAGGGGACACGGGTTCGTGCCCCGGTCTGGGAAGATCCCACATGCCGCAGAGCGGCTGGGCCCGTGAGCCATGGCCGCTGAGCCTGTGCATCTGGGGCCTGTGCTCCGCAACGGGAGAGGCCACAGCAGTGAGAGGCCCGCGTACCGCAAAAAAAAAAAAGAAGATGGTCACTCAGTCTAGCCAACATTCAAGATGGGGTACAGGGGTGGATGGGGCTCCATTTTTTGAAGGGAAGAGTGTCAAAGTATTGTGGGCATATTTTATTTACTTGTTTTTAAATTTTCAAGTTGAGATATAATTGACATATATTGTATTAGTTTTAGGTATACAGCATAATGATTTGATATTGTATATTCTACAAAATGACCACCAAAATAATTACGTTAACATTCATCACCACACAAGTTACAATTTGTGTGTGTGTGTTTGGGGCGGGGGGACTTTTAAGATCCACGCTCTTAGCAACTTTCAAATATACAATAGGTTATTGTTGACGATGGTCACCATGCTGGACACTCCATCCCCAGGAGTTATTTACCTTATAACTAGAAGTTTATACCTTTTGACTACCTTCACCCATGGGCGAAATGGGTGTGGGGGGACATATTTTAAAACCACCGCACCCTACTGTATTTTTATTCTCTTCTCATGTAGCCACCTAAAATTTCCTATATATATATACATATAGATATACATATAGATCGATAGATATCACTCACTTCCTTATTTGTGGGTTGTCTTGTCTACAGCTACAATGTAAGTTCCCCAAGAACAGAAACTGTCTTCTTTGTTCTCCAGCACAGAACACCTGCTTAATAACTAGGTTTTAGTTTGGGATTCTTAGAAGCAGAGTCTGAGCTAATGATTCAAAGGCAAGTAGTTTATCTACGAGGTGACCCCAGGAAACACCAGTGGGGGAGAAGGGAAGGGAAACAGCTGGTGATGGGTGTGTCACTCAGTCGCTGTGGGCGACTGAAGCTCAGCCGTGCCAGGGACCTCTGGGAGGTAGTGAAGGACACTGCCCAGAGGTGAGAGGCGTGGCCCATTTGTCCACCAACTCCTGTTATGTTGAGAGGCGCTCCTGGGGTAGGGAGATCACTGCCTGGCGCTTTCAGCCCACCATGCTCGGGGCAGAGAAGCCTTCAAAAGCTTTGGAGAAAGTCCTCTGGTCAAGAGCTGCTGCAGACAGCGGCAGCTGGACGGCAGCAGGAGCCTGTTGAAATGGTGAGGCCGGAGGGATATGAATTGGGCATCAATAGCTTCTGCTACAAACTATTAGTTGAATAATTGAATAAAAAATTTTCAATCATTCCCCATAGCCTAAAGGACAAAATCCACACTTCTGAGCTGGCACATAAAACCACTGTGACCCAGCTTTATGTCCTGATGCTACATCAGGGATGGCAAACTCAAACATCTACAGAAGCCACTGGGCAGGAAAGACAAGGGATAAAGCCAGTTGAGGGTGAGAAGCGCGTTGTCCTGGATTTTAAAAATTTTCCCTTTTTAAATGGAGTCATGAGTATGGCTAGATTTTGCTCTACTGTAGGGAAAGCAGCCAATGCTGTGAGCAAGATGGTAAAATGGTAATGGGCCCTCGGCCACAGTGTTGGGAGACAACAGGGAGTGGTGGGGACTGGGGAAAACTGGAGAACACATTTCCGTCATGCCTTGTGGGAATGCAGGCCATGAATTCCCAGATTTTCTTTTATTTATGTATTTATTTATTTTTGGCTGTGCTGGGTCTTTACTGCTGCACGAGGGCTTTCTCTAGTTGCGGCGAGCGGGGGCTACTCTTCTTTGAGGTGCACGGGCTTCTCATTGTGGTGGCTTCTCTTACTGCAGAGCACAAGCTCTAGGTGCACGGGCTTCAGTAGTTGCAGCATGTGGGCTCAGTAGTTGCGGCACACAGGCCCTAGAGTGCACAGGCTTCAGTAGTTGTGGCGCATGGGCTCAGTAGTTGCAGTGCGTGGGCTCTAGAGCACGGACTCAGTAGTTGTGGTGTGCGGGCTTAGTTGCTCCACGGCATGTGGGATCTTCCCGGACCAATGATCAAACCCGTGTCCCCTGCATTGGCAGGCAGATGCTTAACCACTGGACCACCCGGGAAGTCCCCAGATATTCTGATATTGTAGAAAAGCCAGAAATCTGGATTTTTATACAGAATCATTAACTATTTAGATCTTGGCAGTCAATCCAAACATTTCTTAAAACAAAGCACATCTGTGGGCTGGTTTCGACCAGTTCACACCCTCTGCACTACAATGATTGGTTACAGTTCCGGGAACCTGACATACCCTTTAAAAACTCCAAGCCTTTATACATGCTTTTCCCTCTGCCTGGCCTGCCCTCCCACTATTGTGGAAAGGTCCTATTCATCCTGCAAAACTCTACTCAGAAATTACCCAAAGCAGGACTCTCCTGGAACTCCTACTGAGTATTATTTTGTTGAGTAGATTTATTTGTCTCTTTCCCCCAACAATCTATGAGCTCTGTGGGGACCATCTCTGTGAGTCTTGTTCAGCTTTTTGCCCTCAGATTTCTGTCAGGGGCTAGCATGACAGAGCACAAATAGAGTTGGTTGAAAGCATGCCCTTGCCACACACGTCCTGTTACCTACATCCAGTGAGGTAGTGAATGGCTCTTTTTTTTTTTTTTTTTTTTTTTTTTGCGGTACGCGGGCCTCTCACTGCTGTGGCCTCTCCCCTTGCGGAGCACAGGCTCCGGACGCGCAGGTTCAGCGGCCATGGCTCACGGGCCCAGCCGCTCCGCAGCATATGGGATCTTCCCAGACCGGGGCACGAACCCGTGTCCCCTGCATTGGCAGGCGGACCCTCAACCACTGCGCCACCAGGGAAGCCCCGGATGGCTCTTTTTTTAAAATATTAGTTTAACTCTGTTAATTCCAAGTTCCAAATTTATCCCTCTCCCCACCCCTTTCCCCTCTGGTAACTGTAAGTTTGTTTTCTATGGTAAACTGGCTCTTAATTAAAAATCAAAAAAGCCCTGATTTTGCAGCATCTGTCAATTTGCATGGTGTAAATACTCCCACCATGGCTGATTTCAAGCTACCAATGTGATGTCACTGAACAGTGTTGGAAAGAGGTGGGTGCATACAAGCCAGGTCCAGCACTGCCTGTATCCTACCTTCCACCTTCCCCTCCTGCTTCACTGAGAAAATAGAAGCCCGTCCCCATCCTTTCTCCTTAAAGTGACCATAGCCATTTTTGGTTTTTTAACTGAAAAAACCCCTTTCTTATTGGAGCATAAAAAACATACTGCAAAGCATGCGTATCATAAGCATACAGTCTTGATAAATCTTCATGAAATGAATACTCGTGTGTTACCAGCACCAGATCAAGAATAGAATATTCCCAGTCCCAGGAGATGGCCCCCCAACACATGTTCCCTTCCAGCCACTACCTCCTTGTCCAAGGATAACCATTACCCCAATTTCTATCATCACAGAATAGTTTTGCCTGTTCGAGAACTTCATATAAATGGAATCAGACAATATGTCTTCTTTTGTATTTGCTTCTTTTCTTCAGTATTAAGTTTGCAAGATCCATCCGTGTTAGTGCAGGTAGCAATAGTTTGTTCTTTTCTACACCACAATTAATCTGTCCATTCTACTCTTATGGGTATTTGGGTAGTTTCCAGTTTGGAGCTATTTATCCAGGAGCAAAATTGCTTGGTCAATGAAGGAGGGGAATGTTCAGCTTTAGTGGATATAATGAAACGTTTTCTGAAGTGGTTTTATCATATATACCCTCCCTCTGCCATTGTGTGGGACGCTAGTGGAAGAGCCATCTTCTTAAAATGTAAATCAGACCAAAGGCCTTTATGACTCCCTGTGGCTTTTAGAATAAAGTCCAAACTAACCTTTTGGCCTCTGCTGGCCTTTTCCATCCCAGCTCTCTGCCACTCTCCCCTCCTTGTGGCTCTCAGGCCCTTTTCCTTGAATATGCCACATATTAGCCCATCTCCAGGCCTTCTACTCACTGTCACTCCTCTGAAGGCTACACCCTCCATTCTTCACCAGCTAACTTCCACATCCTCTTAACTCAGCTCAAATGCAAAGTCTTTTTTGTTCTTTTTTTATTGGAGTATAGTTGATTTACAATGTTGTGTTAGTTTCAAGTGTACAATAAAGTCAATCAGTTATACATATACATATATCCACTCTTTTTTAGATTATTTTCCCATATAGACCATTAGTGAGTATTGAGTAGAGTTCCCTGTGCTATGCAGCAGGTCCTTATTAGTTATCTATTTTATATGTAGTAGTGTGTATATGTCAATCCCAATCTCCAGTTTATCCCTCCCCCCACCTTACCCCCTGGTAACCATAAGTTTGTTTTCTATATCTGTGACTCTATTTCTGTTTTGTAGATAGGTTCATTTGTATCCCTTTTTATAGATTCCACGTGTAAGGGATATCATATGATATTTGTCTTTCTCCATCTGACTTACTGCACTCAGTATAACAAACTCTAGGTCCATCCATGTTGCTGCAAAATGGCATTATTTCATTCTTTTTTTATGGCTGAGTAATAGTCCATTATATATATGTACCACATCTGCTTTATCCATTCCTTTGTTGATGGACTTTTAGGTTGCTTCCATGTCCTGGCTATTGTAAATAGTGCTGCACTGAACATCAGGGTGCATGTATCTTTTCGAATTGTGGTTTTCTCTAGACATATGGCCAGGAGTGGGATTGCTGGATCATATGGTAGCTCTATTTTTAGTTTTCTAAGGAATGTCCATACTGTTCTCCATAGTGGCTGTAGCAATTTACATTTCCACCAACAGTGTAGGAGGGTTCCCTTTTCTCCACACCCTCTCCAGCATTTATTGTTTGTAGATTTTTTGATGACGCTTTTCCCAGCTTCCCTCCCAATCTAAATTAGCCACCGAGGCTACTCTCCTAGTTCCCTATTCTTTTCTTCTGAGGCATTTATCACAATTTAGTAATGACAAATTTGTGTAATTTAGGTATTTATTTCATCAGTGTCTTAGTTATCCGTAATGTTCTATTTCTTAACCAGGGTTGGAGGTATATAGGTGCTAGTTTATCAAATTATATATTTTAAAATATGTTGAACACATATATAGCTCTTAATTCCCTGTTAATCTAAGCATTTTTCAAATACAAATTCCTTTAATTGAGGTGAATTCATTTCACTTTTCAACTATTAGTGAGATGAAGGAATAGTGAAATGAATTAATTTCAATTTTCAAATATTAATTCATTTCACTGGATCCTTGAAATAGCCTTATGAGATAGAGGCTGTTATTATTCTATTTTATAGATGAGGTTACAGAGGTACAGAGGCACTGCCTCCTCCCCACCCCCAGAGGTTCAGAGTCCTCTCCTGCATCCTTCACATCTGACTGGCTGATAGACTTACACCTAATGAGAGGGTCCTATCCTTGATGCAGAACAATTACTTTCTCTGTATCCCATTGGCCAGAACTCAGCCATATGATCCAGCCCAGCCACAGGGGAAGTTGGGAAATGTAGTCTTCCTGTGTGTATAGGAAGAGGAAACAGGTTTGGTGAGACCATGGCTTTGTAGTTGCCATATTTCATGAGATCCTACTAAGTGCCAGGTATTTTATCCATGTTATCCTGTTCAGCTCTGGTCAATACATAAATAAAGTGACAAACAAATAAATAATAATAAGTTATTTTAAAATGAAAACAAGTAAATTTTGAAATAAATTATAATAAATAAGGTAATTACATAATTTGCATACATGGAGAGAGCATATGGGGTATAGACTGGGGATGGCCCTTTCCCTCTACATGGGGCCAATGGTCCCATGTGGCAGATCCCACACCCAGATGGAACAGATGCATCCAGCAGGGTGAAATTCTAGTTGCCTCTAGCATCCATTCTCCTCTTTTTCCTTTTAGTATTAGAGTGTCCTGAGTTTTAGCTGGGCACTTGGCTTTCCTGTTAGAGACTATAGTTCCAAGTCTCAATTATAGGTAAGTGTGGCCATGTGACTAAGTTCTACCCTATGGGTTGTGAGCATAAGTGATTTGTGTAACTCCCAGGTATGTCCTTTGAAGGAAGCTTTTGCCCTCTACTTCCTTTTTCCTGGTTCCCCTGGGAACCCCAGAGGGAATCCACAAGTTATGTGAGTGGCAAAGCTGTCTCATTAGCCCTGGACCACCAACCCCTGATGCTTACATGAGTAAGAAATAACCTCTCAAAGACTACTTTCAGGGATCATTTCTATATTTACAAAACAGAAATAGAGTCACAGATGTAGAAAACAAATTTATGGTTACCAGGGGGGAAAGTGGTAGGGGGATAAATTAGGATATTGGGATTGACATATACCCACTACTACATATAAAATAGATAACTAATAAGGATCTACTTCATAGCACAGGGAACTCTACCCAATACTCTGTAATGACCTATCTGGGAAAAGAATCTTTAAAAAAGTGGTTATATGTATATGTATAACAGATTCACTTTGCTGCACAGCAGAAACTAACACAACATCGTAAATCAACTATACTCCAATAAAAAGTTTAAAAAAAGAAATAAACTCTTATCTTGTTGTAGCCATTGAATTTTGGGGCCTCTTTGTTATAGCATCATGGCTAATGCTGGACTAATGTGGTATCAGCCCTCTCCTCCATGCTAGCCCCTTGGGTCCTTACCTAGCTCCTCCATTCCTATCCCCACAGTATCTACCTCCCTCTCTCTGACTCTGGTCCTGAACAATATGCACAAATCTTCCTACACAGTATCCTGTGTAAACATCATTATGTAAGAGACAAGAGTCAGATAGAGAGGTTATGTCCAGACTTCATTTGTTCAAGGTCCTAATGCTCTGGGCTGACTGCCCCTTCTGTTTCAATTACCAGCCTACACTGAGTCTAGGCTCATTGAAGTCTGATGCCTTCCTGGCATTGCTTTCCTTTTCTACAGTTTTCCTTTGAGGAACCACCTCTAAACCACTTTTGGTCAATGTGGAACACCATGGCAGGCTTGAATTCCCCTCACTTCTATTAACAAGCATGTGGTCCAAGATCGGTCAATCAGAACATTCCATCCCTCAAGATTGGTTCAGGGATGGACCTGTGACCCAAGGTGAATGAATGAGAGTCTGCATTAAGTGTTTGCTGCAATTGTTGGGAAACAGATGTTTTTTGTCTGCTAGGGTTAGCAAGTTGTTAGGATGTAAGTCAGGACAAGTGAGACCATCTTGCCACCACTTTGTTGAGAACTTGACTGAGACAGAGAGGCTAACACAGGTAATATGATTTAAGAGATGGACAGAACCGGACTCCTGGTGACATCATCTGAGTGCCTGGATCCAGCCATGCCTGAAGTTATACTATCGTTGTGCTTTTCAGCTGTATGAGCCAGAGTCTTCTCCCTTTTAAATTAATTATGGCGAAGGTTCTCATATGTGCGAACAAAAAATGTTTTGGCTGCTGCAAAGACTTCTCCTCTGACCTCATCCAGCCAGAAGGGTGAGAGCCCAGTGTTTACCCCAGTAGAATGAGTATCCCCCTCCCACTCCAGGTCTCACCCTCTATCATAAAGGAAGAAGAAAACTCACTCAAGCCAACATAAACAATAATTGTCACCATCTAATTGAACAACAAGTTCAGAGTCAGGTTATCTCCTGGCTCTCACTGCTGGGGCCTGGGTTCGATCCCTGGTTGGGGAACTAGGCAGCGTGGCCAAAATATAAAAAATTAAAAAAAAAAAAAAGTGTTGTCAATATACACTTGCCCAGGGGTCAGCATACTCTATAAAGGTCCAGATAGGAAAGATTTTCGGCTCTTCAGGTTTCTGTCACAACTATTCAACTCTGCTATTTCAGTGCAAAAGCAACCATAGGCAATATATAAAACACGAGCACAGCTGAGTGCCAATAAAACTATTTGCAAAGACAGGTGGTGGGTGGTACTTTGCCCACCCTTGTGCTAGAACATCGAGCATTGAGTGGATATTGCAGGGCACCCACAGCCTCAGATGCTGTGCCTGACCAATCATCAGCGAGGGGAAGGGAACGCCAAAAAGATCTGAACCAATTAGGACCAGCCCTCTGAATCACCTGACCACTCAACATGGAAATGGATTGGGCTTCCTGCACCCCCCTAGATTGTTGTGAGTCAGGGGTGGGCAAGGCCAGGAAAAGACTCCGAGTGCCCACGTTGACGAGGTCCACAGAGCTGACACTTGGCTCTAGGGTTTGGTTTGGCTTTTTTTCTCCACGGCCTGTTGGCGGCTGGAGCAGAAGCCTGAGACCCTCTCACCCAGACCCCGACACAGTCTGTCTGTCCCATTCAGGCGGGGCCAGCCAGAGACCATGCAGTTCCCAGGACAGAAAAGCTGGGAGGAATTGGAGTGTGGTTTCCCATCTCATTAGTTCAGGTCCAGGACTTCCAGGCAGAACATTCCAGAAAAGTCCTTTTTTTCTTTTAAAGCACATCTTCCAATAGTCTGCAGTCATTAAGCAGAATGAGGCGGTTCTGGATGTGCCAATTTGGGGAGGGTGTCCAAGGTATATAATTAACTGGAGAAAAAGCAAGTGTGGAACAGTGCGTCTGCAGCGATCCCCATTTGTGAAAGGAAAAGTGCATCTGCAGCGATCCCCATTTGTGAAAGTAAAAGAGAGGATGTTCATACAGATGTTGGCGTGTGAATACAAAATGTTGGGTGGATACACCCGGCAGGCCTTACCAGGGCTGTATCAAAGTGAAGGGAGGGTTTCCCGGAGGGTTTCCCTGGTGGCGCAGTGGTTGAGAATCTGCCTGCCAATTCAGGGGACACGGGTTCAAAGCCTGGTCTGGGAGGATCCTACATGCCGCGGAGCGACTGGGCCCGTGAGCCACAACTACTGAGCCTGCGCGTTTGGAGCCTGTGCTCCGCAACAGGAGAGGCCGCAACAGTGAGAGGCCCGCGCAGCGCGATGAAGAGCGGCCCCCGCTCGCCGCAACTAGAGAAAGCCCTCGCACAGAAACGGAGACCCAACGCAGCCAAATAAATAAATAACATAAATTTATTTTTTTTTTAAAAAGGTGAAGGGAACAGCACAGAGGAGGCTCAATTCGACACGCTCCTCATTCGACAGGGCTCGAATACCTTTTCCTTTTAGCATGAGTGTGTATTGCTTTTCTGAGAAAAGAAATTCACTTCATTCTCTCACTTATACTTCGTTGCTACAGTGGTGGGAAAGAGCTTATAGTGGGAATCCTGTAGGTCTTAGGCTGGGTTCCCCCAAAGCAGACCCTGAGACAGGGGCTTAAGTGCAAGAAGTTTAATTTGCAAGGTGATTCCAAGAAACACGGGTGGGAGAGACGGGGAGTGAGGCAGGGAAGGGAAGGCAGCCAGTACAGGGTGTGTTGTTGAGCAGGTTCCCAATGTGGGCAACTTGGGTGCAGTTCCACTGGGGACCTCTAGGAGGCAGCAGAGAACACATGCTTCAAAGTCATCCCACCGTGGGGGAAGGAGCTGAAGTATTTATCCTCCAAAATTCTGTCTCCTGTTGGAGACAGTCATTTCTGGGAGTGGCAGCTCCAATCACTTCCTGCCTGCAGGCCCCATCTGCTTGTATAAAAGCCTCAGGCAGAGAAACACAGGAGAATATGAGCCAAGGGGACATAGAAATAGCACCAACCACAATAGCTACACCATAATAGATAACAGAGTTTGTAGCTGAGCAGATGTGATGGTTAATTTTATGTGTCAACTTGGCTGGGCCACGGTGCCCAGATATTTCATCACACATTATTTGGGATGTTTCTGTGAGGGTGTTTTTTGGATGAGATTAACAGTTAAATCAGTGGACTTTGTGGAAATCAGATGACCCTCCATAATGTGGGTGGGCCTCATCCAATCAGTTGAAGCCCTTAAGAGACCAAAGACTGACATTCCCCGAGCAAGAAGGAATTCTGCCAGCAGACTGCCTTTGGACTTGAGCTGCAACTCTTCCCTGGATCTCCAGCCTCCTGGCTTCCCCTACAGAGTTTGGACTTGCCAGCCTCCACAATTGCATGAGCCAATTTCATAAACTAACTGACTCCCTCTCTCTCTCTCTCTCTCTCTCTCTCTCTCCATACACACACACACACACACACTCATACATCCTGTTGCTTCTGTTTCTCTGGGGAACCCTAATACAGCAGAACTTTCTAAATTGTCTCTCTAGTCTGCATCTACTCATTGCCCCTACTTTATGGATGAGAAAACTGAGGCCCATAGAAGAGAATGACTGCTCAGGGCCTCTGGAGACCCAGGACACTTTCTGTCCCTAAGAAGAGTTTGACAACACTCTAGCTTTCATTATATTTATTTTACACTTACTTTGTATCTGTGGCCACTCATGGTGGTTTTCTATTCATGGCCCTGAAAGTTCCTTTCATGCATGAATTAGTTTAAGCTTAAAACAAAGTCAAGTCAATTTTGTAAATAAAATTTAAAAAGTGTGAAGAGGCATTTCTT
This sequence comes from Mesoplodon mirus, assembly GCF_964341445.2. NCBI lineage: Eukaryota > Metazoa > Chordata > Mammalia > Artiodactyla > Ziphiidae > Mesoplodon > Mesoplodon mirus. The sequence continues at coordinate 41,119,990 of NC_138980.1, forward strand.
CTTGGTCGGGGAACATCATCTTTGTTCTCTTAAAGCCTTCAACTGATTGGCTGAGGCCCACCCACATTATGAAGGATAATCTGATTTAAATGTTAATTTCATCCAAAAAACACCCTCACAGAAACATCCCAAATAATGTTTGATGAAATATCTGGGCACCATGGCCCAGCCACTTTGACACATTAAGAAGGAGCATGTCTCCACCATGGCACCTGGGTGACTTTGCACATATTCCCATAGGCCATGCCAGCAAAGGCTTGAACCTCAGCGAATCAGCATCCTTTTGTTTCATTCTTATCTTTTTTTTTCTTGGAATGTGGGATACAGGCTATAGGGGGGCTTCTCCTCCTTTCACTGTTCATGTAAGCAATAAACTCAGAATTTTAAAATGGCTTGTTGTGCTTTTACCAGGTGAATCCATCAGGCTGTGCTTGTTGTGTGCTTGACAAGGTGGTGTGCTGAAAATGTAGGTGAGTGGGTGAACTTTGGGAGACACTGGGGTGCCCACCTGGGCTGCTTTACCCTCACACTAATTCCTTATCTTCATCCCGATCTGCTTCTGTCAAGTGTTGGTGGAAGTGGCCCCTAAACGCTCTACATTCAGGCCTCCAGAACTTCCCACCCTTTCCTCCTTCTTCATGCTCTCTTCACCTTTGTCACCTCCTGGCTGTACAGAGAGAGTCACATGGAAGGTTCTGAGGTGTTAGAAGGAGGTGGTACCACAGCTCACAGGGAGGCGGGGTTTGCAAGTAGAGCAGAGTCGCCTGCCAAGTGAGTGAGAAACAAGCCTGGAGTGTGTTAAGTCGCTGGGACTTGGGGATTGCTTGTTACAGCCGCTGGGGTGTAATTACTCTGACCGATGCAACATTTGAACTTGCTTAATCTCAAAACAGTCTTCCGAAGTAAGTTCCATTGTTATCCCTGATCAATAGATGAGAAACTGGCACTTCCCTGGTGGTCCAATGGTTAAGAATCCGCCTTCCAATGCAGGGACGTGGATTCAATCCCTGGTCAGGGAACTAAGATCCCACATGCCACAGGGCAACTAAACCCATGTGTTGCAACTACTGAGCCCGTGCACTCTAGATCCCACACGCCACAACTAGAGAGAAGCCCACACGCCACAACGAAAGATCCCGCGTGCCACAACGAAGATCCCACGTGCTGCAAATAAGACCCAACACAGCCCAATAAATAAATGAGAAACTGAGGCACAGAGAGGGTCAGCTACACACCCAAGGTCATACAAGAGGTGGGAAAGCTAGAATTCTAACCCAGACCCACTGCTTTCAGAGCCCACTCTGACCCAACATAGGAACCTGCCAGAAGGTGCAACTCAGGACAGAGAAATTTCTCCTCCCTGCTCCCTGAGTTGTCTCCCCCTACGGTGGACGTCCTGTTCCTGTGGGGTGTGCAGCCCCAGCCCCCAGCCTTGTCCTTCCTGTTGTATCAGGCAGCGTGCAGATGTGGCTTGACCTCCCACTCTTCTGAAAGGAACCCGCCCTGATCTGTTGTGGGAGGGGCTTGGTGTAGTGCTGGCACAGAATAAACTCTCAATAAATGTTTGAGATTATTAACATCATTGATGGCGGTGGGGCACTGACCGAGAGGCAGCGTAACTCAGTGGTTAAGCCAGAGGAGCTGGATTCAAGTCACATCTCCATCATTTACTAGCTGTGTGACCTTGAGTAAGTTGCCTAACCTCTCTGTGCTTCGGTTTTCCCCATCCATGAAATGGAGATAATGATGCTATCTATTTCACAGTGTTATTGCAAGGATTAAGATATAAAATACACCAAGAGTGCCTGCTACTGATGTTTTAGGTTTTACTATTATTCTAACATTTTCCCTTACTCGGTCTCATCTCCCAAGTCCCCAGGCATGGCAACAGCTGGTTCTGTGACCAGGGCCTCTCCAGACTGCTCACTACAGGCAAGACTCCCCTGCCTTCCCCCTTTCTTGGCTCCCATGCGCCCCTGCCCCCAGCCTGGGTTCCAGCGTCATCTCCTCCCCTTTCGTTTGCCCCTCAGCCCCAGGGTGACCAGAACTCCTGCCTCGTGGGACAGCTTTCCAGCACTTTCCCCTTTTTAAGAGATTGACTGCAATTTCTATAATAACATCACATTAGCAAGAAATTAATGTCCTCATTAAGACAGCAATTAGGCACATTAGCGCAGCAATAAAAGAGAAGCTTATGAAATAATTGCTGGTTCCAAAATGCCTTTAATTTAGTATTTTATATTGCACCGTGTTATTAATTTTTTCCCTCAGCAGAAGATAATAAGAAAAACGTTTGAATTGTGAGGAGGTTTAAAATAAAAACATTTTTTTAAAGGAAAGCAATGTTGATACCTACAGACAAACTATCTTCTCCCCAAAGCCCCCTTAGATTCCCGAGTCCATCCACATGGCGATGCTAGTGGTGGAGGCGGGCCAAGGGCCAGGCCGTGTCCTGGGACTTTTGGCTAAGCCTGGAGTCCGGAGGAGGCTGGAGTTGTGCAGTCTTTGATCCCAGAAGCAGGAGGAGTGGCGCCATGTTTCTTTGCCCTAAACGATGAATACCTATTTGTTTCATTTTTCTTTTCCAATGGGTTCCATCTCCTGAATTCAAATTCTTTTAGCTAATGTTTCCTCGGTATCTGGTGGCTCTGTCGCTGGCAACGTGAGGTTTCCAGCCCGGTGGAGAAGACAGATGCATAAATGAGTGCACTGATAGACTGGAAATAACACTATTTTGCAACTGGTAATGAAAACATGGATCTGGGACACAATCATCCATGGATGGTGAAATCATTAGGGGAAAGGCAGATGAGGAACGTATTCCTGGAGGGCTCTTATGCCCACATCTGAAGCCCCGAGTCTACCTTTGCATACCTAAATGTGACACAGATGGATGTAAAGTGGCTTCTGGTGGGAGCAACAGAAGGTACCCAGAACCACTGGGTGTGCTTGCTCCAAATCTAGAATCTTCTCTAGCTGTCTTGTCTTAGATTGGGTTAGGCTGACCTTGAGACAAGGATTTGAGTAGTTTACTTGGGAGGTGACCAGGAGGTACATGGGGAAGTGAAACAGGGAAGAGAAGGATACAATTTCAGGTAGCAATAAGAGCTGTGAGTAACAACAACAAAAATTAAAGGAAAGGGCTGGTGAGGGATCAGAAGGCAGCATATTTTTCTGCGCAAGGAAGGGCCTCTCAGAGGAGTGGACATGTGAGCAGAGACCTAAGGAGGCAAGGGAGGGACCCACGTGAAGATCTGGGGGAAGAGGGTTCCAGGCATGGGGAGCAGCAGGTGCAAAGGCCTTGGGGGTGGGAACAAGCTTGGAAAGTATGAGGATCAGCCAGGAGGCTAAACGGAAGCAAGAGAGAGAGGGGATGCAATCAGAGAGATGTCAAGTAATGAAGGAACGGTGAAGAATTCATAAGGAAGTGAAGAAAACGGCAACCAAAACGAGAGTTCCCCAGGATTTGAGTCCAGCTCTTTCCTGAGGAGGGGCAACTTGTGCCCAATGCACATGTGTGCCAGTCAGACCCCATGTCAGTTACCTATTGCCCATTATGCTAGGTAACAAACAATCCCCAAATCCAGTGGCTGAGACAATCAGCGTTAATTATGGCTCCACAGCCCATGGGTCAGAGGGACCATTCTTTGGGTCTTGGCTGGGCTCATTCATTAGTCTGTGGGCATCTGTGAGCCGGGGAGGCATGCTGTTTACCCATGTTGGGCTCTCCACACGTTTGGGGCTTGGCTGGTCTAGGATGGCCTCAGCTGGGCCGACAGGTCTCTGCTCCCTGTCCCTCATCCTCCAGCAGGCTAGTCCCGGCTTTGGTCACGTGACAGAGGCAAGGTTTTTTTTTTTTTTTTTTCCAGACAGCTAGTAAAAACGTGCTGCATCTCTTGAGACCCCGATTCAGCAGGGCCCTTGTACTTCTGTGGCATTTGATTGGCCAAAGCAGGTCACAAGACCAGCCCAGATTCGAGAGGTGTGGAAATAGGCTCCTCGTCCAGATGGGAGGAGCTACCCAATGAGGCGGCAAAGAGAGAAGATTATGCGGGTTTAGAACTGGGTGCATTTAGCAGTCAATCCACACCTGCTCCTTTACTTCTCCGGGGGATTTTGATAATCACTCCCGGTCCCTCCCTGGTCATCCCAAGTCAGTCTACAGTCCTTGACCCCAGCCTTGGCCCTTTTAGAAGTTCCTCCTGCCCATGTTTGCTCTCTAAGGACCTGAAGGATCTGTAGCTTGTGTTGTTCAAAACCTCAAATTCCTGACAAGGCTTCCCTTCCTCCTCAGTTGTTTTTGTGTGTGTGTGTGTGTGTGTGTGTGTTACGCGGGCCTCTCACTGTTGTGGCCTCTCCTGCTGCGGAGCACAGTCTCCGGACGCGCAGGCTCAGCGGCCATGGCTCACGGGCCCAGCCGCTCCGCGGCATGTGGGATCTTCCCGGACCAGGGCACGAACCCGTGTCCCCTGCATCGGCAGGCAGACTCTCAACCACTGCGCCACCAGGGAAGCCCCCTCCTCAGTTTTGACGTGTGACCAGAACCGGAAAATTTTTATTGACATAGTTGGCTCTCCTAATAGTGAACTCGAGATTCGGTGTCAGCTACGTCAGGGCAGAGGTTAGTCCATAGGGTCCCCCTGAGCAAAGGAGAAATGGGCACTCGCAGCATGGCTTGAGCTCACTCAGTGCCCTCTTGTGCAGTGTCCAACCTGCACAACCATACGAGCCAGCTCTGATTAGTTGATTAGAGAGGAAAAGGGAAGAGAAAAAGAAGGGGAAAGGAATTCCACTGGGAACCAGGGCACTATTTAACCTTAGCCCTCTGGCCAAATGAAGGACCTTCCTCAAACTGATGAGGGACCCTGGGGGGAGCCTCAGCTCAGCAACCCACCCAGACAGGCAGCCTGGCCTCTGTGGACCAAGGCTGGACCAAGCCCTGTGGTGGGGCGGGGGACCAAGAGAGGGGGGAGGAGTAGGGTAGAAAGGTCCCTGCTGAACCAACCTAGTTGTTTCCCCGTCCCACACCCCCACCCCATCCTGTATCCCGGGGAAATAAAGTGTAGCTGGGTTCTTGGTTGCCGTGGCGACTGCCACAAAGAATTTGGGGGGAAAAACACCCCGGGGCATGAAGAAGCAATTTGCTCTCAGCTCTGGGAGGCGGGGTGTGTGGGGGGGGGGGTAACGCGGATCAGCATCTCCTGAGGAGGAAAAAGCGGTGAGAGAGAGCCAGACCAGGGTAGGTGGCATCCAGAAACCTGGAACCTTCTGTGGCCCCCACCAGCCATCCGAAGGGAGAGAGTGCCGGAGCAACTCCGGCTCTGGCGTGGAGGTCTTCAAAGCCCTCACTTCTGAGCCCCACCAGGGTAGCCTCATACTCCCCAACCTAGGCCTTTTACACCCCTCCTTGGGGAGCGCGGCAGGGACGGCAATGCCATACGTATTTCTTTGTTTTCCTTTTTTAATTTGCGATCCCGCCTTGGGACAGGGCACTGACTGAGGGAAGGCACAGACCTGATAGCCATCAAATTCCCCCAAATCTAGCAAGGGGCCCAACCTCACTCCCCAGCCCCTCCCCTCCGCTCTCCCTTCAGGCTATGGTGGAAAGGTTCAGAAGTCCTCGGATGTGGGGAGGAGGGCGAATTTAAACCCCCAGAGGGAACCTGCAGCCTAGTTCCCCCTCCTTCTAGTTTCCCTAAACCTCCAAGAAAGCAGAGTGTGGTGGCGGCTGCGTTGTTTTTTTTTTTTTTAAATCTGTTACTAAAACGCAAGTGAATCAAATCCACTCTGAGGGAAGGGGGAAGGGGGGGCGGAGGGGCAGGGGCCATGGTGTTTGCAGAAGTTGGAAATTTAATAAGAAGGAAAAATAAAAATAGCCACTGTGCTGGAGAGTCAGAGAGAGGGTTGGAAGAAATCCCGGGTGTGGGACTCCAGGCTAGGTGGAAAGGCCTGCAGAGCGGGAGAGGGGGTGAGGGTCCCCAGAGTCTGAAGGGGCAAGGAAGGTATAGCTGGGGGCAACAGGAAAGGAGGGTTTGGGGCACCACCCAGCATGGCCTAATTCCCTGGCAGATTTCCCACAGGGGTTAGTGGGACACAGAGATCGGGGAATGGCCATCTGAAAACCTAGGTGAGGAGGTACAGCTCCTGACTACTTGGTATTCACAGTGCCACCTACCTCCCGGCTGCTCAGATGATGCAACACACAGACAGGGTTGCCATGAACAGCTGTGTAGGTTGCTCACTGCACAAGAGTGCTTGACAGAAGTGTGAGCAAGGGTTGATACCATCTGTTCCCCTTGCTGCACCCTTCCTGTGCCCAGAGGAAGGGGTGCCTTTTAAAGATCCACATAATAAAGGTGGAAACACCCTAAAAGTCCATGAACAGATGAATGGATAAACAAATGTGGTCCATCCGTACAATAGAATATTATTCAGCCATAAAAAGGAATGGTGTACTGACACATGCTACAATGTGGATGAAACTTGAAACTATCATGCTGAGTGAAAGAAGCCAGGCATAGAAGAGTGAATGTTGTATGATTCCATCTATATGAAATGTCCAGAATAAGTAAATCCATGGAGACAGAAAGCAGATTGGTGGTTGCCAGGGGCTGGGGGTGGGTGGGGAGGGGAAGACTGGGAAATGACTACTTTAATGGGTATAGGTTTCCTTTTGGGATGATGAAAAGTTCTCGAACTAGATACAGGTGGTGGTTGTACAACATTATGAAGGTACTAAATGTCACTGAGTTGTATACTTTAAAATTGTTGCTTTTATTTTAGGAGATAAGCTCGGTGCTTTGTGACCGCCTGGAGGGGTGGGATAAGGAGGGTGGGAAGGAGGGAGACTCAAGAGGGAAGAGATATGGGAACATATGTATATGTATAACTGATTCACTTTGTTATAAAGCAGAAACTAACACACCATTGTAAAGCAATTATACTCCAATAAAGATGTAAAAAAAGCCAAAAAAACAAAAAAACAATCCATGCAAAGATAGAGGACTAGCTGGGGCCCTGCACATGGCTGATCCTACCCCGCCACTCCCCAGAAAACCCAGGATTGCTGACAGGCCCAGACCAGAGCAGTCCTGGGGGCCCTCTGGGAATGGCTAAATGGAATTCATTCATTCATTCACTCCACAAATATTTACTGAGTTGTTTATTTCATGACAGGTGCTATGCTGGGTGGTGAATGAATAAACCCCTGCCCTGGGGCTGACACTCTAGTGGGGCAGACAGACAAACCCAACAAACGTGGCCTGCAGTACCTGAGGTGGTGGTGCATGCTATAGAGAGAAATAAAACCCGCAGGGGTGTGAGCAAGCAGGGACACTGCCTTCAGTTTTAACTGGGTGACCTCACTGAGGAGGTGACATTTGAGCAAAGTTCTGAAGCAGGCAACTAGCAGTCAGTCACATGGCTATGTGGAGGAAGAGCACCCCAGGCAGAGGGAACAGCCAGCGTGAAGTGCTGGACCTTGTTGCCCGAAATGAGCACCTCTAAATGTGGGTTGCTCAATCATATTTAAGGTTCTGCTGGGGCTTCTTTTTTTTTTTTTTTTTTTTTTTTGCGGTACGCGGGCCTCTCACTGTCGTGGCCTCTCCCATTGCGGAGCACAGGCTCCGGACGCGCAGGCTCAGCAGCCATGGCTCACGGGTCCAGCCGCCCCGCGGCATGTGGGATCTTCCCGGACCGGGGCACGAACCCGTGTCCCCTGCATCGGCAGGTGGACTCTCAACCACTGGGCCACCAGGGAAGCGCTAGGGCCTTTTTTTTTTTTTTTAATTTCGGATTCTGACTTGGATGAGGCACCAGCTGGGAGATGACACAGATGTGACCCCCATCAAATCTCCCCAAAAGCCAAAAGTCTTGCATTTCTATCACCAGTAGATGATCCACAGTCTATGCCAGGACCAGGACAAAAGTCATAGCAGCAAATCCTACATAAGACTATCTTATCTGCCTCCTTATTCACACACTTAACCTTCACAGTGAACCCCAGTGACGACAAAAATGTTATCTCCATTTTTCAGGTGCGAAAACTCACTTGAAACTGAGGGATGAATTGTCTCGCCCAAGCTGATGAGAGCTCTGGATCTGAACCCGGGACGCCTGTCTGCAGATACAGATGGGTGAGGTCTGTGAGTTTCCTCCAAGGTTGGACCTTGATGGGGTCCTCAGGCCTCCAGTCTTGTCTTGGAGCTGCCTCTGGGTCCCGGGACTCACAGAGGAGCCGAGCTCGGCGGAGGGTCCCCAGCTCAAGGGAGTCAGCGTTGGCAGGTGATTGATGGTTTAATATCTCGCGCTGCGACCCGGGCCCCTCCTCACCCACGCCGCGGTGGATGGCCCCCAAGGAGAGACAGAGATGGGATAATTCACTTACCGAAAACAGAACGAAAATTCCGGAGAGAGAGAGGGGCGCAGAGCAGGGGCGAGCTGGGAACTGATTTGGCTGGGCTCGGATGAGAAGGAGAAAGCAGGTTCCCGGTCGTGTTGGGGGCTGGGGTGTCCCAGCCCCCAGTCCCTCTGCAGCCTCCATCTGACTTCCTGTCTTGAAATGGAGAGAGCAGATGCGATGAGTGAGAGGCCTCAAGGCAGGATCAAGACCTCAGAGGAGACGGCAGCATGTGGCTTCCACCTGAAAAGGCTGGATCGAGGCTGGGGGGACACAGGAGGGAGATGGGTGCTGGCGGAGCTTGGAGCTGGAGGGGGCTGGGGGTTCTAGGAACCCAGGTCAGAAGCCTCGGGTCATCCTCGACTTGATTCCTTTCTCTCTCTCTATGTCCACTTACATTCAAACCTTGGACTTTACTTCTCCCCACCTCCACGGCCCCACCCGGTCCAGCACAGCATTGCTCACCTGGACCTTGCAGCCTCTGCCTGGTCCCCTCGCCCTTAAGCCTACTCCTTTCACAGCCTCTAGGGTGAACACCTGAGCCAGGTCGCGTCCGTCTTCTGCTCAGAACCTGCGTGGCCCCCACCTTGGCTGAGTTTCCTGTTGCTGCCGCCATTAATTCCCACAAATGTAGCGGCAAAACAACACACATGTATCATCTCAGGTTCTGGAGGTTAGAACTTTGGTTCAGGTCTCAAGGGGCTAAAATCTAGGTGTCAATGACTGCGAGGCTCTAGGAAAGGATCCTGTTAATTGCTCATTCAGTTATTGACAGAATTCAGTTCCTTACAGTTGTAGGACGGAGGTCTCCGTTTTCTTCCTGGCTGTCACCTGAAGCAGTAACCTGCACTAACTGGCTCGTGACCCCTCCTTCCATCTTCAAAACCAGCAAAGGGGAGTTCTTTTCACATGGCATCTCTCTGACCCCCCTTTCTTGCCTCCTTTTTTTTTTTTTTTTTTTTTTTTTGCGGTATGCGGGCCTCTCACTGTTGTGGCCTCTCCCGTTGTGGAGCACAGGCTCCGGACACGCAGGCTCAGCGGCCATGGCCCACGGGCCCAGCTGCTCCGCGGCATGTGGGATCCTCCCGGACCGGGGCACGAACCCGTGTCCCCTGCATCGGCAGGCGGACTCTCAACCACTGCACCACCAGGGAAGCCCTTGCCTCCTTTTTTTTAAAATTAGTTTTTATTGGAGTATAGTTGCTTTACAATGTTGTGTTAGTTTCTTGCTGTATTATCCCCTCTTTTTTAGATTTCCTTCCTATTTAGGTCACCACAGAGCACTGAGTAGAGTTCCCTGTGCTGTACAGTAGGTTCTCATTAGTTATCCATTTTATACATAGTAGTGTACATATGTCAGTCCCAGTCTCCCAGTTCATCCCACCCCCCTTCCCCCTTTGGTAACCATAAGTTGTTCTCTACATCTGTAACCTTATTTCTGCTTTGCAAATAAGTTCATCTCTACCATTTTTCTAGATTCCACATACATGCGTTAATATATGATATTTGTCTTTCTCTTTCTGACTTACTTCACTCTGTATGACAGTCTCTAGGTCCATCCACACCTCTGCAAATAGCACTATTTCATTCCTTGTTACGGCCGAGTAATATTCCACTGTATATACGTACCACGTCTTCTCTATCCACTCCTCTGTCAGTAGACACTTAGGTGGCTTCCATGTCCTGGCTTCTGTAAGTAGTGCTGCAGTGAACGCTGGGGTGCCTGCATCCTCTTGAGCTATGGTTTTCTCTGGATATACGCCTGGGAGTGGGATTGCTGGGTCATACGGTAGCTCTACTTTTAGTTTTTTAAGGAACCTCCGTACCGTTCTCCATAGTGGCTGTACCAATTTACATTCTTACCAACAGTGCAAGAGGGTTCCCTTTTCGCCACACCCTCTCCAGCATTTATTGTTTGTAGATTTTTTGATGGTGGACATACTGACCAGTGTGAGGTGACACCTCATTGCAGTTTTGACTTGCATTTCTCTAATAATTAGTGACATTGAGCATCTTTTCATGTGTTTCTTGGCCATCTGACTGCCTCCTTCTTCCACATTTAAGGACTTGTGTGGTTAGATTGGGCCCACCCCATAATGAAGATAACTCCATCTGAAGATCCTTAATTACATCTGCAAAGTCCCTTTTGCCAGGTGAGGTAATGTATTCACAGGCCCCAAGGATTAGGACATCTTGGCGGGGCCGTTATTCTGTCTACCAAGCTCCACACTCAGAGCAAAACCCCAGGTTCTCACTAAGGCCACGAGGCCCTGCACACTCTGCCCCCATCACCTCCCTGCCCTCATCTCCCTCCACCTCCTCCCCTCACTCCCTCCCTGCTGCCACATGGGCTACTTCGCTGTTCTCCAAACTCATCAGGCACATTCCTGCCTCAGGGCCTTTGCACAGGCTGTTGTTCCCTCTGCCTGGATCATCCTCTCCCTGATATCCACATGCCTTCTCCCTCACCTCCTCCAGGTGTCCCCCTCACATGTCCCCTCTCCAGGACAGTCTTCCCTGATACACACTACACCCCCCCAGATTTACAACCACCACAGACCCCCATCATGGCTTTGTTTTTCTGCATTGCACTCACCAGCCTGGCATATACCCGAGGATATTTACTCATTGTTTGTCTTGTCTCTTGTCTCTCTCCCCTACCCAAATGTCAGCTCCATCAGGGGAAGTTCTTTAACAACACCATTCCCTCCAGACTCCTCAGCACCTCTCCACCACTCAACCCGACTCCAGCCCCTGGCACACAGCAGGTGCTCACTAAGTGTTTGTTGAGTGAACGGAGGGCAGGCAGTTAGGGCCCTAGCATGGAGGGGGACTTAGGGACCCCATGGAAGGCAGGAGGGCAGGTGGAGAGGGGTCAGTATGAGGCGGGGCAGAGCAAAAGACCTAGAAGGATCCTAGAGGTTAAGAGGACTCTATGGTGAAATGGACCAGCACTCACCAGTCCTACTCATGTTGTGGGATCAAATGCAACTCCATTTTGGCTTCTTGCTGCCCCTCTAACATGCTTTGTTGGGGGGGCATCTCCCCTGCCCTGCCCCCATTGGATAAACTCACCCTCCTGACTCCCCCCCACCCCAGCTCATCTCAGATAACAGATGCTCCTGTGGTCACCTTAGGTCACGAGGTAACTTGGGCACGATTCAGAACATCCGGACCCAGGCCCAGACCATGGCTTAGACTTAAATATTCTGCCCCCTTCCCAGGGCCAAGTTCTGGGGTCCCTGGAGTGGTGCTGGCCCATCCTCACCTCCGCTGTCCCTCTTTGCTTTCACACTGTTAAAGAAAACCAGAGCCTGACACACATTATAGCGGTGAAGAAAATTTTTATTTTTTAAAACAACTATGGGACTTCCCTGGTGGCATAGTGGTTAAGAATCCGCCTGCCAGTGCAGGGGACACGGGTTTGAGCCCTGGTCCAGGAAGATCCCACATGCCGGAGAGCAACTAAGCCCGTGCACACCAACAACTGAGCCTGTGTTCCACAACTACCGAAGCCCGCGCCTAAAGCCCGTGCTCCGCAACAAGAGGAGCCACTGCAATGAGAAGCCCACGCACTGCAATGAAGAGCAGCCCCCGCTCGCCACAACTAGAGAAAGCCCACGCGCAGCATTGAAGACCCAATGTAGCCAAAAATAAATAAATAAATTTATTTTTAAAAATAATAAAATTAAAAATTAAAAAAATAAAACAACTATTGCAATAGAGGAAAAGAGACCTCAGTACAGAAGTGGGCTGGGCTTCCCTGGTGGCGCAGTGGTTAAGAATCCGCCTTCCAATGCAGGGGACATGGGTTCGGGCCCTGGTCGGGGAAGATCCCACAGGCTGCAGAGCAACTAAGCCTGTGCACCACAACTACTGAGCCTGCGTTCTGGAGCCTGTGAGCCACAACTACTGAGCCCGCATGCCACAACTACTGAGCCCGCCTGCTACAACTACTGAAGCCCACGCACCTAGAGCCCGTGCTCCGCAACAAGAGAAGCCACCACAATGAGAAGCCCGAGCACCACAACAAAGAGTAGCCCCCGCTTGCCACAACTAGAGAACGCCTGCGTGCAGCAGCGAAGACCAACACAGCCAAAAATCAATCAATCAATAAATTTGTAAAAAAAATAATAATTAATACCATTTTTAAAAAAAGTATAGAAGTGGGCTCAGTTCTGAATGCAGGATGAGCATGTGGGGATTTGCAGCCAAGTAGCAGGGTGTTGAGGCAGTGGATGGAAAATTACTAAGAGGAAACATCAGGGGTAGGGGGGATTCTGGCTCCCCTGACTTAGTTGGTTTCTTGCTAAAACTAGATTCTACAAGGAAGGACCCAGAGAAGCCCAAGGTTGAGGCATCGCCGAAAAGATTACCCACAGGAGCCTGAGCAAATTTGGGCCAAGGAGAGAGTCTTTGTCAAGACCCAGGCTCTGAGCTTAGGGAGGGAAGGGGAGTGTAGGGGGTGGAATGGTGGCCCCCAGAAGGATATGCCCATGCCCTAACCCCCAGAACCTCTGGCTATGAATTTATTTGAAAAAAGGGTCTTTGCAGACGTAATTAAGAATCTTAAGATCATCCTGGATTATCCGGGTGGGCTTAAATCCAATGACAAGCATCCTTATAAAAAAGCATCCTTACAAAAGAGAAGAAAACACAGACACACATGGAGAAGTTCATGTGAAGACAGAGGCAGAGATTGGAGTGATGCAGCCACAAGCCAAAGAAAGCCCGGAGTCACTAAAAGCTGGAAGGGGCAAGGAAAGATTCTTCCCTAGAATCTTCAGAGGAAGCATGTCCTGGCCAGACACCTTGATTTCACATTCTGGCCTCCAGAACTGTGAGAGAATAAATTCCTATCGTTTTAAGCCTCGAAGTTTGTGGTGCTTTGTTATGACAGCCCTGGGAAACCATGGGTCAGATGGTTCTTCTTAAACTGGTTCTGCTGTCAGATGACACTGCCTTTCAGAACCTATAGCAGGTGGTCAGAGTGGAGACTTTCTCTTGTATATACTTTGAAGGAACCATCTGACCTGGCCCCTGCCACTCCCTTGGGACCTGCTCTCTGCTCAGGCTCTGACTCTCTCCCCACTGAAACCAGTCATAAACTTGCAGTTGGAGTCCCAACACCTCCTACAGGGAACCCTACTGAAAGTAACCCATATTTTGATCCAGCAGAGCAGTCACCAGGCCCTTTCTCCTGCCTTCCACAGGTCATGAGGTCCCCAAAGTCCAGGGGACCCACAGCAGATTCTCCAGGCCATTCCTGTTGGGTGTCCTTCCTACCCTTGCCTGCCTCCTCTCTCCTTTTTATTTTTAATTTTTATTTTATATTGGCGTATAGTTGATTAACAATGTTGTGTTCGTTTCAGGTGTACAGCAAAGTGATTCAGCTATATATATACATGTATCTATTCTTTTTCAAATTCTTTGCCCATTTATGTTATTACAGAATATTGAGCAGAGTTCCCTGTGCTATACAGTAGGTCCTTGTCGGTTATCTTACACACTGCTATATTTATTTATTTATTTATTTATTTATTTGGCTGTGCAGGGGTCTTATTTGCGGCATGCAGGATCTTCGTTGCAGCACTTGGGATCTTTTATTTGCAGTGTGCAGGATCTTTTTTTTTTTTTTTTAGTTGTGGCATGCAGACTCTTAGTTTCGGCATGCATGTGGGATCTAGTTCCCTGACCAGGGATCGAACCCGGGCCCCCTGCATTGGGAGCGTGGAGTCTTAACCACTGGACCACCATGGAAGTCCCCTGACACTGCTATATTTAAAATAGAGGCCCCCTTTCTCTTGAGGAGGAGAGCACGAGGCTTACAGCACAGCCCCCTCTGAAGAAATCCTCCTCATAAAATCCTCTCCAAACCTGCCTTCCCCAAACTATTCAGATCCGTCAAGGCGGGAGTCGTGAAACCCACAGTGATCCATCAACTTTAGAAATCTTCACTGTGGTCTGGCACCTCCCACTGTTTTGCGTCTACTTATTTTGGGGACTCACTGAAAATGACCATCTTAGCATCCTGTTACTCTAGTAATATCCACCTCTGGGGGTCACTGATGTTGACCACTAAATATTCCCAGCTCTCCACCTTTTGAGGGCATGATGGGTGACACTTCCTGGTCCTCTGTGACTGGCTGGAGCCATGTGATGAATTCTGGCCAATCAGCTGCAAGCAGAAGTGATGATGTCACTGCCAGGCTGGAGCTTTTAATGGCCGAGGCAAGATCCTTTGCTCTCTTTCTCTGAGGCAGTGACTAGGAACATTCCAGATGCTGCCTCATCAGCCTGGGTCCTGCCATGAGGATGACCCAAACAGAGACCCCAGGTGACCCCAAATTGTTATGTAGCATGAACAAGAAATAAACTTTTAAGTCACTGAGATGTTGGGGTTATTTGTTACAGCAGCATAACCTAGTGTCTCAGTCGGTATATTAGTATTCCATGGAGACTGTAACAAATCACCACAGACTTGATGGCTTAACACAATAAACATTCATTCTCTTACAGTTCTGGATGTCAGAACCCTGAGATTGGTTTCACTGGGCTGAAACTAAGGTGTTAGCAGGACCCTGCTCCTTCCGGAGGCTCTAGGGGAGAATCTGTTTTCTGGCCTTTTCCAGCTTCTAGAGCCAGGTCCCTTTCATTCCTTGACTCATGGAGCCTTCCTCTATCTTCAAAGCCAGCAGCATAGGATGTCAACTCTCTGCTTCATTATCACATCATCTTCTCCTCTTCTGTTTTTGTAGTCTCATCTCCCTCTACTTCCCTCTTATAAGGATACTTGTGACTGCATTGGGGGCCCACCCAGATAATCCAGGATAATCTCCCCATTCCAAGAGCCTTAACTGAATTTCATCTGCAAAGCCTCTTTTGCCACAAAAGATCACATTCCCAGGTCCCAGAGATCAGGAACTCATATATCTGGGGGCCACTATTCAGCCTAAAACAGTGTTTCCCCTAAAAGCAAGGATTCAAGTGAAAATAGTATATTTGGAAAATGATTCCAGGAAGAAGAGTGAGGAAATGAAGAAGCCAGGATTGAGTATGTTATTGAGATTACTGCTGTGGGAAACTAGGCTCGATTCTACTGGAGAATTCTGGGAGAGAGTGTGGAACTGAGCAATAAAGGATTACCCTCACCCAAAGAGAGGTCTGGCCTTTACCTTTGGCTCCTGGTAGGTGATCTCTAAGCCCTAGGAATGTCTTGCTTGATAAGAGTATCTTTGTTTGAAAACTAACACAACATTGTAAAGCAATTTACTCCAATAAAGATGTTATTTAAAAAAAAAAAAAAGAGTATCTTTGTTTGGGACTCCCCTGGTGGTGTTGTGGTTAAGAATCTGCCTTCCAGGGCTTCCCTGGTGGCGCAGTGGTTGAGAATCTGCCTGCTAATGCAGGGGACACGGGTTCAAGCCCTGGTCTGGGAAGATCCCACATGTCGTGGAGCAACTAGGCCTGTGAGCCTCAACTACTAAGGCTGCGCGTCTGGAGCCTGTGCTCCACAACAAGAGAGGCCGCGATAGTGAGAGGCCCGTGCACCGCGATGAAGAGCGGCCCCCGCTTGCCACAACTAGAGAAAGCCCTCGCACAGAAACGAAGACCCAACACAGCCAAAATAAATAAATAAATCAAATACTTTGCAACAACTTTCAGATTGTTACCTTATTAGTAACAGTAAATAGTTTTATGGAGTAAGTGGGGTAGAGATGATTACAATAATTAAAAAAAAAAAAAAAGAATCCGCTTTCCAGTGCAGGGGACATGGGTTCAATCCCTAGTCAGGGAACTAGATCCCACATGCGTGCCACAACTAAGAGTTCGCCTGCCACAGCTAAGGAGCTGGCGAGTCACAACTAAGGAGCTCACCTGCCAAGATTAAGACCTGGCGCAACCAAAAAAAAAAAAAAACTGTATGGGGATAGACAGGCTAATGAACAGAATAGAGAACCCCAAAACAGACCCACAAATATGCGTGACATTTTTTTAAAAAAAGAGAGAGAGTATCTTTGTTTATCTGGGGCCTTGGCGATGCCAGATAGCCCATGCTAACACTGTGATTTATGGTTGGAGCCTTGGGCCACACTAGATAGTAACAATGTTATTTATGATGGGGGCCTTGGACCACCCAGTATTAGCTCGACCTCTGGAGGGGCTGGAGACTGAGGTCAACCACATGGGTGGTCAATCATATCTATGTGACCAAGACCCAGCAAAAACTCTGGACATCAATGTTGGAGCTTCCTAGGTTGGTAGTATACCATGCGTGTTGTCACACATCACTGCTGGGAGAAGTTATTACTGTACGCACAACTCCACCAGATGGGAACAAGTGGATGCTTGCTCTTGGTGTCTCCTGGATCCTGCCCCATGCACCTCTTCCCTTGTCTAATTTTATTGTATTTTATTTTATTTTAGGCTGCACCATGTGGCTTGTGGGATCTTAGTTCCCTGACCAGGGATTGAACCCGGGTCCTCAACAATGAAAGCACGGAGTCCTAACCACTGGACTGCTGGTGAATTTCCTCCCCTCTTGGCTGATTTTAATCTGTATTCTTTTCCTGTAATAAACCATTACCATGAGTATGAGAGCTTTTCACTGAGACTTACTGAAACTGAGGGTAGTCTTGGGAACCACAAACTTGCTGTTGGTGGTAGAAGTGAGGGTAGTTTGGGGGACCCCAATATTTGCAGTTGGTGGTAGAAGTTTTAGAGTTGGGAACTATTGTTTTTTTTTTTTTTGATAGGTAAGACGTGGATTTATTTAGAGAGAAACACACTCCACAGACAGAGCGTGGGCCATCTCAGAAGGTGAGAAGGGCTTTAGGAGAAACACACTCCACAGACAGAGTATAGGCTATCCCAGAAGGTGAGAAAGGCACCAGGGTATGGGGTTTCAGTTCTTATCTGGTGGGTAATTTCATAGGCTAATGAGTGGGAGGAGTATTCCAGCTATTTCCAGAAGGGGCGGGGATTTCCAGGAATTGGGCCACTGCCCACTTTTTGATCCTCATGGTCACCTTAGAACTGTCATGGTGCCTGTGGGTGTGTTATTTAGCTTGCTGATGTGATACAATGAGCGAACGCTGAGGCTCAAGGTCTAGTGGAAGTCGACTTGTCCACCATCTTGGACCCATTTGGTTCTAATCCGTTTATGTCCTGTCCTCAGGACATAAACCATTCTTTCAAAGGTTTTGCCCTGCCCCCTTCCCTCCTGGTTCATTTCCCCCTCAGAGATTTTACTCCCATATTCTTAGGGGAAGCAGAAGGGCGATGGTCTGTCTTCTGTACCTGCTTCAACGCTGAGTAGTGGCGTCGACCCTACCTGTCAGGGAGTAAAAATCTAAGAGTTGGGAACTCGTAAACTTTGCAAGAATGCACCTCAGAGTTGTCCCACCTGAGATGTGATAGAGCTGGTGTATTTATCCTTCAAGTCTCATCTTTCATTGGCCAAGACTATTCCTGAGAGCATTACTTGCATATGCTTTCTCCTGAGAAAAATCCCTCAGGCAGAAGGTTGCAGGTGTTGGCAGTACTGGCACAGCAAATGTCAGGGGGACATGGGCAGGACACCCACAGTGTGTGTGGAACACACAGCCTGTCCTGACTAATACTTGACATCTGTTGAGAGCTTTGTAAGTGCTAGACACTGTTCAAGCCCTTTATTTCCTTTTGGATCCTAAAGATACCCTATGGACTATTAATAAGCCCATCTTTCTGGTGAGGAAACTGAGGCATGGAGAGGTTAGGTCACTCAAACAACGTGCATTAGCCTGCTTAGGCTGCCATAACAAAATACCATAGACTGGATGAGTTAAACAACAGAAACTTCTCATAGTTCTGGAGGCTAGAAGTCCAAGATCAAGTTGTTGGCTGATTTGGGTTCTGGCGAGAGCTCTTTTCCTGGCTTGTAGATGACTACCTTCTTGCTGTATCCTCACATGGTGAGGAGAGAGAGCATTCTTCTGTCTCTTCTTAAAAGGGCACTTATCCTATTGTATCAGGCCTCCACCCTTAATGACCTCACTTCACCTTAATTATCTCCATAGAGACCTGGACTCCAGATACAGTCACATTGGTGATTGGGACTTTAACATATGCATGGTGGGGGAAGAACATTCCGTCCATAACACAGGATCACAGAGCTATTGAGTGCTGGAACTGATATTCAAACCCAAGCTCCTACCCACTGCTTCTTATAGTCAGTGGAGAAGCAGAAAGCTTGCAGAGGGGAAGGGAGAACAGATGAGGGAGGGCAGGTGGGGATCATAGGAGTGGCTTGATCTATACCCAGGAAGCCTGGGACTGTGGAAACCTGAACTTCAGCCTACTTGGGGCCAAGAGCACCCTAAGGTTTTGCAGCTTGAATAGTTACTTTAAACCCTAAATTGGACCTGGTCACTCCCTTGCTCAAAACCTTCCATTGGCTTCTCATCACTCTTTGAAAAAAATATGGGCTCCTCCCCACGACCTATAAACCCCTGTCACCTCCCTGCCCTCATCTCTTACCACTGTCCTCCCTGACTTTACTCCAGCCCCCTTGATGTTTCTCAAACACACCAAGTGAGTGCCAGCCTCAGGGCCTTTGCATATGCTTTTGCTGGCATTTGCAGGGCTTGCTCTCTCTCTTCACTCAGGTTTCTGATTGGGGCAAAGACTGTTTCCTAATATTCCTTTTCCTTGTCTTTTTTTCTTACTTTTTTTTTTGGTAAGCAATTATTTTTCATTGTGATAAAATATACATAACATAAAATTTTAGTAAATGAAGTATTAGTACATTCACAATGTTGTACAACCATCACTACTGTCTAGTTCCAGAACTTTTTCATCACTCTCAATGGAAACTTCACACCCATTATGCAGTCGCTCCCCATACCTCGTCCCCCACTTTCCTTGTCTTTTGTATTAATAGAACAAGTCCATTTTTAAGCTAGGTGCACCGCCATCCAAGAAAAAGAGTACATTTCCCAGCCTTCCTTGAAGCTGTGGCCATGAGACATTCTAACCAATGACACGTGAGCAACCGTGATGTGTGCACCTTCTGGGCAATGCCCTTGAAGGGGAAGAGCAGAGCCTCCACCTGACCCTTCCCGTCCCACTGGCTGGGAGGTGGATGTGATGAGGAATCATCTTGGCCCACCTTACAGATGGTGGAACAAAAGACAAAAAGAGCCTGAGCCTCCACCACAACGTTGCTAATCATTCCAGCCCTGGACCACTTATACCTAGATTATTAAGCAAATGCTAAATAAAGTTATCTCTTATTTGAGCCAATGTAATGCTGGGTTTCTGTTCCAGCAACCAAAATGATATTGTAACTAACACAGAATTTGGTAATAGAATCTAAAATACGTGGCATTTCCTTAGCAAGTGGGCAACTGGTGAGGATTCAGATATGACAGGCTGGGAAGCTGATGACCTTTGTTATGCAGGGACAAAACATTTAGGAGGCCTGCTGCTATAGACTGAATGTGTGTGTCCCCCCAAATTCAGAGGTTGAAATCAAATCCTCAGTGTGATGGTATTAGGAGGTGGGGCCTTTGGAAGGTGATTAAGTCCTGAGAGCGGAGCCCTCATGAATGGGATTAATGCCCTCATGAAAAAGACCCCGGACAGCTCCTGGCCTCTTCTACCAAGTGAGGACACAGGGAGCAAACAGCCATCTAGGAAGCCCTCACCAGACACCAGATCTGCCGGCACCTTGATCTTGGACTTCCAGCCCCCAGAACTGGGATAAATAAATATCCATTGTTTATAAGCCACCCAGTCCGTGGGATTCTGTTACAGCAGCCCGAACAGACTAAGACACCTGCCCTCTGTGCCATCCTTGAAGACAGCCTGTAGCTCTAGGGAGAGTGGTTGACTTTCTGGAATACAAGCCATGCACCAGCTATGGCTACTATGTGAGTCAGAAATAACCTTGTGTGTCCTTTAAGCCATGATAATGTTTCCCTTGCTATCCGTATCCACTCAGCTCCTGAGTTCAGATGGCAAGAGTCTGGATGGCAAGTTCAGATAGTGATGAATACTGCATTTTCCAAATAGCAAATGTTTGGACAGTGAAGGGTACCTGCCCTGGGGGACCTTGTTGTTACAACAGCCTAACATCTGCCTTAACTGATACTCACCCATAAAATAAACTGCTTCCTTTATTGAGTATTGCGGGGATTCAGTGAGGGAACACACATAAAGCACCTAGCATGTGCCAGGCACATAATAGGTGCTCAATAAATGTTCATTGTTTCCCCCACCACCACCATCTCTGGTTTAGGGAAGGAGATGTTCCTTCCCAAACTACCGGGGAAGATGCTTTGGTATCTCTTTTGTTTCCAGACAAGAAGCCTTGTCCCCAGACGGGCTTCCTCTGCAGCCACAGCTCCTGTCTGGTGGACCCTCTCCCCACATCTCTCTCTTTCTCTCTCTCTCTCTCATTCTGGTTACGCTGTTCCCTCCCTGTGCCCCTTCTGGCCTGGTTATTGCCTTTCAATCTGCCCTTCCTCCTTCCTTGAACTCCCCTCCCCTAAAACAGTAAGCACACAGGCAGCAGCACAGTCCAGGACCAGTTTCTCGCAAAACTTTGTATGAACCTCCCCTGACTACTAAGTGGTTAAAAATATCCACTCTGCCCAGGCAATTTTGCTAAGCTGGTGTGGGTGGGTGGGTGCGGGGGGTGGGAGGGGGAGACGCGGGAGAGCTCACAAATGAAGCAAATTGCTGAAAATCGGATTTTTACTGTCTTATCTAGGAGCCACATGAGAGGAGAAGAGATTGCAATTTCTGCCAGAACTTTCTCACATCCCCGCATCTGGGGCAAGAAAGTGGCGGAGAGCAGGGGAGGAGCGAGTGAGAGAGAAGATGGGGAGCGAGAACAGAAGGAAAGATAGAGGCTCAGGAGGGAGGGATTGGGAAGAGATGGGGGAGGAAAAAATGAAGAGGAGGAAAGGAAAATTAGGGACAGCACTGAGAAAGGCATGGGTGCCCCCAGGAGGGTTGGATGCCACAACCTCAGCCTGGGTACCTACAGGGGCTGTATCCCTTTCAAAGCCCCTTTGCCCACAGCATTCAGTTGTGTTTTTTTTGGTTTTTTTTTGTGGTACACGGGCCTCTCACTGTTGTGGCCTCTCCCGTTGCAGAGCACAGGCTCCGGATGCGCAGGCTCAGCGGCCATGGCTCATGGGCCCAGCCGCTCCGCGGCATGTGGGATCTTCCCGGACCGGGACACGAACCCGTGTCCCCTGCATTGGTCGGCAGACTCCCAACCACTGCGCCACCAGGGAAGCTCAGCATTCAGTTTTAATTGCTCATCAAGCTGGTGCAATAGGTAGGAACAGCTCACCCATTTTACTGATAAGAAAACTCAGGCTTAGAGGAAGGAAGCCTTTGCTCAAGATCATAGAGCTAACTTATTCATCATGGGAATGACCAAAAGAGGGTCTAGGACAGGAATGGGGAAACCTTTTCTGTAAAGGGTCAGAGTAAATATTTTCAGCTTTGCAGGCTACACAATCTCTGTTGCAATGACTCAGCTCTGCCCTTGTATGGTGCCATAGACAACATGCAAAGGAATGGGTGTCTTTACGTGCCAATAAAGCTTTATTTCCAAAACCAAGTAGCCCACTGGATTTGGCCCGGGAGCCTTAGTTTGCAAACCTCCAGTCTAGAACTGTACTGTCCTGTATGGTAGCCACTAGCTACATGTAGCTATTTATACTTAAATTCATTTGAATTAAACAAAATTAAACACCTAATCCCTCAGTCATGCTAGCCATGATTCAAGAGCTCAATGTCTGCCTGTGGCCATGTATGGTGGCTACTCTTGGATAGTCCAGAAAGTGACCCTTTCCATCATCACAGAAAGTTCTATTGCACAGAGAGTGCTGCTCTAGAGCTCTTGTCTCTAGATCATGTTTTCTAGCTGCGTGACGCAGCCAAAAAAAAAAAAAAAGATCTTTGCAGATGTAATTAAGTTAAGGATTCGAGATGAGGTCATCATCTTGGATTATCTGGACAGGCTCTAAATCCAATGACTTATACAAGAAGAGAAAGGGAGACAGGTAATGACATGATCCAAGCCAGAAATGATACAGTAGTTCTGCTCAAAGTTCATTGGCCAGAACTCATCATGTGGCCCCACTGAATTACAAGGGGGCCAGGAAATGTGATTCTGCCCAGAATGGGGGTAACAAGAAATATGTGGAGGACAGCAGTTGTGACTTAACCACATGGGCATGGAGGGGTGGTCTGGAGAGAGATGGAGAGCCCCAGACCCAACATTTAGTGACTGGTTAGATAAGGACCCTATAAAGGAGGCTATAAAGGTGGGGATGGGGAACTCTAAGACTTTTCTGTGCATTGGTGTGATGGCTGCTACAGGCAGAGGACAGGCAACCCCAGACAAGGGCCAGGAACTAAGTGATGAGAGCAGGTGAATGTCCATATGGCCAGGCTGGAGGTCTTCCCTTCAGTAGCCTGATATTCCATCCTTCCCATAATCCCATTGCATTGGGTAAGCTCAGGCTAGGAAGACAGAATCCACTCTAGGTATTTCAACAGGAAGGGATTTAATGCTGGGAATCAGCCTGCAAACCTCCTGGTAGGGATGGAGAAAGTCCCGCCAGCATCCAAGAGGGCAGAGTGTACAGGAACTATGGAGAATCATTGCCGATAATCTCAACTCCCAGCTCTCAACATCAAAGTAGGAGATTTGCAGGAAGATGCCCAGAAGGTGCCAGCAAAAACCTCACAACTGTCATTTGCCAAGGCCTGAGTTTCTGCTCACCATGGACAGGAACAACGATGGCTCCTGTTTCTCTTCTGACTGACAAATCTCACATGAATGCCTCTTCGTTGTAGGCTCCTCCCTAAAGCCCTGCTGACGACAGAGTTTCAGACATGTAGTTCCCAGAAGTGCAGAGTTGCTAGCAGACACTCCAGCACACATAAAAAGGTGAAACGTGGAGATGGTGGCCAGAAAGATTCAGGGCCAGAAGTTGGAAGTGATCCTGAGCCATGGCGGGGACTGGACCCCACTCCAGACTTCCAAGACAGCCCTCTTATTTCATGAGGTTATTCCTTCCCAGGCGTTTCTTGGATTGAAGTCCTGCCTACAAAGCAATAAGCATTAGGTGACAATGTAGAGCCCTGGTGATAAAATGGATGTTTAAAAGTAAAGAATGGGGACTTTCCTGGTAGTGCAGTGGTTAAGAATCTGCCTGCCAATGTAGGGGACAAGGGGTTCAAGCCCCAGTCCGGGAAGATCCCACCTGCCGCGGAGCAACTAAGCCTGTGAGCCACAACTACTGAGCCTGCGCTCTGGAACCCATGAGCCACAACTACTGAGCCCACGTGCCTAGAGCCAGTGCTCTGCAACAAAGAGAAGCCACCGCAATGAGAAGCCCTCGCTCGCCGCAACTAGACAAAGCCTGCGCACAGCAACAGAGACCCAACGCAGCCAAGAAAGAAAGAAAGAAAGAAAGAAAGAATGGAATAGTATTCAATGGTCAAAAGAAAAGAGCTACAAGAGGACATGGAGGAAACTTAAATGCATGTTGCTAAGTGAAAGAAGCCAGTCCAAAAAGGCTACAGACTATGATTCCAACTATATGACATTCTGGAAAAGGCAAAGCAATAGAGGCAGTCAAAAGAACTACTGTTGGACTTCCCTGGTGGCGCAGTGGTTGAGAGTCGGCCTGCCGATGCAGGGGACACGGGTTCATGCCCCGGTCCGGGAAGATCCCACATGCCGCGGAGCAGCTGGGCCCGTGAGCCATGGCCGCTGAGCCTGCATGTCCGGAGCCTGTGCTCCGCAGTGGGAGAGGCCACAACAGTGAGAGGCCCACGTACCGGAAAAAAAAAAAAAAAAAAAAAAAAGAACTACTGTTGCCAGGAGTTCGGGGGAGAGGGGGGAAGGGTGAATAGCTGAAGCACAGGGGATTTTCAGGGCAGTGAAACTGTTCTGTATGATACTGTAATGGTGATCTGTGAAATCGTGCAGTTGCCAAAACCCATGGAACATGCAACACTGAGACTAAACCCTAGTGTAAACTGTGGACTTTAGTTAGTAATACTGCGTCAAGACTGGTTCATCATTTGTAACAAATGTACCAAACTAATGCAAGATGTTAATAATAGGAAAAATTGGCAGGGGGTGGGGGGATATAGAAAGTGTCTGCACTATCTGTACGATTGTTCTATAAATGTAAAACTGCTCTAAAAACTAAAATTTAGGGACCTCCCTGGTGGCACAGTGGATAGGACTCCATGATCCCAATACAGGGGGCCTGGGTTTGATCCCTGGTCAGGGAACTAGATCCCAAATGTATGCCACAACGAAGGGTTTGCATGTGGCAACTAAGGAGACCTCCTGCAGCAACTAAGACCTGGTGCAACCAAATAAATAAATATTAAAAATAAATAAATTAATTAAATCTACCAATTAAACAAAAATAAAGAGGAAGTTCCCTGGTGGCCTAGTGGTTAGGATTCCGGGCTTTCACTGCCATGGCCTGGGTTCAATTCCTGGTTGGGGAACTAAGATCCCACAAGCCGCAAGCCTTGGAAAAAATAAATAAATAAAGAGTGGCTTCTTGGGGCTGGATCATGCTCCAGTGTGCAGGTGTTCTCTGATGAACAGGAGCTGATTGCTTGAGCTGCCAGGGGTATACTAGGCATTGAGTTTCCAGGCCCTATGACTGGCAGCCATGAACTTCTCACTTTGGGCAGTTGTGGGGACTAGCCTGGCCTGCTTCCTTTATCAACCTTGAAGGTCTGTCTCCAGGATCTGGGCTCCCTCGGCAAGAACTACCTTGGTTTCTCCTAGATTAGTAAGCAAACTGGACCTCAGTTTCACCATCTATAAGTGGGGATATGATATGTAGTAGTCAGGACAGCCTAGGTTATGCTACATAACAAACAAGCCCAGGTTGCTGAGCTAGAAGGGGCTGTGTTTCTGGGTTCCAGACACACTGCTTGTCAGTAATCAAGAAAATGTGACTTTCAAAAGACTATCAGTTATATGGCAGGCCCAGGTTTGCAGCAGGTCAGTGTGATAGGGCAGATATTTCTGAGTCTCCACTGCAGAAACAGCAAGCACAGAGATGCCGACACTTTTGTAAACACGGTTGCCTGCCCCCTGCCTGGAGCCAAACAAGGAGAAAGGACAGTTCCAAACCCAGCCTCTCCCAGCATCCACTCTCCCAGTCCCAGAGCAAGCCATATTCTGTCTTTCTCTCCTCTCTGCCCCACATTCCTTCAGAGCTGGAGGTTAATAAACTCATCACTGATGATCAGGGAACACATCTACAGAGGTTTTAATTACAGCAGAAAATTGGCCCAATTGGTACTTAATGTAGAGTAAGTATCGAGTTAACTGGTCAGGACAGGAGTTGCTGAGGTTTGCGTGAAGGTGCCCTGAGCCCTGCTTGGCTAGTTTTCCCGGGGAATATCCAAGGGCAGGTGGAGGGCATGGTTCTGGTTCTCTGGGGACGGCAGGGGGACCTCAGAGACCCTGGAAGAGGAAAGGAAGCCGGCTGGGGTGAAGAGGTGAAAAGACATTTCTGAAACCTCAGCTCAGAGCTCTGCTCTCTAGCCTCGGAATTTTTCTCCCTTGTAATATCTGATCGCCAGCTCTTACAGGCAGCAGTAGATGAAGGGTTGGGGCTCCCACAATGAGGGTGTAGGAGGAGCTGGGGAATGGAGTGGAGGTCTGCGAGGATTGGTCCCTCAGAAGGTCAAGGCTGAGCTGAATGAATTAAACTTTCTAAGTGAGGATTGGGGGAGGAGAAATTTCCCTGGTCCTCTCATCCAGCCTCCTGTGTCTCCCCCAGAGGATGTGATAAATGGAAACCTTCTAGGAGAGCCAGTGCTCAAGAGAGAAAGGAATGAAAAGCCCCAAACAATCAGAGGAAACAGGATAGGAGAAACCAACCCCACCCAGGATCCACCGCTGCTTATGAATTTTCCATACATTCCAGGGCCCCAGAATGACTCCGTCTCACCCAGAAAGACAGTTTAGAAGTAAGAGCAGAGTCCCTGGAGTCACACTGCCTAGACGCTATCTCTGAAAACTTCACTTACTAGCTGGGTGACTGAGGGCAAGTGACTTAACCTGCGTCTCAGTTTTCTCATCTGCAAAATGGGGATGTAATTTTGAATGGTTAGTAGAAACTAGGCTAGGCTGCAAAAACAAAGAAACCCAACCTCTCAGTGGCTGAAAAATCACAAAGTTTATTTCTCACTCATGTTTCATGTCTGTTTGGGGTCATTAGGGGGGAGGCTTTGCTCATCATAGCCATTAGTGGAGCATTCACATTCTGAAACACTCTGGAACATTGTTGGCTGTCACACCAGAAGGAAATACTAAGAGCTTTGGAAGTTCATGCACAGGCAATTAGATGCTCTAGAGGGAATGATGCGTGTCAGTTTCACTGTAGCTCATTGGTTAGAACTAGTCACACGACCTCACCCACGAGGTGGTCAGGAAGCACAATTCTTGGCCAGCAGCACTGGCTGTGGTTGTGAGTTAATGAGTGCAAGGTGCTTAGGTCAGTGTCTGGCATGAAGTGAGCACTCTTTACGTGTTCTCAATTTTGAGTTTCATCAGCAAAAGTGACCCCACTCAGGTGCCTGATGGCTCTCTGACGCTGGTTGAGCTGGACCAAGATGGACCAGCGGCTGGAAGCCTGGAAGGTGTGCTCCAGGTGTGCACCAGCTGTGTGCCAGGGAAGTCCAGCCACTGAGGTCCAGGTCAGGGCACACTCGTGCCTGACCCTGAACTCGGACAAAACCACAGAGCTACATCATGTATTCCAGGGTGGGAAATGTATTCCAGGGTGGGAAATGTGAACTGGAGCCTGCCCAGACTCTCCACCCCCTGGGCCAACAGGCAACCCCCCACCCCTACAGAGACCCACCTTACCCCCAACACCATCCATGCCACCTGGGCAAGGGCAACTGCAAATGCTCATGTCGGCTCCAGCCTGCAGCCCTCCAGGAGGTAGGAGCCCGCCATATCCCTCATTGTCCTTCAGGTATCTGCTGGTTGATATCCTTTTCTCTCTCTCTCTCTTTTTTTTAATACATTTTATTTATTTATTTATTTATTTTTGGCTGCATTGGGTCTTCGTTGCTGGGTGCAGGCGTTCTCTAGTTGCAGAGAGCGGGGGCTACTCTTCGTTGCAGTGCACGGGCTTCTCACTGCCATGGCTTCTCTTGTTGCAGAGCACGGACTCTAGGCACGCAGACTTCAGTAGTTGTGGCACATGGGCTCAGTAGCTGTGGTGCACAGGCTTAGTTGCTCCGTGGCATGTGGGATCTTCCCAGACCAGGGCTCGAACCCTTGTCCCCTGCATTGGCAAGTGGATTCTTAACCACTGCGCCACCAGGGAAGCCCTGCATCGGGTCTTATTTGTGGCACATGGGATCTTCGTTGCAGCATACGGGCTCTAGAGTGCAGGGGCTTAGTTGCCCTGTGGCATGTGGGATCTTTGTTCCCCAACCAGGGATTGAACCCACGTCCCCTGCATTGGAAGGTGGATTCTTAACCACTGGACCACCAGGGAAGTCCCCTGATATCCTTCTCTCCTGACTAACTCGGAACCAGGCCCTTTCACTCACGCAGGTGTTGACCCAAACAGAGGAGGTGACAAATAACAGGTGAGGAAACAGGCCCTGAGCGATGGTCACCTGCTCAGGGTCTCCCAGAAGAAAGTGATGGAGGCAGAATTCAAATCCAGGCTGCTCTGTTTACAGAGCTTGTGAAAATGTCACCGGCCTGCCTCTCTGAGGCTGCCCCTGTGCCCCCGACTAGCTCACCACATGTCCCACCAGCCTACCACAAGCAAACTTCCCCCTCGACTCAGCCCACAAGAGCGGGCAGCCCTGCAGAGCTCCTGGTTTTCCTATCACCCAACTGGAGCTCTCTTCCAAGTTGGGAGCTGAGGCCTCCCAGGCACCCAGGGAGCCCAGTGAATGATCAGCATCACCCAAGGGCCTGAAAAGCACTGGCAACTCCAGTAAAAGCCCAGGTGCCCTCCTCGGACAAAGCCTAATTATACCAGCAGAGCCCAGCCAGGCCCCAGGCGAGGCAGCTTCCTCCAGGAGCTTTGGCTTCAAGGAGGAAGCAAAGCAGTGCAGCTTGCCAGCTCCCAAATCCTCATCCAGACCCGCTGGGGACGGTGGGAGGCCACGACTGGCCTGGCCAGGAGGGGCCATTTACCCGGGTTTTGTAGCCAAATCCATTGGTGGATTTCCAGACAGGGGAGAGAAATGGGCAGTGTCCTGGCATGCTGTCAGGCAGAGGGGAAGAAGTGCCAGCCTGCCTTTCTCGGGGGGATGTCCCGGGGTACACACCACACTGCCCCTCTTGTGTTACAGGGGAAGCGAGGAGCCCCCCCCGCCAATCATACCAGGTTCCCAGCCTTCATTCCTGCGAGCTAAACCCTGCCTGGGGCCTCCCTGCCCAGAAAGGGCAGGAAAGGAGAGAAAAGGAGGATTTAGAGACCCGCCCGCCTGCTGAGAGATTAGATGAGAACAGTATACAGAGGCTGGATGAAGATCCGTGACCCTGAGGGTGATTAACAGGCTTGCAGGGGTTGGGCCAGAGGCCCCCCCCGCCACCCCATCCTCAGCAGCACCCCCGAAGCTGGGGCTGGAGTCCTAGCTCCCTCTTCCTCCTCCACACCAGCCCTGTGCGTTCAGAATCTGGGTCCAGCCACTCCCCCAGGGAGTCTAGAGGGATCACTGGAATAGTCG
Organism: Mesoplodon mirus; assembly: GCF_964341445.2. NCBI lineage: Eukaryota > Metazoa > Chordata > Mammalia > Artiodactyla > Ziphiidae > Mesoplodon > Mesoplodon mirus. The sequence continues at coordinate 41,149,148 of NC_138980.1, forward strand.
CTGCTATCCTTTACTGAGCGCTTGCTGTGTGCTGCTGGCTGTCAAAAGCTTTAGTTGGCTTCTCAGCTCTGACGCCAATTCTGGGAGGCAGTCACTATAACGGGGTCTACTTTTCAGATGGAGAAACTGAGGCACAGAAAAGTGAAGGAGCTTGTCCAAGGTCACATCACAAGTAAATGATGAATCTGGGATTCAAATCCAGGCCTTTAGGGGACAAAGCTTGAGCCCCCCCACTTCTGGATGACAGTTTCTTTTGCTTTCTCCCCACCCCCTGACCTGCCCAGACTCCTAGACAAGGGAACACCAATAACACCACCATATTGTCCCCAGTCCTTTTACTGGCACCTTTAACCATCTGGAACTCAACTGAGCATCGAAATGCAAGGCAAGAGTATCTATGCAATGAAGCACATACCACAAAGTCCATGCATCAGCCAAAGCACATGACCCAGAAGGTCTATAAGCTCCAAGAAGATGGGGATCCCATTAATCTTTTCGTGAGAATCATAAGGTCTGGCATGGGGTGGGTGGTCAATATATTTTTGTGGAGTTGAATTGAACTGATGGTTGTGGCCCTGACTTATAGCCTATTTACTCATAATTTAGACACAATAATAACTACTGTAATAATTGGTTATGTTAAATGAGCACAGGAAGCTACTCAAGGTGGACAAACCAACAGTGATGAAAGCAAGAGATGGGAGAAATCTTGCCTCTACCACTCACTAGCTGTGCCTGGATTCCTCCTTCTGTAAGATGGGTTATTATGAGGGTTACAAAAAATTATGTTTGTCAAGCATCTAGCATGGTGCCTATGCTCAAAAAACTTGAACATTAGCTTGAATTTTTGAGGAGACCAATGGAAAAACTATAAAAACCTACATAAGATCTCAAAAAGCATGGCGCCTAGCAACAAACTTGTGAGGTTTGAGAACTACAGAACGAGACCAGAACTTGTTTCTGCCACAAAAAGGAGGGCTGAAATCCTGTTATCTATAGAAAGCCTGAACGGGTATTTGAAAAACTACCTATAACATTGCTATATGTAATAAGAGGTAACAACTATCAACTCCTGGACATTTGTAACTCCCAGCAATCCAATGAAGCATGTACTATGATAACTCCATATATACAGGAGGAAATGGAAGCTCAGAGAAGTTAAGAAACTTGCCCAAGATCACACAGCATGTAGTGATCAGGCTGGGACTCAGGCCCGGCTCTGTCTGACCCAAAGTCCTGTCCTGAGAAAGATTAGAAGGATAAACACCTAAAGATCAACAGTGATCTCCTCAAGGCCGTAAATGTGGGCAAAACTTATTGTCTTCTGGTACACACTGAGTGTGCTTCCTGCCTGTAATAAGAAAAAAAAAAGGGACTTCCCTGGTGGCGCAGTAGTTAGGACTCTGTACTCCCAATGCCAGGGGCCCGGGTTCACTCCCCGGTCAGGGAACTAGATCCCACATGCATGCTGCAACTAAGAGTTTGCACGCCACAACTAAGGAGCCAGCAAGCCTCAACTAAGGAGCCCACCTGCCTCAACTAAGACCCAGCGCAAACAAATAAATAAATAAATATTTTTTTAAAATAAAATAAAATAAAAAAATAAAATTACAGTGGAACTTTAAAAAAAAAGCTAAATATTTTAAAAGTCTCCCTAAATATAGGTAAGGGGAAAGCTCAAGAGGAAGAAGTCTTTTTGGTTAGGGTCCCCATGGGAAGCAAACTCTGCAGTTTAGGTACATGGCTTGAGGTCTGTTATAAAGATTAAGGAAGCTGTAGGAAAAGCTCATACATGCAACCTGGGGCCCTGTGAGGTTGGGGAGCCATCACCACCCCTGGGAGCAGTGGTTCTGGTCAGGGGAGTGACCAGTTTGCAGGACAGGCTCAGAGCTGACTCCACTCCCCTCCCATACTCCATCGCCTACCAGTGTCTCCTGGTGGCTGAACCCACTGGAAGCCAGAGGACCAGGGAGCCCCTGATCCACCCCAGCACCCCAAGCCGGATGGAGGAGGGTCTTGAAGGCCACACGGAAACTACCTTATCCTACCCCGCATCCCCCATGGATTGTAAGAGAGGGAGGGACAGAATCAGAAAGCCATCGTGACTTTTGGGGACATATATCCTGAAGCAGCTGTGACTCTCGTAATGTATACAGGCAGAGAGCAGGCAGCCCTTCTCTGTACCCTCACTGGGGAGCCACGGGCCCATTTTACAGCTGAAGGATTGGGTGGTTCAAGGGTCCAGGATTACTGGGAGTCTGGAGAATGCCCTCATCTTCAAGGGAGCTCAAACATCAGTTCCCTAATCCATGAAATGGGTATGATCATGGCTCTCCCACAAAGCTGCCGTGAGGGTTACATACATCATTACACATAAAAGTGATTGTCCCAGGACCTGGAACATTAAAACAGCAATAGATGTATTGAGTGACAGTTGTGTGCTAGAAGTTGCTTAATCGCTTTTCTCGTGTTAATCCATTTAAGTCCTCACAATAACGCTATAAAGTAGGAATTATAGATTCAGTTTTGTGAAAGAGGAAACAGAAAGGTTAAGGACTGAGCTGAGGCCACACAGTGAGGCTGCTGGACCCTTGACCTTCCTTCTGACTCCAAATGCAGTGCTCTTTCTACCGGCCACCCCACACCTCCCGGGGAAAAAATGAGTGAGAAAAACGGGAAAAGTCAGAGCTGGAGAAAGACTATATTTTCTCGGGCTTTTCTGGGACCTAGGACAGGGTAGGTATAACCCAGGGAGAGGTATATGCCTCCCTCTCCTTTCTTAACTGCTGTCTGTGTTCCACTCAGACCCTCCTCTCCAAATCAGGGAGAGGTTTGTGGCAAAGTTTATGGGAGAAGCATCTTTTTCAAGATCAGAAGAAGGGGGTTCCCTCTCTCCACACTCCCATTTCACTTTTAAGGGGGAAAAGCTCCCCACGCAACAAGGCAAAGCAGTGGGTTCCTGGGGCCTCTCGGGCCCCGTTGCCACAGCAACCAGATTCAATAGCAGTTTCTGGTACAGGAATTGCCTGGACACACAGCTTGGGCTGGAAGAGGTTGAGGGGTAGAAAAGAGACCTCAAGAGCATCCTCTTGCATTCAGACTGGACCACCCATTCCCCAGGGCCAGTAGAGGCTAGAGGTCCAAGTCCCAGGACATGGGAGAGGGGCGCTCCCCCCACCTTGGACCTCTCTCCTGTGTCTGGGGCCACTGCTTAAATTTTCCAACTTCTGTCCACAGTAGAAGACTGTTGAGAAACGTCTGAGGAGGGAAGTATCAGGATTCACCCAGCATATGGGTCACATATAGCTCTAGGGGACGTTTTTCTTCTCTGTTTTCCTTCCCCCAACCCCCTTTGAATGAGGTATAATTTGCAAAGGTAAAGTGCTCAGATTTTAAGTTTCAGCTCAGTGAAATTTACACGTGTACATACCTGTGTATCTGCCACCCAGATCCGGTTCATCCTTCCAGAAAGTTCCCTCATGCCCTTTCCTGGAAGTCAATATTTCCCGATCTGACTCTGTCATCACAGATTAGCTTTGCCTGTCCTTGAACTTCATATAAATGGAGCCATACCATGTGTCCTCTTCTTTGTCTGGTGTCTTTTATGTTACATTAAACCTGTGGGAATCATTCTTGCTGTTGCAAGTATTATTAGACTGATCTTTTTCTTTGTTGTGTAGTATTCCATTGTAGGGATTACTCACAATTTGTTTATTTACTCTACTGTTGATGGATGTTTGAATTGTTTGCAGGTGTATGTGTAGTTTTAGGAAATACTGCTGGTTTTCCAAAGTGGCTGTATCATTTTACATTCCCACCAGCAGTGTATAAAAGTTCCAATTGCTCCACATCCTGTCAACACTTAGTATCAGCAGTCTTTCATTTTAGCCATACTGGTGAGTGTGTTATTTCCTTGTGGTTTTATTTACATTTCTGTGACGATTGATGACACTGAGCATTTTTCCATGTGTTTATTGGCCATTTGGATAACTGTCCAAGTCTTCTATCATTTTATCAATTTTTCTTTTTCTTATTGATTTGTATGTGCTCTTTATATATCCTGGATGTGAGTCCTTTGTCAGATATACCTATGGCAAATATCTTCCTTCTGGGGGAATATGTCCTACTCCAGATAGTCTCCCCAGGTTTTGGGCTGGGAGTGACCACAAGAGCAAATAGCCACAGATTATCCTTTTCTGGTTCCATCCTCATGAAGAAGGCAGGTGCTCTGGTTTATTGAATACCTGAGACATGTCAAGGACTTTACATCTGTCTTACCCTTACACAGTCACAACATTCTTATTTATTTAACTCACTTATTCAGCACATATTTGAAAATCTAGTAGATGCCAGATATTGTGGGACAAACTGAGAACAAGAGTCAGGGTCTAAAAAGAGATTGTGTTCCAGTGGGAAGTGGTGAGGCAGACTGTAAACATGAAAACACAAAAACAAGGCAATATCAGAGGGTGGAGAGTGCTGGAAAAGTGGTGGATGGAGAGCAACTGGTGGTGGCGGGGAAGATCCCATGGAGGTGACACGGGGCTGGGGCTTGAAGAAGGAGGTGGAACCAGCCATGTGAGATCTAGGGGGAAGGGTGTTCCCAGAGGGGGGAACAGCTGGTGCAAAGGCTCAGTGGAGTAAGCAGTGGGAGGGGGATCCAGAAAAGGCTGAGTGAGGGATTTGGATTGAATCTAAGAGTCATGAGAATGGACTGCAGCATCCTGAATACTCAGTCCTGATGGGGTGAAGGCAGAAGCAGGGAGTCCAAGGCAGAGGCAACCACGATAATCCAAGTAATCCTGATGGGGGCAGGACCAGGGTGGGGGCCACAGAAGTGGGAAGAAGTGGGTGAATTCAGGTTCTATTTGAAGATGGTTGTTATCGTCCTCAACTTAGAGGGAACAGAATCTCAGAGAGGTTAAGTGACTTGCCCAAGGTCACACAGCTCAGAAATGGGGAATGGGCAAGAAAATCCAAGTCTGACTTTTCAATTATATGAAAGATGTCAGGTTGTGGGCAGTGTGACCTGAGGTCACCTAGAGAGGTGGGGATCCAGGATGCTGGTGGGGTACTAGGAGGAGGGGTCCTCAGACCCAGAAAATCCACCTGTCGTTATGTTGGTCCCTGCTTGCCCCTGGACTGCAGGGCTGGCAAGTGACAAGCTGCAAATTGAACTGAGACCCAGTGGGGAAATGTATCAGAGGTGTCCCGAACTAGCCTGGACCCCGTATACCCAGTGTAGTGTAGCCCATTCAGAGAGATGACAGGGGCCATGGGACCTCAGGAGAGCCTGGAAGCCCTGGCTGGTCCTTAAGTGGGAAGGGATGGGGGGTGGGGGTGGGCTTAGGATCTGAGGCTGCACCACCTTCATTATCCCAGATTTATGTGTATAATTCCCCCACCCCCAATAGCTCCAGCATCTCCTCTGGCTAGAAACTCAACTCCCCCGGAAGCAGCCGTGGAGCCGCCAGCCACCGGGCCATTAGCAAGCAGGGAAGGGGTGGGGGAAAGCAATCAGCAGGGGGGCACCGGGAGACGAAGAGAGAGGAGGAGGTAGGCGGGAACTGGAAAGGATGGGAGGGAGGTGGCAAGATGAAAGAGAACAGGGTAAGGAAACAGGGCCGGGAGGGGAGGAGGAGCCACGGCGGGTGCTTCGAGGCGGGCATGTGTCCCAGACGACTTGGTTGGCTTGGCCGCAGAGAACGGGCTCCAGGGGCAACCGAGGGTCTCCTGAGCCCTTTCTGGCCAATGCCAAGGTCGATGAGGGACTCTGTTGGGCTCCCTCAGTCCAGGAATTACTAGAAACCCAGGAGCCCCTTCTTCTGGGAACCAAAGCCCGAGGCCAGCTTCCGGGTCCCCGGCGTCCCCCGTGACCGAGCGAGCCCACCTGCGGGGGCTGCCCCTCAGAGCCCCTGGATTTGGGGGTGGGGGTGGGGGTGGGAGGATCCCAACTGCAGGGCTCTCGGTCCGGAGCGATGACTACCCGCCACCCCCGGGATGACCCCCTCCGCTCTGCAAGTCCCTCCCGGCCCTCGCGCCCCTGGGTGGGGGAGCGCGCGAGGCCCCTCTATGCCGGGGGAAATCAATGCCGCACTAATGTAAGATTTCCAGGCGGGGGGTGGGGGGGAGCGCTTCATAAAAGATGTATTGTTTCCATTGCACGCTCGCGGCTCCCTCCCCGGCAGCCTGCAAGATGGCGGCGGCCCCAGCGGCGGGCGCGGAGCCGAGCCAGTCGGCCCGGGGAGGGGGAAGTGCGGCCCTCTCTCCTGCTGGGGAATGTGGGAAGAGAGGCTGGGGTGAAGGAAGGAAGGGGAGAGAGAGAAAGAGGGAGGGAAGAGGGGGCCGGGAGGCTGGGAGAACTAAGGGGAGGCGGGAGCCAGTCAGAGGGAGGAGGGCGGGCTGGGGGTGGGGGGTGATGGCTGGGAACCCGGAGGAGGCATGAGAAAGGGAGCCCAACGAGGTGGCACCTAGGGAGGCAGGAGAGCAAGCCAGGGATAGGGGGCAGAGGGAGGACGGGGGGTCCAGGAAGGGAGGCGGGCTGGAGTGGGAGGGGCGAGGGAAGGACGGAGAACAGGAAAATGGGAGAAAAAGGCAGTCAGGGGAGCCTGGACAGGAGGGAAGGGACACCCCACCCACACCCACACCCACACCCACAAGTTGTTGCTGGGCTCCACCCCGCCCTCCAGAGCCTCCCCTCGCTGGCTCTTTCCTGGTTCCGGTGCAGATACCCCCCCCCACAACGCGCCACCCCCGTGGACATGAGCCAAGGAGCTCCCCCATGGAGGTGGCTGCACCCCATTGGCCTGGCTCCCTACCCTCCTTCCTGTCCTGGCACCAGGGGTGCCAAACTGAGAGGGAACAAACCTCCTCCATCCGTCTCTCTCTGGGCACCCTGCCCTGCCCAGGGGCTGGCATGGGGCAATATCCCAGTGTCCTCCAACTCAGGGCCTCCAGGGTTGACCCCAAGAGCCCCCCTTTCCTTAGCAGGATGTTTGGGTACATCTACAAATATCCTACCTTCTGGAGAGGCATGCCGAGGTTCCAGAGAGGGGAAACTGAGGCAGAAGAGAGCCAAGAACACTGTAGATCTCCTTACCCCCTACGGGTCCCACCCTCAGTGCCCCCTCCTCCTGGCCTACTCCCCATCCCCCCTGGCAAGCACGATGAGAGTTTCATCGCCCCCTCCCCTCATTCCAACCTTCCTGCTTCACCGTAGGGGAGCTCTCAAACGCCCGAAAATATCTTTAAATTAGGAAAAAGAGCTAAGCCGCCAGGGTCCTTTGGTCTATTAAAGGAGGAGCAGAGGCCACTGGCGCCACCACCCCACTTTACTCTGGTTTTGCATTTGAAGCCCAGACGGCAGATCCAGCTGGAACAATGATGGGGCCTGCCCAGCCGGCCCCAGGTCCTTCCTTTTAAGTGTCCCTGTGCCCCCTGCCAGGTGTGCCAAAATTAGGATGGCTCCCTTCTCCAGCCCTTTTCATCCCCCCTCTCCCCCACCCCCCTCCCTGTGCTCCTGGGACTTCCGAGGCGCTAATGAAGCTCTTGCCGCTGCCTTTCCTTTAAGCAGAGCCTGCCTGGCGGAACCCGAGTCAGGGCCGTGCATGGAAATCCGTCCTTGAAGAACTGCCCCCAGGGATGGATTCAGGTGCCATGTTCCATGAGGGTCTTCATACAGGACCCTCCCTTCCCCACTCCCTGCCTCCTCCAATCTCTCTAGGTCCTGGTGACATCCACCTCCTCCAGGCAGCCCTCCCAGCCTGGTGGCACTTGCTCCCTACTGTTTCCCATGGGGTTGGGCAATGGAGTCAAGCTGCCTGGGTTCAGATCCAGGCCTCACCTCTTTCTGGCCGTATGTCTCCCGGGGCAGATTGGTTAACTGCTCAGAGCCTCAGTTTCCCCATCTGTCAAGTGAGGATAGTTACAAAAATCTATGTCATGAGACTTTTATGATGCTGAAAGGTCATACGTGCAAAGTGGGTACAAGAATCCCTAGGCTTGTTGCTGCAGCCACACCAGCCCCTCACTGAACCCCAAACACACCCAGCATGCTCCTACCTCTGGGCTTCCACTGGCTGTTCCTTCTAGATATCCATCCCCACAGCTCCCTCCTCCCTTTAGTCACATCTCTGATAGTATGTCACCTCCTCAGAATGACCTTCCCTAGCCACTTAGCCATCACCAAGTTGTTTACCATCACCTGTTTTATCGCCACCTGACATTATATTACTTAGCTTAGGCTCTGGAACCCAAGGGCCTTGGTTCAAATCCTGGCTTCACAGTTACTGGCTGTGTGACCTTAGGCATGTTATTTAACTTCTCTGAGCCTCAGTTCCCTCGTTTATATAATAGGGATAGTAATAAAACCTGCTTCATACAGCTGTTGGGATGGATAAGCAACTTGGTAAATGGAAAACCTTCAGAAAAGTGCCTGGCCCACACTAGGTGTTATTCCCAAAACTAATATTGTTTCTATTATTTCTGGGTACCCTCTCTCCTTCCTTCTCATCCTCACCCCTGACTAGAATGTAAGCCCTTCTGAGGGCTAATACTTCAAAGGGAAGTATTTGTTTTATTCACTGCTGTATTCTCAGTGCCCAAATGGCCTGGTACATAATAGATGCTCAATAAGTGTTTGTTAAATGAATGAATAAATGAGGTTCTACTGGACCTGTCCAAGCCTCAGTTTTCTCATCTATAAAATGGGATGCTAATAGCATGTACTTCACAGATGTTGAGGATTCCATGAAATAAGTGCTACTGTTACTATTTTTAGCAATAATTCACAGTGAGTCTACAACATAATGCCTAGTACTTAGAGGGTATGCAATATAATTGATCTAGATCTAGAGGCAGGGAGAATTGTGGGAGACACATCTTATTACCTCCAACACTCTTGCTTTCTTCTTTTGCTAACAGAGCATTCGCTAGTTGATTGACTATCTGCCTTGCTCTATACTTGCTACCCAGCCTCCCTTGATTCTCACTGGCCAGAAGTGTGGCTGAATGACACATTTCTGGCCAATGAGACCCAAGCAGAAGTTGCCTGGGGGGTTCAGGGAAGGGTGAGCATGTTATTTGAGCCTCAGTTGCTTTATCTATAAAATGGGGATAAAAACAGCAACTGGCTGGAGTGAGGACCACACAACTGATATAGAGGGATATCTAGGTGACCATGATGCTGGCCTTGATGCCGTCTAGCTGCTGGCTTCCAACAGCACCAGGCACCAAAATCCAGATTGTTTGGTGAGGAAAAAGCAACCTTTTGGTTTAAGCCACTGCAGCTCAGGTATTTTGATACTTGCAGCCCAATGCATTCCCAAATGATAATACTGAATTTTTCTGGATCTCCAAAAATGCTCAGGATCGGGTAGATGTTTATTAATATTTTTTTACATTAACAAAGTATAGATTGAGGCTCAGGTGCGGGAACATTAAAAAAAAAAAAAGGGAAAGTGGATGCATTTAACTGGGCCCCTGTACAGTCCAGGAAGAGGTGACAAGAGACAGTCTATAAGGGAGGGAGAGTGTTACAAGGTGAATTGTGTCCCCCCACAAAAGATATGTTGAGGTCCTAACCACCAGTACCTCAGAATGTGACTTTATTTGGAAAGAGGGTTATTACTGATGTATTTAGTTAAGATGACATCATACTGTAGGGTGGGACCTTAACCCAATATGACTAGATTATAAATTTAGGGAATTCCCTGACAGTCCAGTGGTTAGGACTCTGTGCTCTCACCACCAAGGGCCCGGGTTTGATCCCTGGCTGGGGAACTAAAATCCCACAAGACGCGCGGTGCGACCAATAAATAAATAAATAAATCTAAGAAAAGAGATACAGATACACGACAGGAGAACGCCACATAGTGATGGAGACGGACTGTAGTGATGTGTCTACAAGCCAGGGAACACCAAGGATGGCTGGCAACCACCAGAAGCTGGCAGAGGCAGGGAAGGATCCTCCCCTAGAAACTTCAGAGGGAGTGGAGCTCTGCCAACACCTTGATTTCAGACTTCTGGCCTCAGAACTGTGAGACAATACATTTCCATTACTTTAAACCCCCAGTTTGTGGTATTGTGTGATGGCAGCCCTAGGAAATGAATGCAAGAGTCGAAAACAGCAGGACACAATGCAGGAGGCTCACTCAGGCTTTCAGCTCCATGACTTGGAGCAAATTGCCCACTCCTGGGTATCTTTAGCACTCTCTGCGGGCCCAGGGCACAAAGATGGATAACAAGGGTCCTCTGTCCATGGGCATGGCATCACTCCACATGCTGCAAAGTCCTTCCAGCCTTCCAGAATCTCCCCAGGCAGAATTAACACATCCCAGGGTGCCCTCAGTGCAGGTTTAGGTGGCTGCTGTCATTCCTGTGGATTTAAGATTATCGATGCCTTTGTCTCCCCAGCAAGTCAGGAAACCCGCTGAGGGCAAGAAATGGCCCTTTCATCAATGCAGCCCAGCATGACAGAACCATCTTCTGGACAAAACCAAGGGGTGTAGAACTCCCCTAGTGGTCCAGTGGCTAAGACTCCATGCTACCAATGCAGGGGGCACGTGTTCCCAATGCAGGGGTTCAGTCTCTGGTGGGGGAACTAAGATCCTGCATGCTGCACAGCGCGGACAAAAAATAAAGAAAAAAGAAAAAAACCAAGGGGTGTAAACCCACTTAGGTGCCTGGGCACTCAGAAATGCCCCTCTGGTTGAAAGCAAGAGAATTCACACATGGGTCTCAATGAAGACCCCAATGCTGGTGTTGAAAATGCTTGGGTCCAAATCCCAGTCCCGCCTGGGACTGGCTGACTCACCTGTAGGTAAATGGCTTTGTTGCTCTGTGCCTTAGTTTCTCTAACTATAAAATGAGGAACAATGGCAGTCCTACTTGGTAGGGCCATTTCAAGGATTAAGTCTTTTTAAAACATTTTTGTTGGAGTATAGTTGCTTTACAATGTTGTGTTAATTTCCGCTGTACAGCAAAGTGAATGAGTTATACATATATCCACTCTTTTTTAGATTCTTTTCCCATATAGGTCATTACAGAGTATTAAGTAGAGTTCCCTATGCTATATAGTAGGTCCTTATTAGTTACCTATTTTATATGCAGTAGTGTGTATATGAAGGATTAAGTCTTTAATCCATTTTGAGTTCATTTTTACCAGTGATGTAAGAGAAGGGTCTAGTTTCATTCTTTTGCATGTGAATATCCCATTTTCCCAGCACCATTTATTGAAAAGACTGTCTTTTCTGCACTGACTCTTCTTGGCTCCTTTATCAAATAGTAGTTGACCACATATGCATGGGTTTATTTCTGGGCTCTCAATTCTGTTCCATTGGTCTATATGTCTTTTTTTAATGCCAGGACCACACTGTTTTGATTCCTGTTGCTTTGTAATATAGCTTGAAATCAGGACATGTGATACCTCTGGCTTTGTTCTTTCTCAGGATTTCTCTGGCTCATTTCAAGGATTAAATGAGATCATGCCTATCAGATACTCAGAAGTCAGATGCACATTAAGTGCTTAATGAGTATTGGTCCCATGCATGGGTGGACAGCATTGGCTGAGTGTGTGCATGGAGGAAGATGTGAGGCCAGCAAGCTGCCCCCAGGGCCAGAAGGTCAGCACTGGTGGACTAAGAACTCTCCCCTTATATCATTCCCTTCCTTATGTAGGTACGGGAAGGGAAAAGGGCTGATTGGGGGGATATGAGAGACCCAGATAGCCTGACTTGACACCTAGCTTAACTCCATCATTACTGAGCACCCACTGTGTTCCAGGATCTGATTTATAATACAAAAGCCTCTCTGGCTGTAGCAAATCAGCTGGATGGAGACTGGTGGGGAGGAGAGGATTTGATGAAAGTGAGAGACAAGGATAACTTGGCATGAGCTGGTGGCAGTGCAGGTGGAGAAAGGTCTATGGATTCAAGATAGATTTTGGAGTTGGAGTTGACAGAGTTTGCTAATGGACCGGATGTAAGAGGTGAGAGTAAGGGAGAAGTCCAGAGCAATCAAGTAGATGGTTTACCAGTCAGTGTTTATGTGCCTTCCCTCATGTCCCTCTGGCACGCAGCATCACAATGTAACAAATTATCCCCAAACCTAGTGGCCTAAAACAATGTGCACTTATTATTTCACAGTTTCTATGACTCAGGAATCCAGGTGTGGCTTAGCTGGGTCCCTCTGGCTCACAGAGATCCCACAGGGGTCCCACAGCTCTCACAAAGCTGCAACCAAGATGACAGCCAGGGCTATGGTCTTGTCTGAAGGATTGAATGGGGAGGATCCACTTCCAAGCTCACTCACTGTTGGCAGGATTCAGTCCCTCACTGGCTATTGGTCAGAGGTGGCCTCCTTTAGCTCCTTGCCATGTGGGCCTCTCCATAGGGCAGGTCACAACATGGAGCTGGCTTTCTTCAGAGCAAGCAAGAGAGGGAGAGTGAGAAGATACCTAAAATGGAAGTCACTGACTTTTTGTAACCTAATCTTGGAAGGGATATCCCACCAGCTTTGCCACATTCTTTTTGTTTTTCCTTCTTTAAGATTTTTTTTTATGTGGCCCATTTTTAAAGTCTTTATTGAATTTGTTACAATATTGCTTCTGTTTTAAGTTTTGGTTTTTTGGCTCTGAGGCATGTGGGATCTTAGATCCCCGACCAGGGATGGAACCCATACCCCTACATTGGAAGGCAACGTCTTAACCATTGGATCACCAGGGAATTCCCACCTTAGCCACATTCTGTTGGTTAGAAACAAGTCATAGAGTCCCACCCATACCCAAGGAGAAGGAATCACACAAGGGTGGAGATTGATGGGAGCCATTTAGAGACCGCGCTATGCACATCAGTCCAATGGCTCCATATCGCTGGCACCTGCAACTCTTTGCCTGACAGCTCTCTCTGGCTGCAGAGGCAGCTCAGACCTGCCTGGGGGTAACCAGACATTCTGGAGGATCCATTCCCCTGCTAGCATACTTCAACCAATGAACATAACCCAGCTCCCTCATCCTTCACATGAGATGACTCTGAGGTGTGTGCCCCACAGATCTCAGGGGGGGAATTAAGCCCTAAGTGTCCCAGTATAACCTGCAAATGGATACACTCTGCTGGGTGCCCTCCCTCCTTTGTCTCCCCTCCCCTCTCCCCTGCCAGTGCTTCCTGCGGTTGCCTTCCAGGTAAATCACTTGTATTCGAATCAAGGTATCTCAGAGCGCATTCTGGAGAACACAGCTGTGTTCATTTCCTAGGACTACTGTAATAAATTACCACAAACTTGGTGGCTTAAGACAACGGAAGTATATTGTCTCACAGTTCTGGAGGCCAGAAGTCCAAAATCGAGGTGTGGGCAGGGCTGTACTCCCCCTGAAGGCTGTAGGGGAGAATCCTTCCTTGCCTCTCTCCTGGCTTCTGGTGGCTGTGAGCCATCCTTGGATTTCGTCGGCTTGTAGCTGATCACTCCAATCTCTGCCTCCATCTTCTTCTCTGTGTGTCCTCTCCTCCTCTTAGAAGGACGCCTATCATTGGATTTAGAGCCCAGCCTAGATCCAATATCTATCATCTCAAGATTCTTGGCTAGTGACATCTGCAAAGAATAAGGTCACATTCTGAGGCTCCAGGTGAACGTGAATTTGGGGGGGCATTATTCCACCCATTACACTAATGGAGAACAGTGGTGCTGTCATTAGCTGAGCTGGGGAAGACAGGAGAGGTGCAGGTCTGGGGTGAGTGGAGGAGTCAAGAGTTCTGTTTCGGACATGATGCTTGGGCATACCCACCAGGTTTCCAAGGGGAGACACCCAGGGGGGCAGCTGAAGGCAGTGGAGAGGCCCAAGCTGGAACTGTCATTGGAAGATAACATTGTCAGACATGAGTGGCATTTAAATCCTCAAAACTGGTCAAGATCACCAGGGAGCTGACTGTAGACACAGGAAAGAAGAGGGCAAGCCCATGGCTCTCTCTCCAATATTAAGGACAGGAGATGAGGAGGAATCAGCAGAAGAGTCTGAGCAGGGGCAGTCAGGGAGGTGGAAGGGGAGCTCAAGAAGCATACGGTCCTGGAGGCTGAGAAAAGATCCTTGAATTTGGCAGGATGGAGCCCTTTCCCTGGCTGGGCAGGGACAAAAGCTCAACTGGAGTGGGATGGAGAGGGGATCAGAGAAGAGGATCTAGAGCCGGGGAGGAGAGATAGCTCTTGGAATGCTTTGCTGGGGACGGAGAATGTATTAGTTTCCTGTGGCTGCTGTAACAAATAGCCAGATCTGGGTGGCTTAAATACAACAGAAAACAAAAACAAAGCAAAACCAAACCAGAAAACACAGAGAAATGTATTCCTGCCCAGTTCTGGAGGCCAGAAATCCAAAATCAGTGTCATCAAGCCAAAATCAAAGCAACCCTCTGGAGTCCCTAGGGGAAAATCTATTCTTTGCCCCGACCAGCTTCTGATGGCGCCAGGTGTCCCTTGGTGTGTGACTGTATCACTCCAACCTCTGCCTCCAACTTCACATGGCCTTTTCCCCTATGTTTGTGTCTCGCTTTCTCTTCTCTTCTAAGGATTAGAGCTCATCCTAACCCAGGATGATCTCATATTAAGATTCTTCATTTAATGATAACTGCAATGACCTTCTTTCCAAATAAGTTCACATCTGCAGGTTCTGCAGTAGGAATGTGGACACATCTTTTGGGGGGTCACCATTCAACCCACTACAGGAAGGAAAGGAACAGGGTTGGGGATGGGGAGGAATGAGGGGGTGACGTTAACAATCCACATGGCCTTCCACAGCTGCTGTTTCTAAATCAACAAAACAAGGACTGTCACTGGCCTTGAGACTAAAGGTTGAATATGCACAGGACAGTCATGGCTACATCTCAATACAGGAGAAAACCTCTCTGCCCAGAAACAGGGTGAAAGCTCCCAAGTCTCTGGCCACTGATACACGCCATTCCTAGGCACCTACCTAGCCCTCACTTACACTGGACCCCATGACTTTTCTCCTAGGTCTGATCCTGCACCATGTTCTTTCAAGCCTCAAGATGTTTGCCCAGGGGAGGACTTCCCCGGTGGCGCAGTGGTTAAGAATCTGCCTGCCGATGCAGGGGACACGGGTTCGATCCCTGGTCCGGGAAGATCCCACATGCCACGGAGCAACTAAGCCCATGCACCACAACTACTGTGCTCTAGAGCCCGCAAGCCACAACTACTGAGCCTGCATGCTACAGCTACTGAAGCCCACGTGCCTAGAGCCCATGCTCCACAACAAGAGAAGCCACTGCAATGAGAAGCCCGGGCACCGCAACTAGAGAAAGGCTGCACGCAGTAATGAAGACCCAACGCAGCCAAAAAAAGAAAAAAAAAAAAAAAGATGTTTGCCCAAGGGACATTCCTGGTGGCCCAGTGATTAAGACTCTGTGCTTCCACTGCAGCACTGCAGGGGGCACAGTTTTGATCACTGGTCAGGGAACTAAGATCCCACATGCCCTGTGGCAGGACCAAAAAAAAAGAAAAGAAAAGATGTTTACCCAGGAAGTTCCCCCCACCTGGATGGCCTTCACTCCTGCAACTCTGTTCATCTGTCCTCCAAGTTTCAGCTTAAGGGTCTCTTCCTCAGTGGGTGGGGGCCTTAGTTATGCCAAAAATCCCATTATCGATTCCATCACAACACTCACTCTCTCCTGAACAGTTTCCATGATTGTAATTACATAGTTTTGCACAATTATTGCTTTTTTATTATTTATTTATTTATGGTTGCATTAGGTCTTCATTGCAGTGCACGGGCTTCTCATTGCAGTGGCTTCTCATTGCGGTAGCTTCTCTTGTTGCAGAGCACAGGCTCTAGGCACGCAGGCTTCAGTAGTTGCAGCACTTGGGCTCAGTAGTTGCGGTGCATGGTCTAAGTAGTTGTGGCGCACGGGCTTAGTTGCTCCGCGGCATGTGGGATCTTCCTGGACCAGGGCTCAGAACCCATGTCCCCTGCATTGGCAGGCAGATTCTTAACCACTGCATCACCAGGGAAGTCCCATAGTTTTGCACAATTATTTTTAAATGTCCATCTCTCCCCCCATTCTAGAATGTGGGCCTGGGGAGGCCAGGCCTGGGAGACCACCATGTCCCTTACACCTAGCTCAGGTATGGCACACACACAGCAGGTGCTCAGTAAATGGGCCCAGGTTGCTGGAGGAATTCCTTTGTCCAGGTGAGGGGGATGCTCTGGGTATCACCCAACCCAAGAGGTGACTTGGGGTCTCAGTGGATGTTCTGGAATCTTCTCTGGGGTGAGGGGGACACCAGGCGCACATGCACACACACACAAAATTATCACCCAGACCCCAATTTCTCGACGGAATATTTTCCTCCCCCGGGCAGAAAATGAACCATTATTAAAACAACACGGCGACCGGCTGGGAAAACCCATTTGCAGCAATTTATATCGCATCACCGCGGCTGGCTGCCGAGAGGAAATGGGAGGAGAAGCGCCGGGTTTAAGCACTGGGTGAAGAACTGCGTTCCATCAGAGGGAGAACAGATGGGTGTTTTTCTTCCCCTCTCTCCCCCTGCTCGGGCTCCGAGTCAGGAATCCATGTCAGCCCTGGGTATGTTCTTGGTGTGATGGGGGCGACTCTGGGAGTAGGCGGGCAAGGCTGCTGGGCCCCAGGGGCCAAGGGGGTCTTGGGACCCAGCCAGGACGCCCTGTGCTTCTGCCCACTTCCTGTGGTGTCACATGGGTCGGTGGGCCGCTTTATCTGAGCCCCTTCCCCCAATCACCTTCTTTTAATTTTTACATTTTCTTATCACCACCTGGGATTTTCCTCTCCTTTTATTTCCTCCCTCATCCATTGCCTCTTTCCTCAAAAGCAGTACCATGTCCTGTCCCTTCACCCCCATGGCGGAACACACAGCAGTTGGTCAAATATACGCAGACATGGGTTAACCCACCATTACCCCGTGCGTCATGTTCTGACGTTATCATTTATACGTCTGCCCTCCCCGCCAAGCTGTGAGCACACTCAAAGGAGGGCGCTCTTTCATTTCTTTCACTCATTTATGGATCCACGGTACTTCCACCCCCAAAGAAAGCCTGATGCACAGCCAGTGTTGGGGTGGGGGGGTGATGCGAGCATGACTGAGTCATTTGGCTGTTTAAAAGCCATCAGTGGCTTCTCTCCTTCAGAGTTGAAACCTGTTAGCGTGGCTCTAATGGCCCCTCCCAATCTAGACCCAAAACACCTGTTCAGTTTCATCCTCACACCCCGCACCAGCCCGGGACCCAGGCACTTTCTAGTCAAACCTGCTGACTGATCTGTGGTCCCTATCTCACCCATGATGCTTTGCATGGCTACCTCTGAACATTTCCACATCTGGATACCTTGCCCTGTCTGTGTCCACCTTTTGAAACTGGGAGTTTGACACCCAGAGCCCAATCCAGCCCACGGATGTGATTTGTTTGGCCCATGCAAGGTTCTTAAAAATTGTAATGAGTTGCCACCTTTTAAATATCAGGCGATTGTTGCATAAAAATCCGTGTTCCTGGCTTTCCATCAAAAGACGCAGCCTCTGTGAAGCTGAGGGCACATGCCCAGCGCAAGGGGCAGTGCTCGGTAAGGGCAGCCCCACACCGAGGAGACAGCACAGGTTTGCCAACTCTCATGTGGTGAGTAGTTAAGGGGACTCTGGACCCAGACAGAATCACTCAATCTTCCTGTTCTGGACTCTTCTGCTTGCCCACCTGAAGCAATTCTCCTGGCTTCTCCACCTAGCTTGGTTTCCTGGGAGGCTGGGCTGTGTGGACCCCAACGGGCTTCTGGGTCCTCTGGCTCATGTTGGATTCAGCCCATGAGGACCCTTGCGGGGGGTGGGGAGGGAAAGTGAGAGAGATATTTGTTCCTCAGTTTGGTCCCTCACCCTGTGGCCTCTGTGGACCACCTGTGTCCCTGTCACTCGAGGTCACAGGTTTTCCCCATCCATGCAACCTGTGGTGTTTCCGGCTTATGGCAACTGCTCCCTCTCCTTGCCTCTCAGACCTAGCTGTGCTAACCCTCCCCCCTTTACTAGCCCAAGGTGTGGCATTATTCCTGTGGTTCCCTACATCTGTCCATGCTTTATAAATTCGTCCCTTCGTTGAACTCTGCTCAAATTACCCAATTTGAATGTACCATTAGTTTCCTGCCTAGGGCCCCGACTGTGGTACAGCCTCTACGCCTCAGTTAACCCACCTGGTAAATAGGGATAATACCTGCCACTAGAGTTGATGCAAGGGTAAATGAGTTAATACTGTGTAAGGAGAGGGCTTAGCAAGTACTGATAAATGTTAATAATTGTTATTAGTCTTTGCCACAGTCCTCACCCCTCCTTATTGCCCCCCATCACCGAACTGAAGGTCACCTGTGCTGCTGCTGATGCAGTTGTCTTCTTGACCTGGCTGCTCAGCATGTTTATACTACCTGCTGTCCTCTATAGGCGTGTGTTGTCACCAGCTCTCTGTTGTCACCTCTGCTGCAGGTTCCCAGGCAGTCCTCCACCCCATGGGATGTCCATCCCTCCATGCACTCCTCCATTAATAGTGATCCCAGGAATTCCCTGGTGGCCCAGTGGTTAGAACTCAGCACTTTCACTGCCATGGCCTGGGTTCAATCCCTGGTCGGGGAACTAAGATCCTGCAAGCCTCACCACGTGGCCAAAATATATATTGGAGTGATCCATTCAAATGTTTGCCTTCCCCACTGTACCACAGGGCCTTCCAGGGGTTTCATAAATGTTCAGAGAATTGAATATCAGGGCCTGTATTAGTTCCCTAGGGCTGCTGTAACAAAAGACCATAAACGGGGTGGCTTAAAATAAGGAATTTATTCTCTCACTGTTCTGAAGACCAAAGTTGAAATCAAGATGTCAGCCAGGTGGTGCTCCCTCCACAGGTTCTAAGGGAAGATCCTTCCTTGCCTCTTCCAGCTTCTGGTGGTTCTTGACTTGTGGCTGTATCACTCCAATCTCTGCCTCTGTCTTCACGTGGCCTTCTCCTCTGTCTTTGCCCCTTCTCTTCTAAGGATACTTGTCATTGGACTTAGGACTCACCCTAACCAGGATCATCTCATCAAAAGAGCCTTCATTATATCTGCAAAGGCACTGTGTTCAAATAAGCTCACGGTCCCAGGTTCTAGGTGGACATATCTTGTGGGGGCCGCAATTTGGCCCACCAGCCAGGTCCCAACAGCTTCTGGAGCCCTTAGCTTGCTTGCTTTCTCTCTTCTCTCATTCCGTTTTTTGAAGCCAGTGGAGACTCAGAGCCTGGAAGCCCAGCCCCTGGCCCCTGGCCTCCGGCCTCCGGCTCACAGTGGGTGGTTCCCTCCCCCACCCCCAGCCCCCCACTACGGGGCGCACAGGTCCAAATGTCACCCGATGGCCCTCTGTTTCCAATGCAGGCCGAGCTCTCAGGAAGTCTGCTTCTCTGTGAGCTGCCGAAGAGCTGGCGTGAGCCCCCATCTGCCCCCCAGCTCGCAGAGAACACCCCCCCACCCTGCAAGTACTGTGGTGGGTGTTTATCAGCCCTCTGTGGCGTCAGGCTGAGCTGAGCGGTTGTCATTTCTCTTCCACGTGTCAGAACTCTGCATTCCCTTCAACAGTTCGCAGGCTGGCCTCTGACCTTCCTGCAATTTCTTTCCAGGGCTGACAGGTTGGGTTAAGAGAGACTGCTCCCCTGAGCCAAGACATACTTTTTGCTGCAGCCCTCCCCTTGCCAAGAGGGCCCACAGCTCCTGCTCTGCACTTTCTCTGGACAGAAGCTGTTACCTCACTTTCCTACCATTCCCTCCCTCCACTGCAAAATGGCCAAGCTGGCCCAGGGACCAGTTCTTTTCAGCCTGTTTGGGTTAACGCTTTTTTTAAAAAATATAATTTCTTTTTGAGGTAAAATTCACCTAAGATTAACCATTTAAAGTGTACACTTCAGTGCATTTTTGTATATTCAAGTGTTGTGCAACTATCACCAGTATCTAATTCCAGAACATTCCTGTCACCCCAAAGGAAACCCCGGACCCATTAGCAGCCACTTTCCGTTACCCCCTCCCTTCACCCCCACCCGCTGGCAACCACTAATCTGTTTTCTGTCTCTATGGATTGTCCTCTTCTGGACATTTGATATAAATGGAGTCATGTAATCTGTGGCCTTTTGTGTCTGGCTTTTCCCCTCAGCATCATGTTTTTGAGGGTCATTCATGTTGTAGGGTTCACTCTTTTATTGTGAAGCACATACTTCTAAAATACAGTTCTGTGAATTTTAAAAAAATGTTCCACCCTGATCACCACCATAGCTTAAGATATAGAATTTTCCAGTCCCTCGAGAGCTCCCCAAGGCCACTTTCGGGTGAGTGCCTTGCCTCAAAATATCAATTTCCCAGTGGGCCTCACCTGAAGGTGATTGTGCCCTCCCACAAGGGACATTCATCTCAACTAGGCACATGCTACTGGCATCTAGTGGGGAGAGGCCAGGGATGCTTCTCAACATCCTCCAATGCACAGGACAGACCCCCTACAACAAAGAATCATCCAGCCCCAAATGTCAGTGGTCCAAAGTTAGGAAACACTGGGCTCCCCCGACTCCCCGGATTACTTCTGCCCAACCTTGAGTGTCACAGGTATGTGATCATGCAGTGAACCCTATTTGTGTCATGTGCATCATGCACAGGGCTGTGTATGAGTTCATACCTTGTTCTTTTCTTTTTGGCTGCATCTGGTCTTAGTTGTAGCATGTGGCATCTTCGTTGAGGCATGTGGGATCTTTCGTTGTGGCGTGTGGGCTCTTCATTGTGGTGCGCGGGCTTCTCTCTAGTTGTGGCATGTGGGTTTCCTCTTCTCTAGTTGTGGTGCGCAGGCTTCAGGGCGTGTGGGCTCTGTAGTTGTGGCGCGTGGGTTCCAGAGTGTGTGGGCTCTGTAGTTTGCGGCACGCGGGCTCTAATTGAGGCGCCCAAGCTCAGTAGTTGTGGCATGTGGGATCTTAGTTCCCTCACCAGGGATGGAACCTGCATCCCTTGCATTGTAAGATGGATTCTTTACCACTGGACCACCAAGGAAGTCCCCATACTTTGTTCTTTTTCATTGCTGCACCATATTCCATTGAATGAGTAAACCCCAATTAATTTTCCATTTGCCAGTCGATGGTCACATGGCCGGTGTCCAGCATCTGGCGATGGTGAATGAATCTGCTATGAACATTCATGTATGTGACTTTTGGTGGCAGAAGCTCCCATTCCCATTGGGAATAAACCCAAGAATGGAATTGCTGGGTCAGAGCAATTGACAGCAATCAGTAGATCAGTCTGTGAGAGTTAAAGCTCAGGGAATTTTGCACAAAACCCCTGACTTCTCTCTTGAAGAATCTATTCTGTCAATTCCGAGCCTGACTTCCCATGTAGTAGCTCTCAGCTGAAGCTGAGTAGTAGCAAGCGGCTGCCGGCTTAAAAGGGGGTGCATATCCAGCTCCCCACAGCTGTCACCCTCCCTCCTCGCTGCCTCACACCTGCCCCATTTCTGGTTTTCTTCCCTTGTCAGCATCTGGCATTGAGGCCCCTGTCCTGGGCTCATGCAAGTTCGGGAATCACTTTTTACCTTCCTCCTGCCCTACTGCAGCCTGGACCCTGCTGGCATTTTTCTTGGCAACATCCTCAGAACCTCCTCTCTGCCCAGACCACCAGGGTCTTCTATCTTCAGCTGGTGGGTTCCTGCTGTCTGCTTATAGGTCACTTCCCCAGAGCAACCTTCTCTGAGCCCCCTGGCTGGGTAGGGCTTCCAGCTTGAACTCTCCCACAGTCCCTGTCTTCCATCCCTCACATCGTGGATTCCTTACCAGTTCCCAGTCAAGCAGGACTGCATCTGTCTCCTTCATTTGCCCACCACCTAACTCAATGCACAGTGAATACTGGCCATGGGGCGTGGGGCATGAAGAAGAGAGAGGGAGAGCCCTCCTGCCAGGTTGCAGAAGCAAGCTGGGTTCCTAGGCGGAGCTTGACATGCACACCTCACTCCTCAGAAGCTCCTTCCCCATTGCTGGCCCTAGGGGTCAAGGGACCCTTCCCTGGGGTCCTTAATTTCTCACAGGCCAGGGCCACCCCCCAACTATCCCAGCCGCCCATGCACTGTCCAAATGTCCCCCAGTCACGTCCTTCACCTCCAGGACTCTTCCTGACTCCTCACCTGTCTTCCCTCCACCAACTGTGCCCTACGCCCTCGGTAGTCCCCCACCTCCACCCCCCACCCCCGCCCTCCGCCAGACCACTCAGCTTTCCCTCCTCACCCCTCCTCTCTCCCAAGCACTCAGCCAGCCATCGCCTTCTGCTCCTTACCTGACTCCTCCAACGTCCCCATGGCGTTTTTTTCTCCCCACTTTCAGCAGCCCCCAAGTCGGACACGCTCAGCTCTCTCCCTTCACCCCCACTTCGTCCCCTCACCCCGGACTCCTCCCCCGGCCCTGCGCTCTTCACCCTCCTCCCCTGGCCCCTGGGACTTGCCTCCAGCGCACCTGGTGGGGAAGAGGCGGGGCCTCCTCACCTGGCGGCCACAGAGCAGCGGGGCAGCGGCCCCTAGCGGCCGGGGAGGGAAGCGCAGCCCAACTGACCTCCCCTCCCAGTTGGTGGGAATGGGCCACCATTGCTGCCTGCCTGCTGTTGCTCAGACAGGACAGGGGAGGCTTCCTGGACTCTTGCCTTCCTGGAGTGAGGATGGTGGAGTGTTTTCAGTTTTCAACAGCGTGATCAAGAGGTGACATTTGAGTAGTCCTGATAGGGGAGTGGGGGTGCATGGAGGGAGGGCATCCTGTTGGCTCTGACCCTATGCCTCAAATCTGACCACTTCTCCCCAGCATCCTGTTCCAGGCCTCCATCGCCCTCACCTGAATTGACTGTGAAATCCATCTCCCCAGTCTCCTGGCTCCCTCTCAAATCCTCTCTATAATTTTGTTTTAATTGAGGTAAAATTCACAAAACACAAAATTAACCACTAACCATCTTAAAGTGAACTATTCAGTGGCATTTAGTACATTCACAATGTTATAATGTTGTACAACCATCACCTCTATCTAGTTCCAAGGCATTTTCATCATCCCAAAAGGCAACTCTGTATCCAGTGGCAGTAACTTGCCCTCCCCCCTCCCCTAGCCCCTTGCGATCGCCAATCTGCTTTCTGTCTCTAGGGATTTGCCGGTTCTGGACATTTCATATCAATGGAATCATACAATACACGATCTTTTAGGTCTGATTTTTTTTCACTCAGCATAATGTTTTCAAGGTTCATCCACACTGTAGCATGTATCAGAACTTCATTCATTTTTACGGGTGAATAATGATTATACAACATTTATTTATCTGATCAACCACTGATGAACATTTGGGTTGTTTCCATCTTCAAGCTTCTGTCTATAGTGCTGCTGTGAACGCTGGTGTACAAGTATCTATTTGGGTACCTGTTTTCAATTCTTTTAGGTACTTAATTAAGAGTGGAATTGCCGGGTCATATGGTAAGTCTATGTTGTATTTATTGATCCTATGATCTGTTAAATGTTCAAATAAGACCATGCCACCCCCCTGATCATAGTTTTCCCTTAGCTCCTCCTGTCACTGAGAATCTAGTCCAGACCCTCCCCACAGCCTCTCAGGCTGTGTCTGGTGGTCCCACCAAGCTGGCCCTCTTGCTCTTCAAATAGTCCTGTCTGTTCCAACCACAGGACCTTTGCACTTACTGTTTCCTCTTCTTGGAACACCCTTCCCCCAGATTGCACATGATGAGCTCCTTTCCGCTTTCAGGTCTCAGCTCAAATGTCTCCACATGCACAACCCTCCCAGCCACCTTAGCCTAAATCATACTCACCCACATCCCATCTCATGATTCCTCATTGCTTTTTCCTTCATAGAATTGTTCACGTTCTGAAATTTTCTTCTTGTTACTAGTGAATCACCAGCCTCCCCAATAAAGTGCAAGCTCCAGGAGGACAGTGACTTTGTGTCTCTTATTCACCATCATACCCTCAGCTTCCAAAACAGGGCCTGGAACCAGTGTCAGGACCAGGGTGAGGCAAAAAAAAGAGAAAGCATATTTTAATGCAATACTTTAAAAAAATTAAAATTCATGCAAAAATTCATGATGAACAAAATGTCAAAATCTTCAATAAAAAGATAGCACCAATTTTCCCAATGTTCCCTTTCCCCTCTGGCTCCAATGTGGCTCCATACGGCATTCATATTGATCCTGCCTTTATTTTTTCTTTTTTTGCGGTACACGGGCCTCTCACTGTTGTGGCCTCTCCCATAGGCTCCGGACGCTCAGGCTCAGCAGCCATGGCTCACAGGCCCAGCCGCTCCGCGGCATGTGGGATCTTCCCGGACTGGGGCACGAACCTGTGTCCCCTGCATCGGCAGGCGGACTCTCAACCACTGCGCCACCAGGGATGCCCCTGCCTTTATTTTAAAAGTTGATTATTTTGGTCAGTGTGGAATTTTTACATGAATTTGGGGTTTCTTAAATATTGCATTCCAATATTATTTTTGTTGATCACTGAGTTTTTTTGGCATCCTCTTAAGTTTTGTGGCCCAGGAAGTGCCTCATTCGCCTCATCCCAGTGCTTGCCCTGTCTGGAGCTTAGTATTCACTTCCTCCATCTGTTGGTATTTGAGGATGAATGGATGAGCCAGAGGGAAGCTGGGAGCCAGGCGACCACCAACACTTGAGTAGCAGGGCAGCGGCTCCAAGCGAGGTCCTGGGTCAGGCAGTCCTGCTCAGAAGCTGACTTCAATTTTTTTAACTACTTGGGCAAGCCTCAGCTTTCCCTTCTGTAACATGGGGAGAAAGTAACTATCTCACGGGGTGATCATTAATAGTAAATGAGGGACTTCCCTGGTGGTCCGGTTGTTAAAACATGCTTCCACTGCAGGGGGCACAGGTTTCCCTGGTCAGGAAACTAAGAGCCTGCATGCGGTGCAGCAAAAAATAAAAAACAATAAAGATAACCATTAAAAAAAAAAAAGACTAGTAGATTATATGATATGTGAACTATACTTCAATAAAGCTGTTTTAAAAAGCCAAAAAATAAAGACTAAATGAGACTCGGTCCACTTCTCAGCCAGCCTGGGTCTCTCCTCAGTCACCTACTCAGACACCTCCACTTGAATATCTATTAAACCAAATGTAACTCCTGGATCTAACCTCCAAAACCACCCCTCCTTCGAGGGTCTCCATCCTTCCAGGTGCTCAGGCCACAGGCTTTGACTTGCCTCTTTCCCTTGCATCCCACTTCCCATATATCTGCTCCACCTTCAACGTACACCCAGAATCCACCCAGTGCTCACGTCCTGTCACCTCCCGGCTCCTACTCCAGTATTGATCACCTGGACCAGTGCAGTCGCCTCCTCCCTGGTCCCCCAGCTTCTGCTCTTTTTTTTTTTTTCTTTACATCTTTATTGGAACATAATTGCTTTACAATGGTGTGTTAGTTTCTGCTTTATAACAAAGTGAATCAGTTATACATATACATATGTTCCCATATCTCTTCCCTCTTGCGTCTCCCTCCCTCCCACCCTCCCTATCCCACCCCTCTAGGTGGTCACAAAGCACCGAGCTGACCTCCCTGTGCTATGCGGCCGCTTCCCCCAGCTTCTGCTCTTGACCCCCACACTCTGTTCTCCCACCAGGGCCAGAGGGCACCTGTGAACATCTAAGTCAGGGCACATCCCTCGTCTGCTCAGAATCTTCCATTGCTCCCAGCTGACTCCAAACAAAAATCAGTTCTCCCCAAAGCACACTAGGCCAGCATGATCTGGCCCATTACCTCCCTACCCTCACCTCCTCCTCCTTTTGCCCTTACACCCCACCTCCAGCCACACAGGCCCTCTCATGGATCCTTTGAACACCCAGCATGTTTCTGCCTCAGGACCTTTACATGGGCTGTTCCCTCTGCCTGGAACCCCCTTCCCCCAGATCTCCCCATGACTCCTCCCATCTCTTCAGGTCTTTACCCAAATACCACCTTCTCAGTGAGGTCTTCCCTGACCTCCTCTATCTAAAATTTCTGTCTTCCTTCCTTAATTTTCTTCCATAGCACTTATCATCATCTGACACCCTGTATCTTTTGTCTGATTTCTCATCTGTCTTCCTGATTGGAATGTCAGCCCCAAGAACAGAGAAGCTTGTTTGCCTTGTTCACTGCTGTGCCCCCAGTACCTAGCAGGTGCTCAATACATGCTTGTTGACTGAATGCATACCTCCCCCCACACCCAAAGATAGCAGTTGGAATTAATCCCCGCCCACACAATATCCCCCCAGCTCACTTCTGAGGCCACTTTACCTGGCTTTTCATTTGAGTGAAGGCATAGGACAGAACGGGGCTCAGTCACTGCCCAAGGTGGGGGTACAGGGAGCTTCCAGGAGAGCCAGGGGCACACAGAACCCCACCCATCCACCCCTCAAGGCTTGGACAGATTCACCATCCACTACCCTAGCCCCCTGCTCACTTTCCAGAGCTACTTCCATCATGCTTTCTGTGGCTGCCTTACCCACGGGTTGGGGATGCACCCTGAGAAGGCCTCCAGTTCTGCTGCCAGGCCACTAGGGCATTCTCAGCACCTAGCACCCGGCTACACTAAAGGCTGTCAGGGGTCCTCTGTGTTTGAAGAATGAATGGAAGGAATGAATACATGAACCGAATGATGAGAAGACCCTCAGGGTTGTACATCCTGTGCTGAGCGGGCTCTAGGAAAACCCGGGCCGGGGACGCCTGCTGGGCAGTGGAGGTCTGCGCGCTGTTCCTGAATCCAGGAGCGTGTTTCATCCCCAACCCCAAGCCCCGCTCCCCCCTCGCACGTGTTCTGGGTCTGTGCCCCACACCCACCCCCCACCCCGGAACCCAAGGTAGGACACCCATGATTGAGGGCGCCAGGCCTGAGACAGGACACAGAGGTCTGGCGACAGGGGAGGGTGGAGGAGTGCAGCGCCCTGGACGGTCAGCGTAAGAGCCTGAAGCAGTGGGCACAACACATGGAGGACACAGGGCGAGGGCAGAGGGCACAGGTGAAAAGAGCCATCCACGTCTGAGTACAGGGTGCCCCAGGTGCTAGGTGCGCAGAATGTAGGGTCTCCAAGACGCCGGGGGATCGCTACGTGGCGTGTCCTAGGCGCGGGGCAACCTGGGTGCGGGGGTTTTCTGGCACAGGGTGCAGAGAAAAGTGGGACGTCCAGGCTCAGGATGCACAGGACGTTGGGTATCCAAGGCGCGGGTCACGCTGGCCGTGGGAATCCCGAGGCACAAGGTAGGATGCCCGAAGCGAGGCGCGCCCTGGTAGTAGGGAGTAGGACGTCCTGGGCGCGGGGACGGACACGCGCAGTACTGGGCACTCAGAGCCCGGGCGAGACTGCGCGCGCGCGGACGCGTTAGTTTCCGGAGCCGGGATGCTGGCGCGGCCTCCACTGCGACTGCGCAGCCCAGGGTCTTGGGAGGGAAGAGGCGCTGGGGCTGTTTCGCGCCCCCAGCCTCTACTTATCCTTCGCCTCGTGAGCCCCTCGCCCGTGAGGCCAGAAAACCGAGATGGAATGGAGGCTAGTGAACTGATCCCGGCCACGACCAGGGGTGCTCCGCTGACCGCGGGCTTTGGGAGAAATAGGAGGGGCTGGGAGGGGGTCCTGGCCAGGATTTTTCCAAACTGAGCCGGGGGGTTTCTTAAAGCATGTCACTCCTTGCCCTCATATAAGTTAAAGACACTGCTTCTCGCAGCCACTAAAGAATGCAAGTTAGAGCCATCTCCCAGGCACCCTCATAGGTTCCTAGGGTTGCTCCACAGAGGGAGGTGGGTGGACTGCTCAGGGCCGGAGGGTGGAGTGGTGGGAGGAGGCTTGGAGCCAGAGGGCTCTGGAGATGCTCAGCTTTCCTTGAGATGCACGTTCTTCCCCCTTTCAGTCCTGCTGGGTTTATAGAAAGCTGACTGTGTGGATGTGGGGGGAGGGTTCCTGGTTGCCCCCTGTGGCACTGCCCCCTCTCCCCAGCACCCCATAGCCTTCCATGGTCCTACCAGGTGCTGTCGAGAGGCCTCAAAGTGGGAAATTGATGTGTGGAGACGTGGAACCTCCCCCATCCTCCCATCCTGGTATTGCACCAACCACAGATGGATGGGATCCTTTCCGCAGCCACCAACCTCAACTTCATACGTATTTGGTCCCTCAGATCCAGCTGATGGGCCGGGTCACCCAGATTTAAGGCCCAAAGTCTGCAGCCAGGGAACCCTGGGTGTGAAGGAGGAACAAAGGTAGCCCACCTACTCTCTCCACCTCTGAAGTTTGGGGGCTGGATTTGGCCCAGGTTCCAGGCTATAAGAATCCCTGCCCTGAAATGATGGCTGCCCACAGCAGGGGGGCAAAGGGTGGTGGGTGCCTTAGAGGTAGCCCCTGGTTACCCAGCCAGCCTGGAAGTCTGGAGTCTCTGCCTTTCCCTAAATTCAGCCACAGCCACCAGGACAGGCTTCTGGGAAGGGATTCTTAGAGGACAGGTTAATTCATTTGCAGATGTTCCCTTTAGGCTTTCTTAGATATTCATAGTTCCCATCCTAGTCTGCCCCAAGTTTTGTGTATTTACCACGCCACCTGCCCTGCTGCTACTTCCACACTCTTTCCCAGTTCCTCACCCATTCTGCAGAGCCAAGTTGGGGTGGTAATGCATTCTCTTCCCTGGAGGTAGAGACAAGGGTTTGCCCCCCTCCCCCTCCTCAGCCAGTCCCCCTCCTCTGTAATCCAGATCGGGACTTGTCTGCCCTACTCCCCCCACTGTTGCCCACTGTGTCTGCCAAGATTCAGCCCGGACTTTGTATGAACTGGCCGGTTTACTATTTAGGCCTCCCTTGGATGGACTCCCTTCCCCGAGGATCCAAGCCAGGGATTTGCTCCTTCCCACCCATCAGTCTTCGCGTTGCACCCATCTTTCATAAAATGCCAGGCTTCCAGGTTCGCTCTCCCGAGATCCTCACCGGATCTTACCTCTCAGGACCTTCCCGTACCCGCCCCCCTCAAGGATCCTTGCCACCCCCCTCCAGTTTTTCCTCAGCTCCCACCCTGCACTGACCTGTCTATTCTGCCGAAGTGCCTATTTTTGGCCTGGGACCCGGTTTTATAGTCCCCACTGTGGGTCTTGGCAGTCACAGCTCTAGCTCCGGGGATCCAAGCCAAGTCGGACTGCCTTCCCCACACCGGGGTGGGGTGCGGGGCTCCCTTTGGTAGCCTCAGCCTGAAACCTGCCCCTCGCCTCACTCGGCCAGATGCCTAGGAACCCGCTGGTTCCTTGCCCTACTTCTTCAAGTCCACCAGCTGCAGTGCAGTTGTTAGGCTGTGGAAATCCGTTCCGAGTTTTTGCTCTTGCCGAGAACCTAAAATTCAATTTTTTTCTCCCTTCCCCCGCCCCCCTCCCAAAGCGAGACGTTTGAGGTGTTTATATAGATACTAACCTCCCCCTAACACCCCCCTCCCCTCTCCTCCGGCCCGGTCAGCTCCAAGCCCTTGTCCAGTTGCCAGGGGTCTTTTGCTGGGGGGGGGGGGTCTTGTCCCATCCCGCTTATTCCAGTCCTGGCTTTGCGGCCCTCCCATGCCTTTCATTGTAGGTCTGGTCTCCCAGGGTAGCGGCCTCCTCATTGCATTCCCTTCGCATCACCCCTGGATCCTGAAACCGCTTTTACCTGCCCGCTTCGGTGCAGCCAGCGCTCCGGATCCTTTCGTGTCCGAGTGCATCCCTCCTTTTGCCCCTCCTTCTTGCACGTCGCTGCCAGGAAGACGGCCCACGCGCCTCAGCCGCTAAGCAGCCCCCTCCTGGAGCCCCCTGCGAGCCCAGGTCTGGGAACTCTAGGCCAGGTCTTGCTTGTTCCCACTGCATTAGGCATGACGCATTACTCCGTCTCCCGAGGAAGAATCCGGCCCGAAATTCGCGTGCCCCGGGTGCATTTGGCCTTGTCGCAGCTCCCTTCGTTCCTCCCAACTCTATCGAATCCAACCCGGGTTTTGCTTACCCCTTCCAGATCTCTCCCATTTCTCCCCTCACCGGGCTCGGCGCCTTTCCTTTACTTCGCTACGGGCAAAATCCGCTCCGGGTCTTCCTTGAGCTTGTCTCCCCTCCCCCACTTCCCGTTCCAACGCCGGGATCCAGCTCGTCTCCTTCCCTCTCCCCGTTTTTCCAGAGGGGCTAGAGGGGGCGAAGGGGAGGAAAGTCCATCCCGGGTTTTCGGGCCGGCCCCCGGTGCGCTCGGGCAGGTTGCTGCGGCCGGTCCTGGGCGGCGGCTCCGCGCCGCGTTTTATGCGCGCCCGCGCCCCCCTCCTGGAGCTGGTGCGCCGGAGAGAGGGGCGAGCAGGCGGCTTGTCATTGCTGGTGCCCGGCGCCGGCTCTGTCCGCGCGTCCTGCGGTGCCCACGGGCCCGGCTGGGCGCCCCCCCTTCACACCCCGGGGGCGCGACACCGCCTCGCCCGCCTACAGCCGCGCTCCCCCTCAAGCTCCGCAGCGCCCGCCCCCTATCCGAGCCCCCTGCGGCCACTGCGGGGAGCCCGAGCCGTCGGCGCGGGAGCTGTCGGCGCTGCGGCGCCCCCGCCCCGCCGTCTGCCGAGAAGGCCCCGGCGGATGGGGCCCCGCGGGCCCCGGAGCGGCGCCGCCGGGCCGCGGGGGGCTGCAGGGGCGCCCCAGCTGCCCCGTTAACCCCTCGGCTGCCACCGTCGGAGGGGGCTGGGAAGTCGCCTGGGCGCACACGTGCAGCCTCCGTCGGGGCAGCGGAGCTGCGGGGGAGATGCGGGCAGCTGCTAGCGCCTCTTCGGGGGGCTCCGCCTCGCCCCAGCCCCCGGAGCTTTGACACCGCCCCCGCCCCGCCGCCTCCGCCGCCTCCCTCCCTGGGAGGGGCGCGGACCCGTTCGCCCCCAGCCCCGAGTCTCCGCTGCCGCGAGGGGGCCGCCTTTGGAGCTGTGTAATCCGCTTTTTTTTTTTTTTTTTTTTTTAATTTTTGTTTGGTGGCGGCGGTGCTGGGCCCCGCCAACCCTCGCCCGTTTAACCCCCGCCCCGGTTCCGGGAGATGTGCCGGGCGGGGGGCCTGGGTTCGCGGAGCCGCAGGAGAGACGCGCAAAGCCGACCCCGGAGCGGCGCTGGACAGGTGAGTGTCTGCGGGCCCAGGGCGAGGGGGACGCCGTACCTGGGCCAGGTGTGTGGGCCGAGGTAGGGAGGATGGGAGCCGGGGCCTGTGCTAGCCGGGAAGGGGGAGGAGATGCTGGAGCCGCGGGTCACCGCACAAGAGCGCTAGGGGAATCGAGGGCGGCCTGCACCTCACCCGCACCGGCCAGGGGACCGGGAGAGGCAGCCCCCATGGAGTGTCGGGGGTGCGGATGCGCGGCCGCGGGGTGCCCGGTGGGGGGAGGGGACCGCGAGTGTGCCCGCGCGTGGCTGCGTGTGCCCGCGCGCGCGCCAGCCTTTGTGGGGAAGCGGCGCGGCGGTGCCTGCGTGTCCCCGGTGCGTGTGCGCGCGGGTGCT
This sequence comes from Mesoplodon mirus, assembly GCF_964341445.2. NCBI lineage: Eukaryota > Metazoa > Chordata > Mammalia > Artiodactyla > Ziphiidae > Mesoplodon > Mesoplodon mirus. The sequence continues at coordinate 41,180,655 of NC_138980.1, forward strand.
TGGCGCCCTGTTTGTGTAGGTGTTTGGGTGTGAGCGGAGAGGGTGCGTGTGCGCGCCGCGCGCGGGCCCCGGCCCCCAGAGGAGCCGCGTTGGGGGCTGGCACCGCGGGATGCCGGGCTGGGGGTTGTTTTTCTCTGGGAGGCAGAGGCGCGGGGGATGGGGAGGGGTCTGTCTGGGTGTCTGGCCGGCTGTAGCCACCGAGAGCATCTTCTCTCCGCGGTACCCGGTTAAGCGTGGGAAGCTGCTGGGTTTAATCCACCCGGATTCGGGCTTTGAGAGCAAGCCTTCCCTCCCTCCCAGGTGTTCACTGGGTAAAGCCTGAGGGTTTCAATTGTCATCTTTCCATCTGAGGGTCCTGTGACAGGAGTCCGTGCAGAAGAGGGTGGGCAGCGCTGTGTGTGCTCCAGCCCCGGCCAAAAAGTGGCCCCACAGGCATTTCTCCAGTGCACCCCTGGCACCCATCTGAAGACAGCCAGCCCCCTGCCTGCACACAGCCCGCACGCACATCCCTGTCCCTAGTCTTCCAGTCTTGGTCAGCACCCAGCCCCATCCCTACCCAGCACCTCACTGTACCTTCCCCGCAGTCCACTCCTCCCTCCCCCACCTCTCCCCCCCCACAGTCATGGCAGCTGAGTGGGTGTCCCTCCATCCCAGCCTTGAGAACAGGGCCCCCTTTCCTCCTGGCTTCTGCAGGACCCAGGGCCTGGGTTCCGCTGCCCACCTCCAAACATGTGGTGTGCAGGGGGAAGCAGGGGGAGGGGTTCAAAATGGCTGCCAAGATGGCTGGTTGTCTCTCCGCCTCTCTCTTTCTCTTTCTCTCCCTCTCTCTGCTTGCCCTGTTCTCTTAGCTGATTCAGGAGTCATCGAGGAGACGGGGTTGGACAGTGTGAGGATAGGTGTGGGGTACTACGCTTGAGAGTGGATATCTGCTCGGGGCCTGTGGATCTCCATCCTCCTTGGGGAGAGGCCGTTGATCTCTGCTCCCCTCTCCAGCACCCAAGGGCTGGCATAAGCCCGTAACTTGACCCCAGTCCCAACTCCTTCACCCTGGCTAGCAGCCTGGGGGCTCCCTGCCCTCCACGTGGTCTCCTAGGCCTGATGCCCTGAATCGGCCATCGGGGTGTCAGGGTGCCCCACGGAGGGTCCCCGTCTCTCATCCTCTCCATCTGCCCCATGGCCAGGGGCTGAGGACTCCGGGTTGGCCTGGGTCAGGCCCCAGCCCTGGGGGCAGGTGACTTCTCCTTCCTCCCCACTCCCCTGCCACTAATGCCAAATTTATTACTTAAAAGTAGGATGAAAACAGGGAGACTAAGAGAAGGAATACAACTTTCATTATCATATCGAGAAAGTTATCCGTGATCTTCCTAGCTAGTAATTTGCCTGCCATGCTGTTCAGAACTGACTTACCCATTAATTACAGAGATGAAAAATCATCTGGAAAGCAGAAAAGGGAACCAATTCGATCCCTGGCTGGCAGCAATGGCCCCCACGCACCGAGCACATACGTGTGTGCTCACATGTGAGTGCCCGGCCCTCCTGCTGGCATTGCCACCTTCTTCCTCCTCTTCCTCATTGGCCTCCCACGGGGCCTTAGCTCACCCCATGCTTGTTACTCCTGCTCTCCAATGCCCTACCAGGCCCTTCCTCACTCCAGGGGGTGCCCATCCCAACATCCACTCGTGGAGAGCTGGCCTAAGGCAGGATCACCTGTGCCGTGTCTGCCCTTGGACGTGGAGACGATGCCCAGGGTTGGGGGAGGGCAGGTAGCTGGGGACCAGCGCATCTGGGCTGTGGGGCCTGCAGGGAGGAGGTGGAAGGCAGGAGACTCGAAGCCTGGTTTCTATTCCCAGCCTGCCCTGGGGAGCCTCTTCTCCTGGGGGGCCCAAGGAGGACCCTGCCGGCCAGTGGGGGTGGTGGCAGCGGGCGCCCTGGCTGCTCTGGAGTCTGTTCGCATCAAGTGATCTGGTCCCGGCCTGGGGTCCACCTGCATGTGCGGGGCTGCCTGCTGCCTGCGCCTGGCATCTGCATCCTCCCTGGGTGCCCAGTCTGGCAGGAGAGAAGGTGGCGCTTCAGCCCCAGCCTGGGCATCTGGGGGCGGGGGTGCCAATCCCAGGAGGCTGTGCTGCTTGGCCCCAGAATGGGTGCCCGTGATGGAGAACAGGAGGAGCGGGATCCCCGATGTCCCCACCCTCTGGCCACGGGGAACTGAAGTTTTCAGTCTCTGCCCCCTCCTACCTCTCCAGCCAGACGTGTGGCCAAGGACACACAGAAGGCTCTGGTTTCTGTGTGGGCTCCTCTCAAGGATTCAATTTCCAGACGCCAGACATTTCCCCTCCTCCAGACCCTCCAGGGAGGCGGCGGTGGGGGGGATGCTCCTGAGATGGGGGTTCCCTGGGTCTGGAGCTGGACCTGACTGCACCAGCACTCCTCCCAGCTCTCGCCTTGGCCACCCTGATGAAAAAGAAAGTGGGGTCCCAGGTGGGAGGGGGCTGCTGAACAGAGGTCTGGAAGTGGCTCCCACTGCCCCTAGAATCCAGTCCTCTGTTACACATCTGTCTGCACCTGTGTGTACCTGTTCTGTGTGATTTGGATGGTGACCTGGACGAGCCTGTGTGCAGCCGGCCACGTGTCCGCCAGGCTGGTCCTATGTTCATAAGGGTCTCCTGTGTGCTCGTGTTTGTGAGTTTTGCAGAGGGGCTGGCAGTGTGTGTGTGCGTGTGTGTGTGTGTGTTTCCATGTGTGAACAGCTCTCTGCATCTTGTGGGCACGTGCAGGCATGCTCCCAGGCATATGTATGTAGGGCTCCTTGGAGTGAGGCTGGGTGCACCTTTTCATGAAATCTGTGAATATTTGCCAAGTGTCTTTTCACTAGGCGCTGTGATGGGGACGCCGTGGGGACAGTGCCCAGTCCTGTCCTCAGGGAACACACAGTCTAGTGAAAAAAGCAATTTCAGTCAAGGGGCTCCTATCGTAGCAGTGGGGGAGAAGGCTTGTATCTCCCCATCCAGAAGGGCCAGAGTCCCAGCTGGGGAGAGGCAGCCCTTGACTCGGAAAACAGCAGCCCCTGCGTCTTGGCACCACAGCAAATCCCAATCCCGTGGGGTGTCCTGTGATCCAAACCTGCATGACCTTCCCTATCACCTCTTCCCTCTCACCCCCTCTCTCCTCACTGCTCCTAAACGCAGTCCTACCCCAGGACCTTTGCACTGGCCGCTCCTTCACTTGGACCCCTCACCCAGACATCTGCCAAGACTTTGTTCCCTCACCCGCTTCAGATGTCACCTCCTCAGTAACCTTTACCCATGCAACCTGTTTAAAATTGCAGCCTCCCACATGCCTCCTGACTTTCCATAGCGCGGATGGCTTTTCGCACACTCTGATTTCCTGATTTATTGTGCCTGTTTGTTTATCATCTGTCTCCCCGACCAGGACCCAAATGCTCAGGGAATTTGTTACTTGGTTTGCTTTCGGATGCCAGGTGCCTAGACTTATGCCTGGCCCACAGTAGGTGCTCAAGAACTCTTAGCTGAGTAAGTGGGAGGGGGCCTCTCAAAGGACTGGAGACCCCAGGGGACTCCCCCCAGGCTTTGCACAGTGAGGGCTCCCCATCGACCCCGGTCCCTTTGGGGGATCCAGGGCTACCCACCAGGGGCCAGACCAGGCCAGCTCTGCACCTGTCCCATGCAGACACCTGTGAGGCCTCTCCCTGAGGTGGCCTCATGGGTGCTCTTGTGTGTGAGGGTGTCAGTGCGGGCAGGCGGCTCCCCTGCAGGGCGGCGTGCATATAGGGTTTAGAGCCTGGAGGGTAATGTGGGGCCCCCCTGCCCTTGCCAGGGGTAGGAGTGCCATGGTCAAGGACTGAGCAACCCCTCCTTCGTGGGGACACGAACCCAGGCTCTCTCTCAAGCCCCACCCTTGTTTCAGTGGTCTGTCCCGGCACTGGGGAATTAGCCAAGTAGAAGCCCCCCTGCCAGCTTCCCCCCAAGTCCAAAATTTGGGGAAGATAAAAACTGCAATAAATACATGCCCAGGCTAAAAATAGCCTTGCCCACCCCCCCAAAGCTAAAAATAGCCAGGGCCTCTCCCTCAGAGGCTAAAAATACCCGGTAGGCCAGGCAGCCAGGTGGGTGCTCCTGTCCAGGATCGGGGACATGGTGCAGACAGGTGAGGGGCCCAGGGCAGGGTCTCCCAGCTGTGGCGTTCCTGACGTTGGGGCCGTGTCATTCTTGGCAGGGGGAGTGACCTGTGCATCATAGGACTTTTTAGCATCCCTAGCCTCAACCCTCTAGATACCAGGAGCATCCCTCCCCTGCCCCCCCACCCCCCGCCAGCTGTGACACCTAAAAATGTCTCCAGACAGCCTGGGAAAAGGAGCAAAATTGTGCGCCCTCCCAGGTGAATAGCACTGCTCTAGATCAGGGGTCGGCGGAGTCCCTCTGTGAAGACCCAGACAGCAAGTATTGGAGGCTTTGGTGGGCTTACTAGTCTTCTTCTCCCTCTTCTTCTTAACCCTTTGAAAGTGGCAAAACTATTTTTAGCCCATTGGCTGCGGGCAGTGTCCAGGCCATAGGTGCCCCACTCCCACCCTGGAGCACCACCCCGCTCCCGCCCCATTGTCCCTGGTGGTGGAGGTCAGGGCATCCTTGGATGCACCCCATTGGCAGAGGGACAGCCCCACTGGGGGCATGTCTGGTGCTGTCTGTCCCTTTCACCTCCCTGCCCTCACCTCCTCCCACTCCCCTGTGCTCGCTCCCTCACTGGTTCTCAAACATGCAGGCCCTGGCCAGCCCCAGGGCCTTTGCAGAAGTCTTCTCCTCCCTGGGCACCTCTGTGGCTCCTCCCTCAGCTTCCCAGAGCTTTGCTGACGTGTCCAGCCTTTCCCCATCACCGTATTTAAGATTGCATGACACACCCCCACACACATACACACACACAACGCTAGTACATCAGGGGATTGACCTCTTCAGTGTTTGTTCTTTGTGTCTGGCTCGTGCATGGCTGTGTCTCCAGCACCTAGATCAGCACCTGGTACACAGTATGTGCTCTAAAAGAGACGCGTAGGATTGCTGGATATCACTTCTAAGCCCCATAACCACTGCTGGGAGACTTTCAACCCGTTTCCCTGGGGAAGAGACAGAATGCAGGGGAGGGAGGTGGGGGCCTCGTCACACAGCCTAAAGTGGGCACAGCCGGGATTTGAACCTAGGGCCCTGAGACCCAGGGCCTCTTTCCTCTTGGCCTGCGGAGCACCGTTTCTCCATCCCTCTGGTCTCTGCCCCTTCACTGCTAGTCTGGTGGTAGCAGAGGGCCCCAGAGCCTTCTTCCATGCACTCTGCCTCAGGCCCTGGCTCCCATGACTGTTTTCAGCACTGCTCTGCATGCCTGGAGTGAGTGCGAGGCTTGTGGCCAGTCAGGGAACATCTTGGGGTGGAAATGGACCACAGGCCACCATGGTACCAACCCACTGTGGCGAGAAGCGTCAGAGAGGTGCCCGGTTGGCCTGCAAGTCAGGGAGAGCTTCCTGGTGGAGGGGGCTTCCCAGCTAAGATCTGGAGGGGAAAGAGGGATAAAGTGGAGCAGAGGGAGAGTTTGTGAGAGGGAGGGGCCTGCCCTGAGGTCAGAAAGAAGGGGGTGGCTCGGGGGGGGGAAGGAAAGACATTTCCTGGCCAGGTGGGGAGAGAGGACGCCGGTCTTTGGGGCCGAAGGACTGTTTGTGGGTTTGCGTTTCTACTTGTCCATGGGGCTGGGGAGGCCTGTGAAGGGATCAAGGCCCATGAGACATGGCTGGAATGTTTAGCATGCACTCCCTCTGGCTTGCTTTGTAGGAGAGAACTTCAGAGGGCGGGTGGGTGGGGCAGGGGAGGGTAGTGGAGAGGCCAGTGTGGGTAGGAGGCCGCCACAGCTGTCAAGGTGAAGGCCCAGGTGGAGGCCTTGAGACATTAGAGATGGACCCGTGTGGGGCTTTCAGGACAGAGTTGACATGATTTAGTAGATGATCGGTTGAAAGGGGAGGGTGAGGGGGAAACTGCAGGTTTCTGGTTCTGACAGCAGTGTGGAGCTGGAGAAACAAAGAGGGAGGGGGTGGGGAACACCCTCTGCTCTCAGCAACACCCCTCCTCACATACACAGTCTGATCTCCCCTTGCCAGCAGGAGTCTGTGAGTACCCGAGTCAGGGCACGTCTTGTCCCCACTCAGAACCTCCACGGCTCCCACCTCACTCCCACAGGCCCTGCTCGCCCTGCCCTGTAAACCCGCCCTCACCTCTTCCCTCTCTCCCCTCACTCACTGGGCCAAAGCCACACTCCAGCACATTCCTGCCTCAGGGCCTTTGCATATGCTGTTCCCACTGCCTGGATACCCTTTCTCCAGTACCTAGATGGCTCCCCTCCTTGAGACCTTTGCTAAAATGTTACCTTCTTGACCAGGTGTTCCCTGACCACCCCATCTACATTTGCACCCACGCATACCCCCTCCACTCTCTCTCTCCCCTACAAGCTTATTTTCCTCCAAAGCACTTGTGACCAGGTGGGAGCTAGGTAACTATCCACTGAATGGACAACCTCTTCTATGGGTCTGTTTCATCTTTGTTCATTAAACAAATTAACAAGAACCCTCTCCTTGCCCAGGGCTGGGCATGCAACAGAGAGCCAGGCCAACCCACGATGGAACTTTCCCTGGTGGGATAGACTTTCAACTGCAGAGCCCAAGTCCCATTAGGGGAGTAAAATGTGGAGCCCCAGTGTGCCGCTAGTGTGGGTACAGGAGGGACCAACACAGTCCTGGCAGGCAGAGCCTTTTGGAGGAAGAAGGGACAGAGGGCAGGAGTCCTCTGGGTATGTGAGAGAGAGATGTGGAGGGTGAGGTTAGGCCAGAGCAGAGAAGGTGATGAGAAGGTAGCAGGAGACCAGGGCCTGAAATGCCATGTTGAGGCCTCTGAGGCAATAGGGAGCCATGGAGGACTGTAGGCAGGGAGGGATGTGACTGGGTTTTCATTTTGCAAAGATCACTCTGGCTGCAGGGTAGAGATCGGAAGTGGTGGGAGTAGCAGATAGATGGGGGAGACCAGGGAGGAGGCATCCAGGGAGAAGGGGAGGTTTTGAATGCTCCCACCCCCTGCAGTCCAGCGCCACTTGGCAGCCAGAGTGACCTTTTTAAAATTTACAAGACAGGGGCTTCCCTGGTGGCGCATTGGTTGAGAGTCCGCCTGCCGATGCAGGGGACGTGGGTTCGTGCCCCGGTCCGGGAGGATCCCACATGCCGCAGAGCAGCTGGGCCCGTGAGCCATGGCCGCTGAGCCTGCGCATCCAGAGCCTGTGCTCCGCAGCGGGAGAGGCCACAACAGTGAGAGGCCCGCGTACCGCAAAAAAAAAAAAAAAAAAATTTACAAGACAGACAAACCCCACCCTGTGGCGCCGACATCTAGTGGGAGAGAGATAATAAGCAAATAAGTAAAACGCGTGGCTGGCATGCTAGCGATGAGCAATGAGTGCCATGTAGAAATAAAGCCAGAGCAGGATGCAAGAGTGCTGGAGCCAACAGGGCCTCCCAGAGCCAGCAGCGTTTGTGTAAAGACCTGAAGGAAGCAGGGGAGAAGCTATATGCAGCTATCTGGGGAGGAGGGACCGGCCAGTGCAAAGGCCCTGAGAGGGGACTGTGCCTGGTGTTAGTGAGTGAGGGGGAAAGTGTAAAGAGGTGAGGGTAGGGAGGGGACAGGGCAGAGTGTGCAGGGGCTTGTGGTCCGAGGAAGGGCTTTGGCTTTTGCTCTGAGTGCGGTGGGAGCCATGGAAGGTTCTGAGCAGAGGAGGGATGTGCCCAGACTCGGGTGCTCACAGGCGCCCTCTGGTGGCTCTATGTGGAACAGACTGGGCAGCAAGGGTGGAGAGCTGGGAGAGACAGGGGAGGAGGCGACAGGGCTGGACCAGGGAGGGGACCAAGGAGTCAGGAGAAAGTGAGCAGATTCTGAAGAAGGAGACGGAAGGAGCTGCTGTAGGGATGAGAGGAGAAGAGGGGTCTGTATGGTTCTTGAGCGCCTGGGAGGACTGGGCTGCCCTCTGCTTGAGATACGGGTAGATGAAGGGGTGGAGCTGAGGGTTTGGTGGGGACCCTGCCCTCCCTGAGCCCACAGCCCACTTCCTGAAGGAGGTTATGTGCAGACACTCTCTGGGCACCTGCTCCGTCTCTGTGAGGGAAGTCTGTTAGTCCCAGAGTAGGGATAGGGAAATGGGCTCAGAGAGGCCAAGAGCCTGGCCCAAGATCACACAGCAGATTGACACCCAGGAGTCAAGTCCTTGGACCTATCCCAGGGCCTGCTAGTTACCCACTCCGCCATGCCCGAGGTTTTCCTGGAGGAGGTGGGCCTGTGGAGCTGGGCTCTCGGGCTGCTGGGTTTGGGGAAGACTCAAGGCTGCTGGGGACGGAGCAAGAGGCAGGAAGCTTGTGTTGAGGGGCCCGGAACCCCGCTGTTGGTGCGCGCGCCGCCCCCCCCCCGCGCCCCCGCATTCAGACTCCCACCCACTCAAGCACTGCGCGTTGCCATGGCAACCTCACTCGAGGGCAAGCTAGCAGCGCCTCCCGTCCTCCAGCAGCTTGTTCTCCTCCTATCACCCACCCTCCCCTGCCCCATCCCAGGGCACCTGAGGACAGAGCCTGGGCCGTGTCACCCAGCCCTGGGACCCCTCTGCACCCGCCCCTTGACTTGAAACTGATGTGGGGCTCAGGCAAACCCGGAGGCAGGTGTGGGACCAGTGGGCGGTCCACGTGACCTGGGGGTCCGACACACCTGGGGCTCAGAGGGTGGTGGGCTCTGTTTCCCATGGGTTAAATTGGGGTCACTCACACCCTCTGAGGCTCAAGGTGGGGACAGACACAGGTGGGGGCTCACCTGACCCCTGTGTGCATGTCCACTTGTGAGGATGCTTACACAGATGCAGTGGGGGCCTAGAGGAGGGAGCTTTCGAGGGCCCCCAGTTCTCCCCAGCTCCCCGTGCTCAGCCTGGGGTTCAAAGACCCCTTGCCAGTCAGGTGTCCCGGGATCTCACTTTCCTCTTGTGTAAAATGTGGGTATACACCCCCCACCCCCTTACTAAGTTCTTCTGAGGATTAAAGGAGATACAGGCATGCAGTGCTCAGAATGGGGCACAGAGGTGTCAGCCACTGCCCCTGGCATCGTGGATGGTTCTGGCAAACTGGAGATCCCAGCTGGGTCCCCACACCTTGTAGTTGAAAGGCTCCCCTGAAGTTGTGTGGTTCAGGGCCCTGCCCCCATCTCTGCCTCAACTCCCCCACCATGTGCCCTGACACCCTGTGCGAGTTTGCTAGGGCTGCTGTGACAACATACCCCAGACTGGGCTCTGACAACAGCAATTTATTATCTCCCAGTTCTAGAGGCCCAGAGTCCAAGATCAAACTGTCAGCAGGGTTGGTTCCTTCCTCTCCCCTGGCTTTTGGTGGTTTGCCAGCAATCCGTGGCTTGTAGACGCATCACCCCAATCTCTGCCTCTGTCTTCACATGACGTTCTCCTTGGTGGGGGGTGGGGGGTGTCTGTGTCCAAATATCTCCTTTTTATAAGGACACCAGTCTGATTGAATTAGGGTCCACCCTAATGACCTCATTCATTTTAACTTGACTACCTCTTTATCTCCAAAGAAGATCCCATTCTGAGGTGCTGGGGGATAGGATGCCAGTGTATCTTTTTAGGGGGGGAACACAATTCCATTCATCCCAAGGCCTCAGGGGTAGTCAGGCCTGGGCCTCCCAGGTGGTTCCCACCTATCCACGTCTGACCTCACCGCCTCGCTTAGGTGAGCACCGGGCAGCAGGCAAAACTCCCCAGGGCCGAGTGGGCATGCAGTCAGGCCAGGACGAGAGGGAACAGAAGCTGCAGTGCCTAGTTCCCCCTGCTGCAGCCCCAAGGTGTGGACAGTTCTGGGGGTGCCTGGGGCTTCCTGGAGGAGCTGCTCTAGGGAAGGGGCTTCAGGGAGCAGCAGGCAGCCCATGGGGAACACTTTCTGTGCCCCTGAGGCAATGGTGCCCAGCCTGTGCAGGCCAGGCTTGGGCCCCAGGTCACAGGGCAGATGCCCCGTCCAGCTGTCCCCACCACCATCCTTGTGTTCATCTGGTCAATATTTGAGGACCTACTGCACGTCTAGGCACCAAGGGACGGCCTCAGGAGCTTCCATTCTCCGGGGGCTACAAAGGAAATCCATGAGCGGACAAATCAAATCACACAGCAGTGACGTGATTGGTGGAGATGGTGATGACAGTTTGGCCCAGGACACTCTGTACTCACTCTGCACCAGGCATGGCCCTGTGTGTTTCACGGGTATGAATTCATCTTGTCATGCAGCTACCCTATGAGGTAGCCCCATTTTACCGAGAGGAAGATGGAGACGTGGGAGGTTATGGGATGGTGGGGACGGGACAGACGGTCACTGAACGCAAGGTGCTATGGTGTGGGGTGACGGAGGCCCACCCACATCTCTGAGGAGGGGACATGAGCTGAGATCGAAGGGACACAGGCCAAGACTGCATGGTGGGAAGCAGCGTGGCTGGAGCAGCGGGAAAGGGGCAAGAGCCAGGTGTGTGTGACCTTGTGGGATGTGGAGTGGGAACCTTGGCAGGGATTTAAGCAGGGGAACAGTGTGTCGAGATTTTTTTTTTTTTTTTTGCCGTGCCGAGCGGCTCGTGGGATCTTAGTTCCTCGAACCCGGGCTCTCAGCAGTGAAAGCACTGAGTCCTAACCACTGGACCACCAGGGCATTCCCGACGTCTTTAAAAAGTCCCTCTGTGGAAACAACCTAAGTGTCCATCAATGATGAATGGATAGGGAATTGCCTGGCGGGCCAGGTTAGGACTGCTTGCTTTCACTGCCGAGGGCATGGGTTCAATCCCTGGTCAGGAAACTAAGATCCCGCAAGCTGCCCGGCGCGGCCAAAACAAAAACCAAAAACTTTGACATCTACACACTACTACATATAAAATAGATAACTAATAAGGACCCTGTATAGCACAGGGAACTCTACCCAATACTCTGTAATGGCCCATATGGGAAAAGAATCTAAAAAAGAGTGGATACAGGTATAAATGATTCACTTTGCTGTACACCTGAAATTAACACAACATTGTAAATCAACTATACTCCAATAAAAAATTTTTAGGACTTCCCTGGTGGTGCAGTGGTTAAGAATCCACCTGCCAATGCAGGGGACACGGGTCCGATCCCTGGTCCAGGAAGTTCCCACATTGCCGTGGAGCAACTAAGCCTGTGCACCACAGCTACTGAAGCCCATGGCACCTGGAGCCCATGCTCTATAACAAGAGAAGCCACCGCAGTGAGAAGCACGTGCACTGGAACTAGAGAAAGCCTGTGTGCAGCAACGAAGACCCAACGCAGCCCCCCCAAATTTTTTTTTAATTTTTTTTTTAAATGATGAATGGGTAAACGAAATGTGGTCCGGCTGTACAGTGGAATATTACTCAGCCAGAAAGAGGAATAACTGACACAGGCTACAACACGGGTGAACCTCAAAAACATTTTGCTGAGTGAAAGAAGTCACACACAAAAGGCCACAGATTGTATTGGGATTAGCCAAAAAGTCCATTCGGATTTTTCCATAACTTCTTATGGAAAAACCCAACCGAACTTTTTGGCCAACACGATATGACTCCATGCATATGAGATGCCCAGAACAGGCAAATGCGTAGAGACAGAAAGCAGATGAGTGGTCGCCAGGGCCTGAGGGGAGAGGGGAGAGGGAATTCTTGATTAACGGGTACCAAGTTTCCGTTTGGGGTGATACAAACGTTTTGGAAATAGATCGCAGTGGTTGTGGCACAGCATTGAGAATGCAGTTAATGTCACTGAATTCTATACTTAAAAATGGTTAAGTGACAAGTTTTATGTAGTGGTGGGTGAGGGGAGGCGGGGGGAGCCTGGGCTGCGGGAATGAGAGGGGCTGGAGGGCTGCTGGGAAGAGGTCAGGGCCGTTTGGTAGAGATGGTGATGCCCAGGTCTGCAGGGGGGCTGCCGAGGATGGACAGGTGGACGCTGGGGTGTTCTGGAGATGCAGACCCAGGACTTACTCCTGAACTGGCTGTGGGGGTGAGGGAAAGAGGAACCCAAGATTTTGACTCCTAGGGTTTTGGCCCAAGGACCTGGGAGGAGGTGGGGGGACCAGGCACTGAATTGGGGGACTGTGTCCAGTGTGGTCAGACTCCAGATGCCTTGGAGACCTAGATGGAGGTGTAGACATGAGGAGAGAAGCAGGGCTGGGACTCAGATGTGGCAGTCGTCACGGTACAGATGGTGTCTAAAGCCACGAGGTTGGTTGGATCCCTGAGGCGGGGTGTGGATGGGCAAGAGGCCTGGGGTCCTGGGGTCCCGGGGTGCAGCCCGGGAGGAGGAGAGGAGCCGCCTGCTTCAGATGGACGCGCCCCGTGCCCTGACTCTCGCCGTGCTGCGACAGCACCCTCTGATGGGCCCCTGGCCGGTCTACTGTGCATGTAGACTCTTGTCCTTACCAGAACCCTGCAGATTCGAGGTTTCGAGGGAACGGGGGGCATGAGTGGCGAGGGAACGGGGGGCATGAGTGGCGAGGACCCGCTCAGGGTCACGGGGCATGAAATGGCAGGGTCGGGCTCCAGACCCACATTGGCCGGCTGCCCCCAGAGCCTGGCATCCAGCAGCCTCTCTAGCATTAACCAGACGCTAACCAGTTTAACTCCCTAAGGGAGAGTCAGGGAGGGGAGCATCCATCAGCCTAGGGTCAGTCCCCCCCCCACCCCGCATCTGACCATGGCTGGAAGATGGGGTGCAGGAGAAATGAAGCGGTGAAGAATGCCCCCCGCCACCATGTAAAATTGTAAAGTGCTATGAAATGAACCAAAGCCCATCAAAGGCCGTATCTGGACAGGGTTGCAGGATAAGAGACAGTTGTGGGCTGAGGAAGGAGAGGAGGGAGTTTCCTGAAGGCTGGGCGCTGGGGAGGGTGCAGAGAGCTGCTGCGGGTCAGGGGCGGGGAACAGGGCTGCAAGGCTGCCCTGTGAAACTACCTTCCCATTTCCCATGAGACGAGACAGGCCTGGAGGGAGGGATGTCCTGCCCCATGAGCGAGCTGCCCTAATCTTTCTTGAGAACCCGTGCTGAGTCCCTGCCCTCAAGTTGCCCATGGTCCTAGTGGGGAAGGTAATTTATACAAGAATGTAATTTCAGGTGCCGTGAATTTAAAATGGGGCTAAGGAATTCCCTGGCGGTCCAGTGGTTAGGAGTCCGTGCTTCCATTGCAGGGGGTAAGGATTCGATCCCTGGTTGGGGAACTAAGATCCTGCATGCTGCGCGACGTAGCCAAAAAACAAACAAACAAAAATGGAGCTGAAGGATGGCAGACGAGGGGGCGGGAGTGGTTAGGGTGGTCAGGCTAGGTCACTCTTCTGGGGTGACCTTGAGGTTGAGCCCTGAATGGTGAAAAGCTCCAGCAGGCATGTGGGGATGCTGGGAGAGCATTCCAGGCAGAGGAGCAGCCCAGGCAAGGGCTCGGGCTGGAAGGAAGCTGGAGCTTCTAGGAACGGGAAGTGGGTAGGCTAGAGAGCATGGTGTTGCTGGGTCACCAGTGGCCTCTAGGCCCTGATGAGGAACAGAGACCCCAGGGGAGGGCAGAGTGGGAGGTTAATACTCGGATTTACATCATTAAATGGTCCCTTAGCACTGAGTGGAGGGCATGCGTGGAGGCAGGGAGGCTGGGAGGAGGAGGAGGCCAGGACAAGCATCCAGATGCAGCAGGATGGTGGCTTGGTCCTGGTGGTGGCACTGAGGGCCAGAAGTGGGCAGGTTGGTGAGATACTTGGGAGGCAGAGCCCGTGGGACTTGCTGATGGAGTTTATGAAGGGGAGGGGAGGGGAGGAGTCAGGAATCGAGGAGGATTCCTAGGTTTGGGTTCTGAGATTCATTCAACAGACATTCATTGCTGTGTGTCAGGCCTGTTCTAGAAGCAGGAGCAAAACAAAGCAATTCAGTGATCCCTGCCCGTGCAGGGGCCCTTCCATAAAAGGGAGAAATAGTTACATTTGAACTAAGGCCCAAAGGGGGTGAGGGAGCAGAGGAAGAGGCCATGTGAGTAAATGGTGGACAGAAGATACATGCAGAGGAAGTGACAAGTGCAAAGGCCCTGGGGCAGGAGCTGGTGTGGTTGAGGAATAGCAGAAGTGGCTGGAGCAGAGGTGGGGACAGGGAGTTACCTGGACCGGCAGATAGGCTTTCATTTTGGGGGTGGGGGGAAACAGTAGTCGGGGTTCTTTTGAGAGATTCCAAACTGGAAATAAGGGATTTGGAAAGTATTGTCTGGTCGGTGGTGTCGAGACCATAGGACAGGCTGGGATGACGGTGGGAGAGGACAGACCAGGGGTTTGCACACTGGAGGGCCGGTTAAAACACAGGTGCTGGGGAATTCCTTGTCGGTCCAGCGGTTAAGACTCTGTACTTCCACTTCAGGGGGCACGGGTTCGATCCCTGTTCGGGGAACTAAGGTCCCGCATGCCGCGCCGGCACGGCCGAAAAACAAACAAACAAACAAAAAAGCATGGGGTGCTGACCCTCCTCAGAGAATGTGCATTTCTAGCAAGTTCCTGGCCAGGCTGGTGCCCCTGGGCTGGGGCCATATTGGAGAACCGGGGTGTAGATAAAGCAAAGGACTAAAAGTAAAGATCTGGGTGTCCAGTCTCGAGAGGATCCAGGGGAGACGGAGGCAGTGAGATGAGGAGAGGCCGTGAGGGAGAAGAAGTGGGTCAGAACCCGGCTCTGTGCCCTCAGAGCCTCTGTGCCTGAGGATGGGCAGACGGGGTGGGGTTGGGGAGAATTGCAGGGGTCGCCACACAACTTCCACCCCTCCTTCACCCTCCCTGGCCCCTCAGGAGCTGCACTCACCCCTGACCCTGCCTGCTTGTCTCCAGCTTACCCTGAGGGTTCCCCCTGAGAGGAAAGAGGGGACTCAGTCATCCCTGGCTCCTGATCTGTGGCGCCAGCCAGCTGGATTCTAATTAGCTACCAGAGCCAGAGAAACGGGAAGCAGGGGATCAGGGGTGGGGACCTGGATTCCTGCCCAAGACCCAGAGGCTGCAAGCTGGGGCCTAGACGCCTGGGTCCCCCACCCTGGACGCTGTGCTGGGTGAGAAAGCTGGGGCGGGGGAGACAAACAGGCAGAGTCTTGATTTCGGGTCGGGGAAGAGGCTTCCAGAGGGCTCTCCTCCGTGATGGAGGGTCTGAGGCCTGCCTGGGTACAGATGGGCCATTCATAGCTGTGACAGTCTGAAGCGTTGCCCCAGCCACCCGAGGGGGGCTGTCAGACCCCAGGAGGTGCTTCCAGAAGGTCCAAGATGCCCAGATGGGCGGGTCCACCTGTTGGGGTGGGAGTGGAGGGTGCAGTGTAAGCCAGAGGCCTTGGAGGGGGTCAGCCTCTGGCCCAAAGGTGCAGCTTCTGTCAGATACGGCTGACTCGAGCAGGTTACATCGCCCAGCCCCTCTTGGGGCTGCAGGATGGAAGCCCTCAGCCAGCAGCAGGAGGAGAGGGGACCGGCCCAAACACCCCTCCTACTAGGCCCGCTGGGGGTCGGCCGCTGCCCCCACCTCACTCTTCCTGTCCTCCCCAGACTGGTGGGCCAGGCCGTGGTACCCACCTGGTGATGCGGGGCGAGGCCGCCTGCACAGGCCACTGAGAGCCCCGAACGCGCCCCAGCCGCCACCATGGCCCGCCTGGCCGCCGTGCTCTGGAGTCTCTGCATCACTGCCGTCCTGGTCACCTCGGCCACCCAAGGTAGGTGCTGCTGGGGCTGGGGAGGAGCCGTGCCTCCAAAAGCCTGCTAGGAGGGCGGATAAAACAGTGAAGTACCTCCCGACCACTCATTACAGTACCTGCTTCAGACCACTCAGAACCAGACCAGAGGACGACTTGGTGATTATGCCCCCTAGCACCACCAAGGGGTCCCTGGATCAGCCCCTCACCCCCCAACCCAGAGCACCAGGGTCCATCCCACCAGGGGTCCTAGAGCCTGGGATTTGGGATGTGGCCTCCCGGGACCGGGACAGGCCTTCCTGGTGAGCCGATGCTCTTCTGTCTTGTGTGTGTCTCTCTCAGTGTGATTACATCTCCGAGGCTCTCGCTGGGAAGAAGGTTTAATTAAAGCATGCCCGCTGACGTTTATTTAAAAACAACTAATTACCCGACTCGGCCCTATGCCGTTCCCGGGATCCTGCACACACCACAATTAGTGCCCCGAGCCTGCCTGCCCACCCTCACCGATTACTCAATTACAATCCCCATGGTGGGCCCAGGCAGGGGCAAGGGCAGGGCGGGAAGAGAAGCAGCCAGAGGAGGCCCGCTAGCCTCGCCCTCGCCCTCGCCCTGGGTATGCCCCCTGCCTGCCCCTCCCAGCCCTGTCTGGAGGGCACTCATAGGGGACCCTGCTCCCCAGTGCTACCTCATACAGCCCCATTCTCCAGGGAGCCACAGAGGTGAAGGGGGCATTGTTCAGCCGTGCCACAGGGCCTTGGCACTGCTCCAGCCAGCCGGCACCCTCCCCTCCCCCAGCACCCATGTTCTCTACCTATCCAGGTCCTGCCCCACAGCACCAGCTGGCCTGGGAGGGGCTGCTTCCACCCCCAGACCCATCCAAGCCAGCCCTCCACCCCCGGCCTCCTTCCCGGGCCCAGGAAGGGCTAAAATTAGCTGCGGAAGCAGATGATGCTAGAGGAACACACGTAAAACTTTCCCGCGAGTGGGACTCAACTCACCCCAAAAAACTGCGAGGGCCTAGCTGCCAACCCTGTTGGGCCCCCAGGTGGCATTGGAGGCACTAGATTTTGAAAAATGGGCCCATTTGGCTCTGCTGCCATCATGCACTGGTGCCTTCTCTTCATCTACAAGTGACAGTCCCCACATTGGAGCCCAGGGCCACTCTGTGCATCCCCACTTCCCTCTGACACCCTGCAAGGCTTGGCTGGGACCAGTGTCCAAGAAGGTGGCTGCCCCAGCAGGCATGGACAGTACTGAGCCCACTCTGTCCAACAGACACTAGCCTCCTTAATCATCTTAATGATAATAGTAATTAGTGGCTTGCCATCTCACTATGTACCATGTGCACTGCAACCCTCTGCATGGATATGTGAGATAGGCGTTATCAGCTCCTTAGGGAAAGAAACAGGAGCACAGTGGTGGTCAGTGACTGGATGAGGCCAGCAGCCAGGGAGTGGCCAAGCCGGAATTTAAACCCCAGCCAGGGGCTTCCCTGGTGGCGCAGTGGTTAAGAATCCGCCTGCCAATGCAGGGGACAACGGGTTCGAGCCCTGGTCTGGGAAGATCCCACATGCCGCGGAGCAACTAAGCCCGTGCACCACAACTACTGAGCCTGCGCTCTAGAGCCGGCGTGCCACAACTACTGAGCCCCTGTGCCATAGCTACTGAAGCCCACGTGCCTAGAGCCCGTGCTCCACAACAAGAGAAGCCACCACAACGAGAAGCCTGCACACCACAACGAAGAGTAGCCCCCACTCACCGCAACTAGAGAAATCCCGTGCACAGCAACGAAGACCCAACACAGCCAAAAATAAATAAATAAATAAATCTATACAAATAAATAAACAAACAAACCCTGGCCATCTGGCTCCTGAGTCCCAGCTCTCAGTCTCCGAATGGCATGGGATGGAGACTGACGTGTGACAACGCAACCCCTCTGAGAGCAGGGCATGCCCATGGCAAGTTCTTTCATTGTCACGGCAACCCTGGGAGGTTTCCTAGGTGAAAGCAAGGAGGCCCCTCCCTGTGACGTCCTCACCGAGCACAGCACCATGCACAGCACCTCCTTCAAGAACATTTTCTAGCACAGAATCCTCCCAGTACAGCCCTGGGCTGTGGTGGCCCATTTTACAGATCCAGAAACTGAGGCCTGGTGAGGCTCCAGCAGTGGCTGTCCAAACTATAGTATACATCAGAATCACTGGTGGGTGTATCCATTCAAAGGCTCCTGGTTTCATCCCCGAGATTCTGATTCAGCAGGCCTAGGTCGGGGGGGCCCAGATTCTACATTCTGAACATGATGTGGATGCTGCTGATTCTTGGGACACACCAGGAGAAGCCCTGGTCCAAAGGACACACCTGGCCTGTCAGCTGGGAAGTGGCAAAGCCAGACTCTGTGGTTTCCTCCAGAACACGAGCGCGTTCCCTCTCGCACCGTCGTTAGGGAAGTGCACCACGCCACCCTTACCTCTGACACTAACTGCGAGTTTGGGGGTCCCCCAGACCACCCTCAGCTTTGATGATTTGCCTGAAGGATTCACAGAATTCAGAAACACCATTATACTCGTGGTTATAGTTTATTACAGTGAACAGATACAGATTAAAATCAGTCAAGAGGTGGGCTTCCCTGGTGGCACAGTGGTTGAGAGTCCGCCTGCCGATGCAGGGGGCACGGGTTCATGCCCCGGTCCAGGAGGATCCCACGTGCCGCAGAGCGGCTGGGCCCGTGAGCAACGGCCGCTGAGCCTGCGCGTCCGGAGCCTGTGCTCCGCAATGGGAGAGGCCACAACAGTGAGAGGCCCGTGTACCGCACAAAAAAAAATATATATATATCAGCCAAGAGAAGCGGTGCATGGAGCAGCATCCAGGAAAGTTCCATGCACGGGGGTTCTGGTGGTCCACTCCCAGTGCAGTCACGGGCAGCAGGAACTCTCCTGGCAATGATAAGTGACAACACGCATGTTGTATAGCCAACCCAGGAAGCTCCCCTGAGCCTTGGTGTCCAGAGTCTTTACTGGGGCTCAGTCACGTAGACATGGCTGACCTCAGCCTCCAGCCCCTCCAGAGGTCAGCTGATACCGCATGATCCAAAGTGCCTACCTGAAACCACATTGTTAGTGTACTAGTTTGCTAGGGCTGCTGTGACAAAATACCACAGACTGGGAGACTTAAGCAATAGAAATGTATTCTCTCCCAGTTCTAGAGGCTAGACATCCAAGATCAAGGTGTCAGCAGGGTTGGTTCCTTCTGAAGGCCACAAGGGAAGGATCTGTTCCAGGCCCCTCTCCTTGGTTTGTAGATGGCCATCTTCTCCCTGTATCTCCACATCGTCTTCACTCTGTGTGTGCCTCTAGGTCCAAATTTCCTCTTTTTATAAGGACACCGTTCATATTGGATTAGGACCCAATAGGACCCTATTAATGGCCCACCTTAATGACCTCATTTTAATCTGATTACCTCTGTAAAGAAGCTATTTCCAAATTCGACCACATTCTCAGGTACTGAGGGTTAGGGCTTGATTTCAGCATTTGAATTTGGGGAGGGGGAAGACCCAGTTCAACCCATAACAGTTAGCACAGGCTGCCTAGCCTGGCTCAAGGCCCCCAGGTAAACAAAGACACTCTACTCAAGCAGGACACTTCAAGGGCTTAGAGGGCACCGCCCAGGAGCCAAGGCAAAGGCCAGACTCTCCTTGGACCAGGTTAATGGCCTTACTACACAGGTGGGCACACTGAGAAGCCCATTTTACAGATGAATAAACCGAAGTTCATACAGTCCGCGTCCCAATACAGTCTAGCTGGAGGTGGCGCCTCTTCGGCGGGGGTTTTCCCTCCCTTCCTGGGCCCTGGTGTGACTCCCTCCCCCTCCTCCCTGCAGGCCTGAGCCGGGCCGGGCTTCCGTTTGGGCTGATGCGCCGTGAGCTGGCATGTGAAGGCTACCCCATCGAGCTGCGGTGCCCGGGCAGCGACGTCATCATGGTGGAGAACGCCAACTATGGGCGCACAGATGACAAGATTTGCGACGCTGACCCTTTCCAGATGGAGAATGTGCAGTGCTATCTGCCAGACGCCTTCAAGATCATGTCCCAGAGGTGAGGGGCCCCACCCTGCGGGGCTCCTGGGAGATGGGGCGGCAGCAGTCCCGGGGGTCAGTAAGGTGCCTGTCCTCCGTGCGCCCCCTGGCCAGCACATGCCGTTCACCTTTAGTCTTCCTTTTATGCATTCGACCCCTGTTTCCTGAGCAATTACTAGGGGCCGGGTCCCATGCAAACAGCAAATAAGACCCAGCCCATGCCCTGCCAGCCTGTCACCTCCCCAACCTGTACCCTCTGCCACAAGCCCGTTGCCTCCAGAGGCTCATCCCAAGATTAGTGGGGGCTTGGAGGGTAAAAGCCATGGCAGGACAGAGTGAGATGTCATGGGAACTGACAGACAGCCCAGAGGTCTGGTCAGGCTTCCCTGAGGAGGTGAGAGTTGAACACAGATGGCAGAAATGTACGTGCTTGTGAGTGTCTGAGAGAACGTGTGTGAGTGAGGGAGTGTGTAGACTGTTTACGTCTGTAAGTGTGTGAGTGTGGGGTGCATGTGTGCAAAGCTGCAGAAGCCTCTTTCACACTCACACCCGCACCACCTAGAGCTGGTCAGCTCTTCCTTCAAATTATACCCTGGGGCTTCCCTGGTGGCGCGGTGGTTGAGAGTCCGCCTGCCGATGCAGGAGACACGGGTTCGTGCCCCGGTCCGGGAAGATCCCACATGCCACGGAGCAGCTGGGCCCGTGAGCCATGGCCGCTGGGCCTGCGTGTCCAGAGCCTGTGCTCCGCAATGGGAGAGGCCACAGCAGTGAGAGGCCTGCGTACAGCAAATAAATAAATAAATAAATAAAATAAAAATTATACCCTGATGTGACCGCCACTTCCACCACCAAGCCCCCCAGGACTACTACAGTATCTTCTGCCCCCCTCTCCTTGCCTGCTATAGTCTGTTCCCCCCCCATAGCAGCCAGAGGGTGCTTGTGAGCATCTGAGTCAGGTCCTGCCCCTCCTCAGATCACAGCTCTCCTTGGCTCCAACCTCACTCAGAGCAAAAGCCTAAGTCCTCCCCTGAGGCCCCCAAAGCCCTGCACGTTCTGCCCTGTCCTCTCCCGGCCCTCACCTCCTCCACACTCCTCCTCACTTGCTGGGCTTCAGTTACCTGGCCCACTCCTTACACCCATCAGGCATCTTCCACTAAGGGCTCCCTCAGGGCCTTTGCACTGGCTGTTCCCCCTGCCTGGAATGCTGTTCCCCAACACCCGCATGGCCCCTCCCTCTCCTTGCTCAGGGATTTTTTTTTTTTTTTTTTTTTACCTAACTAACCTCTCAGCGAGGCCTGCCTGACCACCCTCTAAAATCACAGCAACCCGGCCCCCACCCCTGCCACTTCCCAGCCCCTTCCCTGTGTTCTCTCTCTCCTAGTCCTGACTTCCATCCACAGTCCCACTGGCTATTTTGCCTCTTTATCGTGTCTTTTTTATGTCTTCCCTCACTAGGCCGTCAGCCCCACAGGGAAAGGGAGTTTTGTCTGTCACCACTGTGTCCACAGCCAGATACACCACAGGCGCTCACTGAATTTTTGCCAAATGCCTGAGAGAATGCAGGGTTCACTCCAGGATCCTGAGCATAAAACTGGAAAAGGGAAGGAGGCCTGGGGCCAGCTCTACAGCTCCTTGGGGATTCTAGAGTATGTCACTGGGTGGGGTCACTGAAAGCCTCCCTAGAGTTTTGGGCAGGGGACAGGCGTGATCAGGTGGGTGGGCCAGGCCAGAACCCCTTCATCCCCTCCCTCCCACTGTTTCTCTCTCAAACATCCATTCCGGGAATTCTCTGGCGGTCGAGTGGTTAGGACTCTGTTCTCTCACTGCTGAGGGTCTGGGTTCAATCCCTGGTCGGGAAACGAAGATCCCACAAGCTGCACAGAGCGGCAAAAGAAAAAAAAAAAAAGGAAAAAATCAAACATCCATTCCCCTCCAGCAATCTTGTCCCTCTTCCCCGCTTCCCGTCTCCCGACACCCCTGCATGGACAGTCCCAGTCCAGCCTCTCTTTCCTCCTACCTCCTGCCTCCAAATTCTCCCTGCCCACTTCACTCAGCACCGGCCTCAGGGTCCGTGATGTTCTCTGCCATGTGCCCAAGTACCTAGCACAGCGACTGACCCAGTTCTGACGCTCGTGGGGTCTCAGTCCTAGAGGGGGGACACTGAGCAGGGTGGTCACTGGGGCTGAGGGATTGTGATGAGGCCACTGCTCCACTGTCTTCACACCTGGAGGCTCTTTATATTAGTTAGGGTCCAGCTCCACTACTCTGACGGAGACACCCCAGAATAAATATAGTGACCTGAACAAGATCAGAATTGGAAAGGCCCTCAGCACCCGCTTCTCTCTGTCTCAGCACTGCAACCCACCCCACCCCCCCAGTCCTCCCCTCACCCCCACTCCCACCTCCTGGGCCAGAACTCAGTCACGGGCACTTCCAGCTGCACGGGAGGCTGGGACATGCGGTCTCCAGCTGGAAGGCCAGCGTTTTTGTGTTTTTCTTTTTGTTTTCATCCTTAATGGAGGTGAAATCCACATAAGATAAAATTCCCATTTTAAAGTGAACAATTCAGTGGCATTAATTACATTCACAATATTGTGCAACCTCTGCCCCTGTCTAGTTCCAGAACATTTTCATCACCTCAAAAGGAAACTCTGTCGCCCTTAGCAGTCACTCCCCATTCCCTGCCCTCCCCCGAGTTCCTGGCAACCACTAATCTACTTTCTGTCTCTGAATTTGCCTGTTTTGGACATTTCATATAAATAGAACTGTGAAACACGTGGCTTCTGTGGCTGGCTTCTTTCACTGAACGTGATGTTTTCAAGGCTCGTCCACATTGTAGTGTGTATTAGAGCTTCCTTCCTTTTTATGGCTGAATAATATTCTACTGTATGGATGTACCATGTTTTGTTTATCCACTCATTTGTCGGTGGGTTGTCTCCACCTTTTGGTGATTGTGTAAATGATGCTGCTATGAACATTCGTATACAAGAATTTGTACAGGAATACACCTGCAGTGTTACAGCAAATGAAAGCACTTTGGGGAATATAACTAGTTCTTTGGGTCATAGGTAACTAAGTCTCTGTTTGACCTTATGAGGTCAGTGTTATATTTTTAAAGAAGGGGGTTGAGGTGGGTGGGTATAAGCAGATCCTCATTAGTTAAGCACTCATTGGTTAAGGGCAGGATTGAAGGGAAGACACAGGAGCCCCCTCTGCCCTGTCAGGAAGCACCCCCCCAAACCACTTTAACACACCCACAGTCAAGTCACTGTCCTGCCCAGCCAAGACTTGGCCTGCTCCAGGAAAACGGAGACCTTGACTGTGGGAACAGACAGCAAGAAACATCTTTTGTTGTCATTAAGTAGCCCTCCTGTTACATGGTAGCCAGCCTCCCGAGAAGTTGACAGGGACTCAGGGGTGTTCCCCATGGGGAACCAAGGATGGCTTCAGCGTGAGGTGAAGACTCCGCCCCTGTCCTGACTGCAGAGCCTCACAGCAGCACTGTCCAAAGGGTAGGACATGTCAAGAATGGTCTGAGGTGGACACAGGCAAACACTGTGAGCATTTCATTAATAGCGTCTTTGCAAAGACACCACCTTGTGTGTATGGCTTCACATCTTACTCTTCTGTGAACAAAGGAGGGGCTTTATGGTCAATATAGGAAAAAAAAAACCAACAAGGACATAATGGCACTGGTGACACTCAGGATGAAAGTGATGAAGCGTGGCTGGGGAAGCAGTTTATGGGGCCACCCCTCTGGCCCAGCCCTGAGCTTCATGCCGTGCCAGGGCTTAAAAATAGAAGAATCCTATCTGGTAGGAGAGAGCAGGCAGGAAACAGAAAACAATGCCCACACAAGGTCCCTGGCGTGGTCTCCACAATTCCTTCCCAATTTGGGGGTGTCCATTCCTCTCCTGATCCTGCCCCCCCCAGCAGTTCCAGGCCTGTCTTTTGCCAGCTCCCTGTCTCTCCTCTACAGGTGTAACAACCGCACCCAGTGCGTGGTGGTCGCTGGCTCCGACGCCTTTCCCGACCCCTGTCCCGGGACCTACAAGTACCTGGAGGTGCAGTACGACTGTGTCCCCTACAGTGAGTCATCTTGTTCCTCATGCGGACACGGGCCCTTCCCCCTTCCAGAAGCGAGTGAGGAGGAGACACCTTGAGCGCGCGCGCGCACACACACACACACACACACACGCACACACACACACACACACACACGGCCAAGTCGGGGCCAGGCACACGGGGGACAGCTAGGCCTGCTCCCTCCCTCACACATTCTCTTCACCCAGACACCCTTGTCCACGCTGGTGCCTGCCCCATCCACACCCCCACGCTCACAGACTGTCCCCATCCACTGGGCACCTTCTCCAACTCTTGTTACCCTGGCCTGCTCACCCTGCTTCTTCGCATGCCCTTGGCTTATTTATACACTCCAAGGCCACACCCACGTACTCCACTTGGCACACTTATATTCTCCTCTCCTCTCCCTGGACCTTGACCTTGCTGCCCTCTAATTCCTCTGCCTCCCTCCTCTTCTCTCACCCCTTCCCTTTGTGACCCCCTCTTACATACCTGCTCTTCCCTCTCACTCACCCCCCTTTCTCTGAGTTCCCTTTCCTTTCTTTTGTCCCCCTCACCCCTCACGTGCCCCCAGTCCTGCCCCTTCCCAGTCCTGGAAGCTGGACTCTGTACTCATACAGAGGCAGGCCACCCTCTGAGGCCTGGTGGCAGATCAGGGGTGAAGGGCTAGGGGCATCTTCACAGATTCCTAACTCTTGGTCTGTTTGCCCGTTACCACAGTAGTACTTCCTGTCTGCAAAGGAAGTGCCACCATGTTGGACTGAGGGTGGCACCAGGAAGCCTGATCTGGGGAGCCAGGGGCCTGCCATTCTTGCACCTGGCCAAGGGGAGCAAACAACGACAGGGTCTCTCCTCCTCAGCACCCCACCCTTAACGTGGCCCTTCTTTCCAGCCCTTACTCTTCCCTCCCTTTCCCCCATCGTCCATCCCCTCCCCTCCACCCCCAGCTTCATGTAGGCAACCTGGAGGTAGGGCCTCCGGGCAGAGGGGGGAGGAGGCAGGGCCACCAGGGTGTGTGAGGGGGGGGGTAGGGGCGGGGGAGCAGGAGGCCCTGTGACTCTCCCTCCTCTCCCCTCCCACCCCAGCCTTCCCCTCCTCCCCCCAACCTTTGATTTCTCCTCGCAGGTGACTGCAGACGTGCTGGGGGAGACGGGACAGCTTATGTGCTTCCATAACCTTCTTCTTTTACTCCTCACCCTTTCCTTTCAGCGACCAAGGCCTCCAGCCACTGCCTGAGAGGGATGCCCATCTGATCCTTGAAGCTTCCCCACAGCACTGGGGACACTGCCCACCGCCATGGCTGGGGCAGCAGGGAAAGGGGTCAGGAGCTGGGGAGCGTAGCACAGTGGGGAAATCAGGCTGGGTTCGAGGCTCGGCCCCGGCCCTTGGGTTTTCCGGCTCTGAAACTTGAGCAAATGACTTAATTTCTTTGGGCCTCTGCAGAAGGAGGCGAAAGTCCAGGAGATCATGTGTGCAAAGCGCCTAAGCCAGGGCTGGCCACAGAGGCTGCTCCTGGTGACAGAGTGCTGGATGTAAACTCCTCCAGGGTAGAGGCCTCATCTTCACCCCCCAGCGCCCAGGCCCAAGCCTGGTTCAGGATGTGCTCAGTAATGGTTTGGGTGCCCTTTCGATCCAACTGAACCTATACCTTCCTCTTTAATGGTGGGAGGGGAATCAAACACCTTCCCTGAGGTGTTGCCTGGAGTACAGAGAACGTGGGTAAAAGCTCCTTGTGCACCCTCAGCCATAGGTGTGAAGGAAACGGTGCCTGCTTTTTTTTTTTTTTTTTTTTTTTGCTGTACGTGGGCCTCTCACTGTTGTGGCCTCTCCCATTGCAGAGCACAGGCTCCGGATGCATAGGCTCAGCGGCCATGGCTCACGGGCCCAGCCGCTCCACGGCATGTGGGATCTTCCCAAACCGGGGCACGAACCCGTGTCCCCTGCATCGGTAGGCAGACTCTCAACCACTGTGCCACCAGGGAAGCCCCCCCGGTGCCTGCTTTTGATAGCCATGTGGCCTCAGCCGTGTTGCTTCACTTCACTGATCCTCTCTCCCCCTTTATAGACAGGGTTCTCGAAAGGCTGCCCGAGAGGTGCTTAGTACGGTTCCTGGCACATAGTAAGCGCTGGGCACGTGGTAGTTGTTGCTTTTCTTGTGACTCCTCATCATGATTTTTACCAATTATTATAATTGCTATTGGTAATCAAAAATAAAACTAACAACAGATGAGAAACCCAGTTTCTCCTGAGGCAGGTAAGATAAAGGGCAGGAAAAAAAAAAGAAAAAATCCCCTGATCCAAGTGGCATCCAAAGCAAGTGGATACCATGCAGGTAAAGGAGCAGGAAAAAAGTTAGAGGGTGTGGGGAGGGGAGGGGCTTAGAGACCTCCTGGAGCCAAACCTCCAAGTGTGGGTGGGAGGGCATGACCCTCAGAGATCAGGAGGGCTCAGGGGATGGGCAGCCCCCAGTCTGATGGGAGAGAGCTAGCCTGAGCCCTGGGAGAGGCAGGGGCACACACACATACACGCACTCGTAGTCACAGACATGAAGGATGTGTCTTGGGGGGCGGAGCTAACTCCCAGTCCCAGAAGAAGAGGGCTGGTGTTACAAGGGTGATGGAAGCCACGCCGCAGAACAGGGAAGCCGGGCACTCACTTATCCCCCAAGGTTTCTCTGAGCACCTCCTGCGTATCAGGCCCTGGATGAGGCGCTGGGAAGGGAGCCAAACGCTACTCCTCCAGAGAGGTGGCAGGAGAGCGAGGCCCTGGTCAGAGGTTCCTAAGGGGTCAGGGACACAGAGCCTGGAGGGGGAGCGGCCTGGGCAGCCATCTTGCCCTGGGCTTCAGAGGCTGGGGTGACCCCAGTGCTGGTCAGGGGTGGGTGCAGGGGCTACCGTGGGAAGGGAGCAGTGGGTGTGCGGGGCTCCCTGCCACACACACATACCGGACAGGCCCGACTAACACTGGATTTGCCTTGCAGCTGAGCACAGTCTAACCATGCCCCCTTCCTCCCCCAGGTGCCGCCCGCCCATCCCAACAGCGGGCTGGGGAGCTCCCGGCTCCTGGGCCCCCAGGGGGGAGCTGGGCAGAGAAACTGAGCCTCGGGCTTGCCCCGGGGGAGTGTGGGAGCGTGTCTGTGCCCCACCTGCTGTGCTGCCCCATCTGTGATGTCCCCCCACCCCAGCCTCTTCCCTCTCTGCCTCTGTCTCCCCCACCGGGCTCTTTGAGGCCCAGGGGGCTCTGCCTGTCTGCCTCTCCGTCATTCTGTGTCTCATGCTGCCACCCTCTCTCTGTGTTGGCTTGTTTGGGGTTCTGAGGATTTGGGGAAACTCAGCTGGACTCTTGCAAGGCCAGCACAGAAGGGGAAGGAGTCCAGTGTGTTCTCTCTCGTGGGGCTACCAGGCCCCAGGAGGCACTGAACCCCCTCCCCTGGGCCCCTGGTTCTAGCAGGAGGGCAACAGGCCGGGCTGAAGGGGATCTAAGTGGTTCCTTCACCACCCCCCACCATCCCTGCCTGGTGCCCCCCTAAGCGGAGCCGCCTCCCAGCTGGGGCTCCCCTCCCCAGTCCCCACTGCACTGAGGGTGCCCCTTCCCATCTGAGGGCTCTGTCCCCCTGCCTGCCTGTGCACCCCCCTTCCCCCCCCACCCCTCGTCTCTCTTGGTCTCTGTCCTCTCATGTGTCTCCCCTCCCTGTGACTGTCTCCCTGACACCCTCCCTGAAGGAAAGGACTTGGGGGCGGGGGCTGATGCTACCTTCGGGGTTGGGGAACCAGGAGTGAGGAAAGAAAGGAAAAGGGGGCGTGTTGCCAGAAAAGAAACGAAAGCAATTTAATCTTTTTTTTTTCTCTTTTTTTCTTGCACATTTTTTTTTTCAATTTGTTTTCTCTCTCTCTTCCGATGCTTAAAGTAGAAGTGGAGCAGAAAGGTAAACGCACTGTTACCAATGCTAACCCCTAACTCAGACTTTGTTTTACCTGTACCATACTTATGTGACCCACCCTCCCCTCCGGCCCCTTCTTCTCCCCCCACCCCAAACTTGGTCCAGTTGCTATTCCCCACCCCGGTGTCCCCCTGGTGGGGCAAGCCCTGGTGCAGCCGGGTGACTCCACCCTCCAGACACCTGAGGAAGCTCCTCTCTGAGCCCGGGCAGGATCTTCCGTCTCTCTCTCTGCCTCTTTCTCTCTCTCTCTCTCTCTCTCTCTCTCTCTCTCTCTCTCTCTCTCTCTCTCTCTCTCTCTCTCTCCCCCCAAGCCTCCCCCACCCCCGGCCCACCTTCCTAGTCCCTGGCCCTTGCGGGGCCGGGGGGGACCTGGCCTTCTCTCATACTTCTTTTGCCTCCTTCAGGAGAAGTGTGTAAGCATCCAGGGCGGGTGGGGAGGGAGGGACCCCCTTCCCTGGCTCCCGACCAGGGGTGGAGGGCACCGGGTGAGCCGTCTCTCTCCTCTCTTCCTCCTGCCCCCGCTTTTGTAACATGTGTCGGGGTTCAGGGGAGGCAGGGTGGAGGGGACACCTTTGTTTTCCTTTTGGGGAGCAGATTTCTCCTCTTTCTCTCTCTCTCTCTCTCTGGCTCCTGGCGGCTTAAGTTCCTTCTGGTTTGGCGTTTCCAAGGCCCAGAGCTGTTTTGGAGCATGGAGTACCAGTTTCCCCCAGTCCCAGCCCCTGTCCTCCACCAGCGGGGGGCCCAGCCCTGGGGAGGGGTATAAGCTGTCCCCAGCCCGGGGAGGGCAGCCTGCCAAATCGGGAGGAGGGGGTGGGGGCGGGCCTCAAGGTTGGGGGAGTGAGGGGCGGGGGAGCATTTTATCTGGTTCTGAAATACTTGCGAAGCTGCAGTCAGGGTTTCTTCTGGGCTGTTGTGGTTAGAGGACCAGGGAGAGGGGGGCAGGGGAGGTACAGGCTGGGTCTGGGGACTTCCACGAGCACCATAATTTCTTGCGGGTGAAACCTTCAGCGGGGGGTGGGCAGAGCTCCATGGTGGGCAGAGCTGTCCGTTAGTGGAGTCTGGCAGGGCTGCCGCTGCAGGCCTGGGCTCTGGGGGATGGTCACTTCCTCCCCTGAAAGTTTTGGGAAATTTGAAGTTCTGAGGCAGGCAGCAGGGGGCACGGATGGAAGGCATGACCTTTCAGGATCACTTTTGCCTTGAAATTACGGTGGTCGGTGGAGCATCCCCTTTGAGGGCGGTGGGGTGGGGTCCCTCCGAGCTGCTCCCCTCCCCCTTGTCCCTTCCCCCATCTCACAGAGGCCTGGGCAACTAGCCCACCGCCCTGCCCCTCACTGCACCCCTCCACTCTCTCCCTCTCTTTCTCCTGGAGTCTCTCTCTCCCACCCAGCACCAGACACTCTTCTTGCAGGCCCAGTGGTGGTTTGGATACGGCAGCCTGGGATCTGTTCTCTTCAAAGGGCGGGTGGGAGGAGGCTGGAGGGCAGAGGAGGTACTGGGAGCTTGGTGCTGGGGAGGGGTCCTTGCTGGCAAAGGCCCCAGGCAGACCCTTCCTCATCTTCTCCCCCTTCCCCAGGGTAACCTCTAACCACGTTTTCCTCCGCCCTGCCCTGCCAGCCAGGCCAGGCTCTGAGACCTCCCACTGCCCCCCCCCCAACACACACACACAAACACACATCCGCTCAGTCGTCACAAAGCTGGCAGGGGACCTAGCTTGGGGAGAGGGGAGACCCAGGCACAGGGGAAAAGGGCAGAGGCCAGTGTACTGGACAGAAGATGCAGGCCAACCCCTCAGGGCATTGGGGACAGGGAGATGGTGGAGCCCCAAGCTCCCCTCCCCCTCCTAAAACAGGGCATGCTCCTGGCTGCTTTGTGCCTGGAGACCCTTGGGTCAAAATGTCACCCTGCTGCTGTGAAGGGAGGGCTGGATATCCGCACCCACCCATCTGAGCCTCCTGAAGAATGAGGCTGGAAGTGGGGGAATGAGAAGCGTCCAAGCCCCTCTAACCACTGGGGCCAAGCCCCCACCCCCCAAGCCGGCACCAAGTCCCAGCCCTCCCTGTCCCCTCGGGGCCAGCTGCTTTGGTGACAGACCAAGCAGGAGCAGAGAATTCACTACAAACTCTCACCCTGGCCTGTCCGTGGGTTCTGCTAGCAGGGAGGTGGGAGGGAGGCCCCCAGCCATTCTGGATGGAGGGACATCACCTCTATAGGAGGAGGAGGGGAGCCTGGCCACACTGTGAAAGTCCAGACGCCCCACCGGGTCAGTAAGGGGAGGCTAGGAGTAGGCGGCGCTGGGATGTGACTGGGCAAGGGTGGGCAGGCTATTGGTGGCCAACGAGATGCAGTTGAGGTTTTCCTCCTTTTCAGGGAATGGGGGGGTGGGGCGGGGCCCCCCACCTTTCTGACATCAGCGCTGCCTTGGTCCCTCCTCCCGAGCCGGGGATGGTTGCAGGTAAATCGGGGTCAGGGCAGGGGAGGTGGGGGGGCCTGCTGGGGGCGGGCTGGGTCTTTATCCTAGCACCTGGTTCCCTCCCTTGCCCCTTCTGAGCTGGACCTGGGACTGCCCCCCCAAGGGACCCTCAGTCGGGCCTGGGCCTTGGAGTGAATTCTCTGCTCACCCCCCTCTCTCCTCGCCAGCACTAACCCTTTCTTCCCAGGTGCTCTCCAGTGTGCCTCCCTTGGAGCCAGGACCTCGCCGAGCCCCACCACCACCACCATGTCTCTCTTCCCTCCACACAGCTCTCCTCCCCCCCACCCAACTCTCCCGGGAGTCCTCTCCCTCCCCAAGTTCTCCCCCTCACCCCTGTGCACCAGTGTCAGTGTCTGCTGCTGAATAAACCCCATGAGAGACCCTGCCGGCTGGGGGCAGGGCTGGGCACCCTCAGGAGGGGCTGGACTTTTCCGAATACCCTTCCTCAGCTACTGATTTCATGGGTACTGGGGGTGGGGGCTGCCACAGGCTGCATCAGGAACCTCGGGTGCCTCTCCCACCCTGGAATAGAAGTGCGCTCCTGACACCCACCCACAGTGGGTACGGAAACATCACTCTACCTTGCAGTTTTTGCAGGAGGAAGAAAATGGAGTTTAAAAAAAAAAATCTGTGTCCTGGTGTGGTTGGTGAAGGATGGGACCCTTGACCCTAGCTCTTCCATAGGGGGCGCAGATGATGGCGAAGGGGCAGGGCCCTGAGTCCCTGGAACCTCAAAGCCACCAGTGGCTGCAGTGAGGAAATCTTTCCACTCCTGCTTAAGACACACGAGATCTTCTCTGGGATGCCTCTTGCCAAACCCCTTATCCCCAGCCTGTGGGGTCTCTAGCAGCCAGGGAAGGAAAGAGGGGCACTACCTCCCACCACTAACCCTGCTCTTAATGGCCTCCAGGGTTGACATCTCCAGGGAGAGGGGCAGCTGGGCGGGGCAGGGGTCCCAGCCCGGAAACCCCCTTCCCATCACCAGCCCTACCAAGCAACCGTGACTGCAGCAGCAGGAGGGGACAGCCTGGCATCCCCCTGGCCGCGTGACCAACTTGCCTCTCTCTCTCCCCCTCCCTTGCCCCTGCTCCTCTCCCCATGTCCTCCCCGCCCACCCACCTGGCCCAGTCTTCGTGTGCCCAGGGACTCTGCAGAAGGTGCTGGACCCCACCTCGACACACGAATCGGAGCACCAGTCTGGCGCATGGTGCAAGGACCCACTGCAGGCAGGTGACCGCATCTACGTCATGCCTTGGATCCCCTACCGCACCGACACGCTGACCGAGTACGCCTCATGGGAGGACTACGTGGCGGCGCGCCACACCACCACCTACCGCCTGCCCAACCGTGTGGATGGCACGGGCTTCGTGGTCTACGATGGCGCCGTCTTCTACAACAAGGAGCGCACGCGCAACATCGTCAAGTACGACCTGCGCACGCGCATCAAGAGCGGGGAGACGGTCATCAACACAGCCAATTACCACGATACCTCACCCTACCGCTGGGGGGGCAAGACCGACATCGACCTGGCCGTGGACGAGAATGGGCTGTGGGTCATCTACGCCACCGAGGGCAACAACGGGCGGCTGGTGGTGAGCCAGCTCAACCCCTACACGCTGCGCTTCGAGGGCACGTGGGAGACCGGCTACGACAAGCGCTCAGCGTCCAACGCCTTCATGGTGTGCGGCGTCCTCTACGTGCTGCGTTCCGTGTACGTGGATGACGACAGCGAGGCGGCCGGCAACCGCGTGGACTACGCCTTCAACACCAACGCCAACCGCGAGGAACCCGTCAGCCTGGCCTTCCCCAACCCCTACCAGTTCGTCTCTTCCGTTGACTATAACCCTCGTGACAACCAGCTGTATGTCTGGAACAACTATTTCGTGGTGCGCTATAGCCTGGAGTTCGGGCCACCCGACCCCAGTGCTGGTGAGGACAGCTCAAGTTCGCTCCCAAACGCCCCCTAGGTCCCAGGGTCGGGGGAGGGGGTGCACTCTGTGACATCTTAGGGGACCTGGAGGTGGGTTCGGGGGAGCCCTGGAGGCAATGGCAGTGTGACATGGCAATGTGACAGAGGCTGTTCTAAGCACCCAATTAACTCCTCTGATCCTCGCAGCCTAGGAGACAGGGCGTATTATTGCCCCGTTTTACAGATGAGGAAACCCAAGCACTGAGTGAGTATGGGATTAGCTTGCTCATTTGAGGATGTGGACCAAGGACTCTGGGCTCTTAACCAAGCTGCACTATGTCTCCTAGAGGCCTGTGCATTTTGAGCCCTGGAATCCCTTCAGCCAAAATCTTGGGTGGAAGCCCAGTATCAGTAAAACAGCAAAGCTGAGCTGCTGATGTTGGCCAGGATTGGGGGCCCCTCCAGTCTCATTCTGCCCCCTCAGCTGCCCTAAACCAGCTCTGAGCAGCTCCACAGCTCCAGGGAGTCCCATCTAATCCAAAAGGAGGAGCTGAGGCCCCCAGAGGGAAGGGACGTGGCCAGGTCAGAGAGACCAGAGTAAGAGTAGAATGAGGATGGGAGGTGGCTGTGTACAGCAGCCGCCAGACACCTCCTTCCTGGCCCGTCTTCTGTGGTTGCTGTCTCAGACTTCAAAGTACAAATGAGCGAATTTTTGCCACCTTCCAGTGCTTCAGGTGGTCCCAGGGGTACGAGGGACCTCTGTGGGCAGACGGGCCAGGGGAGCTCTCCCAGACCTAGTGGGGACCAGGATATCTTTCAGTAGGCCTGAAGCAGGGGGGTAACCCCGTCTCATATCCCCTCTCCCTTCCAGGCCCAGCCACTTCGCCACCCCTCAGCACGACCACCACAGCCCGGCCCACACCCCTGACCAGCACAGCCTCGCCTGCGGCCACCACCCCACTCCGCCGGGCGCCCCTCACCACGCACCCCGTGGGTGCCATCAACCAGCTGGGACCTGACCTACCTCCAGCCACTGCCCCCGCCCCCAGCACCCGGCGGCCCCCCGCCCCCAATCTGCACGTGTCCCCGGAACTCTTCTGTGAACCTCGAGAGGTGCGGCGGGTCCAGTGGCCGGCCACCCAGCAGGGCATGCTGGTGGAGAGGCCCTGCCCCAAGGGGACTCGAGGTGAGTGCAGAGCCAAGGTTACCTCCACTGCAGCTGGCTTGGGGAATGGCCACTGCTGGGTCTGGCCAGGGAAGGGACAGGGGACGTGCCCCTAACTCAGCTCAGCATAGATGCACTTACCTGTCCATCTCCCCTGGCAGAGTGTGGGTTTCATGCAGGGGTCACGCCTGATGTCTGCAGCTGTGTCCCCAGAGCCCAGCAGAGCTCCCAGGACACAGCAGCAGCTCAGTTAGTGCCCCACGCCTCGTCCCCCATCCCCTCCTGCAATACTAAGCACCCGCCACGTGCAAAGCGCTGGGTGGACCCTGCAGGGAGCCCACGGGAGGTAACTTGAGTCCTGGCTTCAGACTGAAATGGAACAGGCCTGGGAGCAGCTGGTGACAGGACACAGCAGCTGAAGTGCCAGAGAGGGTGGGGCTGGACCGCATGCTTTAGGGATCCCAAGGGGAGGGTCAGAAGAGGCTTCGTGTGTGTGGGGGGCGCTACCAAGGCGAGCTTTGCTAGAAGGTTCCAACTGTGGTACCCAAAGACGGAAGAGGAGCCAAGAGGGAGGGTTTAGGGGAAGAAGGAGTGGCTTATGTCACCTCAGAGTGACACCTCTCTTAACTGTCCGGCCTGCTTCATGTCTGGTCTTCCATGTTCCCCTCACCTCTCTCCTCACCCACTCGTCCCCCTCTCTCTGTCATCTCCTTTCTCCCTGCTTTGGCCCATCCTTCTCTCCTTCCCTGTGGCTCCCTTCTCTGTTCCTGTGTGTCTGTCCCTACAGGAATTGCCTCCTTCCAGTGTCTACCAGCCCTGGGGCTCTGGAACCCCCGGGGCCCTGACCTCAGCAACTGCACCTCCCCCTGGGTCAACCAGGTGGCCCAGAAGGTACCAGCAGAAGCTGCCCCTCCCAGTCAGGCGCACGTGCTCACACAGCAGGCCCTGGGTGCCCGGGCACAGGGCACAGTGGGGGCAATGGAACAACTGGGGAGACAAGCAGGGGTCCACTCCCTGGCCTGCAGAGGGAGCAGAGATAGATGGGGAGGGAGAAGGCAGACAGGGAGAAGGGGCAGCAGAGAGAGGGATGAGAGGGGCTGAGCAGGCTGGGCGCGTGAAGAGGGAAGCCAAACGGTCCCTGACAGAGCCGGGGCATCCCACTCCCGCCTCACACAGATCAAGAGCGGGGAGAACGCAGCCAACATTGCCAGCGAGCTGGCCCGCCACACCCGGGGCTCCATCTATGCGGGTGATGTGTCCTCCTCTGTGAAGCTGATGGAGCAACTGCTGGACATCCTGGATGCCCAGCTGCAGGCCCTGCGGCCCATCGAGCGCGAGTCAGCTGGCAAGAACTACAACAAGGTAGGGCCTGGCGGCAGGGCCAGCAGGGCAGGGGGCACTGCCCTGGGAACTTAGGAGATAGCCAGCCTGTTACCGTGGAGCTGGGCTGCCACCCACGGTGACGAGAGAAGAAGGACAGACCCCAGGTCTACTGGGGCTCCCTCCTGAACTGCCCTGGACGGTCCTGGGGGTGTGGGCTCCCTTAGGAATGGCTCTTGCTCATGGCCTAGCCCCAGGTCAGTGGCAGAGGCAGAGGAGCAAGCTCCCTGGGGCCCAGACGTGAGTGTCGGGGTTAGAGGAGTGGGGCTGGGAGACCAGCCCTGAGAGCACCTCCATCTCTTTCCCCAGATGCACAAGCGAGAGAGAACCTGTAAGGACTACATCAAGGTGAGGCTCAAGGGCTCCTGCTGGCCGAGGGGGTGGGGCAGCCCTTGTCGCTCCTGGGGCTGGGAGTTACAGAGCAGAGGGCGCAGAGCCCAGCCCGGGGAACTGGAGGATGTGGGGGATCACGGAGCTGCCCCCGCCCCGCTGCAGGCCGTGGTGGAGACGGTGGACAACCTGCTGCGGCCAGAGGCTCTTGAGTCCTGGAAGGACATGAATGCCACCGAGCAGGTGCACACGGCCACCATGCTCCTGGACGTCCTAGAGGAGGGCGCCTTCCTGCTGGCCGACAATGTCAGGGAGCCTGCCCGCTTCCTGGCCGCCAAGCCGAATGTGGGTGAGTGCTACAATCGTGCTAGGGCAAGTCCGGGTGCAAATCTTGAACAGTGGGGCCCACTCGGCCTGGAGACCATGGGGGATACCCTGGCCCTCGACCTTGGACCTCTTGCCACAGCCCAGGCCTCTGGACTGTGGACAGACCCCCAACCTTGTGTGCCCTGCCGTCCCCTGTCCCCACAGTCCTCGAGGTCACAGTCCTGAACACAGAGGGTCAAGTGCAAGAGCTGGTGTTCCCCCAGGAGTACCCGAGCGAGAACTCGATCCAGCTGTCCGCCAACACCATCAAGCAGAACAGCCGCAACGGTCAGTGTCCGAGCCCCGTGCTGGCACCTCTGCTTCTCTCGTGGAGGACGGCAGTGCTTAGCTTTTATCGGATTGAAGAATCTGAAAGGAGGTTGGGACCCATGGCAACACACAGAGATGCCCTTCATTCAAGCTAGTGTTAACATTTCAGGGATTCATGGAGACCCCCCTGCCTCAAAGCCCCACAGAACCAAGAACACTTTGCGGTTTGTAGGGCTCGCTCCTGTGCAATAGCAGTTCATCCTCATAGTTCAGGGAGGATTGTGCCATTTGAGATTAAGGTCCAGAGAGGTTAGGGATTTGCTCAAGGTTACACAGTAAGTGAGAGGTGGGCCAGGGACCCAGCCTGTGTATCCTGGCCCACTGCCCTGCCGTTGGAAACTGCCTATAACTGAGCAGTGGTCCCATAGAAGGGCTCCCAGAGCCCCACTTGCCTGGGCTGCAGCCTGCCTGGCTTCAGAGGTCTTGGCGGCCAGCGTGGTGGAGCTGCCCACCAGCCAGGGGCTGACAACACGCCCTGCTGCGCCTGTTCTCCCCAGGAGTGGTCAAAGTTGTCTTCATCCTCTACAACAACCTGGGCCTCTTCCTGTCCACCGAGAATGCCACGGTGAAGCTGGCAGGAGACGCGGGCGCGGGGGGCCTGGGGGGCGCCTCCCTGGTGGTGAACTCCCAGGTCATCGCAGCGTCCATCAACAAGGAGTCCAGCCGAGTTTTCCTCATGGACCCTGTCATCTTCACTGTGGCCCACCTGGAGGTGAGCCGAGGTGCCCCCTCCCTCCGTGAGGGTCCCAGCATCCCCCATGGTCCCTGGCTGTGTATCCCCCCCTACTGTGTGTTCACCCACCCCAAGAGCAAGTTACAACCCCTCCCTGGGGCACCAGCCCCCACCTCAGCAGCTTGGGCCATTTTGTCCCCAGAGTTCTCAGACTGTCACCTGGAGCCCAAAGCCCCAGGCACTTGTCTCCCGCTGTCGCTATCCCCATGGCTGGGTGTGCGGGCTGGAGTGGGACTCCCCAGATCTGACCCCGCGGTCACCACCACACAACAGGCCAAGAACCACTTCAACGCTAACTGCTCCTTCTGGAACTACTCGGAGCGATCCATGCTGGGCTACTGGTCAACCCAGGGCTGCCGCCTGGTGGAGTCCAACAAGACCCACACCACGTGTGCCTGCAGCCACCTCACCAACTTTGCCGTGCTCATGGCTCACCGCGAGATCGTAAGCTGGCCAGCGCTCCGCTCCTCCGGGCGGGCCCACCTTCTGGCCCGGCTTTGCATGGCATCATAGAAAGTGCTGCATGGGCGGTGCCGGGGAAGGCCAGCTTCGTGGGCATGGGGGGCCTGAGTCTTGCCCGGGGCACGAGGCCACACGTCTGGTTCTCTCTGGTCACGGTCCCACCTTCTCCCAAGGCACTCTGGAGAAGCACGTTGGTGTCACCTTTGTCATCTCTCCACGAGCCTTCCAGAGCATGAGGAAGTGAGCGTGCCGCCTGCAGAGGGGTGGGCGCCGGCAAGTTGGCCAGGGGGGCAGGAGGCCGGGTGGGCTGCACCAGTGGTGCTCATGGCCCACGGCCTTGCCCGTAGCTGCGGCCTTGCCCGTAGCTGCGGCCTTGCCCGTAGCTGGCACCCAAGCTGAGCCCTGGCCACGTGCGAGACCAGAGGCGCTAAGTACACCCCCTGCTCCCTCCCCCAGTACCAGGGCCGCATCAACGAGCTACTGCTGTCAGTCATCACCTGGGTGGGCATCGTCATCTCCCTGGTCTGCCTGGCAATCTGTATCTCCACTTTCTGCTTCCTACGGGGACTGCAGACTGACCGAAACACCATCCACAAGAACCTGTGCATCAACCTCTTCCTGGCCGAGCTGCTCTTCCTGGTTGGGATAGACAAGACTCAATATGAGGTGAGCAGGACTCCAAGGCAGGAGAGGATGGGGGGAGAGACGACACCGGCCGGCTGGGGCAGCCCCTCACCTCTGGTGTTCCCCACTCTCTAGATTGCCTGCCCCATCTTCGCTGGCTTGCTGCACTACTTCTTCCTGGCTGCCTTCTCCTGGCTGTGCCTGGAGGGCGTGCACCTCTATCTGCTGCTGGTGGAGGTGTTCGAGAGCGAGTACTCCCGCACCAAATACTACTACCTGGGCGGGTACTGCTTCCCAGCGCTGGTGGTGGGCATCGCAGCCGCCATCGACTACCGCAGCTACGGCACCGAGAAGGCGTGAGTGCCCCCTTTCACCCCCCGAGTCTCTCCTCCTTGCTGGCTCCCTGCTCTGCAGCATCCCTTGGGCCAGGACCCTCAGGGCACTGGCCTCCCTTCTGAGCCCCGAGGCCGCAGCCAGCAGAGTCCCTGGGCTCCTGGAGTCAGAGGGAGGGAAGAGCCCGCCCCCGTCACCTCTCAATACCCCGGCCCTGCTTCCTTCACAGCTGCTGGCTCCGAGTGGACAATTATTTCATTTGGAGCTTCATTGGGCCCGTCTCCTTTGTTATCGTGGTAAGTTGGAAGGCAGCACCCCCAGTACTGAGTCTCTGTCCTTCATCCAGCCTAGCTCTGACCCCAAGGCCCCCATTCTCCCCAGGCCCTTGAAAAGCATCAGAACTGAGCAGCCAACTAAGAAAATGAGAGCAGAGTGGGCCTGTAGAGCTCCAGCACTGAGGTCCATCCTTCCAGGAGCTGTGATTTGAGCCCCTGCTCTGTGTCAGGCTGTGGGCCCTGCCCCCCGACCCCGGGAGCCACATTAACAGTTACACCACTAGGCAGGCACCTGGGGGCAGGTGCACCAGCAGAGGGGACCCTGAAGAAGGGGGTTCGTGGCTGAGACTTGGCCGGGAGCTGACGCTAGGAGGCAGAGGGACCCTGGCCCAGCCCCGCCCCTTGTCCCGCCCCCAGGTGAACCTGGTGTTCCTCATGGTGACTCTACACAAGATGATCCGGAGCTCGTCCGTGCTCAAGCCCGACTCCAGTCGCCTCGACAACATTAAGTGAGCACCCCCTCGCCCCACCCATGCCCTGGGACTTTCCAGGCCTCTCCCAGCATTTCCTAAAAGGTGGTGTTCTCACCTCTGGTGTCACATACTGTGATTTTAAGGACAAAGATGGTGTTTTACTGTGTTCGTTATGTATCTATTTAACGAGTATTAGAAAACATGGTATTAGCACATCCAGCTGTGGTTTTAGGCACATAATTGTTAAGGGTGAGACTGAGTTCAAAAAGTGAGTGCAGGGCTTCCCTGGTGGCGCAGTGGTTGGGAGTCCACCTGCCGGTGCAGGGGACACGGGTTCGTGCCCCGGTCCGGGGGGATCCCGCGTGCCGCGGAGCGGCTGGGCCCGAGAGCCGTGGCCGCTGGGCCTGCGCGTCTGGAGCCTGTGCTCCGCGGCGGGAGGGGCCGCGGCGGTGGGAGGCCCGCGTACCGCAAAAAAAAAAAAAAAAAAAAAGTGAGTGCAGGGAATTCCCTGGCGGTCCAGTGGTTAGGACTCCGCACTTTCACTGCCAAGGGCACAGGTTCAGTTCCTGGTCAGGGAACTAAAGATCCCACCAGCCATGCGACTCGGCAAAAAAAAAAAAAGAGTCCATTTCAAGGCAACTTAAAGACAGATAGGCAGCAAAAGATAGTTTAAAGGTCCGGAAATGTGGCCAAAAGGATGAAGGAGGCAGGAGAATGACTGGCCATTCACAGAACCCTGACCCCTGACCTTTGCCTGCCCCTCAGGCTCAGCTTGGGTGAAAGTGTCACTGGGCAGGCCTGCTCATCCCAGGGCAGTGTCCAGGCCCGCTCAAAGAGGGACACGCAGCAGGGCTCTGGGGGAGGCATCTCTGCTGGCGGGGACTTTGATGTCCCTGTTCCCTCTCCACCTCTCCCCAGATCCTGGGCCCTGGGGGCCATTGCGCTGCTCTTCCTGCTGGGCCTCACCTGGGCTTTCGGCCTCCTCTTCATCAATAAGGAGTCGGTGGTCATGGCCTATCTCTTTACCACCTTCAACGCCTTCCAGGGGGTCTTCATCTTCGTCTTTCACTGCGCCTTACAGAAGAAGGTGAGGTCCAGGGAAGGGACCAGGTGCCTGCCTTCTGTAGTGGGAGGGACCTGTGTCTGCCTGGAGGGAAGCACAGGCTCACAGGGAGGATTTAGGCAGGGGTGAAGAGGGTTCTGGAAAAGAGAAAGATACAGAGGCCTAGAGGAACAAGAAAGCGAGGCAGATTTGGGGAGTTGGGAGGGCACAGGGCAGGGACATGGTGGATGGACCCTCCCCAGGGTGTAGGGCACAAGTCAAGCATGTGGAGGGAGATGACTCTGGCTGCCACCCAGACAGAACATTTCCGACTTTAATAGTCGTGGGATAAACTCTGAATTTTGTGGTGATAGGAAGTTTATTTTTAAAATAAAGTGTGTTCAAGTCTGAATCTTAAAAAAAAATTAATTAAGGAGATAACAGAAGCAGAAGAATGTGGAGAAGGGTGTATGGGCAGTAGACTCAAGACTAAAGCCAGGGAAACTGAGCCAAGGCGTTTGTAGATTCATCCTGAAGGCAGTGGGGAGACCCGGTCAGACTGTTGTTGGTCTTAGGGGACAGTGAGGTGGGTAAGGCTAAGGAGGGGATGAAGGAGGCAGTGATCACAAGTCCTGGATGCAAGGTTGACTGTTCTGCTCAAAACTGTCCCATGGTCCTCATCGGACACACAGTGACATCCATAGAGGCCCCCAGGCCCATACGGTCCAACCTGGGCTTCCCCTTCTCTTCCCTTCCCTCCAGCCATGTTCTGTCTTCTGCTCCCTCAGACACCTAGACATGGACCCTCCCCAGGGCCTGTCCCCTGCCCCTCCCCAGATATCCACAGGGCCCACTGCCTTATTTCTTTTAGGTCTTTGCCGAAATGTCTCCTTAGTGAGGCCTCCCCTGATCTTTTTGGAATCGTGCCCCCAACCCCCACCGACAGCACTGCCTGACTCCCGGCCATAGTTCTCGGCAGCACCTCACACCATCAGACGCCCTACATACCGTACTGATGTTTCACCCGTGTTCAATCTCTGTCTGCTAGAAAATACCAGCTCTGAGAAGTAGGGCCTTGGGTCTGATTTGTGTCTGTCCTCGGGGCCTAAACCATGCCTGGCGTATAGAGGATGCTCATTAAAGATCTGCTGAGTGAATGAACGGATGAGAAATTATTGGTGGAGGTGGAGAAAGGAGGATGGGCCTGAGTGAGAAGAGAGCCCTCTTGGCTGGCTGTTGGGACACAGGAGACAGTGGGGCTTCTGATGCCCACCAGGAGCTTGGTCGCTGGACCCCCAAGGCGGGGGCACCTACTGCCTGTCCTCCTCACCCCACCAGGTGCATAAGGAGTATAGCAAGTGCCTGCGTCACTCCTACTGCTGCATTCGCTCCCCACCCGGGGGCGCTCACGGCTCACTCAAGACCTCAGCTATGCGGAGCAACACCCGCTACTACACGGGGACCCAGGTATCCGGGCCGGGGGCTGGGGCGCCAGGCAGGGCTCCCTGGGGCTGAGTGTTGGAACCGAGAGCCCAAGAGGCAGGGCAGTCTTCTGCCCAGGTCCCTGGTAGTGCTCATCAGGCAAGTGGTCTCAGAAAGATCGTGGAGGGTGGGCGGCCCAAGGGCCCCCTCACGTCTGAGCTGTGTCCCCAGAGCCGAATCCGGAGGATGTGGAACGACACCGTGAGGAAACAGACGGAATCCTCTTTCATGGCGGGCGACATCAACAGCACACCCACCCTGAACCGAGGTGAGACTGGATCCCTCACCCCCAGCTTCAGTCCCTCAAGGTTCCCGAGCCCGGGTCTCCTGGCCGCCTTGTGACCTCTGACCTCCTGGGCAGGTACCATGGGGAACCATCTGCTGACCAACCCTGTGCTGCAGCCCCGTGGGGGCACCAGCCCCTACAACACTCTCATCGCCGAGTCGGTGGGCTTCAATCCTTCCTCACCCGCCGTCTTCAACTCCCCAGGTGAGAGCACTCTGGTGCCAGGAGAGGGTGACAGCCCAGGTCAGGTGGCATCCTTGTGCCTCCTGAACTGGAGCTGAGACTTGGCATCCTGAGCCCGCTCTCTCCTTCTCTCTTTTCCCTCCTGGCCGGCGTCTGCAGGGAGCTACCGGGAACCCAGTAAGTGTGACTGTTTCCTGGTAACATTTCCAAGGCCGGGAGGGGAACGTGACAGTGGCCTCCTCAAATGGCCTAACTTAGAGAGAACTCGAGTGCCCCCCCGCCCCCCCCCCCGACACACACAGTCTCTGGCTTGGCAGCTGGCTGGAGGGTGTTGCGTTAGGTGGGGAATGAAAGTGATGGGGAGGTCAGAGCGTTGGAAAGGGACCTGGTCGCCCAGATCTCATACTGCTGAGACTCTAAGCCCCCAGCTGGGAGGGGACCCTGAGGGAACTGGTCCCCGACACGTACCTCCACTAGTCTTCTGCTGAGCTGGTGTCCTCACTGCCAGTGAGGAAGAGAGGGAATGCAAGACCCCTGTCCCCAGGGGCAGGGGTGAACCCAGGGAAAGCCAGGTGAAAGCAGGCACCCCCCTCCACATGGCCTGCGCCCCTCTCACTGCCCGGCTCTCCTTCTGAGCAGCTCCCTTCTGCCTGCAGAGCATCCCTTGGGAGGCCGAGAAGCCTGCGGCATGGACACGCTGCCCCTCAACGGCAACTTCAACAACAGTTACTCCTTGCGAAGTGGGGATTTCCCTCCAGGGGATGGGGCCCCTGAGCCACCTCGAGGCCGGAACCTGGCCGACGCTGCTGCCTTCGAGAAGATGATCATCTCAGAGCTGGTGCACAACAACCTTCGGGGTGGTGGCAGCGGAGCCAGGGGCCCTCCACCGCCTGAGCCCCCCGTACCGCCAGTGCCAGGGGGCAGTGGCGAGGAAGAGGCAGGGGGGCCCGGGGGTGCTGACCGGGCAGAGATCGAACTTCTCTACAAGGCCCTGGAGGAGCCACTGCTGCTGCCCCGGGCCCAGTCGGTGCTGTACCAGAGCGATCTGGACGAGTCGGAGAGCTGCACAGCGGAGGATGGGGCCACCAGCCGGCCCCTCTCCTCCCCTCCGGGCCGGGACTCCCTCTACGCCAGCGGGGCCAACCTGCGGGACTCGCCCTCCTACCCGGACAGCAGCCCCGAGGGGCCCAGTGAGGCTCTGCCCCCACCCCCACCTGCACCCCCTGGCCCCCCCGAAATCTACTACACCTCGCGCCCGCCGGCCCTGGTGGCCCG
Source organism: Mesoplodon mirus (assembly GCF_964341445.2). Lineage (NCBI taxonomy): Eukaryota > Metazoa > Chordata > Mammalia > Artiodactyla > Ziphiidae > Mesoplodon > Mesoplodon mirus. The sequence continues at coordinate 41,223,651 of NC_138980.1, forward strand.
GAACCCCCTGCAGGGCTACTACCAGGTGCGGCGGCCCAGCCATGAGGGCTATCTGGCGGCCCCAGGCCTCGAGGGGCCAGGGCCCGATGGGGATGGGCAGATGCAACTGGTTACCAGTCTCTGAGGGACCTCACGGACCAGGGGCTGGTGTCCCAGGCCGGGGACTGAACCCTGGGTAGGGCTCTGGTGGGAGAGGGAGGCTGATGGAGACTGGCTGTTGGGCCACTCTCTCCATGTGCCCCTTGGCCATGGGCCCTCCAGGCCCCTCGGGGGCTCTGCTCTGGGGGCCCAAGGTACAGGGTTCACAGACAGGGTTTCCTACCAGCCGTGTGCACCAGCTCAATTTGGGGCAAGTGCAGTGAGGAACCAGGAGGTCCCCAGGGGAGTGAGGAAGGAGAAATTGGAAGGGTGCAGCCCACTCTTGACTTCCCCCTCCCACCCCCTACTCGTCCTACTCCCTGAAGGGAAGTGAGGGCTCTGGCTTCCCTGGGTCAAAGGCCCTGCTGGATGGAACCCATCAGCTGCTCCTCTCTCTGCAGCCAGAGTGCTGCCAGCTGCACCGGGATGGAGCAGTGGGGACAGGACAGATGGACAGGTTCCTCTGCACTACAGTTCCCTGCTCCACAGAGACTGGGGCCTCTGGCCGGGGAGAAAGCCCCGGGGCAAGAGGAATGGGCGGTTGTGGCTGGTGGTTTAAAGGTGGAACTTTCTCCGAAGCTCCTTCTCTCTGCTCTTCGTCCCAGCCTTCCCAGCAAGCCTGCCCCCTCAGCCCTCCTTGAGTGCACCCAATGACCCCCTCCCTTGGGGCGACTCCTGATGAAGCACAACTCCCTGCAGGGCCCCCAGCCCACAGGGGTGGCCATATTTGAGCAGTTCCCAGTCCTGTGGGCTTGGCTATCTGGGGAGCAGATTTTGGGTCTGGATCTCCCTGGGGAGTGGGTCCTGGGCTTGGATCTTTCCCTAGGGGGCCCTCTTACCCCTTCCCTCTCTCCTCTTCCTCCGTCCCCATTGCTGTAAATATTTCAATGAAATGGAAAAGGAAAAAAAAAAAAAAAAAAAAAGACAAAAAAAGAAAAAATCTCATCACTTGAAGCCACCAGGAGCCTGTGGCCCGGCCAGCCCGGGATTTCTCCGGGGCAGAGCCGCGCCGCCGGGCCCTGGCAGCCAGGACTTCTCTGTGTACGTGTGCATCCCCAGCCGGGTGGGCGGGCCGCCAGAGCAGCTTTTTACAATCCAGAGACAGAAAACAAAATCTAGAAGCAACATCGAAACAAAGAACCCGTTTCCTTTCCGGCACCCGGCACCTGTTTCTGTTGCCTCCTTCCCTGATCCGCCTCTCCCTGGCATCAGTCAGCCCTCCTGGGGCGTGTACCTCACTGCCTGCCCCAGGACTTGGGGCCTGTCTCCCCGTCCCCTCCCCACTGGCCCAGGGGAGGCACCCTCACACCCAAAGATGCTTTTGCCAAGGTGGCTGCACTGTCCCTTGGAGTTCCTGCTTCTTGTACATTGCTTCTGGGACTCGGCCTGGGAGGAAGGGGCTGATTTCCCGCCTAGAGAGGTTGAGAGGGGAAGGAAAATGAGGGCAGCAGGGTTTGACAGATGACTGAGGAGGGAGGGCTGGAGGCGGTGAGGCGGTTCTTCACGAGGTGGGGAGGCCAGAGGTGAGAGATTGCCTTCCCTACCCAACACACCCCCGCAGGGGAGGCAAAGCCAGGTACCAGGGTCTGGCTGGGGTCAGGACACCCATGTTCAGAGGGCTCAACCCCAAACCTGCAGATGCTGGAAGCTCCAGGCTTGGGATGTCTCCTGAGTACCTCTCCTGGTCCCCTCTCCAGTCTGTCACCCTGTCCTTCCCAGCAACACTCCCCCCCCAACTCTTTGGGGGTAGCATAGTCCCACTGCCATACTAGCCCAGCCCTGTCATTTGCCATTTCCCCAGGGGTGGCCCTCCACCTCTGCTCTGACCCCTCATCTCTTTTGTCCCTCCCTCTTTTCTCACAAGTGCCATGAGTTTTCAAACATGTTCGGGTCTCAGCCTGCTGCTGCCATGAACTTTGGGTTAAGGGGGAGGAACTCCAGGGAGGAACTGGGGGAAAGGGACAGATAGGTGGCTGGAGGGACCCTTTTTGCTGCTAGAAAGCCCCTCCCTTCTCCTGAGGAGCTAGGGCTGGCTTGTCCCCATCAGTTAGGGGAGAAGGGGACAGACCCAAAGATGGTGGTTTGTCCCACGTGGGGGGACAGGTGTGGGGAGAAAGTAAAGGTGGGTTCCATCTGTTTTCTGGTAGGGAGTTTTAACCCGTTTCACCAGACCATGGGTGAGTCTGGACGGGCAGGTGAAGTAAGGATAGGAACGGTCTTGCACGGATGGCTCTGTGAGGAGGGCAGGAGACAGCTCCGTGGCTTTCCTTGGCTTCGCTAGGCCAGGAACTCCTCTTTGGGGAGGGGTGGCTAGAGACCTGTGAAGAGATGGTGGGAGACAAGGGTAGATGGAAGAGTGGGCCCGGCCCAGGCATCAGCCCAGCTAGTCAGAGAATGCCTCTGACCAGCAAAGAGGTCTGGAAGAGAGGGTGGGGTGGGGGAGTTCCCAGGGGGACTGGGGGGCAAGCAAGGAGTCCTGCGTCCTCTCCCCTGCCCAGTCCTCCTTTTGTCTCTCCAGACTCCGACAGTCAAGGGGAGAGAGAGGGTATAGCGGGTCCCTTGGTTCCCATTCCAGCCAAAATCACCAAGGTGGATTCCCAGGCCTCAGAGTTGTGTGGCAGGGCCCCCTGGTAGGGCTGGAAACCACTGCAGTCCAGCACAAAGCTACCCCGAGAGCCCAGGTGTCCCCCCACCCCAACCAGACCTGGTGCCTTGATGCCCCCACCCCAGCTGGGACGGTACAAAGAAGGAAGGGTCTTGGTTTCCTCTCCTACTCCCTTTCTTGGGCTCCTGAATTCATTTGCTTTCAAATCTTGTTATTTTTCTCTGGGTTTGGTGGGGGTTTTTTGGCTTTGGTTTTGGTTTTCCTTGCCTTTTTCTCTGTGTCTCCACCTCTTTCCCTGTGTCTTTCTCACTGTCTCTGTGTTCCCCTTCTCTTACCCTCAATTTCTCTCTGTCCATTTGGGCCTCCTCCCTCTCCTCCCATGCCCCCAGTCCCTCCTTGGTCTCCTTTTCGATACGCCAAACCAATTTTGGGTCGAGTGCATTTAACGAGAAAACAAAAGGCTCATAACAAGAACGTTTCAGAAAAAAAAAGTTTAAAAAATTGTTGAGTCAAAAAAAAATCAAACAATAAAGAAATTAAGATTTCTTGGAATGACAAGAGTGGCGTGACTCATTTGCGGGGGGAGGCAAGAAACAGGTGAGTGGATCTGCACGGAGCATCCCCGTGAGGCTGTGACCGAGTGAGGAACCTGCACTGCCGCATTTAGAACGCACAGCAGAGGACTGGTGAGTCACAGAATCATTAATGTTTATAGAACTTGGTAGGTTCAAGGGCCTGCTAGGCAACGCAGGTGCAGTTTCTCTCTGAATCCTCATAAATGCTCTAGGCGGAGGTTATTCGAGCTCCATTTTACAGATGGGGAAACTGAGGCTTATAGCACCTGGATGCACATCCAAGTCTCTGTGAGCCAGGCCACTGTGCCATGTTGCGCCTCAAGCCCTTCTCAGCCTGGACTTCCGTCCACAGGCTATGTTAGAGCATAGCACAGGAACTGTATGCTGTGCCTGTCTGATTCCAGCTGCTATTTCTAAACTCCCACACGTTACTGGAATGGTGCATCTTTTATCATGACAGCACAGTGGAATCACATCATGTGTATTTCACATTCTCACAGTGCTCAGAGAGAGAGGAATGACCAAGCAGTGCAAGCACCCCTCTCCATGCCCCTCTGCCCTCAACACTGGCGTCCAGGATGCCACACTCAGCCATTCCTCCTCCTCACTCCCCAGCTACTCCTTCCCAGTCTCCACACTGGTTCCTTCTCATCTCCTGACCTCTTAATGTTGGCGAGCCCAAGGGCTCAGCCTTGGACCTTTACCTACACTCACTCCCTGGAAGATCTCTTCCCATTAAATGGTTTTTAAATACAGTTGACCCTTGAGCAACACAGGTTTGAACCACACAGGTCCACTTAGATGAGGATTTTTTTCAATAAGTATATTGGAAAAATTCTTGGAGATTTGCGACAATTGGAAAAAACTCGCAAATGAACTATGTAACCTAGAAATACCAAAAAAATTAAGAAAGATGCAAGTCATGAATGCACAGAATATATGTAGATACTAGTCTATTTTATCATTTACTACCATAAAATACACACATATCTATTATAAAAAGTTAATCAAAACTTATGCACACACTGACAAACCGTACACAGCCCCATCGACTGCACTAGGCTACCATAAAGCAATCATATGGCTGCTTCTTCATTATCAGTACATGAATCATTATACCTGTAAATAAAAATGAATTTCTTTTTCACATTTTCTTTTCATTTTTGATGTCTAGTGTTAGTAATATGTGTAATATCTACAGTGTTTTTTATAAGACAATATTGATGTAGGTACTGACAGACGATTCATCTTGTAAATAGATGATGTACGCTTTCGGTATTGATAAATACAGTACCGTATTGTAAATGTATTTTCTCTTCCTTACGGTTTTCTTAATAACAGTTTCTTTTCTATTGCTTACTTTCATGTAAGAAAACAGCATATAATACATACACAAAATATGTGTTAATTGACTGTTTATGTTATGGTTAAGGCTTCCACTCAACAGTAGGCTATTAGTAGTTAAGTTTGGGGGGAGTCAAAAGTTATACATGGAGGGACTTCACTGGTGGTCCAAGTGGTTAAGAATCCATGCTTTCACTGCAGGGGGCACAGGATCTGGGAACTAAGATCCCCGCATGTCACAGTGTAGCCAAAAAAAAAAGTTATACATAGATTTTTGATTGCACAGGGGTCAGCACCCCTAACCCCTGCATTTTTCAAGTGTCAGCTGTACCATCTATTATGCTGATGACTTCCAAATGTAGAGCTCCAGCCTGAACTTCCATCTTGAGATCCAGATTCATTTACATCCAACTACCCACTCCACATCTCCCCCTGGGTGTCCGGTAGGATCTCAAACTTAAACCCAGTTCCATGCACATGTATACACACACCACTGTTCCAGTTCCTCCCACGGGCTTCCCGACCTTGATTAATGGCAAGTCCATCCTGAGACTCAAGATAAGACCCTTGGAGCCTCCCTTGAACTCACTCATTGTTTCATACCCCATATCTAATCTGACAGTAGATGCAGGGCCTCTGACTTTGAAATATCCAGAATTAACTAGTTCTCACTACTTTGGTTCAAGCCACCACTGTCTCTCACCAGGACCACTGTAACAGTCCCCTAACTAGCTCCCTTGTCCCTCTTCAGGCTTTTCTCAACACACAAAACAGAATGATCTCAGTAAGCATATTTTTGTCCCTCCTCTGCTCAAAACTCTCCAAAGGCCTCCTCTCTCACCCAGACGAAACTAAGGTCAGCACAATGGCCCACAAGGCCCTACAGCGTCAGATCTCATCCCTACGGCTCTCCTCCTTCCCTCCACTCCAGCCACACTGGGGTGGCTCACTGTCCACAAACATGCAGGCACCTTCCTGCCTGCCTCAGGGCCTTTACACTGGTTGTTCCTAGGGTTCACCTATTCTCCCTGCAGGGCTTATGAAAATAAGAGCTTCCCAGCAGGCCTTCCCAGGCTACTCCATTTAAATTGCAATTGGCCACTCCAGAACTTCCTAACCCCCGTCTTGCTTTGTCTCCCATAGTGCTCCCATCTCACAAACTGTCTTTTTTGCTTGTTTATTGTCTGCCTCCCCCACCCAGAAAATAACGTACAATGGTCTGTTTTTTCACTGCTGTTCCCTACTGTTTAGCACAGTGTCTGGCACACACTAGGTGCTCAATAAATATCTGTGAAAGGACACACAGCTGAATGGAGCACAGGACCCAGAGTAGGCCTGAGAGGAGAGTTAAGACCATTCCCGCAGCTGCTCTCAGTTCCCAGGCGCCTCTCACTGTGCGATGCTGCTGTTTACTTCAGCATGGCCCGGAAATCTAAGTTCAGCAATTTAGCTGGTGCCCAACCCTACCCTATGCTGAAGAGGAACTGGTTCTACTGGACTTACTGAGAGATGCTCTGTGAGCAAATTCAGGAGCTTTAAGCGTAAACTTAATTATTTATGATTTTGACCTCATGCTCTGACCTTGAAATTTAATCCTAGCATAAGATGAGATGCTACAACACAGCCAGTTCTTCCACCTTTTTGTCCTTTACTTTCCCGGCACTGTACACATCCGACTCCTCTACACACACGGTGAAACCTGCTGTGCGGGACAACCTGTGACCCTCAGCGGTTGTTAGTGGCACCTGTATACACTTGGGGCAACCATTAACATGTGCCCAGGAACAATAACGTTTATGTTGATATTCATTTCACAGCTCTTTCCTACATCTCATCTTATTTAATTATCACAAGATATATATTATTATCCCCATATATCAGATGAGGAAACTGAAGTTAGGGTGATTAAATGACTTACTCAAAAAAATAAGATTACTATGCAGTTCAAAGTGCCCACACCCTGTAGATGCTTTACATATGCTGTCCAGTTTAATCCTTTTAACCACCCAGTGAGGCAGGTTTTAGTTAGCTCCAATATACAACTGCAGAAGCTGAAGCCCAGAAAGGTTCAAGAACATACCCGTGTTCACTCAGCTAGTAAGAGAAAGATGGACCAGGCCTCCATCTTGGTCTTCCTGGCCCAGGGGCTGCATTGAGGGCTGTGTGCACCCAGCCGCAGTTGCCCAGGCCCCATCGCTGCCCACCAACCCCACTCGGCATTCACTAAGGGAAGATGACTATCTGGCTCCCCACATCAGAGATGCCCATAAATCATGCCACACCCTGATGGTCCCTGTGTAGCTAGTATGTTAGAACTGTCCAGAGTGGACTCACGTGAGTTAAGCCAGAGGGAAGGTCTTAATGCAGAGCAACAGAGGATTCGCTTCAGATCCCCAAAGGCTTGAAAGCATTGGAGCCTCTGCCGTTGAGAAAACCTCCTCTCTCCCGTGAACTCTTGGGAAGGCCTAGGGGTGCCAGGCTGAGGCTACTCCTTTATCCCTACAATATCCTCAGGCTTATTCTGCTTCTCTCTTACCCTTTCAAACATCTCAGTCATGGCAATGAGCTGTGATGACAGGACCCTCCCCCATTTATATCCCTTCTTACTTCACTGGGACTCACCTTGACCAAAACCCTTGTAAGCACTACTCTTTTCTGTCTGTCCTGCCCCACTGTCTTCCATCAACCTTTGCCTCTGTCCAAGTGATCCCAGCTTCTCACAACTGAAGCCCTCACTTTAAGCCAACCAGTCCTCTCCTGGGAATTGATCCTAAGGAACCATGCATGTGCATGAAGACAGCGACAAGAAAGTTCACTGTAGTAAGGCTTCTAAGAGTGAAACACAAGAAGAGAATCTAAAATTTTAGCATAGAAAACTATTACATATATAATGCACATCCATAAACAGAATACCATGCAGCCATTCAAAATGATAATGCAGAAGAACACTAAAGGATGTGGAAATATATTCATAATAATACTAAGGGTAAAAACCTAGATATAAAAAACAAGGTAAAGTATGACCTTTTGTTTTGATGGCATGTATATACAAAAAGTATGTGTATACAAATATGAAACTGTGTATATATACAAGTGTATGTGTGTATAAATATAAAATATATACAGGGACTTCCCTGGTGGCGCAGTGGTTAAGAATCCGCCTGCCAATGCAGGGACACAGGTTCAAGCCCTGCTGCAGGAAGATCCCACATGCCACGGAGCGACTAAGCCTGTGCGCCACAACTACTGAGCCTGTGCTCTAGAGCCCGAGTGCCACAACTACTGAGCCCACACGCCACAACTACTGAAGCCCGCGTGCCTAGAGCCCCTGCCTGGCAACAAGAGAACCCGCTGCAGTTCTCTCTGCAACTAGAGAAAGCCAGCGTGCAGCAACGAAGACCCAACGCAAGCAAAAAATAAATAAATAAACGTTTTAAAAAAAGAAAAAAATTTAATTGCTTTAAAAAATAATAATAAAATATATGCAAAATATAAAGCTACACACCAGAATATTAACGGGGTAATTTTAACTTTCTCGCAACTCTATTTTAAAAATTGTTTGCATTAATATGTATTACTTTTGTAAAAGGAAAAAGTATTTGTGTGTCCCACTTTCTATGGAAGACCAAAGACCAAGAATAACCAGCACAAATGGAAGAAGAAAGAACAAGGTGGTGAACCAGCCTTACCAAGACTGGTTATAGTGTGGTCATATTTAAGTCAATGTGGTATTTGGCACAGGAAGAGACAAAAAGTCCAATGGAAGAGACCTGTGACTAGATGGAAACTTGCTCTAGACAGAGATTACAAATCACTAGGAAAAGGATGGATTAATCCAGAGGATCTTATATTTTTTTGGTGTTGAGATCCCTTTACCCTTTTAAAAATTAATGAGGATAGGGAGGGGGATGACTGGGAGGAGCACAGAGGATTTTTAGGGCCATGAAAATACTCTGTATGATACTGTATGATATGTAATGATGAATACATGTCATACATTTATCCAAACCCATAGAATGTGCACCAAGAGTGAACCTTAACATAAGCTGTGGATTTTAGGTGATAATGATGTGTCAATATAGGTTCATCAATTGTACACAAATTCACCACTTTGTTGGTGGATGTTAATGATGGGGGATACTATGCATGTGGGAGGGGAAGAGGTATATGAAAAATCTATGTCATGAACCTAAAACTGCTCTAAAAAAAATTAAATCTTTTTTAAAAAAATGAATGTGGGGCTTCCCTGGTGGCGCAGTGGTTGAGAGTCCGCCTGCCAATGCAGGGGACACAGGTTCGTGCCCCAGTCTGGGAAGATCCCCCATGCCGCGGAGCGGCTGGACCCGTGAGCCATGGCCGCTGAGCCTGCGCATCCGGAGCCTGTGCTCCACAACGGGAGAGGCCACAACAGTGAGGGGCCCGCGTACCGCAAAAAAAAAAAAATTAATGGGGACCCTAATGAGCTGTTGTTTATGGGGATAGAGATTATTTATATTTACTGAATTGGAAATTAAAATGGAGCAAAATTTTTAAATATTTAACTAAATTAAATTGGTTAATAAATCTATTAAATGTTAAAATAAATAACCTATTTTATTAAAAAATAACTATATGTATATTTTAAAAACAAAGTAGTGCAAAGAATGGCATTGTTTTACATTTTTTTTTTTTTTTTTTTTTTTTTTTTTTTTTTTTGCGGTACGCGGGCCTCTCACTGCTGTGGCCTCTCCCGTTGCGGAGCACAGGCTCCGGATGCGCAGGCCCAGCGGCCATGGCTCACGGGCCCAGCCGCTCCGCGGCATATGGGATCCTCCCAGACCGGGGCACGAACCCGTATCCCCTGCATCGGCAGGCGGACTCTCAACCACTGCGCCACCAGGGAGGCCCTGTTTTACATTTTTGTAAAACTCCTACTGTCTGGTGTAATGAAAGGCAGCTGTATTCTCACATCAGGCTTCTGCAATCAATCTGTTGCAATATGCTGTTTTGGTTGAAGTATGTGAAGAAAAGCCAGCCTCACAAAGATACATAGTTGGAAAAGGGAGGAGTGTCATAGCCTTTTCAGCTAATTGGGGATATTTTATTTTGTTACTATACCAAAACTCAACAAGTGGTGGTGTATTAAAGTTAGTTACGGCTTCCCTGGTGGCGCAGTGGTTGAGAGTCCGCCTGCCGATGCAGGGGACATGGGCTCGTGCCCCGGTCTGGGAAGATCCCACATGCCGCGGAGCGGCTGGGCCCGTGAGCCATGGCCGCTGAGCCTGCGCGTCCGGAGCCTGTGCTTCTCAACAGGAGAGGCCGCAACAGTGAGAGGCCCACGTACCGCAAAAAAATAAATAAATAAATAAAGTTAGTTACAATGTTGAATATGAAACTGTATCAATAAACTTTTCATACTCTGTTACACTGAAACCCATTGGTCTATCTTACAAATTTTAATTGATCTTTTATGACTGATTTTGTAACATCATGCATTGGTCTTTAGGAAAATACTGATATGCTGAGTTATTACATTTCACTCTACAGTATTTTTTAAATATATCTGTTAATAATATCACCACTGATCTCATCAGGAAAACCTTTAAATTTGAAAAGTTGTCAGGTTGATGGTGGTGAATAAAAGTTTCCTAAATGTCTAAGTTTTGCTTAAAAGCTCAAATATTATCATTGGCAACACACTGTTAATTCTCCTCCAAGTGACCACTCACTGCATTTGTTTCTGAGAAAATACACAGCATATATCCTAATCTGAATAATTAATAATTAGCAATTATTCAAGTAAAAATTGTGTTCATAAAAAGTCAGCAGTTCCACCTCCACTCAAACTACTGTACATTACCTCAGCTACCATCATTCTCCAGCATGCAATAGAAGTGCTCTATGCAAGCGCCCCATTTCACCACCCAGAATATTGGAAAGACCTGCTGTAGGGCTAAGCTTTAACACAATTACTACTTTCACTGCTTCTTCAAGGACATTCTTAAGTGAAAGCGTTTTAACACTGAGCGTGTGTGTGGTGGTGAGGAATACAATGACAACCACTACCACAATATGGTGACACTGCACTGTTTCCTGCTAAGGGGCCAGAAGTTTTACCCATTGTTTTGGTACCAATAGTGCAGACAACACAGCACAAATGAGAAAGGCAAATAATGCCTTAGAATTATTATGAAAATAGTTTATCTCATGGATTCCCTAAAAGGTTCTTGGGGATCCCCGGGGGATCACAGTTTGAGAACCACTGGACTACTCAATAAATGGAGCTGGGACATGTGGTTATCCAAACGAAAAAAATTAAACCTACCTCACATCATAAACAAAAATAAATTCCAGATTGTTTTTTGTGAAGCTAAATATGAAAAGTAGACCTTCCAGAAGAAAATACAGTAGGATATCTTACTGATCGCAGCGTAAGATTTCTTAAGCAAGACACAAAAAAACACAAACTCTAAGTAGATTCATAATTCTGATGACATTAATGATGATGATGATAATAATAATAATAAATTCTGAACATCAGAAGACACCATACAAATGAAAAGGCATGCCTCAGATGTAAGAACTCCTGCACTCAGTAAGATGAAGACAATCCAGCAGGAAAATGGGCAAAGATATGAACAGGCAATTCACGAAAGGCAAATGGTAAATAACATTTAAAAAGCTCAATCTCACTATTAATCATGGTAATGCAAACTGAAACCAATAATTCACACCCATCATAAAGACAAACATGTAAGAGTCTGACAATAGCAAGTATGGATAAGGACACTGAGCAATAGCAACAATGCTGGTGGGAGTGAGAACTGGAACAACCATTTTGAAGAACAAACTGGCAATATCTAGTAAAGGTGAATATTCCCAAAACCCAGCAGTTCAACTCCTAGGTATGTAGCCTAGGGAAACTCCTGCATGTGTACACAAAGAGCCATGCACAACAGTAAACATTACAGCGCTGTTTGTAAGAGTAGAAAACCAGAAACAAGCTAAATACCGAGCAAGAGGTAGATGGGTAAGTACACTATCCAACAAAACTGTCTGTGATCACAGCGGTATTCTTTATCTAAGCTGTCTAATGCGGTAGCCACTAGCCACAGGTGTCTATTAAACATATGAAATGTGGCTAAGTGACTGGGGAATTGAATTTTTCATTTAATTTTGATTAACTGAAATATAAATAGCCACATGTGGCTAATGGTTACTACATCAGACAGCACAGCCATACACCAGTGAAAATAAACGACTAGAGCTATACACGTGTCACATATATACCTCTGAAAAGCATTACGTTCAGGGCTTCCCTGATGGCACAGTGGTTAAGAATCCGCCTGCCACTGCAGGGGACACAGGTTCGAGCCCTGGTCCGGGAACATCCCACATGCCGCAGAGCAACTAAGCCCGTGCGCCACAACTACCGAGCCTGCGTTCTAGAGCCCGCAAGTCACAACTACTGAAGCCCGCGCACCCTAGAGCCTGTGCTCCACAAGAGAAGCCACCGCAGTGAGAAGCCCCCACACCGCAACGAATAGTAGCCCCCACTTGCCGCAACTAGAGAAAGCCTGCGCACAGCAACGAAGACCCAACACAGACAAAAATAAATAAATTTATTATTTTTTTAAAAGCATTATGTTTGACCCAAAAACAGCAGCTTCAGAAGGTAGGGCTGGGGGACTTCCCTGGTGGCGCAGTGGTTAAGAATCCACCTGCCAATGCTGGGGACACGGGTTTGATCCCTGGTCCGGGAAGATCCCACATGCTGCAGAGCAACTAAGCCTGTGCACAACTGTTGAGCTTGCGCTCTAGAGCCCGTGCTCTGCAACAAGAGAAGCCACTGCAATGAGAAGCCCATACACTGCAACGAAGAGTAGCCCCCGCTTGCCACAACTAGAGAAAAAGCCTGCGTGCAGCAATGAAGACCCAAGGCAGCCACAATTAATTATTTTTTTTTTTAAATGAAGGTAGGGCTGGGACCAGAGTGAAGCAAGTTAGGTGTCTAGAATGAAAATTTTAGGAGGCACTCACCCTCAGAGTCATGCAGGTATAGGTTGGCACTTGTGTGACTTGGAGGGTATGTCTCCTTAAATGTCGTGCCCTTGCTTTCCTCATCCTAGTTCCAGCCCTATCGGGATATATGTGGTATGATACTGTGTTGGGGGTCCCCAAGATCATCCCTGACTCACTAGGAGTATTCACAGGATTTAGCATATAGCCTACTCAGGGTATGATTTCTTTTTTTTTTGTTGTTGTTGTTTTGGTTTGGTTTGGTTTGGTTTTTTGCTTTTGTGGGGTTTTTTTGGCCACACCATGTGGCATGTGGGATTTTAGTTCCCCGACCAGGGATTGAACCTGTGCCCCCTGAAGTGGAAGCTCAGAGACCTAACCACTGGCCCACCAGGGAATTTCCCAGGGTATGATTTCTTACAGTGAAAGGATACAAAGCAAAATCAGCCAAGGGAAAAGGTGCATGGGGCGAAGTCTGGAGGAAACCAGGCACAAGCTTCCAAGAGTCCTCTCCCAGTGGAGTTACAAAGGACGTGCGTAGTTCCTATAGCAGAGCTGTGACAACACGTGTGAAATGTTGTCCACCAGGAAAGCTCCTTAGAGATACAGTGCCCAGGGTATTAGGGTGGGGGGGGGCAGCTGCTCAAGTACCAAACTTCCAGACTCCAGAAGAAAAGCAGGTGTTCGACAAAAATCACATTGTTTGTACAGTTTAGGCACCATGAGCCCCTTGTATTATTTAGGGAATGGTGTGAACCCTCCTGAAATCCAAGTTCCTAGACACCAGCCAAGGGGCAACCTTGCAAACAGGCCTTTCTAAGGAGAGCAGTCTCAGGCCTGCTATAGTTGACTCTTTTGTATCAAGTTGTAGAACATGACATACAATACTATACATAGTTTAAAGGCACATATTAAAGATACACAAACGTGCACTGAAAAATAAACACCAAAACCAGGATTGCAGTTACATCTGAAAACAAGGGGAGAGGAACGGGTTTGAGGCACGGGTATAAAAGACCTTTCAATTGCATCGCTAATGTTTTACTTCTTAAGCTGGGTGATGGGTAAAAACATATTTGTCATAGCATTTCTTATGCTTGTTTTTGAGTGTGAGTGCACCTGAAACACTACATAAGAAAAATGATGACTTATCTCCTAATTACTATGCGCTACTAACAGTTCATGTTTATGGTGTTTATGGAGTACTCTTCACATTCCAGGTACTATGCTAAGTCCTTTATATGGATTTACACTTTTTTTTTTTTTTTTTTTTTTTTTTTTGCGGTACGCGGGCCCCTCACCACTGCGGCCTCTCCTGCCGCGGAGCACAGGCTCTGGATGCGCAGGCCCAACGGCCATGGCTCACGGGCCCAGCCGCTCTGCGGCACGTGGGATCTTCCCGGACCGGGGCATGAACCCGTGTCCCCTGCATCGGCAGGCGGACCCTCAACCACTGCGCCAACAGGGAAGCCCTGGATTTACACTTTTAAAAAAAATTTATTGAAGACTTCCTATGCTAAGCTCTGGCAATACACTGAGAGTTCAGCGTGAGACAGGTGAGATCTCTGTCCTCAGCCAGCTTTCAGTCTACTGAGGGATGATGAAAGATAAAAAGCACAATTAGGGAGTTCCCTCGTGGTCTAGTGGTTAGCATCCGGCGCTTCCACTGCTGTGGCCCAGGTCCAATCCCTGGTAGCGGAATTGAGATCCCGCAAGCCGTGCGGCCAAAAAAACCCCACAAAATCAACATATCTACAGATTCTGGTAAGTGCTCCTAAGATAATAAATAAAGCAGGCTTTTGTAATTAATGACGGTCTACTTTAACTAGGGTGGTCCAAGAAGGCTTCTTTGGGAGACATCTGAGGTGAACCATAAATGATGAGAATGAGACAGCCACGCAATTATCTGAAGGAAGCACATTCCAGGCAGAGGGAACAGCAAGTGCAAAACCCTGCAGCAGGAATACGTTTGGTGTGTTAAAAGACGGGAAATGAAGCCAGCAGGGCTTGAGAGTGGTCACAAGAGGGAGACTGGTAGCTGAGGCTTGAGAGGTCAGCTGAAGCCAGTGTGCAGGGCCTCCTAAGCCAAAGTAAAGATCCTAAGTTTCATTCTAAGTATGATAAGCCTTTGAAGGTTTTAAGCACGGTAATGACATGATCTGGTTTACAACGGAAGATTATTCAGCCAGCTGTAGGGAGAAGGCATTATAGACAGAGCCATTTTCTTCATTAGTACCACAGACATAATGCTTACGGCTGATGAGCTTTTCAGAGGCTATGAAAAGGTTGGGGCTGGGGATACAGGAAAAAAAGTTCCACAATGCAAAAAGAAAACTATGAAGTTGTAATGAATAAATGTTTAATTAAATGTCTAGAAAACATATCATAACAACTTCATTCATCAAATTTTGTATTCATAAACAATCGAATTACATTTGGAAATAATTTGAAAATTAGATTTTCTCAAGTCACAAAAATTCTCAAGGATGCCCAGTGACTGCCAAGAAATCATAACCGATTGTAATGTGAATTTTCTTGCAGCCAAATCGTTTCAATGGGTGAAAAAAAATCCTTTCGATTAAAAAAAAAATTTTTTTTTTTACTTAATGTGAGATAGAGATACATAAAATAATAATAAAAATAATGCCTAGCATCACGAGGCCACAGAAGAAGCTGGATAAGAAATGCTAGTGGCTTGCTCAACCCACCCCCACCTCTGGGAGGGGTGAAGGGCTGGAGATTGAGCTCAATCACCAGGGGTCAGTGATTTAATTAATCATGCCTAATGGAGCCCCCGTAACAACCCAAAAGGACAGGGTTCAGAGAGCTTCTGGGTTGGTGAACACGTGGAGAATGGGGAGAGAGAGCACACTCAAAGAGCATGGAAGTTCAGAGAGCGTGGAAGTTCCACACACACACACCCTTTCCCCATACCTTGCCCTCTACACCTCTTTCATCTAGTTCTTCCTGAGTTAGATCCTTCTATAATAAACCTGTAATCTAGTAAGTAAAAAAAAAAAAAAAAAAAATGCTAGTGGCTTGAAACAGTACTGTTCAGGCTGAGTCTGAACACTGTCCAGTAGACCCTTGGAAAGGTTTCTCCCAGGAGAGGACATCTCCCAGGAGAGGACATCAGAGACCTGAATAACAAGAAGGCACCAGTCATGGCAAGAGCTGGAAGAAGAGGTGGGGCTGCCATGTCAGATTTTTACGAAATTAAAAGAGGGTCAGTTTGGCTGGACTGAAGTTGGGGGCTGGGTGGCTAGTAAACAAAGCATGTAGAGTCTTGAAGACAATATTCTCATACTGAGAACAATAGAAAACCACTCACATTTTAAGTGGGGGGGGTGACTGATCCAATTTGTTTCAGATCTGCACTGTCCAATACAGAAGCCACAGGGGATCACGAGCTCCTGAATGTGGCTAGTGCCGCTGTGAAACAGAACATTCCCGTGGCTTAACTCTCATCAATTAACATTTCAATTTAACACCGACAGAAGACTGAGCTCATGGGAAACTTTTAAGTATGCTGGGAACAGCTTGGGCATGTGAATCTACATTTCAACTGTAAATTTTATGAAACCTAAACTATTTCCGGTGAAAATGCTGCATCCGGAGCACAGATGTGGTATAATGTGTAAAACACACAGGATTTCAAAGCCTTAGTACTAAGTAACAAAATGTAAGATACCTCAGTTGTATTTTATTATACAGATCACATGTTGAAATGATATTGTAGCTATATTAATTTTAGTATATTAAAATTAATTTAACTTTTTAAAACTTTTTTTTAACGTGGTTACTACAGAAAAGTGTAAAATTAGGTATGTTGCCGCTGGTGGAAGCACAGTGAGTGAGTGCGGAGGTCCCTCGAGTCTTCCAGACTGGGGGCCACGGTGGTCCAGCCTACGCCTGGAAGCGTGGAGAGAAGTTTCTAGATGTATTATGTAATCATAAGTCAGGACAGTCAATTTTCACGACCCCGTTCACTGGGCTGGGAAACGTGGCCTCGGGTAGTGAGTAGCAAAGGCCAGACTCGAACTCCCACTTACAGCGTTGTCCACATGAAACCTCCCCAGATGCTCTCGAGGGTGTAAGAACTGGATTCGAACCAGGCCCGACTCCCGGTCCCGGGACTCAGCGCGCCGCGTACCGGCCCCAACCGTCTCCCCTCAAGGGTGAGTTAAACGTTCACAACGTTCTCCCAGGCCGCTGGGCCTGAGGAGCCAGGAGCCCCCTTCGAGAAACTTCCAGCAACGCTCACCAGCTGACACACGCCAAAGGTACAAACGCTCCTCCTTCCTCTTCACACGCGGCTCCGCCGCGCTAGCAGCCGACTTCCGCTCCACTCCCACGAATCCCCGGCCGATTCTTCTCTCCTCCCGCCTCCCGCAGCCATCTCAGCCAATCACTTCTCATAGAATTTGCTTTATTCCCTCCCCACTCCTGCCTGCCAATCACCGCAGGTAAAGCACCGCCCTTCTTTCCCTCTTAAGCGAGCGCCGCGCGCCACCGCTCGGAGGTTGGCTGCGCTGTCCCCAGCTGGATGCGTCTCCCGGAAGGGCGGGGCTAAGCGCTGACCTCGCTGGTGCGGGGACCCTCAGGATTGGCCAAGAGGAGCCCTGCGCCATGACCCCGCCCACCCCTCCCTAGACTTCCGAGTCGGAGACTCTGGGGATTGGTTCTCCGCGGACACCCAAAGAAGCTAAGAGACGGTTCCGCCTCCCTCCCGCATCCCGGAGAGGGAGCTCCACGGATTGGTCCCGGGAGTCTCGGCGCGCGCAGACCGACGCCCCAGGATTGGCTGAGGGGGAGCTCGCGCAGTCGTGGAGCGTTGACTGTGATTAGCCGGAGGGTGGGACCTGCTATTTGAAGGAGGCGCGCGGAGGAGATACGCACTTTAGATCGCGGTCGGAGGGAGCGGGAGCGGCTTTGGGCAACGCTACTCCGCTGACCCGATAGGACCCAGACGCGGGCTCGGCCCCAGCTCTGGCCTCGGCTGCGATCCGACGAGGTGATGGCTAAGGTGTCGGTGTTGAACGTGGCGGTGCTGGAGAATCCGAGCCCTTTCCACAGCCCCTTCCGGTTCGAGATCAGCTTCGAGTGCAATGAGGCCCTGGCAGACGGTGAGGCTGGGCCCGTGTGGAGACCCCCTCTCCCCTGGGCCAACCCCGACCTCCCCTTGGAGACAACCCCGAGGCCAACCCTGTGAAACACACCCCCCCTCCCCCAACCGAGATCTCCCGTGAACCAAACCCCCTCCCAGCGCCAACCTGCCCTTAGAGACTACCCCACCCCCACCCCCACCCCCACGGTTACTCCCGTTCTCCCCTGTGGAGACCTCATCATTCCCCTCTTTCTCCTGTGGCGCTCCTCCTGGGCACCTGTGTTCTATGTAGAGACCTTCTCAGCCTCCGTTCTTTAACCTGCAGAGACACTCAGCCACCCCGTCTTGCCTGTAGCAAAAAACGCCCCACCTTCTGTTTCTGTACGGGTAGACTGCCACTGCAGCCACCCAGTCCTCCCCACCAATCCCCTGTCCCCTGTGGTGAGACACTCCCACCTCACTCTTTTCCTGTGGCGATCCTAACCTCCAGGCCCCTCGAATTTCCCCAGCGGAAACCCCAGCCCCCTCCCAATTTCCCATATGGAAACCTCAGCCCCCTCCCCCATTTTCCCTGTGAAGATCCTCTCCCCCTGTGGCAAGACCTCACTCGTCCCCATCTCCCCATTTGTCTCCCCATAATCTCCTCCCCTACCTGCTGATACTTAACCCCAACCCCAGCTACTTCTGCTTGTTCTCTACCCCAAACCACATACCCTAGAACCTGGCTTCCCTCCTTAGTCTGGCCCCAACCCTCTACTCCACCTGGGGAGGCATGGCCTGGCTTCTGGCTCCAGTCTTTGAGGATAACCTGATCTCCCCAGCTCCTGTTCCTTCCGCCTCTCTGACTGTGGGCTTCAATGAACATACTCAAATCTGAGGGGTGGCATGGCCAGGCAAGCATTAGCTGGTTCCTTCTGTTTGCCTGCCAGACTCCTGCTGACCTACTGCAGCCATGCCCCCAACATTTTTGATGGTCTGACCTAGTCTGGGGGGGGTGGGTGTTCCAGGCTGAGCCGTGAAGGTATGTGGCTTCAAACAATCATCTGGGAGGTCACAACATTTTGTGCATCTTTTCCAAGGTGCTTTCACAGATGTACTTACTCATCTGTGTAACAAAGGTGGACATGGCTCTCATCTCACAGATGAGAAGACGGGAGCCACAAAGAGTAAAAGACCTTTCAAGTAAAGGTCTATAAAAATCGAAAAATCTGAGGTCATTTCAGCTAGTCTTGGCACCGCTTTCAGGAGGAAGTACTCCATTAGATCTCTTCTCCACTTGGTGGTTAAAAGAAGAGAAGAGGCAGCGGCTGAGGAGGTGGAGATCTGTGAGGCCAGGGTGTGCTAAGCAGCACCTCTCAGTGGTAGGTGGGTGGTTTGCCTGCATATCGGCCCGTGGACTAGCCTGGGGTTGATAACAGTTTTAATGTTTGTGTGCTTGGGCTGGGCCATTGGACCAGTCTCTCCCCAGTTTCTCTCCTTTTTAAATTAAGGGGTCTACTTGTGACTAACTGTAGAATAAGCCCAGTTAAATCCTTTCTGGAACAAGGCAGGGTGTAAATAAATAAATAAAGTGTAGAATGACCCTGTGGAATAAGATTTAATTTTAAAGCCAGGAGGAGATGTAAGGAGCTAATAGGTTAAGGGATTCACAGTTCCCAGATGGCAGGAGATCAGGTTTCAATCAGCCTGTTTGTGCTCCTTGCATTTAAAAATGGTTGCATGGTCATTATCTGTCTAGTACTTTCATTCCTACAAAGCTCCTGCTCTGTTACTTTACTAATCTGTTTATAGAATCAGAGCAGGAAAGGCTAAAGTCAACCTGCAGGTTATTATTTTTTAATAGAAAGAAATGGAATGACTTCTCCAAGGTCACACAGCCGGTTTGTAGAATTATTAACCCTAGGTTTTGTCTCTGAGTTCTGTGTCCAGGGTTCTTTATCTTTGCTATAACCTGGGAAAGAAGGCATCTTATTTTAGAAGTGGAGCATAAACAGGACTCAGAGGAGGAAAAGGGAGGTGCTATTATTATTTATACCTGGACAATAAAGCTTTTGCTCAGAGAAATTCCAGTTGGAAAGCCAACTCTGGCCTAGAAATCTAGACTCTTTGGTTGTACCTGTTGAGCTGTCCTTCACTCTAACCTGCCAACTTCCTTTCTGCCTCTTCCCACAGAGCAGAGAGAATTTGTTTCCTGCCTCCCAGACAGATGCAATGGGCCTGGCTCTAGAAGTCTCTCAGATTCTGGAGGAATCTCAGTCTTGTTACCTGGTGACTTCAGACACTGGCAACTGAAGAGCTGAACACCCAATCCCCAGTCTGACCCATTTCTCAAGGGTTCTTTTGCTCTCTTTTCTCCTCAGCATCTGGAAATAGATGCTTCCAAGGCATGGGTCTACATTCAATACATTGGGTGTGTTTTTCCCTTGTTTAGTTGAGAAATGCAACAGGTACTACTTGAATAAGTCTTGGAGCCAGATGGCAGGAGATCTGCCACACCTAACACCCTGAGGTCAGGCCAAGGTTCATCTGTATGATTACGAACAAAGGGAAAGTGATAAACAGAAAAAGCCCTACTAGATAAGTTGTTGTTTTTATAAATTTATTTATTTATTTATTTATTTTTCGCTGCCTTGGGTCTTCATTGCTGTGCCCGGGCTTTCTCTAGTTGCTGCGAACAGGGGCTACTCTTTGTTGTGGTGCACGGGCTTCTCACTGCGGTGGCTTCTCTTGTTGCAGAGCACGGGCTCTAGGCGCACAGGCTTCAGTAGTTGTGGCTCGCAGGCTCTAGAGCGCAGGCTCAGTAGTTGTGGCGCACAGGCTTAGTTGCTCCACAGCATGTGGGGTCTTCCCGGACCAGGTCTCGAACCTGCATCCCCTGCATTGGCAGAAAGATTCTTAACCACTGCGCCACCAGGGAAGTCCTGTCGTCGTTTTTAAGGCAGGAAACAGATTCTCCAACTAGTTCAACTACGATATATTTTTTTAAACATGTCTTTCATCATATCATTGGTTTGGGTTTTGTTTTCATACATAGTAGAGTGGCATCTTGTGCAGTGGTTAGATTATAAAGTTAAGGCTTAAAGACAAAATGTAATATAAGGAATTCCCTGGCAGTCCAGTGGTTAGGACTCTGCACTTCCACTGCAGGGGGCCCGGGTTCAATCTCTGGTCAGGGAACTAATCCCACAAGCACATGGCATGGCCAAGAAGAAAAAAAAAAAAAGTAATGTAGTCATTTTACCCTTGAAATTACTCAGAAGGTTAGGCACACAATGCTACATGTGTGTGACCGTGTCCCATATTCAGTAAGAGTGAGTTTGTGCTGTGTTGGTGATTGACGCCCCATATCTCATTCAAAAATGAAGTCACTTCAGTATGCTTCTCCTTAAGACACTTGAGCAGGTTTCAGGCAATTCCGATTTGTAGATCCTCATTTCAGTCATCTTCTATCTTCCATAGGTGATCTTATCAGCTCCTCTAACCCTTGAGTGAGTGAGTATTTCTCTGCAGTCCTTGGTTAATTCTCTGGTTTCTTTCTGGCCTGTGTGGAGGGAGCCATCGTGATCCATTGTGATCCATTTGCTTGTCCACCTGCATTTCTCTCTTCTGGTCAGCCAGCATGCTTTCTTGGTAAACAAAATCTTTGTTTAGGTTTTGCTGACGGTATTTTTTTTTTGGCTGCACCATGCAGCTTGTGGCATCTCAGTTCCCCAACCAGGGTTTGAACCCGGGCCACAGCAGTGAAAGCCCAGAATCCTAACCACTAGGACACCAGGGAACTCCCTTGCCGACAGTATTGAACGCTGAGAGCCCATGGCATACACCCCGGCCTGCTCTATTAAAATCTCCTTTCTGTCTCCCCCTGCAGCACATTAGTTAATACACACATGTGTGACTCCCCTGGTGATGGGGGAAAAGGCCAGAAGGAAAGATATCAAATGATAGAGCTATGTTAGAAAGGTGAGAACAGAGCTAGCTTGTTTTCTTTTCATCCAAAAACGTTATTTCTGGTTGTGTCACTACAGGTAACAAAAATAAATCAGTAAACTTAACTCCTCCCTGCAAATAATAAGAGACTGGAGTTTGACTGAACCCCAGTGAGCCCAATGGCCACCACCTCCTACAGATCTGTTAGGGTCCCTGAGTAGAAGGC
The DNA here is from genome assembly GCF_964341445.2 of Mesoplodon mirus. NCBI lineage: Eukaryota > Metazoa > Chordata > Mammalia > Artiodactyla > Ziphiidae > Mesoplodon > Mesoplodon mirus. The sequence goes on from NC_138980.1 coordinate 41,245,571, forward strand.
CTGGGTGTCAGTTGCAAAAGGACAGGAGGCCAGTGTATCGAGAAAGGGCATGGAGCCCAGGTTGACAAACCTCCATAGTCATGGCCCGGCATTGCTGTGCTTCCAAAGTTGGGTGCTCCTGTGGGACACGAGACCAAGGAACAGGGAAGCTTCTAAGACAGTTTGCTTCCTGTGAAAATCACAGCTTGTGAAACTTCCCCCGGCTGCTGGAGCCATAGGTTGTGTAATTTCAAAGAACCTAAAATAAGTTTCAGGTCTCCTGCCAGGTTTCCGTGTAGTAGCATGACCTTGCCCCTGATACACTTGGACCTCCTGCAAGAGGCCGCAGTCACTGGGAATTTCCTGTGATTGACGGGCAGGGTCTCATTGAGCACTTTCCCTTTTATCTTGCCGGAACATACCCAGGAATGTGAGTCCCCTACTGGATGGGATGCAAGAAAATTGGGGTTCAGAGGATGGCCGTATGATGCCATATTTGTTGACTGAGTCGCTGTTGTCCTGATGTCCGTGAGCAGGCATGACTTGGTGCTGGATCTGGAGGACCTGGGGACTGGCTGGCTCCCCCAGCGACCTTATCTTCCCCTCCTGCCGGCTGGCTGTCCTACTGCATTGCAATCTGCTGCCCTGCCCCAGTTGTCGAGGGATCTACTCAGTTTGGTGGCACTGGTCCCTGTGTGTGAAAGAGGATGCTGCTTCCTATCCCGCCACCCAGTGGGCAGGGCCCTCAAATGGCCCAACTCCCTGCTGTTCCCTCCTCAGCACGCCTCCATGCCTCTGTCACGTGGCTCTTAATTCAACCTCTGCCATACGGTTCACCCTCAGGCTCTGAGAGGCCCAAGTTTACCCGGAGGTGCTGAGTCAAGGTCGCCTGGCAAAGCTAGGCCCACAGGAGAAATTTCCCCACCGGAAATAGAGCTTCGCGCCTGCCCCAGTGATTGGGACCGCAGTGCCTGGCACTTAGTGCCCAGTGGGTGTCAGGTGTCCTTGAGAATAAAAATCTATCAATATATTAAGGACCTATCCAAAACTAACATGAGAAGGCCCTTTCCCAGCCTTCTTGCTGTCAAGCTGTTTCAGTTCTTAACACCCTGTATCCTTGCAGACCTGGAGTGGAAGATCATTTACGTTGGCTCAGCCGAGAGTGAGGAGTTCGATCAAATCCTAGACTCAGTGCTGGTCGGCCCTGTCCCAGCAGGGAGACACATGTTCATCTTTCAGGTAAGAAAGACTAGGCCTTAGGCCTTGACACCTAGAAACATCCTCTTCTACCCAAAAGCACACAGAATGGTTCATTGGTCAAAGTTCAGGTTCAAATCCTGGCTCTGCTCTCAAGCACTGTCTGACCTCTCAAAGGTACTTCAGACACCTCCCTCTCCTCCACCTCTGTGTCATAACTGTTACCATGAGCCACTGATTTACAGTGGATTCTCATTACTCATGGGAGTTATGTTCTGTAAAGTTGCTGCAGACACTGAATTAGTGAGTTAGTGAATGCTAAATCATTGCCCCTAGAGGAAATATAGTGTTATTTTCCTGCGAGTCACATTTTTATCAACCAGTCAATACATAATCTTGTTTTATGTTTTTCTGTTTAAAGACAACTTATTTTGTATTGTTGATTTATTCACATTGACCGCATGGCCCACATCACTATAACTCATGCCTGAACAAAGCTTATCTAACACGTTTTCTCTATGAGGTACATCCCTTTTTGCTTTTAGAAACAGGGCAGCACTCAGCACTACGCTTTGGGGCCCCCCCCCTTTTTTTTTTTTTTTGCGGTACGCGGGCCTCTCACTGTTGTGGCCTCTCCCGTTGCGGAGCACAGGCTCCGGACACGCAGGCTCAGCGGCCATGGCTCACGGGTCCAGCCGCTCTGCGGCATGTGGGATCTTCCCGGACCGGGGCACGAACCCGTGTCCCCTGCATCGGCAGGCGGACTCCCAACCACCGCACCACCAGGGAAGCCCTGGGGCCCTTTTAAACAGCAAAATGACCAACAAAGATGCAGAAACCGTGGCCCTGAGACCGGAAAAAAGACACGTGTTTACAGTCTGAGACTGCCTGGTTCTACCTCAGCTGGGAACATGCACACTGAGCTACTCAAATTCCACCCCTGCTCTGTGCATGTCCTTAAATGACCGTGAAAGCCCCTGAATATTGATTTGGGGGTTACAAATACATTGTAGCAAGTAGTCGAATTGGCAAATACAGGATGCATGAATAATGAGGATCCACTGTAGCTGCTAAATAGCTCTCTAACCCAGCATCACAGGGGTTGTTGTCAGAAATGCAGGTTTCATGTGCTTCTTAGGCACACTAAAGTTGGAGAGCCTCTGCTCAAATCCATTCACTTACCTGATCTTGGCTATTCCGGCCCCAATCTAAGCAACCTCATCCCATCACCTAAGCCCGCACCCACCCATATCCAATCCACCTAACCTACCCCACAGCCAGGACCGGCTTCCTAGGCATGCGACCCATGCAGTCACACTGGGCCCCACTCTTGGTATGATGTTCTGCTGTCACTGGCTGAAACTTACTAATTTTTGAACATGAGGCCTTGTGTTTTCATTTGTTTGTTGCTTTTTTTTTTTTTTTTTTTTTTTGCCTGTGTTGGGTCTTTGTTACTGCGTGCAGGCTTTCTCTAGTTGCGGCGAGCGGGGGCTACTCTTCGTTGCGGCGCGTGGGCTTCTCATTGCGGTGGCTTCTCTCGTTGCGGAGCACAGGCTCAGTAGTTGTGGCGCACGGGCTTAGTTGCTCCGCAGCACGTGGGGTTTTCCTGGACCAGGGCTCAAACCTGTGTCCCCTGCATTGGCAGGCGGATTCTTAACCACCAGGGAAGTCCCTCGTGTTTTCATTTGTGTTGGTCTCATTTTGCACCAGTCATACAGCTGATCCTGTCCTTAACGATACACCCCACATCTGTCCACTCTCTCCCCTTCTCTACTGCCTGATCTAAGCCACTGTCCTCTCTGCAGGATGACCTCTGTAGCCTCCTGCCTAGTCTCCCTGCTCCCGCTTAGCCCTCTTCCTATCACAGCTCCACTGGCCTCCAGGGTCGTCTTTTCAGACGGCAGGAGTGATGCCACACTTATCTCCTGCTAAACATTCTCGATCTTTCCCAAGCCCTTAACTGACGGGTACCTACCTGCTCACCAGTTCAGCCTCATTTTATACCGCTCTCCCCCTTGCCTACTACACTCCTCCTCAACACCATATACTTCTCCTTGATGGCACCTGTCACATTCGGCACTTTACAGGCATTTGTGCGATTGATTCTGTCTTCACCACTGGATTGAAAACCCCTGAGAGCAGAGACCCATACTTTTGGTTCAGTAAACATACGTTGCTTGAAAATCGTATTACCTGTCAAGGTGTGACTGGCAATCAGTGCTAAGGCCCAGCCTGTGTTTCCCGTAGGCCGATGCCCCCAACCCATCCCTCATCCCTGAGACTGACGCCGTGGGTGTGACTGTGGTCCTCATCACCTGCACCTACCACGGACAGGAGTTCATCCGAGTGGGCTACTACGTCAACAATGAGTACCCTAACCCTGAGCTGCGGGAGAACCCGCCCCTAAAGCCAGACTTCTCTCAGGTGGGTCCTTTCTCCATGCTTCCTGCTTCAGACAGTCTGGCTCCTTTTTCATTTTTTTTTTTTTTTTTGCGGTACGTGGGCCTCACTGTTGTGGCCTCTCCCGTTGCGGAGCACAGGCTCAGGACGCGCAGGCTCAGCGGCCATGGCTCACGGGTCCAGCCGCTCTGCGACATGTGGGATCTTCGCGGACCAGGGCACGAACCTGTGTCCCTTGAATCGGCAGGTGGACTCTCAACCACTGCGCCACCAGGGAAGCCCAGGCTGGCTCCTTTGCACCTGGGGGTAGTTGAGTCGTTGGAATTGGGAGCCAAGGTCACTTCTTAAGGTTTTCAAGTAGTGCTCCGCTCTTGCAGCTCCGGGCTAGAACAGGAAAGAGAAAGGTCTTTGTTTCTCAGAATTTTGCCTTGCAGAATCAAGATTAGATAGGCCCTGGCCCTAAATCACGGTGCACAGGCACTCCCTGGAGTTCTACACATATTGTCGGTGGGGATGGAATAAACAAGGTCTGCTCTTCCTGGGCTTTTGGGGCGGGATCTCAGAGCGCCCTGCTGTGTGGGAGTAATGCGAGGGCATGCTAATGAGGGTTCACGTTCCTTTTCCTGCCCCAGCTCCAGCGGAACATCTTGGCCTCAAACCCCCGGGTGACCCGCTTCCACATCAACTGGGACAACAACACAGACAGGCTGGAGGCCATAGAGAACCACGACCCAGCCCTGGGCTGCGGCTTCCCCCTCAGCTGCACTCCCATCAAGGGCTTAGGTCTCCCTGGCTGCATCCCTGGGCTCCTCCCTGAGAACTCCATGGACTGCATCTAACTGTGGGACTCTAGGCCCTACCTGGGCCCAGCTGGGACTGCGGGCCAGTCTCCTGGCACATCTGGAGGGGGCAGCCGGGCCTACCAGAGAGTCTCAGGGAGGCCACGTGGAGGACTTTGGGGCCATCAACTATATCCAGGCCAGTCAAACTTGGCACCAAGGAAGGAAGGGGCTTCAGGTCTCTCTCTGCCAGCCCTGGCCCAGAGGATCATCTCACCTCTACTGCCCAGGCCTGAAAGAAGCAGGTACTTCAGTTCTTAATTCTTTCTCTCTTGTGTCCTTTCTCGCTTCCACACACATTATAAACTCCGCCTGCGGGCCACTGTGCCATCACACTCCAATAGTACCGTTGACCCAAAGCTCTTCCCACAGACCTCCCTGGCCTGCCTTGAGGATTTCTTGATCTATGCCTGGCAAGGCTTCAGCCCCGTTGGGCCAAAGGCTCTGTCGTTCATTTTCCTTCCCAAACATCTGAGCAGACCCACCCAGCTTTCTGGAGTCACAGGCCAGGAGCCTCGGTAGAATGTGGACTCGGACACAATTTCTGTCCTTCTCCTAGGATGATTTTTAGGTCTTTTCAATCCAGTAGCCCTCTGGAAAACTCTGTTCCCAAAAGGGTGATCAGCAGGATGCTGAGAAAAGATGGTTGATGCTCCTCTCAGTCGCAGCCACCCTCCTGCTGCCTCCCGGCTGGATCTGGCTTTCCCTGGAGGCTGCCCTTGTGGGAAGATGGTATGTTGGAGGGGCCTTTTGTGGTCTGTCTCGATATCGGTATCAGGGCCCCTCTGCTTCTGGCTGCCTTGATCTGCCCTCTGCTAAGACCTCATGCTCTCAGAGGCCACAGTGCAGACAAGAGAAGCAGGAGGGACCCTGAAAACCTTCCCCCCTCCACCACGCTCCCCACCCTTGCCCGCATCCCCTCGTCGCTACATGGATGCTGTTGTGATGGCAGTTTGTCTATTAAAGGGTTTTTATATTAAATATGTTTGGTTGGTCTAAAAATAAAAAGCACTTCATCTAGACTGTTTCTGCTTTTGTCTTGGGTAGACTGAGGCAGTTTTGTCCATCTCTCCTCATGACTGGGCAGCCTCCTTCCCCAGCCAGTAGGTTGACTGCTCCTTGTCCGCTTGCTCAGCTTCTTACTCTAGTCTTGCTTGTTATAGTTGTATTCCAGACTGAGGTCCAGGGAGGGGTTTTTCTTTGTCAGAACTTAAGCAACCCAGCTGTTCTGTAGATAGAGCATAACCAGTGCTTTTTCAGACTTTGACCTTGACCCACAGAAATTAGTTAACATTGTGCCCCACGGATACACACAGCAACACTTGCAGTGAATTTGACTTAGCCTTGCTGTGTAACTCCACAGCCCCACGTGGAGTGGTTTGGCTGATGAGCCATTTCCCCACAATTCACAGAAAAACATAGACTCCCTCGCTCCCTTAGACTATGGTGGACTTAGGAACACAGACAGCTGCTGGGTGGGCTGCAGGTTGTATACAAGTCCAGAGGCAGAGCAGTGAGTTGGCTTGTAGACCTGAGACGAGCTAGCCTCCCCAAGCCAACGAGAGCTGGCTCATCCAGTCTCCTGCCCATTGTGTCACTTCCTGTTTGGGCCTTCCTCTACTTCAGTGGTTCTCAACTGGGGGCAGTTTTGCCCCCCAGGGCACATTCAACAATGTCTAGAGATGGTTTTAGTTGTCACAACTGCCGGAGGAGAGGGAAGTTCTACTGACGTGCCGTTGGTAGAGGGACTGGAGATACTGCTAAACACCCTATAGTGCACAAGACAAACCCCCAACCTCCACCCCAGCGTAGGATGATCTGGCCCTGAATGTTAGACATGTGGCAATGGGAAACTGACCGTCCTCAGGCTGTATGTAAAGGGCCCCTGAAAAGGGGGGCATCTTGCACTTCTCTGCTCCAGGAGAAGAGGTTCCTTGTGCATTGCCCAGACAGAGGGAATCCTCAGTCTGGCTGTGCCCCAGATTCCTCATCTGTAAAATGGGAGTGATGAGACTAGTACCTACGTGATAGGAGTGTGGTACGAAGTAATGTATTTAACAAGTGCCAGCTCTTACTACTGGCATGAGCCCAGCGTGGGCACCCAGCAAAGGGATGGCTACTGAGCGCCCCCCTCCTGGATCTCAGCATCCTCCTGAAGCTCGGGCTGTAGCTGAGGGAGACCCAGGAGGACCCCGGCATGGACCCTGGGCCTGCTGCTGCTGCTGTCCTGCACCAGGCCTTATGAATGACGACGGCTGGCGGCCCGGAGACCTGTGACCCAAGGCGCTCGCCGCGCCCCTCCCCCGCTGGCAGGTGGACAGCGGCTGCGCCGGGGTTGGGGTGGGGGAGCCGCGGCGCCAACCTTGGCCGGCCGGCAGCCGCTGCAGCACTGAGCGGGGGCGGGGGACTGCGGCGCGCACGGGCCCGGGCGAGCGCCCGCCTGGACCGCCTTCTGGGCCTCGGAGCGCGGCGCCGCCGCCCGCCAGCCTCCGCCGCCCCGCCGGGCGGGCCCGGGCAGCAGACTGCACCTCCGCCCCGCCCTCTCACCCCCGGATTGACACTGAATGTTCTGCCGGGGGCTTGCCGGACAGCGCGCCTCCGCCAATTGGCGGCCTCGCTGGGCGGACCCCAGGCCCTGTCGCGAGCCTCGGCCAATCAGACGCGTAGGCCCGCCCAGCTGGGGCCTCGCAAGCGCTCGAGTGGCCAGGCGTCCTAGGGGCGAGTCATGGGACCGAGAGCCTATGGCAGCACGGGAGGGTCACGGAGGACCAATGGGCGGCGACGCAGCACCGTCAGTCAGGGCGGCCTAGGCCAATGAGCTGCGGGCTGCGGGGGCGTCACGGACAGCAGCAGCGGACTTGGGCTGAGGTTCCCGGGCGGGCGGGCGCGGAGAGACGCGGGAAGCAGGGGCTGGGCGGGGGTCGCGGCGCCGCAGCCAGCGCAGCCAACCCGAGGGGCCGCCGCCGCCGCCGCCCAGCGCGCTCCGGGGCCGCGGGCCGCCTCCAGCACCCGCCGCGCCGCAGCTCCGGGACCGGCCCCGGCCGCCGCCGCCGCGATGGGCAACGCCGCCGCGGCCAAGAAGGGCAGCGAACAAGAGAGCGGTGAGTGCCCGGGCCGTGACCCCGATCCCGGCCCCGCGCTGCCAGCCCCCTCCCTATCCATCACTGCCTGGCCCCTCCCCCTACGCGCCCCCCCATTTCTCTCTGCTTACCCCCCAGCGCCCCTTCCCCTGCCTGTCCAAGGTTGGGGCCCAAGGCCCGCAGATGGCCCCGTAGGAGCCCCCTTGCCTAAGACCGTCCCCCACTGCAGACTGTGCTCCCCCCCAGCTGTCACTGCCAACCATGGCACGTATGACCGCTGGGGCCCCACATGGGGCCCTGTCACCACCCCACTGTCTCCTCTCCAGGTCCCCTCTCCCCAGATTCTAATCTCTCCACTTCCTCACTCACCTCTTACACAGATGTGACCCACTGCCAAACCCCGACCCAGACCTCTGCCAGTCTGGGAGTGCTATGGGGTATGCCTCCACCCCGCAGGGACCTTGGCCACTTGGTGACCACACCTCTCCCCCACTCCAGCCCCCGCCATCTTTCTCCTGCCCTTCCCCTCTTCACCTTATCACAGCCCCCCTCCAAACCCACTCTGTCCCCTTTGAGCACTTCCCAGAGCCACCTCCAGCATTGTTTTTCTCTTCTGTGTCACTTGGCATGGGGGACAGGATCTTTCTGGGTCCCTCTGCCCCTCTCTCACTCTGTCACTCTGCTTCTCTGCTTGTGCTTCCTCCTCCAAGCAAGCGTCTGTCCCTGGCTGGGGTAGCAGACTGTTTATGAACCTAGAGAACTACTTCTGTGCTTCAAAAGCCAAGTTTGAGCCGATCTTGCTGGAATTCATTGCATCCTCTTTTCGGGGTTGGGGTGGGGGGGCGGTGTCAGCAGAGAGCCCCTTCCCATCTCCTGCTGTTCCGTGAGCTCTAGGCTCCTTGGAGGGCCCTTCAATAAATGGTTGTTTCACAACTGAGGCTCTGTCATTCACCCAGTCCCCCAGGCTTCTTCACCCGCTCCTGGCTTGGGATGAAAAGTAGAGGATGACGAGGGTCTGGGTTTAGCAAGGCTCATTCAGCTTGAGCTGGGATGGTGAGAAGGAGGACTCAAGGGATGGCAGTTGGGAAGAGAAGTGGTTGACATCTAATGACTTGCTTTGCCAAGAGACAAATAGATTCTGATCATTCCCAGCGTTCAGCCAGAGAGGGGACTGTTTCCCCCTCAGCTCCCCAATATATTGGCCTTTTCCAGCCAGCCGGGGAAAGAGATTCTTTATCTGGAAATGCCTTCAGAAATGGTCTCCAGCCCCTTCCTCAAGTCCTCCAGCTCTTAAATTGTCATCACTCCAGGCCTAAAGCTGGACCTCAGCTAGGATCCCCTTACAGTTACCCAGAAATAGAGTTGAAAAGGAATGGCCACATCCAAATATGCTCTTCCCAGTTACTTTTCTCAAACCCCAGTGTCTGAGTTCCCTGAATGCTCCCTCCCAGAAAGACCCAGGCATGAAAGCCAGGGAACTTTATTCCCACCCAGACTCAAATGGCAGAACTCAGAGTCACTGAGCAACCATGGAGAGGCCTGACATGTCACCGATGGGTGGGGGACGGGAAGGCAAGTGCCTGTAGCTGAGCGCTTGATGACAGAGGAGCAGGTGGGTAGTGACCAAAAAAGGTCTGGGCATGAGCTTGGAGGGAACTAGGCAGATAGGCAGAGGGGGAGGGGCCGGGCCCCCAGCAGGTGAGACCGGCTGAGAGGTGGAAGGTGGAGGCAGGCAGCTGTACATTTCAGTGGCTCAGTTGAAAGTTGGGGAGATGACATAGTCCTGGAAAACTTTAAAGGCGTATCAAACACATGCAGTGGGGAGTGGGGGTGGAAAGCCACACAAGGAAAAGGAGCCCTAAGAAAAAGATCAGAGGCTTCGGAAGGAACCGCTAATTCAGAGCACAGGCTGGACACCCAGGAATGGACTATCAAGGTGAAATAGAGCCACTGTTTATTGGGCATCTAGGATGTACCAGGCTAAATGGTCTCCACAGATCTATCTGCTCGAGTGATTTTTCATAACGGGCGGTTATCTGCATTTTCCAAACGAGCTCTCCGAGTTTGACATAGATGATGCCACAGAGGCAGGATTCACATCCAGATCCACCTACCAGACAACTTACTGGACCCCAGGGTTTCCCAACTCAAACATTCTCAAGCCGCCTCCCTGATTTTTACTATATTCACTTCTATTTTGTTAACTTAAATAAAAATTTTGACTCACTTTTGTTCAGATGTAAATTTTGATCCGTCCTAAGCAATATTATAAATGAAGTCATGGGATTGCTGTGCCAGTTATATTCTCTCTGATATGCATTAAAATACAACGTAACTAGAAAAGTGAAACATCCCTAAAATCATTTCATGCCCTGCCAGTGGGACCTATGTCATACTTTAGGAAATGCCCTAAGCTATACTTCCTTCCAGAGGCTTGCAGGGGCTCTCAGAGAAGGAAATAGGATGAGGAAGGAAGCCCCTCTTCGCTTCAAATCTCCAATTCTGAGAGGATGGAGTTAAGACAAAATTTGCCTTCTTGTAACTAGGGTCGGGTGGGGGTGGGGTGGTAGTAGCCAGGCCAGCCTGCAGGGGGCACCTGAATTTCATCTGCCAGATGTCAGCCCTACTGGAGTAAGGAAGATGACCAAACCTTAGTAGGCACCAGTTCAGCATCCTGCAGCCCCCTATACTACCGGCTCCATGCCGGGGCAGGACAGCGTTGGCTTCCTCCCAAGAGGGTGGGGATCCAGAATGAGGCCTGGGGTGGGGTGGGGGAAATCTGTACCCAAAGTTGCCAGAGCCATTGGCAGGGGCCTGGGTAAGATGCTAAGAGGGCAGAGAAAAACAAGACCAAGCCCTGGGCCCTGAGCAGCAGGAGGAATTGAGAGAGGGCAGTGGCTTCAAGAGGCCCTGGGGACAGGCGGCCAAGTGGGGCTCAGGCCTTGGCTGCCCTGGCCAAAGGCACCCCTAAGAGCTGGTCCATGGGAGAAGGGACAGGTCTGGTGAGAAGGAGCCCTCCAGATACCACCCCCCCGCCTCCCAGGTCCCAGGGATAAGCAGATCCAGGCTCCGAGAGTGAGAACTGCCCCCAAGAGGTCCCTAAATGGGAAGAATTGTGGCCCTCTAATGTACTACAGAAGTCCTAGAGGGCCAAATACTGTCTGTGCGTTGGCAGTTGTATGGGTGCCCAAGAGGGTCCTGCCAAGGCAGCTTTTCCTTTAGCCCAACCAGGCTTACAGAAGCTTGAGGGTTCTCTCTGCCCCTTCCCTGTACCCACTGGCCCCAGGTTGGGTTTCTTTTCCTGGCACCACCCCACAACTCCCTGGTTCCCCCTATAGGCAGGGCTCTGGGGATGGGCAGCCAAGCTGGTGCAGCAGGTCTCATGAGCCTTCCCAGCCACCATAGTCCTGGTGCCCTGAGAGGAAGACTGAGTGATGGCTTCCAACCCCAGCGATGGTGAGGCTGAGCCCTGTTGCTATAGCAACTTACCAGGCACTCTCTGACACTCAAGTCAGGGAAGGATTGCAGTAGAGTTTAGGGAACAGGTGAAGAGGAAAAGTCTGTGGACCCCTGGCTGGCCCTAGAAACCCTCCCTTACTAACAACCCTGAGCTGGGGGGCCTGGGGAAGAGCAGGCGAGATGGGTGGTTCAGTTCAGACAAGGGGGGGATGGTCACCCAGAGCAGGGGTCCAGCTCAGAGCCAGGCAGTGGGGTAGTCCAGCTCAGTGTTGAGGTTCAGCTCAGATTGGGGGTTGGTCCAGCTCAGTGATGGAGTCCACGTCATAATGGACAGTGGCCCAGTATAGAATGAGGGTCCATCAGACTGCGGGTCGGTCCAGTCCAGTGTTGGGATCCAGCTCAGGCTGGGGGATGGTCCAGTCCAGGGCTTGGCGTTCCTGCCCCAGAGTTTCCAGGACAACCAGGTTTCAGGGAGCAGCAGGTCCTGAGATTGTTGTCTGGCGGGGTCTGAGGCTGGGCTCCTGCCTCCTCATGGGGCCCTGGCTTTTTGAGGGATGCTCTCTCTGTGAGCTCCAATTGAATCCGGACCACGGTGGAGGCTGGCACCCCTCCTGTGGGAGACATGGGCCAGCTGACAGGTTCTAAAGACAGCAGCCAGCTGGGTTTCCCTTCTCTGCCACTTCCTATTGTCAGCAGGGGCCATGGGTGCCAGGCGCTCTCGGAGAGAAGCTGCCACTGACCCTCCACTTCTTTTGGGATCTGGAAAGAAGGAGGAAGATGGTCAAGGCTGCCTCCCCCTCCCCCACCCCGGGGTTTAGCGTTTCGTTTCCGGTTTGGACTTTCATGGCTGAGAGCAGAGCCAAGCACAGGGCAAGGTTTGATACAGGCCAAGGACATCCCAGGATGCCATTCCCCTCTCTGCCCCTGCATAGAAGCAAGACAAAGTCAGATGTACCCATTTCTTTCTCAAAGTAGCAGAACTTGGGGGCTCCAGGTTCAAAGAGCACTTGGGGGAGGAGATAGGGTAGCTCTCACTGCCCCCCAACTCCCGCCTTTCTCTCCAGCTGCTCTTTCGGCTAATTAACGGAGCTCTGGGGCCTCTTTGGCCCCCAGGGAGGCCCCAGCTGCTGCCTGGGCCTGAGCCTTAACTCCTTCCCCTCTGCCCAGTGGGCACTGCCCTGGGCACATTGGGTGTCATCCTCAGGGTAGTCCAGCACCCACTGAGAAAGGCAGGGCCTGGCAGCCCGGGAGCAGTGTAGTCCCTGGAACGGGAAGTTAGCTTTAGCACCCCGCCCCCCAGGGCAGGCAGGCCAGCCTGAGGAGGGACACCCTCAGGAGAATCTTCCCACCACATCCTGCCAAGGAGGGGCCTTTACAAACCTTGGCCAGCGGGAGCAGGTACCTTTAAATGCTTCCCTGGCAACCAGCTCCTCCTCGCCTGTCCCCCCCGAGGCCCTCCCGAGGAAGCCAGCTCAGAGGCTCTGCGTCTTCCTGGTTTCCCTGCAAAGGGAAGGTTCCAGGGAGAACTTAGGGAGGCCTGGGATGGATCTGGAGTCAGGTAGAGGCTGGGATGGGGACTCAGAGACCACCTTCCAGCTGTGGCTGCAGCTGCTTCTCTGGGGCCATGTGACTGTCCGTTTCCTGGGCTACCTGTGCCGCACCCTCTGGGCACCTAAGCCGCAGCCAGCACCCTGAGCCTCACTGGCCAGGGGTAGATGGGCCCCAGATCACCCCATCCCACTCTATCCCCCATTTTACCCTCTGCTGGAAGAGGCAGGAAGCAGAGGTGAGTATGGGGGCTCCTGGCTGGGGTTCCCCCCATCATTATCCCTCTTTATCTGCCCACTCTTTCTGGCACTGCCACACCCTGTGCCCCATCCCCAAATCTGGCAAGCTGATGGCACCAGAGAGCACACAGCCTGGGCCCTTCAGCACGTTGAAAGGCCAGAACAGGGCTGTGTCAGAATCAAGGCACCATGTAGAGCCTCTTAGTGGGGTACCAGCAGACAGAGGCACAGATGCACCAAGTTGGGAAAAACAGGACATGGCAGTTCTCAGGGATTGCTGAGAGCAAAAGAGGAAGCAGGACCAGGCTCTCTCCTGGATTCCTCTTAAACTCGCTCCTCTCTGCCTTTTTGGGTGGGTGACGGTAGAATCCCAAGAGGGTGCCTTCACCCCCACCTTCATCCAGAATTCAGTGTGTACGTTTGGAGGTTTCCAAGGAAGGTGGTGTGTGTCAAAAAAGATTCTGCCAGTGAAAGCATTGGATGTGGTGCAGCCCCCAGGCTCAGGGAGGTCTCAGACAGTTGGTGGCTCAGCCAGGCACCAGCCTAGGACTCTTGGCCATTCCTTGATCACCCCCTTTCTGCCTGGTCATTCTTTGTAGGGCTTTCCTAGCCCACAGTCTCTCCTCCATCTGCCACGCTTACAGCTCCACGAAGGCTCTTCTCTGCAAACGCTGAGGGAGAGCCTTGCGGGTGATGGGGGGTGGGGGGTGGCTACCCACAAGGCTGTAGGGATTCCTGGCACTGCATATGGGTGAGATAGGCAGATGGCAAACAAGGCCAAAGTACCAGTGTGCAGGACCCCTCAGGGTGGCAACTGTCCCAGGAACATCAGGGTTGAGGACAGCTCTGTCCGTGGGCCATCCTGGTGCCCTGCAACCAGTCAGAAGCAAAGCAGTTAACCTTATGGGCAGTGGGGTCCAGGAAGTGATCTGAGACCAGTCTTCTCATCTGTACAATGAGAGTAATAGCAGCTCTGAGCCATCAGTGTAGGAATTAAGCATGGAAAGCACTCAGCACAGAGCTGGCACACAGGGAGGGTCCCTGAACAACAGCGCGCCTGACTCCAGGGGGCGGTTACAAGGACACGTCCATACCGTAAGAATCCATCAGGTTGAGCATTTAAGATTTGAGCACTCAGTGCTCCTCCTGTATTTTATACCTCCATTTTAAAAACTACTTAAAAGCAAAATTAATAGCTGACATTTATATGGCACTAACCCCTGTACCCGCCACCATCCAAACCCCCTTTGCCAAGATTAACTCATTCGGTCCTCACAACCACCCCACCAGGTCATTACTATTATTATCCCCATTTTACAGATGAGGAAAACCAAGGCCCAGAGGTGCGATCAGTTGCCTAAGGTCACACAGCTCATCAGGGACCAGGCTGGGATCTGAACTTGATCTTATCCCAGAGTCCTGGCCCTTAACTGTTTTGCCAGGCTGCCTCTCCACATGGGCGGGAATGCCTGTTTTCAGGCCTCAGTTTCCTAGGGTGGTAAACAGAATGGTTAAAATGAAAGTTGACAAGTGAACCAAATGAGATAGTGGATGCAAAGCAGCAAGCCCAGGGTCTGCCAGGAAGTCTTCAATGTTAGCCAGATGGTGATGTTCGCCTTGGGGTGCTGAAGGGCCTGTAGGGGGCAGGCATCAGGCGAGGCTTCCCTTGAGCAAGCTCTGGAACGAGGGCCCCTCCATTGGCAAAGGTGGGAATGGAGCCAGCTGGGGGCCAAGGCAACAGCTGAACCCCCCAAGGGCGCCTGCTACCCGAGCCCCAGAGGCCTCCACCCCGGGCCGGCCTCCCCAGAGAAGGGGCCAGAGGAGCAGCCAAATCCCGAGGCTATAAATACCTCGGCTGGCGTCGTCCCTCGCCCTGGAATGTCAGTCAGAACTGGGGCGAGTGGGGGTGGGCTGGCCTGGGCGCCGCTCTCTGTCCCCCTGAGAGTGACCCCCGAGTTGCCCTGTCCCCCATTTTGGACAGAATTGAGGCTGGACCCCACCTCTCTAGTAAAGGAGACCCCAGACCCCAGCCCAGATCAGGGCCCCCCCACCAGGCTACCCTCAGACTCAGCCAGGACACCCGAAGGCACTGGGAGAAGGTCAGGCTCTGGATTGAGACGACTGCACCCCACTTTCCACATATTGGCATCTCCCCAGGAGTAGCCCAGGCCCACGCCAACAAGATGGGGTCTCCATCTCACTCTCTCCTCTTTTCCTTTCAGTGAAAGAGTTCTTAGCCAAAGCCAAAGAAGATTTTCTTAAAAAATGGGAAAATCCTGCTCAGGTAAGCCCCCTGGTTACAGAGCCCTGGGAGGGATAGCTGACAGCCCCCTTCCCCTCAACTGCATCCCTATGCCATGGCTAGGATTTTATGGCCCCATGGAGGGCTCCAGACCTGCCCTCATTCGCTCCCTAGATGCCCATGGGGGCACCTGATCACTCACTGCCAGGCTCCCCCACCCCACCAACCCCGTCCAACTGGCGGCCCCTGCCCCCCAGGCAGCTGCCAGCAGCTCCTGGGCCCCAGGCCAGGGCCGGATCTGGCCCCTGCCACCAGCCTTGAGGAATGTACCCTCCGCCATCTTGTTTTTCCACCCCCTGTCCTCACCCCACTAGCTCCACCTGGTCCCCAGGGCCCCCTCTGCCGGTGGCAGAGGGAACACCCCAAACTTTGGCCTAGCAGGCTAGACAGGGTCGGGGGCTGGTCCCTGACCCTCCAGACCCTTGTGCCCACAGAATACAGCCCATTTGGATCAGTTTGAACGAATCAAGACCCTCGGCACGGGCTCCTTCGGGCGGGTGATGCTGGTGAAGCACAAGGAGACCGGGAGCCACTTTGCCATGAAGATCCTCGACAAACAGAAGGTGAGCCCAGCCCTGCCACAAGACCCTGGTCCCAGCCACCAGGGCTTTGCCTGGGCTGTTCCCACCACCTGGAGTGGTCTTCCCACCTATCCACTCACCAGCTATTTCCTGAGCCTCCATAATGTGCCAGACCCAAGGGCGGGAAGGGTACCATGCTGCCTTCAGGAAGCTTTCCCCAGGAGGAAAAGTACCCTAAGACGTAAAGCGCACACGGGCTCAGACACCTAGGCTGTATCGAGGAAGCCAGAAGTCTTCCTGGGGGAAGTGATGCTTACATGGACCTTCTTTCTGTAAATATTTTGTTTTTGAATTTTATTTTATTTATTTTTTTATACAGTGGGTTCTTATTAGTTATCCATTTTATACATATTAGTGTATATATGTCAATCCCAATCTCCCAATTCATCACACCACCCCCTGCCCTATGTAAATACTTTTGAAACCCTACTTTTTGCCAGGCAATGCTCTAGAGCAGCACCATCCAGGAGACATATCACACAAGCCACATATGGTTTTACATTTTCTAGAATCCTCATTTTATTTATTTTTATTTATTTGGTAGCACTGCGTGGCTTGCAGGATCTTAGTTCCCGAACCAGGGATCGAACCCCCGGCCCTCGGCAGTGAGAGCACGGAGTCCTGACCACTGAACCACCAGGGAATTCCCTAGAATCCTAGTTTTAAAAGTTTAAAAAAGGCAGAATTCATTTTAACAATATGTTGTAATTAAGCCAGTATATCTACAATATTATCATTTCAACGTATGTATCCAGTGTAGAAATATCCTTAATGAAACATTTTACATTCTTTTTTTCCGTACTAAGTCTTAGAAATCCAGCGTGCATTTTACACATATAACACATCTCCATTCAGATGTTAATTTTCACTAGAAAGACAAGAAAAAGTAGAAAAATTGAAAAAGCAGACTCACGTAGCCCACGTTGTTCCAAACAGGCTTGAAAGTTGTCTGGTAACTGTGCCAAGTATCAGTTTTTAAATTTTCTTTTTTTTAAATTTCTTTATTTCTTTATTTATTTTTGGCTGAGTTGGGTCTCCGTTGCTGTGCATGGACTTTCTCTAGTTGCAGCGAGCAGGGGTACTCTTCCTTGCGGTGCACAGGCTCTAGGCGTGAAGGCTTCAGTAGTTGTGGCACATGGGCTCAGTAGTTGTGGCTCACAGGCTCTAGAGTGCAGGCTCAGTAGTTGTGGCACATGGGCTTAGTTGCTTCACAGCATGTGGGATCTTCCCAGACCAGGGCTCGAACCCGTGTCCCCTGCGTTGGCAGGTGGATTCTTAGCCACTGTGCTGCCAGGGAAGTCCCTAAATTTTCATTTTATATATCTATATAGATATAGATATAGATATAGATATATTTTTTTGGCTGCCTTGGGTCTTCGTTGCTGAGCGCGGGCTTTCTCTAGTTGCAGAGAGCAGGGGCTACTCTTCGTTGCGGTGCGCGGGCTTCTCAGTGCGCTGGCTTCTCTTTGTTGTGGAGCACGGGCTCTAGGCGCAAGGGCTTCAGTAGTTGTGGCATGCGGGCTCAGTAGTTGTGGCGCACAGGCTTAGTTGCTCCGCGGCATGTGGGATCTTCCCAGACCAGGGCTCAAACCCGTGTCCCCTGCGTTGGCAGGTGGATTCTTAACCACTACGCCACCAGGGAAGCCCTAACTTTTCATTTTAGATACTTCAAATTTTAAACTTGGTTCCCCAGTCAACGAACCACATTTCAAGTACTCAGCAACCGTACGTGGCTAGTGTGGAATCTACTGGACAGTGCAGGTATAGACCCAAACGATGTAGCTGTGAGCAAAGCAGAAAAAGCCCCAGTGCAGTGGGGCTTAGAGCTGACCAAGGGTCCAGGCTGCCTGCGTGTGACAAGCTGCACTGATGTTGACTAGCTGCATGTGAACTTGGGCACGGCACTTCCCCTCTCTGCATCTGGGCTTCCAAACTTGCATGCTCCCATTGCATACCCCGCAGGGCTCCGGTCAGAGAGTGTGAGACGGCTGCTGGGGACAGCTGAGGGCTGAGGAGGAATTAACCCTGGGTTCAAGTGGATGTGGGGGGCGGGGTGTCCTCTAGATGCAGGGAAGGTATTTCTAAATCCCCCACCCCTTGGGTGCTACTCCCACCTGTCTGTTTGGTTTCAACTCAGCTGCCCCTTCCTCCAGGAAGCCTTCTCTGACTCCCCAGGCTTCACCAGATGCCTTATCTGGGCATCCACAGGCCCCAAGCTTCCCCCACCACAGCTCTGACCCCTGTGGCCTGGTGACTCATGTGTTCTTGCCCTGAACTGCATGCCATGTGGGGACAGGCACCCAGCCCAGGGCTTGAGAGGCCCCAGGCACTCAAACGATTCTGGATGGAGGACCCAGCCCAGCCCTGGCACATCTACTTTTGGGTGGCAGGGAAGAAAAGAGCTCTCTCACACCCCCTCCTCTCTCCTCTCCCCTCCCACCCCCGCAGGTGGTAAAGCTGAAACAGATTGAGCACACCCTGAATGAAAAGCGCATCCTGCAAGCGGTCAACTTTCCGTTCCTTGTCAAACTCGAGTTCTCCTTCAAGGTGGGGTCCCAGCAGCCGCAGACCAGGGCCACTGCCGGGTGATGCAGCCTCTGGGTTCCCAGAGCTGGGGCTCAGCCAACCACAACCAGTGGTTGCCCGAAAAGGCAGACCCACTGATGGGGGAGCGGTGAAGAAGACCCCTGGGGGTGGAGGGCAAGTCAACCTGGGGCTCTGATAGACCCCAAGTTCAGCTGGGCCTGCCACCTTACAGCTTGATAACCTTGGGCACGTCCCCCAACCTGGATAACATCCCTCAAAATCATCGTTCCATTTACAGCAAGAACCTGACACACAGCCACAAACTGCCGCTCAGCCTGGGTTCAAATCCCAGCCTTGCACTTCCTGGCTGTGTGACCCTGGCAAGAAACTTCACTCCCATGAGCCTTAGTTTCTTCATCTGTAAAATGGGGATCATGGCAGGCCCCACCTGGTGGGGCTGCCATGACAGTTCCAACCGCATCATGAGCACCCTGCGTGAGCTGTTTTGGGTGCCGTCCTAAGCCGTGACTGTGAGAGTTGGGAAAGGCCCCTCAGGGCCTGTGACCCTAGCAGTCACAAGGATCCCACGCTTTGTTTAAGGCTCTGCTGCCACCATCTTGAAATTCATAATCATTTTTTTAACGAGGGGCCTCACTTTTATTTTGAGGGAGGACTCACAAAATCTGTAGCCCATCCTGGTCCCATTTGACAGATGACAAAACTGTGGCCCCAAGAGCCTTGCTCAAGACAGTCACAGACAGGAACCACCACAGAGTTCTCTCTGCAGCCCAGGCATGCCAGCCAGGTCCCTGGTGTACCTCTAGCCAGCCCTCACTTTTGGCCCCCGTAAGCAGGATCATGGCTGCCCCTTCTTTCTCATGGGCAGAATGAAATGAGACAGGTAATCAGTGAGCACAGTGCCTGGCGCTTGGAACGTGCTTCACATGGGAACCAAAATTGTTGTTGTTGCTTTATGTCTGACACCTGCCTTCAGATGGGGCCTGGGGCTTGGGGAGTGGGGCCCTGATCAGCTGCTGCTTCCCACAGGACAACTCAAATTTATACATGATCATGGAGTACGTGCCTGGTGGGGAGATGTTCTCACACCTGCGGCGGATCGGGAGGTTCAGGTGAGCCCGACGCCCCCTGCCACCCTGGGCCTGGGGTGTGCATGAGTGTTGTCCATGGAAGTGGCCTCTCCAGGTCCCTGTGGGTTCTTGTTCCCCCGAGCTGAGGAATCTACAATGTCTCAGCCACCACGAAACAAAACAAACACGGTGACTTAGGCGTCACCATGTAAGTGGGCAATTTGATGTCGTTTTTAAATTTGTGCTATCTTATTTATATAGATATGCACTTTACATACAATAAAATGCACAGGTTTTCAATACGCTGTTCCATGAGTTTTGACAGCTGCATTCACATGTGTGTAACCACCACCCCAGAAAATTCCCTCAAATGCCTTTCTTGGCAAATCACCACCCCAACAAAGGCAAACGTCCTTTCTGGCTTCAAACACCATAAATGTGTTTGGTCTGGGTCTGGACTTGATATAAATGGAATCACGCAGTTCATATTCTTTTGTCCCTTTTCTTCTCTTGCTTCACATAAGCGTTTTGTGATCCAGCCACATTGTTGGGTATATTCATCATTTGTCCTGGTGGTGGTGTTGGGTAGGATCCCATTGTAGGAATCTATCACAATCTGTGATTCCATTCCTCTGTTGATGGACATTTGGGCTCTTTCCAGTTTGGGGCTGTATATGAATAAGGCTGCTCTGCTGATGCATTTCGATCGCTGGGCTGGAGGCAGCTCGATAGGCCCACCTGCTGGACCATTTGGGGGTGGGCAGGTCCTGCTGGTGTGGCCACCCACTCTCACCCATCCTCTCCCTGCTTGTCCCCATCAGTGAGCCCCATGCCCGCTTCTACGCAGCCCAGATTGTCCTGACCTTTGAGTACCTGCACTCGCTCGATCTCATCTACCGGGACCTGAAGCCGGAGAACCTCCTTATCGACCAGCAGGGCTACATTCAGGTGCCCACTGGGCTGGGCGAGGGGCAGCCCCAGGTGGCCACAGCCTGAACCCTCCCACCCTCCCGGCCAACCACCCATTCTTGTGCCCACAGGTGACAGACTTCGGTTTCGCCAAGCGTGTGAAAGGCCGCACCTGGACCTTGTGCGGCACCCCCGAGTACCTGGCCCCCGAGATCATCCTGAGTAAAGTAGGCGCTTCCCTACCCCTCCCACCGCTCTGAGGCCTGCTCCACTGCCGGCGGCCCCCTCCTCACCCTTCTCCCCTCACCTGCTCCCCTCCTCTCACTCCAGGGCTACAACAAAGCTGTGGACTGGTGGGCCCTGGGGGTTCTCATCTATGAGATGGCCGCTGGCTACCCGCCCTTCTTCGCTGACCAGCCCATCCAGATCTATGAGAAGATTGTCTCTGGGAAGGTGAGGCCCGGATATGGGGGCTCAGGCCTAAGACTGACCCTTCCCTGCCTGTCCTGCTCACTGGGGAGCCCTGATCGTCATTGTCAGAACAGTCTAGGGAATTCCCTGGCAGTCCAGTGGTTCGGACTCTGAGCTTGCTTCCACTGCCGGGGGCACAGGTTCGATCCCTAGCTGGGGAACTAAGATCCCGAGTGCTGTGTGGGGTGGCCAAAGAAAAACAGAAAAAGAACAATCGAGAAGTTCATCAAGTCAGGCCAGGTGGTGAAGCCAGACACACCCACTACGCTAACTGAGGCCACCACTTCACACAACCTCGCTGTCTGATTCTGGACCACAGTGCCGAAATCCTAAGGGTTTTCAAAACCCCAGGTCTCACCCAAACTCCAGCCCTGCCTGCCAGGAGGCTCATCTCGTCTCTAGTCGGCCCCCTCAGCATGAATTTTCACAAGTTTCACAGCAAAAAAGCGAGCATGTTCAGTTCCCAGGCGCTACCCCAGACCCCCCTGGGGAGTCACTTTGGACGTAAGGCCCTGCCTCCTTTCCCAAATGCAGACTTTCTAACTTGCAGGCTGTGGGTAAGGGGTGGCGGAACCGTTAGAGCCCCGGAGTGCATTAAGTACCTGCTGCCCCATGCACCCCCTCGGTCGTACCCCACCACTCTGAGGGAGTGAGGAAGCTGAGGTGCAGAGATTGGACATGTCTGGTTCAAGATCACACGGCAGCATCGTCTCAAAAGAGGTTGGGGACCCCACCTCTGACTGCAGCTCACCCACCTCACCGGGAGGACCAACCATCCCTCCATCTGGCCCAGGAAATGGTGTGAGTGGCTCCCAGCTCAGCCTAGGTGGGCTGACCCGGCTCTAAGTCCCAGCTCTGCCACCCATCAGCTTTGAAACCTCAGGCCAATGTCTTCGCTTCTCTGAGTCTTATCCATCTCAGAACTGGGGAACTAGCCACTTGCCTCTCAGAGAGGTTGAGAGAATCACCACCTGCAAAGTGGGGTCACTAAAAAAGGGAAAGATGAGGTGTCTGCCACCAGGCAGAATAGAAATTGCCAAGAAAATGGCCCAGCGTGGGGGAAAAAAAAAAGCCATAGAAGTTTTCGAGGGGGGAGAGAAGATGAGCGTGACTCCCTTCTTTGTAGCATTTCACAGTTCCCACGCACCCTCAGCAGGATTATCTCCCTCATGCAACCCTGGGATATCTGCCCCATGCCAGAGAGGCAGGCACAGGCCCAGAGAGGTTAAGGGCCGTGGCCAAGGTCACACAGCATGGAAGAGGCAGAGCAGTGCTGGAAGTTGGTTCTTGGAGCTCGAAATCCAGTGACTGCTGACATACAGCTGTGGACTCAGAGCATTTGGGGAAAGTTTCTGGAAGAGTTGAACTGAGCCTTAAAGAATGGAAGAGCCTTAGCTATGCAGAGAGAGAGAGAGAGAGAGAGAGAAATAGACAAACAATGATTTCTCTCAGAAGCATGAATATTTCTGAAGTCCCCAGACCCTAGCAGAGCTGCCTTTGGAAGCAGTGGCTAAGAATGCAAGTTCGGAGTCCAACAAACCCCAGATGGAACCAACTTGCCCTGCTCCTCTGTGAGATCTTGGGCAAGCTGTTTAATCCTTCCGAGCCTCAGTTTCCTCTTCTCAGGAAACAGAACTGGGAACCTCAGGAATTCCCCGGCAATCCAGTGGTTAGGACTCGGGACTTCCACTGCCAAGGGCCTGGGTTCAATCCCTGGTTGGGGAACTAAGATCCCACAAGCCGCGTGGTGCAGACAGAAGAATAAAATGGGAACCTCATAGCTCTTACCTCTCCAGCAGCATCAGCATGGCCCAGGAACTGGCTAGAAATATAGACTTTCAGGCCCCACCTGAATCAGATATCCTGAATCAGAAACTCCAGTGGGCCCAGCAAGCTGTTTTAACGGAATTCCGATGCACACTCTGGTTTGGGGTCCTCCACCCGATAAGACAATTGGATGGTGAAGGCAGTGTTCTGGGCTCCCCAAGCTCCAGATCAGTCTCCCAATCTGTCTGTGTTACCCCCTCTCCAGGTGCGGTTCCCGTCCCACTTCAGCTCCGACCTGAAGGATCTGCTGCGGAACCTCCTGCAGGTGGACCTCACCAAACGCTTTGGGAACCTCAAGAACGGGGTCAATGACATCAAGAACCACAAATGGTTTGCCACGACTGACTGGATCGCCATCTACCAGAGGAAGGTAGGCCCCCCCTTCCCCTTGTGCTCTCAGGGTTTTGGAGGGGGCTGGGCAAGAGCCAGGGAGTATTGCCAATGGAGAGATGAAAAGGGAAGGGGAATTTGAAAATAGGCTGCGGGCTCTGGGCTCTGCCCAGAGCCAATCTAAATGGGCTCTGCCTCCATTTAGATGAGGCAACTTAGAGCATCGGGGGTATAGAAACAGAATTGTGGGGTCATTTGGCCACTCTGTGACCTTGAACAGACTTCCCTCTCTGGAAAGTAATTTCCCCATGGGTGAGTTGGCTATAATAAGATTCTTGGGTTGTTAAGATGAGTCCACACCCTAATGCTAAGATCAGGCCTGGGTCAGAGTAAGTGATCTCATGAATGTTAGCCCATTCACATTTATTGTTGTAACGATGATTATGTTGACTGCTGAGGTCTGAATGGCTCTTGACCCCTCTCCAGGTGGAAGCTCCCTTCATACCAAAGTTTAAAGGCCCTGGGGACACAAGTAACTTTGACGACTATGAGGAGGAAGAGATCCGAGTCTCCATCAATGAGAAGTGTGGCAAGGAGTTTTCTGAGTTTTAGGGGTGTGCCTGTGCCCCCATGGGTTTTCTTTCTTTGTTTCTTTTTTTTTTTTTTTTTTGTGGTGGGTGGGAGGGTTGGATTGAACAGCCAGAGGGCCCCAGAGTCCCTTGCATCTAATTTCACCCACCCCTGCCCCACCCTCCAGGGTAGGGGGAGCAGGAAGCCCAGATATTTGGAGGGAAACACCAGCTGCTCCCCCTCACCCCCTTCTCCCTCCTGCCCCCCATCCCCCCTACTGCTTTTGCCTCCCTCCTCCCCCACAGCCCCCCACCCTAGCCCACTTCTGCCTGTTTTAAACGAGTTTCTCAGTTCTTCCCTTCTTCAGGTTAGACCAGGTCTTGCTGGTGTGTCAGGGACAGGGTGTGGAAAGAGGGGCCCAAACTTAACTCCAGCCACCTGCCCCCCACCCAAAAAAAACCCACAGGCACCACTCTCTAAGGGCAAAAGAATGAAAGGCTAACCTTCCCTTCAGAGCAATCTTGCCAGGGAAGGAAAGATTTTAGTGACATGTTCAGCGGGCTACTTAATACAATATTTTAAAAAAACAATTTACAATCTTATTTAAGTTCCACCAATGCCTCCCTCCCTCCTTCCTCTCCCACCCCTTCCCATGCCCCTCCTCCCCAAATCCATTTTAATAAGGCTGGGAAGCAGACTGTAAAGGAAGGAGCTGGGGTTCAAACGTCTCCCCCAAGCTGCTAATCTCCCCCGCCACCCTGCCCCCTCGGGGTCTCCTGCCAAGCCTGGAAGGGTCTCAGCCTCTTTAGGAAGCCCTCACTCCCTTCTGCCCCAATAGACCTGTCTTCACCCTTGGGCTTCGGGACCCAGACAAAGCAGCTGCCCCTCTCCCTGCCAAAGAGGAGTTGTCCCCTGAAAAGATAGAGGGGGAGCCCCAAGCCCAGGGCCTTTCCTCCCAGTAACACTCTCCCCAAACTTCTTAATTTTATTCTCAACTAGATTTTAACGTCCAGCCTCCTCTCATTTGGGAAGGCCACCCCCGCAAAAGGAGGCAAAGCCCCCCCCCACCCCAGACGGCCCCGAGTTCAAGGCCAAGGTCGCTGGGGAGGGGCTGCTTGTTTTATTTACCCAGGAGCCTCCGCCCCCCCCCATCCTGGGCGCTCCTCCTCTGCTTAGCTGTCCGCTGTCAATCACCCGTTCTCCCCGCCCCCCCATTGTGGTTTTTTTTCTCTCAATAGAAAAGTGGGGAGTCACCCCATTCATCCCCATATTTGTCCCTCTCATAATTTCTCCCCATCCCAGGAGGAGCTCTCAGGCCTGGGGTGGGGCCCCGGGTGGGCGCGGGGGCGATTCAACCTGTGTGCTGCGAAGGACGCAACTTCCTCTTGAACAGTGTGCTGTTGTAAACATATTTGAAAACTATTATCAATAAAGTTTTGTTTAAAAAAAGTGTCGCTGGTGTTCCTGACTTCGGTCACCCACCCACACACCCCCAGGGGGTTGGAAAGGGAATTTCGGACCCCAGCGTCCAGGCTGATCAGCACCTGGTCTGCAGTCCTTAAAACCGGGTTTATTTGGAATTCTGCCACTCTCCCCGCCCCGCAGGAGAAGGGGGCGCCAAACTGCCCTCTGACCCCGGATTAGGGGTCCCCACATTCTGAGGCGCGCCCCCTCTGCGTCCAACCAGAGGCCGAAAGGGCGGGCGCTCTAGGGAGAAGCTGGGGCCAGCGCGCCGGGAGGCCGAGCGGCGGCGGGGGCGGCCCTGGTAGGGGGATATGGGGTGGGGGTGACGGTGCGCGCCCCCCTTCCCGCATCCTCCCCGCGGAGCCAAGCGCGCCCAAGGGGCGCGGAGGCGTCGGTGGTCCGAGGATCCCCGCAGCCCCGGCAGAGCGCTGTAGCCCGACCCACGGGCGGCGAGTTCCCGGTAAGTGCGGTCCCGAGAGCGGAGCGCGCCGGGGAGGCGTGGAGAGGGGGGCTGGGCGCCGGGGACGTCTGGGTCCCGCGCCCAATGGCTGGAGGGCGGCCGAGCACCGCCCGCCCGCCCTGCCCGCCCCCTCTCCCCTCCCCCAGGCGCTCCCCTCCCCCTCCCCCGCCCGCCGCTTTCCCCCGCCCCCGCCCCGGCGCCAACTCCGCGGCGCCTCCTTAAAAAGCGCGCGGGAGTTGTAAGGGGGGGCCGGAGCGAGCCTGAGTGAGCGAAAGCGCAGGGTAAAGGGGGCGGGCGGGGGGCCCGGGCTCCACCTTAAAAGCGGGCGCGTGGGGGTGGGAGGGAGGAAGGCGGGCGGCGGGGAGGAGGGAGGGAGGGAAGGAAGGGGGGCCGGAGTGTCCCGGGCGCAGGGCGCGCGTGCGGCGGCGGCGGCGGCGGGGAGGGGCCGGCCGCGCCGCGCTCCCCTCCTCCCTCCTCGCATCCCCGGCCCCGCGCGCGCCCAGCAGAAGCGGGTCTGTGTGTGCGTGCGTGCGAGTGAGTGAGTGTGTGCATATATTTTTCTCTCTTTTCTTTCTCTCTCACTGTTTTTTCTCTCTCTCTCGCTCCCTCTCTCTCGTTCTTTTTTTTTTTTTTTTTGCAAAGAAACAGCAGCGCCGCCGCCGCTCCGCCGAGGCGCTGCGCCCCCCGGGGGGGGAGGCGGAGGAGGCGGGCAGCGGCGGAGGGAGGGGAGCCGGGGAGGGGGGCGCCGCGCTGGGAGGGAGGCAGCGCGCACGGTGCAGCCGGGCCGGGCGGGAGGCATGGCGGGGCCCCCGGCCCTACCCCCGCCGGAGACGGCGGCGGCCGCCACCACGGCGGCCGCTGCCTCGTCGTCCGCCGCTTCCCCGCACTACCAAGAGTGGATCCTGGACACCATCGACTCGCTGCGCTCGCGCAAGGCGCGGCCGGACCTGGAGCGCATCTGCCGGATGGTGCGGCGGCGGCACGGCCCGGAGCCGGAGCGCACGCGCGCCGAGCTCGAGAAACTGATCCAGCAGCGCGCCGTGCTCCGGGTCAGCTACAAGGGGAGCATCTCGTACCGCAACGCGGCGCGCGTCCAGCCGCCCCGGCGCGGAGCCACCCCGCCGGCCCCGCCGCGCGCCCCCCGCGGGGGCCCCGCCGCCGCCGCCGCGCCGCCGCCCACGCCCGCCCCGCCGCCACCGCCCGCGCCCGTCGCCGCCGCCGCCCCGGCCCGGGCGCCCCGCGCGGCCGCCACTGCCGCCGCCACAGCGCCCCCCTCGCCCGGCCCCGCGCAGCCGGGCCCCCGCGCGCAGCGGGCCGCGCCCCTGGCCGCGCCGCCGCCCGCGCCCGCTGCTCCTCCGGCAGTGGCGCCCCCGGCCGGCCCGCGCCGCGCCCCCCCGCCCGCCGTCGCCGCCCGGGAGCCGCCGCTGCCGCCGCCGCCACAGCCGCCGGCGCCGCCACAGCAGCAGCAGCCGCCGCCGCCGCAGCCACAGCAGCCGCCGGAGGGGGGCGCGGCGCGGGCCGGCGGCCCGGCGCGGCCCGTGAGCCTGCGGGAAGTCGTGCGCTACCTCGGGGGCAGCGGCGGCGCCGGCGGCCGCCTAACCCGCGGCCGCGTGCAGGGGCTGCTAGAGGAGGAGGCGGCGGCGCGGGGCCGCCTGGAGCGCACCCGCCTCGGAGCGCTCGCGCTGCCCCGCGGGGACAGGCCCGGGCGGGCACCATCGGCTGCCAGCGCCCGTGCGTCGCGGAGCAAGGTGAGCGCGCCGCGGAGGGGGGCGCCGCGCGGTGGGCAGGTGCGGGCGAAGTTGGTAGCGGGGCGCGAATACCGGGAGGAACCGGGCCGCAGGCGGCCGGGGTTTTGCGCTACTTCCCGGCGGGCTTGGCGGGTGGTGACCTTGGCAAGTGACTTGATCTTCCCCCGCCTCAGTTGCCTCTGCTGTAAAACGCGACTTAATAACAGTAGCGACTCTTTGGGGTTGTTGAGCGAGTTTAGCGAGATTTGGCTACTGAGGGCTTTATTAACACAGAGCCTGGCATGGAGTGAATGTGTAAAAGTTAGTCCGTGTTGATATTAAAGGTGGTAGTGAGGCACAGCACTTGGTCCTAGATCCCAGGGATTGGGCCCAGGGCCAGAACAGCTACTAACCTTGCGTGCCTGTCTCCCTTGCTCCAGAGAGGTGGAGAAGAGCGAGTGCTTGAGAAGGAAGAGGAGGATGAAGATGATGAAGATGAAGATGATGAAGACGAAGTGTCTGAGGGCTCCGAGGTGCCCGAGGGTGACCGTCCTGCAGGTGCCCAG
Source organism: Mesoplodon mirus (assembly GCF_964341445.2). NCBI lineage: Eukaryota > Metazoa > Chordata > Mammalia > Artiodactyla > Ziphiidae > Mesoplodon > Mesoplodon mirus. The sequence goes on from NC_138980.1 coordinate 41,273,133, forward strand.
CACCAGCAGCTTAATGGCGAGCGGGGCCCTCAGAGTGCCAAGGAGAGGATCAAGGAGTGGACACCCTGTGGACCCCACCAGGGCCAGGATGAAGGGCGGGGGCCAGCGCCAGGCAGTGGCACCCGACAGGTGTTCTCCATGGCCGCCATGAATAAGGAAGGGGGATCAGGTAAGGACCCCGCTGGGTGGGGGAGGGTGCCTGGTGGGAAGGAACCGAGCCCAAGACAAAACCACAGGCATATGCTTTTTATTTCCCAGCCTCTGCTGCCACTGGGCCAGACTCCCCATCCCCCGTGCCTTTGCCCCCAGGAAAACCAGCCCTACCTGGGGCTGATGGGACCCCCTTTGGCTGTCCGTAAGTTGGGGTGTTTGAGACACAGGGGTGCCGCCCAGGTGTGTATAACAGAACCAGAGGAGCATCACTGCTCACTGGTTCCCTTTGTTCCAACACAGTTCTGGGCGCAAGGAGAAGCCGGCTGATCCTGTGGAGTGGACAGTGACAGATGTGGTAGAGTACTTCACCGAGGCCGGCTTCCCCGAGCAGGCAACAGCTTTCCAAGAGCAGGTGAGTTCCTGACCCTCAACTTAGCCCCAGCGTTCCAGGGCCTTAGTGGGGGTGTGTGCTCTGACCCTGCTTGCTCGCTCTCTCTCTCTCTCTCTCTCTCTCTCTCTTTCCCTCTCCCTCCCTCCCTCCCTCCCTCTCTCTGTCCCACCCAGGAAATCGATGGCAAGTCTTTGCTGCTCATGCAGCGCACAGATGTGCTGACCGGCCTGTCCATCCGCCTCGGCCCAGCCCTGAAAATCTACGAGCACCACATCAAGGTGCTGCAGCAAGGCCACTTTGAGGATGACGATCCCGATGGCTTTCTAGGCTGAGCACCAAGCCTCACCCCTGCCCCAACCCATTCCAGTCCCCATCTTACCCAAGACCCCCAGAGTCCGGGAGCTGGTCGGGGACACCCTCAGCCCTCATAACAGATTCCAGTGAGGGGGCATTCCTACTCATCTTTTCCCTGTGTCTCCCCAACACACACACCTCTGGCCCCCAGCACCTCCTGTACTCCCTGATAGAGGAGTGTCGGGTGGGACAGGGCCTACTCATTTCACCCCAGGAGGCCAACCCTCCCCCTCACCCAGTCTAGGACATTTTTGGAAAAATAAAATGGGGGCTTCCCATCTTCCCTAGATCCTCTTCAGTTCAGCCAGATGTTTCCTATATAAATGTTTTATTCTGTCTGTTCATTTTGGTGGGTGGCCGTTCCTCCCTCCCCCACCACCCAGGCCCCTTCCCAGTCTGTCCCTGGCCTCCAGCCCCTGGGAGCAGCTGGGAGGGGGTCCCTGGATCTTCCTTACCCCTCCCATTTCTTTCTGTTCATTGTCTCTCCAGCTGGCTGTATTGCTTTTTAATATTGCACCGAAGGTTTTTTAAATAAAATTTTAAAAAAAGAGAGAAGAAAAACATGCCACAGTGTCCATTTTATGAATGTAGTCAAGGAGGTGAAGATCCACAGCAGCCTTCTGGGAGTCTTGGGTTAGGACAGAATTGTTTGAGGAGGGAGACAGGTAGTGAATGGGGCTGCCCCACAGCCAGCTAACTGCTCCAGGAGGACAGGAATATTTGCTGCTTCTGCCATCTCCCCATTCCCAGAACAGCGCCTGGGCACACAGTAGGTGCTCAAATATTTGTTAAGTGACTAGCAGTTAACTCTAGGCTTTTCGGGCATTCTCTGGGTTCTCACCACAGCCCCATGAGGCAGGGCTCGTGAAAAATCCACTTTACAGACGGCAACTGGCTCATCACAGCAAAGATGCTTGCTCAGGGTCACACAGGGTGCAGCCTGACACCTGTCTGAGTTCTTTACCCAGAGTCTTTAAGTATAATTAATGTGTTTGGCTTCATAGCTCTATTATCTGACAACCTTTGCATGTTACAAGGAACCCAGCCTACAACTGTTGTGGGCAGGGGTCTGTTTTGGGCCCATGGTAGGGTCTCCAGGCCTCCTGGCCCTCTCCATAAAAGGGGCAGAAAGGACTGGGCCATCAGATGAGATCATGGGATGGGAAAAATTTTCCAAGTGAAAATTTTTATTATTGTTGGTAACAACCACTACATCACAAGTGCTACTAAGTTCTAATGCAGTTTCTCAACTCCATTAGTTTTTTTAAAAAATATACAGATTCCGTGTCCTGGGAGTCAGACACACAGCGAGTGGGGCGGGGCCATCCTCGTTTTCTATACCTGCAACCCCGGGGTTTGGACGCTCGGTAGAGACCCCTCCTCCCTAGGAAACCGCCTCAGAGAGTCAAATGCGCTGGCCCCGGGCCGCACCCCCAGGACACTGCCGCTCTAGCAACGGCCCAGGTCGCCTCCCCCGGCGCGTACCCCCACGGCCAGGTTACGGGAGCGCGCGTGTGCGCGGGGCGCCGCGGCCGGGCCCCGCAGCGCGAGCCGGAGCGGCTCGCCCCTCCGTGTTGAAATTCAAATGAACCGAACTCCATCCACGCTGCGCCGTTAGAGAAGTCGAGGCCCGGGTGAGATGGAGGGGGACGCGCTCCCAGCCAAGTCCGAGGTACCCTGGGCGGGGTCGAACCCGCGGCCAATGTGAGCAGCGGAGGCTTAAAGAGCTCTGGTCCCCGCCTCCCGCCGCACGATGGCAACCAGGCAGTGGTTCTTGGGGCCGCTCCCCGCGGGCTCTGGGGAAACGCCGCTCCCGGACGACTTGGAACCTGGGATACAGCCCTGCGAAGACCCCTCATGGTCGCCTCCCACTGGCCAACCTGGGGACTCAACCCAGGCGGAGCCCGAGGATATTCAGGGACAGCTGCCGGAGGCCTCCACCTCTACGCCTTTCCCTGAGCCTCTGGCCCCAGGCCGCGGGCCCGCCCCTCCTCGCCTACCCTTGGACACCACGTTCAGACCCATCAGTGAACAGCTCCGTTACCTGCTCAAGAAGGCAGATGACTTCCAGAGCTACTTGTTCTACAGGTGATGTTGGACGGGGTCCTAGGTTCTACCCATGGATAAAGAGACGGAGGAGGGGATAACAAAATAGGTGACATACACTAGATTTACAAACTCAAAAGCATTAGGAGCCAGAGGAGGTAAATGAAGCTAGCTGATTAGCAATCCCATTTCGAAGAGTTACGAGGACTGTGTAGAAATTTGGGGTTAGGGAGTGCGGGCTATTATGTGGGCCCCTGGGGTTGCCAAATCGCTAGAACTCTTCTCCCACTTTGTAACCGTTGGCTTAGGTTTTGAACCCTGGGCAGGCTAAACAAAACCTATCTGAGCAAGATTTGGCCTACTGGCTACCAGTTTGAGACCTCAAAGAATAATATGATTCCCAGACCAAGGGAAAGGGGACTGTGATTCTCATGTATCAATGTCCATGGGAATCCCCTGGGAGGTTGTTTAAACCCTAGATTTCTGGGCTTCACCCAGGGAATAGTAAGTCAAAGTCAGTCTTGGGACTCAGGTGTCTGCATTTTAACAAGTATTTCAAATGTTTTTGATGCTGGTGGTCCTGGAAGACGCTCTGAGAAAGGCCTGACACTGGGGGATTTTGTTTGTAGTGGGGGTCCAGGCCAGGGATACAGGTGGGCAGTGAGTGGAATAGGAGAAATTGGTGGGGGAGCCAGGGACCTCAGGCAAAGGCCCCCTTCTCCCTTCAACAGGGACCGAGTGCAGAAGGAACAGCTGGCGAAGGCCATGCCCACCTTCTTGCAGATGTGTGAGCCCTACTTCCTGTACCTGGAGGCAGCTGCACGGAGTATGCCCCCCATCTATGGAGCCCTGCAGGAGCTGATCCGAAAGGGGGTGTGTGGAGCAGTTTTCCTAGATCCTATGCCCCTTTCTTCGTCTCTCAGGCCTGGGGGATGGGGAGGACGCTCACGGCAGGCCAGCTAATCACATTATGCCCCCTCTTTCATGCAGCTGTTGGAGATCTCCCAACAGCTGACTCTGCGCCTGGAACAGCTGGTCCTTATGTATGCATCATTTGGGTTTGTGAACCTGGAGGAGACTGAACCCCTAAGGTAAAAGGTTAGGAGACTGGGATTGGGGTCAGGGGTGGAGGAGGCCAGGGCATACCCTCATTCCCCACTCTCCCATCTCCTGCCAGCATCTCCTGTTTCTTCTGCGGGAGGTTCTCCATCAGTCCTTCCCACGAGGTGTCCATCTTTAGATACTGTGCCCCTGCCGCCTACACCGCCAGCCGCTTCCCCCGATACCTCTATAAGAAGATGCGCTGGAACCTGGAAACCACCCCAGAGTCCAGCAGCCAGGGGCAAGATTCCCGTGTGGATTAGTGAGTCCCCTTATCAGAATCAAAGTCCTCCCCTCTCTATGGAGAATGCCAGTTTGGGCCACTGAACCACCACCATCAAAGCACGGAAAGCCAAGCAGGAAATCAAGGACCTTTGAAAGGTCATCCCCACCTTTAAAAATATATATATGCCCCCATCAAAATAAAAGCCCTCATCTTAAAAGTAGGCTGACAGTGAGAAAAAGCCTCAGTATTGAATCATATCCCTACCTGAGAACTTGAAGGCAACTTCTGATGAGTTTCCACCTTACCTCCAAAATTAAAACCCTCCAACAGAAGTTAGGAAACTGCTCACATTTAATTGCTGCCCCTTCTCCTCCCAGCTACTTCCTGTGCTATAGAGATACATGGGAAGACGCAGGCAAGAGTCCAATCAACTCATGCCCCCAGACTCAGAAGCTGTGGTCCATCGGCCGATGGGTGCCCCTAGGACCAGCTGAGGATGACCTTTATTCATGGTAGGAGCTAGGGCGATGGCAAGGTGGGCGTGGGGTCTGGAGGGAGGGGCAGAACCCAAACAAAGACCATCTACCTCCCCCAACACTGTTTCCATTGGTAATAATGATAGCATTTTATTGTGCCCTGAAAAGCGCTTTATGCAGACTCGTGTAACAACCCACTGAGATCTATACTACTAGCCCCATTTTACAAAGAAGGAAACAGGTGCTCAGAGAGGATAAATTACCTGCCCAAGGACACACAGCTAGCTGAGTAATTGGCCAGGTCAGGGCTAGAGTTGTTCAGCCTCCCAGAGCCATTACCCTCTATGTTTCTCATCAACAAGAAAATCACTTTCCCCCAGGGTTTTTCCCACCCCTAGCTGAAACAAAGCCTCTCTCAGCCACAGCCTCACACTCAAGGGGAGGGGCTCCCGAGTAGCAGGGGGCGCTCACATCCAGGCCTGTCTCTCCCCGGCGCCCAGGATTTTGTCCCCGCAGCCCCCTGGGGACTACGAGCAGCTGCTGACCATCGGCTTCGAGGAGCCGTCGCACATGCTGGCCACCGACCTGCTGGTGCAGATCCTCACGGGCCAGGCAGGCACGGCCCGGCCCCCGAGCGCCGCCGGGCCCGCGGCGTGGGCCGCGCAGGAGTCTTGAACCTGGAGAGAGGGTGGGAGCTGGAGCTTGACAGTTCCAAACTCCAGGAGAGGGAGTAGTGGAGGGGCTCACTCGTTCTCCTGGTGCAGCTCCGCCTCGCCTTCCAAGGGGCCAGGCCGAGCTAGCCCGTCCGCACTGGGTCCGGCCCGGCCGCGGGGCCCTGCGGGTGGACACACCGGCTTTATGTTAAATAAAAGAAAGAAAGAGGTCACAGTCTCAACGTCCGCTCGGATCGCCTCTCCCCTCCCCTTGGGGAGAGGGGGCCCCGCCCACTCGCGCGGCCTTCTGGGAAATGTAGTCTCTGGAAACAAAACCATAGTCCACCGACTGGCGGACGGAAGCTCAGAGCATGCGCAGAGGTGTGCATGAAGCAAAAAGGGAAGTAGCTGCTCCTGTCAACAACCGGAACCCAGAAAACCGCAAGTTTCGGGTAGCCGGGAAATTCAACGCCCACTGTGGGAAGGGACGCAGAGCCACGCCCACTCTTATATTTTGACCCGGAAATTATGTCCCTGTACCGAAAAAGACTATATTTCCCAACGTGCCCCGGGAAAGGGCCAGCCATCAGTTTCCTAAGAGCCGAGGTTAGATCTTTTCTTCCAGCTTTTGGGTCTTGCCTTGTGCAGGTCGCTGTACCCCCTGGGGTGTCCGGGGCGCGGGCTGGGTGGGAGAGCCGGGAGGCAATCCAACTTAGGGTCGCTAAGCCTCACCCCAACCTTGGACTGGAGAGAAGACACGGGTTGAGAGGTGAACTCGCCTGCCGAGAGCTACAGTGACCCAAGTGGCGGAGCCTGGACCTGAGCTGGGTTCTTCTGATAGCAACTGGTCACTTGCGAGGGGAGGGGTGTCCTTGCTGACCCGGCTGTCACTCAGCTGCGAGCAACCCCCCCTTTAAACTAAGGGACACCTTTTGGGTCCCCCTAGCATTTTCAGAGTGGGAGGAGAGACTTGGAGCCCTGCTTCATGGAGCAAAACACTCGCTTACCTAATAGTCCCTGGTACATAGTATTATCATAAGTATTATGATTATCCCAGTTTACAAATGACAAAAATGAACGTGAGAGGCGAAGTAAATCAGGATTGGACCAAAACTCTTGTTCATTCGGGGTGGGATTGGAGGCTTCTGGTGACAATTTCTGACTGCATCAAGGATTTTTTAGTCCACAACCCAGGTCTGAACGGGTCCAAAGGGGTTCTGAAGTTCCCTGACACGGATTTGAGGCCCCACCACCACCACTGTTTAGACTAGCCCAGTCCAATAGAAATTTAAAATGAGCCACAAATGCGAGTCACATATGTAATTTCAAATTTTCTAGTAGCCACATTAGAACAATAAAGAGGTCAGAATTTTAGTGATATTTTTATTTAACTTCATATATCCAAGATATTACTCCAACGTATAGTCAATGTAAGAAATTATTAATGAGATAGCCCTCTTTTTTTGTACTAGGTTTTAAAAATCTTTTGTGTATTTTACACTTACAGCACATCTCAATTTGGACTAGCGACACGCAGATTTAATCTATCTCCCTTAAGACAAATCCACAAGCCACTTAAAACTAGATTTCTGGTGGGTGGTGACAACACTGGGAGAGGAAGGAAACAGGTTTAATTTCTTGGGTCCTGTCTACACCCATGGTTCTCTAACTTTAGAATCATGTGGAGGGTTTGGTCATTAAGTCTGGGATGGAGTCCAAGAATGTGTGTTTCTTACAAGTTCCCAAGTGATGCTGACGTTGCTCGTCCAGATACCACACTTTGAGAAATGCTAGCGTACATCGACCTCATGACTCTCAAACTTGGCTCCACGTTAGAAGCACCTGGGGAGCTTTACTGATGCCAAGGCCTCTATCAGATTCTAATTTATTTGGCATAAGGGTGCCTCAGGTAATTTTAATATGCAAGAAAGTTCAAGAACCCAGGTCTACACTTAAGCAGTTCTGTCAGCTCTACATACCTAATTCTTAGCTCCCCTGCCAGGGATTAAGAACAGGTTCTTGGCGTTTCCATTTTCCACTTTGGCAGTGCTGGCTCTTTCCTGCTTTTCTCTCCATACCTCCCAGAGTCACGGTCAGCCATGTGGTCAGTGTGCTGATGATGGGGTCAGGGGTGGGTCCTTGGGCTGAGCTACCGTTGGGGTGCAATGCTGTGTGAGCTAGACCCAGGGCATACAGAATTGGACAAATCCAGGAGTTTAAACAATGATTCTAAAAGTCTTTTCGGGGTCTCAGCACACCTCTAAGAAGCTGATACACTAACACCGCAGAATATACTGCACAGATGCAGTCTTACAGCTTATCTCGAACCCCATCCAGGGGAGCCTTGGACCCCTTGTCTTGGGACAGAGGGAAATTAAGGAGGGCTTGCCAATTGACAGCCATAAGCCCTACTGCAAACAGGTGTTGCTTGCTGTCCCCTCCTGCCCCCCACCAATTAAATTTTCTAAATAGTCACAATTAAAGTTTGGTAGATTTATCTTTTAAAGCCTGGGTTTCCAGTTGCTTTGGGGTTTTTTTTTTGTTGTTGTTGTTTTTAATTTTTTTGGCTGCACCATGGGGCTTGTGGGATCTTGGTTCCCAGACCAGGGATTGAACGCAGCCCTTGGGCAGTGAAAGAACAGAATCTTAACCACTGGGCCACCAGGGAATTCCCTCCACTTGCTTTTGGAAAGCAGAAGCTTGACACCACTAAGCTCACCCACTCATAGCACTGGTGATATGGAAGAACACCTACCTGCCTGTTGAAATGAGGCATTTGTTTTACAGCACACCCTGTCTCTCTCTCTTAATATCTGCCTAAGGTCTGTAGGCATGTGAGGTTTGCAATTGCTAGGCAGATTATAAATGGCCTTGCATGCCCTACTAAGAAGCTTGAACCAATACCACTCCCTTTTTTTTGTAGCCATTGTTTATGTCCCCAGGGCGGGAACAACCTCTTATCACCTCTGTCTAGCCAGCACCCTGCGCGGGGCAAGTCGCTTGGCACCAATAAATGTTGACGAAATCTGGAAAGGGTGGGCATGAGTTCGTTTGTCCCAACGCCGCAGTTCGCGCCCGCGTCGCCAGGTGGCACTAGGACCCCGGCCGGGCAGGGGGAATATGCGGCCCAGGAACAGGGAGATACGGGACATTCTGCATTCCGGCCGGCGCCTCCGGCGACTTTCTCAAGCCTTGCTCCTCTCGCCGCGCTCCCGCCCCACCCCACCGCAGACGAAGAGGACCCAGAAGAAAACAGCCTGCACTGCCCAGAAAGAAGGGGCTTTATTGGGGAGTGGGAACAGCCGAGGAGGTGACCCCTATCTAACAGTCAAGGCCGGAAGGAGAGGCTAGTTCCGTTTGCAGTTAGGTGGAGAAGGGCGGGGCAGTTTTACTGGCGGTGTTGTGATGGTGGTGTTTTCCAATTGGGACTAACAGTTTTATTCAAGATTCTGGTCAATTTCACAAAGTCAGGTTCGAGGAGGGGCTGATCGATTGCGTCTTTCCTGGCTCAGACCTGTAGCCCCTCTCCAGGCCTTCCGCCGATCCGGAGGGCACACCTGGGCGCCCCTGCCTGGGTCCTCTGACGGGCATGTTACCTTCGTCCGGGGACCCCAGCCGGCTCGAACCTCAAGGCTTCCGCTCCTCCTGGAGAGAGGGGCCAGACCGAAGGCATGCCTCGGGGGCCCGCGCACCGCGAGTGGGGACACCCAGGCCCCGGGTGGGGCAGTTTGAGCCCCAGGACCACCGCCTTCTCGACACCCCTGGGCCACGTCCGGGACTTTGGGTCCTAGCGCAGAGTGACTTCCCAGGGGGTCCTTTCCCCAGCCCAGCGTTCTCGCACGCAGAGGGTTGGGGTGGGGGGCAGCGACAAACGCCTGAGGCAGGAGGGGAAAGGGGTTCCCACCTGCTCCAGACCGTTCTCCGTAGCCTTTCTGCGGGGAGGCCAGATCACCGCCAGCTTTCCGTCGCCCCTGCTCGCTGCGGGAGAAGGGGCGCTCAGCCGAGATTGCCCCTCCTCTCACCAGCTGGAGGCGGCCAGGACGAAGGAGAGCGGCCGCGCCCCTTAAACACACACACGCGTTCACCCCCCTCCTCCCCATGGAGGCCTCCATCATGAGGGAGGAGGGAGGAACCCGAGGGAGGAGAGAGGCAAACAAACCCAGGGTGGGGAGGTAGAAACCCGAAAATTCAGAGGGAGGATCCAGGTGTGCCAGAACCCAGGGAGGGTTCCCTGGAACCCGACAAAGACATCTGGAATCCTCCTCCCTTCCCCCACCACGAGCCTAGGGGGAGTGGATCTGGGAGTCCGACGGGGGCCGGGGGTGTGGAGCATAGGGATGGGAAGCCCAGAAGGGGTGAGTTAAGAGGGGCCCGAGGAGTCTGGGAGCCAGGAAGGGGGACCCTGAGGATAAGAGGGCCACTGGAGTTGGGCAGTCGGTGAGAGCGGCTGGAGCCCTGGGAATTCCCAGCGTAGGGGCGCCAGTGGCTTACCAGTTAGGCTGGGCGCGGGCTCCTTGAACTCGGCGGTACCGTAGACGCTGAGGCGCTGGCGCTGCAGTTCCCGCTCCCGCTCATTCACCTCGCGCACCTCCTGCTCCAGCAGCGATGGTGCGATGGGCGGCGGGGCGCGGGCCAGCACCGGGCACCGGCTCTGCACGACTGAACGTGGCCGGCCTCCGGGCTCAGGCAGCCGTTGCGGGTCCGCGCTGCCCTCCGCCGCCGCCGACGAGGAGCCGCACCCGCCGGCAGCCTCGAAGAAGCGCTTGAGCTCGCCCAGCGGCTGAGGCGGCTGCCGGGCGCGCTGCTTTGGGACCTCGGGGCGCGCTAGCGCCGCCTGCCGATGGGCCTCCCGCTCGATGTCTCGCTGCATCTGCGCGCCCGCCCGAGCGCGCTCCAAGGCGCGCGGGAGCGCGGAGCCGGGGCCCGGCAGGCTGAGCACCGGCCGCACACGCAGTTCGACGAGTTCGCGGCCCGCGCGACCTGGGCTCAGGCCCCGGCTCCGGCGCAGGCTCTCCTCGCGTTCGCAGCTGCGGCGGATTTCACGCTCGATGGGCGTCTCCATGAGCGGCTCCTCTGGGGGCTGTTGTGGGGTCTCGGAGAGCAGTAGAAAACGCAGCTGAGGGGATTCAGAGTTTGACTCAGAGGAGGTTTCCGGACCTTGAGAGGGACACTGCTCCAGGACTCCGGCGCCTCGCGCTTCACACGGTTCAGCGTCGTCGCTGCCTCGCCCAGGACTCTCAAAGCCCTCAGCTGCGGTCGGTCCAGGGCGCTCTGCCTCCTGCCTCGCTGATAGCCCGAGGTCTTCGCTCTCTTGCTTGGGGGTCTCCGCGCCCTGGTCTGGGGAGGGCACGGGGACCTCGCCGCCTGGCCTGGGGACCTCGGTATCCTGCTCTGCGGCAGGCCCGGGAATTTCTCCGTCTAATCCGGGGGGCTCAGGGCCCCGCGCTTCGGACGACCCCAGGGCTCCGCTCTCCGGCCCGGGGGCCTCGGTGTCCAGGGTTGGGAGCAGCTCGGAAGCCTTAGCTCCCAGCGCTGGAGTTTTGATGCCCAGAGCTGGGACACACTGCCCTGCGCGGCACCTGTGGCTGCAGTCGCCGTCCGCGGGTTCCAAGGCGTAGCCTGCACCGGCCGCTTCTCTGACCCGCCCCTGGCCTTCAAGAACTGTCCCCGGGGGCAGGGCCGGGCAACGCCCCCTGCACCTGCAGGCAGGACTCTGGGCTCCGCCCTGGCCCCGCCCTCGAGACGGGGGCGCCTCAGCTGGGCGCTGGATTTCTTCCACTAGCACGCCTCAAGTCAGCTCAGGGCATTGGCCCTTTTAGAAGAGGACTTCCCTAGACCTAGCCCGCTACCTGGGACGCCAGTCTGGGTGCAGTGTTCACTCAGGGGGCGCCACCCTAGAACATTTTCGGCCTCACGTCCCCGGCATTGCCAGGAGGCTTGGCCCTAACTGCACGCCTGGCTGGGCCTCTGAACAACTGTCCTCTGGTGGCGAGTCCCCCGAAGCCATCTTTCCGGGGCCTTGCCTGTCCCGCGCAGCAGCAACGCCCACGGCCTCTGGGCTGTCCTTCCACCTTCCACTCCTGCAGCGCACAGCTCGGGCTGGAGGGGGCGCCAGGAACCGCCTCACCGCCCGCCCCAGTCTCCCTCCCAGTACCTGGGTTCAGCAAGGTTCCGAGCGGTGAGCCAGCGCCCGCGACAAGCCCAGAGGTCACTTCCCCTCACCCCCCCCCCAGGAAAAGTCCGCGAGGCATCCACCGCCAAGTGCACTCCCAGATTGAGGGACGAGGGAGGGACGCACACACAGAACGCCCAGGGCTCAGCAGAGCGGCTGAGGTTTGAAAGGCGGTCACCTTGGGCCCAGGCGACTGGGAAGGCTCAGAGAGGTATCCAGGCTTGCGGGAGGAAGTAGCTCCCTGCAGCTGGGGCCAGATTGTGACGTTCAAGGCCGGGATCGATGCCGGGAGCAGGCGACCTACCCTCAGGGACATTTTCCACTCTCTTCCCCTGGGCTCTCTCCAAAACCTGCCTCCATCCCCCACCATTTTGGGGTGACCAGTAAGAAAGATATAGTTACCTAAAGAAAGTGGGGGGGCTACACAGCCTCAGGAGCCCCAATAATCCTCCAACTCTCTGCCTACCCTGGTGACTCCCCTTTCTGTCCACCCTCCCACTCTACTCTCTCCTTGATCCCAATCTCAAGCTGCTACCCTCCTCCCTCTGACCATCTGAACTTCCTCCCTCTGACTCTATTGACCCAATTGGAATCAGACCCACCTGATTCCTGCCCACTCAGAACCTAAGTGTCAGCCTTCTCCAAGGCTCAGTTTCCTTGTCTGTAAAATGGGGATAATAGTGCTTACTCCCTCGGGAGGTGATGAGGATGAAAACTATACTTCCGGAATGAGTTGTCTCTACAGTGGACTCTTTATCACCTCCTGTCCCTCTTCTAGCCATGCTTACTGGGTTCTTGGTTCCACCATGCCACACTGAACCTTCTCTGTCCAAGGACCTCCGTGACCTCCATTTGCCAGACCTGATCACTGGCTCCTCCCTGATTCCCTCTCCATTAGCTCCTTGGTCTTGGAGGACACCATCCTCTCCTGATTTCCTTCCTACCTCCCAGGCACCCCTTCTCAGACTTCTGGTTCACCTGCATCAACGGGCTTCCTTCCCTCTGGCTTCCATTGGGTTTGGCTGAGGGGAGAGAGGTGAGTGAGGTCCGGATGTTTATCCCATGCCCCCTTCCTCCAAGCTTTGTTGGCTGTGTTCCTCCACAGCAGCCAGCACCTCCACCTAGTTCTCTCCCTCCAGGGCCATGGGGTGGTAACAGCTCCTGGCTGTGGTGAATCCAGGGTATGCACTATGCCTTGATTATTTCCTTCTATTGAGTTCTCATCAATTACTTGGTTTAAGTATACAATCTCTTTCCTGCCAACACTCAGACCTTGACAAACTCCAATCTCATGCTTTAAGTACCATCTCTATGCTGATGTCTCCCAAATTTATATCTCTAGCTCTGACTTCTCCCCTGGGTTTTGGACTCATATCCAACAGTCCCTAGTCTAATAGATAACGCCAAAATGAACACTTTAGAAACTGAACTCTTGGTTTCCCCCAACTCTACTCCTCTCTACTATGTATAGCAACTCACTCATTCTGTTTTTCATGCCCAAAATGTAGAAGTCAGCCTCGGGGCTTCCCTGGTGGTGCAGTGGTTGAGAGTACGCCTGATGATGCAGGGGACACGGGTTCGTGCCCCGGTCTGGGAAGATCCCACATACCGCGGAGCGGCTGGGCTCGTGAGCCATGGCCTCTGAGCCTGCGCGTCCGGAGCCTGCGCGTCCAGAGCCTGTGCTCCGCAACGGGAGAGGCCACAGCAGTGTGAGGCTCGCGTACCGCAAAAAAGAAGTCAGCCTCAATTTCTCTTTTTCCCTCAGCCCCTGCCCCAATCCATTCATATATCGGATTGCTGTTTGCTCTGCCTCCAAAATATATTCTGAATTCGTCCACTTCGCGCCACCCTTGTCCCAGACACTCACTGTCCTCCAGTGACTCCCCACCAAACTTAGAAGAAAATTCCAAATTCCCTACCCTGGCTCAGAAGGCCCTTCCCACTTCTCAGGTCTCATCTCCTGACATCTCCCTTGATCACTCCTCCATCCCAGCCTTCATGCTTTCCTCAAACCCCCCAGCTGCATTCCCACCCCCAGGGCCTTTGCACTTGCCTTTCCCTCTGCTTGGAATGACTCATCACATGGTTGGCTTCTGCTCTTCAGGTCTTGGTTCTTCAGAGAAGTGGTCTCTGTTCACCCAGCCTACATCAAACACAGCTGTTCTTTAACCCTATCCCTGTTATTTTCTGTAACTCACCCAATACTGCAGTTATCATCAATTACCTTTATTTCTCCCTTTATTTGTATATTAGCTCTCTCCCCCCACCCCAGGCTGGAAAGTGAGCTGCAATACAGCATTTTCTGTTTGTCATGCTCACCCAACTCCCCCATGCCTAAAACAGCGCCTGACACATAACACTTGTTTAAGAATGTTACCAATGCTGGGAACAAAGAGATAAACCAGACTTGGAAGTTGCAGTTGAGCTTGGGAGACAGACACAATTATAAACAGAACAATCTTGCCTCAACGTGGAACACAGGCCAAGGGTACAAAGGGAAGCCTATATATTATACATCCAAATAATTAACAGTTATAAAATCAAACTACAAGCAATTAAGTAAAATATATTCTCTCCTCCAAAAGGTGGGAACAACCTAAATGTCCATCAACAGATGAATGGATAAACAAAATGTGATACATCCATACAATGGAATATTATTCAGCCATAGAAAGGAATGAAGCACTGATTCATGCTACAATATGGATGAACCTTGAAAACATTATGCTCAGTGAAAGAAGCCAGACGCAAAAGGCCACATACTGTATGATCCCATTGATAGAAAATGTCCAAAATAGGTAAATCTATAGAGACAGATGCAGATCGGTGGTTGCCAGGGGCTGGGGGGAGGGGGGAATGGGGAGTGACTGCTTAATGGGTACAGGATTTCCTTCTGGGGTGCTGAAAAGGTTCTGGAACAAGATAGTGGCAAAAGTTGCACAACACTGTGAATGGACTGAATGCCACCAATGGTAAATTTTGTTGCGTGTATTTTACCACAATTAAAAACTAATTTTTAAAAATATGTTCTCTCAGGGAAATTTCCTGGCAGTCCAGTAGTTAGGGCTCAGCCCTTTCACTGCCGAGGCTTGGGTTCAATCCCTGGTCTGGAAATAGATCCTGCAAGCTGTGTGGTGCTGCATATATATATATATATATATTATATATATATATATATATATATATAATATATATTATATATATTATATATATATTATATATATATATAATATATATTATATATATATATAATTTCCCTCTTCCTATCATGACAAATATACTTGTAGAATGACCTAGAAGATCACGTTCAATTGAAAATATTTTGAATCCCTAGGAGTTTTGTACTTGAATGTGGGACACAGGAATACCCCAGCCCTCAGTCTGGCCCCTTTTGCTTCCCACCCCCAACTGTCCTAGACAGCGAGCAGCCTTGTGCATGCACCTAGGGGGCCCATCCCACATGCCCATGCTCTTTCCTCACCCCTCTGCCCATAGCTGCCCTTGACCACTTCTTGGCCACCCTGCGTAGGATCTAGAGCAGGGAGGGACGATTTAGCTGGGTACATTCCCTTTACCCCATGGGGAGCAGGCCCTCTAAAACAAGGGGCCCAGGGGACTTCCCTGGCGGTCGAGTGGTTAAGACTCTGCGTTTCCATGCAGGGGGTTTGATCCCTGGTTGGGGAACTAAGATCCTGCATGCAGTGCAATGTGGCCACAAAAAATAAAAAATAAAAATAAATGAATTTAAAAATTTTTTAAATAAATAAGTAAAGCAAAGGGCCCAGGACAAGGGCTCTTCTCATTGAGGTTTATGTCAGAATTGCAAAGTGTGACCAGGGCTGTGATGAGGGAAGCACTGGGGGCTGCAGGATACCAGCCTGGAGAGTAGAAATGATTTCCCCAA
The DNA here is from genome assembly GCF_964341445.2 of Mesoplodon mirus. NCBI lineage: Eukaryota > Metazoa > Chordata > Mammalia > Artiodactyla > Ziphiidae > Mesoplodon > Mesoplodon mirus. Next base: position 41,288,609 of record NC_138980.1, read on the forward strand.
GAGGGTGGTTGGATGAAACATATAATCAGCTGAGAAAAGGGGTGCTGGCCCTTTAAGAATGGAATGTGGGGTAGAACAGGGTCCCTCAAGATTTGGGTAGGAAGCTCTCTAGACCTTTCCCATCACCACACTCTCCCAACAGTTATCACATCTAAGGGGTGTCCAGGGTCCTAGAGGCTGTTTGATCTAATTCTCTTATTCTCCCAAAGGGGAAACCGAAGCCTAGAAACCTAGGGGAAGTTGCCCAGAGTTGTCCAGAACCCAGACGTTCTGGTTCCCATGGGGCAGAGGCTCTGGTCTCCAGAATCCTCTAGCTGGATCAGCCCTTCCTCCTAACCCCAGAACCAGGTTCCAAGAAGGGAGGGCAGTTAGCCTGTAAAAGTATCCCTTGTGAGGTGTACAACAGTACTCAAAGGTGGGTGACCCTTGGTGGGCAACTGGACTAGAAACGTCTAGGGTGGCAAGGGGAGGTGCCATTGTGTGAGGGGGTCAGGGACTCCCAACGCCCGTCTACCCGCTAGACCACACATGTGAGAGTGTGTTTGCCAGGAGGCAGCTGAGTGCAGCAACGAGGCCACTGGCTGGTAAATAATTGATCAGGACAGCTGATAGTACCTCCCCAGAACTGCCCGCCAGCCCCCGGCCCCCCTCGCCCCGGCCCATGCGTCTCCCGCCTCCTGGCCCAAACCAGCTGGACCAGCTCTCCCAGTGCCCGCCTGCAGCCCCCCCCAACTCCCGACAGCCAAGTCACAGCCTCCAGGGCACCTTTCGGCAAGCGGGTGGTGGGTCCTGGACTCAGAGACCAGAACGTGGGCTTCTGGGCAGAGATGGCCCTGCAAAGCCAGGTGTGGTCTCCGGCCACACCCATGTAAGTGTCTGGGGTCAGGGGGGCCAGTGGGCAGGGCCTGGGAGGGGCTCATGGAAGACACTGGCCTTTCCACGGAGCAGGGGAGGTGAGAGCTCCAGCTAGCCTCTCTAAGGGGGCCAGGGAGAGTGAAGGGCGGCCGGCAGCCAACCCCCCAGGCTCTTCAATGCCCCCCTCCCCAGAAAGTCGGGTGGGAGGTGTGAACCCTCACCCCCTTCTTTTTTGGGGATTTTCCACTGGTAGGCCGAAGCCCAAAGTCCAGCCTGGGGGGTGGGGCTATTACTTGGGTGAGGGGCAGGGAATGTCAAGGTCTCTCACTCCTATGTTTTGCCTCTAGAATCATCCCTCAGTGTCCAGGGTGGGAGGAAATGCTTGAGATCCAACAGGAAAAAGTTAACAGCTCCCAAACTGGGAAAGAGAATGGCAAAATGGATCACATGCTTAATGAAATGACCACCAACTGTTCCTGGTGGGGCAAAAGCCACCACCGTGAATGTTCTTCTTGTAGAGTTAGAGATAAGCAACATCTAACGAAATGTGCAGATTATTATAATATTCGAGGTGTGAGGGCTTTTTAAAGTAAGAGGGTGGAGGGGCTCCAGAGGTTTGTAGAGTTCTGGAAAAGGGGCTCCCCCCAGGGACCCCAATTTGGTTCTTCACTCTTTTGGGTTCCCCGTTGCATTATTCACCAACTACAAACCTGGTTGCCTAGCAACGGGAATCTGATCCTCCCCCCAGCAAGGAAGAGGCCGGGAGATTACATCTTGGGGGTGGGAGAGCAGAGGGGGGACTTTAGCCTTCCCCCCAGTGGCAAACTTATTAACAGGGGGTCTGAGCTTCCTTTGGGATACCTTGTAAAGCATGACTTCAGCATCCTGCCCCAACTGGAATCGGAGACACCCCAGACTGATCTCTTGTCTCCTGGCCGTCAAGAGGAGGATGCCTAGACTTCCCTCTTCCCCACAGTGTTCCCAGTATTTGGGATCTGAGAGCCTTGAGTTCCAATCCTGACTCAGGGACATTAGACAAGTCTTTTTGCCACTTCTTGGAGCCTCAGTATTCTCATCTGTCAAATAGGGACAGTACTACTATTGATACTTACCTTCTAAGATGGTAGAGAGGGTTAAATAAGTTACTGTGAGTAAAGCATTTAACAGTGCCTGGCACGTGGTGTGCACTGGCTAATGGTTGGCTGATTTTCTTCTTAGTTGGAATGTCAACTCAGCAAAAAGTTGACTACAGTGTCCCAAGATCAGGGCAGGGAGGGGGAGGGGGAGGTGGCTGTGGGAGCCTAGCGAAAGCCCCATAGAGCATTTAAGAGCGCTATAGATAGTAAGTGTTAAATGTGAACTCACTATTATACCTTCATGGTGAGGCCAGAGAAGATCTGGGAGGCCCCACCAGAGTTTGGGCAATGAGGCTAGTTAGTGCTCAACTTAATAAATGTTTGAAGGCTTGCTCTGTACCCACCCTGGGCTAAGTGTCAGGGCCAACAGGCAGACATATATATCCTTCTAGATATTGGCCTGTGAAGCACCTGCACATAGTCAGTGCTCAATGCATGTCTCTGATGAGAGGCTGATGTAATGATGACTGTCCCTGAAGTGCCCTGCAGTACCAGTCAGCCTCCAGCTTCCAGGGGGAGCCCAAATGGACTAGGGGTGGCCCTGGAGACTGGGAATTGGGGATCCTGGGGTGCTTTGAGGAGGGCAACAATGGGGGTAATCTCAGGTTAAACCTTAAATGGTGAGTCCCCCTCCCCCTCCTCCCAGTTCAGAGTCCAGTACTAGGCAGTGTGACCTGGTGACCCTTGCCCCCAGGAATAGTGGCTTGCAGGTGGAGGAGGCAACTCCGGAGTTACCATGGCAGTGGCATGTGTCCATGGTGGGATGGACACTTTTCTCCCCAGACTCCCTCACCCCCCAGCACTTAAGGGATGCTGAGTAGAAGCCAAGGTCCAAAAAGGACCTTGTTCGGGTTTGGTGGGATTCGAGAGTTTCTGGGAATGGTTATTAAAATTAATCAAAAACATTATTAGTCATGGGAATTATTTTAAAAAATTTTTTTTCTTTTTTTTTTTTTTCTTTTTGGCTGCGCTACATGGCATGTGGGATCTTAGTTCCCCATCCAGGGATTGAACCTGGGCCCTCGGCAGTGAGAGCATGGAATCCTAACCACCGGACCGCCAGGGAATTCCCTAAAATTATTATTAATAATAAACTATGCTACTGTTTTTGGAGCACTATGTCCTCAGTTTTTTCCTGCATGGATACTTCCTTGCAAGGCCATCTCTCTCTGCAAGGTGAAGGTCAAGCTATCCCGGTCCATTTTACAGATGGGGAAACTGAGGCTCAGAGAGGTGTTGTCAAGCCTAGGAAGGGATTTATATCTCAGTCTGTCATGGTCTCTGCTCTCTCTCCCTCACAGAACCCCTGCCCTCTGCCCTGACCCCTCCCAGGCGCAAAGGGGAAATAGAGGAAAGTGCTGGGTTTTGGTTGGTTTCCAAGCTGCTCAGGGATCTTGGCTCAGAGAGGGGTATTTGAGAGGTGAGACTGCTGAGGTGTGGGCCCCTGGGAGACCCCTTTGGCAGCCCCCTCCCTCTCCCTGCAGGCCCATGGCAGAGAGCTCCCTCTACCGGCAGCGGCTAGAAGTCATCGCGGTAAGTGAAGCCCTACCAGTGCGGTCAGCCTGGAGCCCTGGGCAACCCTAGCCTTGCCCAAAGCCCTTTCCTCTCCTCCCTCCTATCACAGGGAGCAGGCCTAGGGCTCTGAAGGTGCGGGGAGCACCCTCAGCTCCAGCCTTTCTCGGGGCGCCCCACCTAAATCCTCAGGCCCCTCCGCTCCCCAGTTCCTCTGATCACTGACACCCCTAGAATGGAGAGCTGCGAACTCCGCACTCTCGAAATCTATAGCATCCGATGCTCCATTCTTGACCCCCAGTCTCCAAGATACCCCATGTCTGAACCCCATCTCTCAGACCCCCATATCTGAACCTCATCTCTCTGAACTCCCATATTTAAATCTCCATCTCTGTGGACCACATCTCTCTGAACCCCCCATCTCACTAACCCCCATCTCTCTGGACCCCTTCTCTACATCCTAGTCTCGCTGGATCCCCATGACTGCACCTCCATTTCCGACCCCTCCTCACTAGCCCCCTCCCTTTGATCCTCATATCTGGACCCCCATCTCTCTGAATCCCGTCCCTCTTTAACCCCATATCTCAGACACCCCCTACCCCCGGATTCCCATTCCAAGGCCCTCCCATCCACAGACCCCAGTTCCGCGCGGGCGAGGCCTCTGCAGCATCCCGGGCGCGGCCGGCCCCGCCCCCGCTGGCCCCGCCCCCACCCGCTGCTGAGTCAGGGCCTCCGCAGCCCCCTCCCGGCCCGGGGCCCAGACTTGTGTTCCGCCCCCGGCGCGGTTTGCAGTCCCGGGAGTCCCAGGAGCCCCGGGAGCCCCCGGGAGCCCGGCGGAGGAGGGAGGGAGGGAGGAAGCGGGGAAGGCGGCCCCGCCCGACCCCACCCGGCCCGCGGGCAGCTCCGGGTCCTCTGTGCGCAGGAGAAGCGGCGGCTGCAGGAGGAGATCAGCGCCGCGCGCCGGGAGCTGGAGGAGGAGAAACTCCGTGTGGAGCGGCTCAAGGTTGGGGGCGGGCAGGGGCGCCTGCTTAGCCCGGGCAATGAAGTGGGGGTGTCTGTAAGAGTCAGTTCTGGGAACCAAAGGAGGCTCTGTCTAAACATGGGGGGCGGCATTGGTTCCAGCTTTGGGGGCGGGCGTCCTCCCCAGCTTGGGAGAGTGGGTGGTTGTGATGGGGACATTTGTCCCACCTTTGGGAAGAGCATGGGGACAATGGAGGTGTTTGTTCCGCTTTGGGGTAGGGAGGGGCTAGTAGGGACATTGAGTTCACCTTTGGGGGTGTTTGTCCCATTCTGGAAAGGTTGGGGAGATTGATGGGTGTTTTTTTTCCAGCGTGGGAAAGCTCTGGGTTGGTAACGGGGTGTCTGCCCCACCTGGCATTGTTGGGGCACGTATCCCAGCCTGAGGGAGAAATGTCTGTCCCATCTGGGTGGTTGTAGGGCAATAAGAAATCTGCCCAGGGTGGGACATCCAGATGGGGTGCTACATGAGGTGCGGTAGTCCATGTGCCCCTTCCCATGCCCAGAGGAAGTCTCTCCGGGAACGCTGGCTAATGGACGGGGCAGCTGAAGAGCCAGAGCAGCCCCAGGACCCCGCCTCACAGGACCCCCAGTCACCTGAGGACCAGGCTCAGGCCCGCATCCGGAACCTGGAAGGCAGCTTGTTCACGTGAGTAGGGCCCCTGCCTGACAGCTTTGCCCCAGCCTGACTAGGCCAGGCCCCTCAGCCCACTCCAACTGACACTTCAGGTGGGGTTGGTCCATAAGCCTGAGGTCCAGGCTCCCAGCAGCCCCTTCTCTTCCCCAGACTCCAGTCCCAGCTGCAGCTGTTACAAAGTGCGTCCACAGGTGCCCAGCACAAGCCCGCAGGCAGGCCCACCTGGCGCCGACAGGTGAGGAGCTAGGGGAGCAGGCGGTGGGAGGAGGGAGTGTGGCAAGCAGACCCCAAAGCAGGACCTCTCCAAGCACAGTTTAGATTCTGGGTCCTCTGCTCTGTGGTCTTGGGCAAGTCGCTTTCCTTGCCCAAGCCTCAGTTTCCCCATCTCTAAAATGAGCATAACGACAGCACACACCTGGAAGAGGTGTGAGAGAGGGTTGGTGAGATCATAGCTTAGTACCCGGAACAGGCACAAGGGACCATTTTGATATATGGTGGCCAATATGACCTGAATGAGGAAAGCAGTCAGCAAATGTGGGGAAGTGTTCATGGAATTCAGTCTCAAAGGTGGGAAAGGGTCATCGTGAGATGCTCTCATGATTTGGGGCATCTACATGGCTTTTGGAGTTTTGGGTTTTGTTTTGGTAATGCCTCTGTTAAGATACAACGCAGGCCATACAACATACAGGTTTTTGAAAACCAAGACAACTTCACATTAAAATCTGGCTCTCTGGGCTTCCCTGGTGGCACAGTGGTTGGGAGTCCGCCTGCCGATGCAGGGGACACGGGTTCGTGCCCTGGCCCGGGAAGATCCCACGTGCCACGGAGTGGCTGGGCCCGTGAGCCATGGCCACTGAGCCTGCGCGTCCGGAGCCTGTGCTCCGCGATGGGAGAGGCCACAACAGTGAGAGGCCCGCGTACCATAAAAAAAAAAAAAAAATCTGGCCCTCTGGGTTGTCCTTGAAGTCCAAAGATCCAGTAACATTTGCACCTGGCCGCAGTGATGTGTGGGTTTTCCACAGTCCCCACCTCTCCCTGATGCCTTACCTTGGCTCCCAGGTGCCTGTCTCAGGACAAAAGGGGAGAGGAGACCTTTAATTGGGATAGGAAGCTCTTGTTGGGTTTTTAGTCTAAGCCGGGAATTCCCTGCTAGAGATGTACAAGGCATGATTCCTGGCCCAAGAGAGTTCACCGTCCAGATGAGGAGATGGGGTGCAAAGAGTCTGTGAGGGGGGAGCCCAGGATATAGGGGAAGCTCATAAGAAGCACCTGAGTGAGGTTGGGGGCTCAGGGACGGCTTCCTGGAGGCAGTGACATCTATGCTGAATCTGGAAGGGAATCAGGAATACAGGCAGAGGAAACAGCCTGGGCAAAGGCCTAGAGGCTGGAAAGAGGAGGGTAGGATAGGAGATCTGTGGGGTTTGGCATAGGTGGCTTGCAGAGCTGTCCTCAGCTCCCCTCCCTTGGGCTCATCTTTCCCCTGATCCCTTCCTTCACTCCACTCTAGCCACCCTGACCCTCTGTTCTATTCCTTGAACTTGCCTAACTCACTATAGCCCCAGGGCCTTTGCATTTGCTGTCCCCTCTGCCTGGAATGCCCTTTCCCACCTCTTGACTCAAGGCTGGCTCTTCTCACCTTTCAGGCCTTTGTTCAATGTTACCTCCTCCAAGAAGCCCTTCTGCATCTTATACCTAAAGGAGACACCCCATCACCTTCCAGGCATTCCCCAGCCCCTTATCCTGCTTTTCTTTTCTTTTGTTTTTTTCTTATCATAGCCCTTCTCACTCCCTGAATTACAGATTTGTGTTTTATGTTTATTACCTGCTTCCTCCCACTGGAATGTAAGTTCCAATAGCAAAAGGCTTAAGTGTCCCTTAAGTAACCTCAGTAGCTGGCATAGTAGGTCCCCAGTACAGAGGGATTGGCTGCATGGCCACAATATTGATTGGGCACCTACTGTGTGCAACGCAGTGGAGCAGAGGGAGATGAGACAGGTAAGGAAGGCTGAGGTACAATAGAGGGTTTGGTCCTGAAGGTAATGGGGAGCCATCGATGGTGTTTGAGCAGGGGAGGGGTACTGGCATGCAGGAGGCTGGAAGTGGAGATGTGGGCTGGCCTGACCTTGTTTCTGCCATCCCTGCAGGGTCACCGTCCTCTATCCCAGTCCACCGTGGAGGCAGGTCCTGCAGGTGGGTGTTTTGAGGTCTGGGGGTCGCAAGAGGAAGGGCCTGAATCTCACTCTGTTGCCCCATCTCTCCTTTCCCCTTCTCCCCTGACGCCCCCAGGCCAGACTGATCTAAACAAGAGAGACTCCATACCAGCCGGACCAGTGGGCACATACCCAGAGCCCCCCTCTAAGTCCAGAGATGAGCCTGTCGGGGTTCCACCAGCCCCAAGGAGGATCCCTGGGGCAGCAGGGGCCTCCTCAGAAGCCAATGGCCCCTGCCCTGGATCCAGCCCCCCTCCAGAGCAGGTGCCGAGTCAGGAAGTGGCAGCATCTGACGGGGAAGTGAATGAGGCCAAAGCGGGAGGCACGGTGAAGGTGGTCTGGGAGGGGCTAAGGGCCACAGAGGACTGTACCATGGGGGCCACAGGCCCAGAGCTGGAGGCTAAGGTGGAGGAGATGGTCATGGAGGCCATCGGGGACAGACAGGAAGCCGGACGCCGAGAGCTCCCTTCGTGGGTCAGGGAGGACAGGGGTATCGTGGAGGTGGTCTGGGAAGGGGTGGGAGGCACAGAGGGCAGCGACTCAGAGGCCACGGGGGAGGCGGGCAGAGGCCTGGAGGCTGCACAGACCAGCTCACTGAGGCTCCAGGAGGGACCGGGGGGAGCAGCTTCTGGAGAAGGGGAAGATGCCCCCAGGGGCAGCCCTGATGGTGATGGGCAGGGGGGCTTTGGAGGAGAGGAGGGGTCCTTCATTTGGGTGGAGAGAGTGACCCTCAGTGAGCAGTGGGAAGAGCTGGTGGTGGAGGGGTTGGAAGGGCCAAAGGCACGGGGAAGGGAGGGAAAGGATGAGAGTCCACTGGGCGCAGGCAGCAGAGGCGGGGAGGAAACGTGGGAGGCAGAGAGGAGGTGGGCAGAGGAATCAGCGGGGAAGAGAGGAAGTGAGGGAAAGGCAGGCGCGGAGCCAGAAGGAGCAGAGATGTCACTGGTGGTGGAGAGGAAAGGAAGCGAGGAATCCTTGGAGCCGGAGAGGAGGGGAGTTGAGGAAAAGGTGGAGACAGAGATGGGAGGAGGTGACGAACCACTGTCGGCAGACAGAAAAGAAGTTGAAGGACCTCTGAGGGCAGAGAGGGAAAGAGGGGAGGAGCCGCTGGGAGTACAGCAGAAAGGAGGTGAGGAAAAGTTAGAGGCAATTGAAGAACCATTGGTGACAGAAAGGAAAGGAGATGAGGAATCACTCATGGTAGAGAGAATAGGAGGTGAGGAAGCATTGGAGGGAAAGGAAAAAGGAGATGAGGAACCACTGAAGGTAGAGAGAACGGGCAGTGAGCAGCCGTCGGAGGCAGAGACAAAAGGAGATGAGGAACCACTGAAGGTACAGAGAACGGGCGGTGAGCAGCCGTCGGAGGCAGAGACAAAAGGAGATGAGGAACCACTGAAGGTACAGAGAACGGGCGGTGAGCAGCCGTCGGAGGCAGAGACAAAAGGAGATGAGGAACCACAGAAGGCAGAGAGAAAGGCAGGTGAAGAGCCATTGCAGACAGAGAAGACTCAAGGGGTTGAGGAAGATCTGAGTCCAGAAGAGCAGAGAGAGTCAGGAGGAGGAAAGGAATGTCAGGCAGAGGAAGTGAGTGAGGAAGTGGCTCCCCTGGGGGCCAAGGAGGAGCCAAGGCCCGAGGAAGAAGGACAGCAGCCCCAGGAGAAGCAGGAAGGCTCCCCAGAAGCAGAAGCAGTGAAGCCCCAAACCTCTGATGAGGGCCAGGACCCCTCTGGGGATGCCACCCCCCTCCTGGCAGACCCCCCAGCTCAGGAGCAGCCTGCTGAGTGCCAGCCACTGCTTCAGGTGGAGGAGCCCAGGGCCAACCCCAGTGCCCACACTGTGCCCACCTACGCGCCTGCCCGGCAGCCGGAGCCATCTGCCCCTCCTGAGGGCGAAGAGGCGAGCGGCCCTAAGCAGAAGACGTGCCAGTGTTGTGTGGTTATGTGAGCCCACGCCCTCTACCCCACTCCCAGCTCCTCTCACAGCTACCTCGGCCTCTTGGCATCAGCAGATGGTCCCAGGCGCAGACAGGGCACCACGGAACTAGTGGTGGCACCTGGGAGCCAGCTGGTCCACATGTCCATCTCCACCTGGGCTTCTGGACCCCTTGCACACTGCCTGTGACCCTGGCCCCCTTCTGTGACAAAGCCTTTATACTTGAAAATAAAATGTTGAGCATTTGGACAGTGTGAGTGTGTGTGTTGTTGGCACAGAGCCACCTCACCGTCTCCTGGTGGGAAGTGGAGGGCTTCACTCTGCCAGAATCAAAGATTATGAATCAGTGAGAGTATAGATATGGCTGCTGTAACAAAAAGACCTCAAGCTACAGTAGCTATCAAAACAAAGAATTTATTTCTCTGGGCACTTCTGATCCATGCAATCACTCAGGAACTCTGGTTCCTTTCCATTTCTTGCTCCACCTTCACCTTGGGTATGGCCAAAGCTGAATCACAGGGCACATCAATGCTCCAGCTCATGGGAAAGGGAAGGGAATGCGGAAGAGCCCCCACGCAGACCCACTGTAGGCACATGTCACTTCTGCTTATGTTCCACTCGTAAGAACTCAGTCCGTGGCTGCACCTAGTTGCAAGGGAGGCTGGGAGTGCACCCAACTACAGTTCTGTTATAGCAGCAGGACAGATTTGGGGAGGCAGCTGCCACTCTGGATTTTATATATTTTTCTTTGCTCCCTCATCCATCCGTATATTCCCTGTAGGGCCAGGCCCTTTTCTGTAGGGGTCCTTCAATCTCAGCTCTTCCTTGGCTGGGTGTCCTCAAGCAAGTGACTCAGCTTCTTTTGAGCCTCAGTGTCTTCATCTGTCAAATGAGCACCCCTCTCCCCTCCTGGGGTTGGTTCAGTCCATAACCTGGAACCTGGGGTGTGGCCCAGAAAGCCCAGCTCCTCGGGTGTGGGCAGGAAGTGTTTCTCATACCCAGAGTCCAGTGGGGCGGAGGCCTGGGGGGCCTCCATAATCGGTACCTGCTCTATCTCCTCCACTTCCAGGATGGGCGAGTCCCCAGGGGGCTGGGCCTGGGGCACCTCCTGGGAAGAGAAGAGGCTGAGATTCCTCCCCTCATACCCCCCAATTCTCACCTACTCCCCACTGTCCGAGCTTTCCCTAATCCCCCCAGAGGGCCCTGACAAGCCAAGCTTTCTGCTCACCTTCATGTGGGGCAGGCTGAAATTACTGTTGGCAGGATCAGGAACCTTCTCCCAGACCCAGTGGGGTAGTACCTTGTGCCGCAGGTGGACGCACCTGGCAAGCAGGTAAGAGTCAGGGCAGGGAATCCAGGCGGCTAGACACGCATGCCCAGATCGTAGGGTCCAGGAACGTCACAGAGCCCTGAAGCATCATCCCCTTCCCACATCTCTCCCCAAGCTCAGCTAACGCCCAGCTGCCCTCCCAACCTGGGCAGAGACCCATGTGTCCGACAGCCTCACCTTCTGGAGGTAGCTAGGCTGACGCCACAGCCCGTCAGGAGCAAACCCCATATGAGAAGGACAACTGGCAGAACTTTCCATTTCAGGGTGTTATCTGGAGGGAGGGGGGAGGGGCAGAAGAACATTTGGACACCAGGCTGGTGGGGAGGGGTCAGGTAAGGCTCATGGGTGGAGCTGGGAATGGGTAAGGGAGGTGGATAAAGGGGCAGGGCCTATGAATGGGTAGGGGCTAAGGGTGGGGGAAATCTTGGGGTGGGAGTGGGGCTTGTGAAAAGGTCAAGGTCAGGGATGGGGTGAAAGGGTCAGAGACACACATTGCTTGATAATCCACAGCAGTATCCAGCAGCATCAAAATGCATCATCAACATCCCGAAGTCTAAATGTTGTCCACCCCCTGAAGTTCAGTAATGATTATATAACCCCCTCCAATGCCCCTCTCTCCCGGTCCCCTCCCATGGCAGTCCTGCCCCAGGCCCGTACCTGGTAGGTGAAAGCGGAGGCTTGGACCCGGTGGGCCCTGTCCTGCGATGGTGGACGCGGTCACCCACAGCTCACAGGTACCCCAGTGAAGGTCGGGCAGGGTGATGGTCTGGGTGCTGCCACTCACTGAAGGATACACCCAGAGCGGTTGGAGGTGCAGTCAAGTCCCATCTCAGGACCTTTGCACGTGCCATATCCACATGGCTCCCTCCTCATCTCCTTCAGCTCTTTGCTGCAAGGTCACCTTCCAGTGAGGCCTTCCCTGACCGCCCCCGCCCCGCGATTAAAATAGCACCTGCTTCACCACTCACCTTCCTTGCTTTATTCTCTATCCACCACTTATCACCATCTGACACACTGCTTAGACATTATTTACTTTGTCTATACCTTCATGTCCCCCATTAGAAAGTTAGCTCCACGAGGGCCATATTCCCAGCACCTGGATCAGTGCCTGCACATAAAAAGCACTCAAAAATGATATACAGGGGACTTACCTGGTGGCACAGTGGTTAAGAATCCGCCTGCCAACGCAGGGGACACGGGTTCGAGCCCTGGTCTGGGAAGATCCCACATGCCGTGGAGCAACTAAGCCCGTGAGCCACAACTACTGAGCCTGCATGCCTAGAGCCCATGCTCCGCAACAAGAGAAGCCACCACAATGAGAAGCCTGTGCACCGCAACAAAGAGTAGCTCCCACTCGCCGCAACTAGAGAAAGCCCGCGCAGCAACAAAGACCCAACGAAACCAAAAAAAAAATAAAATAAAATTGATATATAGTTGACCTTTGAACAATGCAGAGGTTGGGGTGCTGACCCTCAACTCTTTTAAAAATCTAAGTACAGTATAATTTATAGTCCACCCTCCTTATCTGTGGTTCCTCTGTACGCCCAGTTCCACATCTGCAGATTCAACCAAACGCAGACAGTACTGTACTATTTACTATTGAAAAAAGTCATGTATAACTGGACCTGCGCAGTTCAAACCTGTTGTTCAAGGATCAACTGTATATTTGAATAAATAAAAGGATGCCTGAGTATCATATCCCTCACCTGCACAGAATCCAGTGAAGGGAAATTCACCCCAGACGAGGGGAATACATTTGCACCTCCCGGATATGTTTTTGTTTACTTTTTAACTGAATTGCCCTTTTTAGTTTTTAAGCCAAGAGAGGAAGCAGCTTTTTGGTTTGTTATAGGATTATAGGAGACATGAATACAGATCAAGATATACTGCCATAGAAAGATGTCCAAGTTAAATCATCAGGTGAGAAAAAGAAAGTTGCAAAACATCACGTTCATAAGCTTCAGGGGCCTATAACATAGTCCTCTTTTAATTATAGGTACATGTACACATAAATATATATGATTTTTAACCTAATGATATCTATATACTTGTGCAAGGTGCAATCATGGCAAAGTATCTATGTTAAAAAAAAAAAAGTAGGCTTTATTGGTTAGAGACAAATGCTGAAGTACCAAATTATTTAGGGGTGAAATGACGCCAAAGGCTCTAGAAAAAAAAAAGTGTGGGGATAAATTGAAACAAGATTGATAAAATGCAGAAAACCACTGAAACTGGATGGTGGGTACACAAGGATTTGTTATACTATTTTTCCGACTTTTGTTTGTGCTTGAAATTTTCTATAATAAAAAAGTTTAAAATTTTCAAAAAACACAACTCCTATCTCTATGTTAACGTACACATGGCAAAATATGGAAGCTGCATTGTCAGTATCAGTGAAATGATGAGAATGACGATATACTTGAGTATACTTCTTTAATGTGTCGGTTTTTAAAAAAAGAACAGATAACTTTGGTAATTAGAAAAAAAGGGTATTTTGAATTTTATTTTTTTTGCTTTTTCTTTTTATTGTATCTATATGAGATGATGGATGTTAACTAAACTTATGGGAATCATTTCACAATATTCGTAAGCCAAACCGTTACACTGTATACCTTAAACTTACACCGTGATGCTGTCAATTACATCTCAATAAAACTGGAGTGGAAAGGGTCAAAAAGATATTTTAAAACGGAATTTGTGGGGCTTCCCTGGTGGCGCAGTGGTTGAGTCCGCCTGCCGATGCAGCGGACGTGGGTTCGTGCCCCGGTCCGGGAAGATCCCACATGCCGTGGAGCAGCTGGGCCCGTGAGCCATGGCCGCTGAGCCTGCGCGTCCGGAGCCTGTGCTCCGCAACAGGAGAGGCCGCACAGTGAGAGGCCCGCGTACCGCAAAAAAAAAAAAAAAAAAAGGAATTTGTGCTCAGAGTAAAAATTTAGCCTACACCCAAACGTATGAAAAAGAAATAAAAGTCATCTTTAGGGACTTCCCTGGTAGTCCAGTGGCTAAGACCCAATGCAGGGGACCTGGGTTCAATCCCTGGTCAGGGAACTAGACCCCACATGCCACAATTAAGACCCGATGGAGCCAAATAAATAAATAAATAAAATTTAAAAATCATATGTAATCCTACAGTCCCTATTGACACTGTGGGGGAATTTCTTTTCATATTTGTGCCTCTGCTTCACTCAGTGCTGGGTTTTTTTACAAAAATGGAACCATCCCACAAAGTTTTACAATCCTTTTATCTTTTTCACTTAATAAAATATGACAGGCATCTTTCAATGTCAATAAATATGGATCAGAGTCTTCATTTTTAATGGCCAAATGACAGTCTATTACATTGATAGCCACCTGGGTTATTATCCACTAGGGAACCCATGATAGCGTGTGTTCTCCCACGGGCTGAGAGGGAGCCAAAGGGGCCCATGTGGAGGTAAGGGAAGGGGTAGGCTGATGGGTGGGTCTTGTGGGGGCTGGGAGCAGGGGCAGGCGGCAGTGGAGCTCACCATTCATGCAGACAGAAGGCCTGGTCCCACTCTGTGCACACAGGGTGTAGTGGGTGAGACGGCCCCGAAGTTGGTGCCTTGGGACCTCTCCCCACGCTACAGCAGGGGTCCCTGGGGGGTTATCCTGGAGTCGCCAAAGCACTGGCCCTGCCAGGGGTACTGATGAGAGAAAGTCAACCGGTCAAGTTCTGCCAGGGTTCCAGGACCCTCCATCCTCCAGCCCCACCACTTACCTAGTTCCTCTCTGAACGTCCAGACTGAGGGGGCAGGGGCCAAGCCCCAAGGAGAGACTGCTGTCACCGTGATTTGGTAGGGGACCCCTCCTTCGAAATCCCCTGAGTTGGGGAGGAGCAAAGAGCAGTTAGAGTTGGCTCCCCTCCCCGACTCATTTCTTATTCTGTAGGCATCTTCATTTGTGTCCCCAGAAGGACACCTTGATATAAGAATTTGAATGAATGTAATTTATCTGGGAGGCAACCCCAGAAAACACCAATAGGGCAGTGGGGAAGTGAAGCAGGGAAGGAAAGTCACCCAGTAAATATGTGTTAGAGAACAAGTTCCCAACATGGCCAACCAAGGCTCAGTCCTGCTGGCGCACTCTGTGTGGCAGCAGAGAGCACAATCCTGAGCACCATCCCACCTGAGGAGGGTGGGAGCTGGGGTATTTATCCATCAGCCATTAACAGTCATTGGTAGAGGGCTGCATCTGAGGGGCCTTGATTCCCCGGCACTTCCAGCTGTCCAGGCAGGCAAAATGTTTCAGATAAGAAAAAGCCCTCAGGCCAGGAATGCAGGTGCCAGAAGCTGGGAGATAGTCAAATGCTGGACTATGAGTGGGGCCCTGACACCACCCATCACAGTAAGGCTCCTGAAATCCCTTCTCAAAACCTAATGCTGCCATATGGGCTTCCCCAACTGGGAATTTTCCAGAATCGGGGCTCCTCTTCTTTTGTCCATATATACTTATGGGTCTTGGGACTCTGTCCTAAATCTCTCGCTCAACACCTTCTCATGCTCTCCCAAGTTCTTTACACCAAGGACAGACTCCCCAGTGTTAAATCTCCGCCTAGAACTTATTGCTAGACCTGAGACTTGAGTATCTGATAGTCCCATGGACAATTCCACTTGGATGAGCACATGAGGTGCAACATATCCAAATGGGTCCCCAACATTCTGCTCTAAGACTCCCCAACAAGAATCTGCCTGCTTCTCTCCTTTCCTTGGTCCCCACCTGGTCCAGTCCCCACCATGTCCCACCTGGACATACACAGTCCCTTCTCCTGGGTCTCTTACCTCCAATCCTTGCCCTCCCAGTCTGTTCCTCCCACAGCAGCCAGGGGGCGCCTGTAAGCACCTGAGTGAGGACACATCCTTCATCTGCTCAGAACCCTCTGTGGCTCCCACCTGACTCAGAGCAAAAGCCAAAGTTCTCCCCAGGACCCACAAGCCTTTGCACACTCTGCCCCATCACCTCCCTGCCCTCACCTCCTCCCACTTTTCCCCTTGCTCATTCCACTCCAGCCACGCTGGCCTCCTCACTGCTGCTCTAACACATCAGGCACAATCCTGCCTCAGGGCCTTTGCACTGTTTGTTCCCTCTTGGTTTTCCCTTAGACATCCTCATGGCTCTCTGTCTCACCTCCTTCAGGTCTTAGTTCAAATGCCACTTTCCCAGAGAGGCCTTTTCTAACTTTTGTTTTCTGAAATAGCTATCCTCCCTCCTCTCCCTTACCCTGCTTTACTTTGCCCCAATTACATTACAGATGTACTTGTTTTTTGTTTCATTGGGTGCCTGCCCTACAAGATGAGGATGGAGATGTTGGTGAGGATGAGGGTGGGGATGCTGCTGAGAGGAGAGTAGGGTGATGGTTCAGGGTTTAGCTTCAGGAGCCTATGTGGTTCAAATCCTGGTTCTACCACATACTTGCTGTATGGCCTCAGGTGAGTTGCTTAACCTCTCTGGGCCTTTTTCTTTATCTGTATGCTAATAGCAGAAACCTACTTTATAAGGAAGTTTGAATGATTTAATGCTTATGGTAAATGCCAATACACATCAGCTGCCATCACTGTGTACCAGTGTCTAGAACATGGCCTGACACACAGTAGGTAGTCAATGAATATTTCTTGCATGAATTAATGATACTTTAACACTCTCTTCTGCAAATCCAGCCATCAGTCTGCTCTCCAACAGCTGAAATGGGAACCCAGGTGTCCTGGGGCCTCACCTGGCAACACAGCACTGAGGTTTCCAGGAGGAAGCCAGACCCAGTTGAGATCCTCCAGGGGGTCACCATCTCGAGCCCAGTCCACCACATGCTCCTGCAGCCCCCCAGACCCCTGTTGCCAAGTCACCAGCAGATCCGAGCTTGCAGGGATGATGCTGACCACCACACCATGAGGGGCAAAGCCTGGATCTAGAGGATGAGGAGGAGAAGTCCACTCGGGAAGTCCCCTCTTGCACCTCCAGGGCATTGCTCAGAGGAAGCTCACAGCCTCTTACCCAAGCAGGCCAAAGAGAGGTTGGTAGGAGGCTCCCAGCTTGTGGCGTTGATGGCGGACACCCCAGCCCACTCCGCCTGAGTGGGGATGGAGAAGCTGCAGCATGAGGTCTCCTCCTGGATCACCTCCTGATCTTTAACCTGGAACCAGACTCTGTAGCTCACCTGCACGCAGTGCCCCGAAGCCTGAGGGATGAGGGGAAGAAGTGGTTAATATCTCCCATTTATCAGGCACATACTGTGCTTCTCAGTGAGGTCTCCTGACAAACCAGTCTGTGAAACATTTTTGTTTCACTCTAAGATGAAGATACCGAGTCTCAAGAGTGGCTCAGTGGCAGAGGCAGAATCAGAATACAGCTCCTGAGCCAGAACTAGGGTGAGGTGAGGGAGGCACTCACCTTGGCAGCAAAACAAGAGAAGATACCAAAAATCCAATCAAGATAAATTATATTTTAATGCAACATTTAAAAAAATTTTGGGGGGGGCTTCCCTGGTGGCGCAGTGGTTGAGAGTCCGCCTGCTGATGCAGGGGACATGGGTTCGTGCCCCCGTCTGGGAAGATCCCACATGCCGCAGAGTGGCTGGGCCCGTGAGCCATGGCCACTGAGCCTGTGCGTCTGGAGCCTGTGCTCTGCAACGGGGAGAGGCCACAACAGTGAGAGGCCCGCGTACCACAAAAAAAAAAAAAAAAATTTATTTTTTAGTATAGTTGTAGTTGAAGTATAGTTGAATTACAATGTTGTGTTAATTACTGCTGTACAGCAAAGTGACTCACTTATACATATGTATACATTCTTTTTCATATTCTTTTCCATTATGATTTATCCAGGGTACTGAATATAGTTCCCTGTGCTATACAGTAGGACCCTGTTGTACGCAATATTTTAATCAATCAAAATTAATGCAGGGATTTCCCTGGCGGTCCAGTGGCTAAGTCTCTGTGCTTCCAATGCAGGGGGCGTAGGTTCGATCCCTGGTCGGGGAACTAAGATCCCACATGCGGCTCGGCACGGTCAAAAAAAATTTTTTTTTGATTAAAAAAAATTAATGCAAAAAGAAAAACCATGACAAACAAATTATCAAGGTTTTAGGGGGCTTCCCTGGTGGCACAGTGGTTAAGAATCGCCTGCCAATGCAGGGAACGTGGGTTCGAGCCCTGGTCCGGGAAGGTCCCACACGCCACAGAGCAACTAAGCCTGTGCGCCACAACTACTGAGCCTGCACTCTAGAGCCTGCGAGCCACAACTACTGAGCCTGTGTGCCACAACTACTGAAGCCCGCGTGACTAGAGCCCATGCTCCGAAACAAGAGGAGCCACCGCAATGAGAAGCCCACACACCGCAACGAAGAGTAGCACCTGCTCGCCGCAACTAGAGAAAGCCTGCGTGCAGCAACGAAGACCCAATGCAGCCAAAAATAAAAATTAAATAAATAAATAAATTAAAAAAAAAAAAGATTTTAACTAAAGACAGGCAGGATCTGACCATGCACTTATATGACCCTGTCTTCCCTCACCTTACCTTAGTCTGTCGTGTGCAGTTCTTAGGGACTGCAAAATTCCCACTGTTGTATAGAGGAGTAATTATGCATAGCAAAGAGGATAGTACCCTCCAGAGTACTTTGGGGAAACTTGTGAGAATATCTGATTGCCTCAATGACTGGTATTTGATGGGCAAGAGCCAGAGACACTACCCTCTCCTAGAAACAAAAAAATTGTCCCACGTCCCTTGTGACTTTTGAAGGTCATCCCAACTGGAAACTTCTGTAGATGAAAAACCCTAATAATTTTAACTGATCCTAGAACCAAACACATTTTGATGTATAAATACAGAACCTTTTGGGACCTGTTTTTTTTTTTTTTTTTTTCCGGTATGCAGTCCTCTCACTGTTGTGGCCTCTCCCGTTGCGGAGCACAGGCTCTGGACGCGCAGGCTCAGCAGCCATGGCTCACGGGCCCAGCCGCTCCACGGCATGTGGGATCTTCCCAGACTGGGACACGAACCCGTGTCTCCTGCATCGGCAGGCGGACTCTCAACCTCTGCGCCACCAGGGAAGCCCCATGGGACCTGGTTTTAACAGTCACTGAATTTTGAAATATCCTGAACATATGGGGACTTTCTAAGCACTTTTTATTATCTATTTCCAGCACAATCTGTGTTCTGATCAGAGAATTTTTCAATGTACCCAGCATCACCTCATCCCTTTGAAGTCCTTGGAAACCAGTTCAATAGCCTAGCATGTGGATGATTTTGGTAAGTGTCCTGTTTGCATATGGAAAGAATGCATGTTCTGATGTTTCCTATGTGAGTCCATTAGGTTGTTTGTTATGCATATGTTCATATTCTCTGGATCTTGACTTGTTTTTCCATCTGCTTGTTATGAAATTACTTAGAGGGGCATGTGAAAATCTCCCACGACGGTTGTGGATTCATAGAGTCCTCCTTGTAGTTCTGTCAATTTTTACTTTATGTATTTTAAAGCCATGTTATGAGGTACATACAGATTTAGTATTCCTATCATACTGGCGAACTGAATATTTTGCCATTATGTAGTAGCCTTATTTCCCTTTTATTTTCTACTGAATATTATAATACACTGTACACTGTATGCTATAATACAATACACTGTATTATACACATTTTAAAATATATGTATATATGGGTTATATTAGCTATGTATTTCATTTCAGTATAGTAAAGGGGCATTACAAAGTATGTGTTATAAAATAGAGGCACGAGGGACTTCCCTGGCAGTCCAGTGGTTAAGACTCTGCACTTCCAATGCAGGGGGCACAGGTTTGATCCCTGGTTGGGGAACTAAGATCCCACAAGCCGTGCAGCATGGCCAAAAAAGAAAAAAAATGAATTAAAAAATAAATAAAACAGAGGCACTGAAACTGTGAATTAAGGTTTGAAAGCCAAAGAACCTCAGCTCTGCCACTTAGCTGTTGTTTGGTTTGGGGTAGCCTCTCTATGTCTCATTTTCTCATCTGTAAAGTTAGTTAATGTAAATAAGTGTTGTAGGCGAGGACCTGGCACATAGTAAGAGCTCTGTAAGTATTATGCATGGTTAAAGTTAGTGATATTAGATTGTGTGGCCCAAGAAAGTATAAGCCCTGTTGTTTTGTTTCTTGCCATATTTACTGTGAGCCAGGGCCTTGCAATGTCTGGAACACGGTAGGTGCTCAGCAGATTTGCATCAGTGAGGACTGTTTCACTCTTGTCTGTCATCTCACAATGCCCTTTAATACTAGCATCAAAGTCCTTAGCATATTCTGCTATATTTTGTGGAGCTGAGCCTAGTCTTGCTTCTAAATCTTTGCACCTGGTGTCCCCCCTGACTGGAACACTTGTACCCATCTTCATGTCTCAGCTCAGATCTCCTAGGTTCAGCCAACATTGGTGGAGTCTTTCTCTGCACCCAGCACTGTGCCAGGACCTCTCTGAGCATCCCCTCCTTGAAGCCCTAAAGCAACCTCAAGAGGGCAGCATAGTAACCTTTGTCTTGTTTACATCATTTTTGGGGGGGGGGGGGTTTGGTTTGGTTTGGTTTGTTTTCTTGGTTTGGTTTTTTTTTTTTCCCCACTCCTCAGCTTGCAGGATCTTCGTTCCCAACCAGGCACTGAACCCAGGCCCTCGGCAGTGAAAGCCCAGAGTCCTAACCACAGGACCACCAGGGAATTCCCTACATCATTGTTTTTTGGTTTTTTAATATTTATTTATTTGGCTGTGTTGGGTCTTAGTTGCGGCATGCAGGATCTTCGTTGTGGCATGAGGAATCTTTTAGCTGCAGCATGTGGGATCTTTAGCTGCAGCATGTGGGATCTAGTTCCCTGACCAGGGATCAAACTCAGGCCCCCTGCATTGGGAGTGCAGAGCCTTAGCCACTGGACCACCAGGGAAGTCCTCCACATCACTGTTATTTGGGGTTTCCTGACATGTGCAGAGACATGGTCCTCACAACTCACCTTCCACAGAAGCAGGGGTTCCTGTCCGCCTGGTGCCCCACAGATGTTCCCTGATATCCACACATCTTTTGGAGCTGGCAAGGATGAAAAAAGGAGAGACCATGTGGCTAAGTTCTAGCCAATGAGATACGAGATGAAAGATACGTGCAACTTTGGGGTTGTGCTCTTAAAAGTGCAAGGGCAGGCTCCCCGACTCCTGGGGTCCCACTGCGCTGGAGTTGTCTTCAATTTTTTTTTGCTGTGTGAGCTTGGGAAAGGTGCTTACCCTCTCTGAGGTTCAGCTTTCCCAACTATAAAATATGACAGATGAGAATGGCATGATTGGCCAGACTTCCAGGAGAGGGGCTGAGGGTGTAGGGGTAAGCCCAGAGATCCTCACAAGAGGGTGGTGTCTGGAAGGACAGAATGGGGCTCCACTCGCTCCACAGATCCTCTTCTTCCTCCACTTGACAGCGGCCAGATACCTCATAGCCAGTGGCTAGCTCCAGGTCCTGGATATCAACAGGGGTCAGGGGTATGGACTTCACTTCAGGTTCCAGCTGGGGGAGAGACAGGGGAGAGTGATGAGGCTGAAGATTGAATTGAAAGTACCTGGCCTTATATGTCAATAGGATGACCAATACTGTCCTGCTTTGCCTGGGATCAAGTGGGTTCCTAGGACACAGGGCTTTTGGTTTTAAAATTGGGACAATCCCTGGAAAAAAGAGACAAGTTGATTATCTTCTGTGCCAGGTATAGCAGTAGGTGGCAAATTCTATTATTAATATTATTCTCATTTTACAGATGAGGAAAACTGAGGCCAAGAGAGGGGAAGTGACATACCCAAGGTCACATAGCTGGTGAGTTCTGGAGCTGAGATTCATACCCAGGCAGTTAGATTGCAAAGTCTGCATCTTAGCATTGCTCTGAATTGCATGAATATTCACAGTGACAACAACTCTGCTCTATATTGTAGTGTTTTGCATGAAAAGCTATGACTGAGACAGTGGGTTATCCCCAATATCCATTCTCCCCTTCTTCCTTTGGAAATAGAACCCTTGAGTATCTGTCAGGAACATGTGTATCAAGAATAAAGACTACATTTCCCAGTCTCCCTTGCAATCAGGTGAGACCATGTGACTAAGTTCTGGCCAGTGAGATATGAAATGAAAGATACTTGCAACTTTGGTGCTGTGCTCTTAAAGTGCATGGGCAGGCTCCCCAACTCCTGGGGTCCCATTGCACTGGAGTTGTCTTCCATTTTTTTGCTGTGTGAACTTGGGAAAGTTGTTTAACCTCTCTGAGGTTCAGCTTCCCCAACTATAAAATAGAGATCTTAAAAGCATCTACTATATAGGGAGGTTGGGGGTACTCATCAAGATAATCCATGCAGATTGCTTAGCTTGGGCCCTGATGCGTGGCAGGTGCTCAGAAATGTGAGCTGCTTTTATTACTTTTGAGTGTTTACTGAAAACCAGGCTCTGTTCCTCATCTGTAAAATGGGTAGGCATAAAATACATCTACTCAAAGAGTTCTTGTAAGGATTCAACAGATAGCTTAGAACAGTGTATGGCACACAGTAGATGCTAAGGTCTGCTGTTAACCTCTTATCTTAAGGTTAATGTAATAAGCTATTTGAGGATTTTTATTCATTCACAAAAATGTTAGAGGAAGTTTACTGAGTTTCTCAAAAATTCCAAGTAGAAGGAATTCCCTGGAGGTCCAGTGGTTAGGACTCCTTGCTTTCACTACCGAGGGCCCGGGTTCAATTTCTGGTCGAGGAACTAAGATCCCATAAACACACCCTCGCGGCATGGCCAAAAAAAAAAAAAAAAAAAAAATTCCAAGTGGAATTTGGATTGGGACTGCATGGAATTTATAGCTTATCTTGGGGTAACATTTTTAGCTGAACAAGATGCATGTACAGGCCTTCTGTGAGGAATGTGGACAGACTCCAGGGCCAGCTGAGGAATGAGCTCTGAGCTAGGTGTCTGATTTGGGAATGATGTCCCAGGCCCCGTCCAGAGTAGGGTGGGGGAAAAGGGTCCCTGACACTCACCAGCATCCAGGCCATCTCCTGGCATCTTCGGTAGTAGAACTGGCAGACCAAGACCTTATGGGGTGGCCACATAGGAGGGGCCCATTGGACAGTGGCCTCTAGGGGGTCATCCTCTGAGAAGTCCACATCAGGGTACAGTTGGGGGGCATCCGGCTTCACTGAGGAAGGGGAGATGAATTGAGCCAGGGCCTCCAAGACCACCCACCCCACACATAGCAAACCCCCACTCCCGCCTGTTACTTCGGGTTTCGAGGTTCACGAAGACTGGGGGCCAGAGAGGTTGGCCTGCCTTGGCCACCCAGACAAGGAGTTCGTCAGACATGGTGAGCTGTTCCCGTGGAATGGTCACCCAGCTCTGCCCAGTGGGCACTGCCACAGTCCAGGTTTTGTTGGAATGGCTGTGAGGAGAGATGCGAGAATCAGGGCAGCATACAGTGGGCTGGGCCCAGAGCTGTAATAACATATTTTCTGCCTGGGTTCAAATCCCAGTTCTGCTTCAGAGCTGTGTGACCCTGAGCAAGCAACTTAACTTCTCTGTGCCTCAGTTTCCTCATCTACAAAACGAGGGTGATAAAACTGCCTCCTGAGGGACTTCCCTGGTGGTCCAGTGGTTCAGACTCGGTGCTCCCAATGACCACTGTTCGATCCCTGGTTAGGGAACTAGATCCCGCATGCCCCAACGAAGATCAGTGTGCCACAACTAAGACCCGGCACAGCCAAATAAATAAATAAATAAATAAATGTCTTTTTTTTTAAAGTGCCTGTTGAAAGGGCTGAATAGGGGAGGGGAACAATGAGATGAGAAATGGACTGCATTTAGAACAGCAAATGTCAGGGGCACAATACATGTTATATGAGCATTGGTTATTTTGTTTACTGAGCACCTATTACATATACGCACATTTACTTCTATGCAACTGCTCAGTCAGCAAATATATATTTCTGTTGCAGAAGCTGGGAACAGGACTATGACCAAAGCAGGCAAGGATCCACTATCCGGAGCTGGTGTTCCAGTGGGGGAGGCAAATGAGAAACTCATATACATATAACTGATGGTGGTATAAGTGATATAAAGAACAATAAAGCAGGGTGAGGAGCATTCAGTGTGATGATAGGATGAAGAATGACAGCGCTATTTTAGGAAAGGTGGTCAGGAAAGCTCTCTGATGAGACATTTGAATAAAGGCCTGAAGGATGTGGTGTGGAACCACGCAATACCTGGGGAAGAGCATTTTAGGAAGAGGGAGCAGCTGGTGCAAAGGTCCTGAGGCCAAACTGTGCCTGGTGTTTTACGAAGAACAGTGGGGAGGAGGCTTGTCCTCTGGAGTAGAGTGAGTGAGAAAGTGGGAGGAGGTGAGGGCAGGGAGGTGACAAGCAAATTATACAAGGCCCGATGGGCTGCAGGAAGGATTTCGGCTTTTACCCTGAGTGAGATGGGAGCCCTGGAGGGCTGTGAGCTGGGGAGGGACATGCCCTGATTCAGAAGTTCATAGGTGCGGGACTTCCCTGGTGGTCCAGTGGTTAAGAATCTGCCTGCCGATGCAGGGGACAGGGGTTCGAGCCCTGGTCCGGTAAGATTCCACATGCCCCGCAAAGCAAGTAAGCCCGCGAGCCACAAATACTGAGCCTGCGTGCCGCAACTACTGAATACTGCGCGCCTAGAGCCTGTGCTCTGCAACAAGAGAAGCCACCGCGATGAGAAGCCCACGCACCGCAAAGAAGAGTAGCCCTCAATCGCCACAACTAGAGAAAGTCCGCGCACAGCAATGAAGACCCAACGCAGCCAAAAATAAAATAAATTAAAAAATAAATTAAAAAAAAAAAGACTCCGTGCTCCCAATGCAGGGGGCCCGGGTTCGATCCCTGGTCAGTGAACTAGATCCCGCATGCCGCAATGAAGATCCCACATGCTGCCAGTAAAACCCAGAACAGCCAAATAAATAAATAAATAAATATTAAAAAAATAAATAAAACAGAAGTTCACAGGTGTCCTCTGGATGCTGTGGTGGAGAACAGACTATGGGGCTAAGGGTGGAAACCGAGTCCAGGGAGGTGACTGCACGGTCCAGGCCAGCGATGATAGGGACTGGACTATGGTGGGTGCTGAGGAAGTGAGGAGTGCCAGATTCTGGATAATGTAGAAGGTAGAGCTGGTAAGGCCTGCTGATGGATCAGATGTGGGTGACAGAGAGAGAGAGAGAGGAGTTGAGGACATCCCAAAGGGTTGGATTTAAAAGGTTCAAATCAAGGTCTTCAGAAAAAACCAACAAAAACACATGTGTTATGTTATGCTGCTGGTAGGAATATAAAACGGCATAGCTGTTGTGGAAAACAGTTAGGTGGTTCCTCAAAAAGTTAAACACAGAACTGCCATGTGACCCAGCAATTTTACTCCTAGGCATATACCCCGAAGAACTGAAAACAAGGACTCAAAAACTTGTACACATTATGTTCAAAGCAGTGCTAGTCACGATCGCCCAATTGCAATTGCCCAATGGTGGAAACAACCCAAATGTCCATCAACAGATGAGTGGATGAACATAGTATATCCATACAGTGGAATATTGTTCAGCCACAAAAAGGAACGAAGTTCTGATTCGTTACGATATAAATGAACCTGAAAAACATGCTAAGTGAAAGAAGCCAGATACAAAGGACCACATGCCATATGATCCCATTTATGTGAAATGTCCAGAAAAGGCAAATTCAGAGACAGAAAGTAGATTAGTAGTTGCCAGGGAATAGGGAGTGACTGCTGTTGGGGATGGAACTTCATTTTGGGGTGATGGACATGTTTTGGAACTAGATAGAGGCACTGGTTGCACAACATTGTGAAATGTACTAAATGCCACTGAACTGTTCACTTGCAAATGGTTTATTTCATGTTATGTGAATTTCACCTCGTTAAAAAAAAGGGGGAAGACCTTCTCTTACTCCTTCATTCTCTACCAATTAAAACCCGAGGCACCCCCCTTCTGGACATGGATGGTGGTGATGGTTGCACAACAATGTGACTGTACTTAATTCCACTGAACTGTACACTTAAAAAAGGCTGAGAAAAAAAGGTGGTAAATTTTATGTGTATTTTACCATCGTTAAAAAAAAAAAAGAGACCAGCCTCCCATCCCAGTTCCCATCTTCAAATGTTCCTCTCCTTCTCCTCTCACTTAGCCAAA
Organism: Mesoplodon mirus; assembly: GCF_964341445.2. Taxonomy (NCBI): domain Eukaryota; kingdom Metazoa; phylum Chordata; class Mammalia; order Artiodactyla; family Ziphiidae; genus Mesoplodon; species Mesoplodon mirus. The sequence continues at coordinate 41,314,420 of NC_138980.1, forward strand.
TTTGAAATGAATTTGTGTTTCCACGTGTGATTCACTGTGAAGCAACATCAGTCACCCCCTCAGAATGTGGGCTCCACAAGGCTTTCTGTGTCTCTTTCACTGCTCCATCCCCGGAACCAGACCAAATGATCTTTTCATATGCTCAGAGAGGTTACGCTATTTGCCTAAGGTCACACAGCAATAAAAACAGCTTCTAATCATTAAGCATTTTCTTTCCCAAGTGCCTAACTCATTGAATTCTCAGAACCAGCCTTGAGAGGCAGGTTCCATTATTATCACTACTTGATAGAGGAAGAAACAGAGGCTCAGAGAGGGAAAGTGACTGGTCTAGGGTAACACAGCAAGGAAATGAGGGAACTTGGAATTGAAGGGCTTGAGAGTGGGGCAGGACTGGGGGGTGCGGGTGGGCAGGACTAATGGGTCCTCTCAGCCTGAGAAGTCTAAACCTGAGTGGTCACTCTTCCAAAGCCTCTGTTTCCCCAAATCACTCCATTGTACTTACTACTTCTGGCTCTGGAGGTACAGCGTGGGAGGGGCTCCCAAGTCCCCAAGAGGCTCCCATGAGCAGTTCAAGTCGCCCAAGGGTCCAAATCCATAGCACTGCAATGGCCCAGGGCTGCCTGGAGAGAGAGGAGGGAGGGTCCGAGGGAAGGGGGTCAATTCCCCCAGCCGCCCTCACACCCCAGAACTTGAACTCCCCCCACCCCTTATGGAAGTGAGCAGCAGGAAGGGGGCGCTGGGCACCGCTCCCCAGGCTTCGGGCGTAACTCCTCCCCTCCCTCTACCAGCCACATCCTGTTACCATCCGAAGAGCCCTTTCCCCTACCACCCCCCAACCCCGGACCCTGGCTCCCACCTCGCTGCCGCCCATTCCCCAACTCCTCTCATCGCCCGGCCCCTGCCCCGGGGGGTAGCAGAGTGGCATCCGGATCTTTGTCATTCATTCCACAAACTTGCGGTTCACCCTGGAGGATGTGCGCTTTCGCGGAGCGCGGCGGCAGAGCGCCGACACGAGTTCGCTCCGTAACTCACCCTGGGGCCGAGTCCTGCAGAACAGCAGCATCAACAGAGGCAGCAGAACCAGCTTCGGCCGCGGCCGCGGCGGGAATGGGGCGGCCCGGGTTCCCCGCATGGCGTCCCCGCGCCCCCAGTCCGGCCCGGCCCGGCCCTGCCCGGCCCAGCGCTGCAGCGCCGCCCGCTTAGCTCTCGGGGTCCAGCGCCCGAGCAGCAACGGGAAGAGGAGCCACCCCTCCTAGCCGCCTCCGCACCTTGCGCTTCGGCTCCCCGCCCCTTCGCTGCCTCGGAAAGTCCCTCGCCCGGGCTGAGGAGGGGTAGTGGGGGATGGGCGGCGCTGAGGAGTGGCCGAGCTCCGCAGACACCTGCCCCTCCCCCCCGCCCCCCAAACAGGCTGCCGAGTCCTTTGGAACTGTTTATCTTTGGGGTTGGAGAAGGTTCTGATCCGTTCCCCCCACTGAGCTTCCCACCCCAGGATATGAAGGGAACCCAGGGGTCCCTCCACCAACCCTGGGGTCCACAGCTTTAGAACCCCCAGGAGGCGAGGTCGGAGGGAGAGGGGCTGGCAGACAGGGGGAAGGGAGCGGGCAAAGGCTGGAATCGGGCGGCGGTATAATTGGGGCTGGCGAGGGGACAGTGGCCACAGTTGGGACAGGAGAGAGTCACAGTTTGGGTAAGGGTCTCGGTGTGGCCAGTTTGTGTAGAGTAGGGGCATCCATTGCAGCAGGAGACAGTATAGGGCAGGAAAGGCATGATATGGGCTGCGGAGAGGTCAGGGTCCCCATTTGGCCAGGTAGGGGCACAGCTTGCTCAGGGTCAGGTTAGGCAGGCTGCTCAAAGGTCAGGGTTGGGTGGGGGGACTCTGTCCAAGTCCACAGTGCCTGACCTCTGAGACTTGCTGATGAATGAATGCATGAGGGGCCAGAAACAGGTGCCCAGCTGGATACTGGTTAGGTGGATGGCAGGGCTGGGGCGTTCACCCTCTGCTCCCTGGCTGCCCAGTTCCCCTTCTAGCAGAGGCTGCTGCTTTCACTCTTGCTGCACCCACACTTGCAGCAGTTGCTGGAGAGGCCAGCCAGGTCATCGCGGCTGCCCCGCAGAGCCCCTGGGGTGCCCTGCCAGCCCGGTCAGCCTCCATAGAAGGCCTGGAGGGACTTGGTCAGGGCCAGCCACTCGCTGGAGGCCACTGCCTCATCCAGCTCGCTGTCTGCATTGGAGTCTGCGTCTGGGAAGGCATCCCCTGCAAAAGATGAAAAGAGTTAGTGCTTGGGACTCTGTCATACCCAGAGTCCGGGCTCCTGGCTGGTCCAGCTACTTCTCTGTTCTTGTGACTCAGCCTCCTGAGTAAAGATTTTGATTCCACTCAGGCCTGGGTTCCCACTTTGATGGGCAGCTTACTCAACCTCATTGAGCTTGACTTTCCTCTTCTGTCATATCTTTTCCCCTACTATTTATTTACTGAGGACCTGATGGTTAAGAACATGTGTTTGGGAGCTGAACTGACTGAGCACCAGTCCCATTATCATCTCTCAGCTTCCGTTTCCTTGTCGGCAAAACGGGGATAGTAATAACTCCTACCTTCTAGGGTTTTTATACAGAGTAGATGACTTAATTAATACCCATTAAAAAAAAAAAAAACTTAGAATAGTGTCTGGCACATGGTAGGCACTCAACTTTGTCCTAATCTGTTTTCACTCAATTTTGCCGCTTAACAAACCTGCAAGATACAGGGGCTGTGCCTCCCTTTTGCAGATAAAGAGGATCAGGGGAGGAAAGCAACTTGGTAGGAGGGTCACCTACTAGGTGGCAAATCTAGCCTTGTACTCACCACACCCCTCACACTCCCTTCCCTGAAGGCTTGGAAAGCACTTTAGTTTTGGCTTCTGAAAGGCACTTCCCAGTGTTGTGCAAAGAGCAGCCTTGCCTAATGTAGGGCACAGGGCTCCCAAGTAGCAGCAGACTTTTAGCTGGTATGGATGACTTACTGCCCTTCCCCCATCCGGCTCCCCCAGCCTTGACACAGCTTTGAGGGCCTGGCCCATCTCCCCAGCTGCATGTGGTGGAGGAGGGACTCTCCTGCCCCAGCCCCTCATCTCACCTCCGTCCCTGGCTCCTTGGACCCATCTTGTGTCCTGTCAATGCCCCTAACACACACACAGCACCTCCCCAGCCTCACCCATAGCTTCATAGGCCAGGATGTCTGACCGTCTCCACCGGGAGCCCCCACAGGTGAAGATGACTGCTCGGATGAATTCATGGCTGCAAAGCTTCACTCCGTAGGGTGCTGCCTGGGCCTCGGTCCACAGCTCCCCAGCCAGCACCCCCATGGCCAGCAGCAGCAGCAGAGGACGTTTGGCCATGCTGGACAGGGCTGCCTGAGATGTGAGAGGTGGCACAGCAAGGCAGCTTCCTGTGGTTGGTGCCTCCACCGCCTCCTGGCCCCCCATTTATACATCTTAGCTCCCCCCCGCCTGTCATGGAGGAGCAAAGTGACCTCCTTTATCTCCACTAGCAGAGAGGAGGCAGGCACGCGGCCCCCTCCACCCCTCCAGCACTGACCTTTCCCGTTTCCCAGACCAAGCAATAACCTTTCGCCAGGGATGGGGTGACGTGGTCCAGCTCACTGTCATCTTCAACAGAAAGAAGTGAGAAGGCCTCCACTTAGCAGAGACCAGGAACCCAGACCCCCACCAGACCGGGAGAGAGGGCACAGCCAGCCCCCCATCACCACCATACTGCTAGGGTCCCAGGCCTTCTCCGTAATAACAACAATGAGTGCTTACACAGTATGCGCTGTGGGGCCAGGCACTGCTCTAAATATGTTTATTTGTTTAATTGATTTAATCCTCCCAACAACCTATGATAATAGTTCTTAAAATTTGAGCAAGCCTCAGAATCTCCTGGAGGGCTTGTTAAAACACAGATCACTGGGCCGTACATGCGGAGTGTCTGAAAATCTGCATTGGCAACAAATTTCCAGGCCATGCTGATGCTGCTGGTCCAGAAACCACACTTTCTCTTTTTTTTTTTTTTTTTTTTTTTGCGGTACGCGGGCCTCTCACTGTTGTGGCCTCTCCCATTGCGGAGCACAGGCTCCAGGAGCGAAGGCTCAGCGGCCATGGCTCACGGGCCCAGCCACTCTGCGGCACGTGGGATATTCCCCGACCGGGGCACGAACCCACGTCCCCTGCATCGACAGGCGGACTCTCAACCACTGCGCCACCAGCGCCACCAGGGAAGCCCTCTTTTTTTTTTTTTAACTTTTTATTTTATATTGGAGTATAGCCAATTAACAATGTTGTGATAGTTTCAGGTGCACAGCAAAGGGCCTCAGCTATACATATACATGTATCCATTCTCCCCCAAACTCCCCTCCCATCCAGGCTGCCACATAACATTGAGCAGAGTTCCCTGTGCTCTACAGTTGGTCCTTGTTCAGAAACCACACTTTTAAGAGCCACTGGACTATGAGACTAAGACTAAGACTGTCTCCATGTTACAGGTGAGGAAACAGAAGAGTGACCTAAGGTGCCAAGATCAGCTAGTAAGTGGAGGTGGGTGTTGGGGTTCAAACAGAGCCTCTGGTTCCAGAGCTCATGCTCTCCAAGGGAAAAAAAATTTTTTTAAACTTTTATTGGAGTACAGTTGATTTACAGTGTTGTGTTAGTTTCAGCTGCACAGCAAAGTGAATCAGTTATACATACACATATATCCACTGTTTTTTTAGATTGTTTTCCCATATAGGCCATTACAGAGTATTGAACAGAGTTCCCTGTTCTATACAGTAGGTTCTTATTAGGTATCTATTTTATTTATAGTAGTGTGTGTATGTCAGTCCCAATTTCCAAATTTATCCCTCCCTCCAGGGAAAATTTTTAAGGATTAAAAAAAAATGTTGGGACTTCCCTGGTGGTGCAGTGGTTAGGAATCTGCCTGCCAATGCAGGGGACACGGGTTCGAGCCCTAGTTCGGGAAGATTCCACATGCCACAGAGCACTAAGCTCATGCACCACAACTACTGAGCCCGCACGCCTAGAGCCCATGCTCCCCAACAAGAGAAGTCACTGCAATAAGCCCATGAACCACAACAAAGAGTAGCCCCCACTCGCCGCAACTAGAGAAAGCCCGCGTGCAGCAACAGACCCAACACAGCCAAAAATAAATAAGTAAATTTATTTTTTTAAATATTGTTATGGAGACAGAGTTTCAGTTTCGTAGATGAAAATGGTTCTGGAGATGGATGGTAGTGATGGTTGCACGACCATGTGAATGTACTTTATGTCGTTGAACTGTACACTTAAAATGGTTAAGATGGTACATTTCATGTTATGTGTATGTTACCATAATTTTTAATATAATTTTTTAATGTTTAACTAATATCATATACAGAGAGGAACTGTCATGTGCTGGGCAATGTTTAACAGTGGGCCTTCCAGATACAAATGAACTTATTTACAAAACACAAATAGGCCCACAGACATAGAAGACAAACTTATCATTACCAAAGGGGAAAGGGGTAGGGGAGGGATAAATTAGGAGGTTGGGATTAACATATACACACTACTATATATAAAATAGATAACCAACAAGGACCTACTGTATAGCACAGGGAACTATACTCAATACTTTGTAATAACCTATAAGGGAAAAGAATCTGAAAAAGAATATATATATATATGTATATATGTATATACACATATATATGAATGTGTGTATAACTGAATCAATGTTCTATATACCTGAAACTAACACAACATTGTAAATCAACTATGCTTCAATTTTTTAAATAATTTTTTTAAATTATTTATTTATTTATTTATTTGGCTGCACCCGGCCTTAGTTGCAGCACGTGGGATCTTTAGTTGTGTCATGAGGGATCTAGTTCTCTGACCAGGATCGAACCCGGGGCCCTTGCATTGGGAGCACGGAGCCTCAGCCACTGGACCACCAGGGAAGTCCCTATACTTCAATTTTTAAAAAATAAATTTATTTATTTTATTTTATTTAGTTTTGGTTGTGTTGGGTCTTCATTACTGCATGCGGGTTTTCTCTAGTCGCTGCGAGCGGAGGCTACTCTTCGTTGCGGTGCGCGGGCCTTTCATTGCGGTGGCTTCTCTTGCTGCAGAGCACGGGGGCTCTAGGTGTGAGGGCTTCAGTAGTTGCAGCTCGTGGGCTCTAGAGCACGAGCTCAGTAGTTGTGGCACACGGGATTAGTTGCTCTGCGGCATGTGGGATCTTCCCAGACCAGGGATTGAACCCAGGTCCCCTGCATTGGCAGGCAGATTCTTAACCACTGCGCCACTAGGGAAGCCCCCTACACTTCAATTTTTAAAAATATTAAAAAATAATAAAACAAAACAAGTAAACCCCAATGGGCTCTCCGGAAAAAAAAAAAAAAAGGCCTTGATTTATAGCAGTTATAGGTTTCTGGCCAATTTCAAGCTACCAGTGTGATATCAGTGTGATGTTGCCAAATTCCTGAAAAGGTAACAGTCAGTTTTCACAAGTCAGTATAAGCCGGCTCCAGGACACCACCAAAATGTGAAAAACATTGCAATTTGCGCAATTTAAAAAATAATGATTTTTTAGGGGCTTCCCTGGTGGTGCAGTGGTTAAGAATCTGCCTGCCAATGAAGGGCACACGGGTTTGAGCCCTGGTCCTGGAAGATCCCACGTGCCGCAGAGCAACTAAGCCCATGAGCCGCAACTGCTGAAGCCCGCGTGCCTGGAGCCCGTGCTCCACAACAAGAGAAGCCACCGCAATGAGAAGCCCACACACCGCAACAAAGAGTAGCCCCCACTCGCCACAACTAGAGAAAGCCCGCGCGCAGCAACGAAGACCCAACGCAGCCAAAAATAAATAAATTAAATATATTAAAAAATGATAATAATAATAATAATAATGATTTTTTTAAACACCCATGTCATCATTACCCAGATCAAGAAGAAGGACAGTGCCAGCACCACAGATGTCAACCCCCCCTCACCCTGCATCCCCGGTCACAATTTCTTCCCTGCAGAGGTAACCACCATCCTGACTTCAGCCATCGCTACTTCTTTGCTTTTTATTCGTTTTGTGTTTTTTTTTTTCACCGTGCCACATGGTTTATGTGATCTTAGTTCCCCAAGCAGGGATTGAACCCAGGCCCTCTGCAGTGAGAGCTCGGAGTCCTAACCACTGGACCACCAGGGAATTCCCTGCTTTTAATTAGTTTTAACACCAACCTGGGCGTCTCTGAAACAGATAACTGAATCTCTGAAACATAACTGAGTCTATTTCTTTTTTTTTTCCTTTTTTTTCATTCTAACAAATTGAACTTTTTATCAAAGTTCATACAGATCTGGGCACTTACAGAAAAGTGCCCAGATCATCAGTGGACACCGGGAAGAATTTTCACAAACTGAACACACTTCTGCATCCACCCCTCAGGTCCAGAAACAGAACATTCCCAGCCTCCATCCAGAGCAGGGAAATTTAACTCCACCGTCTGGGAGGAGGAGTATGGAAGAATTTGTGGACATATGTTAAAACTATACTAACTAATAAATGCTTTGAGTGAGATGCTTTGAGGCTATGCAAAGACCCTGTTTCCCGTTCCACCCACTGATGTTAGCATTCACTGGTGGATTGTGTGCATTTGCTATTATTTGTTATTTGGAATTCTTCTGTAAGGAAGAGTTGTTTCATCTTCATTTATTTACTTGTTCAATTATTTGTTTATACCAATATGGACTCATGAATAGTTATTTTTATTCTTTGGGTTAAAATTCAATTATTATTATTTATTATTATTATTATTATTATTTATTTCACTGCCCAAATTGTTCCAGCTTTGGCCATTGGGAGCTCTTTCAATTGGTTCCTGCTCTAAGCATTTTCTTTCAGGCACTGCTCTTTTGACATGACTATCTCTCTCTGTCTCTCTGTCTCTGTCTCTCTCTCTCTCTCTATATATATATACATATATTTTTTTTTAAAGTACTTCCTTACTGTCTGGCACCACAAGATGTTCCAGGCTCATCTTGCATTTCCCCTGCCCCAGTCCTAGTATCAGCCATTTTCCCAAGGAGCCTGTGTTCCCTTTACTGGAGAGTGGCATTGAGAAGCCAAGACCTGGATGCTGAGTCTGCTCATTGCTACTGAGGGTGGGAGTTGATGTTGTTGCTTCTGGGCCTTCTCAGCTGATAGCATCACTTAAAAAAAAATATATTGAGGTAAAATTCATATGAAATAAAATTGACCATTTTAATGTTACATGTACATGCGTGTTCATAGTAGCACTAGTCACAATAGCCAAAAAGTGGAAACAACCCTGATGCCCATCAACAGATGAATGGATAAACAAAATATGGTCCATCCATACAATGGAATATCACTCAGTCTAGAAAGGAACGAAGCAAGGACACATGCTACAATGTGGATGAACCTTGAAAGCATTGTGCTGAGTGAAAGAAGCCAGACACCAAAGGTCACATAGTGTATAATTCCATTTATAGGAGATGTCTGGAATACGCACACCCATAGAGACAGAAAGCAGACTAGTGGTTGCCAAGGGTTGGGAGGAGGGAGGAATCGGGAGTAAATCCTACCGGTATGTCTCTGGGGTGACGAAAACATTTTGGATCTAGACAGAGGTGGTGGTTGCACAACATTATGAATATACTAAATACCACTGAATTGTTCACTTTACCACGGTTAATTTTATGTTATGTCAATTTCACCTCAATTTATTTATTTGTTTTGTTTTTTTGGTTTTTGTTTTTTGCCACACCGCGCAGCTTGTGGAGCTTCCCCAGCGAGGGATCGGAACTGTGCCCCCTGCAGTGGAAGTGCTGTCCTATTTAATTATTTATATTATATAATTTTAAATTTCACCTCAGTTTACAAAAAACAACAATAAGGGCTCTGGTGATGGGCAGAGCTGGGTTCGAATCCTGTGTATGCCTAGTTCCTGCTGTGTGACCTTCGGCAAGTCACTTAAGCTCTCTGTGCCTTGGTTTCCTCACCTGTAAAACAAGGAGGATTCAATGAGTGCATCAAATTCTTAAAACATTCTGTGGCATGCAGTAAGTGTTGCTTAATTAAATGTTATTTCTTTTTTTTTTTTTTTGCGGTACGCAGGCCTCTCACTGTTGTGGCCTCTCCCGTTGCGGAGCACAGGCTCCGGACGCGCAGGCTCAGCGGCCATGGCTCACGGGCCCAGCTGCTCCATGGCATGTGGGATCTTCCCGGACCGGGGCACGAACCCGTGTTCCCTGCATCGGCAGGCGGACTCTCAACCACTGCACCACCGGGGAAGCCCAATTTTTAAATTTTTATTTTTATTTTGGCTGCATTGGGTCTTTGTTGATGCACGAGGGCTTTCTCTAGTTGTGGTGATCGGGGGCTACTCTTCATTGCAGTGTGCAGGCTTCTCATTGCGGTGGGTGGCTTCTCTTGTTGTGGAGTGTGGGCTCTAGGTGTGCGGGCTTCAGTAGTTGCGGCACATGGGCTCAGTATTTGTGGCACGCGGGCTCTAGAGCTCAGGCTCAGTAGTTGTGGTGCATGAGCTTAGTTGCTCTGCGGCATGTGGAATCTTCCCAGACCAGGGCTCGAATCCGTGTCCCCTGCATTGGCAGGTGGATGCTTATCCACTGTGCCACCTGGGAAGCCCCTTAAATGTTATGTCTACTTGACGCATCCCCTTTGGATTCGAACTTTATTCCTTTGTCCTTTTCTTCATGACGGACTCCTGGCCTTGGTTGCCCCCAAGGCCAAGGCCAACGCTCCAGAAGACAGGAGTCATATCTGACTGTACTGCTTCAAAAGGGCTGATGAATAATATGCTCCCCTCCTCTGCCTCTTCTCCTGGCCACTCTCTAGGGATGTACCCTTCTGCCCTTTTCTCCATATCCCCAATCCTGGCCCAGGGGTTGCTGATGAACAAACACGTCAGGAAATATTTGTTTCCTGACTGTTTGACTTTAACTGACTGTCCCAGAACCAGAAGCTTCTTTTGTGCCTCACACAGAATCAGAATTTTGAGCCCATCACAGCTGAGTGCAAATCCCACTTCCTGCGAGCAAGGTGCTGCATCTCTATGCGTTCATTGGGAAGATGTAGATAATAAGCGTTCTACTTTATGGGATTGTTTGAGGACTTGGGTGAAATTATGTAAAGTGCTTAGCACCGGGCATAACACCCAAGTGCAGAGGGTTGAATGGTGATCACCTCCTGGTGATATATAGCAGGACCTGTGAACGTGATCTTATTTGGATAAAAGGATCTTTGTGGATATAATTAAGGACTTTGAAATGAGATCATCCTGGATTATCTGGGTGGGCCCTAAATTCGATGACAAGTGTTAATAGACAGAGACAGAAGAGATAAGGCCAAGTGAAGATAGAGGCAGAGATTGGAGTGATGTAGCCAAAGAGGCCAAGGAGCCACCGAAAGCTGCAAGAGAATGAAAGATCCTCCCCTGGAGCCTTGGGAGGGAGCCACAACTCTGCTGACACTTTGATTTCAGACTTCTGGCCTGCAAAACTGTGAGCGAATAAATTTCCACTGCTGTAAGCCACGCAGTTGTGGTGAATTGTTACAGCAGCCATAGGAAACTAATATATAAGAATTGGGAAATATTATCTGCTACCAATATCATTATTGTTACTGTCAACATCATCATCATCACCACCATTATCATGGGCAGCATAAAAATGCACTTAAGGGACTTCCCTCATGGCACAGTGCTTAAGAATCCGCTTGCCAATGCAGGGGACACAGGTTCGAGCCCTGGTCTGGGAAGATCCCACATGCCACAAAGCAACTAAGCCCATGCACCACAACTACTGAGCCCACATGCCACAACTACTGAAGCCTGTGCGCCTAGAAACCGTGCTCTGCAACAAAGAGAAGACACCTCAGTGAGAAGCCCACGTACTGCAACAAAGAGTATACCCTGCTCATGGCAACTAGAGAAAGCCGGCTCGTAGCAACCAAGACCCAACGCAGCCAAATATAATTAATTAATTTTTTAAAAAAAGAAACAAAAATTAAAAAAAAAAACTCCTAGAAATCAGGAAGGAAAAGATCAACAACCTAAAAGAATAATGGACAAGGAAGGTGACCAGAGAGGAAAAAGAAAACTATAAATAGCTCTTAAACACATGGAAATATGGAAACATGTTCTGTCTTGCTTGTGGTTAGGAAAATGCAAATTTTCTCTACTCTGAGATACCATTTTTCACTTGTTCTTTTGGCAAAAATCCAAAGTTTGATAATATTCTGTTGGTGAAGCTAAAGGGAAACAGGACTCTTATCCATTGCTGGAGGGAGTGTGAATTAATCTAACCCTCAAGGAAGGAAATTTGGTAATATCTGTAAAAATTACAAATGCACATAATCTTCGAGCCAGAAATCTCACATTGCAGAATTTATATACAGATACACTTGCATACGTGTGAAATGACATTTGTGCAAGGTTCTTCACTGCAGTGTTAACCTAAGAACAAACGAATGAAAAAAATGTCTGTCTCTGGCAGTGAAATTAACTATGGGGTATCTACATGGCAAAATACTATCCGGCTGTAGAAAATGACAAGGGTGCATAAAGAGAGCTTTGGAAAGGGGAGCACTCCGGCATTTGTTGTTAAGTTGGGGGGGTGGAGGAGGAAGGTGCAGAAGAATATGTAAAACATGTTACCTTGAACTGAAATTCTGACACATTCTACCACATGGATGAACCTTGAACGATTACACTAAATGCAAGAATCTAGACACAAAAGGGAAAGTCCTGTATTGTTCCAATTTGCAATCTACCTTGAATAAGCAAATTCATAGAGACAAAATGTAGAATGGTGGTTACCAGGAGCTGGGAGAGGGAGGAATGGGGAGTACCTGTTTAACTGGGTACAGAGTTTCAGTTTGGGAAGATGAAAAATTTCTGGAGATGGATGATGGTGATAATTGCATGACAATGTGAATGTACTTAATGCCACTGAACTTTATACTTAAAAATGGCTAAAGTGGGGCTTCCCTAGTGGCGCAGTGGTTGAGAGTCCGCCTGCCGATGCAGGGAACACGGGTTCGTGCCCTGGTCCGGGAAGATCCCACATGCCGCAGAGCGGCTGGGCCCGTGAGCCATGGCCGCTGAGCCTGCGCGTCCGGAGCCTGTGCTCCGCAAAGGGAGAGGCCACAACGGTGAGAGGCCCGCGTACCGCAAAAAAAAAAAAAAAAAAAAAAAAAGGCTAAAGTGGTATATTTTATGTTATATATATTTTACCATAGTAAAAAAGCCCGTGCTCTGCAACAAGAGAAGCCACCGCAATGAGAAGCCCGCTCACCGCAATGAAGAGTAGCCCCCACTCACCACAACTAGAGAAGGCCTGCACATAGCAACGAAGACCCAACGGAGCCAAAAATAAATAAATAAAATAAATTAAAAAAAAAAAAAGAAGAACGAGCCTGCTAATCATTCACTACACCTCATGTTTAATAAGCAGAAATGCACAGGCTTTTAAGATGAATTTCCAGCATAACAGAAGGACATCTTGTTTGCATTTCAATGCACCAAGTGTCAGATTCTTATTTCATTACTCACTGGCACATTAATGGATGTCTCTTAATTTCTTTTTTTCTCTCTTTTAGCAAAACTCCATGAAGACCTCTCACTCTTGCCACTTGGGTCAGGAGCAAGGTTGCCTTATTTTAAAATGCTATAGTGTCTGAGTTTCACCACATCAGCATCACATTTTTAAAGAGCTACTTTGCTGCTTTCACTGTTAGATTAGTACTCTATATCATTCAGCATTCTTATTTCATCTTTCTAGTCCCTGAGGGATGGACACCTACATTGCTTCCAACTTCCTGCTTCAATGAGCATTCTTATCTGGTGCAAAACTCAGTGAATATAAAAACTTGGAAGAGAATTACCAAAGTTGTGGTTCTCTCAATTTAACAGGGATCCAATAACTGGCTTAAACAAGAGAGAATGTTTGTCTCTGCTGGCAGACAGCCTGGGGACCCTGGGTCCTTCTGTCAGTTGCTCCACCATCCTCCAGGGCAGTATCTCCAAGGACATTTGGCTGTCTGGAGACATCCTTGGTTGTCACACCTGGCAAAGGGAGGGGGTGGGAGGTTGTGTGCTACTGGCATGTAGTGAGTGGTGGCCAGGTATGCTGCTCAATACTCTACAGTGCACAGAATATCCCCCTGCGACAAAGAACAATTTGGCCTCAAATGTCAATGATGTCGCCTGCCCTACAATAGTCCCCACTCTTTTTTTTTTCTTTTTTGGCCTCACTGCAAGGCATGCAGGACCTTAGTTCCCCGACCAGGGATGGAACCTGTGCCCTCTGCAGTGGGAGCATGGAGTCTTAACCACTGGATCACCAGGGAAGTCCCCCACTCCTTTTTGTCATGACTGACGCGTTGAAGACACTGGGACAGTTGTCCTGTAGCACACTCCACCCTCGGGGTTTGTCGGTTGCTTCCTGATGTCATTTAACTTGTTCCTCTATGCTTCCCATTTCCTGCAAACTGAATGTTAGGTCAAGAGAACTGATCAGAGTCAAGTTTAACATTTTGGCAAGATGTGTCCCAGGGGAAGCTGTGAACTTCCATTGGTATCGCATCAGGAGGCCCCGGAGGCCCAAGGGTCCCTCTACTGTGATGCTCAGCTTCACTGCAGCTAACACTGGTGACAGTATGTCCTCTGTGATGAAGTCTGCACCCCTACACCTAGTGAAGCCTGGGCGTATCTTTTTTTTTTTTCCCCTGGGCATATCTTGCTCCCCATCATCTTCTCACCTGACGTTTGATAACACCCGTCGATGAATGCTGCCCAAATCAATTATTTCATTGGCTTCTGCAAAATGGTGATTGTTCTAATTCTCCCATTCCTTCCAGTGTTTTTGGCCATGTCACACAGCTTGCGGGATCTTAGTTCCCGAGCAGGGTTGGGGCCAGGGATCAAACCCAGGCCCCCTGCAGTGGAAGCGTGCAGTCCTAACCACTGGATCGCCAGGGACTTCTCTCCTTCCACATTTTTTAGCTGGCATTCTTAGACTGTTTGGTGACCATGAAAAGTTACTACTGGGAAGGCAACATCGTGCCTAATTCCTTACTTTTAACTACCAACATTTTCGGAAAGGAGTTGGTTGAGAGCTACTTCCAATGGGTTAATAAGTGTGTGTGTGTTTTAACTTTCAAATCGAGGCATAACATACATAAAGTGCACAGATCTTAAATGGAGAGCTCAGGGAATTTTTACGGCTATATTCCCGTGCAACCACCACCAGATAAAAATATAGAGCATTTCTAATCCCACACTGCCTTCCCTGCCATTAAGTTTTTTGTTTCTTTTTTTGTGGTACGCGGGCCTCTCACTGTTGTGGTCTCTCCCGTTGCGGAGCACAGGCTCCGGACGCGCAGGCTCAGCGGCCATGGCTCACAGGCCCAGCTGCTCCGCGGCATGTGGGATCTTCCTGGACCGGGGCACGAACCCATGTCCCCTGCATCGGCAGGCGGACTCTCAACCACTGCGCCACCAGGGAAGCCCTATAATGAGTAATTTTAATTGAAGAAATGATTTCCAGGCTTGGTTGCACCCATCTTGGGGGGTCAAGGACTTCAGGAAGGTGGGGAAATGGGTGAGAAGTAAAAATAGGGCTTCTTGGCACTCCCCCACCCAACATGGCTGGCTCTGGCACCCAAGCCTGTCTCACAGAAGTAGCTGCAAGGGTCGAGCGACTTGCTTTGCCAGTCAGGATTTATCCCGGGCACCTCCTGCCTGGAAGTCTCATTAATTCTTGGGGCTCAGCTAGCATTTCCAAGCAGAGGGGGTCTGCCCCTTCTAGTCTTCCATCGAGGGTCACACCCAGGGGCAGAAAAGCACACTGGCAAGTCCCAGAAAAGGAGACAGGCTGTCTGGGTTCTGCAGCCTTCAGTTACATGATCCTAGAGGAGGTACTTTCCCTTCTGAGCCTTTGTTTGCCCACCTGTCAAGTGGGGGGGAATATTCCGCTTTGCTGGGTTCTTGGGAGGATTTCTGCAGAACCATCAGACTACCTTTACATTTCTGACCTCACCTCTTGGCACTTTCCTCTTTGCTAATTCCACCCCTGCCAGATGTTTGTTCCAGTCCCCAGGCCTTTGCTTCTGCAGTTCCCTCCACCTCTGTTTTGTGGGGCTTGCTTGCTTTCTACAACCCAGGCACAGTTCGAATGACCCCCTCCTCAGGTTACATGCGCTACAGTGGGCTCTCTTATCACACACACTCTAATGTTGCTTTTTTTTTTTAAGAGTTTTTGTTGTTGTTGTTGTTGTTTTTCGGTACTCGGGCCTCTCACTGTTGTGGCCTCTCCCGTTGCAGAGCACAGGCTCCGGACGCGCAGGCTCAGCGGCCATGGCTCACGGGCCCAGCCGCTCCGCAGCATGTGGGATCTTCCCGGACCGGGGCACGAACCTGCGTCCCCTGCATCGGCAGGCGGACTCTCAACCACTGCGCCACCAGGGAAGCTCTGTTGTTGTTTTTTAAATTGAAGTATAGTTGATTTACAATGTTGTGTTAGTTTCAGGTGTAGAGCAAAGTTATTCATATATATATATATATATATACACTTTCTCAGATCCTTTTCCCTTATAGGTTATTACAAAATATTGAGTATAGTTCCCTGTGCTATATTATCAGTCCTTTCTGATTATTTTCTATATAGTAGCATCTCACAGCTCTTACGAACCTATCTTGAGTATTAATTTCACTGCTTATTGTGTCTCCTCCTGTAGTAGAATGCAGAGTCTAGGGACTTGTCTGCTTTTGTCACTTTTACAGGCAGGGCCTTGCACGAGGAAAGTGTAATGTTCGTTGAACTAGGAAACATAAGCCCAGAGAGGTGGAGCCACTTTCTCATTTGTCACACAGCAAAATCTGAATTAGAACTTCAGGCTCTGAGCCTTTGCTTTCTTTTCTCTCCCTCTTTGGTGGGGATTAGGACACAAAATTTAAGGGGTGTCAAAAAAATTAGTCATCAAGATATTTTTAAAAGTCAAAATTGGGAATTCCCTGGTGGTCCAGTGGTTAGGACTCTGCGCTTTCACTGCGGAGGGTCGGGGTTCAATCCCTGGTCTGGGAACTAAGATCCTGGCCGGCTGTGCCGCCGCCAGGAAAAAAAAAAAAGTAGAAAGAAGCAAGCTGTGTGTCGCCGCCAGGAAAAAAAAAAAAAGTAAAAATTAATGTCAACAAAAAGCAAAAGATAAGATTCGACCTTGCACTCGCATGACTCACCCCGCCCTAATCCCAGTCCTGGCACATCCCGTCTTTATTTAAAATTTTGCTATTCTGTTCACCATGGATTTATTTTTTCCCCATTAATTTTGATATTTAAAAAATATTGCAATATTTCATTAGAATGTTATTCATATTGATGATTGAGTTTTTCCACCCCGGACGCTCACCCTAGTACATTGTGCCCCGCTTCTGTCTCTTCTCCCCTAGAGAAACTGAGGCACGGACGACTCGGGGAGGGATTCGGGGAAGGATGGGGGAGCTGTGTGGAGCCGGTTGAGCAACCCGAGCTGCCCTGGGAGGGGCTGGACGCTGACCTTTGCTTATCGTCCGCGGTAGAAGCAGCTAATTAAGTCTCCCCCGCCTGCGGGAGACCTTTCCCAGGTCGGCCCGCGCCTCCTGCAGGGCCGAGACAGCCGCCGTAGCCCCGGCAGCGGTGACCTTTCTGGGTCCAATGGGGCGGGGAGGCGGGAGAGAGCGGGATGGGTTTAGGCGGAAATGGTGGCGGGGGTGTCGCGCCCCTGGGATCGAACGCCGCCTCGGCCCCCCACGTTCATCCTACCACCGTAGGGTGATGGGGGAGGGAAAGAGCGCCCGGTGACGTCATCGAACCCCGAGACCGGCCTCCGCCGCCAACGTCACAGACAAGAAGCGTAGCGTCACCGCATTCCTCCCGTGACGTCAGCGCGCAAGGCCAAGAACTGGCCCATAGGGGAAGGGAGAAGTCTGAAGGAAGAGATCTTCACGCACTTCGTATTTGGTAAGGCGTTTAAAGTACGCAAAACTGACTACCACTCCCATCTGGCCTTGCGTGCTGCGCATGAGCGCAGCTTCCAGCGAGAGAGGGCGGCAAACCTTTGGGCTAGATTGACGTCCCTTTAGTCGAACCAAAAGGCAAGTTTTACGGCCGCACACCAGTCCCGACCTTACAGGCCCCACCCCTTTATTCTTAGCCCGCAGCTTCCTTGAGGGAGTGACGGGCTCCTCTGCTTTTGAGGGCTTAGTTTCCCTTGATGGACATTCACACCAATGAATCAGAGCGCCGGGAAGTCGAGAGGATGTTGAAAGATGTGCCTTGGAGCCAATAGCTTAGCGGCAGGGCCTGGCGCCATCCAATCACTTTTCCCAGTGCCGCCAATCACCCTGGACCCCGCCCCCGGCGCGTGACGTAAGTAGGGTGGGTAGCAACAGTTGCCCCGGTGAGGGAAACGGAGGCGCCATAGCCACGGTAGTCGTGGCGACCAAGCAACCCGGCAACGCGAGTCAACAACAACAACCGACCGGCCGACCCCCACCCCCACCCCCCCGGCCCGGCCCGGGGACCCCGGCACGTTCTGTCCCCCTCCCAACATCGCCTCCGAGACCTGTGGAAAGCCCTTCCGCGGACAGAAGTAGGAGAAGCCGAGGTAACCCGTGCAGCCCCAGGGTGGCGGTCCGGGCCGGGGAGGACAGCGAGGCCCGGGCGGCGGGTGTCTCTGTAATCATAATCTTGGGGGAAGGGGCGGGCGGTCAAAATGGCGGCGGCGACTGTCGGGGCCGTGGGGGAGGGGGCTGGGGCCCGGCCGGGGCTACACCACCCGCCCCCGGGCCCCGCAGCCCGGCCCCCGCGAGGGGCGGGCGCTCGCAGGCAGACGGCGAGTGGAGGTAGGCCGGCCAGCCGGGGCGGGGGGCTTTTATATGTCGGGAGGTGCAAGGGGGCGGGACTGGGAGGGCTGGGCCAATGGGAACGAGGGAGGGGCGAGGCGGGACCGAAGTGGGTGGGCGGGACCAGGTCATAAGGTGTGGGCGGGACCGGCCGGTGCCCGGGGAACCGGGTGGGGCAGCTGCCCCCTAGGCATTCCTGCTCGCCTAAGCGATGGAACCTGTTCCTTGTCACTTTAGAACCTACCAGGACTCAAGTGTGTACCACATGTGAGGCCTCAGTTTTCTATCCTGTAAAGTGGGGAGAATCACTGCCACCGCCTCTTTTTTGCATTTCAGGGACTCCTAATTCCTAGGAATTTCTCTAGGGCTCATTCTTGAACTTTTTATTCCTATCTACTTTTTCTGAATTTTTTTTTATAGATTAACTGTTAGTCTTGATTTCAACATTGCTGTTCGCTCCTAAATCTGTCTTCTCTCTGAGAAGAGGTGAAGGTAGACAATTTCATGAAGCTGTGGGATAGGGGTATGGCTTTAGTCTGGACGATCTGGTTCGCAGAAAGCGAAGCCCATGGCAGAGAGGATTGACCTTGGGTGACTGAGTTAGAAGAACAGAAACTTGATTGCTTCTATGTGGGCAGCTCTAAGATCTAAGATCTCGTCTTGTCCCTGGGCAGGGTGCTTGTTCCCGGAGATGGGACCATTCCTAGCTGTTCTGCCCAATCTGGTCTTCCTTTGGGGAAGGAAGTAAATGATGCAGTAAAGGGCGCCTGAGGAAGTTTCTGACGCTGCTTCTCTTGGCTAGACACATGTTTTTGTGTCAGTCAAGTTGGTGTCAACTGGGTCACATGTCACTGAGGAGGTACCAGCTTCCAGAGCCACGTGGGCAGGGAGCCGGGACACCGAGGTCAGAGGGAAGGGGAAGTGTTCCACATTTGTTAGAGGAGAATCTGAGTGACTGCTTTGCCGGGAGACAGGATCTGCCAGCTTGGGGAAGAATTTTTTTTTTTTTTTTTTTTTTTTTTTTTAAATAGCAGCTGGGCCAAGTTCACTGTGCTTATTCTCCGTCTTGCTTCGGAGCTTGGCATCAGCAGAGCCGAGTGCATGCTGCAGCCGTTTTCTTTTAAAATCAATCAGTAAACTTCAGGGAGAAGGAACGTTTCAGGTTCTCCCACAGCTTTCCCTCAAGAATTTGAGATAAGGCTTGGGAGTGTCACTTCTCCAGGGACTTCTCCCAGGTCAGGAAATAACCTGATCTGGGAAATATTTCTAAAATCTAGAAATAACCAAGTTGCCAGGTCATCGGCACCTGTTAGAAAGGCGAGCTCTGAGCAGAAAGTGATCTAGTCTTGTTAACTGCCCCTCCCCCTTCTTATATCTTATGCATTTGAAAGGCCCAAGCCCAGAGGGGTTATTAGACTCCTGAAGGGAACACTGGCTTTGGTCACTTGTCCTTGAAACAATCAACTGCTTTCTAGCTGTATGCTCCTGGGCAAGTAACTTAACTTCTCTGGACCTTAGTTTCCTCCCATCTAAACTAGGGACAGTGATCACTGGTAATGATTTTAATCTCATATTACTGTGCTGTGGATCCCATAAAAGAATACATGCTGAGCATCAAATACATAGTAATTGCTCAAACTGTGTTGGCTGCTACTGTTATTATGATGGTTGTTGCTTCCTGCTCAGCCTTTGGAATTATACCATTCGCATTTATTTTTATCATTTTGAATCGGGTGACAGCCTAGTGGCTTTAAGGCTTGACTCACTTGCTGTGTGGGCCGATGACTGGGATCCCGGGAAGCTGAGT
Source organism: Mesoplodon mirus (assembly GCF_964341445.2). NCBI lineage: Eukaryota > Metazoa > Chordata > Mammalia > Artiodactyla > Ziphiidae > Mesoplodon > Mesoplodon mirus. The sequence goes on from NC_138980.1 coordinate 41,334,148, forward strand.
GCTAGGACTCTAGTTTCTAGTGGGAAAGTGTCACTCTCCTAAGGCCCTTCTCCAGCTTTAGGAGTGTAGCCAGAAAGAAAATTTTTCCCTGCGCCCAGGCTCAGACTCAACCTTCTGGGAGGCAGCTGGATGAGCTGGGGCTGTGGGTGTCATGGGAAAGGTGGGGACCTGGGAAGGGTGTCTCTGGAGCTAAGGGTCTCTCCCTGCCCTTCCTGCCACACGCCCCAGCATTTTGGGGCTGAAGACAGGGGTTAGGCTAGGCAGGATCCACCCCCTCCCCATCACCACCTACTAGGGACACGGCCTCCAGATAGCAATCACACAGCGCATAGTCTTCCTGGCCTAAGGGGCCTGTTCTGGACCAGAAGGCATCACCTGCCCCTGGAGCACAAGCTTGCTGCTGGCAGGAGGCAGTAACTTTTTCACAAGGTCTTACCAGTCTGTAGATTTGAACCGGCTTTTGACAGTCACTAGCGGTGTGTTCCCAGCATTGTGGACACTTATTTGACAGTAAAAGTTGAGCCCCAGCTGTGTGCTTGTCAGTGTTTTAGTAGCTGGGGATAGAGTCATGGGCAAGGCAGGTCACATCTCCACCCCTGGGGAAAGCTTACCTTTCTTGTCGTGAAGGGAAGAGGAAAATAAACAGGATACAGGGCCAGGAAAAAAAATAAAACAGGAATATGTACTCCAGAGGGCTTGGAAGGGGGTTACTTGAGATCTGAGAAGGTGGCATATGAACTAGGACATGAGTGATAAGGAGCCAGCAGGTGGAGGTGAGGAGAGCATGCCAGTAGATGGAAGAGCTGGTGCAAAGGTCCTGAGGCAGGAGGAGGCCTGGAGCATTTGGGAAGCCACATTGTGGCTAGAACATTCAGAATGAGAAAGGGGAAAGGGCCAGATCCCACAGGGCCCTATGGGTCATGGGGAGGACTCTGGATTTTATTCTCTGTGATGGGGAGCCTTAGAGCCTTCTCAATAGAGAAGTGACACGATAGGGTTTGTGTTTTCAAAGGATCTTATAGACTTATACAGGCAAGAGTAAAGCCAGGAGCCAGTGATGAGAGGGTCCAGGCAAGAGATGATGATGGCCCAGACTAGCATGGTATTGATAAAGATGGAGGGAAATGCCCAGCCTTAGGATCTATTTTGGAGGAATTATTGACAAGTCTTAAAAACTAAGTGGCTAGGGAATTCCCTGGCAGTCTAGTGGTGAGGACTCCGTGCTTTCACTGCTGGGGCCTGGGTTTAACCCCTGGTTGGGGAACTAAGATCCTACAAGCTACGTGGTGTAGCCAAAACAAAAAACAAAAAAAAAAACAAAAAAAACCTGGATATAGAGGATGAAGGAAACACACATTATTATATTTAATTTCCCCATTCCCCCAAAAGTTCATTTTTGAAGCCAGTCTACAAGTGAGGGAAGTGAGGTTTTCTTTCCATTTCCTTGGGAGGGCCTTGTCCAAGATGTAAACCATTCAATTAAGTATCTGGCATCTAAAACAGCTGGCAAACTACAGCCTTCACCTGTTTTATATGGCCTGTGAGCTAAGACTGATTTTTACATTTTTAAGAATGATATTTTGTGGCATGATTAATATATCATGATATGTGAAAATTATGAAAATTCAAATCTAAGTATCTAGAAATAAACTTTATTGGCACACAGCCACACTTGCTTGTTTACATATTGTCCATGGCTGCTTTAATACTCCAGTGGCAAAGTTGAGTCATTGCAATAGGCTGTCTGCCTTCAAAGCCAAAAGTGTTGACTGCACAGAAATTTGCCAGCCCCTGACCTAAAGAATTGATCCAAACATGCTCCAAAAGCAGGTGTTGGCTTTGAAGATAGGTGCAGCCACTGGTGCTTTTTTTTTTTTTTTGGCAGTTTCGTTGCTAAGGAACAGATTTGCTGAGTCATGCTCAGATAGCCCGGGGTGGGGGGGGGGATGCCTCATCCTGTATAAATATTTGTGACTTATTCCTCTCTAGGGAACACCCTACAGAACTCTGCTTAACCTAGTCTTCCACAAATGGCAAAAAAAAGGGTGAAATAATTATGGGAAATATGTCATTCTGTATCATTCTTCCTGGAGACTAACAATGACAGTGCTGAGAAGGTCTCCAACAGAGAAGTTGGTTTAACTGTTTTATCCATCTCCTCTTCCCCTTTTTGAGCTCAGCCTTTTAGTTGTCTCATCGCCACCTCCCCCTGCCCCTGAGGGGAAGGGAGGAGGCCTGCAGGGTTGGCACCTCGAGGAGGAGAAAGCACCAGTAAGTGTGGAGCTTTTAAAGCCCTTTTGTGGTGGGAGGGGCCCCTAGGGGCCAGCTCTCCTAGGGCTGGGAAAGTCCAGGCCAGGGTTTCTCAGTGCCCCCAGAACCACCTGCCTCTGAATCATCCAGGGGACTAGCTCAAACAGTAGACTCCAGGGTCATCCCAGACTCTGGCAGTGGAGCCTAGGAACCTGCATTTAACTAACTCCCCAGGTGAGGCTGATGAACACCAGAGTCAGAGTCCCCCTTGGCACCTCTTTCCAAGAGCTTGAGGATTGTGTCTCTCTCCCCCTTCCAGCCCCAACTGGCATGGATGTTTGTTGAATGAATAATAATAATAGCAACTTCCATTTCTCAGTGCTTATTGGGTGCTGGGCTGATCACATTGGATCTTTACAACAGCCTTATGAATCAGGTGTTCTCATCATCCCCAGGTGACGGATGGGAAAACTGAGGCCCAGAGGAAAGTCAGTTACATGTTTATGAATTAAGAGACAGGCCAGGGTTCATGTGGAGGTGGGTCTGATACTGGGCAGACAGGTGCTGATCAGCTGCAGTGACTTGAGCGCCTGATCTGGGCCAGAGTTTGGACCCAGTAGTATGAGACCTGAGGAGGTGGGCCTCTCTAATGCTGGCAGAAAAGAGTTTGGGAAGGGCAGGGGCTGGGGGAAGATGTCTTCTCTGTGTGCATGGCAGGCGGTAGCCTCTTCCCTCTCCCGGTGGGCAAGCTCCCCCTGCTGCCTGAGTCCCTGGCAGGCCACCCTTCCATCCTGCCCAGTGGGAAAGCCCAGAACAGCTCCCCTGGCCCTGAACCAGGGCCCATTCCCCCTTGGCAAGAGAGACCATGTGCCTCACCCAGCTCCTGGGAGAGGGACCACAACCTTTTAGTAGCCACAAAAGCTGCCTCTGCCTGGTCAGGTGGGCCCCATTCTGAGGTCAGCGGCGGCTGCTGGGCCTGCCCTGTGGCCAGGACCTGTTCCCAGCCCAGCTGCCCCTGGTCCTAGAAGGCCATTTTCCTTGAGGAGCTCACATCTGGTGTCACCACCCATAACTGCCCTCACTTCTGTGGCAGCAAGCAGCTCAGGAGGCTTTTTGGACTCAAACAGCTTCCCTGTGTCTGGCACCCCACTGGGAATGATACTCAGCCAAGAATCCAAGCCCAGATGGCAGGCAATTAGGGAACTGGCACAGGTTGGCTGGGAGATAGCTTTCCCCATGACTTTCCTTTCTGGCAATTATCCAACTAGTCAAGTGCTTAGAATGCCCAGGGTTCAGACTCAGTCTTGCCACTTCCCTGCTGTGTGGCCTGGGGCAATCTCAACCTCTCTGAGCCTCAGCTCCTCCTCGGGCAGAAGGAACCCAAATTCAGATGAGGTTGTTGCAAAGTTTTAAATTAAGTAATGTAGGGGGACTTCCCTGGTGGTGCAGTGGTTAAGAATCTGCCTGCCAGGCTTCCCTGGTGGCACAGTGGTTGAGAGTCCGCCTGCTGATGCAGGGAACACGGGTTCGTGCCCCGGTCCGGGAGGATCCCACATACCGCGGAGCAGCTGGGCCCGTGAGCCATGGCTGCTGAGCCTGTGCATCTGGAGCCTGTGCACCGCAACAGGAGAGGCCACAACGGTGAGAGGCCCGCATACAGCAAAAAAAAAAAAAGAATCTGCCTGCCAGTGCAGGGGACACAGGTTCGAGCCCTAGTCCGGGAAGATCCCACATGCCGCGGAGCAACTAAGCCCGTGCGCCACGAGTACTGAGCCCACGTGCCGCAACTAATGAAGCCAGCGCACCTAGAGCCCATGCTCCACCGCAATGAGAAGCCCAGGCACCGCTCGCCGCAACTAAAGAAAGCCCGTGTGCAGCAACAAAGACCCAATGCAGCCAAAAATAAATAAATTAATCAATTAAAAAAAAAGAAAACCACAAGCTTAAAAAAAAAAAAAGTCATGTAGGTACTTCCCTGGCATGGCGGTCCAGTGGTTAAGACTCCACGCTTCCACTACAGGGGGCACGGGTTCAACCCCTGGTCAAGGTACTAAGATCCCATATGCCACGTGGTGCGGCCAAAAAAAAAAAAATTTAAATTAAAATTAAGTAATGTAAAGAAAGCACTCAGCACCAGTGCCCAGCCTGCAGGAGCCTGCAGGAGAACTGTATTATTTGTTTTGGGGTGAGAGCTGGAGCTCTCCCAGCACAGGGGTCCCCCAGGCGCTGGGGCCTAGGAAGGAAGAAGGCAAGAAACCTGGGCAGGGAGGAGTGGAAGAGGTGCAGACCAGCTCCGGTCCATACTCAGTTGCCCTGCAGTGATGGATTCGTTATATCTTGCCACCAGCCTCGGGATTTAATTAAGTTACTGATGAACTCAAATGTGTCTCTAGGGAGCCAGGAGCTGTCCCTGGTTTCCTCCGCCTGTAGATTAATTCTTGTTTTTCCTTCTTTTTTCTTCCTCCTCTTCTCCCCCGCCCCGCCCCACCTTTCTTCCCAAGCAAGCAAAAAAAAAAAAAAAAAAAAGAAAAGCCTTATTTATTATCATTTTCCCCACTGTTGGCATGGCAACACAGGCGTACGTTACTGAGCTACAGGCAGCCCCGCAACCATCCCAGCCGCCACAGGCCCCTCCACAGGCCCAGCCCCAGCCACCGCCACCACCCCCCTCAGCAGCACCCCAGCCCCCCCAGCCCCCCGCCACCACCGCCACCCTCCAGCCCCAGTATGTCACCGAGCTGCAGAGTCCGCAGCCTCAGGCACAGCCACCGGGCAGCCAGAAGCAGTACGTGACGGAGCTCCCGGCCACCCCCACGCCCTCGCAGCCGGCCGGCACACCCGCCCCATCCCCGGCGTCCCAGCAGTACATCGTGGTCACCGTCTCCGGTAAGTGGACACGTGCTCAGAGCCAGGGCACTCAGTGAACAACCCCAAAGGGAGTTTTGGGGAGCCTAGCATCCTGGATGTGGGGGCACCCTGGCGCCCTCTCATTGTCATTTATTATGCCTGTTACCAGGAGGGCAGCTTTTAAACTCTCTGGGGTTCCCAGGTGGGATCTGGAGGGCACCTCTGGGGAAGGAGTAGTCAGACCAAGCAGGGAGGCCTCTGTGCCCCCAAACTCCTCCCCACCGGGGCAGCTCTTAGAGCTGTTTCTGTCTCTATCCTCAAGTAAGGTGTCACTTGAAGAAAGGATTGGGCAGTGGAGTTAATTTGCAAACGCCTGCTGGAGATGGAGGGTGAGCACACAGCCATCATCCATAAATGGATCATAACAGATTCGAGCGCTCAGGGGCTGCGTGTGAGGTGCTCCCTGTGGCAGTTCAGGGAGGTCCGCTGGGAGGCCTGGAGGGACCACTTCCCCTCCCCTCCCATTTCATTTTTGGCAAGACTCAGGCCAAGCGGGGCTCTTGGCTGAGCGAGTTTGTGAGCATGTGATGCGGCCAAGGGCTCCTGTTTGTCACTGTGGCCGCCCCTTGAGGCTGTGGAGCACATGACTAGGAAGCTTGGGTCATGGCACCCATGATTCCTGCCTAGAGCATCTTCCCCGTGCCTGGTTATTCTAGAATAGGGGTGGGCTGAGCAGAGGGAAGTGGGAGCACAGGGTCACGACAGGCAGTCTCTCCCCTAAGGGAGAATGTGGAGCTCCGAACAGGGCTCGGCGTCATTAGTGGTTTCTGATGTGCTCTGTGTAGAGGGGAGGATGCAGCGAAACCTCATGTTGAGGCTGGCCCTGGTCCTCCCAGAGTGGAAAAGGAAGTGGTGGGGATCCTAAGGGCATCCTGGGAGGCAGCGGAAGGAGCAGGTCAAGACTGCGTTTAGGACCATAGGACAATAAAGAGTCAAGATTTGGGGCAGTTGACATGGCCCCATAGGACCAGGACAGAAGCAGCTGGGCCCCGGCAGCATCCTGGAGGCTCCTGGCTGTGTCGGGGTCCCCAGGGAGGGCCAGGGGGCGGGGCACGCAGGGGCTCAGGACAGTGACTCTTTAACACACAGACTGGTGTGGAGGGATGGCACGCGAGAGTCAGCTGGGTGCAGAGTGAGGCCAGGCCAAGGATGTGGCCAGGGTCACCGGGCCACAGATCTCCAGGGTGTTCTCGGTGCTGCACAGGGATCCTGCTACATTTCCTAGCCAGCATACCCATCACTGTCCGAGGAACCCACTCCCGCATCTCTCACCTCTGTCACCTCCCTCTCACTCTGTGCTTTTGACCCCTGACCCTGCTACTGACCTCACTGGGGACAAGGTATCATCACATGACAAGAAGGACCCCTTCTCCCACCCAGCCAGCCTCCCAGCACCCGGGGTCCATCTGCACCCACCAGCTCTGCTTTCTGGCTTCTGGAAGGGTGAATCGGTGCCCTGCCTGTTCCAGGCTGCCCCCTCCAAGACTTGCTTCTGCCATCCCGGCCTCTTCACTTGGTCCCTCTCTTGCTGATCTTTTCCACCTGCTTGAAAAGATGCAACAGCTCCCATTTTAACTGGGCCCCCCCAGGCCCTGCACCCACTTCAGCTGCTGCCCGATTCTCTTCCTTTTAAGTTAGAATTCCTCAAAGGATTCATGCTCCCTTCCTTAGTCTCTTCTCCCTCACCTCAGCCACTTGCACCTTCCCTCGCCATAGTCCTAGTCAGGGTCACCCATGACCCCTATCTTGATCCACTGGTCACTCTCTGTTCTTCTCTTCCTTGCCCTCTGGGCAGCGCCTGACACACTGGTTCCCCTCCTCCCAGAGGTGCCCTCCTGCCCTGGTCTCTGCCCACCTCCCTCCTTCCTCCTCATCTCCCTGACTTTGTCAGCAATGACCTCATCAGGCCTGAGGCTTCCTCTCTGCTCCGGTAAGTCTCCCTTGGTGGCCTTGTCCAGTGTCTCAGCTTGCGATGCCACCTCTTATGCTGACGGTGCCACATTGAGGTCTGCATCCTGGGCCTCAGCCCTGAGCCCTAGCTACCTGTGAGCCATCAAAGGGCCCTTTCAAACCAGCATGGCCAAATAGAAGTCTGGATTTTTTTCCTTCTTCAAATCTGGCCTCCATTGAGACTTCCTTGTCCTTGTCCCAGACCCCAGGTCTGGGTCAACCTTGATTCCTGTCTTACCCATCCTTTTTTTTTTTTCTGGCCGTACCGTGCGGCACGTCGGATCTTAGTTCCCTGACCAGGGATCGAAACCTTGCCCCTGAAGTGGGAGCACAGGGTCTTAACCACTGGACCGCCAAGGAAGTCCCCTGTCTTACCCACCCTTGAGCAAGCAAGATCTCTTGGCTCCACCTCCTAAATGCAGCCAGAACCCACCACCTCTCCCACCTCCACGGCCCCCTACCCTGGTCCAGCCTCTGCTCATACCCTTCACAGTCCTCCCCCCACAGCAACCAGAGGGAGCCTCTTGCCAGCTGTTGATTAGGTTCCATCATGTCCCAGCTCAACCCAGATTATTCCAAGGCAGGTGGCCCTGGGGGCACTCTCTGAGAAACCTTGGCCTGGCCTTTCTTGGCCCGAGGAGATCTGGCCCCCTGTGGCTCACAGGAAGGAGCTTAAAAAGCTCCACACTCCCTGTGCCCCTGCTGACAAATGTCCAACCTCCTGACTCTGGCCTTCAAGGCCTGCTGGCCACCCAGCCCTACCTGGTACTAACCTGCCCCCTAGCACACCTGCTTCAGCCCCACTGGTCTTCCTGTGGCTCCTCAAACCTTCCGGGCTTAGTTCGTCTCTGGGCCTTTGCACTCACGTTGCCCTCTGCCGGGAGCACTCCCATCCCAGACCTTCTGGTGGTTCATCCCTCGTGAATGCTGGCCTGACCCAGCTCAGCCCTCATACCCCATCAGCCCCTGGGCAGCCAAGAGCAGGTAGGAGGGCTTGTTTGTCACTGCTGGAGGACTTTTTGTAGCCTACAGGGTATCTTATTGGCCCTGAACCTCCTGAGTGCTGGCTTTTGCTGCTTCAGGTGTCCAGGGTCCCCAGAACAAGGGTCTGGAATGGATGCACATCTCCAGACCCCAGAACACCCCAAGTTCCAGCCTACCTCCTCTCTTCCCCTTGTCTTCTCCAGCTCCTCCTAGCGCTCTCCCCAGGGAGTCCCTGGTGCTTACAGGTCAAAGCCTTTGTTTCCCTCCTCCCCTGGTTCCCCCATCTTGCTGTGGGGCACTCAGTGTGGACGGGTTGCAGTGTTGGCGTGAATGGCTGTTGGCGTGAATCTTAGCCTCCCTTCTTTGGTCAGGCAGTGGCTTAATTGTCTTTCACAGTGGTCCTGGGGAATTTCATTTCCCTTCTGCTCCCAGTTCTGCCAGGAGCAAGCCTGTCCCCGGAAGGCTTACTGGGCAATGCTTCCTTGATTTGTTCTAAGAGGAGGTTGGGTTGCGCCCTGTCACTGAACTTGTGCTGCTCCGTTCACCCCTCCCCCATCCCCCTTGCTGTGATTTCCTAGGGTTCCTCCATAACCCTCTCCCAGTTTTAGTGTCCCTTTTAACTAAGGGTGGCCTTTGGGCCATGTGAGCCAGTCCTAGGGGTGGAGGTGTGTAACTGACACCAGCAAAGGCTGCAGCAAGGTGCCTGGGGTTCCTCCAGAGCCAGAAGCAATCTGAGCTGAGCAGGGACCCAGGGAGTGGCAGGGAGGAGGCAGGGAGGGGCCCTGGACCCAGACCTGGAGCCTAGACTGGAAGCCAGCCAGGAGCAGCACCAGAAGCAGCTCAACTAACCCGATCCTTGCAAGCTCTGCCCTAAGGTGACTTTGGAGGTGATGGGAAGGAAGCTCAAATTTCCCGGCTTAGGAACAATCCTCTAGATCCATAAATCCCTGTCCTCAGAGGGAACCGGACTCCCACCCAAAACCCGGGTGGAAGGAGGGCATTTTGGGTCCTGCCAGCTGTCCCTAGGAAAGTGAAAGTGAGCCTGTGGAAGGGGATAGGGCTGGGCTGAAGGAGGGACCATGTCCAGCCTCTCTTCCCTGCTTCTGACTTGGAGTCCTTGGGAGTCCAGCAAGACTTGTGTCCAGGAGAGGGACATGGAGGGTGTTTGTCAGTGTCCCCAAGCAGATGGGGAAACCGAGCTCAGGGCAGACAAGGGACTCAGGACGCTGGGGGCAGCAGGAGTCCACAGGCCCCCCAAAGAACCTTTGACTGAAATCATCGGCAGGATGGGAGCAAAGGATCAGGAGGGAGAGGGCCATGACTGCCCCATCTATTGTCCGTGGTGAACTGGGTCCCAGCTTGGAGTCGAGCCTCTCAGGTTTCCCTCCGTCTTCCCCCAAGTAGCTCGTGACATTTGAGGCATGAGTAGGTCTCAGTGAGGAAGTGCAAGGCCCAGGGAGGAAGAGACACTCATCAGATTGAGGGACAGGAAATCAGCTGCCGCTTCCTGACTGGAGACCTGAGACAGCGGGGCCCTCTCTGGTCTGGTGCACATGCCCAGAATGGAGTTTGCAGACAGATGCAGATGCTTGCAGACTCAGTGACCCCCTACGCGCGCGTGCGCGTGCACACACACGCGCGCGCACACACACACACACAGCCAGGGCTAGACACAATGGTAGGGAGCCTGCCCTTGCTACAGGCAGACAGGGGCTCACACATAGGAAGCCCCTTGTCCAAAGAGTAGACTCTGGAACCTCACCTGCCCGGCATGCCCTCCTGGCCTGGCAAAGATGGGGATTCTGGCCTTTAGGGCTACCCCAGAGGCAGGAGATGGGCAACACTGGTTCCCAGGGCTTTCCTGTCCCAGGCAGATGCTTGATCTCAGCAAGTCCCCCGGCCTCCAACTGCTCAGGGTCCCGCTTAAGGATCAGCCTTGGCATTTTCATCAGAGCACCGGGGCCTAGGAGGTGGCTGGGGCCAGCCCCCCATTCGCTGCCCACCCTGAGCCAGGCTAAACCTGCCACGGGCCTCCTCTGTCAGGCACTATCCCTTGGGCTGTGCCTGGCTTCCTGTGCCTCGTGGACACCCAGGTGTGCCGGGCCCCTCACGTGACTTGGGGCTTTCTCAGGTTCCTCCCAGCGGGCCAGCTCAGTGAGGGCCTCCTCTTTTACCATTCAGGGAAGCCTAAGTACAATAGATGCGAGGGACAATTCCAGCAAAACATAGGAATCGGTGCCCCCTGGAACTGGTTGCAGAGGCAGCTGGCCAAGCAGGCCTGCGGTTCTACTGTCTGCCCCACATCTGGCTACCACTCCCCACACCCAACGTATATACATTCATGTGCTCTGCCCCTGAGGTCCTTGCTTCTACCTGGGGTGACCTTTCTGTCCCGGCCAGGCCCTTCTCCATGTCTCCCCACAGCAGCTGAGGCCCAGCTCCCCGCTTTGGAGGCTGAGCCCCAAAGGGACGCTCTGGACCTTGTGGTGTCCCCATAGGCCCCTGGCTCACTGTCCTCTGGTACCCACATGCCTGAGTCTGCACACCACTGCCTTTGGGCCCTCAGCCTAGGCCTGACCCTTGACTCTGGGTTCCACACATGGTGTGACATTCATGTGGGCACAGACACGAGCCTGTGTTCTGGTCTTCCAGTTCCCGGCTGGGCGACCTCGGACAAGTTACTTCCTCTCTTCCGGTCTCTGTTGCCCTCTCTAAAAACGGAGGTAATAAAAGTTCTTTCCGTTTCCAGCTGCCCAGGAAGACCCTACTGCAGTGCCTGGGGCACCGGAAGTGCTATAGTTACTCTTATTATTCCTTGCCCACTGCCCTCCAGTCCCACCAGAGGGCTCCCAGGGGATGGGACTGGGACCTTGGCTCCCTCTGGCAGCACACTGGAGGAAGGGCAGGCGCATGTGTGCCCCCAGCCCTACCCCACAACTGAAACTGCTGGGAGCAACCAGGCGACACAGAGCGGGTGGGGTGGATTGTGTCCCAGCTGGGGTGAGGGTCTCCCAACCAGTGCCTCTCAGCGACACTTGTGCTCCACGCCCCTCCCTCCCCCCCAGCTCGCCTGTTAATCACTTAGCGGGATGTGCATGAAACTCGACCCGTGCCTTCCTGATAGCATCTCTGGGTACCAGCCTCCCTCCTGACCCCACAGAGTGGCCCCAGCCCCGCGAAGGCCCCACTCAGGCTCTGCCCGCTGGGAGGGAAGTGTGTTTATCCCAAGAGGACAGCCAGGAACTCTGCACCCAGTGGGGGGGATTAGCTCCCCAAGGTTGCAGGTATAAAGCCGCCCGCACAGCCTGCTGTTCCCGAAGAGGTGGGCGAGGAGTGCCGGGCAGGCTCCCCGGGACAGACGGGGCGGTGGGGCAGGTGGGCACCATGTTCTATGATGGCCTCTTCTTGGCTGCCTGTCAGCGTGAGTACCCGCCTGCCCCCCCACCCCACCCCAGTGAGGACCAGGAAGCAGGGACGGTGGAGAGGGAGGGGGTGTTTGGCCGCAGGCCCGTGAGACCTTCTGGGGCGACTTCTCTGACCAGCTTCCATCCCTGGGAAGCCAGGGGTCATTTCAAGGAAGGTGGCCCCGACGCCTTGCAAGGCTGTGGGACCTTATGGGGGGGCGGGGGGCGGGGGTCAGCCACGGTCCACAGTCCTGCCTGTTGGGCAGAGGCATCCATCCCTCCGAGCCTCCGCTGCATCATGGCTTCTCAGTCACCGCTTCTGGTCTGACTTCGGGACAGTGAGGGTAGGGGTGAGGAGGGAGGCTGCTTATGGGTGTTAGGGATTATAGGCCCTTGGGGCCCCCAGCCCACCCCAATGGGCAGTGTTGGGGCTGACCAGGGGCCAGGCAGAATTCTTGGAGAGCCTAGCCCCATCCAGAGCTGGCTTCAGGCTGCATCGTCGCATCCCAGCGGGCTCAGGCTTAGGGTGGGGGCAGTGGCAGCAGGCAGAGCTGACCTGGTGACCTTTCCCTGCAGAAGGTGCCATGCGGGCCAGCGAGACTGTGTCAGAGGCCAGCCCGGGCTCCACGGCCAGCCAGACTGGAGTCCCCACTCAGGTGGTGCAGCAGGTGCAGGGCACCCAGCAGGTAGGACACACCCCCCTCCCCCAGGGGTGTGTAGAGAGGGCACCTGAGGGGGGCAGCGAGGCTGTGGCCATGGGTACCTTGCTTTCCCCCGGTCCTGCTGCCGGAACCATCTGCTCACCTGTTCTTATCAAGACGGTCACTGCTGCCGCCCCAACAAATCCCCCCCCCAACCCCGCCCCGGGCCGCGCCTCCCTGGGGAAGCCAGCGCGGCTCAGGTCCTTCCTGCTTCTCCCGCAGCGGCTGCTGGTCCAGACGAGTGTGCAGGCCAAGCCGGGCCACGTGTCACCCCTCCAGCTCACCAACATCCCAGTGCCCCAACAGGTAAGCGCCCCGCATCCAGCCCCCACCCTCAGAGCCTCCCCAGGGTGCAGAACCCACCCCTGTGGCCTGCTCTTATCTCCCCTCACCAGCATCGAGGCTATGGGGCCTATCCAGGGGCTGCCCTACCTGTTGTCTCCAGCCAGTGAGGCTGTGTCAGTCAGGGCCCATTGGGGAAGGAAGAGCTGCAGGAGTCATCTTAACAGAGAGACCTGAGGATTGACAGTAAGGAACATGGCTGGTGGGTCCAGCCCCAGTGTCCCAAAGCAGAGAAGCCAAAGCCGGTTAGGAACCAAGAACCCATAGCCAGCACAGGGGCGTACCTGGATGGTGGTCTGTCACCTGGAAGGCTACACACCGGGTGCCGGCGTCCAGCATGGACCGGGACAAAGTCCCGTCAGGTTTCAAGGGTGAGAGCACATTTCATGTGCCCTGTGGAGCCAGGCTCCCTGAACACAAACTCCAGCTCTGCTGCACATGGGCTCCAGGATCTCGGGCAAGTACTTTCACTGTCCTAAACCTCTGTGAAGTGGGGGAGCGACTGCAGCATCAGGACTGTCAGGGCGATTCTGTGAGCTAGCAGGCATGCAGCACTAGAACGGCGCCTGGCACGGCACAGGTGCTCATTAAAAACACACAGGCAGGGCTTCCCTGGTGGCGCAGTGGTTGAGAGTCCGCCTGCCGATGCAGAGGACACGGGTTCATGCCCCGGACTGGGAGGATCCCACATGCCGCGGAGCGGCTGGGCCCGTGAGCCATGGCCGCTGAGCCTGCGCGTCCGGAGCCTGTGCTCCGCAACGGGAGAGGCCACAACAGTGAGAGGCCCGCGTACCGCAAAAAACAAAAACAACAACAAAACACACAGGCCGTTGTCAGTGAACTGTGGTCCTTCTCCCTTCTGGCTCCAGGCTCTCCCCACACAGCGTCTGGTGGTGCAGAGCCCAGTCCCAGGCGGCAAGAGTGGCCAGGTCTCCCTGACGGTGCATGGCACGCAGCAGGTGCACTCACCTCCTGAGGTAGGTGGCGGCCCCTTTGGCCACCCTCCCCACCCCTCTCCCCAGAGGAGTCAGGACTCACTCTTCCCAAGTCCTCGTTGACCCTGGCTGGGGTGGCTCGGCCACCAGATCCTAGCCCTGCTGGCTCTGAGCTGAGCCCAGCTCCAGGAGGAGGAGGCAGCTTGTCCCCTGGGTCGAGATGGGCCTTGAAGCTCCAGCTCAGGGCACTGCATCCCAGGAGGCAAAGTGGGCCCCTCTTCCCTTGACAGGGTGGGTAGAGGTTCCTCCTCCGACCACAGGATGGAATCCAGGGACCCCTGAACACCAGTGAGGGTGTGGAGGCAGGCGAGCCTTGGGTGGCTGGGAGCATGGGTGTCAGCAATCAGAGCTCAAGGTCAGATCCCTGGCTCAGCCATTCAGTCCTGGGGACTCTGGGCAGGCCCTCAGAGCCTACTGAGCCCAGAGTTAGAAATGTGTAAAACAGTTGATGATACCCACTGTGACACAGCACGGCCCACAGCTATCGGGATCTGCAGCCAGCCCACCTGGGGTCAGCACCTGGTGCCACCACTCACAACTATGTGGCCCTGCACACGTCCCTTCCCATCTGTGCATCAGCAAATCATCTGGAAAGTAGGGGTGCCCTCACCTATCCTTTCTCACTTCAGGGCTGCAGCCCATCTGATGATGGAGGCAGCAAGTGGCCCATGAGCTGAGGCTAGAGTCCCAGCGCTCTTCGCTGGGGAAGATGGGTCTGAACTCTGAGCCTTGCATCTGGGATGACTGGGGCTGTGGGCTGTGGTGGGGACCAGGCATTTGGATGCAAAGGATGGTTACCAGCTTAGGTGGTTAGATGCGTCCCCTCTGGCTGCTGCCCTCCCCTAATAGCTCTCTGGACAGCCCTTTCGAGCAGGGTTTTGTCAGGCCCCGGCTGCTCCACACACACACCGTGTTTCCTTCCATTGCAGCGGTCGCCAGTGCAGGCCAATAGCTCCTCCAGCAAGACGGGCACGGTGCCTCAGCAGCTGCAAGTCCATGGCGTCCAGCAGAGTGTCCCCGTCACCCAAGAGGTGCCAGGCAAAGGCGGGCAGTGGCAGGGGCGAGGGTGCTGGCCAGGCGGCCTCTGCATCCTCCTTCAGTTGTCAGTGGGAGTTGCAGTGGGGAAGGCCTGTGAGAGACAAGCAGCTGGGGGTCCAGCCCCAGCCTGCCACCTAGACCTTTGGCAAGCACCTCTGCTTCTCTCCAGACTCTGCGTTCTCACCTAAATAACAGCTCCTCCCCGAGGCCCTGGGAGCAGGGTGGTTGGGGCCGCCGTGAGGATGAAGCGCATCCTCGTGGAAAGCACCTAACACTGAACAGGCACTGGAAACAGCTTTGAGAAACAGTCTTGGCCTCTCTGGGCCCATTTGCCTGGAGGAAACCCCAAGGCCAAGTCTTGGCTTGCCCCTAAGGGGCTCAGAGAGAGGCCTCAGCCTCCACTACCATGCCCGGTCTTCTGGAGGAGGCCTCACTCTGAGCTGCCAGCCACGGCAGCCAGAGCAGGTTAAGAGGCAAGGGCTGTCTGCCATCTGGTCGTTACCACTCAGGTTGGGAGGTTCTCAATCCCTCGGAGAACCAGATGAAAGCCATAGACCCTTTCCCTGGAGGAAAGCAGAAACCCCACCCTGAAGGATTCATAGATATTCTCCTGCCTAGCACCAGAGCCCCTCTGAACCTCTAGGCCTGGGTTCAAGTCCCGGCCCCATCACTCAGCAGCTTCCCGCCTCCCAGCCTCTGTCCCTCACTCTGTGCCCTGAGGATAATGCCGGCATCCCCTCCATAGCATGGAAGTAAGGACAGCCAGTATCATGGGCGTGTGGGACAACCCATGTAGGGAGTTGGGGTAGAGAGCAGGGAACCCCTCAGTCAGTCCCAAGTTCAACTCAGTACTACTTCCCATCAGCCTCACCTTGTTGAGCCTGGGTTCCACACCTGTAACGTGGCGCCCAGAGGCAACCTGGTAATGAACCTGGAAGGCACTTGGTGCAGGGCCAGCAGTGAAAAGCTGGAGAAAGGTGGCATCTTTCCTTATGGGGCTGCTGTGAGGCTTACATGAGTTCACGTGGGCAGGGGGTGGTGCTTAGGGGCAGGTGGGCAGCCATCGTTACCATAGTCTGACTTGCCTTTCCTTCCCCAGAGGTCCGTGGTCCAAGCCACTCCACAAGTGCCCAAAGCTGGCCCCGTGCAGCAGCTCACAGTGCAAGGGCTCCAGCCGGTCCACGTGGCTCAAGAGGTGTGTGTCTCCCCCACCTACCTCTGGGCAAACTGGAGCTAGGCCTGGGCTGAGCTGGGGAGGGGTGCAGGCCCCTCAGGCCGCAGGGAGGGAGTGGAGCTCCCCTGGGGGGATGTGGGTGGGTAGGTGGGGAGGCAGCTGGAGCCTTCAGAACCCCAGCCCCATCCTGGGCTCCACCTCTGGCCATGGGCTGCGGACCCGGTCCTGGAGCCTTACTCTTTCCGGGCACCTGGCAGTTTAAGGCCCAGGTTTTGCTGAGAGAGATCTCGGTTCTCCCTTCGCTCACACGGGGTGGGGATCTTCTGGTCGGGTTGCTAAGTGAGCTCAGCAGCCTCGTGGGCGGTGGAGGCCTGGAGCCCCACCCGCGGCCGCCCCCGGTGACCCCCCAGTGTCTCTGTTTGTCCTCCAGAGCTCAGGCAGTCAGTTTCCCGCTAGGAAGGCAGAGCAGCAGGAGCCCCGGCCCACGCCGCCACCGGAGCCGCCGCCCCGGCCGCCCACGCCTGGGCCCGGGCCTGGCGTGCTGGCCCCGGAACCGCCAGCGTGCAGCGGCGAGGCCCCGCAGCTAGGCAGCCCCGAGCCGCCGCCGCCCCATTACGAGACGGGCGCCGAGCAGTGGGTGGAGCTGGTGGGCGTGCTGCCCCCGCACCTGCTCCTGCAGCAGCAGAAAGTGGTCCTCGAGCCACTGCCCGGGCTCCCGGCCCGAGCCAGCCCCGACCAGAGGGTCAGGATCCAGAGAGTCCCCCAAGTGCTAGTGTTCGGCACGGCCGCCACGGCCCTCAAAGTAGGTGGCGGACGCATGGGCGGGGTGCAAGGGGCGGGCGGGGGCGGGATCCGCCGGCCCCGGCCCGCGCCCGGCCCCGCAGGCCCTGTAGACCCCACCTCCACCCAGCCAGTCTGGGGACCCGCCTCTGATTCCCCCTAAATCGGGCTCCAGGTCCCAGGCTCTGCCACTACAGACTGGGGTGGGGGATGGGGTGGGGAACTCAGGCCCCTTTTGTGGGCCCCACCCCTGGCCCCGGCTCCGCCCCTAGCATCCGGTTCAAGGTTTCTAGGCTCCGCCCCTGTAGACAGGGGTCTGTCCCTGATGCAGGCTCCAACCCTGAAGCCATGTCTGTAGTTCCAGGCTCCGGCTTTAGTGACATCCTTGTACCAGGACTTGGCTCTGCCCCTGGGTTTCAACTTTCACGCCCACGGTAGGACCCTGTCTGGGGTCCCCCCTGCGCACCTCAGGCCCTACCTTTACTGTCCCCAGCCCAAGCAGAGAGTCCTGGCTTCTCCTGACACAGCTGTGCCTGATTCCCAGCCCTGGCCCCGTCCAGGGTATTCAGAGAGCCCAGAAGTGCAGCCTTCCAGCTGGGGAGCTGCCAGACTTTTAGAAGCAGAGGCGAGGAGCTGGCCCACCCCTGACCCTCTGTGCACCCTTCCTCCTGTGCCAGGTGCAGCAGCTCCAGCAGGTTCCAGTCCCACATGTGTACTCCAGCCAAGTGCAGTATGTGGAGGGCAGTGATGCCAGCTACACAGCCAGCGCCATGTGAGTGGGGAGGGGACTGGGGGAAGGGACAGGAGGAGGGGCATGGGTCTGCTCAGGACCCCCTGGGACTTGAGGCACCGGCCCCCAGCGGACCAGCCAGCCTTCAAGGCCTCAAGTGGCGGTAAAGCAGAGCGGACCCTGGCAAGTTGGGAAGGGCATCCCAGCAAAGCATAAGAGCTTTGGAATCAGGTTGGTCTGGTTCTATGCAAAAAAACAGAAAACAAAAATGGAAAAAAAAATTTTTTTAATTTCACAAGATAAAAATTTCTAAGGAATAAGGAATGTTAAACTGTGAAAAAAAAGTTTCCTTCACTCCTGACCCCCAACCCTGCCCCAGAGGGGATGCTGTGGCCCATTTCTTTGTTTCCTCCCAGAGATACCTTGAGAATAGAAATTACCCCCTTTCTTTGTTCAGAAATAGAGGCAGCGTGTTCTGTCCCCTATCTCTTCCCCTGCCATGTAGCTCGAAGCTCTTCGACCATGTGGGTCCCAGTCACCCTCTTTAACCGCTGGGTGATACTCCACCATACAGTCGCAGCATGAAAGACATAGCCAGTCCCCACCCAGCCAACACGTAGGTGACTTCCACTCACTGGTGCTGCACACAGCTCAGCGTCAGCATGTGCCACATCAGGCAGATGTCAGCCCCAGGCCTGCCTTAACCCCGGGTCTGGCTCCTTGCTGGGGATGCTCCATATATATTACCATGGAGGAAGGATCTCCCTTTCTCCATGGTAATAATTCCAGGACTTATAGTCTCTAGTTGTTGTTTCAGTTTTTGGAAGCTTCATTTGGCTTTTTTTGCATTTGCCTGATTTTTTTATGTCCCTGCCACCTGTTCTTGTGGGCATGACACTGGGGTGGATTAGCTCATGGAATGACTTGGTCTCTGGGTCCTGATGCTGTGGCTGACCCCAAAGGGTGTGACCCTGGCACCTGAGTCGTGCGTGGTCTACAGCATCCAGCTACCTCGTAGTTCTGTTGATTTATTTCCAGTGCTGCCAGTCTCTCTTATCTGTGCAGTTGACCAGAGCTGGCAGGGACCACAGAGGACATTCCAAAGAGGAGCCGGGCTCCCGAGGGCCCCCAGGGGCTCTTCTGCCTCTCCTGGTCTGTCTTTTGCTTCTTCTTCTTTTTTTTTAAAATAAAATTATTTATTTATTTATTTTTGGCTGCATTGGGTCTTTGTTGCTGCACACGGGCTTTCTCTAGTTGCGGTGAGCGGGGCCTATTCCTCGTTGTGGTGCACGGGCTTATTGCGGTGGCTTCTCTTGTTGCGGAGCATGGACTCTAGGCGCACGGGCTTCAGTAGTTGTGGCACACAGGCTCAGTAGTTGTGGCTCGCAGGCTCTAGAGCGCAGGCTCAGTAGCTGTGGCGCAAGGGCTTAGTTGCTCCGTGGCATGTGGGATCTTCCCGGACCAGGGCTCGAACCCATGTCCCCTGCATTGGCAGGTGGATTCTTAACCACTGCGCCACCAGGGAAGTCCTGGTCTGTCTTTTGCTTCTGGTTCAGTTCTTCCTTCTGTGATTATGTGTTTGATCACCCGGAGTCCATTGTTGCCATCAGATTCTTCTGCTATGTGAAGTTTTTGAGGACACTGTATCTTCTCTCCTTCATTACCATTACATGGTAATGGGTCATTACCATGTTCCCAGCTCTTTGCTGGTCCAGATCCCCACACTGACCAAAGCCACAGCCCTTGGGCCTCCGTCCCTGGCCCTGGTCCAGCTCGTGTCCAGAGATACACACATTCATTTATTCAGTCATTCAGCAGTTACCAAAGCAATGTTTTCTGGGAGCACATGTTGCGTGTAGGATGCTGGGCTGGTTTTGGCTCCTACCGAGGGGGGCATGGGCACTTACCAGCCCCTGCTCAGGTCACGTACTCTGGGTGTCACTCGTGCAGTAGATGTGAACTGATGCGAACCAGGGCACAGTGATCAAGAGCTGCATCCTGGTGTCTGATGGGCAATGCTGCGCACCTCAAGTGATCACATCCCCCACCCCAGTCCCTCTCCTTGCTGCCCGCAGAGGCCCCCAAGACTCCCTCCACTGCATCCTTCAGCACCTTCTGAGCCAGGCCACTCCTGACGGGCCTCCCTCCCTTTCTGGATTCTAAAAATTTAACTTATGTTTTTACATCAGTAATACATTGAGAGGGCTCAAAAATCAAAACTGTGTCCAGCCACGTTGGGTGAAGTGCCTGCCCCCAGTCCGCGGGCCCTCCACCCTCACAGGTGGCAGATATAGGTACGAAATGCCATGTAATCTCCCCCTTCTTCCCACTCTCTGCACCCTTCCCTGCCTCTTTTGTTCACCTAACCGAATGTTCTGGAGCTGGTTCTTTGGAAGGACCCCAAGACCTTCTTCCTCCTCCCTCACCCCTGTGTAGGATTCCATCACCTTTTAACTTGACATCCCACGAAAGATGGACCCCCCCCCCGAGTCATTTTTACTCTCTTGCTACGATTTGCAGCCTTGAGCTTATGTGACCTGATGCAGATCCTGGGATAGCTGGAGAAGTCTCCGGGGTGGGGTGGGTTTCTGGGTCAAAGGGAAACACATCTGTACCCCGATAGTCATTGTTGACCAGCCCCTCAGGGTGACGGCTGCTGGATTTAGAAGTAGAGCCCCCGCTCCTCCAGTACCCTCTTCCTGCCTCATGTACCTTGGTGCGTACCACCTTCCGAAGTGCCCTCAATTTACCTTTGCACTTGGCTTCTCCTCTGGCTCCCTCGCTAAGGCATTAACTCCCCTGTGGGGGACCTTTTCTCTCTCATCCACTGTTGGGTCCAGCGTACCTAGAACAGTGCCCAGCATACAGCAGGCACTCAATAGTTCTTTTTTTTTTTTTTTTTTTTCAGGCTGCACTGAGTGGTTTGTGGGATTTTAGTCCCCTGACTAGGGATTGAACCCGGGCCCCTGGCAGTGAGAGCGTGAGTCCTAACCGCTGGACCACCAGGGAATTCTCTCAGTAGTTCTTTTTATGATTGACTGAAGTGTGTAGCCTATTGCAAGTTACTTAGCTCTTCCAGTTCCACTTCCTCCCATCTGAAGTAGGGACTCCCAAGTCAGGGGGCCGCTTTGAGGATTAAGTGAAAATTTGCCCATCATGCACCTGGGGTGATGCACGGGGCTGTTGCTTCCTGCTCTCCTTCTCCCCCCGCTGCAGGGCCCCCCTCAGTCATGCCCCTGTGCCACCCAGCTCTTGTCCCCTGACTCCCTCGCTCTACTTTCGCAGCCGCTCCAGCACCTACCCCTACCCCGAGACGCCACTGTACACGCAGACGGCAGGCACCAGCTACTACGAGGCCGCGGGCACGGCTGCCCAGGTCAGCACACCTGCCACCTCCCAGGCGGTGGCCAGCAGTGGCTCTGTGCCCATGTACGTGTCCGGCAGCCAGGTCGTCGCCAGCTCCACCAGCAGTGGGAGTGGGGCCAGCAACAGCAACAGCGGCGGCAGTGGCAGCGGGGGAGGCGGTGGTGGTGGCGGTGGCAATGGCAGCAGCAGTGGCAGCGGAGCAGGCACCTACGTGATCCAAGGCGGCTACATGCTGGGCAGTGCCAGCCAGTCCTACTCCCACACCACCCGTGCCTCACCAGCCACTGTAAGTGCCAACCCAGGCCCAAGGGGAGGTGAGGGTGGGAGGGGGACCCTGGGTAGGGGTGCTGGGTGGTGGATGGTGGTTGCTGGCCACCGTCAACTGGAGCCTGGGTAGCCTGGTGTCAGGGTGCTCAGGTGAAGATGGCCTGGGGTTGAATCCTCGCTGTGTGGCCTCAGACAAGTTACTCAGCCTCTCTGGGCCTCAGCTAATATGCATGACGCTCTTGGAGCTATTACCCAAGAAGTGTCATCTACTCTGATAGTAACTGGTGTTGGCGGATAGATAGCAAGGGGAAGGAGATGCAGGCACCACCATGCAAGGAGCTGCCCCGAGCAAGGTTCTGTGTCCATCCCGAAGGCAGCGAGATAACCTTCCTCTGCCTAGTGTGACTCTGTGGAGCAGCCCTAGATCCTAATCCTGACTGGGCCCCTCACCAGCTCTGTGACTGTAGGTGGATTTTCCTGGGGTGGTCCCCGTCCCCTTGGAGCTTGGTGTCTGGAGCGATGGCTTCCCCTCTTTTTTTTTTTTTTTTTAATTCATTTATTTTTGGCTGCGTTGGGTCTTCATTGCTGTGCGTGGGCTTTCTCTAGGTGAAGTGAGCAGGGGCTACTCTTTGTTGTGATGTGCTGGCTTCTCATTGCGGAGCACGGGCTCTAGGCGGGTGGGCTTCAGTAGTTGTGGCGCATGGGCTTAGCTGCTCTACGGCGTATGGGATCTTCCCGGACCAGGGATAGGACCCATGTCGCCTCCAGTGGCAGGCAGATTCTTAACTACTGCACCACCAGGGAAGTCCCTTTCCCTCATTTTTAACTATCGCCCTCTCCCCTGGCGACCCATTGTGGACCCCATAACCAAGACAGAAGGTTTCTCAGAAGACAGGACCTCCCTCATGCACCCATGCAGCCTGGCTTCTAAGTCTAATATTTGAATGCTGGTCATAACCCACATAACTGATTTCATGACTCCTTGATGGGTCCTGAAAACATGCTTCGCTAGACCAGTGCCGTCCGATAGAACATCCTCCAGTGATAAATATTTTCTCTCTGTGCTGCCTAGTGCAGGGGCCTCTGCCACATGAGGCTATTGAGCACTTGAAATGTGAGTTTCAAGGTCCCAGGAACTGAGTTGTTTTTTTAAAAAACTATTTTGAAAGAATTATTGTCACAGAAGCTGCACAATAGTACAGAGATCCCTGTGGACCCTTCACCCAGGTTACCCCACTAATTACATTTTACGTAACTGTAGTACAGTATCTAGCTAGGAAACTGACATTGGTACAATGTGAGGGTGTCTACTTCTGTGTCTTTTTATCACATGGGTAGGTTTGGGAAACCACTATCACAGTCAAAATGCAGAACTGTTCCGTTACCACACAGCCCTCCTGCTAACCCTTTTAGTCACCCTTGCCCTCCTCCCTCCCAGCATCCCTAACCCCCGGCACTCACGAGTCTGTTCCCCATTTCTCTAATGCTGTCATTTCGAGGATGTTCTATGAATGGACTCATACTTTACGTGACCTTTTGACATTGGCTTTTTCCATTCGGTGTAAATTAATTTATCAGCTCTGTGTGGCTGGTGGTGACTGATTTGGACAGTACAGTTCTAGAGAGTTCCACTGGATTTAGTTCCCATGGGTGATTGTGATATGACACCCTCTCCGGTGTGGTTGTCAAGATCACAATCAGAAATAAATATAGAGAGCACTTAGCAACGAGCACTTGAGAAATGGAAGCAATTCTTAGCATTCTTCCATCCCTCCTCGGGCCCCAGGTCCAGTGGCTCCTGGACAACTATGAGACAGCCGAGGGCGTGAGCCTGCCTCGGAGCACCCTCTACTGCCACTACCTGCTGCACTGCCAGGAGCAGAAGCTGGAGCCCGTCAACGCCGCCTCCTTCGGCAAGCTCATCCGCTCTGTCTTCATGGGCCTGCGCACCCGACGTCTCGGCACCAGGTGGGACCATCTGCCCCTGACAGTCCCTAGCAGCCACAAGGCCCAACCTCACCCTAAGTTATCGAGGTCCTCAGCTCCCCTTGTCCCCTCACTCACTCCACTCCAGCCCCACTGACCTCTTCACAGCTCCTCTGACACTTGCATGCTCCTACCTCAGGGCCTTTGCACTGCTGTGCCTTCTGCCTCACGTACCTTTCCCCATCTCCTGACTCAAACGTCCCCTGACCCCCTTAACTAAAACTTCAGCCTCCCCTCACCTCCTTGGCCTCCACCCCCCTTACTGTATTCTCCTTAGCACTGAGCACCATCCAACATGCCTCTTACTTTACTTCTCCTTTCTGATCTGTCTTCCAATGCTGAAATGCACGTCCCTTGAGAGTGCAGGGGCTACACACAGTCAGTGCTTAATCAGGGCCTATGAGTCAGTGAATTCATGTAGGAAGGAGCAAGGAGCCCTCCCATGAACCCGCTCTTCCCTGCCTCTCCTTTGCAATCCCCCACACCTCTCCAGGCTGAGCCCCGCTCTTCTCTTGGTTCCAGCTCCCAGCTTAGGCCTTAGACATCACCTCATTCATGCATTCATGCATGTGTACATGCAGAACCTTGGGCAAAGTACTGCATGTCTCTGTGCCTCAGTTTCCTCAGCTGTCAATCTAGGATGCTAGGAGTACCCTTCATAGGGTAGGGATGAGGAACACGTGGATTCGAATATGCTAAGTGCTCAGAACAGTGCCTGGCAAATTGTTATGACTAGCAGGCAGCAAATACCTGCTAAGTGCCTGCCCCTGACTCTGGCCCTGTCTTCACAGAGCTCAGTCTGCAGTTGGGGGCCTCTCCTGGCACCCATAGACCCTGTGGCTTTCCCAGCCCAGCACCCCCAGCTCTGTGGAAATATGGGTCTCATCCCCTGGGCTCTGTTCAGCCCCCTAGCAGAGAGGAGGCAGGTGTGATGTGAAGCTCCCGGTGGACAATCGGTGACCACCCCCAGCCCAGCCCTCATCCTCTGCCTCCCTCCCAGGGGCAACTCCAAGTACCACTACTATGGCCTGCGCATCAAGGCCAGCTCACCCCTGCTGCGGCTGATGGAGGACCAGCAGCACATGGCCATGCGGGGTCAACCCTTCTCGCAAAAACAGAGGTAGGAGGGCAGGGCTGGCCCGGTGCTGGCGGGCAGGGAAAGGCATGGTAGCCCATCTCCACTCCAGTCCCCTGCCTATCCCTTCTCCAGGCTCAAACCCATCCAGAAGATGGAGGGCATGACCAACGGTGTGGCCGTGGGGCCACAGCAGGCCACTGGGCTGTCGGACATCAGCGCCCAGGTCCAGCAGTACCAGCAGTTTCTGGGTGAGGGCTCCCTGGACTCTGGGGTGGGCCCAGGGCAGGGTCTGTGGCCCCCAGAGAGTGTGCAGATGGTTCACTTGCCCTCTTGGAACCTCTTCGCCCCCAGTGCACATGGGGGAACTTCTGCTTGGTAGCAAAGTGGTGCCAACTTAGCAGGATCCCAGGATGAGGCTCGAGGGGGAAGGCAGCTGTGGGATGAAGGGGCTCACGGTGTCTCCTCTGTCCCCAGATGCCTCGAGGAGCCTTCCTGACTTCTCAGAGCTCGACCTCCAGGGCAAAGTGCTGCCCGAAGGCATCGGGCCTGGGGACATCAAGGCCTTCCAGGTCCTGTACCGGGAACACTGTGAGGTAGGGCATCTGGGCAGTGGGCAGGGGCGAGGGAGGGCCACACTGCCGCTCAGCCCCCTTGAGCATCCAGCCTCCCCAACAGGCCATCGTCGATGTCATGGTGAACCTGCAGTTCACCCTGGTAGAGACGCTGTGGAAAACCTTCTGGAGGTACAACCTGAGCCAGCCCAGCGAGGCACCACCGCTGGCTGTGTGAGTGCCTTTGGGGGAGGGGGGAGGAAGGGAGGAGGTTGGGTACCATGTGAGTCGGCCCCCAAGGCTGGGGTGGCCAGACCTCAGACTTCATGCAGGAGTGGGGGCTCCTCTCTACCCCTGCAGTTTGTGGGGTGCATATGGCCTTCTGAGCCTGCCTCCAGAGTGTGCATTGGTACCGGTCTGATGCTCGGTGTTTGGGATGGCGTGCCCCACTAAGCCATTTCCTCTCTGCGGTGGGCAGATGCCTGTGCCCTAATGTGCAGGGTGTTAAGATCCCTGTCTGACCCTGGGGGCAGTGGGGTCTGTGTCAGCCTGACCCCGGGGGTCTTCCAGAGACAGAGAGTACCTGCCTGACCCCAGGGTGGGGTGAGGGTGCTGTGCCCTTCTGACCCTGGGTACAGGACCATGGAATGTCCTCGTGACCCCCGGGTGGGGTGGGTTCCCACAGGCATGATGAGGCCGAGAAGCGGCTGCCCAAGGCCAGCCTGGTGCTCCTCTCCAAGTTCGAGCCCGTGCTCCAATGGACCAAGCACTGTGACAACGTGCTGTACCAGGGCCTGGTGGAGATCCTCATCCCCGATGTGCTGCGGCCCATCCCCAGTAAGTGCACGGCCCCCCGGTCCCCGCACCCCACCCCAGCCCTAAGTCCTGACCAGCCCCCCTACCGCCCACAGGTGCCTTGACCCAAGCGATCCGGAACTTTGCCAAGAGCCTGGAGAGCTGGCTTACCCACGCCATGGTGAACATACCTGAGGAGATGCTGCGGGTGAAGGTGAGGGCGTGAGGGGGGGCTGAGGGGCCAGCTTGGCCCACAGCCCGGGGCCTCCCTCCCGGCTGGGGGGGGGTCTCGGGGCCTCGGTCTCTTCTGCCTGACAGAGGCGGTAAGATTTGTCCCCGTGTCTGTCCCCTCAGAGTGAGCTTTGGGCGTTGTCTTTACAAACCAGCTTCCTCAGGAGCCCACTTCTGAAACACAACCTGTGTGTGGTGTTTTTGTATGCAACACAGCATCTTAAAAAAATAAAAACCAAATGCACACTTGAAGTAGTTCTCTTCAGAGAGCTTCAACAGAAAGTGCTTTAGGTGTTCAGAAAGAGATAAAATCTTAAAAAAAAACAAAGAAAAACAAAAACCAAAAACATCTATAAGGAAACAGAATAGCCCTCTTTGTCAATGCTGCATTCACTAACTACCAAGATGTGAGGAATTAGATGGGGTGTGCTTGCTCTTGAGCAAAAAGAAAAAGAGAGAGAGAGAAAAAAAGTTTGTTTTCAAAGTCCTGAAAATGCCAACAAGACAGCTAAACAGAAAGGGATGTCTGAAGAATGACCCCTGGGTATGATGGACACAGGGCTGGGGTTGGGGGCCTGTGGAGAGAGTAGAAGCTGGATCCCGGGGGAGCCCTTCAGAACGGGCAAGACTTATGTATTCATTCATTTATTCCACACACATTTATTGAGCACCTGCTGTGTGCTCGGCATGGTTCTCAGTGCTGGGAGCACAGCAATGACCAAGATGCACAAAACTCCGGCCCTCCCGGAGCTGACATTCAAGGGAAGAATAATACAAACAAAATGAAACCACAGGTTATGGAAGCAGTGCCCTTTCTGGGCAATGCCCTCCGAGATTTACCTGTGTCCTTTGATGAAAAATAATAATGCTGTTCAGATACAATACATTGATTTTTTTTGGAGGCATTCTTTGGGTGGGTGGTCGCCCAAAGTTTGAAAACCCCGACCCTTTGATCTCCCAACGAAAGCAACAAGGTACATGCCTCCCTTTTAGGAGAAAGAAACAGGCTCAGAGAGGTCGCATTGGGTGGGGCAGGGGGCTGTGCAGGGTGGGTTCCGCGGAAGCCACAAGCCCTGGGCCCCACAGGTGGCAGCGGCGGGCGCCTTCGCGCAGACCCTGCGGCGCTACACGTCGCTCAACCACCTGGCGCAGGCGGCGCGCGCTGTGCTGCAGAACACCGCGCAGATCAACCAGATGCTGAGCGATCTCAACCGCGTGGACTTCGCCAACGTGCAGGTGAGCGTGGCCGGGGCAGGCGAGCGCGGGAGGGCCCGGCGGTCCGGGCCCGGGGCGGCGGTTGAGCCCCGGGCACCCGCCCGCTGTGTCCCAGGAGCAGGCCTCGTGGGTATGCCGCTGCGAGGACCGCGTGGTGCAGCGGCTGGAGCAGGACTTCAAAGTGACTCTGCAGCAGCAGAACTCACTGGAGCAGTGGGCAGCCTGGCTGGACGGCGTCGTGAGCCAAGTGCTTAAGCCCTACCAGGGCAGCGCCGGCTTTCCCAAGGCCGCTAAGCTCTTCCTCCTCAAGTGGTCCTTCTACAGGTGCGCGCTGGCTGGGCGGGATGCGGGCGGGGAAGAGGCTGGGCGGGAGGACTTTCCTCCCCCCAGGGCGGGACCCAGAGAAGGCTCCTTTGCTTTGGGATCAGGCCAAAATGGGACCAGTGAAGGCCCCGCCTCTTCGAGGAGGGTGGGGCTGGATGAGGGCCCCAGCCCCACCCTCTCGGCTGGACCAGAGAAAGCCCCACCCCCTGGGGGACTCGGGTGCCTTTTAGGAAGTCGAGGGTCCTGCTGGCGGTGGCCGGGGCTCGGGCCCTCCTCCGTCTCTGAGGGACGCCTTTCCTCTCTGACCGGGAAGCCTGTGCGGGGCCGGGCGGTGGTAGCTGGGCTTGCTTGGGTCTGGGGTCCTTACGGCAGGGAAGAGGGGCGCGGGGCGGGTCTCGGCCTGAGGATTTCCTCTCTGTCGCCTCCCCCAGCTCCATGGTGATCCGGGACCTGACTCTGCGCAGCGCCGCCAGCTTCGGCTCCTTCCATCTCATACGGCTGCTCTACGATGAGTACATGTACTACCTGATCGAGCATCGCGTGGCCCAGGCCAAGGGCGAGACCCCCATTGCCGTCATGGGCGAGGTGCGCACGGCGGGTTCGCTGAGGGCACGGGCGGGGCGCCCCTAGGCAGGACCCTCATTCCTTCTCCTCTCTCCTCCTTCCAGTTCGCCAACCTGGCCACCACGCTGAACCCCCTGGACCCGGACAAAGGTAGGTAAAGCGTGCCCCTACCGAGGGCCAGAGTCCAGGGGGCGGCGTACAGCGAGGCTGGGGTGGAGGAGGCGGCGGTTGGGGCGCCATGTGGCGGCCTGGTGGCGGCGCCGCCCCGCGCTGAGCCAGGCTTGGTCCGTGTACCCCAGACGAGGAGGAGGAAGAGGAGGAGGAAAGCGAGGACGAGCTGCCGCAGGACATCTCGCTCACAGCCGGTGGCGAGTCGCCCGCGCTGGGCCCCGAGGCTCTGGAGCCACCAGCCAAGCTGGCGCGGACAGACGCACGCGGCCTCTTCGTGCAGGCGCTGCCCTCCAGCTAAGCCCGTGGCCTCACCCCCCCCACCCCGCCGCCCCGCCCGCCCTACCCTGCTGCCCCTCCTCGCCAGGGTCCCTCACAGCTTCTGTGGCTTCGCTGTCACCGCTCCAGCCTCGGCCGGGGCCGGGAGGGGGCCTTCGAGACAGGGAAGGTAAAGGGGTCCCTGCCCCGGATGGGGCGGGCACAATCACAGGGCCGGGCGGAGCCGCAGCTGCAAACTCTGACACAAAAGACGTGCCTTAAGGAACCCGCCGACGTGCCCAGGTGCCCCCTGGGGCAGCCAGCTTGGCCCCTTGGCCCCGAAGGCCGCATCTCCCTCCCCCAGCCCCCCCCCCCCAGGGGGCAGGCAGGCAGGCCCCCTCCCTTGCGGAACTGTTAACTTATTCAGCTCGCTGGCTTTGCACGGCCTGTCCTAGGCCCAGCCCTGAGCCCCGGGTGGGCGCAGGTGGGCATCACCTGGGGACCCGCCACTGTCAGCAGCAGCCCCGGGATCCCTCCCCCAGCAGCCCCACCGCTTCCCACTCCTTGGTATAAGTGCAATTAAAGCTGTGGGTGTCGCATCTTCTCCAGAGCTGGGCCCTCCCTTGCCCCACAGCCCTAGAGGGGCACTGCCCGGCCTGGGTAGGGGGAGGGCAGAAGGGGCACCACCTCCAGCTTCCAAAGAGCAGCAGGCTGGACCGGGCGCCAAGCCCAGAGGGACCTGCTGCAGGCAGCGGGCCCGGAAGTGCCCATGCCTGCCCCAGCCAGGACTGGGTGCTCCACTCGCTCAGATCCTGGACCCCGAGTCCTGGGCCCTCCTCGCCGCTGGTTTGTAATGGAATCTCTATGCTCCTACTCTCCCTGGAGACAGTGCTTCTCCTCCATGCGTGCGATCCCCGCCCTCCACATGACTATTGTGCGATTTGTGAGCGCCGCCTGAGCGGAGTCGGTAACTTCTTGGGTTTTTTTCCAACCATCATGGCCTTATCTGTTCCGGTTTTCTCAGTGTTTTCAACCTGTGAGATAGATGTTTATGGCAAAAAGCGAAAAAAAGGAAAAACAAACCTGATCTATTGTATAAAAATCACTATTTTGTGTGCTCCGTGTGCTACAGCTTTTGGGGTGGCTTGCCGACTCCCCGTCCCTACCCCTCGGGGCCTCCCTTCTCCTGGTGGTGAAAGTGTCCACGCGTGTGGTAGTCTAGTGTGCCGAGCTGTTTTCTACCTTTTTGTAGTCTTTCTTAAAACACAATAAATTCCGCTGTGATATTTGGCTACTGCTGACTTGCCGGGCCTTGGTGGGAACCTTGGGGCTGGGGGCTCCAGCTGGGCCCCGAGCACCTGAGTGGCAGGCAGTAAAGGGAACTCAGTGAGGTTCAGAAATAAAACATTTATTATGTGAAGAGGAACAACAGGGACGGGAAGGGGAGGTGTGATGGCCAAGAGGTTCACCACCTCGGGTCGGGGGAGAGGCTGGGGGTGAACAGGGCAGGGGTATGGGATCCATCTGGCCTCCCTGGGGTGGGGGTAGGGGGGCAACGTCCACACCTGTAGCCGAGAAAAGGGGCAAACTCGTGAGGAACGAGGGCCCATGCCCAGCTTAGGGTGAAGGTGGGCGCTCAAGGCTGGTGGGGCAGGGGGCTCCCTCCCTCTGCCCCTTTCCAACTTAAATAGGCATAAATAAGAAGCGTCCAGACTCTCAGGCCACCAGGGGCTGCCCCGCCCAGCCCCCTTCCCGCAGCCTAACACTAGTGCCGGTCATCGGTCGGTCGGCAGAGGCTGCCGGGAAGGCGGCCAGCTCCCAGGCCGCGGAGGTAGTTGGAGTCAGTGTCCAGGGCGGCCGGGCCCTCACAGCACAATCCACGTGTATCGCTCACTGTCTGCCAGAACCTTCAGTGAGCACCCTGCAGGGAAGGGTGGGGACAAAGCCTTGGAACCTTGGCCTGCCCAGGCTGTAGGAGAGGCCTCTTTCCCTGACTTGATATGGGCCCAAAAGGTTCTGGAAGGCAGGCACCCTGCAAAGTTATCTCTGCCTCCTGCCTGCAGCCTTTCAATAAAATGTCTGCTGAATGACTGAATGACTGGCTGGGGGCCCCCAGGTGCCACACCTGAGCTGGCCCCCTGGCCCTGGCCTGGGCTGCCCTCCCCTCACCCAGTGCCACGGTGTCCACTAGCTCAGCCAATGTGCTCCTCCATTCAGCAACACTTAGGAATTAGTGCATGCTCTGGGCCTGGCCTGGCCCCAGGATGAGGACCTCGGTCCTGGACTGTCGTCAGGTCACGGGGCCCACCTTTGTGCAGCGCCTCGTTGGTCATCCTGTTGACATAGCGGCCGCTGCTCTCAGGCACCAGCCACTTCATGACCATGTCCACGCAGCTCTTGCGGTATGAACTCCAGACGCTGCCGCTGAGGGAGAGGGGGTGAGCAGTTCTCCTCACCCTGGCCCAGCCCACCCCCAGCCCTGGCCCCGGGCCCTGCCTTACCTGGTCTGCCCTTTGACCTCAGTGAGGTCGCCCACGCTGACTGTCACAAAGATGCCTGTGTTGAGGTCCCATGCCACCTTGAGGCTGGTGTGATAGGTCTTTGGTCTACAGCGGGGAGGGATGGTGAGCAGAGGAGAAAGGGAGTCGGACCACAGGGTCCCTGAGCTTGAACCCAGGCTACCCAGAGGGGCCTTTATCTTTGGAGTAGTAATGGAGTGGCCAATCCAAGTTTTGGTGGGCAGGGGGAGTCTTCTCACATCCCCCCTTCCCCCCACTGAGAGGTCTTGAGTGCAGGACGCCGCTGGGCAAGGGTGAGGGTGGGGTCCCTGCCCACTCACCGGAGCTGGCCCTCCTCGGTGGGGGATGGGAATGCCAGGAGCAGCAGGCCAATGTTAATGAGGACCTGGTTGGTTTCTGGGCAGACCTGGGGGGCGGGGTGTGGATGGTGACACATACTGAGAGTGCTGCCCAGAGCTGGGAGGCCCTGGGCCTGCCCTGCCCGACACCTGGGCCCACCTCCAGGATGACAATATCATAGTCGCTGAAGGAACAGAACTGGTGACCCCAAGTGGCATCATGGCGGATGACCTCGTTGATGACATACTCGAAGTCCAGTGTGAGCTGCTCCACTGTCAGGTACTGACCCTGTGGACAGTGGGCAGAGGGGTAGGGGGAGGATTGCGCCAACTGCCATCCCAGCAGGTCCCCCGGGAGCTGCCCCTTGGCCTGCCCGCTGCCAGCACCAACCTGGACGGCAGCCTGCTCCCGCATGGGCCGTAGGTTGCGGCCACGGAGATCAGTCACCACGAAGGGCAGGGAGATCTTGTCATCCTCCAACTCTGAGGGGGCAGGATGTGGGGGTAGGGGTGGCGGTAGGAAGCCTAGAGGCCCCTCCAGGCCAGCCTCCCACGCCTGGGACCCCACCAGGTGGGCTCCCCGCTCACCATCCTCTGGCTCCGTCCCCTCACCGGACCCCAACACATAATACAGCTTGGTGTAGTTGACGTATCCAGGCTCGGAGGCGGGCACCTCTGCTGCAAGGGGGCTGTCCCGGGGCACCGCCTCCCCACCTGGGGCTAGGGGCTCAGAGGGCAGGCGGCAGCGGCTGCTCGAGGGCCCCGGGCAGGGGGGTGGCCGGACTTCCTCCGAGGTCCCACCCTTGGCCTCTTTGGCCCTGCGGAAGATGTCAGCCACAAACTCCTTGGCTTTGGCGATGGCAGGCGAGTGCTCGGGGGCCCCAGAAGGCCGGGCTGGGGCCGCTTCGGGGCAGAGGGTGGGGAGGACAGGGGGCATCTCTGGGCTCTGGGGCCCAGGGGGGCTGGGAGGGGCCGGGGGGTAGGTGGTGTGGTCGTACAGGATTTGGCAGAAGCTGCTATCACCTGGAACATAAAGATAAAAAGTGATGGATGTGGGAAAGAGGTCAATAGATGAGTTCAAGTCCAGAATGCTCTTCCGACCTCCCTCATTATGCTGGGGGGTTCTTAGAAACCCACCATGAGGAGACCCCTCTAGAAGATGTACATATTCTGAGATCAGTCTGAAACACCCAAAAGGGAAAAAGGACTTTCTCACACACACACACACACACACACACACACAATCATGTTCATTCAAACCTTCACTCACACACACACACACACCACACACACACACACACACACACAAAATCATGTTCATTCAAACCTTACTCTTGAGCATCTGCTCTATGCCACATACTGAGGACTGAGGAGTGAACAAGACAGACAAAAATCCCTGCCCTTGGTAAGCTGACATGTCATCATCATACCAGATAAAAGCCACTTAAGTTTGACAGTTTACTACACAGCCCTCTGTCCTTCCCAACGCGAGCCAGACTAGCACAGGCACAGACTGCCCGAATCCCAGGCCTCTATGACTCCATCTGACTGGGAGGCAGATCCCCCTCTGGGGAATGTCAGTGTGGAGAACCCAACGCATTCACTGAGCAGCACCATGGCCAGGCCCTGGGCTCTGCCTGCCCTGCTTCATTTGGGCCCCCCTCAAGCAACCCTTGGAGAGGGGAACTGTCCTCCCAGTTCAGACTCGGGACTGAGGCTCAGAGAAGCTTGTCCAAGGTCACACTGAGAGATAATACAAGTCTGCCAACGAACTCCTGTCTGCCAGAGTGGTGGCACTTCTTCCGGAGGGGAGGGGGAATGAGTGGAAAATGTTCAAGTCAAAACTCCCCCTCTGTGTGAATACCCTCCTAGGGTGAGATGAGTGTTAAACACTGATGACAATGCCCCTCACCTGGGCTGTGTGCACACAGGCTGAATCCTGTCCCATGTGGTCCTTCCTAACGGGGCAGGGGGTGGCAGCCCCATCCAGGCCTGGCTTCTTGGGGGCTCACGGCTTGGCGAGAAGCAGGGCCTTGCCCATGCCGGCACAGGTGGCCAGGGCAGGGGTGGGAGGCCCCTGGACAGGCCTGAGGACAAAGCACCCTGCCCCTTGCTGGTCTGTGGGCTTAGTTATATACATAGAATCCTCTTTTCATGTCCATTACCCTCCCACACCCCCAGGGACAACCATTTTAAATGCAGTTAGTGGGCATCTTTTTTTTTTTTTTTTTTGGCTGCACCGCGCAGCTTGCAGGATCTTAGCTCCCCGACCGGGGACTGAACCCAGGCCCTAAGTGAAACCACAGAGTCCTAACCACTGGACTACCAGGGAATTCCCAGTGGGCATCTTTATTTGCATTCTGGCAAAATTGGAACACGTTTTAAATTTAAATATAAGTGGTATCAGTATCAGGTGATAGATCTTCTTGTGTTTCTTCTGCACTTGAACATGTCTTTAAGGTACACTCTCCACAGATGTGCACGTTGGGGCTCTCCCTGCTGACCTAAGGGAAGTGCCCACCCTGTCCTACCTCCCCAAAGCCCAGCGATGGACACCAGGCAGCCCCTGGCTCCCGCCACCAAACCTTCAGACATGTCTGGGTGTAGCGCTGCTGGGCCACAGGCACCTCTGTTGCCATAACGCCCTGGGAGAGCGGGAGAGCCCCTAGGGCCCCACGCTGCCACCAGCCAGTGGCACTATCCAGCTTTTTAACATCTGCCACTCTGCTGGGGGACATCACCTGATTTTCACTGGCATTTCCGCGACCATCAAAGATGTAAGAAGGCCGTTTGTCCGCTAACCACTCCCTGAAATTTTTAGTCAACATTTCTCTTTTTGCAGAGAAGACCGCACTGCACTGTCCAGCATGGTAGCCACAGATCGCATGTGACTGCTTGAACTTAACATGACTAAAATTAAATTTAACAACTCAGTTCCTTGGTCACATGAGCCACGGTCAAGTGGCTACTGGTGGCAGCTATAACAGATACAGCAGATCTGGAACATCCCAGCCCTGTGGAAAGTTCTAGCGG
The DNA here is from genome assembly GCF_964341445.2 of Mesoplodon mirus. Taxonomy (NCBI): domain Eukaryota; kingdom Metazoa; phylum Chordata; class Mammalia; order Artiodactyla; family Ziphiidae; genus Mesoplodon; species Mesoplodon mirus. The sequence goes on from NC_138980.1 coordinate 41,368,096, forward strand.
ACAGCGCTGGGGTGGGGAGTGGCTGGGTTTGGATCCCACATTCCCACTTCCTGGCTGTGTGACCATGGATGAGGGACTTTACCTCCCCAGGGCCCTGGTCTCCTCATCTGTGATGCGGGGTAGTGACAGCACCGAGCTCGCAGGGCCGCTTGGCCAAGTCATTAGGTCACAGGGCCCCGAGGCTGACAGCGCACGTGCGAAGGGCCTGTCCTCAGACATGGGGGCCTACCTGCCGAGTGGACCGAGACGGCGCAGGCCACCAGGGAGTAGCTGGTGTTGAGCAGCACCACCTGGTCCTTCTTGAGCTGGAAGGCGGGCTGGAAAGTGGGGAAGGGGTAGACCACCTGGTACTTGGTGTGCAGCATGAAGCCATGCCGCAGGCACTGCGCGCTCGGGTCACCTGCAGCGACACAGGCCATGCAGGCTCAGCTGTGGCCCCAGGGCGGGGAAGCAGGCAGCCTGCGCCCCAGGCCCCGGCCCCTCACCTGGGTGGGCGCGGCTGGCGTCCCGGCAGGCGGCACAGCGTCCTGGCGGCGGCACGGCCACGGTGCTGATGTAGATGTCCCGGTGGTTCTCATCGCTCATCATCATCATGTTCATGAGCATGCCGTTGGCTGAGCGAGTGCTGGGGGCCAGCACAGCCTCAGAGCCTGGCCCACGCGCCCGCCCTACCCACCCCCGACCACCCTATCCCTAAGTCTCACTTGAAGCCGAAGACAATGACCTTGGAGGCGTCACTGGGCCACTCGCACACGGTCAGGTACAGGTCACTGTAGATCTCCTCATCCTGGAAGAGCCGTACCTGCCGGACCTGAGAGGCATGTTCGGGTCGGGGGTCCGAGCGGGCCCAGGGCCCACCCGAGGCTGCACCAGCCAGCAGTACCAGGCCAGGGAGCCCCAAACAGCCCCCACCAGCACCCCTCTGCCTTCCTGAGGACAGGCTGAGGAGACTCACAAGCGTTTCCCCTCACAAGTGGGGGACACAGGGAGGCCGGGCCCAGGATAGGACACGGCCAAGGAGAGCCCTGCCCCAGCAGAGCGGGCTCAGCCAGACACATCGGTTCCAAGCCCAACCCACCCTGAAACCTGTTCACCTCTCTGAGCTCATGTGTAAACTGGGGTTAATGGCACTCACCTCCTGGGGTGGGGCATTTGAGGAGTCGAGGTCAGGGCTAAATTGGGTGTGGCAGCCTGCTCGTTCCTAACAAAGCTAATGGGTCCCTCCTGGCTTGAGCCATCAAACCATATGAAATTGCTGCCGTTTACCCATTTTCAACTCTAAAAATGGCAATTTCCTACACTTCGACCTAACACTTGGAGTCTCAACAATGGCCCCATGAGTACACTGTTTTCATTTTGCGGACATGAAACCTGAGGCTCAGAGGGGTGCCGTGACCGGTGGGAGTCATGCTGTTGCAAGGGACAGCCCAGCGTCAGGCTTGGCCCTACCAGCTTGAGCTTGCTGTGGACGTTGAACTCCCACCAGTACAGGTGGTAGATGTAGAAAGAGAAGTCGTCGTCCCCGCTGCTGCTGGTGTAGGAGAGAACATAACGGCCGCACTTGGAAAAGCCCAGGAAGATGTGTCTGTGTGGATGGGGGGAGGGGCAGAGTAACCAGGTCAGGGCCAGCCTGACGCCCCACCCAGCCAGCCCCCTGCCTGGCCCCAGCCTCACCCTGCATAGAGAAAGTCTTCATCCACAATGTTCTTGAGAGAGACGCAGACCCTGGGTGGCAGCTTCCGGAAAAGGCGAGGAGAGAGCTGCCCACTGATCTGAGGAAGGGGCAGCCAGGGCTCTTGAGGCACCACGTGGCGGAAACAGCCTGCAGCCCCCCAGTCCCCTCACCCAAGGCCGAGCAGCACCTTTGGGGTCCAGCCCAGCCATGCAGGCCTACTCCCTGCCAACCATAATGGTCCAGGGAGGTCCAAGCTCTGGAAGGTGCAAACGGCATGAGACTGACTCTCCACCAGGGACCCGAGCCATCCTCCCACCTCCATAGCCTCAGGGTTCCTCTTGCCTAAGCCCCCAACCTTTGAGGACTAGGACTGGCATCACCTCCCCCAGTCACCCCTGGCCCACACTGGGCCATGGAGCTGCCTTCTTGAAGGCTGCCTCACTGCACAGTGAGCTGTGGGCATCGAGAACCGCTAAGAAGCCTGGGATGTGGGCTTGACCAACTACACTCACCTGTTCCCGACCCACTAGCCTATACACGGGGCACAGAGGCCCCTCGGGGGCCAGCTGAGGCAGACAGAAGGATAAACCTGACCAGTGACCTTCCAACTCCTGCCCGATTCTCCCTTCCAACAGACTCCCTCATCCCAAAAACTTCACAAAGTACGGATTTGGGGGGCCAGGCAGGCACAAGTTGGGCACTGGGGGATCAGAGCACCTTGGACCCTGCTATCCAGTCTAATGGGGGAGATACAGCCCAGCCCTCAAGGAGATCCCAGGGTGGAACAGCCCTGTCAGCGAGGCCCAGGCTGCCGGGGAGACACAATCCCTGTCCAGGGAGCTTCCAAGCTAAGGGCGGAGCCACAGCCCAACCCAGGGAGCCGTCAAGCTGAGGGTGGAGACTGTCCCTGCCCAAGGAACTCCAGTCAAAAGAGAAGCCACAGCCCTGCGTTCACAGAGTTCCCAGCCTAATGGACAAGGCACACTACTCCCGATCCATGGAGACACAGACCTGCCCCAGTTGCTGCTGACCTGACAGCAGACTGTCCGCCCTCCCAGAGCTCCCAAACTGATGGGGGAAAGATCCCAGCACACTGAGAGTTTACAGTCTCATGGCGAGACAGAGCCCTGCTCAGGTAGCTGAAGATCAGGCCTTCTCCAGGGAGCTCCCTCTCATTCAATGCGGGAGGCAGATGCAGTTACAGGAACTCTCAGCTCCCCTGTGGTCAGAGCTGGACAGAGAGAGGAACCCCAGGCGGAGGAATCCCAAAGCCGGTAGCAAGGGCTCTGCCAAGGGGGCGGTAAGGCTCCATAACGGAAGGGCCGTGGGAGCAGGGTTTTGAAAAATGAGTCTGACCCTGGATCGCCCCCTTCCTCCTTACTCCCCCAGCGGCCTCTAAGGCCCCCTCCATCCAAGCCCCCTTCACGGGGCCCCGCCCCCAGCCCCTCCATCCAAGCCCCATCCCCGGGACCCCGCCCCCAACCCCCTCCATCCAAGCTCCCGCAGCAGCACCCCCAATCCAAGCCGTCTCCCCGGGGCCCCGCCCAACCCCTTCCTCAGAGCCCCCCTCCCCCGGGGCTCCGCCCCCAACCCCTCACCCCGCGAACGCCCTCCCTCCCTCCGCCTCCCTCGTCCCTCCTCCCCACCCTTCGACGCGCTCCTCCCAGACTCCAGGCCTCACCTTGACCCGCTCCAGTTGCTTGAGGACGTGCTCCCGCCGCCGCCCCGTTGCCCGCTTCCCCCCGGCGCCCCCGGGGCCGCCGCCGCCGCTCCCGGCCCCGCTGTTCCGCTCCGATTTCGAGCTGGGCGCCATTTTCACCCCCTCCCTCCACTTCCGGAGCAACCGGCCTCTTCGCCCCACCCCCGCCGCCTCTTCATTGGCCCTTTCTCGGCACTGCCGCCCGCGGGTTGGGTGAAAGCCCGCACTCAGGTCCTTTGCCCGCTACGCCTGTCCATCACAGCCACCTCGGCCCTTGATTGGTAGAGACGGTACAGTCCCCGCGGCCTGTCGCCGTATTCCCGCCTTCCCGCAAGGACGCCCCCGTCAGAGGCCCCATTTGCGCCCCTCGCCGAGATGACTTTGACTCAATAGGCAGAGGCGCCCATCAGTCTCCACGGCGTCACGCCCCCTTGTGGCTGGTGGGTTTCCATGGAGACCCAGGTGGTCCAGGCCTGTGGGCGGGGCGACGGGAGCCTGTCGTCCAGAAGGGCCAGAATTCCCAGCCCAGGGATCTCCGCGCCCCGTCCGGGTGCGCGGAGGCCTGGCGAGCATCCCGGGGCCACCGGGCCGGGCGGAAGGAAGGGATTTGCAAAATAAAAGGAAGAAATTCGATTAAAACATCTTTCAGATGGTCTGGGGGGCGGCCTGGCTGGATGATGATGATGGTAATAATGACAACATTAATCACTGGTATATCACTTTACACTTGCCAGAAACAGTTCTGAGCTTACGGTTCTATGTAGTAGGTCGCTGTTATGCCCCTTTTATAGATGATAGTAATAACAATTGTTTAATGTCTGTTATGAGTATCATCTTCCTGTGCTTTTAGCTCATTTAACTTTCAAAACCGTTTTGGAGATGGGTCCTTTTATTATCTTCATTTTACACATGATGAAACTGAGCCTTACAGTGTAGCGCTCCTGAATGGTACATATATACCCCAGATGCGAACTGTTACTATAATTAAAGAATCAAATGGATCTGGCTCTCATATTCTTCCAAGCCTCTCACATTCATTTATTCAACAAATACTTATTGAGCACCTACTATGTTCTAAGCGCTGGGGATACAGCAGTAAACAAGACAGATAATAAACAAGGAAATTAATTTATGTTAACTAATGCCAGCTAGGATCAGAGAGGAAGGAAGAAGGCTGCTTAAACAGGGCAGTTAGTGAGGGGCCCTGTGAAGGTGAGGAGGAGGAATATACCAGCAAAAACAAAGGTTTCAGGGTGGCAAGATTGAGAGACCATAAAAAGACCAGTTGGGCCAGAGCAGGAATAAGCAAGGAAGAAATTAAGAAAGGAAAACAGACAAGGACCAGGAAGCAGGTAGGGAGTGTATGAGGCTTCTAGGTAAGAAAGACACCTGGATTTCACTCTTAAGCATAGAATGAAGTCTCTGGAAGGTTTTTAATAGAAGATGATGGAATCTGAGATGAAATTTAAAAGATCATTGTGATCCAAAGAATTAAATACCCATGAGTCCATACTGGTATAAATAAATGATTGAATAAATCATTGAATAAATAATTGGGGGGAAGGGACCAACCTTCCTTATAGAAGATGAGGGATTAATAATAAAAGTAGGGGACTTCCCTGGTGGTCCAGTGGTTAAGAATCTGCCTTCCAATGCAGTGGACGCAGGTTCGATCCCTCTTGGGGGAACTAAGATCCCATATGCCATGGGGCAACTAAGCCTGCCCGCTCTAGAGCCCACGCGCCACAACTAGAGAGCCCTGGCACTCTGCAACTACTGAGCCCTCGCGCTCTGCAACTACTGAGCCTGCATGCTCTAGAGCCTGTGCACCACAACTAGAGAGAAGCCCACACGCCACAATGAAGAGCCTGCGCTCCACAATGAAAGATCCCGCGTGCTGCAACGAAGATCCCGCAACTAAGACCTGACGCGGCCAAATAAATAAATAAATAAACAAACAAATAAATAAAAATAATAAAGGTAGAAGAAATGAGGGAGGGAAATAGAAAATCATCATCACACAATTACCACAGTAATCATTGCAGCAAGCAAGATCTACCAATGGATGCTAAAATTCATGGATGAAACTTGAAGGAGAAATAGGACTTTTGCCTACCCTAAAGGTATCTCTCCTAAAATATTTATTTAGTACTGGCAGTTTTAAAATATATGTCCACAAATTATTTGATGTGCCTCCTTCCAGGAGGTGGAGCTTAATTCCCCTCATTGGGTGTAGGCTGGATTTAGTGACGCACTTATAAGGAAGAAAGAATGGAAAGGGGACAAGTAACCTGGCACTGAAGAAACCTGGCAGATACCACCTCAATCAAGTGATCAAGTTTACCATCATAGTGAAAAGTCATGTGCATGTCATGGTCTCTTGATGTGATGTGATGACACTCGCACCTCTCTGGCATCCTCTCCAAAACCCATAACCTCCCTCTAATGAGGAAACATCAAGTGATTGTCCCAAATGGAGGAACAGGACATTCTACAAAAGTCCTGACCAGTATACTTCAAAAGTGTTCAGGTCATGAGAAAGAATGACCAAGAAACTGGCACAGTTTAGAGGAGTCTAAGAAGATGTGATAACCAAATGAAATGTGATGTCCTAGATGGGATCCTGAACCAGAAAAGGACATCAGGGCTTCCCTGGTGGTGCAGTGGTTGAGAGTCCGCCTGACGATGCAGGGGACACGGGTTCGTGCCCCGGTCTGGGAAGATCCCACATGCCACGGAGCGGCTAGGCCCGTGAGCCATGGCTGCTGAGCCTGCACGCCCGGAGCCTGTGCTCCGCAACGGGAGAGGCCACAACAGTGAGAGGCCCGCGTACCACAAAAAAGAAAAAAAAGGACATCAGAGTGTCCTTTTTTGGGGGAAATTCATCTTAAGTCTGTAGTTTGGTGACTAGTATTATACCAACAATTGTTAATCTCTTAGTTGTGACAAATGTGCCATGGCTAGGCAAGATGTTAACATTTGGGGCAGTTGGGTGAAGGATAGACAAGAATTCTTTGTACCAACCACCTCTGCAAATAATCTTAGTCTGTTAGAGCTGCTATAACAAAAATACTATAGACTGGGTTGATTTACAACAAACATTTATTTCTCACAGTTCTGGAGGCTGAGAAGTCCAAGATCAAGGCGTTGGCAAATCTGGTGTCTGGTGAGGGCCCACTTCCTGGATTGTAGACAGCGCCTCCTTGCTGTACCCTCATATGGCAGAGAGACAGACAGACAGACAGACAGAGAGCTTGAAAGCTCCCTTATAAGGGCACTGATCCCATTCATAAAGGTTCCATCTGCCTAACCTAATTATCTCCCAAAGGCCCCAACTCCTAATACCATCAAATTGTGGGGGGTTAGGGCTTCAACATTTGAATTTCAGGGGGACACAAGCACAGTCCATAGCACAGACCTGTAAATCAAAAAATTCTTCAAAATAAAAAGTTTTTAAGAGTTTAAAAGTTTTTAAAGAGTTTAAAAGTTTTTAAAGGGGGAAAGGTCATTATGGCTGTGATGGTGTCTTGAATTCAGATGGTAGCAGCAGAAAGAGAAAAGGGGTCATATGCAGAGATGAGGGGCGATGCTCATGGATTGGATATTGGGGTGGAGGAGAGAAGGGAGTTAAGTCAGTGACTTCCTTAAGCAAGATGAAGGAAACCAGACAGGGAGTCCCCCTCATCCCCTTTCCAGAGCCCCACCTACCCCAATGGAAGAGACCTTGTATCCGTTATCCATTGTTGTATAATAAATGACACCAAAAACAGTGGTATAAAATTACAATAATCATTTAGTATTATTATCTCTCAGTCCTAAGTGTCGGTTGGGCTCAGCTGGGCAGTTCTCACTTGAGGTCGCTCATGTAGTCAGATGGTACCTGGGGCCGGAGTCACCTCGAAGGCTTTCTCATGCCTCATGCTGTCTGTCAGCAAATGCTGTTTGTCAGCCAGAACAGAACAGAGTGGTCTGTCCAAGTGTCTTGGGCTTCCTCACAGCATGGTGGAGGGGTTCCAAGGTCAAGTCCTATGAGAGAGAACTAGAAGCAATCTGTATCACCTTTCATGATCTAGGCTCAGAAATGGCATTGTATAACAACTACCAAACTCTATTGATTGCATTAGTCACAAAGGTTCACCCAGATTCAAGGGGACGGGACATAGAATCCACCTCTTAATGGGGGAATGGAAGGATATATTGTAAGAAAATCATGCGGTCCCAAAATTTAAATAACTATGCAGTAAAGTTTTAATATTTTTTCTAAAAGCACATGGCATTTGAGTTATTGTTATGGCCACCTTTGGAAATTACAACCTGCCATAGTCCTATTATCAAATGTTGATAAATGTGAATTATCAAATATTGAATATACAAAATAATAATTTTAAATACATGTATATGCCTTGTATAAGAATAAAAATTTTACCAATATCCTTGAAGATCCCATTATCTTTATTCCTCCTCAAGGTAACAATATTCTGGAATTTTGTTCTATCATTCTCATATGTTTCTATCCCTAAATAATATATTATTTATTTTGCCTGTTTTGTACCTTTTTTTTTTTTTTTTTTTTTTTTTTGCGGTACGCGGGCCTCTCACTGCTGTGGCCTCTCCCGCTGCGGAGCACAGGCTCCGGACGCGCAGGCCCAGCGGCCATGGCTCACGGGCCCAGCCGCTCCGCGGCATATGGGATCCTCCCAGACCGGGGCACGAACCCGTATCCCCTGCATCGGCAGGCGGACTCTCAACCACTGCGCCACCAGGGAGGCCCCTGTTTTGTACTTTTATATAAATGGATTCATAATGGTGGGGGTCTCTATGACTTGCTTTTTTCACTCAACAATATGCTCTTATGATTCATCCATATTGTGAGTAGTTGGGGACACTTTTATTTTCACTACCATATAGTGAATGCCCCATGATTTATTTATTCATTGTCCTGTTGGTGGAAAGTGCAGCTATTTCCAATTTGAGGGCTATCGTGATCAGTGCTTCTATGAGCCTTTTTGTACATAGGGTTCCCAGGGAACCTGTGCAAGAGTTTATCTGAGGCTCATACATTGGAGTGGAGTTGCTGGTATGTGTCAAATTGTTTCTCCAAAGTGGTTGTGCCAATCTACACCTGTAGCAACAGTGTATGAGCGTTCCAGTTGCTCTACAACTGCAGCGACACTTGACGTAGTCAGGCTTCTTCAGATGTGTCCTTTACCAGGTCAGAAACACAGCACTGATGTGTCATTCGTCCCTGCTGGGAGCATCCCAATCAAGAAAGGTATCCATATTCTAGTTATAAAAAGGTGTAACCTCCCTTAGGAAGCCTCCTCCCCCAAGTTTGGTGCCCTCTCTGTGTTTCCTTCTCCCATAATGGCATTGTTACTGCTTCCATGGACTTGTGGTTAACACACATTTAAGATATGTAGATTTTACTGTATGTGTATAACCCACAGAAAAACATGGTAGCTTCTGAGGAGGGGTCCACCTGCTAGGGTGGAGGCAAGCATGGGGTCAGAAGAAGGATACAAGATGCCCTCATGAAGCCACTATTAATTACTGTGGCCAAACCTGTATGCAAACTAATACAATATGTACATAACATTTCTTTTTAATAAATATAGACAATTTGTATACATATTGTATATAGTATATACACATTTCATATACATTTTGTATTTCAGTGTACTTAAGTTTTTTATATATACATATATAAATACATTCGTTTCATTGTATTTAACTTGTTTTTTTTTTAACTTTTTGGCCACACCACGCAGTATGTGGGATCTTAGTTCCCCAACCAGGGATCAAAACCGTACCCCCTGCACTGGAAGTGTAGAGTCTTAACCACTGGACTGTCAGGGAGGTCTGTACTTAAATTGTATGTGTATGTGTATACATATATATTACACACAAATTTGTAACAAGTACAATTTATTAAAGAAACCACCATTTAAGCTTGCCTATTTGTAGTAAAAAAAATTTATCACATTTGAAAATTGTGGTAAAATGTATATAACATAAAATTTACCACCTTAGCCATTTTTAGGTGTACAATTCAGTGGCATTAAGTAAATTCATATCATTGTGCCACCATCACTACCTCCATCTCGAGAACTTTTTCATCACTCCAAACAGTTAATCACTCTAAACATCCCTTCCCATTCCCCTCCCCCAGTCCCTGGCCACCACTGTTCTACTTTCTGTCTCTATGAATTTGGAACTCTAAGGACCTCAAATGAGTGGCATCATACAGTATTTGTTCTTTTGTGACTGGCTTATTTCACTTAACATAATGTCCTCTAGTTCCTCCATGTTGTAGCATGTGTCAGAATTTCCTTCCTTTTTAGGGCTGAATAATATTTCATTGTGTGAATATAGCACATTTTGTTTATCCATTCAGCCACCGATGGACACTTGACTATTGTGAATAGTGGTGTTATGAACATGGTGTGCAAATATCTGTTCGATTCCCTGTTTTGGTTTTTTTGGGTGTATACCCAAAAGTGGAATTGCTGGAACATAATTCTATGTTTAATTTTTTGAGGAACTGCCATACTGTTTTCCACAGCAGCTGTACCATTTTACATTCCTCCCAGTGCTCAAGTGTTGCAATTTCTCTACAATCTCGTCAACACTTGCTATCTTCTGGTTTGTTTGTTTGATACAAGCCAACTTAATGGGTGTGATCATTTGATTTTTAATAAGTATTATATTCACACGATTGAAAATTCAGCAGGAGGAAGACATAGAATGGGCAGTAAGCACATAAAAAGTTACTCAACATTATTAGTCATTAAGGGAAAGCAAATAAAGTCACAATGATATACCACTACACATTCGCTAAAATGGCTAAAATTAACCAGACTGACTACACCAAGTGTTGGCAAGGATGTGGAGGAACTGGGACTCTCTTAGACTGCTGGTGGGAGTGGAAAATGACACAACCACTTTGGAAGACAGTTTGGCAGTTTCTTAAAACGTTAAATGTACACTTACCATATGATCCAGCCATTTCACTCCTACATATTTACTGAAGTTTCTAAAAGACATATGTTTGGGACTTCCCTGGTAGTCCAGTGGCTAAGACTCTGTGCTCCCAATGCAGGGGGCCTGGGTTCCATCCCTGGTCAGGGAACTAGATCCCACATGCTGTAACAAAGATCCCGCATGCTGCAACTAAGACCTGGCAAAGCCAAATAAATAAATATTTTTTAAAAAGACGTATGTTTACTCAAAGACTCATATATGACTGTCCACAGCAGCTTTATTTGTATCATCCAAAAATGGGAAACAAGCCAAAAGTCCATCAACACGTGATTTAAAAAAAGAAAGTTGGTCTATCCATTCACTGAATACTATCAAGTAATAGAAAAGAACGAACTATGGTACACGTAAAACTATGTTTTATGTCAATTATATCCTAATTTTAAAAATAAAGATAATTTTTAAAAAACACTGTGGTTACATTTGACAACATGGATAAACCTCGAAACTGCTACCAAATGGAAGAAGTCAGACAACAAAAATTACACACTCTATGATTCCATTTATATTAACTTCTAGAAAATGCAACCTAATCTATGGTGACAGCAGAGCAGTGGTTGCCTGGGGTGGGGAGTGAAGGGAGGGAGGGAGAGAAGGCTGACAAAGGGGCATGACGATACTTTTGGGGGTGATGGAAACGTTCACTAAACCATGGTGATGGTTTCATCACAGGTGCATCCATGCTGAGTTTTGAAATGATGAGGTTTTTTTTTAATTGAAGTATATTTGATTTACAATGTTGTGCTAATTACTGCTGTACAGCAAAGTGATTCAGTTATACATATATATACATTCTTTTTTTTTTTTTTTTTTTTTTTTTGCTGTACGTGGGCCTCTCACTGCTGTGGCCTCTCCCGTTGCGGAGCACAGGCTCCGGACGCGCAGGCTCAGCGGCCATGGCTCACGGGCCCAGCCGCTCCGTGGCATGTGGGATCCTCCCGGACTGGGGCACGAACCCGTGTCCCCTGCATCGGCAGGTGGACTCTCAACCACTGTGCCACCAGGGAAGCCCCTATATACATTCTTTTTTAAAATATTCTTTTTTATTATAGTTTATCACAGGATATTGAATATAGTTCTCTGTGCTCTACAGGAGGAACTTGTTGCTTATCCATTCTATATAAAAGCTTCCATCTGCTAACCCCAGCCTCCATTCCATCCCTCCTCCAACCCCGTCCCCCTTGGCAACCACTAGTCTGTTCTCTATGTCTGTGAGTCTGTTTGTGTTTCATAGATAGGTTCATTTGTGTCGTATTTTAGATTCCACATATAAGTGATATCATATGGTATTTGTCTTTCTCTTTCTGACTTAATTCACTTAGTATGATAATCTCCAGTGGCAGAAATGAGTTTTGACTCATGTATGCTTTAAATATTTTCATTTTTATTGTATGTCATCTATATCTCAATCCAATTTTTTATTCAACAGATATACAAGGATATTTGGTGGCAAGCTCCCTCTCCTCTCAGCACTAGCCACCCAGTTCTCCCCTCAGAGACAGCCAACTTATGAAAATGTTTAGTTTATGAAAATGATCGCTATTGTTAGCCTGGCCCTGCAACTTTTTTTCTTCACAAGATTAGCTCGACTCACACTAATCCATATAGTGGTTTGAATGGGGATCCACAAAAAGATGTGCTGACGTCCTAACCCCCAGAACATGTGAGTATGACCTTATTGGGAAAAAAAGATATGCTTAAATGAAGGATTCTGAGATTATCCTGGATTAACCGGGTGTGCCCTAAATCCAATGACCGGCGTCCTTAAAAGAGACAGAAGAGGAGAAACACAGACACACACAGAGAGAGAAGAAAAGGCCACGTGGAAACTGAGGCAGAGATTTATTTGCGTGATGCAGCTACAAACCCAGGAACAGCAAAGATTGTCAGCAACCACTAGAAACTGGAAGAGAGACAAAGTAGTCTCTGAAAGGAACCAACCCTGCCAACACCTCGACTTCGGACTTCTAGCCTCCACAAGTCCAAATAAATAATTTGGACTTCTGAAATGAATCTGTTGATGTGGTTTAAAGCCATCCAGTTTCTGGTCATTGGTTACAATGGCCACAGGAAATGAATACAATATGTGTAGACAGAGTCCCTTGTGCGTCCTAGATCTTGCTGTCTATTATTTTAATAGGACACATTGGTTTTTTTGTCTGTTTATCTATTCCCCTCTTATGGGATTTTTTTCACTCGCTCACACAACACATGTTCATGGATCACCTGGTACTCAGGACGCACTGTTCTAGGTTTGGGGAAACATTGGTGCTCACCTCCATGCAGCTAATATTCAGGTGGGGGAGACGGCCAGTGGGCAGAAATATAAATTAGGATGTGAGAAATGCCAGGAAGAAAAATAAGGCAGGGAAGAGGAAACAGAGTCAAAAAAATTGCTTCTGGGGCTCCCCTGGTGACTAATAAACATGACTTAATGACTTAATGACTAATAAACACCCTCACAGATGTGCCCAGAAAGAATGTTTAATCTGGGGGGTCCCATGACCCAATAAAATGTTATCATATGATTTTGTATTTGACACATTTAACCATCACCAACCAGTATGTGGCAGGCACATCTTCAGTTTTACCAGATACTTTCAGGTTCCTTTCTGACCCTCCTTCTCCATGGCCATCGCTGGCTTCTCTTCTGCCCACCCCTCAAGCATAAGCATCCCTCGGGGGTCTCCCTTGGACTCCCTTCTGTTTTCCTTCTAGACTTTCTCCTTGGTGAACATCATCCATGCTGTGGCTCTACAGTGAGGTGAGAGGAGGGGAGGAAATTCCCTGGTGGGCCAGTGGTTAGGACTCTGCGCTTCCACTGCAGGTAGTGTGGGTTCAATCCCTAGTCAGGCACAACCAAAAAAAAAAAAGAGAAAAAAGAAAAGAAAAGGGTGGTGAGGGGGAGAAGAAATAAAAGAGAGATGGGCTTCCCTGGTGGTGCAGTGGTTGAGAGTACGCCTGCCGATGCAGGGTACACGGGTTCGTGCCCCGGTCCGGGAAGATCCCACATGCCGCGGAGCGGCTGGGCCCGTGAGCCATGGCCGCTGAGCCTGCGCGTCCGGAGCCTGTGCTCCGCAGCGGGAGAGGCCACAACAGTGAGAGGCCCGCATACCGCAAAAAAAAGAAAAAAAAAAAAGAGAGAGAGAGAGAAATGGTGGCTTAAACAAGAGAGATACCTCTTTTTCACGCCTGGTCAAAATGACTGGTGCTGGTTGTTTGGAAAAGCCTGAAATTCCAGGGGCTGCTTTGATATCTTTGAGCCTCGTAGGGCCTCAAATGTCTAACTGTGTTTCCCTGCTTTTGTCAGATATGCATCCCCACCCCCAACCACCTGACTTGTTTCTGTATCAGCCAGACCAGCCACACTCCATGTGGTCCTCGACCTAATGGGTTTCACCTCTCTGCCAGATTGAGAAATTATTCAAACAAGACAATCACATCCTCTGATGGGAACCAGAGGTCACCCCTCCCTTTTGTCACTACCAAGCCCATCTCCCACAGCCCCTGCTTCTTGGTTCAGCTGCTGAGTGTACCCCCAACCATGTGGCTCAGTGCCCTCCTCCAATTCTGGCCTGTGAATGTGACTAACTAATCATCAGATGATCTCATCTATCCATATTAGGTGTCATGTGTTTGGCCATCTTGTACTATTTAGGGCATGTGATTCCTCTTTCACCAACGGGGTCAATAGGAGGTGATCAAAACACTGGTCAGTCCATGGGTAGCACAGCCTTCCACAGTATGTGAGACCCAGGTTCCTGCTATCTTGTTGCTCCACCTTCAAGGCCTCTAGTCCCAAGGCAATGTCATGGCCCAAAATGGCTGATGGAGTTCCAGCCATCACATGTACATTCCATCAGTAGGAAACAGAAAAGCACCCCCCTTTCCTCAAAGGTGTACATACCACTTCTGCTTACATACGGCCACATCCACCTGCAAGGGAGCCTAGGAAATGTAGTTCTTTATTCTAGGCAGCCATATGCCTGGCTAAATATCAGTAATTTTATGGACTGGGTCCAGATCCTGAGGGGCTTGTGAGCCAGATGAAGGCTGACTGAGGAATTTGGCCTTAGCCTGTGTCTCAAGTCTGGATGCCATCATAGGATGAGGAGGGGCAGGCCCAAGGTGTACCTTGGGATCATTAACTGCTACTGAGTTAAGACCCCTCCTTTCCTCTTCTAATTGGGAAAAAACTACATGTTCCATCAGCTTCTTGCTCCCTCCCACATCAACCCCGCCTCTTCTTCCCACCAACCAAAATAAGAGCAGACCGCAGCACTAGCTGCGCAGTGTTACTGCAACCCGCTGACTCCACAGTCATCCCTACTCTGAGATCAGAGCCTCAGGGAGACCAAGGAACACCAACAGCCCCTCCCCATGCAAACTTCCCCACACGTACAGACGCAATTCTACATGCATTTCATAAAGGTGTACTAAACGCTGATTCTGCCAGGCTCTACAATGGTGGACCATACTCCTTTGCTGTCCCTGCAGAACTCCCTCCTGGGCTGGGCAGGGCAGGGCAGTGGAGGACTGAGTTGGGCTGGGCAGAGCTGGGATGGGCTGGACTGGGCTGGGCACGGCAGAGTGTAGAGAAGAGAGTTTGTTGCAGGAAGATAAGGCCAGTGGGTCATTTACAAGAGTGGCGATTATGTTCCTAACCAATCAGCACATTCCATCTCTCTGTGGCCACAGGGACTGATTCCAGATGGACATGTGACCAAAGCTAGGCCAATGACATATAACCTTGGGGCTTTCAGCTGGACTAAAGCTGGAGATATCTTGGCACTGCACAGAGAATCCTGCCAGTAGAGCTGAGAGGTAGAGAGAGACTCCATCCTTAAGGTGTCATTTGAGTCCCTGGATCCAGCTATGCCTGAAGGACAGCCCCTCAACATTTCCATTCATGAGTTAATAAATACCCTTGTTTGTATTAGTTAGTTTGGCTTGGATTCTCTATCCTTTGCAACTTTAAGAGGCCTGTCAGAAACTCACACAGCTTGGTTCTCATTGCCACTTCCCTGGGGTTAGGATCAGTGCAGTAGTTCAGTAACTCTGTGGGGCTGGCCGCATTACTCTGTTAGGGAGACTAAGGGGCTTCTACACAATGTCCAAGCTAGTGGTGATCAGTCCCACAGGGAGAGCTTGGAGTGGGGCCCATTGTTCTCTTCTGCTCGAAGCTAAGACACGTGTTCTGTCCTGGCCCTGAGGGACCCCTCTCCTGAGGCCACACAGTCCTGGGAAACGTGGTCAAATGTGTACATTTTTGGGTCCAAGTTTCCTCCTCTGTGGAAGAGGGATTAATAATACAGACACCCTCTGTCTCCATCATTCTCCCACATCTTAGTCCCTTCTTCCCGCCCACCTGATATACTTCACTTCCATCACCCCATGGCTTGACCCCCCCCTCAAGCCCCCTGTAGTTGGTGCTGTCTGGGGCCTACCATGCCCCCCCTCCGGCCTCACCAGCAGGCATGTAATATCTCTTTAGGGATGGAGTCTGCTCTACCCAAACTGCCAGGGAATTCAGATCCCTTGGGGGCAGCCCTCAACCAGTGACTGATGGAGGGAGTTGGAGGATCAATACCCCAGCTCTCTCACCCCTCAGGTGAGACGACTCTGATCCCCCAGGGTTCCCCAGTGGGACTGAGCCCCAGCTGCCTATAGTGAGAATTTGCTTAATTACAAGAGTGACCAAACTATCCCAATGTGACCAGGACTGAGGGTTCTCCAGATGCAGGATTTTGAGAACTAAAGTTGGCAAGTTCCAGGCAAGTTGATTACCCCAGTGATAACTCATCAATTCAGACTGCTCCCTTCCTTCTCTCTGCCACATCCCTGCTCCCCTACAGCTGCTGTCTCCCAGACAAATGCACTCAGTCCTCATCTCAGTCTGTTTCTGAGAGACCCCAATCTCCTTCATGCCCTTTGAGCAGCCCATCAGCCACTCCAACCCAAGCTGAGCACTTGTGGGGCAGATGCTGTGCTTGGAACTTTCTGCCCACTACCTGCCTTTGCCTTGTGACCGCCTTTTGAGGAGGGGTCTTCTGTCAGCTCCATTTTATGCGTGGGAAAGCTAAGGCTTGGCAGGAAAATGACTTGTCTGAAGTCTCACGGGTAAGTGGCGTGTCTTGGGGGATCGGACCTGGGGCAGAGAAGGGCTTCCTCACCCCTCAGCACACACTTCCGCTCTGCTGTTGAGGGCCTGGCATGTGCTGGGCACTGTCTCACCCCCTTCTTATGCATGATTTCATTTAATCCTTACACCACTCCCGGGAGGCGAGGCAACCATTCCCCCACTTTGCAGAGCGGGAAACCAAGGCCTGGAGAGGTGGCAGAGCCCAGGTTCAAGCCCAGGCCGGCTGCCACTGAGTGCACATCCTTAACCACCAGGCTGGTGCCTCAACACGTGTAATTTCCTTTTGGGCGGTGGCTGTGGCTATTTGGGGATGGGGGAGCCTGGCTGCCAGTGAGGCCAGCTGGCAGGGGGGAGGAGGGGCCCAGATGGCAGACCTGGCTGGGAGCCCACAGACCGGTGTCTGGACTGGCAGGCTGAGCCCAGGCCTGCCCTGACCCATCATTGCCAGCCCCGGTTCCTTGGGGACCCTCCTGTGCCCTGAAGCGTCCTCCACTCCTCTGCCCCCACCTCTACCCCTGCGGTTGGCCCAAATACCAGACAGGGCAAATCTCAGCTTTCCCCCAAACATTCCTCGCTCCTGTGGCCCGGCCCAGGCTGGCCGAGGTTACGCAAGCAGAGCTGGGGAGGTGGCGGGGGGGGGGGGGGCGCGGAGGATTGGGGGGAGGTGGGTGGGACCGAGGGGACAGGCTGGCCTGTCCTCATCACCCCATCCGGCGCCTGCCTGCCCTCCGCAGGGCGGGGAAAGGGTGGGCCAGCTCCCCTGAGCCCCTGGGAGAACAGGCTGGGCGGGGAGGGCGGCCAGTGCCAAGAGATGGGGGGCGGTGGCGGCCACAGCAGAACCTCCAGGAGGTGACCGCCTGCTTTCCATTAGGGAGCCCTGGTCAGCAGTTCCGGCAAGACGGCAGACCTGGGGCTGGCTATGGTAAGTTGGGGCAGGGGAGGGTCTGAGGGTGGGGCCTGCCTGCCCGCCCCCCTCCATGCGGGGATGCTCCTGTCGCCATGGTGACCCGGTGCCCAGCCTGGGGACACCCTGAGCCGTCCCTCAACTCCCAGTGGCTGAGCCTACTGCTGTTGCCCCTGCTGCTGCCCGGGCCCCCGCCCGCCCTTGGAATGGAGGACGCCTCATTCCCCCACCTGGGGGAGAGCTTGCAGCCCCCGCCCCGGGCCTGCCCACCACGCTGCTCCTGCCCCCGGGCTGACACAGTGGACTGTGCCGGCCTGGACCTTCAGGTGTTCCCGGACAACATCACCAGGGCAGCTCAACACCTCTCCCTGCAGGTGGGGCCTTGGGTGGGGGGGCAGGGTGGCTCCCAGGGGAAACGGGGAGCCTGGGGAGTGGTTGGGTTGAGGGTGATGGGGTGTGGGGTCCACGTGCAGGGGTGAGGCATTGGGCGTGAGGGTCTTGGCACTGATGCAAGTTGGCCTTGAAGAGGGTGCAGGGCTCTGTTTGTCTGGTGAGAGGAGGTGGGGGCATAGATATTGGAAGTGGGAAGGGCTGAGGGTTTAGGGGTGTCGAGGAGGTCAAGGTCTGGTGATTACGGGGTTGCTTGGGGTCAGCGTGGCGGGGCATTTGAGATCAACTGTAGGGGTGCATGGGGCACTGGGGGCCACTCTCTTTTTGGTTACAGGGTTGTTCCGAGGTAATAAGGCATTTGGGATCAAGTAGAGGGTGATGGGGTGTCAGAGCTCACTGCTTAGGCTGATGGGAAGCTGAGAAACAGGGCCCAGGGTCACGGGGGTCAGGGTGTGAGCATCCCCCTCCCTGCCCCACAGAACAACCAGCTCCAGGAGCTCCCCTACAACGAGCTGTCACGCCTCAGCGGCTTGCGGACCCTCAATCTCCACAACAACCTCATTTCCTCCGAGGGTGAGAGGGACAACGGGAGGCGGCCCCTCCCCACCACGGTCCCCGCTGCCCTCTCCCTCCCCAGCTCGGTCTGTGGGCAGGTCTGTGGCAGTTCCCAGCACTGTCCTTTGCTGAGCAGGATGGAAACTCAGGGGATGGGGGGCAGGGGCTGTGGCTTTTGAGGACGTGGGGGGCGGGGCCTGGAGAAGCCTCTGCCAGTCCCTGGCTGGGTGGGAGCACAGACTGCGCCCTGCCCCCACCCCACACCAGCGGTCCCCTCGCTGCCCACCTCATTCACAGGCCTGCCTGACGAGGCCTTTGAGTCCCTCACGCAGCTGCAGCACATCTACGTGGCCCACAACAAGGTGAGCCCCCCTCACACACACACACACACAGGGGTGCAGCGGGGCTGGGGTCATATAGCACAGAGGGTAGATGGGACAGCGGGCGGTGGGGTGCGGGAGGGGGGCCACCAGGACTAGTGCGGCTCTGCTCCCACAGCTCTCTGTGGCCCCCCAGTTTCTGCCCCGCTCCCTCCGTGTTGCGGATCTGGCTGCTAACGAAGTGACGGAGATCTTCCCTCTCACCTTTGGGGAGAAGCCGGCGCTCAGGTAGCCCCTGGCCCAGCCCAGGCCCCGAGGGTCTCAGATATGCCTGAGGTCACTCCCCACCCTGGGGGGGTCTGGTGGGGAGACAGGGCCCTGGATGCTCTGTTTGGAGAACTCAAGACTGAAGCAGAGAGCATGCACGCTCACACACACACACACACACACACACTCACTCACACTGAAGGTGGCCCTGAGCTGGGGTGCGGGGCGGTGGGGAGGCCAGGGCGGGGCTGGTGGCCGGAGCCTGGCTCCCCTCAGGTCCGTGTACCTCCACAACAACCAGCTGAGCAATGCGGGCCTGCCCCCCGACGCCTTCCACGGCTCCCAGGCAGTCGTCACCCTCAGTCTCTCCAGCAACCGGTTCAGCTATGTGCCGCCCAGCCTGCCGTCCTCGCTGGAGCGGCTCCACCTGCAGGTGCCCCTCCTTCACCTCACCATCCCCGAGTCCCCACCTCCCTGGGCTCCCTGCACCTCTCCCGGGGGACCCCGCCACCTCCTCGTTATCCCAGTAGTCAGAAATGTCTCTGAGTCCCTTCCACTGGCACTGGCCGCTCACAAGCTCTCTGTGGGCAGCCTTGCTCAAGCGAGCCCCTCGCCCCTTACTCAAGAGCCCTCTGTGGCTCCCCATTGCCCTCTGTCCCGGACCCTCAGTCTCATGCTCGCCCCCCTTCCCAGAACAACCTCATCTCCAAGGTGCCCCGAGGAGCCCTGAGTCGCCAGACCCACCTCCGTGAGCTCTACCTTCAGCACAACCAGCTGACGGACAGCGGCCTGCATGCCACCACGTTCAGGTGGGGCCTGGGGACAGGGGGTTCGGGGGTGCGGCCTCGTGCCGGCAGTAGGGGCTGAGGATTCAGCATCTGGGGGCCCCAGGCCTCCATCCCCCACCTCTGTATGACTCCTAACTCAAGGCCTCACTTGGTGAGCGCCTACGATGGGCCAGGCTCAGCCAAGCACCTGGCAGCATCCCTGTCTCCAACCACCCTGGGCCTCGGTCCTACTACCCAACGACACGGCTGCCACATGCACATCTCAGACCCAGAACTCTGTCCCGGTCACCCCTACATCTAACCCTCAGGCTGGAATCTGCCCTGATCACCCCCAGGGTTACCTCCCACCCAGATCTCTCAACTCATCACCCCCAAGTTGGAATCTCCAGCTTACGTCTCTCAGGACCAGTCCTCAACACCCCCCACCAAGATCCATCCGGCCCCCCACTCTGGGTGCCCAGCCCGACGCCGACCCTCTCTCTCCTGCCAGCAAGCTGCACTGCCTCGAGTACCTGGACCTGTCCCACAACCAGCTGGCCGCGGTGCCCGCCGGCCTGCCGCACACCCTGGCCGTGCTGCACCTGGGCCGCAACCGCATCCGCTGGGTGGAGGCTGCCCGGCTGCGTGGCCTGCGAGGGCTACGCTATCTGCTGCTGCAGCACAACCAGCTGGGGGCTGCAGGGCTGCCGGCCAGGGCACTGCGGCCGCTGCGGGGCCTGCACACGCTGCACCTCTACGGCAACGGGCTGGACCGCGTGCCCCAGGCACTGCCCCGCCGCCTGCGGGCCCTGGTGCTGCCCCACAACCGCGTGACCACGCTGGGTGCCCGCGATCTGGCCGCCACGCCCAGCCTGGCTGAGCTCAACCTGGCCTATAACCGCCTGGCCAGCGCCTACGTGCACCGCCGGGCCTTCCACCGGCTGCGGGCCCTGCGCAGCCTCGATCTGGCCGGCAACCAGCTGACCCTGCTGCCCTCTGGCCTGCCCGCCAGCCTGCACACCCTGCGGCTGCAGCGAAACCAGCTGCGGGCCCTCGAGCCTGAGCCGCTGGCCGGCCTGGACCAGCTTCGGGAGCTCTGCCTGGCGCATAACCGGCTGCGTGTGGGTGACATCGGGCCTGGCACCTGGCATGAGCTGCAGGCCCTCCAGGTCAGGGGTGGGCTGCTTGGCCACACTGAATGCCCGCAGGTGTCCCCACGGCCCCTCCACTCCCCGGCCTGCCTGCCCAGCAACTCCCCTGCAAGGCCCTGAGATGCCAGAAAGAGAGTTCCCACTGCAGGCCAGCCCTGGGGTGGATAAGACAGATCCAGCCCCCAGGCCTTTGCCTGTGCTGCCCCTGCCACCTGGTCCTCCACGACCACCCCTCCACCTCCCCAGCTTCTAGCTCTTTCTGAGCGCTGTTGATGCCACATAATTTAGGCCATCTGTGGGTGCCAGGCACTATTCTAGGTCCTGGAGATGCCACTGGGCACAGAAGGACACAGCTCCTGGCCCCTGGCACAAACATCCTAGTTAGGGAGAAAGCAGTCAGCAACAATCATAAGCAAACAATTGTTAGAAGGGCACAAGGAGGTAAAGGAAGCACCATCTTTGTGAGGGATTAACTGAATCAACGGTTCCCACAGCAGGCAGGGACCCTGCCTGTCTGGGCCCCCACCACCTAGAACAGCGCCTGCCCCAGAGGGGACTCAGTTTACCTCCATTGAGGGCAGGATTTGGCAGCCACAAAGTAGCTGAGGGAGGGGGCAGAAGCACCGGGCTGGGAGGAGAGCAGTTTGGGGCTTGGCTAAATGCGTGGCCAAGGGCCTGGGGCCGCCACGGCGCCATCTCTGCCCGCCTGCCCAGGTGCTGGACCTCAGCCACAACGAGCTGTCCTTCGTGCCCCCCGACCTGCCTGAGGCCCTTGAGGAGCTGCATCTGCAGGGCAACCGCATCAGCCACGTGGGCCCCGAAGCCTTCCTCAGCACGCCCCGCCTACGTGCCCTCTTCCTCAGGTGCCCTAAGGGTGGCAGGGCCAGGTGGCTCCAGGTGGACAAGGGAGGGCTGTGGGGGACGTGAGCAGGCCTGGGGGGACACCTCCCCTCAAAAACGCCCTCACGCCCACCTCTCGGTCCAGGGCCAACAGGCTTCACATGACCAGCATAGCACCCGAGGCCTTCCTGGGCCTCCCGCACCTTCGCGTGGTGGACACAACGGGTAACCCTGAGCCAGTCCTGGTCCAGCTGCCACCCACAGCCCCACGTCGGCCACGGGCAGAGGGCCCCTGAGCCTGGAGGGGCCCAGTAGAGCAGCCCAGACACCTGGGGCTCTGCTGGGCTGTGGACTAAGGAGACAGCGCCCAACCTGGGGCCTCGAGCTGGCTCTCCCAGGCCTGGAGAGCTGGGCCCGCCTAACCCATGCTGGCCAGGATGCTGGGACAGGGGTGCCACCTCGACACACAAGGAGCCCAGGGAGAGACTGAAGCGTGCAGCTCGCACACTGGGTGTGCAGGCAACTCCGACCCTGCTGGACACTCCCCCACTGCCCGTGCAGATGGACACAGCAACAATAAAGCCTAGCCCGGGACCTCCCTCGCTGTCCAGTGGTTAAGACTCCGCGCTTCCACTGCAGGGGGCGCAGGTTCGATCCCTGGATGGGAAACTAAGATCCCACATGCCACACAGTGCAGCCGACAACAACAAAAAGCCTAGCCCTTTCAAGTGTTCACCACCGACCAGGTGCCCTTCAGCTTGTGGGAGGGGCTCTCATCTTCCCTGCGTCCAGCAGAGGCAGCTGAAGCTCTGGGATGCTAAGTGGGTCAGGCAATTTGGCCCAGGTCCTGTGGCCAGTGAGCGGCAGGGCTGGCTGTCAAGGCCCTGAGACACACACGGGTCACCAAGCAGCACCACGTATGACCTGACCACACATGTAAACCCAGATACGCCCAAGGCCACCAGCTGAAGAGACACTCGCAGATGCCCCCCAGGTGGGCCACAGACGCTCATGACACGTGCACAGGCCTTCACACACGTCCTCGCAGCAAGTGTGCGCATAGCACACATCCTTCACGGGCACACCCCCTGCCAGCCTGCTCTTCTCGCAGGCACCTCTCCATCAGCCCGCAGGGGAGCTGTGAAGGAGACCCAGTCCAGGCACTGAGGGCAGGAGCAAGAAACAAAGGCAGGACAGAGTGAGCCAGGTATGGCCTGGCTGTTTATTCCGTGTGTCAGCCCTGGGGGCCCAGCTGGGCCAGGGCAACCCTCTGGGGAGCCAGCTGGGCTCTGGCTGGCCTCAGTGGCTTCTTTGGGGTATGGGTGGGCGTCAGGGTTAAGGCTGGGGACAGGCTGGAACTAAAGTGCTTGCAGGGGCCCTTGAGGTTGGGTCCTAGCTGCCCTGCCACCTCGGAGGCAGGCAAGGGGCCGCACACCCCTGGGCTGTGCAAACGGACTCTCAGGGGCCCACCCGGTCAGGCCTAGGTGAGGGGCACACACAGGCGGATGCCCCCAACGTCCCCTGCCAGGGAGACTCCAGTCGCGCCAGGTGGGCCCAGCCGGGGGAACGTGTCCATCCAGAGCCGATTGTCCACTGATTGTCTGCTTGTCTGGTCTGAGGCTGTGGCCGTGTTAGCTCCTCCCAGCGCCGGGGCCTTGGACCCGCTCCCGGCTCTCCAGGGGCCGCCCGCCCCTTTGGCCCCTCACCTGCGGAGCCGCTGCAGCTGAGGGGAGAGGCCGCCGGGGTCAGGGTGGGGGGGACGTGGCCACAGCTGCCCACCCCGTCCCCAATACCCAAGCCTCTCACCTCACTCTCGACCAGGTTCCGTCTATACAGTGCCTCCTTGGCAGCCTCCTGGGGGGCCAACAGGTGGTCAGTGGGCAGCCCCTGGCAGCCCTGGCCCCCCGATGCCCACCCGCCCGGCCTGCCTGCGGCTCACCCTGCTGCCATCATTGCCCAGGCGTCGGGCGGCCTCTGTGTAGAACTGCAGTTGCCGCTCCAGCTGGGCCATGTACTCTGAGGGAGGGAGGGGGTCACGATGGGGCCCCCTGCCTTGCCCCTCCCCCACCTACTCATCCCTGAGATCCTACCCCGCCGGATGCTGGGCCCCCCCTGCTCCAGCTGTGCCCTCTGCCACTGGCTGCGCTGTATGATGTCCTGGTACTGCTGGGCCACCTCGGGGGGCACCGGCCGCCGTGCCTGCCTGAAGGCCAGGATCTGGGGGGGGGTGTGCAGAGGGAGTTGTGAGGGCCCTGCCCGGGCCTGCAGACCCCCAATCCTGCCCCACTGAGCCTTGCAGGATGGGTACCCACCTTCCGCTCCAGACGCTCTTGGTCGAAGGCCAGCACACTGAGGCTATGCAGGGGCCGGGCTGATCTATGGGGTTGGGGAGGGGTGAGGGGCTGCAGGGATCTCCCATCCCCGACCCCATTAATTCAACAGACACACTGGGCACTGGGGAACAGCGGGAGACAAGCCAGGCCCACCCCTGTGTTGCCGAGTCCACAACTTAATAGGGACAATGGTTGTACACCCAGGCAACTGTGACGCCAGGTGTCAGGGAGGGCTTCCTGGAGGAGGTGAGAGCCAGGTTGGGACTCAAAGGAGTCAGAGTTGGGCAGAGGAGCAAGTAGATAGTGTGGGGATAGGGGTTGTAGGATAGGGATACAATGCTCAGGACATTGTAACCCAGAGAAGCCCAGAGGTCAGTGAAAACTAAGTGTATCCATGAACCAACAGGAGGAAGTGGGGAGAGAGAAGGCTGGACATATTGACAGAGATCACAAAAGGTCTTAAAGATCAAGCTGAGGAGTTT
Source organism: Mesoplodon mirus (assembly GCF_964341445.2). Lineage (NCBI taxonomy): Eukaryota > Metazoa > Chordata > Mammalia > Artiodactyla > Ziphiidae > Mesoplodon > Mesoplodon mirus. Next base: position 41,392,659 of record NC_138980.1, read on the forward strand.
AAACTAGATGCTCCAGGAGAAGGGAAGCCAGGAAAGGTCTTGAAGCAGGGGAGAGACATGCTCCAATCTGTGCCTGATGGGAAGTTGTCCAGGACAGGCTGAGATAAGAAGAAGGGGGTTCTCTCCAGCACAGCCGGGCCCAGCCACCTACCTGTTCCCTGGCTCCCTCGTAGGAGCAGGCACGGGAGGGGCTTTCCCTTTGGGCCCAGCAACCTGCTTCAGAGGACAGAACGAGTCTTGTGAGCCTTGGCCCCCTTGAACCAAGCCTCCCTCCTTCACTGGGGCTGCCGATGGGCAGGGCTCTCACTGTGGACACAGCTGCTGGCACAGGGTCGATGACCAGCCACCTCTCAGTTGTCGTCTCCAACTGCTGGGCCGTCAGTGGCTCCCGAATCCGAACCATCACCTCCAGCCGCCCCCCTGTGGGCCTGCGACCATCCAGGACCTGGGTGGGAGTGAGGGGAGCCTGTTAGGAAGCAGGCAGTGGCTGGAGGCTCAGGGCTGGGCTCAGGGAGACCAAAGCAATTTCCAAAATACGAGTCCATGGGTATAGCTGACACACCAGCTGCTCATAATGGAGCAGGGTGCTGAGGGTATTTAAGGCTGGGTAGCAGGGAGGTCTGGGGCTCCCGGGGAGGGGCTGGGTCAGCAGAGGGGACCCTTGGGGGCTCAGGGCAGGCAGCACCTGGGCGGTGTTCCTGAGCGGCACGGCCATACCGGAGCGTTCAGACGAATGTCCACCTCTCACCTCAAGGATCTCCCGAACCTCGCATGCTGCCTCCAAGGCGTCCAGCTTCAGCTGGGCTGTGCCCAGGACCCGGTCGGTCTTGAACAGCCCCCTGTGTGTGTGAGAGGGGACAGGATGGTTGGCCCAGGGAAGCTCCCCCTCCTCTAGAGCCCATGCAGCACCTGTGGCCCCAGCTTACCCCTTGTGGACCACTTCGAACTTGATGCCTTTGGTCTGGATGGCCCTTCGGAAGCCACGGTGGCTGCGGTTGATGCAGAGTTTGAACTGCTCCTTGAACTCTGCCCAGGGAAGGAGGGAGGGAGGAAGGAGGGGTCAGGCTATGGTCTCATGGGCTTTCGGAAGAGGGCTGCTTCCCGCCCAAGGCTCACCAGGGGAGTCTGTGTTCTTGATCACACTGGTCTTGTCTTTCTGAGCTTCTTCCTGTGACCAGACAGGAAGCGAAAAAGCTCAGGGGCTGAGGCTTGCCCTTGAACCCCGGCCGGACTCACTCCGGGGCCTGATGGGGCTTGAGCCCGTCCCTCCTCAGCTCCCCACATACCACATTGGGATAGGGGAAGTCGAACCGAACAAAGACATCCAGGTCACCGGGGGACAGCCCTGTGGGCAAATGAGGGTCAGAGCTGGGCAGAGGGGTGGACCCCACGGCCCCACCCCTGCCTGAAGCCCCCTCACCTGGAGGTGTGGGCAAGTTGATACCCTTCACAATGAACAGGAGCATGTCGTTGCTGCTGAGGTCAGGGAAGATCCTTCCAGGAGGGTGGGCAAGAGACAGAGGCACCTCAGTGCCACTGCCTGGCCGCCTTCTCTGCCCTCCCCCCAGTCTCTTAGGGCTGTCTCAGCGCCTAGGCTTGAGTTTTAGGACCAGACAGAATTCTTTATCCAGGTCCACCACTGGCTACCTTTTGAGTCCTTTCTCCACTCTGCACATACTTATTTGGAACTTACTCTGCACCAGCCAGTGGCCCTAGCTGCCGTGGGACCTTCTCTTTCTTTGACAGTATTTCTTGAGCATCTACTATATGCCAGCCAGTGTCTTCACTGCTGGGGATACAGAAGTAAATGAGGCAGACCCCATGCCTTTGCTCATGGAGCCGGGGCTAGAGCTGAGTGGACAGATGACCCATGAATATATAAATAAATTAAAACAGGGGAGAGAGTGGAGTGTGCTCAGGAGGGGCTGCTTTAGACAGAGTGATCAGGGAGGGCCTCTCAGGGGAGGTAACATCACAGGTGACTCTGAATGTCAAGAAGAGGCCGCTACATGGTAACCCGCATGAGAGAGTCTGAGCAGAGGAAATAGCTGGTGCAAAGGCCCTGAGTGGGAACACGGCTGGTGTGTCTGATTGACCAAAAAGAGGTCTATGTTGCAGGAGGTGAGTGAAGTGGGGACAGTGGGAGGAGATGAAGTGATAGGGAGCCAGGCTATGCAGATGTAGGGGGGCCGGGGTAAGGGGTGTGGGTTATCCTAGATGGTGATCTTAGGTTATCCCAGTGCCTGCACCTAATCTCATCTACAAGTGGGAAAAAAACAATCCCAACTCCCTGGGGTGTAAGAAGACGTAACAGGAGCAGGACCAAGATCACCATCCCACAGGCTTGCCCAGGCCTTTGGGACCAGGCACATGCCTGCAGTCACTAGATCATCCCCACTTCCAAGTGTGTCACTGTCAACACCCTATTGCCGTCCTTCACTCGCGTGTCACGTCTGCCTCAGGACCCCTGCACACATTGTGTTCCCACCAGCTCCCCAAACTCTACTCCAGAGGCAAATCCTCTGCTGGCTTCCGGGCAGCACAAACCCCTCTCCAAAGGGCTGGGGGGTCCCAGGGGCCTTACTTGATGACGCTGAAGGTTCTCTGCTCAAAGCGAGCAGTGGGTGTGGGGAGACCCCGGGCAAAGGCCTGCTTCAGCGTCTCCATGCTCCGCTTACAGTCCTCCGCCAGCTTCTCAAATCTGCCGGCAAGAGGGCCCTGCTCAGGTCCCGGGTCCCAGGGGCGGGCTGGGGGTGCAGATGTCTGGTGGGGATGGGGGCGGGGCCTCTTACTTGCTGGTTTCAGCGATGTTGCCCAGGTGGGTGAACTGGTTAGAGTGGTTCAGGCACATCTGAGGGAGCAGAAGAAAGTGAGGGGAGGGTTGGGGGCCCATGCCCTCGTAGTGACTTGGGCAGGGAATCCCCCTTCACCTCGTGCTGCTGCCTTATGAGCTTGGTGAGTTCACCGTAGCGCCGGACAGACTCCTGAGAGAGACCTGGGCCGGGCCGCTGGACCAGGGCGAAGTCGTCCTTGTTGACAGGGGCAGGTGGCACCTGGGGAGGACGAGGCTCATGAGGTAGGGTCTGCTGGTCAGCAAGGAGCAGGCCCACCCAGGTCTCTGCCGAAACGTCACCCCTCCTTAAAGAGGCCTTTCCTGACTATGGCTTCATCCCCTCTCTCTGTTCTTCCTTCTTTCCCAAGGAGAAAAGTAATGCTCAAAGAGAAGTGGATGGTCCTGCCCCAAATGGCAGAATCTGTTATCCATTTTCCTCCAAATCTGATCCCCATCCCCTCTTCCCTAGTAATGGAGTCCTGCCTGGGCACACAGCACACATGTAGTCTACATGTCCCAGTCTCTGCTGCAGCTAGGTGTGGCCATGTGACTCAGTTCTGGCCAATGGGAGACAAGCAGAAGTGATGACAATTCCATGTAACTTCTCATAGCCGGGATGCAGACAAGGCATCAAACCACTTTGACCATGTGGACAAGACCTAGGGTGCGGCAGAGCAACAAGATAAAAGAATCTGGGCCCTGAAGGGCTTTGTCTTTTAGAGACCAGAATGCCCTGAATGTTACATGCAAGAAACATAAATGTCTGTCTTGTTTCAGCCACTGTCTTGGGGAGGCCTATTTGTTTCAGCAGCTTAACCTGGATGCTGATTAATACACTCTAGGTCACATGGCTGCTAAGTGGCACGAGCCTGAAGGGTGAGTGCTTGGGAAGGTCCAGCAGGCCTAGAGCGTTCACCTTGGCGATGTCCACGGGCAGCCCGTTGCGTGAGGCCTCCAGCATGGGCTCCAGCCCCTTGGCCTGGCGCAGGTGCATCTTGGCACCCTCCACGTCATTCTTCTGCTTGGCTCGCAGCGCCGCCTGCAGGAGCTGCTTCCTGCGGCCCTCCAGGAAGGCCAGCTGCTGCTGGGCTGTGGGCACAGGGGTGTCTGCGGGTGCTGCCCAACCTGTGGCCAGGCAATAGGCAGCCCAGGTGGGGCAGGTGTACCTACCTCTGGTGGATGTGCCTTTGGGGGCTGCTTTGGCTGCTGGGGCTGATCCTGACTGGGCTGCCTTTGAAGGTGGGGCTTTGGGCTGGGCTGTGGGGGCTGCAGGGCTGTTGAGCTGCTGAGGGATAGAGAGGAAGTCAGAGCTTTCCCAGCACCTGTGATGAGTCCACTCCCCAAAGGGTCAGGGCCCGACACTGACAACACTGACCGTCTTAGTTTCTGTTTCCTCAGCACTGAACACAACATATGATCTTGTTCACACTGAATCTTTGCAACAGCCCTGGGAGGTAGGGACTATTACTGTGCTCAGTTTACAGAGGAGGAGCCCGAGGGTCGGAGAGCAAAACGACTTGCCCATGGCCACACAGCCAGAAGGCAGCAGGGCCCCGATGTGTAGCCGGTTCTTTCTGGCTCAAGGCCAGGACTGCTGGGGCTCGGCTTTGCTGCCACTCCCTTGCCTCACCCCAAGGCCCCGGCCCCTCACACCTTCTTAGGCTCCTCATCCTCTTCGTCCTCTGGGCCTTCATCCTGGTTGGCCAGCTTCACAGCAGTCTCTAGGACCCCCACCAGGCTCTGTTGGGTGGGTTCAGTGGCCTCCAGGCCCTGGATCGGGGGAAAGCCTGGGCGGCCAGTTGGGACCCAATCAGGAGGGAGAGGCCAACACCATAATGGCGGAGACTCAGGTTCCTCCCCCCCGATAAGGAGCCTGAGGCCATTGAGTCTACTTTGCATGTAAGAAAGGAGATGCTGCTGGTTGGGTGGAGATGGCCAGACCATTCCAACCTCCCTCTTGCCCTTCCTCTTGCCTGACCCCGACTGGGCCTTGACCAGACTCCAACAAGCAAGCACTGTGTGAGGTAGTGTGCTGGGCATAAGAGGTAGTCTTGGGCCTGGAGGGACTCCCACGGGACCAAGGTGCAGACACATAATTGCTCTCATGGGGGACACACGGGCAGCTCTGAGATCCCAGAGGAAGCCTCCTACCCACTGGGGGGCTGATGGGAGGCTAAGCAGGGATCTGTAAAACTGAGAGCTGATGACTAGGAAGGAGTTGAGTCAAAACAAAGAAGAAATGGAGGGAGCAGGCAGTGGTGGGCTGGTGAACAGGCTCTCTAAATAAAACCTCCTGATTTTTAGTGCTTGCCAATTTCCGTGGTATAAACTCTCCCATTGTGACTGATTTTAAGCTACCAACTGTCTAACAAGCTTGCAGAATTTCTGAATGTGCAAGCCATTGGTTCCCTGAGACTGCAGAGTTGGAAGGAATAGCACCTGCAAAGGCTCAGAGGTTAGAGGGGTAGGGGCCGGAGGCGGGGCCTACCTGGGGGCACAGGCAGCTCGGCCACATCCACAGCCCGTCCAGCCTTGTGAGCTCGGATGGCATCTTGGTATTGCTGCAGGGGACGCAGGTGTTAGGGCTTCCTGGGCAAGGTTTTGAGGGGCTGCCGACCCGCCCACTTGGTCTCCACACACCTTCACAATGCGCTCGTGCATGCGAGCCTTCCGCTGGTCCCCCTTGGTCTTCGCCTGAGCCGCGGCCACACAGTACCGCTCCATCCGCTGCTCCAGCGCCTCCAGGAGAGTCCTTGGGGGTGCAGGAACCTCTGGGCCAGACAAGGGGGTAGAGTTAAGAGTCTAGGGGTGGGGAGACTGTCTTGTTCTGGCTGGCCCACCCCACAGGGTCCCAGAAGCCTACCTGGCATGGAGGGCACGACGGCAGGAGTTGGAGGCTGTGTTGGCAGTGATGGTGGGTCTGGGGGCAGCTGGTCTGGGGGCAGAGAGGTCCAGTCCGATGGGGGGCTTGCTTGTGGCCGCCCTTTCCCCCACCAGGCTGGCCTGGCCTGAGGGTGGGGTCCCTGGGCCTGACCAACGGGGGCGGCAGCATTAGAAAGAACTTCGTGGAGGCCTCCAGCAGTCCTGGAGGGTGGGCAGGGTGGGGTCCTCACCAGCTGGAGGGGGCAGGCGTGACAGGTCCACAGGCTCCCCCCGGCTCAGGGCCTCCAAGACAGCGTCAAAGCTCTGGGAAAAGGAAGATCAGGGGAAGAGGCTGCAGCTGGGGGCCAGGACCCTGAGGGGAGTCCCTGTGTCCTGCCCACAACAGAGGACTCCCCGCTCTGTCCCTTCCTTTGCAGCAACTTGCTCAAGCCTCTTCCAGACACTTATGCCCATTTCACAGAGAGGGTAAACTGAGCCTTCAAGAGGTGCAGCAAACTACAGCTACGGAGTGACCAGGATTCAAATCTGTCTGACTCCAGAGCCCCTGTTCTTTGCCATCACACAATGTCAGGAGCATCCTGTCCTCTCCCTCTGACCCTGTCCGTCAGTCTGGGCACACCTTGGCCACGCGGAAGTGTCTTGCGGCAGTGGCGGTATCTCCCTGCTGCTTGGCGCGGAGGGCGGCCAGCTTGTACTCGCGCTGGCGGCTCTGCAACTGGACCAGAGGGCCAGGGCTGCAGGGACCTGGGAGGGGGAACAGCACGCAAACCATTTCTACTTAATTCTCACAACAAAGACTGTTCTTAGGCCCACCTTATAGATTTGAGAATTAAGGCTCAGAGAGGGGATACTGCCTCCCCAAGGTCACACAGCCTGAAGATGGCATGGTGGGGACTCAACCGCATGATTGTCAGTCTCTGGAGCCATTTCTGTTTTGCCCCCAAGAGAATTCTGGAAAACTTTATGTACCCTTACACATTTTTAAGTTGACATCGAAAACTTTTCATTTTAAGTTGAAAAAGTAGCAAGGGTTGCCATTCCCAGTGTCTCCAAATATTGACATTCGATAAAGAAAACCAACACACCACTCTTTTAAATCAAATGTATCCTAACTACTATGGTGATTTGAAACTCACCAATATTCCCTTTTTATTTTTTCAAATTGTGGTAAAATACACACAACATAAAATTTACCATCTTAACCCTTTTTAAGTGTACAGTTCAGTGGCATTAAGTACATTCACATTGTTGGGCAACATTCCCCACCGTCCATCTCCAGAACTCTTTCATCTTCCCCAACTGAAACTCCGTCCCCATAAACACTAACTCCCTATCCCCTCTCCCCGAGCCCCTGGGAACCCCCATTCTACTTTCTGTCTCTACGAATTGTACTCCTTTAGGGACCTCCTGTAAGTGGAATCATATAGTATCTGTCCTTCTGTGACTGGCTTATTTCACTCAGTATAATGTCCCCAAGGTTCATCCATGTTGTAGCAGGTGTCAGAATTTCCTTCTTTTTTAAGGGTGAATACTATTCCATTGCATGAATGGACCACATCTGTTTATCTATTTACAAGCATACCTCTGAGATACTTCGGGTTTGGTTCCAGACCACCGCAATAAAGCAAATACCGTAATAAAGTGAGTCACTCAATTTTTTTGGTGTCCCAGTGCATACAAAAGTGACTACACTGTACTGTAGTCTATAAAGTGTGCAATAGAATTATGTCTAAAAAACCAACGTACATACTTTAGTATAAAAGTATTTTGTTAAAAAATGCTAACTACCAACAGAGCCTTTAGCAAATTGTAGCAGTAACATCAAAGATCACTGATCACAGATCCCCATAACAAATATAATAATGAAAAAGTTTGAAATACTGTGAGAATTGCCAAAATGTGACAGAGAGACACACAGTGAGTAAATGCTGTTGGAAAAATGGCGCCAACAGACTAGCTCAAAGCGCGGTTGCCACCACCCTTCAGTTTGTAAAAAAACCGCAATATCTGTGAATCACAATAAAGCAAAAACTGGAAAAAACGAGGTGTGCCTGTATCCGTCAATAGACGCTGTGTTTCTTCTACCTTTTGGCTATTGTGGATAATACTGCTAAGAACACAAGTGTACAAATACCTTTCCACGTCCCTGCTTTCAATTCTTTTGACTATATACCAACATTTACTTTTTTTTTTTTTTGGCTTGGTAAAAATTTTTAATTTCTTATATAAAAAGTAGCAAAGTTAAAACTGACTGGGGAAAAATATGTAGAAAAAGGTAAAAATTATTTTTTGCTATTTTATTAGTTTCCTGTTGCTGCTGTAACAAATTACTGCGAAGTCAGTGGGTTGAAACAACACAAACCAACATTTACTATTTAAATATGTGTCAGGGTTCACATTTAGCAATCAGGAATTTCAGATCTTCTTTTGACTATATACCAACAGTTACTATTTAAATATACGCCAGGGTTCACATTTAGCACTCGGGAATTTCAGATCTTCCCTTATTTACATCCACGTCTCCCACAGAACTGTATCATAACATGATATATGTGGGTACTTGAAAGGCTTTTTTTGACAACCCCATCGTACATTTAAATGTACATCTATGCACTGTATCAGCAAAGTTGGGAAACAGGATTAAATGGCTTATTAAACAGTATGTTAGTTACAGTTTCAAACAATATGCTCAGTTTTTAGGGGAAGTATCCCTAAATTGAAAACAATAGGTACAATTGTCAGTATATTAAAAAAAAATACAATAGATACACCACCCAGTGTCCAGAAATCCTAGAAACACCTGAAAAACAGCATGCATTGTACTTTTTCAGACTGACAACTGGACCCACTGCTTTAGTTTTGGAGGACTTGTCGGAAGAGGTGTCTAAAACACCTTAACTTTTTTTAAAATTGAGGTATAATTAATTTACTACATTGTGTTAGTTTTAGGTGCACAGCAAACTGATTCAGTTATTTATATTTATTTATTTATTTATTTATTCTTTTTCAGATTCTTTTCCATTATAGGTTATTACAAGATACTGAGTACAGTTCCCTGTGCTATACAGTAGGTCTTTGTTGTTTACCTATTTTCTATTTTATATATAGTAGTGTGTATCTGTTAATCCCAAACTCCTAATTTATCTACCCCTCTCCCCAACACCTTGACATCTGATTGGCTTTGTTTACTGCCATCGCAAGTCTCTGTGTTATAGACTTTTTCTTCCAGGATAGAATTACTGTTACAATTATTATCAGCATGAAATTGAGCAAAGCCTAAATATATTGAGCTTTTTTGACAAATAATTTTTATATACTAAGAGTAAAGTTTTATCGGCAAGGCAGCTCTTGCTGACACGGTGGTGGCTGGGTCCACCTCCTAAGATTTATCTCTTGTTTCCTTGTTTATTCTTATCCTACTTTCCTTTTTTGTTTTTAATATGTAGAGAAACCTCCTCCACATCAACAAATAGAAGGAAAGAGACAGTCTTATTATTGTGATGTCACGTGATTCTCAGAGCCCCTGCCCAGCTACATACCAAAAACTCCATTATGAAAAATTATTGATGATTTCAGCTGAGAATCTCAGGTGATGATTTCTGATAGTCGTCCTTGAACTTTGCCAAAAACAAAAGCTTAGAAACCAGCCTGGCTGCAGAAGGATTTAGAGACCAGGGGTTCACTTTCTGAACCCCAGGCCAGTGTTTCAAGTATCTCTTTGGTTCCCACCAGGGCAGCGTTTGCCCCTGGGGCAGATCCCCATGTTCCTTTCCTAAAGGGGGAGAAGGGAGGTTGGGGGAAAGAAACTTCTTGGGAGGTGCATCCTCCAGCAGGTGAGTTTTATAGGAAAGACAGACAAGCTGAGGGCTTGGGAATTATTCACTCAAAACCCTATGTGCGGGAATCAAAAAATCTACAAACAATAAATGCTGGAGAGGGTGTGGAGAAAAGGGAACCCTCCTACACTTCTGGTGGGAATGTGAATTGGTACAGCCACTATGGAGAACAATACGGAGATTCCTTAAAAAACTAAAAATAGAGCTGCCATATGATCCAGCAATCCCACTCCTGGGCATACATCCGGAGAAAACCATAATTTGAAAGGATACATGCTACAGGGTGAAGTAAGTCAGGAAGAGAAAAACAAATACCGTATGCTAACTCATATATACGGAATCTAAAAAAATGGTTCTGAAGAACGTAGGGGCAGGACAAGAATAAAGACACAGATGTAGAGAATGGACTTGAGGACATGCGGAGGGGAAGGGGAAGCTGGGACGAAGTGAGAGAGTGGTATGGACATATATACACTACCAAATGTAAAACAGATAGCTAGTGGGAAGCAGCCGCATAGCACAGGGAGATCAGCTCGGTGCTTTGTGACCACCTAGAGGGGTGAGATAGGGAGGGTGGGAGGGAGACGCAAGAGGGAGGGGATATGGGGATGTATGTATACATATAGCTGATTCACTTTATTATACAGCAGAAACTAACAAAACGTTGTAAAGCAATTATACTCCAATAAAGATATTAAAAAAAAAAAGGATACATACACCCCCAACGTTCATTGTAGCACTATTTACCACAGCCAGGACATGGAAGCAACCTAAATGTCCATCAACAGAGGAATGGATAAAGAAGATGTGGTACAGGGACTTCCCTGGTGGCGCAGCGGTTCGAGCCCTGGTAATGGGAGGATCCCACATGCCATGGAGCAACAACGAAGCCCGTGCACCACAGCTACTGAGCCTGTGCTCTAGAGCCCACAAGCCACAATTACTGAGCCCATGTGCCACAACTACTGAAGCCCACACGCCCAGAGCCCATGCTCCACAACACGAGAAGCTATGGCAATGAGAAGCACGTGCACTGCAACAAAGAGTAGACCCTGCTCGCCACAACTAGAGAAAGCCTGCTCGCAGCAACAAAGACCCAACGCAGCCAAAAATAAATAAATAAGTAAATTAATTAATTAATTTAAAAAAAGAAAAAAGAAGATGTGGTACATATATACAATGGAATATTACTCAGCCATAAAAGAGGACAAAATACTGCCATTTGCAGCGACATGGATGGACCTAGAGATTGTCATACTGAGTGAAGTAAGTCAGACAGAGAAGGACAAATATCATATGATATCAGTTATATGTGGAATCTAAAAAAAGAGTACAAATGAACCGATTTATAAAACAGAAATTGAGTCACAGATGTAGAAAACAAACTTACGGTTACCAGGGAGTAAGGCGGGGGAGGGGGGGAGGGATAAACTGGGAGATTGGGATTGACATATACACACTACTATATATAAAATAGATAACCAATAAGAACCTCCTGTAAAGCACAGGGAACTCTACTCAATACTCTGTAATGACCTGTATGGGAAAAGAATCTACAAGAGAGTGGATATATGAACATGCATAACTGACTCACTTTGCTGTACAGCAGAAACTAACAGAACATTGTAAATCAGCTATACTCCTATACAAAAAGTAAAAAAAAACCTAAAAGGTCTTGAGATTTTGAACATTGCCGATGTGAAAAAAAATAGAGGTCATGATTAAAATTACAGTGACTAATAAAATAATGTTGTGTTTCTGTAAGAAACAAACAAACCCCCCCCCCAAAACCCTATGTGTGGGAATGTTACTCTGTCATAGAAAGGAATGGAGTTCTGACACACACACTGCAACATTATGCTAAGTGAAGGAAGCCAGACACAGGAGGGCAAAGAGTGGACTGACGATTCCACTTATGTGAAATGTCTACAGAGGCAAACCCATAGGGACAGAAAGTAGAATGGTGGTTACTAGGGGCTGGGAGAGAGAGAATGGGGAGTTAGCATTTAATGGAGACAGAGTTTCCGTTTGGGGTGAGGAAAAAGTTTTGAAAACAGAAGTGATGACTGAGCAATATTGTGAATAAGCCAAATGCCTCTCAATTGCACATTGAAACATGGTTAAATAGCAAATGTGTTGCTAAATATATTTTACTGCCACCACACACACAAAACCTCTCTGTGAGCTCATGTCCCCCCTGGAAAGTAGGCTCCGGGGAGGGAAGGGTGTTAAAAATATCTAACAGTCAGTGTCAGGCCGGCAACCCCACAGAGCGCCCTACCACTTAATAAATACCCGGCCCATCCCACATCAGCCCAGCCCTGTCCTTGGCCTACCTGAGGGCAGCTGGGGCTTAGCAGAGACCAGGGACGAGGCTGGGGCAGTTGAAGGAGGACCCTCCACGATGACCCGGGAATCTGGGGCCGGTGGGTTCGTAGGGACCGGCTGGGTGGGTGCTGGGATGTGGCTGGGCGTAGCCACTGGGCCCTTCCCCACAGCCACAGGCGGCGGGATGTCCCCTTCATCGATGGCTTTCCCCTTCTGGACAGAGGCCAGCAGGTTTTCAAGTGTCTGGGAGAAGATGTGAATGTGGGTTTGGGAGGGGCCTGGAGCTGGGTGGTGAGGTCCCAGCACCCTCCCGTCTGCCCGCTCACCTTAAGCCCCCGGTCGTAGCGCCGCATCTTGGCACCATCTCCGGCTTGCCGGGCGCTTTCGATCGCTGTCTGGTAGAGGGTCAGCCTCTCCTGCAAGGTGGCCTCCAACCCTGGGCTGGGGGTTGTGGTCTTTGGCTGTGGGAGGGGCCGAGCACACAGTCTGGGCAGTGACCCCACTTGGGCCTGCCCTGACATCTTCCTTGGTTGAGTACCCACTGTATACAAGGCATGTTGCTACCCTAACACCAAAGGGGCAGAAATCATCATCCCATTTCCCAGGGCAGAGAACTGGGGCTCAGTGGCATCCCGCCACCTGAGCGAGGTCCCATGGCTGAGAGGGGAAGAAGAAGGACTTGAACCCTGGGCTGCAGGGACCAGTGTCTTCGGAGGTATACCTGGGCCACAGGAGGGTGGGACTCCAAAGCCTTCTGTTCCTCCCCAAGGACCTCATTCAGTTCCGCCTAGAGGGACACACAGCCAGGGGCCAGTCGTGAGGGCCTGTCAGACGGGGCAGCAATGGAAGGGAGGTCCCCTGCCCCATCCTGGGTGCTCACCAGCAGGTCATCATCAGCCTCCACATCCTCCTCGTCCGTCCCCTCCTCCTCATCCTTGTCCGGGTCTCTCATGCACAAGCTGGCCATCTTCTCAATGGCCTCCATGGGCAGGGGACCTAGAGGCAGGGGGAGGCCCCAGCTGGACCGGGATCCTTCAAGAGTCCCCAGTCTCCCATCCTGTTCACCCACGGCCCCAAAAAATAGGGTAGCAGGTGGTGGGGCAGCATGTCCCCTTCCTGGCCCTTCATGGCACCCCATTGCCCTCGGGCCAGCCAGGCATGATCCCCCTCCCCGCCAATCTCCCTGGTCTCATCTCTTCCTTATCCCGCCTGAGTTGGAATCCCAGATCTGCAACTTTCTCACTGTGGGACCTTGGGCAAGTCACTTCACCTCTCTGGGCCTTAGTCTTCACATCTGTTGGATGGGGACAACAATAGTCTCTCCCTCATAGGTAGCTTGTGGGGACTAAAGGTAAAAGAAGCTCTTAGAACAGCATACTGTCAGCATTTTGTTGTTCATGTTATTCTCGTTATCCGCAGTATCCATGTGCTATAAAGTTGCTGCAAACATGGAATGAGTGAATACTGAACCATTGTCCCTGGAGGAAATACAGCATTAGGTTCCCGTGAGCCTCTGGGGCACATTTTTGTCAACCAGCCAATACATAACCTTGTCTTATGTGTGCTTCTATTTAAAGATACCGTATTTAATATACACTGTTGATTCGCTAACATTGAACTCGAGGCCAACACCACTATAACTCATGCCTGAATGAAGCTTATATAGAAGGTACATCCCAGCCTTCTCACGCTTAGGAACAGGAGACAGCACTTCAGCACTACGCTTGGGGGCCATATGGATTCACAAAATCACCAACAAAAAGCACAAAAAAGAGAAAAATGTGGCATTAAACACACCAAAGAAAGGACACTTATTTATGCGCTGAGACAAGAAGGCGGAGTGTCGCCTCAGCTGGGAACGTGCACATCGGGTGACTCAAGTTTTCTGCAGCTCTGTACACTTCTGTGAATAACTGCAAAAGTACTATAAGCACTGATTTGGGGGTTACAAATAAATTTAAGCTAGTAAGTGAAATAACAAATTCAGAATCCATGAATAACGAGTATCAACTGCATTAGCTAGAAAGTGTAAAGGCTCCGTCTGCCCCGAGCTCCAGCCCCACCTGACCACTGCAGAGTCCCCTGGCCCCTGCCATCTCCTCCAGGGCCTCTGCATGTGCTGTGACCCACCCTCCAGAAGCAGTCCCCCACTCTTCACCTGGCTCTCCCCACTGCAGGTGCCTCCTCCGGGAATCCCAGTCCAGCTCACAGGTCTCCCCAATTGCTCTGTGCCTTCCCTATCCCAGCCCCGATCACGGAACAGTGGGTTGGAGGACATGACACATCCTATGTGAAGTGCCTGATGAACACTAGAAGATTAACTCCTGTGATGTAAGTGTGGTCATTATTCCCATTTTACAAACAGGGAAACAGAGGCCCACACAGATGCTGGAATTCATCAAGTCACACAGCCAGTAAGTTGCAAAGGTGGGATTCAAATCCTCATTCTGGGTCCAGAGTTGATTGCTTAACTCTTACCCAGACTGTGGATGCCAGAAGGGCAGGCACCTTCTCTGTTTCCATTTCACCATCGCCCCAGAGCCCAGCTCCAAGCCCCGCCCACAGAGGGAGCTCAGAAAATGTTCAGGGGTGTGTTGAGAGTCTTACCTTTGCCTTTAAGCTTCTCCAGGGCTTGGGGCTGGCCCCCCACCAAAGCCAGGAACTCAGCCTCCAGTTCCTGATCGCTAACTCCCTCCTCAGGGATCATCAGGCCATCTGGGGAGAGGTCAACTAGCAGGCCCAGCTGTGGGAACAATGGGGGTTCAGTCAGACCTTGGGATGCACCCCAGCTAGCTAGAGGCAGCCATGATGGACCTGGAGTCCCCTTGGAAGGAAGGGAACCCAGAGCTGGGGAAAGTCATTTCCCTGGGGAGTGCCAGGAGGCCAGAACAGGCCCAGAATACAACAGATGTCCCAAGGTGGGCAGGCCCTCTGGCACAGATCAACATGGGGCAAAGGGCAGCTAGAGAGACCCAACTGCCCGCTCTGAGCCCACACCCATGATGTGCTGCTAGCCAAGGTCAGTGGGGAAGGAAGGCCCCACACCCTGCCCCATGGCAAAGCCACTCTGCACACCTTCGTTTTTCCTTTCCAGCATCTTTTGCAGAGCGAGTCATGAAGGAAGGTTGGAGGCGTCAAGAGCAAATAGAAGCCCAGACAACGTAGAAGTTGGAATTGGGAGCTTTGCTGTGTAACATACCTGTCTTCCTATCCTATCCTGGTTAAGGACCAACCATGATGTGATAATATCAGGTTGAAGTACACAAAATTACCCCCCTTTCTTTGGATCAAAAATGGCCAAATATTGGCAATCATATATGTCTCCATCTAATAGTAATAATGATGATGAAAACACTTATTGAGTGCTATGTTCTAGTACTTTCCATAAACTATCTCAATGAATTTTCGTGACTATCCTGTGACATAAGGACTCTTAGGGGCTCCATTTTACAGATGAGGAAACTGAGGCT
This sequence comes from Mesoplodon mirus, assembly GCF_964341445.2. Taxonomy (NCBI): domain Eukaryota; kingdom Metazoa; phylum Chordata; class Mammalia; order Artiodactyla; family Ziphiidae; genus Mesoplodon; species Mesoplodon mirus. The sequence goes on from NC_138980.1 coordinate 41,408,009, forward strand.
TAGAGTGGTGAAGCCAAGTGTCCAACGTGTAGAAGCCAGGAGGAAACTTCAGGTCACTCAGACTGTAATACCTGGGCACTAAGTTATGGCCTGAGCTCCTTCCATTAAAGCTGAGAAAAATCAAACTCTCCCAGTGCCTGGGGTAAAGGCAGTGAGGGAGGGAGAAGGGGCCCAACCACAGTTCAGTGGGCTCATGGCAGCAGTTCTGGATTTGTGCTTAGCTCTGGCCAAGCATTTAATCCTTATGACCTTGGGCAGGTGTCTTCACCTCTCTGGGTCTCAGTGTCCTCATCTGTACAATGGGGATAAAAGAGTCTGACCTGGCCAGGCTGATGCGAGGGTTCCACGAGTGATCAGGCCAGGAGACCCATAACTGTCTTTCTTACCCCAGGTCCGAGGCCTTCCCCTCCGGGACTGGAGCTGCTGCGGCAACAGGTGGCCCTGAGCCCTGGGAGGGCGCTAGAAGCTGGGGAGCAGGGGCCAGTAGGCCGCACTTTGGGGGTCTTACTAACCAGGGGGGCGGGGACCGGGGCTCACCTGGTGTGGAGATCTGGCTCCCCTGGGGGTGGGGCCCTCCCTTGAATGTGTGACAAGGGTGGGAAGGGTCCCCTGGGCCGGGCCGTGGGGTACAGACTCACCTGGCGGGCGGTGGCGGCTCCTCGGCCCGGGGGTCCCGGGGGTCCCTTCCTCTTGTGCATCTTCCAGGTTGGATATTCGGACCACCGGACCCCTGGCCTGGCCTCCCCCGGGGCCTATGGCCGCGCACGAGCCCTTCCTGAATCCCACGCCCCTCGTTGGCGCCCCGCGACCGCCGACCTCGCGCCCTCGGCCCCCCGGGTGGCCGCCCCACTTCCGCCTCGGCCCTTGGGCTCCGCGGAACCCGAGCGCAGCCACCGGACTTGCAGGGCCCGCCGCATTGAAACTACAATTCCCGGCAGGCAGTGCGCGAGCGCGCAGGCGCGCTGCGGAGCGATGGGCGGTGCCGCGGGCTGCGCGGGAAAGAGGCGGAGCGTGCGCGAGTGCGAGGGGGCGGTGTTGGCGTTGCGCGTGCGCGCGACGAGGCCTCGAAGTGTGCGGGAGAGAGGCGGAGCGTTTTCGTGTGTGAGGGGTGGTGGTGGCCGCCAGGTTAGTCACCTGCGAGCTCCGGCCTCTCCTGGCGGTCCTGGTCTGGTCATTCCTCGCTTTTCAGTGGACGGGGTAGGGTTAGGGTGGGCCTGGTCACCGGAAGCCGGGTCCACAGTGGTCAGGCCTCAGACCCCCAGCTGCCTGGCCTACGTGAGGGCCAACTTTGCCTTTTCTTACCTCAGAAAAATCCTACGCAGATTATTTAACCGAATTATCCCCCAACAGATCCAGGTAGATCTTCCCAGTTCCCGTTAAGGACAGAGGGACCTCGACAACTTCTCTGGCCCAGGTCGGGTTTGGCCTGTCTGGCCCCCTAGGCCGGAAGGAATTGACCTCTGGCGGCGACTCCTGCCTCACCAAGACCTCAGGCATCCCCCGAAGGGCGCCCCACCCCTTGAAGGGTTCCCCGGTGGCCCCTCCAACGTCCTCCGATGACCCTGAAGGGCCCCACGTGTCACCTCGAAAATCCTGCGTTGTCCCTAGAAGGGTCCTAGGTAGCCTAGCTTGGAGGGAGGGGGCTTCGCACAGGCTGCCCCATCTTAGAGACTAGAGGGGGGCGGCCCAGGTGCTCTCAGACCCTGGACAGAAGATAGGCAGTTCCCTCTCTGCTCTCAGCAATATGGAGGAGTTTAAATTCTTAACTCGGCCATAGTCCAGGGTAGCCATGACTCCCACCCTGTGTCCTCTTGGGGCCCAAGTGACCCCTGGGGCAGCCAGATGGGCCCAGGTGGGGGTGGGGTGGCCTCAGCCAAGGCCACTGGGTCTGTACCCAGAGACAGGAACTGCTTGTGATGATGAGATTTGCTCCTTGTTTTCAGATTTCTCTAGGGAGGGATAAAATGAGTAAGAGGAAGAAGCTTCGGACCTCAGGTATTTGGACATTCAAGTTGACACCTCTTTATTGCTGCTTCTGCTTACAGGAGGAAGGTGGGCTTATTGCAGAAATGCTAACATGATCACACCAAGCTCCTTAAAATAACAACAATGACTTAATACAAGTGTAAATCATGGAGAAGTGCTTACAGTAAAAAGTGAAAGCTTTGTGGAGCTTCCCCCAGCCTCTAGTGGGATCCCACAGCCTTGGGGAGGCCCCCAGGCTTCGGGGCAGGGGTACAGCCTCTATGCAGGCCCACTCCTAGAGACGACCCATGAATAGAGCTTGATGTGCTGGTGTGTGGCGAACTGCTTCACTCTCGAACCAAAAACCTGGGTTCATCTCACTGTGATGGCAGATGACTTACTGTGTGTCTCGCTTTCCTCCTATTTGTAGGGGATAAGAGCACCTACGCTTTACTTTCGAACAGTGATTCTCAACCTGTTGGGGGGAGCAGTTTGACCTCCAGAGGACATTTGCCAGTGTCTAGACACATTTTTAGTTTTCACAACTGGTGTGTGGGCAGTGGCGGGAGTGGGGTGGTGGTGGTGTTGGTACTGGCATTTGGTGGATCTAGGCCAGAGATGCTGCTCAAAATCATAGAATGAGGTGGACAGTCCCCACAACACAGAATGACCTGGCCCCAAATGTCAATAGTATCCAAATGTCAATAGTGCCAAAGTAGAGAACTGTGCCCTAGAGCTCACATGTGGATTAGTGTTTGTAGAGCACGGAGAATAGATCCATGGTAGGACACAAATACATGCTGCTGTTATCATTACCCTTTCAGATTAAGATATTTTTCATTCTGAAACAATTTTAAGCTTACAGAAAAGTTGTAAAAATAGTTCATTTCTGTTTGAATAATAAAAAAAAAAGAAATCAGGGACAGTGGCTAGCTTTGAGGGAGTTGTGCCTGGAAAAGAAACATGAGAGGAACTTCTTTGTTCCTGGAAATGTTTTGTTTCTTGATCTAGATGTAAAATACGCTGTTCATTTTATGAATTTGCAGTGAGTTGTACACCTATGCGAACTTCTCTGTTCTATATTATTTGTCATTAAAAAGCTAAAGAAAAAAAAGGAAAAAAAGTTCAGAGTTCTGTCTACCCTCCCCCCAGCTTCCCCTAATGTTAACATCCCCCTCAACCATAGGATGATGATCAACCGTATAGTGTAGCATAAAAAACAGGAAATGAACCTCAGTACACTACTTCTTCCAAACTTTTTCTTTGTATACACAAATACAGTGTTTTTATTGGAAAATAGAATCATCACACATACTGATCTGCAACCTCTGTTTTTCAGCTTCATGGTATTTCGAGACTGTCTTTACTTCTCAATATACGTGTAGAATTTCCTCATTCGAAAAGGAAAACACCCAGTGTTACATAGTATAGCTTCATTTTCCTGTCATTGGCTAAGGTAGTTTAAATTAAAAGTTTAGAAATGACCCCTTCACTTAGTGGTTAATGAACTTCGAGAGGAGTACTCATTTTTTCCCAAGATGTGGGACAGGAAAGATGCAGATTGAAGATGTTTTGTGCAGAGATGAGTAACAAGCTGTTTGGAGGCACAGGAATTTTTCTGACCTTCGAGGGGGAAGCTGGGGCCAGCCAGGCCCACCCACAGCAGGTCATATGGGGCCTCTCTTCGCAGTGGACTCCCCTGCTCAGTGGACCCTGGGCTGGCCCAGGACAGCTCTTTCTGTGTGTCCTGGATGGCGTGGAGAGAAAGGAAGAAGATTCTGGCAGGTGGTGAAAGGAAACCTTTCCCTTGTGATGTCTTTGGCCTCTGGTGTTGAACACAAGGTTCTGCCTTAGTTTTTCTTAAATTAATCCTGTGGGAACAGATCACAGGAAGGAAATGGGAACCTCTTCACTTCTGATATTTTTGCTTTTTATTTGGTACAAATAAATGTCCATTGGATGAGCAAAGCAAGCTAGTGTTTGGACATCTTAAAGAAACTAAATGAAGCTGCTGTATTTTTGCATTTTATGGCAGACCACAAGGTGGAATGTGTTTGTGTAAGAAACATTCATCGCAGCTTTGCTCTGGGTGCAGCGCTGGCATGGGCACCTGAGGTGGGGGGTGGGAGGCAGGGTGAAGATGAGATCAAGATGAGACTCAGTTCCTGCCCTTGACAGCTTCAAGGTCTAGTCAGGGGAAAAATAAAAATGTTTCTCACCGAGAGAGCTAATCAAATAACAGTGGGGTGAAGTTCTAAATGGGCACACACGAACCGTAACTGACAGACTTGGGAGAAATTACAGGAAAGCCACTGTGGTCTAGTGAAGCCCCAAAAGCTGAATGGATGTTGAGGAGGACCCTAGCATTCAGTGTTGGAGAGAGGGGGCTCATTCAATGGTTTTACTTCAAGGTATGTAAGGAGCTGAGTTTGGAAAGGGTCTACGTGATTGACCTCCAAGAAAATCAGACCTGGGTCTGGTTTGTCTTTTTGTTCGCACTGCCTAGTCAGAGATGCAGTACATAGTAGGTGCTCAGTAAGTGCTCGAGTATACTTAGGTGTGGAGGTTCTGGAACTGGACTGCGTAGATTCTGTTGCATATTCCTCAGCCTCCCTGTACCTCAGCTGTCTTGTCCATAAGATGGGCCTAACATCAGGGCCCTGCCTGAAGTTTTGTCATAGCACACCTGAGTTCTCAGGACAGTGTCTGGCATGGAACTCACTAGAGTCAACCGTTATTATTTGTTCATTGAATAAATGGTTCAATTGGGGCCAGATTTTGGGGAGGTTTTACAAGCCAGCCAGTATTTTCTGTATAAGGGCATTTCCTTCATTCAACAAATAAATGTTAATCTGCACCTTTAGGCTCTAAATTGCTTTCAGTGATGGGAAAGGTATCGTAGGGATACAACAGGGACCAAGAGGCAGCAGAGAAGTCACCTCCTTAGCACTCGATGACTCTGGGTCCCGGTTTTCCCAGGATGGATATTCTGCAAGCATCATGGAAAACCAGAGTGGTACATAATTTAGTGTTGTCTGCATTTCCTGGGAGGTGATCTGGGTTTTCTTGTGCGTTTATTCAGTCATCTGCCAAGTATTTATTGAGCACCAACAGTTTATTAGATGCTCTTCTAGCTACTTGAGACCCAGCAGAGAGTGAGATAGATGAGGCCCCTCCTTGCATGGAACAGGTTGTAGTGGAGGAGACAGAAAATGACCCAGTGCATCGGATACTTGCAGAAAAGTTGTGAAGTGAGTAAAACAGAGCATGGGGCCAAGAGGAGTTGCTCTATAGAAAAGGCAAGGATGCCTCTGCAGGGACATTTGAGCTGAGACCCGAAGGAGCCAGCACACACCTCTCAGCACTTCCGCAGAGCGACAGTCGGCTGGGCCAGGTTGTCTCGTGTGGTTCCGAGCCAGGCCCGGTCACCTCAGGATTGAACGTCAGTCATGACCAGTCCATAGATTAAAAGCCTTTGGATCCCATGGCCATGTAAGCTCCTGGGTTCCACCTGGATGAAATTCCATCTCATCTCTCACTCTCCAGGCAAGCGTCAGAGCAGGGATTTCCTGCCCTTTGCACAAGCCTGCTCATGTTGCATCAGTGGCCCAGATGTGTTTGGTGGTCGGCCATGGCAGTGCATGCTCCCGCCATCCCCCTCCCCTTCATCTTCTTTTGTCTCTAAACCAGGAGGGAAAGGAAACCGTCCTCCAAAACTTCCAAAGAACCCAAAGTTAGGAGACTCTGACGGGGACCCCCAGAGTTCCAAGTTGGGCCATTGGCATCACCCTGAAGAGACAGAAAGCAGCTCAGGACCCGCTCCCTCTGCAGAGCAGAGCAGGGAGGAACCAGGACAGGCAGCTTCCAGGTAGGTGGCTCAGAACATTCCAGCAAGCCTCTCCGCTGACAGTGGGCACAGCACAGTGGCCTAGTGGACAGGATGCAAAGGGGAGGGGGCCAGTCAACACGACCCATCCAGTGCCATGCATCCCCCACAGGGGCTCGGGGCCCTTGGATTGAGCCTCTCGAAGTTTTGCTCTGGGGACTCTCCTCTTCAGCGAGAAAGGTCGATATTTTAACCATGGGCGAGGAAGACCTTGAATTTTTCAAGGTCACTTAGTTACAGAATGCACCTTGTCCTGCCTGTTGGTCAAATCCGTATTTATCCCACATTCCTTCTTAATCAAGAGGAGACTGAAGGAGTTGTGGGTCTGTGAAATGATAACCCATAAGAGAGAATAACGATCTTTATGTTCCAGGCAGCATTCTAATAATAAATACTTTACACGCATCAGCTCATTTAATCCTCATAGCACTGTGACATGGGTTTATATCCCCATTTGGCATATGAGGACTCTGAGGCTTTGAGAGGTCAAATGACTTTCCCAAGGCCGCTGAGCTGGTACAAGGCAGGCTGGGGTTCTGGCTGCGTCTGGTTCCTGTGCTCTTTACCACAGTGGTTTCCCAGTTCCCTTATTTTTTCAGGAAATATGTAATTAAGCACGGTGGGGGAAAGGAAGAAAGATCTGGAGAACCATTCAGTCTCCACGGGGTTAAACCACGTGTAGCTATAGCAGAGTAGAAAGGGTTAGCAGGAGTTAGGAGAAGGAAGGTTCCTGCTACCTGATGTCTTCAGAGAAAGCATCACGGATTGGACTAGCAACGTTTTCTGAGTGAAAAATTGAGGCATGCAGTCTGGCTGACAGAACCATTTTCTGGGGTGTGTGTCTGTCTGATCTCAGGTCTTTGCAATCTTAGGGCTAAAGGCTGTGTGTGTGATAGGAAGAGAGGGGCCATGTGTCACACCTAAGCTGTTCCCCCAGACAGACACAGTGATGTCACACTGTGCCCCTCCCCCTCGAGAGGCCATATCAGGGCTCATGGGGTCACGGCTGCTGCCCACCCTGCTGTCCGAGACCATGAGAATAATCAGAACCCACAAAAGTGGGTTCCTACTCCTCTGTTTTTTAAATGTTTTATTAAGAAATACCACACATGCAGAAATATAACAGAAGAAGGCAACATAAAGCAATCCGTTTAACACATTTATGTTGAGAAATGAAACTTTGCCGGTACCCCAGAAGCTCCCCAAACAACCCATCCCAATGAAAAATTTTGAAACAGGCAGTTGCTATCAGTATCTAGAGTTACTCTGTCTCCATAACCTCCCTTGGCACGATTCAAGCCCATTAGTGTAGCTTCTTGCGTTTTCCTGCTCCACTTCCAAAGTTGAAACCATGAAGTTTCAGTTCCAGATTTTGATCTTTCTTTTACAACATACATATCCACACTTATTTAGACATAACCATAAGTCTCACCAGTTTTTTTAAAAAGAGTTTATTTCTTTAGAGCAGTTTTAGGTTTACAGTAAAATTGAGAGGAAGGTACAGTGGTTTCCGATACACCTCCTGTCCCCACACGTGCACAGCCTCCCCCATTATCACCATGAGTCACCAGAACGGTACGTTTTTTAACCAAGGATGAACCTACATTGACACAGTCCACGGTTTCTTCAGAGTTCATTCTGTGTGTTGTACATTCTGTGGGTTGGCACAACAGTATAATAACATACATCCATCAGTATGGTATCATACAGAGTCTTCTTATGGCCGTAAAAATCCTAGCCTATTCATCTCTCCCCCCAACCCCAGGTAACCACTGATCTTTTCACTGTCTCCATAGTTTGCTCTTTCCAGAATATCATATAGTTGGAGTCACACAGTATGTAGCCTTTTCAGATTGGCTTCTTTCACTTGGTAATATGCATTTAAGGTACCTCCACGTGTCTTCGTGGCTTGAGAGCTCGATCTTTTTTTATAAAGCAGATGGCATGATTTTATTTTTTAAAATTTTTATTGGAGTGTAGTTGATTTACGATGTTGTGTTAGTTTCAGGTGTACAGCAAAGTGAATCAGTTATACATATACATATGTCCACTCTTTTTTAGATTGTTTTCTCACATAGGCCATTACAGAGTATTGATTAGAGGAGAGCTCGTTTCTTTTTAGCGCTGAATACCGTCCCATTGTCTGGATTACCACAGTTTATTTATCCACTCACCCACTGAAGGCCATCTCGGTTGCTTCCGCATTTTGGCAGATATGAATACACCCGTTGTTTTTAGACACTGTGTTTTTTGTATCTACAACTTGTTTACTGTTTGCAGAGTTGGGGGCTGGAGTGTCAGTCGGTCCAAATGAGAATTCCTGTTCTTACTTCAGGAGCCAGTTCCTGGGATTATAAGAGTTTAAGTGCTGCCAGAGCAGGCAGCTTGGGTTCTAGATGTGGGACTCCACACCCTTCTTGGCAGTCACATGTCCCCTTCTCCATCCCACCCTCTCTAAGCAGGTGCTCCAGGGCATCCCTTTTAGGAGACCCTGGGCGCTACTTTGCATTTGGATTTCATTCGCCGCTGTTTGTCTTACTATGCAAGTTAACAGCGTAGGAGGACTTGCGAACCTCCTCTTTTGTCTTTCTCCTCCCAGCTCTCCTTATGAGGAAGCAGGAGCTCCCTCCAGGCTCCTCGGGCAGCCAGAAAAAGAGCCAGTTCGCCTTCCTCCTTCCCAGGTGAGCCTGTTTTGCAGCCTGACATATGTACAAAAGATGCTGCCTCCCTTCAGCTGGAGATCTTGTCTCTATTCCTCATCAATAACTGCTGGTGGGAGGGTGTGCTGGGGATGGAAGGCAAGGGCCTTGAGAGTTTGAGATTGCAAGAGAGAAACTTGTTCTGGTGTCTGCTTGCTTGATTTCCGAGACGTCATTCCTCCCTCATCTTTACTGCTGTTTTGTTCTTGTTGTATCTGGTTCACAGAACTCAGTCAGGAGGTTTGTCCCCCAGTTTACAAAACCCAGGAAGACAGTGACAGGACGAGCAGAGGGGAGGGAAGAGGACCCCAGGAGTGGGGCCTTCAGCTTGGTAAGGTCCTACCACTGACCTTCCTCTTGGCCCAACCTTGGCAGCCAAGTTCAGCCTTGATTTCCTTTGGCAGTGGCTAGCCCTGCATCTCTCCACACACACACCCCGTTTTTAGCACTACAGATGTCTGTGGATGGCAGGTGCCATGCCAGCAACTCGCAGGCCTGTGAGAGGCACTCAGGACAGCCGTGCCTGCACTGAAGCTCTCGAGGCCAGAGCTCTCTTCCCCAAGTTGCATGAAAGTAGTGAAACTCAGAAAGGCAGCCCACATTCCATCCCTGAACCCCTAAGCTTCTCAGAAGCTTTTGTGTGAGTCGGGGTGAGTGGGTCTTACAGCACACTCTCTTGTCCTTGCACCATGAGCTCCAGGGGTCACGATGTCTCTGGAACACACACACCTAAAAAAGTGAGTGGGGGCTTCCCTGGTGGCGCAGTGGTTCAGAGTCTGCCCGCCGATGCAGGGGACGCGGGTTCGTGCCCCAGTCTGGGAAGATCCCACATGCTGCGGAGCGGCTGGGCCCGTGAGCCATGGCCACTGAGCCTGTGCGTCCGGAGCCTGTGCTCCGCAACGGGAGAGGCCATAACAGTGAGAGGCCCACCCACCGCAAAAAAAAAAAAAAAAAAAAAAAGTGAGTGGTGGGCATTCCCAGCAGCTTTGTTTGTAATTGCCCCCAACCGGGAACACCCCAGATGTCCTTCGCTGGTGAGGAACAAACAGGGCTTCCCTGGTGGTGCAGTGGTTGAGAGTTCACCTGCCGATGCAGGGGACACGGGTTCGTGCCCCGGTCCCGGAAGATCCCACATGCCGCGGAGTGGCTGGGCCCGTGAGCCATGGCCGCTGAGCCTGCGCATCCGGAGCCTGTGCTCCGCAGTGGGAGCGGCCACGACAGTGGGAGGCCCGCGTACCACAAAAAAAAAAAAAAAAAAAAAAAAAAAAGGAACAAACAGGTGTGATACACATAACCACCTAGATGGATCTCCAGAGCATTATGTGGACTCAGAGGAGGTTGCAGAAGCAGTATGCTCAGCCATAAAAAGGAACGAAATTGGGTCATTTGTAGAGATGTGGATGAACCTAGAGACTGTCATACAGAGTGAAGTAAGTCAGAAAGAGAAAAACAGATACCGTATATTAACGCATATATGTGGATCCTAGAAAAATGGTACAGATGAGCCGGTTTGCAGGGCAGAAACTGAGACACAGACGTAGAGATCAAACGTATGGACACCAAGTGGGGAAAGCGGCGGGGGGTGGTGGTGTGATGAATTGGGAGACTGGGATTGACATGTGTACCCTAATATGTATAAAATGGATAACTAATAACCTGCTGTATAAAAAAATAAAATTCAAAAATACAAAAGAAAAAAAACAGTATGGCTACAAATGTCCATCGATGGATGAATGGATAAACAAAATGTGGTATATCCATATGATGGAATGGATATTTGTGCATCCATGTTCACTGCAGCATTATTCACAGTAGCCAAAATGTGGGAGCACCCAAAGTATCCACCCAAAGATGAATGAACAAATAAAATATTGTATATTCACACAATGGAATGTTATTCAGCTTTAAAAAGAAATTTTTTTTTTTTGGCTGCACCATGCAGCATGTGGGATCTTAGTTCCCCAACCAGGGATCAAACCCGTGCCCCCTGCATTGGGAGCATGGAGTCTTAATAACTGGACCACCAAGGAAGTCCCAAGGAAGGGATTCTGACACATGCTACACCATGGATGAACCTGAAGGACATTACGCTAAGTGTAATAAGCTAGATACAAAGCAACAAATACTGTATGGTCCCACTTATACAAGGTCCCTAGAGTAGGCAAATTCTACTGATTCCACAGGAGGTAGAATGGGGGTTGCCAGGAGCTGGGAAAGTGGGGAGTTAGTGTTTCATGGGGACAGAGTTTCAGTTTGGGAAGATGAAAGAGTTCTGGAGATGGATGGTGGTGATGGTTGCCTGACCTTGTGAATGTACTTAATGCCACTGAACTATATACACTTTAAAATGATTAAAATAGTGGGAACTTCCCTGGTGGTCCAGTGGGACGCGGGTTCAATCCCTGGTCAGGGAACTGAGATCGCACATGCCGTGGGGCAACTAAGCCCGCACGCTGCAATTACAGAGCCTGTGCCACACTGAAAGGTCCCGCGTGCTGCAACTAAGACCCAATGCAGCCAAATAAATAAACATTTTTTTTGAAAAAGATCATTTCCTTCAAAAAAGATAAATAAAATGATTAAAATGGCCAATTTTAGGTTATGTGTATTTTACCAAAATTAAAAACAAAACAGCACAGAGAGGCCCCCGTGTGTCCTCCCTGAGCATCCCCTGGTGGTAGCATGTTATGTAACTGTAGTCCATTGGCAACACCAGGCAACTGACATTGACACTGGTGCGATCCACAGGACCTCCTTGATTTTTATATCCTTGATCTTCCCGAGAGCCTCCACGTGCCTGGTGCTGGTGGGGAGAAGGAGCTGGTAGAAAGGGGGGTTCCTGGGGCTTCCCTGGTGGTCCAGTGGTTAAGATTTTGCACTTCCACTGCAGGGGGTGGGGGTTCAATCCCTGGTTGGGGAAGTTCCACGTGACATGAGGTGTGGCCAAAAAACAGAGGGGTTCCTGTGCTTCCGGTTCCCCCTCTAGCCCCTGGCACAAAGCTCTGCCCGGCATTGGGACTGATCGCTATTTGGGTGCACCGTCATCCGTGCAGCATCTGAGACTTTGTGCAGGGGCAGTAATGACTAGAAAAATCCTCAGAGCGGTTGATTATTGAAGGCCCAAGGCTGACTCTTTTTCTCTCCACAGGAAACACTGCCAGAACCCAGTGCCCAGCAGCCCAGAAGCCAGCCTCAAGAGGAGTCCCCAGGGCTTGCCCTCCAGGAGACCAGGGACCCAGGAGACCAGACCCAGGCAGACAGCGCCTGCCCCGAGCCCAGCAGCCAAAACCCTGTTGCGCCTGTGCCTGGCGATGGGGATCCTCAGCCCTTGGCCTCCAGCATTGCCTCTCTGGAGTGGGGGACAGTGCCCTCGGCCTCAGAGAGGGCCAGCCAGGACCACCTGTCAAAGCATGGGACCAACGTGCCAGATGGTGGAGGCACGGAGGAGGGTTGGGTTCCAGGTGATCATGACCAGAAAGGGCACCTGCCAGGCAGTGATGCTGAAGAGGAGCCAGACCAAGGAGCCCCTCAGGAGGAAGGTGCCCGAGGGGAAGCAGGAGCTGAGCTGCCTGAGGAGCGCCAGGAGGAAGAAGATGGCATCCTGGGCCCAGAGCCCAGATCTGCAGCCCAGGGCCCTCCTGACCCTCTGCAGACACCCAGCTGGACTGGCGGGGGAGCAGAGTGGAGCTATAGCAGCCCAAGATGCTCCCGCCTTGGGGCTGTTGTCATCGCAGGTGTGAGCACAGACCCCACGGAGCCAGAACAGAGGGCTCTTGGGGTGGCTGGGCCAGATGGGACGGTCAACGCCAGGGTGACTGCCTCTCCCAGCGGGAAGGCTCCTGATGGAGGCCACAGCAGAGCCCTGCTCAGGTACATGCCTCGCAATGGGGAGACCACAGGAGGCAGAGAGGAGTCAAGGCGGGAAGACAAGCCCCCTGATGACGTCCCGGGGGGCCTTGCAGCCTCCCTGGCTCTGGCTCACGAGATCCAAGAGTGCACAATAGGTGTTGGGGATTCCAGCCCTTTATCCTTGGAAATGGGTCCAGGTGTGGGTCAGACACAGGTACCAGGCCCGGATCAAGAAGGGCTGGGAGGTATGTGCTTGCTGCCTTTGCTATCGCAACCTGTGGCTAAAAAGGCAGCTGAGTTAGGGAGCCGTAGCCACAAACAAGACCTCAAGGGGCACAGTTTGTCCCTCAGAGCCTGTGTTCCACCAGTGTACAGAGAAGCAGTGGACAGCCCTCCCCAGGATGCTGGGGCACGTCAGGGCAGCCCAGATACCCACACGAGCCCGGCAGGCCAGCCTGAGCACCCTGCTGACTCTTCAGAGCAGGCTGGCTGGGAGGGGTCCCCAACCATGGAACTCTACTTCCTGCCGGACAGCCAGACACAGGATGCCCTGGAAGCCCTTGGTTTTGAAGCCCCACGTGAACAGGTAAGAGCTTCCTTGAGTTACAGCCAGATGTCCTAGTACAGGTGCCAAATGGCCACAAGCCCTCCCAAACCACCCGGTAGTGGGGGAGAGGTGGGCACGTGGCCATCTGTTTGTACAGCAGATGAGTCCAGGGGTCTGAATCACAGCTTTAGCAGCTGTGGAGTCTGTGATATTCTGGAAAGGATAGACCTGCCTTTCTATGAGGGGCCCATCTGTGTGAGAGCTGAAGAGCCCCGGGATGTGACACACATGTATTTTGTCAGCCCAGGGAGAGCCCCCAGTGCACCTGCCTCCTCCACCCTTCAGTGCCCTGCTCTGGCCGGAGGTTCCCAAGGGATGTATGGAGGGTGACAGACCAAACGGGGTGACCTAAAGAAGCCAGTGACCTCAAACCTGGGCCTGCGGGCGCGGACTTCATTCCCCCACTGGAAAGAACCTTTGCCCATCTTTAGGGTCATTTGGGGGCCCAGATACAATTCTTTTTCAGACACATACATGGAATTTCATTTGTCTGCTGGAATTTTAGGGGCTTTGCTTCCTTCAGGGATCTGCCTGCTGATCCTGTGCTGGCCGTTGGCGGTCACCTGTCAGGGCAGGTGGCAGTCCCTGCTTTGCCCCCCCCCCCCCGGAAGCGCCACATCTCTGGCTGCTGGCGCACTTGAGCCTGAGCTAAGTGCTTTGCAGCCTCGCTCTGATAGGTAGGTGGTTCTCTTTCCACACACTGGGTGTGGCTGAGACGCTGAAGAAGGTTGGGCACCTGCCCCAGGTGAAGCAGCCAGGAGGGGAGGAGCCTGGGTCTGTGCCCAGGTTGGCCTGATTCTGCAGCTTTGCCTCAACTGTTCCGTCCTGGAACGAACACAGAGCCCATGTCGCTTCACAAACATGGCCTCCGTTTCTTTGGCTGTCCTTGTTTTAAAACTTCATTTTTTTGCTTGTTTGAAAATGTTTTTAAGATGTGAGAGTCCGCTCTATGCCAGGAGTGAACAGATCAGGCATGGTCCCTGCCCCCATGAGGTTTTCAGTAGCACCGTTCCCACCTGCCTCTCCCGGAGTGAGCATTTTGTACCCTGTCATCTCGGCACTTAAAGAGTCTTATCATACGACACAGCCCCCAAACAAGCAAAGGACGTCATCTGGTGCCCAGCCGAAGAAAGCCAGCTGTCCCCACTGCAGAGGGGGATGTGACTGGGTTGAGCTAATGTGGGTCTCAGGCGCTGCCTTCCCAAGGGATGGCCAGGGGTCATTTGTGACACAGGCCTACCCAGTGACTTTTCAGACCCGGCCCTGCCTGCCCCGGCCCGAATTCCTTGTACATTGCTGTGATCACCAGATGAGCAAGATCACAGAAATCGAGTCACACTGCGATTTGGTCATAGTGTTTAAACATGATTGCCCAGGAGAGGTAGGCGCTCAGGTGCTGGGCAGAGCTGAAACTTTATAACTAAAGCTGCATCCCTTGAAAAATGCAAACCCCTCTCTTGGAAAGAAGAGCTAAGTCATCCCCAGTCTCTGGCTTCTTGGGCTGTGGCTGAGGGATAAGGCTGGGGAAGCAGTTGGGACCTTGGGTGGCGCCCAGAGGGCACAAAGGAGCAAGCCCTCCCAGACCTGCCACCAGTGAGTGCACTCTGAAATCACCGAGGAGCTGGCAGCCCCAGTGCGGGGGACCCAGCAGCAGCTGGGGTGGACAGCCCTGCTGGGAGCGGAGGCACTGCCCTGACAAGGCTGTGGGCGCCCAGGCACGTTTTGTTTTGACACTGGGCGTTGCTGAACAAGTCGGGGCAACCCAGGCACAGGTTCTCATGGGAAGGTGCGGGAAGGCCCTGTGAGCAGGGACACATGGGAACAGCGCACAGGTGGACCGAGAGAGCAGCCCTCGACCTCACTGTGCCACAGCTGTGAGCACCGCTTCAGTGGAGGGGCCCTGGGGTCTCACAGCAGTGACAGACTGGCTTCAAACCCAGCTGCCCTCACAGGAACACTTGGTGTTTTCTTCTCATCGCGGCTCCCTGGGGACGTGGTGCTCACCCCAGGGCTGGTGGAGCCCTCCTCTGCCCACAAGCCGTGTCATTTAAAACACTGACTCCCAGGCCCCTCTCACAGTCCACAGGGGTGGTCCCCACACGTTCAATACAAGCACCACCTTTGTCATGACATTTACACAACCCCG
Organism: Mesoplodon mirus; assembly: GCF_964341445.2. Classification (NCBI taxonomy): domain Eukaryota; kingdom Metazoa; phylum Chordata; class Mammalia; order Artiodactyla; family Ziphiidae; genus Mesoplodon; species Mesoplodon mirus. The sequence continues at coordinate 41,423,161 of NC_138980.1, forward strand.
GTGGGAGCCGTGGTACCTGTTGGGAAAGAGACTATCCCTCATGACCAAGAATGGTGCCGTGAGTTGGGTAAATCTGTGGCATCAAATTGTATTTTTTTTTAAATTTATTTTTGGCTGCTTTGGGTCTTCTTTGCAGTGCGCGGGCTTTCTCTAGTTGCAGTGAGCAGGGTCTACTCTTTGTTGTGGCACACAGGCTTCTCATTGCAGAGGCTTCTCCTGTTGCGGAGCACAGGCTCTAGGCATGCAGGCTTCAGTAGTTGTGGCACGCGGGCTCAGTAGTTGTGGCATGCTTGCTCTAGAGCACAGGCTCAGTAGTTGTGGCACACGGGCTTAGTTGCTCCGCGGCATGTGGGATCTTTCCAGACCAGGGCTCGAACCTGTGTCCCCTGCATTGGCAGGCGGATTCTTAACCACTGCGCCACCAGGGAAGCCCTCAAATTGTATTTTAAGTCACAGAGTTGCCTCCGTGAAAGTCGGCCAGGCGCACGGGAGAAACTGTATCGTCTAGAGCAGGCTTCCCAACCTCGGCACTACTGGCGTTGGGGGCTGGATCACCATTCTGTGCACAGCAGAGGCTTGAGCAGTGTCCCTCGCCTCCACCCCCAGGTGCCAGGAGCACCCTCTCCCCGGGCATGACAACCAAAAGTGGTTTCGGACACTTAAGTGTCTTGGAGGCGGAGTCATCCCCACGTGAGAGCCGCCGGGCTGCAGCCAGTTCCTCACGTCTTCCTTTGGATTCGGGGACCCTTTGCAGGTCGAGCGCAAGCCCTTCACCCCATCCGCCACCCCAGGACTTTAGTCTCCTCAGAAAAGGCCCAACAGCCCTGGGCCGGCCGCTCCACTTCAGCCTCTTTGCCTCTTTTCAGAAGGACGTATGTCACCTCCATGACTGAGCCTGACATTTTCCATGAAAATTAAACCACCGTTGACATTTAGAAATTTAAGCTTCTCAGGGTTATCTAGCTCTCTCCCCTATTAATTATGAATTTTCCCTTCAAAATACATTTGCAAAATCTCTTCCTGACATGAAACTCGTGGCCTATCCAGCCGACCTCTTTCCCTCCACGCCAGATGCCCACCTCGCCGCAGTCGCCACCACTCAGGGTCTTCTCTGTACCCTTCTAGATACTGCAGGACAAGCTGGAGACAGCACCACTCCTCAGTTGTCAGGGACAGAGAACGTGTGGATGGAGCCGCCCACCAGTACAAATCAGCCTGTCGGAAGGCGCAGGCCCGGGACGGGACCCCAGGGACGGGACCCCAGGGTCAGGCCCAGTATTGCCCTTCTGCTCTCTTTCCAAAGAGGGAGGGTGAAAGCAGCCCGGGCTGGTGGCCCGTATGTCTGGCCATCATGGCATCTGTCCCCCACACCACTTTTCCTCTGCAGGAGTCCAGCCTCCGTGTTCCTGGCGTGGCAGAGGAGAAGCCAGACCTCCCCTGCCTGACTTTTCCTTCCCTATGCAGGGCTCACCCAGCTGGGCCGTTCACACGTGTGCGCGCTCTGTCTTTCCAGTTGTGTCCTGCAGGGAGCGGGCTGGACCCTTGCTGGCCTGGCACCAGCCCACGTGCCGATGGAGGCTCCCTTGCTGAGGCCCAGCCAAGGTAGGCAGGGTGGGAGGCCACCCCAGAACGCTTTCCTTGACAGGAGTCCTCCTTTTGTCCCTGGGAGGGGAGAGAGTGGCTGCTTTCCTGGCACTAGAGCCCTGTGAGCTCCCATTTTGTGGATGAGATTGTCGGAGGTCGCCCTGGCTCTGCCTTGAGGGGCCTCACTTTCCTTGGTCCAGTAAGGTTGCTAAGCCCCGACTTTCAAAACACCCATGTCCCCTGTTCCTCGTGAGTGGAGAACTCATCAGCAATCTGCACCCAAGCCAGCATCTCTCCCAAGGACCCCTGGGATGATGCCCCCAGCTCAGTGGTTGTTTTAATGCACATTGTGCATTTTTCTGGAGAGAAGGTCCAGAGCTTTCCCTGAATCTCCATGGAGGGGGAGTGGACCCAGACAGGGCTAAGAACCATTGGCCCACAGGGGCCATCCCCTCTCTGGCACCCTCAGGCCCTCCAAAGTCTCTGACCTGTCCCATCTTATTTCCTGCTTGATTTTATTCCCCAAGGCAGCCCACCTTCTTTCCCTCCTGCAGGCACCAGGTGTGCTCTTCCTCCAGCCTGTGGAGTGTGTGTGTGTGTGTGTGTGTGTGTGTGAGTGTGTGTTGGGGGGGGTCCTCTCCCCCCACCCCAGAGCCTCTCACAGTCCATCACCTTTCGTGTCTCCCAGCCTTGCTGGTGGCTAGCATTGAGCGACAGTCCTCTCCCGTTACCTTGAACCTGAACTGGCCTCTCTGCAGAGTGGCGGCTTATCGATTATTTATGGCCAAGCTTCTGTTTCTGTCTGGCAAGTGTGGAGGAGGGTTAGGAAGTTTGTCTCTTTCCTCTTTCTCCTCCCCCTCAGGGGAGAGGGAGGCCGTGCTCCCACCTTCTGCCCTTACACACATCTGTAGGTAGTACCTGTTGTACCACTTGCTGCCCCACCCCCTGTGCCCCCCTCCACGCACACACGCACGCCCTGCACAGGGACCAGAGGCAGTTTAGTCAAAGTGACCCCACTATTGTTTGAGCAAAGAGGAGGGAGATTCCTGGGTGAATCTCCGGCGGCCTCCGTGGATGGCTGGAAGCCCCCAGGTGGGTCCCAGGGTCTGGTTCTGTGGCCCATGGCTGAGGGAGAAAAGGCAAGAGACTGAGGCCCGGACTGGCCAGTCCTCTCAGGGTGACTGAGGCAGGTGGAGCAGAACCAGAGTCCCCATAGTGACAACCCAGGAGATGCTGCGAAGCTGGGCAACCCTCTGCCCACCACAGGCTGCACCCATTAGATACGGTGGTACGGAGGCACGTCCACCCCTTCCATAGACACTGACGCCCGCCAGTGCCGGCTCTTCCAGGAACTGCTCTGGGCACTGGGGAGGCTGCGTGGGACAAAACATGAAGCTTCTACCTATTGGGGGTCGGAGCAGGGGTGAGCGAGACACAGACAAATTAGGTGGTCAGATGGCAGAGTGTTGCGGAGAAAAAGACAGCAGGGCAGGGGTTAAAATTTTAACCTGTGGTGATGGAGAGGACTCCCTCCTCCCACCTTCTCCACCCCCCCATCCCCACCCCCAAAGGAGGAGACATTTAGGAAAGAACATTCCAGAGCCCTAAGAAATGCTCAGGGAATGGCCAGGAATTCAGTGTGGCTGGAGCAGGAGGGAGGGGAGACGGGAGGGAGGGGCTGGGGTCTGGAGGTGCAGCAGATGGTGCAGGGCTTTGGGGAGGGGCTTTAGGCTGGCTTTCCATTGCCACGCCCTCCCCTGCCCCCCAGCCCACTGGGGGGACAGGCTGTAGGGGCAGGAGCTGGGGGTCAGGGAGGCTGTGGCAGCTGTCGGACAAGGGCCACGTCGGTGGGGGAAGTGGCTGGATTCTGGGTGCGATTTCAGCAGTAGAGCCAGCTGGGACGGCCATCAGGGCTGTGCCCAGGGTGGCCTCATGACTGTCAAAGGCGTTCATCTCTGGAGAAGACAGCTCGAGGCCCAGCAGAGTCCCCCAGGGCAGAGTCTGGTGGAGCTGTCCAGTGAGGTCAGGCCTCTTGCCCTCCCTCCCTTCCCGCCAGGACCCAAATGGGGATCAAGACCTGTGAAGCCGCCAGGATGGAGGATGCAACAGACACCGTGCAAGGCCTCGTCATCGAGCTCTCCAACCTGAAGTAAGGGCTGGGCTCGGATCCACGGATCCACAAGTCCCCGGGATGGGTGGAGGGGATGGGGCCGCGGGAGGATGGTGGAGGGCCCAGTACAGCAGCGAACCTGGGGTGTCAGGGTGGGCCCCCCCCCCGGGATCCCCAGCAGGGGGCCTCTGGGAAGCTCCACCGTTCCTGGGCCCCAGCTGGTTGTGTCATAAACCTGTCCTTCACAGAGTTGTTAGGTTCTGAAGAGGGGCTAGAAGGGTCACAACCTGCCCTGCAGCAGGCTGATTCTGATTATGCACGTGTGCATGCCTGTGTGTGTGTGACCTGTGAGTACACGAGTGTGTGAGCCTGTGTGAGCAGGCTGGTGTGTGCCCGAGTGTGAGGCATGGTCCCACTCTGCCGCGAGGTGGAGCACAGCTCAGACCCTTTCCCACACAGCAGGCTGATCATGAGCGCCCACCGGGACCTGGAGGCCTTCAAGCGCCTCAACTACTACCAGAAAGCAAAGCCAGCAGGGAAGGCCCCTGCAGCCTACACACCAAAGGGGGCTGGGAATCCCCCTCGAGGGGAGCAGTCCTGGAGGGACTTGTAGGTGTGTGTGCTCGTACACGCTCACCGGCCCCAAGAAGTGCCTGATGTTCCTGCCAAACAGCTGGAAACAATCCCTCAGCAGACTCCGGAAAGCCTGCTGGCCCCTGTGTGCCCCTTTTTATTTTGTTACCATCTGAGATGCTCCAGCAAGTCCTGGTGGGCCCCAGAAACCTCCCCTCAGCTGACCTGGAAGTCACCTTCCCATGGGAAACACAAAAGGCCCTGCCGTCCTCAGCAGCCTCCCTCTGGAGTCGTGTGGGGGAGGGAACCTGCTCCTCCCAGTGGCAGAGGCCTGGAAGCTGGAGGCAGAGAGACGGGCTGGGGCCCCAGGAAGCTGTGGGTGGGTGGGTGGGGGCACAGAGCCGCCCAGATATTTATCTGGGTTTGCAAATTTCAGCTCCTTAGCCCGAGGTTATGGAAGGTTCAGAATTTGTTTCTTTCCTGGAGGAGAAAAGGGCTCGCTTTGTTGGTTGTACCCTTGTTTTTCTCCGGATTTCCATTTTCTTTTGGGAAGCCCATTAATAAATGATTCCCTAGCCAGACCTCAGACCTCGTGACCTGTTGTTTGGGGTTTGAGGCATTTTCAGTTCCTTGATGTCTTGCCACAAACCTCCCTAACCATCTCTTTCTCCTTTGACTTCGACTTTTCATCTTCCCTGGGAAGACAAGTTCGGCTACTGTTGGATCCAGGGGTCCCCCAAGCAGTACTGAGTGTGTCGGACTCAGGAGCAGGTGGCTGTGTGCACGAATTCAAGCACACACAGTATCTTGACTGATTGTCCAACTGGAGTTTGCGAGTCTGTATTCAGTGCTGAGATGGCTTTGCCTGTCCTCCGTGGGACAAGCTGCTTGGAGGCCTTGGCCCGGAAGGAAGCAACCCTGGGGGAATGTTACTGATGCAGACACAGCTACTGCCTGGAGGGTGCTGAGGGCAGGCCTTGCACACACCATCCCACCAAACCATACCGCAGCCCCAGTGATGTCAAATTGTCATAAACAGTCCCGGGTGCTCCTGTCAAACCCATTTTGCAGAAGACGTGCTTCTATTAAATAGGTCACCACGAGATGGACCACACCCAATACTTTGTTTCTCTCTGCCTGTGGCTCCTGCACCCTAATTCCTACAGCCAAGGCAGGGCCCCCTCCCACCGCCTTTTTATACCCTGGGATACCCCATTTGCGAGGGAGCAAGGGGGGTCAGGGTCCCCCAACTCTTCTGCTTGCTGGATGTGCAGCTACTTCCTTGAACCCTCCAGGATGTGCCCAGTTGCCCAGTTCCCTGTGTCTCAAGCCCCAGCGGCTCTGGCTTATACAATTAGCATTTGCAGGCACCTGGGGGTGGCTGGGGGATCCTGTCCCCTGACTCAATCTGAAACTCTTGGGGCTGCTAAAGAGGCCTCCTGTGTCTTCTTTCTCCTCCTTCCCTCTCCTCTTCAAGCCTGGGCAGCAGGCTGTCTTCAAGGGCCATCTCCCATCCCTGGCTCACCCCAGCCCTCCTCCTGGGTGGCCTCAGGTCCCAGTTCAAGTGGAAAAGCCAAGGGCAAATCCAGGGAAGTCCAAATCCTGCTCCCACTCAACCCTGGGAGACCTTGTCAGCTGGGGGTGGAGACCGGGCCCTCAGGCCAGCGCTCAGATTGGGGGAGGAATGTGGACAGGCACTTGTCACCTGCTACCCCCAGGAGGCTGGGGGAGCAAGATGTGGGGGTGCAGGAGGCAGACAGGGGATGGGGATCCCCCCAAGCACAGCTCCCCAGGAGGACCAGATCATACTTCCTGGGTGGGGATGGATGTCCATCCCCCCACCCACTCCTGCCTAAGCACAGCCAAATCACCTCAGTGGTGCCCCCTACCCATGGCCTCGCCTGGCCCAGGCCCCTCCGGACATACTCCTATTCCTTGCAGCTCCCCACCCCACCCCTGCCCCAGCCCAGAAGTCCTTCCCTTGCTCTGAAGGGCCTGCATGTGACTCCACGGCCCCCAGCTGTCGGGGCATCGATGGTGACCTAAACTTTCACTAAGAGCCTCCTAGGTGAGGACAGTGATGGGGAGGAACCTCTAACTGTCTCTCCATTGCCCCCTCAAGTCAGGCCCCCACCTCCAAGGTAGGGGATTCCATCTGACATGTCAATATGCAAGTGGTGGCTGGAAGGGTCTGCAAACACGAAGCGTCACAGAAACAGCCTCATGGCACCAACCCAGCAGCAAGTGCCCTGCTCAGAAGTGCCAGGCTGGGGCGACCCCTCAGAACCCCATAGCTGCCCTGTGGTGCCCACTCCCATTTCTCAGCACAAAGCAGCTCACCCCAAGGCCCCAGGGTAAACGGCAATCCAAACAGCAGTTGGGGCATGTGGAGGTCAGAGTAACGTGGGGGTAAGGGATGAGCCAGGAGAGGAGGGTCCCCAGTCCCATCGGCTACCTTGTCCCAAGACCGGGCCTGCTATGACGCTGATCCATTCATAAACATTTATTGAGAGCTGACTGGGTGCCCAGCGCCGGGGAAGGAGGGCTGGGGTGCCTGAGAACCACCTCCTTCCATGAGGTGGTCGGAGCGCCCTTTGGGCTGTGCTCCCAGACGGGGCTCCTTTGCCAGGCCCTCACGCTGGGGGCAGGGCCTAGGGGCGGATCCTCGGAGGGTGAGTCTTCCCTGAAATCCAGCCTCCAGTGAGCCTGGGTCCCCAACCCCAGGTGAAGGCAGCATCCCCGTCCTGCCTGCTCCAGCCTCCTTAGGCAGAAGTGGAGGGACAGCAGGAGGAGGGGGTAGTTGCAGAAGGCTTCCCGGCACCTTTGGAACCTGGATTTTAAAAGCAGAAGGGGAGGAGAAAAACATTTAATAACAGGGATGATTCAATGCTCCGGAAGTACCGACTCAACCTGCAAGACTGCCATGGCTCTGGCGCCACCTGCAGGCTATTTCTGGAATAGCACCCTTGTGACATTCCCGGCCCAGGGCAGCCCCAGGTGGGACCCAGAGCCAGACACAAAGCGCAGAAACTCCAACTCAGTCCTGCCGTGCTGTCTCCTCGCGGCCGCAGGGCTCCGGGAACCCCGGGTTTGTTACACCCAGGTTACCTGGGAGGACGGCCTCAGGCAGCTTTTCTGTGCCAATATCCTGGTGAGGGCTTCCCCAACCCCCCCACACCCGCGGAGGCAAGTTTTCCTGTTCTCTCGGACTTGAGGGGAAAAAATGAAGACTGAGACCATCATCTTTGCGTCCCTTCAGCTTCCCACCTCTCCCAGTTGGACCTCGTCAGACCTCATAGGGAATACTATCTTCTCCTGGAAGCAGTCTCTTCTAACAGATGTTCACTGCACAGCTGCCGGGATAGGGAGGGGTCCTCCCACCCGGTGACTTCCCCAGGGGCTCACAGTCTGATAGGAGAGGCAGTGCCCACACCGGGCACCCAAAGGGGTGGGGGTACCGCCCGGTCAGACCCGTCTCCTCTGTTGCTGACTTCCTCAAAGGCAATGAAAGTTACTAAAACGGATTTCTCTTTTAAAACCCTGCAGAAGCTGAGGTCTTTCTTGTCTGTAATAATAACTGTTGCCATTTAAGACAGAGCTACTCAAAGCCTGCCGGTCTGTGGCCTTGCAGTATGGCAGCGTCAGGGGGAGCTGGTTAGAAATGCAGATGCTCAAGCCTCACCCAGACCTGCAGAACTGGAATCCACATTTGATGAGCAAGATTGGTGGGGGGGAGCGCCCTATGTGGTGGGCCATGCAGTGTGGGGAGAGCCCTTTAGACCTCAGGGAGGCTTCAGCCGTATTCTCTTCTAAACTTCAGCCCCAGCCAGTGGCTGATTGGCACACAGCAAACTCATGGTACTTCCCTCCAAACTGACGTTTCCCCAGGCGCTGGGACTCTCCCTCTTCGCCGCCTTGAACACCTCTGTCTGGAGGACCAGCCTCTTCCAACGCCTTCACATCCGTTCCCACGGTCCAGCCCGTTAGCCACGGTCTAACACATTCACAGTCAAACACATGCAGACCTGCTCTTGTCCCTTCCTTGGCTCCCTAGTTCTCAAGTCCAAACCCTTTAAGGTGACCAGCAAGGACCTACAGGTCCTTTTGCCATCCCTGAAATCTCTGACACCTTCCCCTCCGACATAACATGCACACACACTCTATCCCAGACACACCGAACTTCACTAAGTTCCTAAAGGAGCCCCATTGCCTGGGCTCCACTTCAGCGCTCCACCAAACTGAATTAGGCTTCCAGAAGTCACTTTCTCCAGGAAGACCTCCTGGACCCCTTCACCTGGATCAGGTGCTTCCTCTAGACTCCCCCATGCCTGTGTTTTAACTCTCACTCTCCCCATCTACCACGGCGGGCCAAGCCCAGCCCAGCGCTTGGCACCCGGCAAGCCTCAAAAACTATCTGGTGAATGAGCGAACAAGTGAGGCTCAGTTTCTCTAACTGAGCCACTTCCCTCTGGTCACACAGTTCCCACGTGCCAAGCCGGATTGGAGTCCCTGCTGTACCTATCCCCACACCCCACCGGTAGCCCCCACAGCCTCCCTGCTAGATCACACCGCGCCTGGAAAAGGATGGTGTTTCCCTTACGGGCCCAGGGAGGGAGAGTGCCTTGCCCAAGGCCACACAGGGAACCCCATCCCCAGCTTACCAGCGTAGGGCAACAGTTCTAGAATACTGCTCTAAGCTGTCTACATGGATTATCACCCCCCAACCCTCTGAAGTGGGTGACCCCAGGGGTTAACCCACTTCACAAAGGCCCCTAGGGGCTCAGCCCAGGGCAGACCCCCTCCTCGAGTTCCCCCAGCCACCTGCACAGGCACCTCCTCCTCCTCCTCGGTGGTGTCCGGAGTCCTGCGTCCTCGCCTTGTCCGAGCGGGCCAGCTTCCTGCCGGCCGAGTTGCGGGTGTTGTAGCTATAGACGGAGGTGTAGCCCTGGCTGGTGAGCGGGCAGAAGCGGCGGGTGTGGGCATGCTCGCGAGTGGCACCACACTGGGGGCACACGTAGTCTCGAAGGATGGGGCACAGCACCCGGCCCGCTTCGTCCTTGAGCACGTGGGACTGGTAGATGGCCCGGGACTCGCCGTTGTGCTTGCAGAAAGAGCACAGGCGTTCAGGAGCTGGTGAGGATTCCGGGCTGGGTGTCTGACCCTCCACCGGCTCTGGCACTGGTTCTGGCTGGGGGTCCAGCCTGGTCTCAGGCTCCTCTTCCCCACGCAGAGCCCCCACCAGGCGTGCCAAGCCCAGGTAATCTGTCCATAGATTGTAGGTCCCCATGGCTGGACACCGTGTGCCAGGCGGAGGGGCAGAGAGAGAAGAAACGCAGCCGCCCCAAAGCTTGTCTTTCTACACCTTCCTTCTTAACCCTCCCTTCCCCTCTCTGGAGCCGAGCAGTCTGGGCTGTCAGTTCCCTCCTTATACCTCCAAGGGGCTGAGAAGAGGGAGGGGCATGCTGTAGGAGGTGCCTTATTGTCACAGGGGGGGGCTTGCTGCCGCTCCCCCAAAAATGCACCTGCCCAGGGGATGCATGGTCTCTGGGTGGGCTGGAGGCGAGGGGGGGGTGATAAGACACAGGCTGCAGGGGGCACCAGTAATATGGAGCCACACACCCCACCCAGAGGGCATTGGGAGGGCGACCCCTCCTTAGAGTCTGCCTGCCTCTCCTGCCCCACAGGGTGATGGGGGTGGGAGGGTTGGAGGCCCCACCCGACAGACTAGCATTGATGTAACCAGTAACTTAGTAACTTCTTTCTTCCTTTTCCTGGGCTGGGGGAGGGGCCGAGTACCCCTGAGCTCTTTGGGAAGGGTTGGGGAGCTGTTGATGTTCCAACTGTCTTCGGAAGGAGAATGGGCCTGGCTTATGGGGTGGGGGGATAAGGACCAAGGCTCCCAGCTCTGGTCACCCTCAGGGAGCTTTCACACCCCTTTTCAGTGGATCCGGCATTTAATGGATGAACAAACTGGGGTATGAAACCACCTGCCCCTGGGGTTATTCACAAAGACAAGCACAAAAGCCTGCCTCCCCACGCAGTTAGCAGTTACCACCGGAGCCTTAGGTGTTGGAGAGCCTTAGGACCAGCTCGTCCTGGTCCTGGGGTGGAAAGGGGGTGAGGCAAAATGTTATGGGGGGCGGAGCAGAGCACAGGAACAAGTTGGGCTAATGGGGGGACTCCTAGCGCTCGCCAATGCCTTGACCTCCCCCTCAAATGAGACCTCAGCTCAGTCTCTGGAGGATAAGGTGTGCCCAGGAGTCACCCACGTGGGGCACACAGATGGGCAGGTGGAAGAATCAACTGGCGTCAAGGTGCTAGGTGGGCAACTGAAGGTAAAGCAGGGGTCTGCCGGTACCAGGCAAGGAGGGTGAGAAAGCTGGGCCCGGGACTTGAACGCAGAGAAGAGGTGCTATGCTGCCTACCCACCTCATTCATTCATTCATTCATTCATTCATTCAAGAAAACTCTATTGAGCCTTCCGGAAGCGGGGCTCACTAATCCGTTTCACAAAGGTTTCCCAGCTGCCCAGCCCTGAGCCTGTGATTCATGCCCCCAACCCTCCAGGATTTATTCTCCAAATCCAGCCTGTGTCTGTAAGGATCCCAGACACCAGCCCTCACCAAGGGGTGAGAGGCTGAGGTCAGGGTCAGGTACTGGCTGAGAAATTCTGGGGGGGAGTCCAGGGTGGGTTTTTTTCCCCATCGCATTCCCCTTAGGCTGTGTCCGGCCCAGACACAGTGACATTCATCCCTCGGTGGGTCTGGCCTCCGTCCTCACAACCCACCGACAACAATGAATGTTGATTGTGACCTTCGCTGTGGCCTAAGGGAGGGGATGTGTTCAGGATCCCCTGGCCCCCCCCAGATCTGGAAGGTGGGGGTCGTGATGGGTGGACGGCAGTTCCAGGCCTCGGGGTCCACTCAACGGTCGATGGTTTGCCTGAGCTGCCCAAACTCACCGACAGGTTGAATGTTCCCCCAAACCCTTGGCAACTTCTTGGGGAGTGGAGGCTGGGTGGGGGTGAGGGAACTGGATAGGGTGAGGGGAGAGGGGAGGGAATAAGGAATTTATAGAATCATTAAGTCAGCAAATAGTTATTAGGTGCCAACTCTGCTCTGGGAACCGGAAAAAGCAGGAAAAAATATAAATAATAACAGTAGATATTTATGTCACCTTTGCTATGTAAATGTAGCAGTACTGGGCCCTGGGCTCAATTTTTCATGCATTTACCCAAAGCGTCCTCAAAACGGCCCTCAGAAGTGCATATTACTTCCATTTGTCAGTTTGGGAGGCCCGTAGGGCACCGCTAGTGAGAGGCAGAGAAGGGATTCCTAGAGGCCCCATGATGTCTGGAGGCCAAGTGGTTCTTGCCCCGGGGGCATCGATGCAACAGAGAGATAAAACATTTTAATACAATGTAATACCTTGGTGAGCTTCATCCTGTTCCGGGCACAATTGTTTCTGAATCACAAGAACCCCCAGGGGTTGTCAGTCTCCACTTTGCAAATTGGGGCCGGCGGTGGGGCCGCTACCAGGCAGGCCCAGCCCGCACGTCCGCTTGCGGGACTTTTGGACAGGGGCGAAGCAAAAGGACCACAGAGGACCACAGGTTGCCCGCCTGCCTGCAGGGTCTCAGGCATCTGAACTCAGGCCCTTGTGGCGGTCAGCGCCCAAGCGCACAGACACGCGAGGGTTGCCCCGTTAATGCGGGGTGCGGGTTCGCTCACCCTCGGGCCTCGAAATGGGTTGCGGTCAAATCCCTGCTTCGGCTCTGATTGCGTCAAGATGCTGCCCGCTCCGCATTTCTTCACCCGCAAACAGGGCCCCCAGTCCCTCCCTCCAGGGGCTGCGCAGAGTTGGGTGCCCGCCCCCTCGGGTGCCCCTACGCGCAGTCTCAGGGGAGACCGCCCCCCACCTGGGTCTGGGGCCCTCCGAGGACAGTCTGGGAGGGGACTTCAAATTTCCTGTCCCCTCCCATTTCACTAAGGGCAATATCGAGCCCCAAAGGATGAACCCCCTGGCGTAACCCTAAGGTGGATTAGGGCCCCCAGGGGTGCTGAGCTTGAGTGAACCCCAAAACGACCCTCCTTGGAGGCGGCCTGAGGCGACGCAGCCCTTGAAGCCCCACCCCCGAGATCCCCACCTAGAGACAGCCTCCAGAGACCCGCCCCTCAGAAGCCACAGACTCAGGCCCCTCCCCCCAAACCCGCCCCCTCAAAGCCCACCCACAAATTGCACGTCCCTAGGACCCTCCCTCTAAAGCCCGCCCAGATAGACTACCATGTAGCCTGACCCCAAAACTCAACCGCCATAAAACCCGCCCCCTAAGCCGGTTCTCAAAGCGCCCAGCTCCCTTAAGACCCGCTCCGGGGCCCCGCCCTCAGGCCCCCCCCCCCGCAGACTTCCCATCTAGTTTTGGTTCTGGGAGCGCCCAAGCCTCCAGAACCCCGCCGTCTAGGATCTCTAAAGTCCGCCTGCCTAGACCCCCAGGGGGACCGCGCCCCTACGGAGTCCCCAAGGCCGTTCCCTGGAGCTCAACCCCGCTAAGGTCCGCCCTGGCACGACCTTCCCCCAAACCGGACCCCCTCGGAGCCCGCCCCCCGCAAGACCCGCGCCCCTTGAAATTCCCCCACCTCATGGAGTCCCTTCCCCAGAGCCCGCCCTCTCGCCCACCCTGGGCCGGGGTCCAGTCACGTTCCCACCCCTGTCTGGAGCTCCGGGTGGGGCGCCCTCTCCCGTGGCCCATCCACCCGGCCTGCAGGGCCCCATTCAGGCACAGGGTATCCAGGACCTTCTCAGGGAGCATGTGGGGGGTATCTTGCTTTGAAGATGGTGGTCCTAACAAGCAGAATATGGAGAGAGGAGGGGTAATGATAATAATGCTTTATATACATCACCCTATTATTAGAATACCCATTTTATCGATGAGGAAGATGAGGCTCTGAGAGTTTGGAACAGAACTCTCTCGGCAGTTCCTAAAAAGCTTTGTTCTTAACGACCACGAGGCTAGAATGCGGGGTCATCAGGCACGAGGCACTCTGGCCACAGTGCGTGGGGTGGGGGGCTCCCCATGACACCGCTGCTCCTTCTGTGCCTCCTCACAGGTTTCCCGGAGGGCTCTGACCTGGACCTACCTAGGAGGTAAGTTCCAGTGAAGGTGGGGCTAGGGCAAGAGGGCGGGGCTTCGGGCCAAGGGGAGGGGTGGGAGGCGGGCAGTGCCCAGACTCATCCTATGGGGGAGGGGCTGTCTGGGCACAACCTGGGGTCTGTCTCCCTTCGTCATGGTAAGTGTTGGCTTCCCGCCCTCGGTGTCCGTCTGGGTCTGACCGTGTCCCTCACAGGCGGGTATTTGTCTGGGTCCCCAGCCCTGCTGTGTGCGCTGTCTCTGGCTGTCTGGGGTCGCCTGTGTGTGTCTGGCCCTTTACACCTGATCTCCCCTCTTTGTCTGTCCACCCGTAGGACAGACATGTCCGGGGCTGCCCTTTGGTGAAAGGCGGCCTCTGGTCTGTCTGCATCTCACTGTCTGCACCTGGGGCCCTTAAGCAGGGCGCTGACTGTTCCTCCCACCAAGTGTCCTGAGGCCTTCTTGGGGGCTGACTGGGCCTCCAGTCTGACTTTGAAGCCCAGCAGGGTAGGAGGCAGGGAGTTGTCTCCTCCCACCCCCAACCCCGGGCCCTGGAGCAAAGCAGGGGTGCCCTTCAAGGCCTGCTTCTTCCTCATCCTTATTCCTGGGACCCTACACCCCAGCTGGGAGGGTCTGTCTGGGCAGGGGCCTGAGAATGACTGGGGTGGCGGGCAGCCTGCCAGAAGCCATGCTGACCCTGAGCCTATCCCCACCCCGACCCCCATCCTGAGCTCTGGGAAGGCAGGGCAGCTGGCAAAGGGTCTGGGGGTCAGGGTCGGAGGTGAGAGGTCTCAGTGGAGCCAGATGGCCAGGCAATGGATAGAGGCAGCTCTGCTGTCAAGTTGAAGAACAAGGTGGCGGGGCTGGTGGGGGGTGGGGGGCAGCATGAGGTCAGAGATGCAGGGCTTCCAGGGGGTGTCTAGTGGCTTGTGTGTCCCTGCATGTGTCCCAGTGTGCATCTGTCCTTGTGTCTGTGCCCTTGTGTGTGTGCATAGGACCTGGGGGGGCACATGGGGAGGAGGTGCTCGGGGCCTGGCAGACAAAGAGCCCATTATGGAACATGCAGTAACAGTGTATGTAGGGGTCCCCCTGTGGGGTCCTGTTGATGGCCCGGGCTGTCTAGACTGGCGGGCAGGGGCCCCTCATTTCCATGATACCTGCATGGCCTCTCAGGTTCCCACCCCGCCCTCCCCGGGCCGTCTGCCCAGCTTCCTCTCCGCTGCCAGCTGCTCAGGCTTTGGACTCCGTGTCCTCAGACAAGGGGCTTGTCTGTCCTGCCCAGACCTGGGGGTGGCCAGTCGGCCAGGAGCCTGAGTTTCCTTCTGAAGACCACCAGACGTGGAGCCAGGGCTGGGGGAGGCGAGAATGCTCCCCTGGGTTGGAGCTGGGGGCTGTGGAGGGACCTGGGGCAGGTTGATGAGAAATTCAGACACTTCTACTGAGGCTTGTGGGCTCCATCTGCAAAAATGCAGGCAGCAGCTGCCTATGGGCCTGTTACTGGGGGGCTGTGATGGGCTTGGGGGTCTGAGCTACTCTGGTGGGCTATTTTAGGGGGCCTGTGGGTGTCTGTAAGTCTAGGTGGGTGTGTGCCACAGTGAGCGGCTGTCTCTATGCCAGTTGTGCGTGTGCATGTCAGCACTCCTGTGGGCTGCTGTTTGTGTGTGGATGGATGTCAGTGTGACTCTGGTTGTGTGTCAGGCTAACCGTGGGTAATTGCAAGTCGATGTGTGAGCCAGTGTATGTGGGTGTCTGGCGTCTGTCAGTGTCACTGGGGGTGACTGTGGTTTGTGTCATCCGATTATGGTGCCCCCCGACCCTCCCCACTGAAAATTCAGCTCCAGGAGGGTAGGGATCTTCATCTCTTCTACTCCCAGTGCTAGAACAGTGCCTGGTGCATAACATGCTCAATAAGCAAGTGCTGGATTTGTGGGCTTCCAGGTGACTGTGGACTTCTGCATGTTCCTATGTCCTTTTCCTGTATGTCATTTTCACTGCACATGTTTTATTGTGTCTGTCTGTGGGTCAGTGATATTGTAGGTGTCCAAGGGTATAATCAAGTGTCAGGGTGGGTGACTATGGGTGTAGGTACTGTTGGAGTGTTGTATCTGTTTGTGGGTGACAGAGTTGTAATGGGTGTCTAGGAGGGTCAGTTTAACTGTATGTATGTAGGTCAAGAATACTATAACCCGATGTCAGGATGTCAAGCATCTGTGCAGACCTTGTACCATCTGTGTGTATGTGTGTCAGGTTGCCTGGGTGACTGTGGGTGTGTCCTTGCCTAGGCGGGCACATGGATATCTACGAGTGCATGTCCAAGTTCTTGTGAATAATGGTGTCTATGTGTACCTCTGTTGGGGCATTTACCTATCTGTGGTTGTCACAATTACTCTGGATGACAGCCCATCATGGGTGCCCATGGGACAGTGAGCCTAGGAGTATCTGTGGGTGCAATGGAAAACTATGTGTGTGTCAGCAAGGATGTGTCTACCACGGTCGGTGGCAGCTTCATTTCTCTGTGTGGCACTGTTTTCACGGGTGTCAGTCCTGGATGTCCCCGTCATTGTGGGTGATGTGTGTGCCCACGTGGCAGTGTTATGATGGGTGACTGTGTGTGTGCATGTGTGCATCAGCGTTCTTGCAGGTGATGTGAGTAATAATGAGGGTGAGGTACGTCGGAGTATAGGGTGTGGATTTGGGGGTCTTCACCAGCGATTTGGGGATATCTAATTGTGACTCTGTAAATGTATCTGTGAGCGGTCCAGGGAGGTGGAGAGTCAGTGGGAAAGGAGATGGGGGGGACTTAAATGTAGTGGGGTGGGGGGGCACTTCTCAGGTCCCATCAGCCAATGAGGGGTCTTCTCCGTCCCCTCCTCCCTTCCCCCCACCTCATGCCCTCCAGGGTGAGGGCCCTGTGAAAGGCGCCCTGTCGCTTTAAAAGGGCTCCCCAGCAGTGGGATTCCGGGCCATTTTTCCTTTTTATGGACACTTTTGGAGGGCGTGATCCTGTTAGCAAACCTTCGCCCCAGTAAATACCCTGCAGCCGCCGCCGGTAATGACAAGCCGGCGGGGAGCCCGCGGAGGGCGCCGGGGCTCCGGCAGGCGGCGCCGCTGCAGCCCCGGGCCCGCGGCCGCAGCGAGGCCCGAGCGAGGCCCCCGCCGGGATCGGTCTCTGCAGGGCCCGCACAGGCCTGCGCGGCCGTGAACTTGGCCGGGAGCGCCTTCCCGAATGCGCGCGCCGGCCGGGAGCCTCTCCCGGTCCCGGATATCCGAGGCCCCCACCCGCTCGGCGCCCCCAAGAACAAAGCTCGCCGCCGCCCTGTCCCAGGGCTCCCGCGGTCAGGTGTCAGGCGGCCTGGGCACCACTGCCCCTACGACCCTCGTCATGCCTCCCTGCCCCGCAGAGGCATCTCGGCCTGCCCTCCCCCCGGCGGCCCCCGCTCACTCGGGACTTGTGTGTCTGTCCCCTGTGGAGGGGTCTGGTCCTCCCGGGGCCCCTTCTCCGGGAAGGCGAGACACAGAGATGCCGCCGGGGCCTCCCCGCCCCCCTTCCCCAGCCGCCGCAACAATGGAGGGCCGGGCTGCAGAGGCCGGGTCGCCAGCCCCCCGTCCGCGAGCAGGTGCGCGAGGGGGCTGCGGCCGGGTCCCGCCGCCGCCCCGTCCGGCCGCGCCCCCTCCCCGTGGGCGGCCCCCGCGCCGCTCGCGCCCCCAGCCCGCCCGGCGCCCGCGCTCACCTTGTTTGGGGCCGCCGCCGCGTTTCCCCTCTCCTGTCCAAAACCCTCCCGGAAAAGCCCCCCGAGCCGAGGCGCCTGCACGGGAAATTGCATTTTGGCGGCTCCGGGGCTGGGCGGGGGCTCCCCAGGCCGCGGGCAGGGGGAGGGGGCCGCGGTGCTCCGGCGCCGGCTCGAACCCGCGGCCGCCGCCTCCCGCCCACCCGCCTGTCTGTCTCGGTGACGTGCCCGCGCTCCCCGCCGCCGCCGCCCCCTCCCTCCTCCCCGCGCCGTGCCGGGCGGTGGGTCCAGCCGCGGCCGTGTGCGCCCCGAGGCCTCCCGCCAGGCGCACCGGGACACAAGAGGGGATGCCCATGGGGCTCCAGGACGCAGCTCCTGGGCTCCGCGCAGGGGACACGGGGGCGCGAGCGGGCACACGCAGGAACCCAGATGCACGCAGACCTGAAAGGTGCACGGGGAGCAAACGTGCACAAAGGCACACGGACCACAAACACAGGGAAGGGTGTGCAAGGGGCTTCCAGACACAACCCCACCGGAGGAAATGGTAGGACATGCAGGAGCACCCGCCACACAAGGATGTCCATAAAGCCCAGCTACACGCATAGGGACACCCAGGGTCACACAGACACATGCAAGATACAGACACACACCACCTCCAAGGGACAGGAGGAATGTCCTCAGAACTGAAATATAGTACATAGAGGATCCCGGGGCACACACAGAAAATACTGGCACACAAATACACAGACTCACAGGAATGGCCCCAGAACACACACATGCATGCACACAGGCCCAGGGGCATCCACAAGGTACACAGACATACAAGTGTAAACATAAAACCAACACAGCTCCCCGTTCATCAGGTGCACAGCCATGGGAACACCCTGACACACAACACCTCAACACACATGGATATATACACAGGCACAACACACGGATACATACACAGAACAGAAACCCATAGAAACCTGACAGGTACACAGTCTCAGGGGCACACGCAGACACACAAAGTTCACAGGCACACAACTATATGCACAATCACTCATGTACAAAGGGCAGAGGCACACTAGAATCCATAGAACCGACACGCATACCCACAAAACCCCCGGGCAGGTCCCCAGGGCCACAGGGGTCCGCAAGGACACACAAAATACAGGGACACTTGGGGATATGTGTGCCTGGGACCATCTGGTGTAGGCACACACACAGGCTAGGTGTACAGGTCACATACAGGAAGTGGACTCAAACGTTGAACATGGGGTGGGGCTCTTCTGATTTCCTGGACTTGCTCACATGGAGCCCCCATCTTCTCACACAGACACACAGACACACACACACCACGTACATGGGCACACACAGTAGGAAAAGTACACTGGCTGAGGATTCCTCCAGGGATCTGCACACAGGTCCCCCCCACATACTCCCTAACAATACACACAATCCCTGCCTGCCGTGGCCACCTCGACTGGTGGAAAGAGGTCACCTCAGGGCAGACTGTGGTGCCAGCCGGACCTTCCATTGGCTGGGACTTAGCTGACAGATTTCTCATTCAGTTGATCTATTTCTCCCCCACTCCAGTCTGAGAAGGGGTAAAGAAAACCTTCGAGCCCCGCACCCCCAAGCCCAGGCCTTAACCTTTGTGGGCCAGGGCCCTGCTCCATCTGGCCATGCCCCTCCCCTTTGGGCCCCCTCACCACAGTCCTGCCTCACTTTCTCCTTGACAAGTCTCCCTTTCCCATACCCTCCCCCCTTGCTTCAGGTTTCAACCCAGAAAGCCAAGCTCCAGCTGGTCCAGGAGGGTGGATGTCCCCAGGACCCACCAGAGGCTATTGAGGTTCAGCCCTACTCTATACCTGACTTCCCCGCAAATGGGGGATAATTCCCTGGAAGAGAGGGCCACGCAAGGAAGAGGATGAGAGTAAGCAGTAACTGGGCCTCCGTGGGTGGGGACAGCTTTGTTGATGTCCCTTATGTGGCCTCCCCCTTCTAACTGAAAAGGAGGGGATTGTTTTGGAATATACAACATTTATTCGTTCAATCCCAATCATCTCAGACTCTTCCTGGCAAGCCAGTGAAGTGAATATTGTAATTTTTACATATGGGCAGCTGAGGCCCAGAAAGGGACTGCCTCTTGCCTAGGCAGGCACAGCCTGTAGGTTGCAGAGCTGGGAATCTCCCCAAGGCCTTTCCCCATCTGCTTTCAGGATGGGCTTGAAGAAGCTCTCCCTCCAGCTTTCTGACCTGCTGAGCTTCCCTCAACTGCCAGCAGGGGGAAGCAGACTCCAGAGCCCTCCCGCTGTGGGGGCAGGCGGGCTCTCAATTCCCTCTTCCTCCCAGCCCTCCCCACATCCCAGCAGCTGAAGACTCTGCCTGGACCCCGCAGGCTGGAATCTCCACTGTCAAGATGCAGGGGCTCCAGAAGAAAGGAGCTCTTCTTAAATAAAGCCCCTAGAACTGACATCCCGACCAAGGCCTCACTCGCTCGTGGTCCCTCTTTTTTTTTTTAAACATCTTTATTGGAGTATAATTGCTTTACAGTGGTGTGTTAGTTTCTGCTGTATAACAAAGTGCATCAGCTCTACGTATACATACATCCCCATATCTCCTCCCTCTTGCGTCTGTCTCCCTCCCGCCCTCCCTATCCCACCCCTCTAGGTGGACACAAAGCACCGAGCTGATCTCCCTGTGCTATGCGGCTGCTTCCCACTAGCTATCTGTTTTACATTCAGTGGTGTGTATATGTCCATGCCACTCTAAGGTCTAGCTCCACTCCTTGCTGCAACACAGGCTGGCAGGCAGCCTCTGCATTCCTGAACTGGGTCAGACCAGGAGAGAGGATTCCTGGATCCCGGCCCAGTGTTTAGTCCCACCCCTACCCCAAAGTCCTCTGAATATCCCCCGGAGCCCAGCACAGGATGGGAGGGTCAGTGGGGGAAGCCCCAGTGCCCGAGCCGCCTGGTTCCTTCTGGCGTGGGAACTGCCCTCCCCACCTCACCCCAGCCCCCAGTTCCTGGGGCCCCTGCCAGTGCTGACTCATAGGGGACCCACGGCTGTGACTCAGCAGCGGCCCTTCCTGAACCTCTCCCTGAGAGATTTCTCACCCTATGTCCCTACTGTCCCCTTGAGGGTCTCCTCAGGGACCCAGATGTAGGCTTGGTGGGTGTGTAAACCAGAAGGCCCTTCTCAGCTCCATCAATCCCTGAGCCCCAGTCCCCAAGGACCCCCAAGGCTGTGGCTATGGGTGGATATGCCTGGCTGTGGGGGTCTAGGGCAGTGCCCATGTGTGCCCAGATGTGTGCCCCAGGCAAGGCCCAGGCTGTGAGCGTGCCTTCCTCCACACTCCACTGGTGTCTGGGCAGAGGGTGCTCCAGGTCCATATGAGGCCCGGGCTGGGAGCTAGTTTACTCAACCACAGACCAGCTTCTCCAGCCATTTTCCCCCTCTCCGGAAATGGCAGCTCCATTCTTCTAGCTACTCAGGCCAAAGCATTTCTTAACAAATGCAACCCATTTACAAATTCAGTTGCTGTCCTTTCTAAAGGCACCTAGAATCTTACCCTCTCCAGAGCCCCCATGCAGGTCCAGCCCCCATCATCTCTCCCCTGGACCTATGCAGTTGCCACCTCCTTGCTCTCCCTGTCCCAACCTCCCACAGTCTGTTCCACTGCAGCCCAAGGGCACCTGTGCACACCTTAGTCCCTCTTCTGCTCAGAACCCTCCATGGCTCCCATTTCATTCATACCAAAAGCCCAAGTCCTCCCTGCGGCCCTGCACACTCTATCCCGTCCCCTCCCTCCCTCACCACCTCTACTCTGTCCCTTATTCCCTCTACTCCAGCCACATGGGCCTCCTCACTGTTCCTCAAACACACCAGGTATTGTCCGGCCTCAGGACCTTTGCACAGGCTGTTCCCCCTGCCAAGAACTCTCTTCCCCCAGATACCCACCCACGTGGCTGCCTCCCTCACCTCCTTCAGGTCTCTGCTTAAATATCATCTCCTCAGTGAGACCTTCCCTGACCCCCCCCCAATTTAAAATCACACCCCCTTGCTTTATCCTGCTCTATTTTTTCTTTCCCATTGGCCTATCACCTTTGAACACACTATATGTTTTACTGCATATTCTTGTTTCTTGTCTGACTCCTTTAGTCACATGTCAGCTCCCTCAGGGCAGGAAGCTTTGACTTGATCACTGTTGGAGCACTGAGAGCAGAGTCTCAGACTGTTGTGTGGACGTATTGATAATTACCATGTTCCTGGCATGTTGGGAAACAAAAAAGACATAGCACCCTCCTGCCACTGTCGGTTGGGGCAGATAGTCACGTAGCTAGCCGATTGCAGTGAAGAGTTTTCAGTGCTGAAAGCCAGAAGCACAAGGGAGTATAGGGGAGGCATGGGGCCAGCCTGGAGGATGAGGTGCAATCAGGGAAGGCTTCTGGAGGAGGTGAGTTGAGGCAGGGCCTTGAAAGCCAGTGAAGAGTTTGGATATAAGTATAAGGCTGGAAGATTTGGAAGGTTTTAATTTTTAGTTAGGTTTATTGAGGTATCATTTACATAGAGTAAAATTTAGCCCTTACACTATTCTGAGTTTTGCAAATGCATAGAGCTGTATAACCACTGCCTGAATCACAATATAGCAGATATAATAGGAGTATGAGGTCACGTGCACCAGGCCATGCACACAGCAATGGGGACACGGGTAGAAGCAGAGGGCCAGAGGGGAGACCAGTGTGGCTGGCTGTCCATTGGCCTGGATTAGGACAGAGCCCTGGGGGACAGGTGGGAATGGGAAGCTTCAGGAAATGGGGCGGACAGGTCTCAGAGGTGGACCAAGTGTGGAGGTTGAGGAGGAAGGGTGGGCAGGTTGAGTCAGAGGCACCTGTGGGCCCCCCGGGAGGAGATATTCAGAGAGGGAGGTCATCGATACGTGGTGGTGACCAAAGCTACACCTAGGTCGGAGAGCATTTGAGAGGCATTTCACAAAGACTGAGGAGGAGAAGGACGGGAAGAAGGTGGGAGAAGGGCCACCAGGAGAATGTAGTGTCCTGTGGCCAAGGAGGAAGTGGGCAAAGGTGACAGATTCTTTTTTTTCTTTTTTGGTCATGTGGTGTGGCATGCAGGATCTTAGTTCCCCCACCAGGGATCAAACCCATGCCCCCTGCGGTGGAAGCATGGAGTCTTAACCACTGGACAGCCAGGGAGTTCTCAAAAGATGACAGAGTCTATATAGAGGTCGAGGACAGTGATGACTGGGAAAATTGGCCTGACTCAGCAACTTGGTGTCAGTGGTGTGATCAGGCAACCCCTTGAGAAGGAAGGAAGGGAAGGAAACAGAGGCAGTGAGCCCAGCGCGGCACTCTCCAACACAAGTACTGTATACTGTAAGCCACAAACGCAATTACACATGTGAAATTTTAAAAAATTTTAGTAGCCCCTTTGCAAAAAAGTAAAAAGAAACAGGTGAAATGAATATTGATAATATATTCGATTTAACCTGATATACCCAAAATAGCATCGTTTCAACATGTAATCAAGATTTAAAAAACCCTCTCAATCAGATATTTCACATTCTTTAAAAAAGCTTGAGGGACTTCCCTGGTGGCGCAGTGGTTAAGACTCCGTGCTCCCAATGCAGGGGGTCCAGGTTCGATCCCTGGTCAGGGAACTAGACCCCACATGCATGCTGCAACCAATAGTTTGCGTGCGACAACTAAGGAGCCCGCCTGCTGCAACTAAGACTCGGTGCAACCAAATAAATAAATCAATAAACAAATATTTAAAAAAACAAAACTTTATATTTACAACATATCTCAATTTGGAATAGCCACATTTCAGGTGCCCAGTAGACAAGGGACAAGTGGCAATGTCACTGGTAAAGCACAGATCTAGACAGGACCCAGTTTTGCCCTTGCATGACTCACCTCACTCACATCTCCTTAATCCCCACCCTATCGGATCCTGTCTTTATTAGTTGATTTCCCCCACAAAAACTTGTACACAAATGTTCGTAGCAGCATTATTCATGTTAGCCAAAAAGTGAAAAATACCCAAATGTCCATTAACTGATGAATGGATTTAAAAAAAATGTGGCATATCCATACCACATATGATTTGGCAATCAAAAGGAATGAAGTTGTGATACATGCCACAACATGAATTCATCTTGAAAAGTGAATGAAGCCAGTCAGAAGTCACATTATATAAGTCCATTAATATAGAGAGACAGAAAGTAGTTTAGGGGTGCCAGGGGCTGGGGGAGGGGAGGGACTTGGGGAGTGACCACCTATGGGTGCTGGGTTTCTTTTGGGGGACAAAGAAAATGTTCTAAAATCGATTGTGGCAATGGTTACACAACTCTGTGAATATACTAAAAACATTGAATTATTTACTTTAAATAGGTCGATTGTACAGTATGTGAATTTTAGCTCAATAAAGCTGTTATAAAAAATATTTAATCTTAATTACTGAGTGTTTCTGTGCTCCCTTAAACTTTGCCTCCCAATGGAGTGCCTCTCTCTTCTCAACCTAGTCCAGGCCCTGCTATTCTTCCCACACCACGCTTAAGAGGGACAGATAAGGTAGAGAAAAGGCCCCAGGGCAGGTCCAAGGAGGGGAGGCCTGGCCAGGGAGATGTGGCCAGATGTGCCCCCAGCGCCCTTGTTTCCTACCAGAAGTCATGGGCTTCCCTGAGTTGCAGGCTCTCCGAGGTGGGAAGAATGATGCCTCCAAAGCCTGATTCCAAGGGTCCCGGCCTACCGGCGCAACCAGACAGCCTGACTCAGTTTGCCCGCTGTATGCGTGTGACCTTCCGCTGTCCCCCTAGTGACTCAGGCTGCTTGGAAGCCCCCTCCCTGGGGATGCTCGGCTGCCCACGATGACTTTTCACAGACATTGTGAAAGTGGCCTGGCGCCCGGGGTCCTGCGGGCAGCCCACCAGGGCCTTGTCCCCACAGCCTGTCTCCCCCAGAGGGCCTGGGTCTGGGGGAGGGAGGTGGGGAGCTCTTCTCAAAGGGCCTTTGTGGGAGCGGCTGGGACGCTGTGGGGGGGCTGCCGGGGGACCACGCCCTGCGTGACTCACTCTTCATTGCTGGGCAGTGACTCACGCCTAGGCCCCCCTCCTGCCCGCTTGCAGCAGGTGCTGCCAGCGCCAGTTTCGGGATGGGGGCCCCCCGAAGCCAGGTTCATGCCACCTTACAGCGGGCCTGTGATCTGCACTCATTTCCAGGGGTGCCCGCCCTGCCCTGCCCTCCTCGCCCTGCAGGGCTCAGACCACGGAGAAAACTTCCCACAGTCCCTCTTGTTCTTGGTGGGATGGGGCGGGGGGCACAGCCCTGGTACTGAGATGTGCCAGCTATTATCTCACGTATGATTCGTGGAATCCCCAAACCACCGGAGTGGTAGGGCGTTCTTGCTACCTCCTTTAACAGATGAGGAAACTGAGGCTTGGTGAGATTATGAAGTTTGCCCAAAGACCTAAGAAGCAGATCAAACCCAGAGTTGGGGCATATCAAAGTGATGCCCGAGTGTATATGGGTAATGATCCCAGCTGCCTTGTGCACCAGTAATGGGTTACTGCAGCCTGTAATGTTGCGTCCATTTTACTGATGAGCAAACTGAGGCAATGAACGCCTAAGCCACACCCGAGAGTGAGAGGCTGGGACGGGATTCGAACCGATATCTGCAGCCGGGGCTTGTTCCGACGCTTCGCAACCGGCCTTGAGCACCCACTTGGGGGCTGGGGCGCCCCAGCCGCCGGGCCCCTCCAGCCGCCGGGGCCAGCCGGGACCCGGCCGCCCGCCAGGCTGCCGGGCGCCGCGCCCGCCTGCATCACGCCGCTGTGAGTCACCGAGCGCGCCGGCCCCGCCCCCCGCGCCAACAAACAGCGCGTTGCCTGGCAACCGCCGCAGGTTCCCCGCCCGGGCCGCTCTCGAGGACCGGGGTTCGAGCCTCCAGCCCGGTGGAAGCTGTGAGAGGCTCCGCGAGCCGGTGGCTTAACTCAGATTAGGGACTTAGATCAGGCCTGCAGTCCTGGATAGCACGGAGATGAGGGCGAAAGACACAGCAGTGGTTCAACGGCAGGGGGGTGGGGGTGGCGCGGGGTTGGAGTGTGGGGGGAGAACAGAGGGTCCCTAAGCCAGACCTGCCCCTGGTTCTCAGGAGGCCGGTGCCAGGGTCAGGGGATGGCACTGGAGACTCGCTGTGGGGTGAGACGTGCCCTGAGGAGCTGGGCTAGAGCTGTGGTCAAGAAGCCATTGTCCTAGAGGGATCTTGGGGAGCCGACCTGGGGGTGGGGATCAGGAGGGCTGTGGTGGGAGCTTTTGGCTTTTCACCATCCCCCCACCCTCAAAGGCGCTAACACAACGAGCACGTTCTATGTTCCAAGCTCTGTTCTACACACGTGTGTACCTATGGACATTAATGTTCGCAACAGCTCTCTGACATTCCACTGGTATTATTCCCATTTGACACATGGGGAAACCGAGTCACAGAGAAGCAAAATCCTTTGCTAGAAGAGCATCAAGCTTGAAACCAGGCTCCTTTGCTCCTGTCAGTGGGTGCATGTCCCCTCTTGGGGGCCGTCATATCTGTGGGAGTCTCCAGCGTGGTTATGAGTGACAAGTCCACTTGGAGCTTGGGTGGGACATGTAAGGCTGTGATAGGGGCTGGGTGGGCTCCTTGGGGACTGTTGACACAAGGCTGTGTCCTCCAGAGGCTGTGCCAGGCCCCCTCCCAGGCTGCCAGGCTATTTGAGGGCAGGGAGAGAGTTCCCCAAGGGCCAGCATCACTTCACCCTAGGCTCCCCAGGACCCATACTAGCCACCACGGAGCTGCCCATGGGACCCCTAAGGGGGCTGCATGAGGGGTTTCCCAGGGCCCCAGACCCCGTGGGGTAGGGAAAAGAGTAGGTACCAATGCTGGAGCAGGGTGGGCAGGGACACGCCCCAACCCCACCCCTGGCTACCTTTGCGTCATTTAAGAAACGTTCATTTTACTTAAATGATTGATTAAATTACCCACATGTTTGAGTGAGGAGACAGAAGTGTACAGAGTCTCTGGAGAGTGTAAAGTCAGAGGGTCATGGTGGGAGGTGAGGAAGGCTTCCTGGAGGAGGTGATGGCCTAGGACCTGAAGGATGCTCATGAGTTGGCAGGTGGGTATGAAAGGCAGGTTGGAGAGAAGGTGGGGACCTGACAAGCAAGGTCTTGTAGGTGACAAGGGGGACCATGGAGGAACTTTTTGCAGCGGATGGTGGAAGGGAGATGTGACTGGATTTAATTGGCTCTCTCTGGAGAATGGATGGAAGGAGTAAGGCTGGAAGCAAGGAGACCAGGGAGACCTGACTGTTGGAGTGTTTTCAGGCCAGAGATGATTGTGGCTCAGAAATACAGTTGCCAGATTTAGCAAATAAAAATACAGGATACCTAGTTAAATTTGATATTCAGATATAGAGCAAGTAAAAACATTTTTTTTGGTAAAATATATCCCAACTATTGCATGGGACATACTGATACTAAATGATTCATTGTTTATCTGAAAATCAATTTTAACTGGGTGTCCTGTATTTTATCTGGCAAAAGGAACCCTGGGGATGGGGAAACGATAATATAACAACGATGGTGCAAATGCACTTTGAAGTGTGTACTACTATCATCCCCATTCTGCAGATAAGTAAACTGAGGCCCAGAGAATTTTTTTTTTTTTTTTTTGGTAACATGTCTCTACAGTTAGTAAGTAGGTGACCCCCGATTGGAACCTAGGCATGTTGATTACAGTTCACCAGCCGATTAGAGCTGGCATCACCCCTCCTCCCCGGGGGTGGGGTGGGGAATGGGACTTAGGCGACAGGGTTTCCTCGGTTTCTGGTGACCCAGGTAAGGGCCTTCTTAATGCAATAGGCTCCTCAGCCCCCTCTTCCAGCCAGGGATCTGTGCCACCTCCTCTGCGCCTCTCCTCTCAGGGTACTGAGGCAGTGGGAGGGACGGGAGTCGGCCTCAGGGGGGCTCCTCTCCCCGGCTGAGGCTTGTCCTCGGCCTCCTCCAAGCCGGGAGGATCCGCCGTCTGCGCCCGCCGGCAGGGGGAGGGGGAGGGTTATTTTTACCTCCCTCCAGGCAGCCGGGGCGACAGGAAGCGAGCGCGCAGCCCGCCAGATGTGGGGAGCCAGACAGCTGGGAGCAGCCACAGCTGGACTGGCGGCCGGCTGGGGGCGGGGGGAGGCAGGGTGTGCAGAGGGCGGATCCCAGGCTCAGGTCCCCTCTTTGTTCCCGGCCGCCCCAGCCTCCCCTCTGAGGTCCCCCCCTCACGCCCATCCCCCGCTGCTCATCTCAGGGGTGGCCTCGCTGTCCCCCATCTTTGCGCCAGTGTCCCCGGTGCTCATGGGCTCTCGGGACTCGGGCGGAGAGGGGACCCTGCTTCTAGCCCCCTGGTCCCAGCAGAGTGAGGAGTGGAAGGGGGAGACAGCCCCTCGCCGGCCCTGCCTGCCACCGCCATTGTTTACCCGTCGGCTGCCTCCTAGGAAACTTAACCCGCCCGCGGTAATTTTATTTGGGAACTTCGGCCAGTTGCCATAGCAACCCCCAGTGACGTCAGAGGGGCTGGGGCCCGAAATCCCCGGGAAAGGGGGGATGGGTTTAGGGGGGGAGACCCCCAGGAGGGACCCTCCTTAACCCTGCGCCTGCCGGGCCCCAGTCAGAGGGGAGATGGCAGCCAGATGCGACACCTCTTGGGCGCCCCCATTCTGGCCCGGTGCCAAGTTAGGGTGGCCGTCCAGGCCCTGATGTCATCCAGTGCTGGGTGGGTGGTGAGTCAGTTCTCGGGTGGGGGCTGGGCCAGGCCTGGGGGGCTCTTCCTATCTGACTCACCCCTCCCCCAGCACCCTGATGGACCCTGCCCTGGGGATTTCAGGCACCTGGCTGGGGGTCCCCATAGATCCCTGGGGCCTCTCTGCCACTCTGAACTGTAGGTGGGTAGGCAAGGGCTTTTCTGGTTCTCTCAACACCAGTTTGGTGGGGTTGAATGAAAGGGTTAGTGGCAGTGAACTGGGGCCACCACACAATGTCCTTCCCCGGATGCGGGGAGTGGCTGGTGTCCTAATGAGGGGGCAGGTGGTGGGATCCCAGCTCAGTCCATAACACAGCCTGTCACCAGGGTGACGGGAGGCAGGGGCCCTGACTGGCAAGGAGGAGCAGAGTGCCAGCCTGGGGCTGGGCTGGGAGGAGCCACCCTAACCACAGTGACGTGGGACTTCCTCGGCAGGGCCTGTTTGATGTCTCTGTGTGCAGCGTTGCCATGGGGCCAGGCAGGCGGCCCTGCGTATGAGCCGGGGTGACCTACAGAGTGACTGAGTCTGTCAGGGTCCTTTGACCCAGCTCCCCCAAGCCAGGTCTGCATGACTACATAAGCCTGGCGTACCTATGTGAACATGCTTATCCAGCTTTGACCCCGCCTCAGGCCCTGGACCAGGAAGGACATGGTGCAGCTCATCTCTGAATCTCATAACAACTGCAAAAGGCACATTTTCAGGCCCATTTTACAGATAAAGAAACTGAGGCTCAGAGAGGTGTGATTACTTGGCCAAAGACATCCAGCTTGAAGCTGGGGAGCAAAAATTGGAAACTCAGTTTTTTCACTCTGCTCCCCGCCCCCCACCATCGCACTGGTCTCCTCGCTGTTTCTCAAATACTCCAGGAACTTCCTGCCTCAGGGCCTTTGCACTGGCTGTTCCCTCTCTACCTGAAACTCTCTTCCTCCAGATGTCTGCATGGCTTTTCCCTTACCTCCTATAAATCTTTGTTCAAATGTCACCTCCTCCTCAGGGTAGCCTTTCCTGACCTGGCCCCCACCACCTCCCTCCTCATCTCCTTTGCCCCCTTCTATTCTCTCCCTAACACATACCACCCAACACACCATGTATCTTTATACCTGTCTATTTATTGTGTATTTCTCCATAGATGTGGACTCCATGAGGGCAGGGTTTTTTTTCTGGCTTGTTCTCTGCTGTGTTCCCAGTGCCCAGAACAGCACCTGGCACACAGCAGGCACTCAAGAATGTTTGAAGAATGAACAAATGGGCGTGTGTGTATGCCCTGTGCCACTTGACCGCTTGGCCTGGTCTCACCCTGGCCCTGTCCTCTCACCCCTCCCCGTCATTACAAAGGATCAGTTGGCCACTTTGGAGAGCTCCGATCCCTGTTGGCTGCTGTCCCTGGGTAAATTGGCCAGCTCGGGACCAGGGTGTGTGCGTGTGTGGGGGGCAAATGTCAGGAATCCAGATGGAGAGCTGAGGGCACCGGGAGGGCCCTCCAAACTTGGGCTGAGGGTTGCTGAGCTGTGGTGGTCCAAGCCACGTGCAGGGAAATGGCAGAATGGCTTACATGGATGGGCTCAGGGCCTTTGGCACGGGTATCCCTGGAGGCCATCGTGGAGGAGGCATTTCCCCTAAATGTGCACCCGATTGGACGAATAAGGAGAGGAGGATGGTTCTGGATGGGAGACCTTGCCCTGCGGTGTAAAGGTAGTGTTCTGGATGGGCGGCGTGGCGGGGGTGCCCCACTGTAATTTGGTCACTGTATGCTTCTGGAATGATGTGTGTGTGTGTGTGTGTGTGTGTGTGTGTGTGTGTCCACAGGAAGACTCTGGACCCTGGGAACTCCATTCCCCTGTTTGTAGCTGCTCAGGAAGCCATGTGGCGAGTGCCCCACCCCCTCTGGGCCCCACCCTGAGTCAGGGAATTCTGTGCCACCCCAAATCTCCCCCTGGGGCCCCACAGGCGGCTCTGCCCCCTCCTGCCCCAACCTGCCAGATCCTGCAGCCTGGGCCAGCCTGCCCCTTGGGCCCCAGAGAGAAGAAAGACCCAGGAGTCCCCAGGGCTGGGCCCCATGGGATAGTAGCTAGGTGTGGCTTCTGCCCCCCTCTCCGCAATCCCACCAAGATCCAAAGTAGGAGCCTGTTGAGCTGAACTGAGGAAACGAGGGACTCTGGAGGAATTCTGGGGTGCAAGGTGACCTAGAGGCACTCAACCAGCCCCTCCAGTCTTCTGCCTGGGTCTGCTGCTGGGTCGCCCCCTCCCCACCCCAGCTTTAGTCTTATTGCCTGGGAAGTGGGGTGGTGAAGAATCTGACCCCCAGCCCTAATTATATGACTTCGGAAATGTTGGAGCGGGGGTGGGTGGGAGAAAAACTGTCTCCCATAGCAATGCTCACACAGGTCTGGGAAGGGTCCTCTGGCTGCAGAACCTTGCTGTGGCATCATGGTGGTGGTGGTGGTCTGGAGGTCATTGGCCCCAGTCCCATCTTGGAGAGGGCAAAGTGGCATCCAGGCATGCCCAAGGAGGCTGGCTTGGCATCAGAGGGCACCCCGCCCCCCCTTTGCTGAGTTTTGTTCCCGGCCCCCCACCTGGGCACAGGGCCAGGCCCCAAGGCAGGGCCCCGTCCTGGGGAACAATGCCTCCGTGTTCCTCCTCCCAGTGGAGGGGAGGTCGGTAGAGGATGAGGTGGGACAGACACGCATGCAGAGAAGGAGGGAGGGATCCAGGGAGGGCCTCTCTCCCAGGGATACTCCAGGAGCTGGGGAGTTTCCCAGAGGCCCTGGGTGTGTGCCGGGAAGCCTGAGGGGGGAGGGGACCTAGACCAGGGACCACCTGGACTGGGGTCAGAAAGTCTTCAATGGCAGCAGGAGAGGGTTGGGTGGGATAAAAGGAGGGACTTCCCGAGGCTAAAGAATGGACTGTGGAACTGGAAAGAGTGGGGATTCGTGTTTGGCAGAATCCCAGAATACCCAGGCCCATGCCCTCCCAGGGAAGGGAGGGGTCTGCGGTGGCAGTGTGACACCCATGCCCCCTCCATCTCCCCTCCCCTTGTCTACGGCCTCCTGGGTTTCTCTCCCTGCCTAGGGCAGGACCTAGGCCAAGAGGAGTTTCGGAGGTGCGATGTGAATTAGGACCCCTGCTCCCGCCCTATCCCAGCAGGAAGAGCCTTCGCTGAAAAACTGGGGCTAGACCCCGAGTCCAGGACCCAGAGGGAGGAGTTGGGCTGAGTATGGGGCCCAGGAAGAGTTGGGACAAGGGAGGAGAAAGTTGGGGCTGAGTTGGGGACAGGACAGAGTTGGGGGACCGGAGAAAGAAAGTGGGGGCGGACCGGCTCCGGGGGCACATGACGGCGGCGCCCGCCCCGCCCCGCGCCCGCCCCCTGCCCGGCCGCGGGGGAGGAGACGGGGAGGTTTTAAAAGCGATTCGACCCCGCGGCGGGCCGGCCAGTGAGTGGGATGGAGCGCGGTCGGCGACCGCCCCCGGCTCGTTTCGGCCCCGCCGCCCGCCCGCCCGTGTCTCCGCCGGCCGGGCCGGGGCGGCGGCCGGAGCCCCGAGTGCCGGCTCCCCTCCCCCGTGGGTGAGTCGGGGAGGGAACCGGGAGGGAGGCGGCGGCGCCGTGGTGGCGGCGGCAACTTTTCCGCGCCGGACTCTGGGGCTGAGTGGGGGTGCGCCCGGCGGGTCCGCCGGCCCTTGGCGAGGGGGAGGGCGCCGCCCCGCGCCCCGCCGCCGGTGGCTGGGGGAGGACCGCCGGGCCCGTGTATCTGGTGGTGGCGGCGACGGAGTCCCGGGGCGCCCCCTACAGAGCGGGGGAAGGGCGGCCCACCTCTAACCCGTCCCCTGGAGCCCGCCGCGGCCCCCCATCCACTCCCCCCACCAGGAGACTCCTGCGAGTGTGGTGGGGAGGACGGGTCCCAACGCGACCGGCGCAGGTCGAGGTGGGCAGGAGTTGATCGCAGGGTGGGAGGGTATGTGCCTCGCTTGGGGTGCAGGGAATGGCCCCTGGGGGTGCATGTCTGGGCTTTGTGGGTCGGGGTCTCCCAGAGTTCTGTGGATGCGGGTGGGAGACAGTGGTTCAAGTTTTTGACATGTCAGCCAGTGAGTGAGGGGAAGGCCTTCCACAGAGGAGAGGGCTGGGGCCCAGCAGTACAGCCTGGGCTTAGGAGCACTTGGGGGACGCTCTCCTCCCTTCCCACTCCTTTTGGCCCAGTGGAGAAGGGCTCGTTCATAAGAAGGGGGCCAGGTTTGGGAGATTCCTGGAGGGCTGACTCCCCAGCCCTGTGTAGCTTGGGGTCCCCGTGCCCTCGGGAGGCAGGAAGAGGGTGAAAGGACCCAGACTGAACCCTGACCCCTTCATCCTAGCCCCAGACTGACCTCTGACCCCAGCACCGGACTTGACTGCTACCAAAGCCCCCAGCCGTACACTGACTGTCCTATGCAACCCAGCCAGGCCCAGACCCAGTGAGTGGCCTCCTGAATGCCTTGGAGGTGCAGTTGGCCCCCTGTCACCTGTCCCCTCTGCCCCAGCCCCAACCAGCTGCCTGTCCATGGCTGATGGTATATGAGGGTGAGGCTGGGATGTGTGGGACCCTTGGCATGAGGGGTGTCCTCTGGCAGCCCTGCCCATGCCAGCCCTAGCTGGAGGGCAGTACCCAACAGGTGCCCGGGCTTAGAGGCGAGGTGATGTAGGACACACCCTGTCCGCTCGCCCACGCACCCTGCCCGGGCCAGCCGGTGCGCATGTGTTCACATGCCACCGTCCTGGGAAGGCATGGGCCCTAGGGCCTGGTGCCAGCTCTGTCCTAGTGCCCAGGAGGCACCCATTGCCCTCTGTCCTTGCAGGATGTCCTCTGGGAGCTCCCTCAAGACCCCAACGGGCAAGTCTTGTCTGTGGGCCTGGAGGGGGCCCTAAAAGAGCTGCTAGCCTGGCTCGGGGCTGGCACGCGGAGCACATGCGTGACAGGGCGTGTCCAGGGGGGTCGGGCCTGTCTGTGCTGGCCCAGCCTCTGAGTCTCGCAGACCCTTGCTCACTGGAAAGAAACAGCAGAGGCGGATGCTCCAGGGGTCCTCCCCGGGACCCCTGTACCAACCCCTGCCTGTTGTAAGTGGAGGCCAGATGTTCTGTGCAGGCCGCAGCTGCGGGGCAAACCCCTGTCCCATTTGCAGTCACAGGGTCACTGGCCCCCTGGGTGCAGTGGGATGACCTGTTCTCTGGGGGCCCAGGTGATGCTTTGATACACCGTAAGGCATTTTTCAGAGTTTGCCCTTCACTTTGGGAGGCTGGGTGGGGGAGTCTGTTCGAAGTGAAGGACACCGCAAGGAACCCTGGGCGGTCTGAAGAAAACTCCTTCTGGCCCCTCTCTGGGCTGGCTGGCTGGCCCTTTCCCACTTTGGATACACTTTATGCCAGGATCAGGCCTGGCTTTTCCTTAGACTTCCCGCGTGACCTTGGGCCTGGTTCTGAATCCTCTGGGCCTCAGTTTCTCCATCTGTATATGGGAAGCATTGGGAAAAACGAGCGGAGAGAAGTGTGTGCTTCCCTTCCCTGTCCTGGGCCCTCACTTTCAGATCCCTTGGAGGGCACTCCGGCCACCTTCCCTCCTGCCACTGGGTATCCTGCGTGAACACGGAGGTGTGCCTGGGGGAAGGCCGGTCCCCCGGGAAGGACGTACTCGGAAGCCAGTGGGTGTGGGTGTGTGAGAATCCTTGGGCAGAGAAGGACACCGCCATGCTGGGCACAGCTGAGTCATGCTGCAGCGGCGCCTTGCCCCAGGGTGCTGGAGCTGGCGCCACCCTGGGTGTGGTCACTGAGCTGTGGCCCTGGGCAGAGCAGGCCTGGGTGGTCTGGGATGGGGTCCTGGATGGTGAGGGGCCAGGGAACTGACTTCTGAGATGCTAAGCCCCTTGGCCTCTCTCTGGTCTTGGTCAGGCGTCATCGTCCAGGACCATGGTCACCCACACCCTGAGAATACCTTGGGGAGCCAAGGAATCCTGACCTTTGGGCCTGGGAATTGTCGGGGTGCTATAGGAGGGGGACAGGGCCTGGAAGCCAGCAACTGCCTTCAAGGCCAGTGGCCCCCAAAAGGCAGGCCAGGAGGCCAGGACAAGGATAAGGCAGAGATGGACATGGCAGTAGGGTGTACCCCTCAGTAAAGGGCCCAAAAGTGTGGATATTAGGGGTCCCCTGGAAATTCTGTGACTGGTCTGAGGGGGATTAAAGTTGAAGGCAGGGGTTGGAGCGTGGCGTGGCTGGGCACCATGGGGGCTGGGATGTGACTTGCATGGTTCCCCTATTTATAACAAGTGATTCAGTCCTCACTTACTCACCCCTTCCTGAGCCTGCCCCCCTCCCCCGAGCCCTGGGTGGGCAGCAGGGCCCACCCACTTACCAGTGCCCTGCCTTCCTCCAGCCGGGCGCCAACCTCTGAGGTCTGCCCATTGGGCCGGTTGTTATGGTGGCCACGTTGGGCTGGGGGTGAGGGGTGGGGGGCGGGTGGTCAGGCGGCACTTGGCTGGGCAGCCCAGGTTAGCGGCTGGCTCGGGGCCTGGCCTAGGGAGCCTCTGCGGAGAGTCTGGGCCCATTAGGCAAAGCGTTAGTGACAGGCTGGGAGGGCGGGCAGCAGCAGCGGGCAGGGCGGGGCCTGCAGCCCTTGGTATTTTCCGATCCCAGCTGCTCTGAGAGGGTGGAAAGTATTTGGGGACCAGGCTTGGGGGCGGTGGTGGTGGCGCCCCCGGCGGAAGCTGCCCCTGATTCATTCTTGGAGCATGGGGTTGGGGGGGGCAGGCATTACAGAGTATGTCTCACGAGTCCACGCCCTGTCTGCAGAGCGTACTCAGACATCCATCCATCCATCCATCCATCCATCGGTGTGGCCTGGGGCCTGCTGTGCTCCCTGGGCCCAGGGCCCTTCCTCCCCACAATGCCTCCAGCTGCCAGGAGCTTGGCCCTCCTTGGACACCATCTCCCCAGAGCCTGAGAGACACGCCTATGGTAACGGGGCCCTGCTTCTGGGCACCTGCATGACGGTGCCCCCTCCACTCGAGAACCAGGCCTTTTGCGCCTGCGGGGATGGGGAGTGGCCTTGGCCCCGGCCCGGGGCTCTGTGCAGGGGAAACCCCACAGGAAACGGGCCTGGCCAAATGGCCGCCCTTCCCGTTCTCGTCCCTGGGACACGAATGTGCTGTCTCACTTCCGGAGGCGGCCCAGGGAGGCCGGCCGCCCTGCGGGGCCTTGTCTGCTCCTGGTTGGTGCCCCTAAACCTTGAGGGAACAGGGCTGGGCTAGGGCCTGACCGTAAAGCGGGTGGCCAGCGTGTATGTATGTGTGTATGGAGGGGTGGAGGCGCAGAGCACGACACCTCACTCCACCTGTCTCCCGGTGGTGGCCACCACCTACCAGATCTGGACGCTGGGGTCCTACCCATGTGCAGCGTCTTCAGTGCCATCATCCTTCCTGTTTGTGCCTGGTGAATGGTGTCAGAGTAGCCCCATCCTAATTATACACAGCACTCGTGGGATCCTTACCATGACATTATCCTTGCTTTGCCGACGGGGAGACGGAGGCCCAGAGAGACTGAGTGACTTGAGAGTCACCCAGCTGGGAAGCTGCAGAGCCAGGGTTCACATGCAGCTGGACTGGCTCCAGAGCTGGATCTCGTAGCCGCAGGGCTCTCGTCATACGGGAGGTCTCTGTTTACTGAACACAGGGCTGGCTTCATGGGCATGTGACCTGTGCCATTCACAGGGTCACCTGCCACTGAGAAGGACCTGGAGCTTGGGTTCATGCTCTGCTGTCGTCTTGAAATTCTTAATTTGTGGACAAGGGGCCCCAAGTTTTCATTTTGCACTGAGTCCCACAAATTCTATAGGTGGTCTTGGTGGCAGGTACTTGCTAGGCAGCACTCTTGGCAAAATCTCACCATGCTATGTGGTAGAGACTCTTGGCTCCATTTTACAGATGGGGAGACTGAGGCTTGGAGGGCATTTGGGAAACTGCCGAGCTGGGATTTGCACCTCGAGCCCGGGTCCGGTGCTCTGGGGGCGTGCGTGCCTCGGGGGAGACCTGGGCGCCCGCTGCCGGCATCCGCTCACTCTGGTGGGGCGCGGGCTGAGGCCTGACCACCAAGGAGACAGGGCTACGCGGGGTGGCCCTGGTGGTTTCCTCCTGCCCTTCAGGCTTCTAGGAAGTGGCGCCAGCTGGGGTGAGATCACTTCCTCACCCTCCTGCCCGCCACCCCCTCAGCTTCCTCTCCCCATGGCCTCAGTTAGCCTGCCCAGGGCTCAGTGGTGGGGGTGGTGAAGAAAGGGAGAGGGGACCTGGTTCTGGGAGCTCCTGCAGCCTCCTTGGCTGAAAGTGACCCTCTGGGTATCGCTACCTCTCTGGGCCTGGGAGGCATGGCTGGGGCTGGGGGTATCTAGCCTGGTGGTCTAGCTCTCTCTTTAGCTGCTGCTGCACGTGGGGAAAAAGGGCTTCCCTGCAAGACCTCAAAGGATGGCAGCAAGTGGGGAGCTGGAGGGCAGATGTCCTCAAATCTCATTACCTCCTTTTGTCTCTCCTAGGTGCCAGCTGCTGGCCCTGCCTGGTGCCCCCCCACCCCTGTGCCATGGCCGGCTGGGGTTCCTGGGGATGGGATTTGCTGCCTGTCACAAATCACATTGCCAGGGATTTCCAACCGACCCTGAGCCCTGCCTCTGGGGCCACCGCTGTCACTGCTTCCGCTGAGGACACTGACCCAGGGATGGGGATGGGGTGGCAGAGAGGCCTCCACCGCCTGCGTCTGGCCTGGGGAGCAGGGCTTAGCTGCTTGTGAGCAGGTCCACAGCAAGTCGTGTTCACAGTGGCTAAGTTCCGCCCCCCGGGGCCCCGCCTCCTCTGGCCCTGCCACCTCTCCCCTCCGCCTGCCTGTCCAACCTACGGGCCTCCCTGGGCTCTGCCTCCCGTGCCTACTGAGCTGAAACACAGTTGATTTGTGCAGACTGGCTCAGTTCAGCAGGAACAGGAGTCAAGCCCCCTTGGAGTCTTCGGCCCCTGCCTTCCTTGGGTGGGCCAGTCGCTGCCTGGGAGAAGAGATGAGGACCCTGCCCTGGCCCTGTGTCTGGAGGAGGAACCTGGGGATGAGTGGAGCCTGGGATGGGATGGGTGAACCCAGCTGTCTGCTGCAGGCCCCCTCCTCCAATTCTGCACTTGGGGACCCCCACACAGTCCCATCTCAGGCTGGGCTGTGTTCCCAGGCCGGATGGGTAGGCAGGCGGGTGGCCAGCCTTTCCATGAAAAAAGGAAGCCAGCTGTGTCCCCGCCTGGCCGACCCTTGGCCCCTCCTCTCCCAAGCCTGGTTGGGGGATGGCTGGCTCGCATCTTCCCAGCAGTCAGTTACCCAAGAGGAAGCTGCCTTGGGCCCCCAGACCGTTAAATGCCAACTCCGGGCTTCCGGAACCAGGCTGGCCTGACCTGAACCTGCCTGGCCCCTTCTCCCTGGGCCCTGCGGCTTCCTAACTTGGGGGGGAGGAGCCATGGCACCCTCCTGGCACGTGGGGCAGGGAATGAGGTCCCTGTGGGCCCAAAGGACACAAGCAGGCCCGCTCAGTCCTTGGGTGGTCCCAGGGCATGGACGCATTGAGACTTCGTCCATCATCAGATGGAATGGGGCTCTTTTGGGGGTGAGACTGGGGAGGCAGAGTGAAGCCCCCCCGAGTTGGCTCAGTGTACCCCTGTCCCACTGGGGCAGGGGCAGACAGCAGCTTGGGGAAGTCTATGCTGTGTGTCGAGCCTGTTGTCCAATTAAATAAAAGCTGCCCCCTGCCTCATTCCTGAAGGTCGGGTGGTTTGTGATTTATTCTGGCCTCCAACCCTGAAGTTTCTGGCTGTTTGGGGAGGGTTGATTGGTCTGAATTTACTGTTTGGCATCCTGGGCTCCTGACTTCACAGGATCCCCATCCCTGCCCCGCCTGCTCTGAGGAAGGTGATAATTTAGTCACGTGGGCGGAAAGGGTGCCCTTGTCATGGAACGGTGACCTTGAGGAGTGTCCTAGGGATGGGTGTTGACCCCGCGTGAAACCCTGGGCTGGAGGGACTGACTTTCAGGGTGGAGGGACTGACTTTCAGGGTTGGTGTGGTGACAGGGAGGACTGTCCTTAGAGGGACTTAGACGGGATCATGATGAGGCATGCCCCACATCCAGGGCCGGGCGTGGGAGAGAATGGGACCCAATCTAAGCTCGTGGCTGGGGGTGACCCTGAGGGAAACACTGGACATTGGGGGATAACTGGGACCTGAAGGTTTTGATCTAGTGACATCTGGGGATAACTTAGACATAAGGGACAACTTGGGCTGGGGGTAAGATTTGGGGTGTCTGGTATCTGAGAAGGCTGGCGGGGAACTTGGGCTTGAGGTGTGTATGTGGGCCCAAGGGGGACATCTGGCTGTGACTGGGACCTGAGTCGCGCCCTAGGTCTGTGGGGAACATCTGTAGATGACTTTGAGAGGTGAGGGGCACGGTAAGGGGCACCCCAGGTCTGAGGATGTTTGGAGGCATTTGGGACCACAAGGGCCAAAGCTGATGTGGAGTGCTCAGAACTGCCACTCCTACCCTCCCAGGCCTCCAGGCGGCACTAAGGAGAGTGCGGGTCAGCGGGGGGTCTCCCTGCACATACCTGCGGGAATGCGTGAGGCGGGGCAGGAGGTGGGACCGCCTCCAACTGGTTCCCTCCAGCGCAGGGAGGAGCCACGAGCCAATCGCCAGGCCCAGCGCCACCGAAGGCCCGCCCACTGCTGCGCGCGGACACTCGGCGCCCTCTAGCGGCCAGCTCCGCCCAGCCTCGCTCTGAGCCCCGCCCCTCTGGGAAGCCTCTGTCCTCGCCTGCCCCGGCCCTGACAGTGACCCAGACAGTCTGTCCCTCTGTCCGTCACTCTCTAAAGGCAGGAAGCTAGTAAAGGAAGGCAACCAAGGGCCTTCTTGCCGTCCACCAGATCCCTCACTCTATTTGGGGACTGGGAGCCTCATCCTTGGTAAAGAAGCCCAGACACGCCCCCCCCATTGACCTCGCCCATCAAGGCCTTGTCTAAGCCGAGTTCCCACCTTTGGGGGGGCGGGTCTTCCTCACCCAGCTGCACCCAGCACCTGACACGCACCACCGCCCCGTGCTCAGAAACTTGCAATTAACTCCAATAGCTAGTGCTGGAGCCAGGGCACCCCCTAGTGGCCATTCCCACCGCTGCATGGGTCATGCAGCCCGGGGTGAGCAATCAGTGGCCCTACCCCAGCAAGGTACTAAATCTAGCTCTGTCGCTTTCTAAAACCGAGTGCCCTTTCTTAAACTTTGGAGCCTCAGTTTTCTCCTCTGTAAAATAGGAATGCTAATCCTACCGACTCGTAGGGCTGTTATGACAGGTGTTATAACAGGTGACAGGTGTAAAGCACAGGTGTCAGCCCCCGGCTTGCTCATAGCTCTCTCTCCCTGTCTGCTATCATCCATACTGTTACCACTGGAGGAAACCAGCAGTGGCTCCCATTGTACCCCTCACTTGAAGCTGTACCCAGAGAAGAGGCTGGAGATTTTCTGTGGGGGGGAAAAGGAGGCCCTGGCAGGGGGCCACAATGGGGGTGGGGGCGCAGAACATGCCTTAGTCTCAAAATAAAATTAAAAAGAACAAGCTGTGTTCAACTTTAAAAAAAAAAAGGAAATACAATATATGGTTCAATAAATAGAAAAAAAGTTACAAAATGTGGTAATCTTTGTCCTTAATTACAAGAGAAAAGATAGAGGAGGGTGATTGGGGGGCGGGACACTCTCCTTCTCCCTGGGCCAAGGTGGGGGAAAGGGAGGCCAAAGAGAGACAGCAGCTGGGACTTGGGGATGCAAATAGAAAGACAGGCTAGATGGAGAGAAATATGGGAAGGGGGAGTAAGAGGAAGGGCAGAGCAGGGAGGCAGAGGATCAGAAAGGGAGAGACAGACAGAGGGCCCCAAAATGCTAAGATGTTGGCCTCTTTCCTTTCTAGATCAGGGGGCAGGGGGGGTTCCTGGCTTGCCTGCGCTTGTATCCCCCCCCACACACACCAGGTTTGGAGGACAGTGTGAGCCTGGCTCGGTTCCTGAGTTGTATGTCCAGTGACTAGCAGGTAGGGGGAGGGACAGTAATGAGCCCCCAGCCCACCCTGGGACCCTGGCACCCAAGGGAATGGGAGTCCTGGCGGGATGGGTGGTGAGGTATGTGGCCGAGGCCTGAAGCCTCTTCAAATCCTTCAGTGGGGGTGAGCCATTGGTCCCAGCTCTGTAGCCTGGAGGGGGCACAGGCCTGCAGGTGAGACCCCTGAGGCAGTGAGGGGAGGGTACAAAAGGAGTTTAGATGCCCTAACGCAAGCCCTCCGGGCACCCAGAGTTGGTTGCAGGGAGGGTCTGCTACATTGACTTTGAGAGCCAGTTGCTGGAAAGTCCTGTCTCCCAGCTCCTCCACCCCAGCCCAAGGGAGACCTGTGGGTTTGGGGAGGGAGAACTTGCCTATTGCTTTTGGGGTGCTCAAGGTGAGGTCATACCGGCTGCACAAGCACACACCCCCTTCCAGGCCTCTGGGTGGTGGTATGGCTTCTGATCCTTGCGTCTTGCACACTCGCTAGGCACGCATGTGCCCTAGGCACGCATGTGGCAGGATGCGACCCCCTGCTTCCCACCTCTTTCTGGGCTTGGAGGGGATGGCAGGCAAGACCACCCAGCTCCAGCTGGGCTCCTTCCCTGACTTAATACTGAAATGCCACATAGGCCTCCAGCGTTGAGGCCCGTGATGGAGGGCGGGTGCCACAGAATCAGGGGCGAAGGCGGATGTCCCCACCGCCTGCCTGCTGCCCCTCAGCCGAAACGCTCCCGCACCAGGAGCATGAGCTTCTTCTTGCCCTTGTAGGTCTGTTTGAGGTTCTCCAGGAACTGGGCGAACTGCAGGTGCCCATCAGGCGCCAGCAGGAAGGTCTCGCGGGCCTTGCCCAGGAACTCGATGAAGTCGCCGTAGTGCCGCGGGCTGATGTGCGTCAAGCGGGAGTGGCTGGTGGTGATGTAGGCGGCCACCGCCGCATCCAGCAGCTGGCACAGCGGTGCCCGGTCGGCGCCCAGCGGCTTGGCAGCCCGGCGAGCCCCGAGGGGCCCCAGGCCGGGCGCTGAGAGGGTCCAGCGGCGCAGGATATCGGAGAGCATGGGGGCGCAGTGGATGCTGCGGATGATGAGGGGAACGATGGCAGAGAGCTCGTGCCGGCCCAGCGAGTGGCTGAGCGAGCAGGCCCAGAGCACGTCATTGACGGCCGGGTGGCTGTCCTGGTTGAAGGCGATGCTGAGCTGCGCCAGGGCCAGCGTCGCCAGCTTGTAGGCCCGCAGCGGCAGGCCACGGTGCTCCATGTAGCGGGCCACGGTGAAGAGGTGGGCGTGGCCCAGGCCTCCGGCTGCGGCATCCAGCACGATCTGGTAGGCCGCCTCGAAGGCCGCGTGGTTCTTCTCGCACAGGGTGAGGGCGGGCAGGGCGCAGTTCTGCGGGTCCTTCATGGCGCACTGCAAGGCCAGGGTGCGGGCGCATGCCCAGAGCTCCTCCCGCCGGGGCGCATCCAGCTGCAGCCGCAACAGCGTGGCATGGGTGGTGCCCGTCACTGCCACGATGGTGGCTGCCTCCACCGGTGTGAATAAGGAGTACCAGTTTTGCATGATGTTCATCAGGGCTTGCAGGCCTGTGGGAGATGACAGGGTGACACTGGTCAGGAATGGGACAGGGGTTTACCGTGTGTGCATGGGTTTACCCTGACCTACTATCCCCACCAGCCAAGGCTAAAGCTGCACCCCCTCTACCGCTACTCTTGGCTTGACAGAAACTTCACTTTACTTTTCCAAGGGAGGAGAGGGCAGCTGGGCTGGGTGGGATCTGGTGGGGTGGGGGCTAAGCACTGGATGGATTGTCCCTTCTCCAAGCCACTTTAGCCTAGCCAGCCTCCAGGTCTTTGTCCAGCTCGGTCCCCCCTCCCAACATTCCCTCTTGGCCTAGCCCTGAGCACAGGCTGGAGTCGGGGAAATGGCTCTGCTTCTCCCTCATGCCTGCCCAGTTCCACAGGGAGGTGGGTGGCGGGTCCCCTTGGGGACTCTCACCGACTTCCGTGGCACAGCTGACCAGCCAGCGCACCATCTCCCTCCGACGCCAGGTCATGGTGTTCAGGGTCATCTGCATCACCTGCAGCATGGGATGGGGAGGGGTAGAGAAGGGGGTCACCCAAACCAGGGCTGGCGTGTGGAAGGGGGGCGGGGGATCCTTAAGGGCCCCGGGAAACTTGGAAGTTAAGGGCTGAATCAATGAGCCATACAATCTGGGCAAGGGGCTTCACCTCTCTGGACCTCAGCTTCCCCATCTGTAAAATGGAGATACAAATAGTATCTACCTCATCGAGCTGTGAGAATTCAGTGGAAGTCTGTTGGTAAACTCTTTGCACGGTGCCTACTTCTTCCAAGTGCTCAGCTGATGCCAGCCATTACTGTTAGTGTTGGTGTCATTCTGAGGCCCCGTGGACCCTACCTGGGATGACAAACCAACCTGTCCCTTCTCTCTGGAAAGTTCCATGCTTCCTGTCAACAGATTTCCCCCTGCAGCCCCAAACAAAGCACCTGCCCTACAGGCCCCACCTTCTTCAGGTCCCACCCCCAATAAGCACCTTCCTTGCTGGCCTCTCTTCTGAGGCCCCATCCCCAGGCCCTGTCTGGAAGCTTCTAAATAGTGGGTCACCTGCCTAAAGCACCACCCTTATCTCAACTACCACATATCCCCCACAATGGCTCCACCCCCCTCAGGGGGTTGTTCAGAGGCCAATTCTGCCTCCTGCCAGCCCTTTGCTGGCCAGTTCTACCTGGGAAGGTATCACCCGAATCTGTACCTTATTCTGTTATTTTACTTTGGCCACCGTCTGAGGCCCCGCCCCCATGAGCCCCATACCTGTCTATCCCTTCAGGCTGCAACCATGACTCTGCCTTGCCCTTACAGCACTGTCCCTTGTCCGGCCCCTGAGGATGGCCTGGACACTCACCTGCAGGCCCCGCCTCCATGACTTTTAAGCACAGACCCCACCCTCCGGGGGTGGCTCTTCACTCACAGGACTCTCCCCAAGCCCTTCCCCTCAGTGGTGACCCCTCCTTCTAGGCTGCAGTCCCCTACAGGCCCTTTCCCAAGAAAGCTCCTTGCAGGCAGGTTCTGCCCCTTCAGTTTCAGCTCCGCCCACCTGTGGTTCTTATGGCCCACCAGCCCCAGGCCCCACTCCCAAGGCCAGCACCCTTAGGTTCTGCTCTCTCTTGTGGCCAGTCCACTCACCTGCATGCTCCGTGACCCCTTTCCTTGTCCTCAGCCACATCCCCAGAAGTAGATTCTCACCTTCAGGCTCTGCTACCGAGTCACTCATTCATAGGCCCCACCCTCACTGGTGACTCCATTCCCTCACTCTCAGGACTCTTACTCACCGACCCTGCTCCCCTGTAGACCTGCCCAAGAGGTGCTGCTCACATCCAGGCCCTGCCCCCAGGGGCGATGCTTACCCTCAGGCCCCGCCCCTACAGGCAGACCTCACACTCAGGTCCCACCCCCAAGTGGCCCTCACCTGGCCAGCCCTCAGGCAGCAGCCCCCTGCCCCCATCCTCCCTGCGGCCAGTCACCTGCAGGCCAAGCTCCAGCGCAATGCCCAGCAGTGTGGTGTCTGGTGGTGCACTGGCCGGCGTGGCAGTCTTGCAGGCGTCCTGCGCCAGCTTGAAGAGCAAGGCTGGAGAGTGGATGTTCTGCTGGATGGAGCCCAGTACTGCGTGCAGCCACTTGGGGTCTCCTGGGGTGGGGGGAGGGACAGAGGATATTGTGGGCATACCCAGCACCAGCCCCTGCTGCTGCCTGACCTGCTCACACTGGTTCCTCTACAAACGTGCAAATGTGTGAATGTGGACAGTGAGGCACCTGGCAACGGTTCTATGAAGACCTAGACCACTCTTGGCACTCCCCTTTTTCTCTCCTCTGCCCCTCCCTTT
The DNA here is from genome assembly GCF_964341445.2 of Mesoplodon mirus. Classification (NCBI taxonomy): domain Eukaryota; kingdom Metazoa; phylum Chordata; class Mammalia; order Artiodactyla; family Ziphiidae; genus Mesoplodon; species Mesoplodon mirus. Next base: position 41,467,099 of record NC_138980.1, read on the forward strand.
CCAGTGGGAGGAAGCCACCCAGGGGCCCACTGGACCCCTAAATGTCAAGGGCACCAATTCTGGACCCAGATGCCTGGGTTCAAATCCCTGCCACTCACAAGCTGTGTGACCTTGAGCAAGTCGCTTCACCTCTCTGTGCCTTGGCTGCCCCATCTGTACAAAGGGTAATACTAATGCAATGGTACGTGTCTCACAGGGCTGCAGTGAGCCTATACTTGTAAAGGCCTTAACATGGCAAGAGTTACACAAACGTGAGCTTTTATTACTATTATTATCATTGGCCCAGATCCTACAATCCTGTTACTCTGCTCCAGCCACATCAGCCTCCTCTCTGTTCCTCAAACATAACCAGGCACAGTCCAGCATCAGGGTCTTTGCACTGGCTGTTCCCTCTGCCTGGAATGCTCTTCCCAGATGCTATGGACTGAACTGTGTCCTCCCCAAAATTCATATATTGAAGCTCTAACCCTCCAGCGTGATAGTACCTTTGGGAGGCAATTTTGTTTAGATGAGGCCATGTGGCTAGGACCCCCAGGATGGGATTAGTGTCCTTATAAGTAGAGGAGAAGACCAGAGCTCTCCCTTTCTCTGCCATGTGAGGACGCAGTGAGAAGGCAGCTGTCTGTAAGCCAGGAAGAGAGCCCTCACCAGGAACTGACCATGCTGGCACCCTGATCTTGAACTTCCAGTCTCTAGAACTGTGAGAAAATAAATTCCTGTTGTTTAAACTACCAAGTCTATGGTATTTTGTTACGGCAGCTGAGCTAAGACACCAGATACTGGCATGACTCCACCTTCACCTTCATGTCTTGGCTTAAGTGTCAACCTGCTTTATTCCCTTCCTTACCACTTATTACCTCTCACTACATAACTATCTTCTTTACCTTATTTATTGTCTGTCTGCCCTCACTAGAATTAACACTACAGAGCACAGGATTTGGGACGGTTTTGTTCTCTGCTGCAAGCTCAGCACCTGGGACAGTGCCTGGTACATATAGAAAGTGCTCAAGGAGGGACTTCCCTGGCAGTCCACGGTTAAGACTCCACGCTTCCACTGCAGGGGGTGCGGGTTTGATCCCTGGTTGGGGAACTAAGATCCCGCATGTTGTGTGGGGTGGCCAAAAAAAGAATGCACTTAAGGAAAACTGTGGGTGGGATATGGTAAAAGGATAAAAAGTAGGCAGGAAGGAATGAGGGAAAGGAGGGAGGGGAGTAAGGTAAAGGAGGACAGGGGGACGGGGGTGGGGGGCAGTCGCTGTCCTCACCCTTGGCGGCAGTCAGCATGGCGGAGGCCAGTTCACACTGGCGGGTCTCTAGGTGGCCGAGGATGAACCAGCGGGGGAAGCGGTTGCTCACGATGGAATCCAGTGGGTTGCCATGAGGTTCTCCAGCTGGAAACGCTGTCTCCAGTATGGGCAGCCTGGGGTGAGAAGAGAAGCAGCCCTGCCCTGAGACAAGGCTGGAGTCTCCATCCTCTCTAGGAAAGAAAGGCCTCCTGCCTCAGCCAGAGCCTACCCTCCTAGGCCAGCAAATCTCTGGGCATCCAAAAAGATGGAGGATGTATGTTCAAGATGTTCACTGCATATATAAAACAGATAAATGAGGACCTGCCATATAGCACAGGGAACTCTACTCAGTACTCTGTAATGACCTATATGGGAAAAGAATCTAAAAAAGAGTGGATATATGTATAACTGATTCACTTTGCTGTACACCTGAAACTAACACAACATTGTAAATCAACTATATTCCAAAAAAAAAAAAAAAAAAAAGATGTTCATTGCAGTGCTGTTTATACCCATCACTGTGGGGTCGATTAAATAAATGATGCTCTGTTCACGCACCAAGGGCTGATAAAGAGGTAAGGGGATTATTTGTGTCCTGATGTGGTCCCACTCCCCTTGCTCACTCTGCTCCAGTCACTGTTCCCCTTGACATCCCTCACATACCACCAGGCACAGCCCTACCTCAGGGCTTTTGCACTAACTGTTCCCCCTGCCTGGAATACTCTCCCCTAGACATCCTTGTGACTCCCCCTCACCTCTTTCAGGTCTTTGCTCAAATATTTTTCAGTAAGCTCTTCCCTGACATGCCCAACACATGGGAGAGTGCAGCTTCCTACTCCCAACTCCTTCCACCCCTTTCTTGCATGTCACTATCTGACATACAACATAGTTTACCTATAAATTTATTTACTGTCTCTCCCTAACTACAAGGTCAGCTCCATGAGGGCAGGAATTTTTGACTATTTGGTTCACTGACACTGCCTCTCCAGCACTAGGACAATGCCTGACACACAACAGGTAAACAACAAATTGTTTGTTGAATGACTCAACGTCCCCCCTAAGATATTTTGCTCAGCAGCTCACTGTTTACATGCATTCTGTGCTAAGAAAGCTTTTCAAAGCTGTTAAATGTAATCAATAGCATAGAATAGGAGTCAAGACTGTCCTGATTCCAAATATCTAAATGAGTTTGCTACATAATTCGGGACACACCTTAAGCCTGTTTATGTGTAAAATGGGGGTAAACATACTTATTTCACCATGTGAGTCACAGATTTAGATCGGGGGGTCAGCACCTTTTTCTGCACAGGGCTGGACAGCCAATATTTTCAGCTTTGTGGGCCATTTGGTCTCTGTCACAATTGTCACTGTTGTGTAAAAGCAGCCACAGACAATAAGGAAATGAGTGAATGGTGCTCTGTGCCTATAAAACTTTATTTCTGGATGCTGAAATTTGAGTTTCACATACTTTTCATGTGTCACAGAATATTGTTTTGATTTTTTTCCAACCATCTAAAAATACAAAAACCATTCTTATCTCATGGGCTGTACAAAAACAGGCAGCGGGCCAAATTTGGCCCGTGGGCTGTAATTTGCTGGCACTGCCTTAGAAAAAAGTCCAGCACGTGAAAGAGTGTTCTCTAAATCATGGCTCTTAACAGATTATTCTTTCCAAATATTCTGGGAAAATGCACTCCAAATTGTTAATAGGTGCCTCTGGAGAATAGGATCAGAGGATGGGGGACAGATTTCACTTTATTTGTTGGACATGGTTCACTATAGACAGGGCCTTTTAAAATTCTGCTTCTATGATTTGCTGTTGCACATGGGAAATAACCCGGTTATTCATTGCAACATCTTTTTGGAAACAGTGTAAATGTCTATCAGCTCCAGATTGGTTTATTCCTGGTGTATCCCTACAGTGGTTCACATGCTATGTGACAGGATATAGCTTTTTTTTTTTTTTTTTTTTTTTTGCTGTACGCGGGCCTCTCACTGTTGTGGCCTCTCCCGTTGCGGAGCACAGGCTCCGGACGCACAGGCTCAGCGGCCATGGCTCACGGGCCCAGCCGCTCCGCGGCATGTGGGATCCTCCCAGACCGGGGCACGAACCCGTGTCCCCTGCATCGGCAGGCGGACTCTCAACCACTGCGCCACCAGGGAAGCCCCAGGATATAGCTTTTAAGATGCAAATGTTCAGTGAAAACAAGGTGCAAAGAATAGGTGCAGGATGTGTCATGGCATAAAGGAGAACCAACTTTTAATTTTCAGATTATGGGTTCGCAGAAATATGGACTCTTGCAGTATAGATAAGAAAGTGGTACCACTGCTTGCCTCCAGAGAGCTTTGGGTAAGTTGGGACAAACCTGCCTAGAAAAGGACTCTGAATTCTGTGTCATGTGGATGTTTCTCAAATTCAAAATAATATGACATTTCTAATGTGTAATCAAGAGCACCGGGCAGTCTGGAATGGCCGGATGAGAGAGGCTGAATGAACCAAGCTGTGAGTTCAGGCAGAAGGATGGGGCTCCCAGTAGCCTCCCATCCCCCAATCCTGCCCGGCCCAGTGGGAGTCCCCAGCTGCCTCTCCTCACCTCATGGCTCGCAGCGCGAGGCGGTAGGCCAGGTCGGGGTCGTGGGGCAGCAGTGCAGTAAACAGGTAGCGGGCACAGGTGTGCATGGGCACGCTCTCCCGGAAAAGCACTTCTCCAAAGCCGCTGAAAGGACCCCCTGCAGGGGCAGCCTGAGCTCAGCCTCTGGGTGTGGGCTTGCATGGCCCCTCCCCAGGTCTCCCCACACCCCAGGCTCTGAGTGTGGGATGGGCGGACTCAGGATAGAGTGGCTGGGGCTAGAGAGGTCCCGGGGGGTGGGAGCACAGGGCTAAGACTGAGACAAGCACTGGAAAATCCACAGAAAAGAGACGCTGGGCACCCCTGGATAGGGGTCAGGACTCAGATGCAGGGTGGGGCCAGAGGGTGGAGGTGGGGCTGCACCTGCTCCAGTGGTGTCGCCAAGCCAGCTTCCCTTTGCAGTAGGGGAGGGGCCTCACAAGGTAGGACCGTGGGCAGAGCCAATCAAAGTCTAGCTGGGCATCAGCGACTAGGCTCATTGGCTCCAAAGTGGGAAGGGGGTGGGGCCTCATCACTCGAAGCCATTATTGGCTGCCAGCACTGCTGGGGGCGGGGCCAAGGTCTGGTGCTCATCTTTTAGGAACTGCCAAGGTATGCAAAGGCAGTAAGGACAAGGAGGTGGAGTTAGGGGCGGGGTCTCCCGATCCAGCAACAACCAGGCCACTACAGTAGAGAGGCAGGACCCTATCTTTCAGGAACGGCCAGGCTAGCAGTGGGGCCTCACCTTCCAGCAGCTGTCCCGCCTGCTTGCGTAGCACCTGCACCAGCCGTTCGTCCAGCTCCACCTCCTCCAACAGGGCCAGCAGCTGCTCCTCGTTGCGTACCACCTTGTCCTGGGCATACAGCCCCTCGGGCAGGGCCCGCTGCTGTCCCAGGCCCAGCAGTGCCACCTCTAGCGCCATTGCCAAGTAGGACTCCCCAGGGCTCCCGGGCACCGGGACGTGCTGGTAGGCCACCTTCCGCCTCTCAGGGCCTGAGTCTGTGGGAGAAGGACACCAGGGCGGCTAGAGGGGAACCCCTTTTCCTGGGACTCCAGTGGTCCTTGACCTTAAATATGGACACTGTGTGTGGGGTTGGGGGGAGGTTTAGGGAGAGCCCAGCTGCTTCCGCACCCACCAGGGGGTGGCGCCCACCTTCCAACAGCAGATAGGCCTACGGTGGCCTCACTTTCAGGAGAAGCTAAGCCTCTTGGCACCTGGCACTGGCCGAAGGGTGTGGCCAAGTGTAAGGGCGTGGCCTCACTTTCTAGGGGTACTGGGCAAGAGGGCATGGCCAAGAGGTGGTGATTTCCCCACCTCCTCAAGGGGTCCCCAGTGTGGGTACCTGGGTAAATGGCAAGGGTCTCCTCCTCTAGGTGACAGGCCTCCAAGAGTGCCCTGCAGAGGCAGCCAATGGGGTCCAGGGGGTGGCCCACCCATCCTTCCATGTTGGTGATGCAGGTGGAGCCTTTCTGCAGTAGCTCTGCAGGTAGGAAGAGAGGGTTCAATGCCCAGCCCCCCTCCACCAAGCCCCCGGGGGGGGGCTTCCTCTCCCTGAACCCCAAGCCCAACCTCCCAGTGCCCACTCACCATCTGCCCACCCAGCACCCTTTTCTCTGCCCCTTGAGCTCTGCAGCAGCTCTCACCTCCACGGCCCTGGCCTCCTGTCCCACACCCAGACCCAGGCCTGGCTAAACTGGGTGCTTTCTAAAACATCCAACCAGTGTCATTCCCCTCCTTATAACCCTTGATCCTTCCCACCTCTCTCAGGCCCAGCCTGCTTTCAGGGCTCCCAAGGACGGATATGAAAGTTTCCCTGAGGTGGTCACCCACCCCACCTGGAAGCCCATCCTCCAATCTCCTCCCACAAGCCGTGCTCTCCCTTGCCTCTGGGCTCCTGCCCATGCTGTTCCTTCTAACTGGAACACTGTTGCTCCCTCCCCTTCTCCTGGGAAACTCCTAAACATCCTTAAGATCTCAGCTTAGCTCTCACCTCCTCTGGGGGGCTAACCCTACACCTTGAGAATAGGTCAGGGGTCTGCTCAGATCCCAATGCCCCCATTTCTCCCCCATTACACCCTGTATTCAATTTCCTGGTAACTGACCCATCAACTCAACTCCATCACCCAGAGAACACAACTGGTAGCCTCTCTCCTGTCCCCCCATATCTAGTCCACAGATGTGTCCTTTTTTGGGCCAACACAGTGTAAGTTTCTGTTTTTCCTAATACAATTTTCAAATTGTTGCCCATATTGAAAAAAATCAGTAAATTCCACATTAGATAATCTGGACTTCTGGCTTCTCTTGAAAAATCAGAAGATCTGGCCACACAGGGTCCACGTTCCTGAAAGGCACGTGGCTAGATCTATAGAAACTACATTTCCCAGGCTTTTTCGTGTGAGGTGTGGAAGGTGGGAGAGAATGAGGCCATTACTCTCTTGCAGTGGCTGTGAGCAGGTGTGTAGCTGTCTACAGGGCACAGACATGAGGTTTGCCAGCAGGTTCTGGGTTGTCCTCTTGGGAACTGCCCTGCCCCCATGTGAGGGCTACAGCCTGCTGAACCTCCTGTGCTTCTGAAGTTCAAGTGTGTGAAGCCAAGCAGGGGCTTCCCTGACATTCAATCCTGCGGCCCTTCCAGTGGTTTTGTGAATCCTCAATCCCCTGCATTAAATTCTTTTCTGCTCAAGACACCTAGAGTGGTCTCTTTTCCTGTTGTACCCACAGACTCTCCAGGTTGCCACAGCCCCCAGCTGTTGGCATTTGTGTCTGCAGCCCCAGGACATGATGATAATATTGGTGCCCACCTTTTTTCTGCTGCTTGTAGGTCTCAAGCTGATGTCGCCGCTGCAGCCGGAGTGTGTTGACTATAGCGCCTGCCAGTCGCAGGGCCTGGCGGGGGTATCCGTGGGCCCTCAGGGTGTCCACACGGGCACAGGCAGTGGGGAAGGGCTCGCCCAGCCAGAGTGGGCGGCCCTGGGGGTCAAAGGTTGGCTTGTCACCACTCCCATTGCTTGTGAGGCTGGGGCCGTAGGAGTCGCTGGCCAGGATCCTCTGCAGGTGGGCGTCACTCCAGTGCAGCGACCCAGCCTGCAGGGCGCGGCCAAACACGGTGTGGCGGGAACCTGCAGCCTCCACCTCCTCCTCCTCCTCCTCCTCCTCTGGGCCTGTGGGAGAGGCGCCCAAATGCAGCCCCATGAGGGGGGCCCTAGCAGTCAGGCGCTGGTCAGCTCTGCCCCACTGAGTGCCAGCTTGGTGCTAGGCTCTGGGTGCAGCGATGAGTGTGTGTTATCTCCCCAAATCCTTCCAGCAGCCTTTTAAAGGGGTGTGTGTGTGTGTGTGTGTGTGTGTGTGTGTGTGTGTGAGTGCAGATATTCCTTCATATGAATGGACAACTGATCTTGAACAACTGTGACTGTCTGTCCATCTTTCTCCCTCCACACTCCATTTATTCCTCTCCTTCTCTATCTTTCCCTCTCCCTCTCTCCCTCCATCTCTGCCTCTCTTTACTTGTCTCTCTCTTCTCAATACCTGTTTCCTTTTCTATCTGTTTCCCCTACCCCCTGCCCAATTCCTGCCTCCATGGCCAGAAGGAGACTGAGTCAGGAGACCAGCCCAGAACTATAGGCATCTTAAGTATTTCACATCACTGTCCCTCGGGCTGCCTGCTGCCCCTGCCCTGGGTACTCCCTCCTGGCTGGGAGGCAGGCAAGGGCTGGTCCCCCCTGCCTTGCCTCCATTTTCCCCCAGAGTGCCATGATGGGGTGGCTGGGCCACAGGCAGTAGTGATGGTTTGTTGGGGGGAGTGGCGGGGACCCCTCTCCTACCTGGGCTGAGGGCTACGGTGGGCTGCAGGCTGGGCCCATCAAAAGAGTAGTTGCCTTCTTCCAGCGGGCACACGTCCAGCTTGTCCCACTTGCTAAGCAGCTGGAGCCAGCTCGTCCGCTCCTCTGGTTTGCAGTGGGGGCTCAGGACGATGCACACCCACAGGGCCCCTGGGGAGAGAGGGCAGCAAATGTGGGCACGGGGGAGGCTCAACCTTCGTGCAACAGGCGCAGCACGCACTTATGGAGTGCCCGCTGTGTGCTGGGCACTGGTCTCTGCTCAACCCTCACCTCTGGCCTCTGAGGGTGCAATTCATCATCTCTTCACTTTACAGTCCAGAGAGGTAAAATCACTTGCTCAAAGTCACACAGCTGGGAAGCCAGAAGTTAGGACTCAAACCCAGACTACTGGACTCCTTTTGCAAAAAAATTTTTTTTCTATAGCATTTATCACCATCTGTCACAGGGGTCAGCAAACTACCACCCGTGGAGAAAATCAAACCCGCTGCATGTTTTTGAATGGCCCGTAAGCTAAGATTTATTTTTACACTTTTAAATGGTGGAGGGGGTGGGGAATAAATAAAAAGAACATTTTGTGAAAATGATATGAAATTCAAATAAATAAATAGTGTCTGTAAATACAGTTTTATTGGAATGCTACCACACCCACTTTGTTATGTGTGTCTGTGGCTGCTTTTCTGCTACAACAGATAAAATCGAGTAACAGTGACAAAATCCAAATGGCCTGAAAAGCCAAAACTATTAACTATCTGGCCCTATGGAAAACGTGTTGACCCCTGGTCTAATGGGCTTTTGGGATTTTCTTGTCCGTCTGCCCTACTACGTGTCAGCTCTCTGAGGACTGGTATTTAATCTCTCTTATTTCTTGCTGTAGTCCCAGCGCTCAGTACAGTGCCTCGTACATTGGCGGTGCTAATGAATGAGGAAGGATTCACGGGCAAGACCCTAATCTCAGGTGGGAAAGCCTGGGTGCCTGCCGCACTCCGGGGTCTGGGACTTACCCAGCTCATCCCACAGCTGGCGGCACTTGTCCGTCATGCCGGCGCCCTGTTGCCGCCACAGGGCCAGGCGCGGATCCTGCAGGAATTGCTCGGTCATGAGGATCAGCATGCGTGCGCCATTGGAGTCCCGCATTCGCAGCATCTCCCGCACCTGCGCCGCACCAAACGGTGAGGAGGGGCGGGGCTCCGGCACCCGGCCGTCTAGTCCCGCCCCCCTGTACCCGCCCAGCCAGCACCTTGCAGAACATGGAGCGCAGCTGCTGGCTGGCGCCATAATAGCCGCCGTTGGAAAGCAGCTGCTTCACCTGCTCCTGGATCTGCTCCTCGTCCAGGTGCCAGCAGTTGGCGTCCTCGATGCCCGCACCCGCCGTGGGGTCTGGGGCACCTGTGGGTAGGGAGGGAAAGCTGAGGCTGGGGCTGGGGGGAGGGGGTGTCTGTCATCCAGTCCTTCAAATCACCCAACCCATCCCAGAATTCCATCCATCCCACCTGAAAACCCATCCATCCATCCATCCATCCATCCACCCATCATCTTACCCCAAACATCACCTACCCATCCATTTAAACCACTCAACCATCTGTCCACACCCCCATGCCATGCCATACATCTTTCCATCCACACATCATAACCCTTAGCACACCTACCTACCCCATTAGTCCATTATCCACCCTGCCCATAACTCCCACCTACTCACATCTATATACCCATCCCACCAGTCCATCCATCCACCTACCCACCCCTATTTGTCTTTCCAACTCATCTGTACTAACCATTCAAAATACCCACTGACCTATTCATCCACTGACCTACACAACTCTGCTATCCATCCATCCAATTGACCCAAACTGTCCATCTGTTCTTGCCCCACCAACCACCCTTCATATGTATCTCCCCAAACACCCACCAGCCCATTGGTCCATCCATACATCCTACACAAAACACCCACCTACTCGATCCATCCACCATGTTAGTCCGCACATAAGAACATTCATGCACGCATCAACTCACCCTCAATCCATGCACCCCTTGGTCCTTCCAGTCTTCCACCAACCCCATCTGTCCACTACCTCAAACTCTCCAATCAAAGCCCATCCCATCCAACCCTACCACCAATTACCACCAACTCCCTATTCACCTACCATCCTAGTAAATCACCCATCCACTCATTCCATCCATTTTTCCACACCAACAGTTCACCCCAACACCCGATCATGAACACCTTCTATATCCACCCATCGCCACCCTCAAATACCCGTTCATGCCTCCACCCACTATGCATCCGTTTACTCACCCACCATCCTACTCCATCCTTCCGTCATTATAGTTAAACAACACTTGTAGCTCCAAACCACCCCAGAACTCATAACACCTCCTGGTCTATCTCCTACCCTATCCCACCTCTGACACCCACTAATGTCCACACATACTCCTTATGACCTCCACACACCCATACTCAGGCCTGCTCCTGTGATCTTGAGACACCCCCATCCTGGGGCTGGATCTTCCCACTGGCTGATTTCTTGACCATTCATCTGCCCAGGGCCAGATCAAATCCAGGATCTGCCACTTACTGAGGTGTGTGATCCTTTTTTTTTTTTTTTTTATAACACCTTTATTGGAGTATAAGTGCTGAGGTGTGTGATCTTGACCTCATTAAGTAGTGCTCCCCTACCCCTGCTCATGGATCAAGGGTATCTTTGGTTTCTTTTTTGGCCACACCACGTGGCTTAGGGGATCTTAGTTCCCCAACCAGGGATTGAACCTGGGCCGCAGCAGTGAAAGCACTGAGTGCTAACCACTGGACCACAAGGGAATTCCACGGTCAGGGGTACGTTTGGATGCTGTGACAAATGCCTGAGGCACAGAAAGCGAGATGGCTGTGAGCTGGGGCCTCGCTGCCCCATCAGACCTTGCGGCGCCCTTACCATGCACCAGGTTGATCTCGGAGCCCAGGAGGAGGATCTCGTCCGCCAAGCGCTGAGCAGTGGGCAGCACCTCAGTGTGGTGGGCACTGATGAGGTACTGCACGAACTTCTGCAGCTGATCCCGGTTCATCTGGGAGAGTGTCTCGGAGATGGGTAGCCGCAGCTCCACCTGGCGGGCATGCCGAATGCGATACAGCGACAGGGCCACCACATGAGCACAGTAGAAGAGGTCTCGGTTGTCGCAGCCGCAGCTCACGGATGTGATCTTGCAGCGGTCAAAGCTGATGGAGACATGGTAAAGGCGCTCGGGCTCTCCAGGGCCCCCTGGCTCCCGGATATTTCCGCTCAGGTGGAACCCTAAGACCAAAACCAAATTGTCACTGCTGTGTCACCCCAGAGATGGGTAGTCTTTTCCACGGTGCACAGCAAGACCAGGTGCAAATCCCAGCTGAGTAACCTAGCACAAGTCACTTAACCTTGCTGTGCCTCAGTGTCCACATCTGTGAAATGGGAACAAAGAGTAACATCCTCCTCATGCGTTTGTAATGAGGATGAAATGAGTTAATATTGGCAAGTGCTTAGAACACTGTTGGTAGAATAGTAGGTGCTAAATAAATGTTTGTTCTTCTAATTCTGAATAATATTATTACAGCAATGCTGTTGAAGATGATTTTCTTAGCCCTTGGGTAATCATGGATACAGCCCAGGCTCCAGGCGCCCTGTCACTTCCTGCAAAGATACCAAAGATAATTGGGGGGCGAGGGATTGATGTGGGCGGCTAGGGGCCAGGTCACCCCATCACCCCCCAACCCCTCCCTGGCCCCTGGGGAGCCCAGATGCCAGGCTCATCCGACTGGTTGGGCAGCTCAGGCCCCAGCTGGCCCTGGCTGCGTCATGCAGGGAGACAGCGGCTTCCTCATACCGGCTGGAGGTGGCCGAGCCTATGGCCAGCTGGGTCATGTCCAGGCAAGGGGGCCCCCAGGCTGACAGGGTTCAGAGAGGGTCATCTTGGCTGAGCCCCTGCCTCCAGCTGGGAGACATGACCTGCCCCCGTGGGAGGTATGGCATTCCAGGGCTTACCTGCCTTCTGACTCAACCTCTACTGGTTCCCTTCTGAGCCCTGCTGCCTGAGGTCTAGAATCATCTTTCATCGCTAACTCTAAACTTCCACCCCTTCCCCTCACCTGGATCCTGCTGCCTGGGGTTTAAGACCACTCCTCACAGATGATCCCCAGCTTCCACCCTAGACCCCAAGGAGGCCTCGTTGCCTTAGGTCTGAGACCGTTCCTAAACCTCTGAACCCGACCTCCACCTGAGTCTTTCTGCCTGACGTCCAAGACCGTCGCTCATCACTGGCTCTAAAACTTTGCCACTCTCACCGAGGACGCTGCAGCCTGAGGTCTAGGATCATTCTTACCTCTGGCTCTAAACCGTGGGCCCAGAGCATCCCTGGGTCCCTCTGTCTGAGGTCTGGAACCTCCTCTCACTTCTGGTTTACAATCACTCCTCAAAACCACTGCCTCGGCCCTGCCTTCTTCCCTGCTCTCCCCCCTATCCTACCACCTCTACCTCTATGCCCCAACTAAGCTGACTGAGGTCGAGGCAGATCTCTGATCTTGAGCTCATAATATCTTGTACAACCCTCCCTGGGCATCAAAGCCTGACATTTGGAACCTCCCCCAGCCCTCCACGTCTGCTTTGGACCCCCTGGCCTCCCTGGCAGGGGTAGGGGGCAGGCACTCACCCACTTGCAGCACACGATCTACGGCCCCGCTCTGTAGCAGGTGCAGTCCACGGGTGAAGGGCACCCGGGCATCGTGCTCGCCCTCCGGGGGCTGGTAGCCCAGAGATGAGTACATGCATATCTCCCGCTCACTGCGTGGAAACGACCAGAACACGATGCGCTTCTGGACCGGCTCTGGCACCCGGGAGAACCGCTCCTCAACCTGTGGGAAGGCCCGGTGTGTTAGAAACCCTGGCGCTTGAATCCTGGCTTTGCTGCTTACAAGTAGTATGACCTTGGGCAAGTCACTTTGCCTCTCTGAGCTTCGGTTTTTCTCAAGTGTAAGAAGATGTTAAGAGCACCCGCCTTCTGGGTGTCATGAGTATTACATATGCACTAATATATGTACAGCGCTTACAATAACATCTGGCCTATTGTTAGTGTTCTGGAACTTTCTGCTGCTTCCCTCCTGGATGTCTGGTCTCAGGGTCCTAATGTAAGGTAGTCTCACCTCTCAGGCTTTGAGGGGTGACGAGGAAGGAAGACAAAAGTGATAAGAAGACCAGTGATCAGGCCTACATGTTCTTAGCCTACATTGTGCTAAATGCTTTATGTGTGCGATTTCCCTTAATTCTCATAGCAACAACCCAGTATTTTTGCAGCCTGGGGAATCTGAGGCTCAGAGGCAGAGTGAATTCACTTGTTCAGGATCCCACAGCTGGTGAGCTCCAGCTCCCAGGACAGGCTCTCTGTTCCAGCTGCTAAGGGCTCTCAGGAAGGGAGGGGTGTCCTGCCCACCCCTGGGGGCTCTGGGCAATGAACTGATCTGGTTGAGCCTGCGTTCCAATCCAGGCTTGCTACTCACTGGCTGAGTGTCCTTGGGCAAGTTTCTCAACCTCTCTGTGCCCCAGTTTCCTCAAAGGAGAACAACTCCCAAAAGGCTGCAGAGGATTCCATGAGTTTCTGCGGGGCAAGAGCTTTCCTAGGGCCAGACCTGCCCAGGGCAGGTACATGGGAGCCCTGGAGAAGGCTTTAGGATTACTCTGTGGGGGTCTCACACACAATGAAGGGGCAGGGACCTTTCAGAGCCCCCAGTCCTAGGTTTCAAAGGGAAGTGGGAGGACCAGTGACTGGCCCAGGCCTCGGGGACAGTTGGCAGATGACTAAGGAGGGATTTTCCAGGCCATGAATCAGAGCCCGCCCCATCCACACTTGGCCCAGACCCATCAGTCGCAGCAGACTCACTCTGGAGAGGCCAGGGAGCAAAGAAAGCCCCCCAGAGCCAAACAGAGGACAGAGCCTGTGGGGGCTAAGGAAGGCTTGCTTAGGTCCTGGCCACAACCCAGCTCCCTGGGGACCCACACTGAGGCTGGGAAAGGGGACTTTGCCCAGCCCTGGGGCATCCTGGCAGGGTCCCTCAGAAGTTATAGGGGCAGGATTCCAGGTGCACCTGTCCAGGTACCGAAACCCAGGCCCCACACCTGCTGCCAAACTCTGGAAGGACTGAGATGGCTGGGGGGCAAGGGGAGAGTGAACATGGGGTAATGGGGAGGAGGGACTCCGACGATGGAGTAATCTCTGCAGCCAGCCAGGAGGGGCTGGGCAGCCCCAGGTGGGAGGTAGTCCCAGAATTACTGAGGGGTGTGTGAGTGTTAGTGCCTGAGGGAAGGATATGCAGGAGAAGAAGGGGGTCCCCATGGGACAGGTAGCTTCTGGAGGCTGGAGGCAGGGATTGGAGACAGAAAGGGGTGTCTTGGGGCTGGGATCTATATAAGTGGGGGAGTCCTCTACTGGGGGTGTAGGACAGAGATCTGGAGTCTCTAGGTGCTGAGATCTGCTCTGTTCCCAAGTGGGGGCGGGTTGTAGGAGCTGGAGAGAGGAGTGAGGATTGAATGGGGTGCCCTAATTGGGGGATGAGGATAAGGTGGGAAAAGAGAGGTACCCAGGGTTGTGAGAGGACCATGGGGCAGGAGGAGAAAAAGTGTCCCGAGTTGGGATCTGGGGCACTGAGGGAACCCCTGGGTCTTGTGGGCTGAAGGGCAGAGCTGCTGGGGAAGGGATGGGGGTGGGTCATAGGGTTTGAAGGAGTGAAATGGGAGGATGAAGGGATGTCTCGGGCAGGGTTAAGGATCTTGGAGGAGATCCCTGGGGGTGTCTCCGATGGAGGCACGTCCGGAGGCTGGAATCTGGACAGGGGGAGAAGGTGTGTCGGGGACGGGGCTGGGAGTGGGTCCCTCCCCACCGCACTCCTCGGTCACCTGCTCGAAGGCCCAGCTCTCGGCTACTCGCTTGGCGCTGAGGTCCAGCAGCGCTTCGGGTCGGCCCCGGCCGCGCACTGCCCCGGCCCCGGCGTCCCGCTCCTCCGGTCCCGCGGGGCAGTCCCGGCTCCGCTTGGCCGCGGGGGGGTCCATCCGGCCGGGCCGGGGCCGGGGCGGGGCCTGTGTGTAGGTGGGGGGGTCAGTCCGACGCCTACTCCGCTTCACCGGCTCCCGCGATCCCTGCCCGGCTTCCTGTCCTTCGTTCGCGCTCGGCCGCCCCGGGACTCGCTCCGCACCCACCCCCGGGCCGGCGGGGTGATGCGGCCCCTTTAAGACCCTTCACAACAATGAAGCTGCCTCGGCCTCCGCTTTATCCTCCGCCGTCGTCCCGCCCCCACCGCCCGTCCCCATTGGCCCCCCTTCGGCCTCCGAGGCCCTCCTCCGCCATTGGCTGCACCGCCAGATCCGTCTCCAAGTCGCCGCTGTTCATTCGTTGTGTGCACTGCCTGTCTTTCCGGGACTACTCAGTCAGGGCGCTCAGCGAGCAGCGCTGTCAATCACGGGACGCCGGAGACCAATCACAGTGGGAGGAAACCCCCGGTGCCGGCCTTAAGCGGAGTTTCGGGGCGGGTCCTGGGTTCATTCACAACATTCCTCCCCCGCCCCACTAGGGCTGGACAGCGCTCCCCGGGCAGCTGGGGCTGCGCCCACACAAGGCTTTGTTTACTGAGGGTCGCTTCCGGGCGCCGCGAGGGGACAATCAACACGGCTCGGCCCGGGAGCGAGACAGAGCGGCGGGATCCCCGGGCAGCCCCTCAGCCCCTCCTCCCTCTGGGCTGTGTGACGAGAAATTCAGCCTCTTTGGGCGGCGGGTCAAGTTTTGATGCTTTGCGGGATGAAGGGATCACAGGTCCCTTGGTAGAGTTTATGGGGGCTGCGGACACCCTCGCTAGAAATAGAGCCCAATCCAAGCCCATTCTTGAGCCCCAAACTAAGAATCTCCAATCCATTCTATGCCCTATATATTACGTTAAGTCCTATGAAATTACTGATTTTCAACAATTTTTGATACACTAAATGGCAATTTCATAAGGTTCAACGTAACAGATGTCAAATCCGACCACCTCTGATTATTTTTTCTGGTTCAGCTTGTCTAGGTTACATCTCTTGATGTGACCTTGAAGCAGGCGGTGGTCCTCATCTCCGGTCCCCGACGCCACCACCCCTGCCATCTCCATGTTGCTAGAGAACCCTGCATTTCCCCCTCGCCACACTTCTCTCCGTTATCATTACGTTTCTTTATCTATTTCAGCAGTTGTTTAATTTCTGTCTCTCCCTGCTCCATGGTGAGCTCCAAGGGGCAGTCTAATTGTCTAACTGAGGCACTGCTTTACCGCCAGCATCTGAACACCTCTGGACATACAGCAGTCACTCAATCTATATATAACTTGTTGAATGAACCAGCTCATTGGTTTGCTCCCATTCCACTGAAATGATCTACAGAGCAGGAAAACCGAAGCTGGCCCCTAAGTGGCCTGATTGCTGCCCCCTGCCTCTCCCCACATGGAAACTCTGCCTTTTTCCTTCCAGGAATTTCCAGTTTCACAGCTGCATTTTCTGGCCAGTCCCCAACCCACCCTTCAGAAAACTCCCCCCGACCTGCACTGTCCAGTATGGTCACCACTGGCCACAAGTGGCCTTTGAGTCCTTGAAATGGGACCAAGCTGAACTGGGCTGTGCTGTCAATGTAAAACACATTGGATTTTGGAGACTTAATAGGAAAAAAAAAAGGCAAAATATGTCACTAAGAATTTTTTATATTGATTACATGTTGAAATAATACTATTTTAGATGTTTGTGTTAAGTAAAATACATTATTAAAATTAATTCCACCTGTTTCATTGTGTATCTATTTTATTTTATTCTATGCGGTATCAGGGCGTTTAAAGTTACATATGCAATTTGGATTGTAATTTCTATGGGACAGCAGTGGTCTTGAGAAACCACAGCTGACCACAATGACAACAACGAAACAACAACAATAATAATGTACTGATTGCTTATGTGGTGCTCTAGCTGTTCAGACACATTATCAAATGTAAGCCTTCCAACAGTGCTGCAAAATGGGGATGTCATCTCCATTTCTCATATGAGGAAACTGAGGCTTAGAGAGGTGGAGTTCTTGCCTGACGAGGAAGCCTTAGACTTATTAGAGCATGCGTTTCTTGCAAGGATTTGAGGCAAAGATAGACTTATGGGGAAGGAGAAATGGGTGGGGAGAAAAGCAGGGAGAACCTCAGTGAAACAAGTCTTTCAGGTGCTCCTCTAGCAAACAGGACCCAGGGTCCAGCTTTTCCAAGCAGCCCTCTTCAGCATTTAGTATGTGGCTGGCCCTTGTCCCTGAGGATGCTTCAGTGGATGTCCTGAGATGCTGAATCAGAAAAGGCACTCCAGGCCAGTGGAACAGGATGTATAGGAGGAATAGAGAATGGGACATCACAGGGTGAGGATGTTTTATTTTATTCTCTCACAAGAGATACTAATATTTTCATCATCCCCATCTCATGGATGAGAAAACTGAGGCACAGAAAGGTCAGGTGACTTAACCTAGGTCCACAGCAGGAAAGGGTAGGGCCAGCATGCAAGCCCTGGCAGGTGGGCTGGTCTTGTCACATTGGCTGGGGATCAAATGCACAGTTTGGGAAACACCAACATTCCATTCCATTCCTCTCATTTTACAGATGAGGGCAATGAGGCCCAGAGAGGGTCAGAAAGTTGCCCAAGGCCACACAGCAATCCCTGGAGAATGTGAGAAGTCAGAAGGGCCCTTGGGAAAATGGGGGTTGCCTCCAGGATGAAGTCTCCAAGACTGTTTCGCGCCTACCCTCTTCCTAGCAACACTTTTAGGAAAGGCGACGTTGCAAAGGGTGTTCTAGTTACCCGCAAGTCCTCCCTCCTCAGTGTAGCCAGCGAGTTTGGGCCTCAGGAAAATGGAACCACATTTATCCCGCCTGCTGCTGTGAGCTCACTGTCTAGGCATCCACAGCTCCTGACCCCAAACCCACATGTGTACTGACATCAAGACCCATGAGAAACAGGGTGACTCTGAAGGCTCGGATGAGGGGGGCCATGGACCCCCCACCCCCCAGCTCTGTGCCACCCCATCCTAACATTCTGAGGGTCCCTCCCTCTGCCAACCCCCCTGCAGCACCCCAATGCCCCTGTTGACTCAGGCCGGAAACCAGCCAGGGCAGTTTTACTTCCTGGTCCCAATGCAGCCCCTCTGGGCTGCCCAGCTGGCAAGATTTGCTTCTTACATTTCTTCTCTTCCCTTTTGGAACACAAGTTCATGGGCAGAGAGTCAGGGCCCTGCCAGGAAAAATGGGCATTCCAGGCAGAGGGGGAAGGTGGAGGCAGGAGAGGAAAAGGCTTGAACAGGAATAATTGTCTGAAAAGCAACATTTAATGACTGCCCTGGCCCTGGGGAGTGGGGAGGGGCAGGGGAAAAGGCAGGGAGTAGACAGGCTGGAACTGGGCTTCCCTCCCCGTCCAGGACACAAAGGCAGCTGTCACAGTCTTCAGGCTCCCCACATTTCCACACTCTGGGAGGGGTGTTAGGGTCTCCATTTAACAGATGAAGAAACTGAGGCTCAGAAAGGGACTTGCTGAAGAGAGCAAGAGGTGTAGGGATTTCCCAAAGTCTGGGGCTCTTGGCTGCGACACTAATGGGGGATTTGTGGGCTGGAACCACATGCTAGGAAGGACCTAGCATGGGAGGGAAAAGTCACCCAGGTCAGCGATGGGGTGGAGGGCGGGGGTGGTGGGAAAGTGAGGCTGTTTGGGGAGGCCGAGGGAGTGGGGTGAAGAGGGAACAGGTGGGTTGACATTCCAGATCCGAAACCTGTCACACCCGAATGCCTTTTCTCACCCCTGGGGTCCCCCTCAAAGGGGCTGGCGTCAGAGGGACAAAGGGAGCCAGTTTACAGGAGTCCTTGGCCAGCCCGGGCGCCGCCAGCGGCAGTGGGCTTGGCCCGGGTTGGAGGCGCCTCCTGGTGGCTGAGGGAAGCACCAGATGGCACCCAGAGCCCAGCCGGTCCCACCCCTCACCCTTTCGAGATTCCAGAAAGGTTAAAAGATAATTTTCAAACGCGGGTGCAATCAAGGCTCTCACCGACAAATAAAGACGAACACGTGTTAAGATTTTTTTTTTTATTGAACCCCTGTGGGAACCAGGCAGATGTTATACGAGGTTCAAAAGAGAGTCCGGAAAACGGACACTTTTACAACAGATCAGACTATTTGAGTAAATAAATGTGCGAATGGAGGCAAATTGGTTTTTCCACAAGGGAGGAGAGCTGTCAATGGAACCTCAGCTGCATGAGCCAGAATGAGCAGATAAGAGTGGTTCTGTATTGCTATCAGCTGCTTATAATTCATGGATGGAGCTGTGAAATAGTTCAAAGACGCTGTTATGAACCAGCTAACCCGGAAGGGAAGGGCGTGTTGTATAGAGATGGTGCTTTGAATGGTCAGAACTGATTTACTGAGACGCAAAATGTTCCTTGCAGAAAGAAACAATTCCTTCCTTCCTTCACTCAACAAACACCTGTTCGTGGAGCAACTATTGTGTGCTGTTCCAGGTGCTGGAGACACAACAAAGATGCAAAGTAGAAAACGGATGAGAGTGGCACAGAGTGACCCCTTCCAGGAGCAGGGGACAGAGAACGATTCTCTGAGGTGACACCTGGGAGGGGGAAGGAACAGGAGGTGCAAAAGGCCAGGGGGTGGGACTGGGTGGAGGCGGGGGTCTGGAGGGGGCGGCCTGGGGCTTCCTTGTTTTCTGTTCTCCCCACTAGAATGTCAGTTCTCAGCTCGACCTAGCCCAGAGGTTGGCATGCAGTAGGCGCACAATAAATACCCAACGTGCAAAGCGACTCCATATCAAAGGGCAGAAGTCACTCGCTGTCTGCTTAGGGGAGAGACTGCTGTGAGGTGGGCAGATGGCAGGAGGGTCCAGGTCCCGTAGGTGGGGCTCAAGGAACGGTATACTCTGGGCATCACAGAGCCAAGCGGCAGCCCTGCCCTCCAGTCCCGGGTCTGGGCCCCATCCCCTGCCCCTCTCCTCCCCCTAACAGAAACCCTGAGCCCCGGGCCCCAGACAACTCCAAACTGTGAAGTCTCGCCATCAAGTTAGGGCTCTGCTGCCACAATTCCTGTGTTTTTGAGATGTAAATCAGGACTTTTTTTTTTTTTTTTTTTGCATGTGAAATTACCCTTCCTGCCTCTTCCGGGGATTAAAACTCACATGGAAAATTCACCATTTAGAAGGGTGTAATTCAGTGGCATTTAGCACATTCACATTTGCAACCAACTTTATCTAGTTTCAAAACCTCATCACCTCCCAAAGATGACCCCATACCCATTTGCTGTCACTCCCCATTGCCCCTTCCCCCAGTCCCTGGCACCCCATAGAGAACCACCGTCGCTATGGATTTGCCTCTTCCGGACATTTCACATGAATGGAATCACACATTATGTGGCCTTTTGTGTCTGGCTTCTTTCAGAATGTTTTCCAAGTTCACCCATGGTGAACTGTGTCCTTCTGTTTTATGGCTGAATAATATTCCATCCTGTGGATAAACTACACTTTGCTTATCCAGTCATCTGTTGGCAGCATTTGGGTTGCTACCACCTTTGAGTGACCGTGACTGGTGCTGCTGTGAACGTATGTGTATGAGATGCTGAGTCTGTGTTCGATCCTTGGGGTGTGTGCCTGGTGGGCAACGGCTGGGTCACGTGGTAACTCCAGCCTGAACTTACTGAGGAGCCACCAAACTGTTTTCCACAGTGGTTGTCCCTTGCTTTTTAAAAAACGTTGGGAGTTCAGTCACCCACCTCGGGGGAACAGCCACCGCACTCCCACCTCCCTCCAAAGACAGCGACTCAGCACCACCCAGACTGTTGCCTGCCTGGTCCCTGAGCTGGAACCTGCTCCCCACCCCCCATCAGAGGGAGGGAGGAAGGACCTCAGACCAGAGCTCCTGGCCGACCCCACAGGCACAGCTGATGTTTTAGGGGAGGATGGAACAGAACAGAAACTTTGTCTGTTAAGAGAGGCAGCAGATGGGCAGCTGAGAGCACGTACTGGGGCTCCGCCAGTGCCGGGTTCAAGTCCCTGTTCTGGAATGTTAACGTGACCTGACCTGGGCATCATGAGGACTGAGGTGATGTGTAGAAAGCAACAGAGCAGCGCCTGGGCCACAGGCAGTGCTTCATACTTGCTGTTATGACTTATGACTTTTTTTAAAGATCGAGGTGGCACTGAGAAGTTTATAAGCACATTCTGGTTTAATCGGCATTTTGACTCTACAAGGTGGTGTCAGTACCTGTCCTGCAGGTGGGAAAGTGACTCCCTAGGCTGCCTGGCCGGTCCCCGGCAGAGGGGGTGACACAGGCATGTCCGTGGAGGGTATGTAGGTGAGTCACCCAAGGCAGGAGGAAAGAACTCTCTCCCCTGGTTCCCAGGCTGGAGGTGCAGAAGCCCATTCGTCCTTCCCTGGCATGTGGCTAGTCTCCTGTGGAAACTGCTGGGGATGACCTGGTCGGGGCACCGGGCCCCAGGCCCCAGCACGTCCCGCTCACAGAAGCATGTGACCGTGGGAGGAATGACAAAGTCAGGTTTATTGCTCCGGGTTAAACCAGTGGAGACAGGATGTGGGGAGGGGGGAGGGGGACACAGGAAGTTGGTGAAGGCATCCTCCTGGCCTTGGCCTGCGCTTGGCCTGGCCATGGCACCCTGGGAAGCCAGCCAGTGCACTTCTGACCTGATCACGTGCTCACGGGCCAGGCCCCCAGTAAAGTTTGAGGCGCAACCCAAGGCTCTGGGGAGCACGGCCTCTCCTCCCTGCACAGGTCTGAGCACAGACAGGGTTGCGGTGATGGCCTCTGCTGGGGTGCATCCTTAGGAAGGCGTCTTGGTGGAGGAGGGGGCTGCTGCCTTCTTTTTGGTGGGGGCCTTCAACAGTGCCAGCTTCTTGGGCAGACTGGTGCTGGCTTTCATCAGCACATCATGTTCGATCTTCTTCCGGATCCCGACCTCCAGGTTCTGAGGGAGCAACCGTGGCACAATCAGACTGGGACCTGAGGCGGGAGGGAGGGCCTGGTCTGCTGCCCTTTCTCCTGTGAGCTCACAAGGGGCTGGATCAGCAACTCCCCCCGAAACACCACCTGAGAGTCTGGTGGCTGGGGGTTAAGTCCTGCTTCTGCCCCATACTCTGGGAGCACTGCACACCGAAAAACCCCTTCTCATCTCTTGATCTCAGCTTCTGAACCTCCGCCAAATTCCATTTTACAGCTGGGGAAACTGAGGCACATGCAGTGAGGAGGCACTTGCCCAGGATTCCCAAATCATGGGAGTGATGGGAGATTGGAAGCCAGCATGCCCAGAGTCTCCAGCCTCAGCCTCCAGGCGGGCAGCCTCCCCTTGTCTCTGCTTTGCTAATGGTGAACTGGGGCTCTCAGAAATAGGGGTGCAGGCAAGTAAAGGCACAGGAATCAGAACCCAAGTGTTTGGGTCCGAAACTGGTAGTTTAATCATATTACCTAAACTGCTCCCTTGCCCTATGAGTTCCAATGACCATGACAACCATGACCGTCACCACACGCCTGGGCACAAGGGAAACAACAGTAAAGACACAGAAAAACCTCTGCCCTCATGAAGCTGACATTCAGAGCGTGTGGACAACACAGCTGTCAGTGACAAACTCTGGTAAACAGTTTTTTTTTTTTTTTTGCCACGCCCAGTGGCATGTGGGATCTTCGTTCCCCAACCAGGGATCAAACTGGACCCGGCGCCCCCTGCAGTGGAAGTGCAGAGTCTTAACCACTGGACTGCCAATGAAGTCCCTCTGGTAAACTGTTGAAGGGTGACAGATGACAAGTGCTGCTATGGAGAAAAGAATACAAGGGATGATGAGTAAGGGATGGGGTGGGGTTGCCATCATGGATAGCTGCTCAGAAGCAACGCTTGCAGCCAGACTTGACTTGGAGGAAGGAAGCCGTGTAGATTTCTGGGAGAAGAATTCAGGCAGAGCAAACAGCTAGTGCAAAAGTTCTGAGGTGGGGCAAGGAGCAGTTAAGGGGCCAGAGAGGCTGGAGGGAGAGAGGGAGGAGGTGAGGGCAGGGAAAAGACAGGAGTAGAGTGTGCCGGGTCCTGTGGGCTGTGGGGAGAACCTGGGATCTTCTTGAGTGAGGTGGGAACCACCGAGAGTCCTGAGCAGAGGAGGGAAGTGCCCTGACTCAGGTGCTCACAGGTGCCCTCTGGCTGTTATGGGGAATGGCAGGGCCAGGAGATCTGGGAGGATGTGACTGCCCTGGTCCAGGTGGGAGATGATGGGACGGGACCAGGTTGGGGGGTCAGAGAGGTGGGAAGTGGGTGGATTCTAGATTAATCCTGAAGGCAAAAAGGACGAGATCCAACCTGGATGTGAGAGAAAGGGGGAATCCCGAGTATCTGGAAGGAGAGACTGTGGCAGAATCATGGAGTCAGGGAGCACAGTGGGGGGACATACTGAGCTTGAGATGCCCATAAGACACTTTCCCCCTCCGGCTGAGACATGGAGGTAAGCAGGTTGCTGGGTACCCAGGTCGAAGAAGACTGAGGCTCTGGCGATCCAGTGGTTAAGATACCGTCTTCCACTGCAGGGGGCACGGGGTTCAATCCTTGGTCGGGGAACTACTGAAAGCTGTGTAGTGCAGCCAAAACAAAAACCAAAAAACTGAGGCTCTGGACAATTTTCTCAAGATCATAGGGTGAGTTAGTGTGTGTTGCACAACTGGAATTCAGGTCTGACTCCACCAGATCTCTTTGTAACTTCTCTTTGCAACCTTAACAAAAATCTCTTTGCAACTTCTTTATAAGATCACCCCTATTCACCTGCACACCAAAAAGCTACACTTAAAAACAACCACAAAAACGTTTATTTCAGCCCTGTGCTGTTCTCAGGGCTTTACAGGTGTCCTATGGCATTGAATCCTTTCAACTCTAGGAGAAAAGTGCTATCACTACAACCATTTCTTCTTTAAGAAGCTCAGGGTGGGACTTCCCTGCTGGCACAGTGGTAAGAATCCGCCTGTCAATGCAGGGGACACGGGTTCGAGCCCTGGTCTGGGAAGATCCCACATGCCGCGGAGCAACTAAGCCCGTGTGCCACAACTACTGAGCCCGCGCTGTAGAGCCTGCGAGCCACAACTACTGAGCCCCCGTGCTGCAACTACTGAAGCCCGCACGCCTAGAGCCCGTGCTCCACAACAAGAGAAGCCACTACGATGAGAAGCCCGCACACCGCAACAAAGAATAGCCCTCGCTCGCCGCAACAAAGACCATGCGCGGCAACAAAGACCCAACACAGCCAAAAATAAATAAATAAATAAATAATTTTTTTAAAAAAGAAAATATATTAAAAAAAAAAAGAAGCTCAGGGTGAAGATATACTAGCTGTCGATGGAACTGCGCTTTGCTCCCAGCACGTCTTCTTGCAAAGCTGGGGTTTTCAACCCCTTTCCCAGGCTGCCTTCCCTCTCGAGGTCTATTAACGAGGACAATTTCAGCGAAAGCAGCTAGTGTGTGCTGAACACATTTTGCGCGCCACTCGTGGCTTTAGGAGGCTCACTGATTGGGAGGTAATGTTTCCGTACCCACTGCACAAGGGAGGAAACTGAAGCTCACAGCACTGGGAGTTCTCCATCCCGGGCCTCTCACACGCTCGAACTCACCTTCTTGAGCTTTTGCTGTTGCACGATGCGAGCCTTCTTGGGTGCGATAACGAGACCTGGGGAGAGATGCGCTCTCGTGAGGCCGGAGAACCTCGGGTCCACCTCGCCCCCCAGTCCCCGGCCCGCTCCTCACCGCCCTTCCTCGGGCCCCGGTTCCGCTCCGAGGCTGTCGCCGCTGTCTTGCTCTTCGCCGGCTTCCGCGCCTGGAACTTGCGCTGCCCCTGCGCCATGATCAGTCATGCACCGGAAGAGGCGGGGCTGTGGGAGGTCGCAGACGAAAAATGCAGGGCACGATGGGATACAGTGGGGCCGGAGGGCGCAATGGCTCACGGGATACAATGTGGCAAAGAGTTAAAGTGACCACTACCCACGACGGTCGATGATAGCCAGCCTTTCGCAAAAATTTCGAAGTAAAGGTTATAATGATAAGCTAACACTTACTGGGTGCTTATCTGCTTTGTAAAACTTATGCTGTTTTATGCTCTTTATACATAAACTTCAAGTCTAGGACTTACGGTCAGGCAAGTGAGGCACTCTGGTGCAAAATTTAAGGGGTGCCCCGGGCTTCCCTGGTGGCGCAGTGGTTGAGAATCTGCCTGACAACGCAGGGACACGGGTTCGGGCCCTGGTCTGGAAAGATCCCACATGCCGCGGAGCAACTAAGCCCGTGAGCCACAACTACTGAGCCTGCGCGTCTGGAGCTTGTGCTCCGCAACAAGAGAGGCCGCGACAGTTGAGAGGCCCGTGCACCGCGATGAAGAGTGGCCCCCGCTCTCCGCAACTAGAGAAAGCCGTCGCACAGAAACGAAGACCCAACACAGCCCAAAATAAAATAAATAAATAAGGGGTGCCCCGAACTTCAGTTATCAAGATAAAAATATATTCAACATTCAAAAATAATATTTTAATACAAAGAAAATCAAATCGTCCAACTACAGCCTGTGGACTGGCTGCTTGATGTTGTAAATAGTTTTGTTGGAACGAGGGCTGCTATCAGGAGTGAAGGGAGTAGGGTCAGGATATGCAAGGTCAGGGTTTCATTCTATTTAATATCTTTATATTTTGTTCACCATGGATTGTTTTTGCATTAGTTTTGATTTTTCAAAAATAATGCATGAAGCTATTCTTCATCTTGACTACTGAGGTTCTCAGGGCCTCCTCTAAAATTTTGCACCTGAGGTGTCACCCTAATTCCAGCCCTGAGAGCAGCCAAAAAGGTAGGTACTAGTATTGTCTCCATTTTGTAAATGAGGAAAACAAAGCGTGGAGAGGTAAAGTGATTTGGCCAAGATCACACAACAGAAAAAGCAGTGGAGGACTTCCATGGTGGCGCAGTGGTTAAGAATCTGCCTGCCAGTGCAGGGGACATGGGTTTGAGCCCTGGTCTGGGAAGATCCCACATGCTGCAGAGCAACTAAGCCTGTGCGCCACAACTACTGAGCCTGCGCACTAGAGCCCACGAGCCACAACTACTGAGCCCGCGTGCCACAACTACTGAAGCCTGAGAGCCTAGAGCCCATGCTCCGCAACAAGAGAAGCCACTGCAGCAAGAAGCCTGCGCACTGCAATGAAGAGTAGCCCCCGCTCGCCACAACTAGAGAAAGCTTGTACGCAGCAACGAAGACCCAACACAGCCCAAAATACATAAATAAATTTAAAAAAAAAAAAAGGAAGAAAAAGAAAAGGCGGTGGAACTGTGATATGAACTCAGGCAGCTTGACTTCAGCTGCTGGGATCTTAAGAGCCATGCAAAGGCCCTGTCTGCTTTCTCTGTTCTGGGAAGAATTGTGGTTGGGGGAAAAAGGTCAGCTTTTGGGCAGGCCATTCAATAAGTTTATTATAAAAATAATGGGGGCAGGATATGGACAGCTAGGTTGGTTACTTCTGGGGTCCATCTAGGGTGACCGTGGCACCTAGGGCTGCCTGGAGCTCCTCAGGGGCAAAGACACCCAGCTCTGTGATGATGCCGCCAGTGATGAGGTCGTGGGGGGTGACATCAAAGGCAGGATTCCAAACCCCAATTCCTTCAGGGGAGAGGGGGGAGGCAAGAAAGGCAGGTATTAGGCTCAGTGAAAGTTCTCAAGCTATTGTCACCTGTCTCACTCACAGTGGTTTTTGGGATTGGGCAATCCTTGAGAATCTAGAGATCCTCACCCCAAAAGTGCATGAAGGCATGGCTTTTGATACCAGTAATGAATTTAGACCCCCTACATTCCTGGATTGTCACTGTCTAAGAAGAAGCCTTCAAAGTCTTATATACATCCACCCACTTGTGCCTGCTCCAAGAATCTCTTTAGGAGACTCCAAGAATCCACCCCAGGGCCTTTGCAGGGGCTATGCCCTCTGCCTGGATGCTTTCCCTCAGATACGCACATGACTTGATGTTTCACTGGCCTCAGGTTTTTTCTCAAGTATCACCTTCTCAGTGAGAACTTCTCTGATAATCCTGTCTAATCCACCCCCTGCACATACACTTCCCATATCCTTCTGTGCCTCATTTATTTCTCCTCAGCCTTTACCCCCTTCTAACATACACTGGAATTTTGTTATTTATCTCGTTTGTTGTCTGTCTCCCCACTGGACTGTCAGCTCTGTGAGGGCAGGGACTTTTATGTCTTTTTTCACTACTGTTTCCCCGGCCCTATCATGTCACCTGGCACTGGCCAGGTGCTCAAAAATATTTGCTGAATGAATAACAATCTTACACAAGAGGCTGCAAACTCTGTTTTCTCTGGCTCGCAGTTTTTTAAGACCACTGAATTAGCTGCCAGCTTTCAAAGCGTGGGAGCTTTCAAACATAACAAACGTAAGGCTTCTCTTGGAAAAATCAGAAGAAAGACCTGTTCTCCTGGGGTCTGCATTCCTGTGATCCTTGGCCAGAACAGAGTATTGGGGTCCCCAGACTGCACCTGGCCCGTGTTACCCAGCTTTCCTGGGGGGAGGGGCACGGTGGGTTGTCAACTCTGCTTTCCATGGTCCTATGGGTTTTGATCAGTGTTAAATAATTAAGCCTCCAGGAAAGCAGGGGCACGAAACAAATAACGAGAAAATATTTTTTTTTCAGAATTAATTTATCTATTTTTATTATTTATCTATCTACCTATCTATATTCTTTTCCATTATGGTTTATCACAGGATATTGAATACAGTTCCCTGTGCTATACAGTAGCTCCTTGTTGGTTATCCATTTTAAATATAGCAGTGTGTACACGTCAGTCCCAAGTTCCCTATCCCTAACTGGTCCTTTTTATAAAAGGTTTTCGATCATACTTGTTATTATTTAACGAGCACTAAGGTCCAGGCACTGTTCTCCACTTCACATGGGTTAATTACACTGAACTGCCTGGGGTATATGAGGTAGGTCATGAAAACAGCTCATGGGGCTCTTAGGGATGAATTTTAGGCAACCAGGCTACACAGCCAGGAAGTGTGGGGAAGCTGAGGAATATCTGTCTCTTCATAAGCACTCGGCCAGGTGGTACTCTTATTTCTTATTCAGGTGAGAAAACAGAGCTGGAGAAGAGCAAGACAATTCGCTCAAGGCTTCCCAACTCATTAGTTGTATTTTCTGACCTTGAATCTGACCTCTAAGACGTGTCTGCTCTAAAATATGGCTTGAAGGAGCAGCTTATGCCCCAGAAGGCTGATGACACCCCAAATACCACCTGCTGCCTGTGAAGGGGTCAGGGTGCCTCAACAGAGGTGCCCAGGCCTATGGTGCCCCCCTCTGAGCAGATGGCTTACCGGGTGCCGCAATCCTGACCCCACTGACATGGGTCAGCTCCTGGCCAGGACGTTCCTCAATGATGATCTCCCGGCCCGTCTTCAGGTGGAGGTCACACGAGGAGCTGGGGGCAGCCACATAGAAGGGGATGCCATGGTGCTTGGCGGCGATGGCTAGCTGGTAGGTGCCCACCTTGTTGGCCGTGTCGCCATTGGCAACCACGCGGTCGGCTCCCACGACGACAGCTGGGGAATGAGATGCCGGGAGTCACCACCGGGTCCTGGATGCCTGGAGCCCTGCCCACGGGCACCCCCCACCTGCTGACCTGACACTCCATAGTGGGCCATGGCGGCTGCTGCCATGCTGTCGGCGATGAGGGTGGCGGGGATCTGCTCGTAGACGAACTCAAAGGCCGTCAGCCGGGCTCCCTGGTTGTAGGGCCGGGTCTCCGTGCAGAAGGCATACTCCAGACGGCCCAGGCTGTGCAGCGAGCGGATCACACCTGTGGGGCCCAGCCCACCAGGAGGATGAGATGCAAAGGGACAGATGGGCAGGGCAGCCCACTGGTTAGCAGCATGGTTCTCCAAACCATGCAGTCCCACTCCCAGACCCTTGCAGTGGCTGTTCTCTCTGCCTGGTACAAATGTGTTTAGAGAATGCCTTCTCCATGAGGTCTTCCGGGATTCCTCAATCTCACATAGCAACCCTCACACCGCCAACCCCTACTCTTTCTCTTTAGCACTTACCACCTTCAAATGCATCATACGTATTTGTTCTGTTCCTGTGTCTGTTCCTCTTATTTTCCTGCTCCTGATGGCAGAGATTTGATCTACTTTCTCCACTGCTGGGTCCCTAACTCCTAGAACTGTGCTTGGCACACAGTAGGTGCTTAATAAATGTTGAGTGACTGAAGGAATGGATGCATGTATGAATGATGGGGTACACAGTAGATAAGCATTTATTAAGCATAGATATTTGTTGAGTGAATGAATGAATGAATGTCTTGCCATCAGAGCCTCAGTCCCCAGGCACAAGGGTGGCACCTAGGCAGGTAGGGAAACCTCCTGGAGAATTTAGGATCAAGTGGAATCTGCTGCCTTGAACCCCAGGACCCAGTCCCCCTGGTCCTGGTCACAGCTACCCTAATCTTTCTTTAGGGGCCTACGCCCTACCCCTCAGTCCTCTTGGGAGTCCACATCCCACCCACTTTCTTTTTTTTTAAATTTTAATTTAACTTTATTTTTATTTAAAAAATATTTAAGTTTTTTTTTTGGCTGCACCGCACGGCTTGTGGGATCTCACTTCCCCATCCAGATACTGAACCTGGGCCACAGCAGTGAAAGTGTCGAGACCTAACCACTGGACTGCCAGGGAACTCCCCCCACCCATTTTCTAGGCACATGGCACAGGCCAGGCCTTTCGAGTGACTGATCCTAGATGGACAGATGACTCCATCAGAGCCCCCGAGATACAAAGAGGCTTTTCTAACACTGTCGGAATAGAGACCCTAGGCTCTTTTCCTTGTGATCTGAACCCTGGCCGACCAGTGGAGCATGAGGATGAGGCCACCATGGAGGAGGGCAGATCTTAGGGATACAGATAGATGGACCCTGATGCTATTATTTGAGCCTCTGGATCCAGTCATACCTGAAGCCAACCCCCTGAGTGTTTCTGTACAAAAACTAATAAATTCACATTTTGGGGGGTATATAAAGTGGTTTGGGTTTCTTTCTCTTGCATCTAAAAAGGGCCCTCCCCTATCTCTGTG
Source organism: Mesoplodon mirus (assembly GCF_964341445.2). NCBI lineage: Eukaryota > Metazoa > Chordata > Mammalia > Artiodactyla > Ziphiidae > Mesoplodon > Mesoplodon mirus. The sequence continues at coordinate 41,497,009 of NC_138980.1, forward strand.
GATGCCCGCTCACCTAGGGCTGTGCCATAGCCAGCAGTGGCCAGTGCACCAGTGTTGCAGTGGGTCAGCACTATCACCTTGCCGCCCTGGGGTGCTGCCCGCTCTAGGAGGTGGTGGGCTCCCAGGTCCCCGATGCTCCGATTGTCCCGGAGGTCTTTTGCCAGCATGTCCTCGGTCCAGCGGATCACTCTGGGGCCGACAAGGGACTCTGAGCACAGGTCACAAGGCTTCAGGGCCCACACCAGCCCCTCGTCCCTGCCCAACACTGCTCTCCTGGAGCTCTCCTGCTGAAAGCCTCTCACAGCTGTGGGGCTGGACCCTTCTGCCACAGCCACCTAACTGTAACTCCAATTGCTCTGGAGACACATTTACTAAGCACCTCCTGTGCGTCAGGGGCTGGGGGACACAGCAGTGAACAAGACAAAAATCTCTGCTCCTATGGAGCTGACACTGAGGTGGGGGAAGCAGGTGATGAACAGACAATAAAGTGAAGGAAAAGGCAGCGGAGTCAGGAGACAGAGGACAGGAATGAGCTGTATTGAATGGGGGGTGGGGAAGGCACAAACCTGAAATTTGAAGGAGAGGAGATTAAGTAGATGGATACCTGGCTTGCAGAAATGGTGTGTGCAAAGGCCCTGAGGCAGAAGGGACCCTGGTGGGGGTTAAGGAACATGGAAAGTATCTGTGCAGCAGATGGGGAGGGAGAGAGTGGGAAGAGGGGAGGGAGAGAGTGGGAAGAGAGCAGGGAGAGGACCAGGGCTAGAAACAAAATTCTTCAAAAGCAAAAACTAGGTAAATGAGGTGGCACTTAAAAGGGCCTCCAAGGGCTGCAGACGTTCAGGGAGGTCAAAGTCAGGGCATTGAGTTCAAGGATCTCGGGGCCAGGCTGCCCGGTGGTGAGTCCCAGCCCTGCCTGTGTGGCACTGGACTAAGAGCACATTGCCTCAGTTTCCCCATCTGTAACATGGGTCGTTGTGCAAAAAAAAAAAAAGAATGAATAGCCGCCGGTTAGAGCAGCGCTTGGCACAAGGCCCCTCTACCTCTCTCGGACCGCCTCCTCCGTGGCGCCATCCCTCTCCGCTTCCTGGGCTGCGAGGTCGGCCAGGTCTCGGGCGGCGCGGGCCATGTTGACGGCGGTGGGCCGGGCGGTGACAAGGAAGTTCAGAGCGTCGCGCACGAAGGCCACGAGCGCGGCAAGTCCGGGTCCCCCGGCGCCCGCCTGCAGCTCCACGGCGAGGCTGAGGCAGCCCACGAGCGCAATGGCTGGGGCGCCGCGCACCTGGTGGGGAAATGGGGGCGTCAGGGACTGCAGGCACGGGAAGCCCCCCACCCCGGTCCCACCGAGCGGCCCCACCTTCATAGCGCGGATGGCCTCCCAGGCCTGGCGCACCGAGCCCACCGCTTCATAGCGGCTCTCCTGGGGCAGCAGCAGCTGGTCGAGGATCTGTAGTGAGCCCCGCGAGTAGCGGATCGCCTCCAAAGTCATGCTATTGCAGTCGCGATCACCGCCGCTCCCGGGGCTCAGCTGGCCGCGCGCACCGGAGGCGGCGCCGGAAAGGGCGCAGGGGGCGAGGCCAGGGCCCCAGGGGTGGGACCTCTCTCGGAAGGCGGAGCGTGCGCACATCAACTTCGCTGGCTCCTAGGACCCGCCATCCAGGCGCCGGGTCCTACTCCACCTTCCCCGCCAAACCTGGACAGTTAGCCGCACCCTCGGAACCAAAAAGGTGCCACTATTTATAGGGCAACTATTGCATGCCAAGTCCTGTGTTTGGCGTCTGGCTATAGCAAGACTCTTAAGTGCCAGGTGGGTACCCTCAGGGGCCTGACATCTCCAGCCAGTGCGAGTGCTGCCTGTGCCCTCACGTAGAGCAAGGCACCAGAAGGGGGTTCTGAGATCGAACAGACTCTTAACTGCTGCCTCGAGACCTTCCCATCCCCGCGGGGAGTAAAGGCCTGTGGGCTGGGGGCCACCACCACTTCCGGACAGGCCACATTACAAGTTCAGCAGAATTCAGCCAGAACCTCAGCCCCGAGAGTTCCGTACGTCTGGTTTGTTCACCACTGTGTCTCCAGTGGCTAGGATAGCGTCTGGTGTACTGCAAGTGCTCCGTTAATGTTTGTGAAATGATCCTTCTCCAGGATTTAGGGGGAGGTGGTGGGCCATGAGTCACCTGGTGGATGCTCAGCTGTTTTTTGCTCACTTTACTAGTTTCCTTCAAAGGAAGCAACACGCTGGGGACTCTTTCATGACCCTTCCAGGGTGTCCCCATGGGTGGGGGATAATGAACAGCCCACACCTGTGTGCTCCATCCCCTCCTGCATCTGGCCTGGATCCTGAGCACCCCTGCTGTCCAGTCCCATTTTCATCCTTCATACTCAGCCTGTGCCACCTCCTCCAGGAAGTTGGCCCCGATTACAGGCCAGCCTGGGCTACTACCTTTCAACCCTCACCAAGCTGGGTGGGGACCCAGGCTGTGGTCACAGCATCAGCATTGGCTGATGAGATGCTGGGCAAGCTTAGTTGGGTTGGAGGGCGGAGAGGGGTGCAGGCATAGCTCCTGGGCCCATCTAGTAACCTGAGGCAGAGGCAAAGAAGCAGGGTTTTAATGCTGGGAGGTCGGGGGTCCCACAAGGCACAGACACCCTCTCCAGGACCAAATAAATAACAACTCCATTACTGTGAGGAGGTGAGGTCTGGGGAGGGTGGTCACTGAGCTCTCCAAGGGCTGGTGGGTTAAGGGGCTGCAGCCTGTGAGGGGCCTCCTGAGTGAATCTGGCCCCCAGAATCACTCACTCTCTGAACCGGAGTAGTCAGCCACGAGGGAGGAGCTAAGGCTGCAGGGCTGGCGTGTGTCCTGGGGACTGGCTGCCTCCTGGGAGGAGCCCGGCAGGGGCTGGGGCCTGTCCTGACAGCTCTCCTCCTGCCCTGGTGGCCTACTGTTCTTGCAGGTCTTGGCTATCTCCTGAGAACAGTCTCTGGGGGATGTGGGCCTGTCCTGGGCGGTGCCCTCTGGCACCCGTGGCTCCCCAGACTTGGGGGTCTCAGCCGTGTGCTGAGGGCTCTCTGGGACCTCCCGGGACCGCCGCCGCACAATGCCCAGGTGCCCCACGGTGATGGGGGAGCCAGTGGGAGCAGATCTGCGGCTCTGGGACAGCTTCTTCAGGACACCGCTGGCTTTGCTGCTGCTGGCGCCAGGTCCCGGGGTGGAGGGGAACCAGGAGCGGCTGATGATCTCTGTCCGCTTGAGTTTCTGCTTGTCCTCATATGCTGGGATGAGGAGAGGGAGGGGGGGAGAAGGAGGTCCAGAGCCGCCCTCTGCCCGAGCAGCCCCCCATCTCCCCCAACCCTAACCCCTCTCCCGCTGGGCCCCCACGCACAGTCTAGGGTGTGGAACTTGAGCAGGGCGGCCAGCCTGCGGTCATCCTCCGTCTCTGGTACCAGCGGGATGTCCAGGCTTGCCTTGGCCTGCAGGGCCTGGTCCCTCTCTTCCTCCTCCTGCATGGCTTTTTTCTTTTCCTGTGTTGGGGAGAAGGGGTTGGGGAGGGATGGTGGGTGTCAAAGCCGTGCCTCTTTGCCCTCTGAGCTGGAGGGGAGAATCCCTCCCGTGTTCAGGGTCTCAGTTTCCTTCTCTTCAAGCTTATGCGAGGAAAAGGCCTCACACAGTGCTCGGGACATATAATTTGTTCAACAGCAGGAGACACAATCATTAGTATGTGTACCACTGGGTTCTTCACTCATTCATTCTTTCCACAGATATTTACAGAACGTCTTTCTGGTGCTAGGCCTTGTTTTAGACACTAGGGACACAGCAGTGAGCAGACAAAATCTTTTGCCCTGGTGGAGCTGACATTCTAGTGGGCGAGCAAGACCAAGTGGTGAGGAGAGAAAGAATGCTGGGAAGAGGGGAGGAAATAGGCGGGGGTTCAACTTTAAATGTGGTGTGCATGGTAGAGGGGAGGGTTAGGGACAGTCTCCTGAGAAAATCATGTATGAGAAAAGGTGTCTGAGTGAGGGAGCCATGTGGGTATCCGGTGGAAAAGTGTTCCAAGGTGGAGGGAACAGCCTGTGCAAAGGCCCTGAGGCAGAAGTGTGCTTGCCAGTGAGGCGGCCAATGTGGCTAGAGCAGAATGAGCAAGGGAAAGGTGGAGATGGGGGTAAGGAGGGGAAGGGGCAGATCATTTGGGCCTGGTGGGCCATGGGGAGGACACTGGCCATTGGGAGCCACGGAGGGTTCTGAGCATAGCAGGGATGTAATCCCACTTAGGCGCTCACTGGCGCCCCCTGGTGGCTGTGAGGGGAACAGGCTTGGGACACAGGGCATGAGCCCCTGGGGACCAGGGTGGAGGGACTGTGCTGGTTCAGGCAGGGGATGATGGAGGCTGAGGAAGTGGTCAGAGCCTGCCAGAATTTGCTGACAGATGGGGAGAGGGGAGTGGTGGTTATAACAAGAGGAACCAAGGCTGACTCTGGGCTTTATGGGCTGAGTGTCCAGAAGGACAGAGATGCTTCCATTACCGAGAAGGGGAGGCTGCAGGCAGGGCAGGTTCGGGACTGATGGGGTTTCTTGGGATGTTACATTTGAGGGTCCTTAGACCCCATTCGGGGATGCCCACAAGGTAGGGGACTGGGCAGCTCTGGGCACAGGCCTGGCCAGAGAGATACACTTTCAGTAATAAATAATTAGTAAGAAAACCCACAATTTTACTCCTAATAATAACAACCACAGGATGATCAGAAAAGGTGATGTGAAAAAATGGGAGTGGCAAGATGATGAATCTGGAGCTTGTGCCTTGTGGGGTCGCCCGGGATGCTCCTGCCCAGGCTCCGTTTGCAGGCTCCAGGGGTGTAAGCTGGCCCACAAAGCGAGGGAAGAGGCAAAAGTTCTCGTGTTCCCAAAGGACGTTCCACTGCCCTGTCGGATGCCCGCGAGGGTAAAAAGCCCATTTCTATTATACTCCTCTGACCCCAGACCCCCACTCCCTCTGACTTAGCTCCACTGAGTATTTTTGGCACAATTGTAGTAGCCATTGTGTCACTGACAGCAACGCCCTAGGGTGTCCTCCAGCTACGACCCTGTCCCCCTGGGGTCGGGAGTCTGCGTTTGCACCTGTGCCCTCAGTGGCTCTACAAGCAGGTACAGGTGTCTGGCCCAGGCATTTACATGTTGAGATAGGCATTATACATTTTGTAGGTAATTTCCCTTTTTATCTCTAGGGATTTGACTCTAGGGATGATTTTGGAAATTACGTGGGGGCGGGTTGTCAAACTATGGATTTTGTTTCAGGACAGCTGAGTGGGACCATGAAATATGTTAGGAGCTGATCAGTGCCCTGCTGGGCCTCCGCCTGCCCCCGCCACGGGGTGGGGTGTCGGGACTCACTTGTGCCCCAGCTTGAGGATTTCTTCTCTTTGAGAGTCTGCTGTGAGGGCCAGAGTCCCCAGGGGAAGGGGCCGCATGCTTAATAACAGCTGCGGGGCTAGATGCCTCCCATGGGTGCTGTGATGTAGGGATGCGGTGGCGAATGGGGAAACCGCGGGTGAAATGACCTGCCTATAGTTAGGATGTGGTAGCGAGTGGGCCGAACCTGGGTCTCAGCCTGCTTTTTGTTCTCCCCGCTGCACCGCTGGTGACGCCGGACCACCCCCGCCTGCCTGTGGTCCTGATCCCGGGCCGGAGCCCTGCTCACCCGGAACCTTTTGCGCAGCATGCTGTTGAGGGCGAAGTCGTCCTTCCAGGCGCTCTGGGCCTCCTGGATGTGGCTCAGGGTGGGCAGGGCCTTCTTGAGCGTGCTCCGGTCAGCCTCACCGTGCTCCAGTCGGAACATGGCATCCGTCTCCAGCTTCTGCTTCTTCTCGTGCTCTGCGAGGGTGAGAGCGGGGCTGGGCCTTCAGGGCCCTGGCTCGGGGCTGGGCTCAGGGCTGGCAGCGGGCTCGGGGCCCACCCTCGGCGCTCACCTGTCGTCAGCACCTGCTCGTTGTCCGCCATGTCCCAGCGCTCCTCCTTGCGCTGGGCGCCGCTCACGATCACGTAGTCGCAGTTGGCGGGGTCTGTCTGCATCTCGATGTAGTTGACGCAGAGGTGGCATTTCATCCGGAACCTGGCAGGGTGGGGGGTGGTGGGCTACAGTCAGGACACTGTGGCCTGCTTCCTTCCATCCGTGCGTGTCATCCACTGGTGTTCACGGAGCACCTGCTACATGCTGGGCTCCATGTCCGGGGGACGGCCGTGGGTGAGACACATATGGCCACTTGTTCATCCATCCATTCATTTGTTCGTTCGTTCATTCATTCAACAAACCCTCCTGAGGGGACGGAGCTGAGCGTGCGGGGCCTTGTGGGCCACGGGGAGGACTCAGGCTTTTACTCTGAAGAAGGTGGGAACCATGAAGGGTTCTAGGCAGGATGTGCCCTGACTGACAGACCATGATGGTTTCCAAGAGACCCCCAGGGAATAATCATCAGGCAGAGGGTAGAAGCTTCCCTCCCACTCAGACTCCTTTGTAGCCCCCTCACCCTGCGGCCCACCAGGCTGCCTCTACCTGTAGATCGGGGTCGTGTAGTAATTGCCAACCTTCTTCTTTTCTGCATTGTAACGAACACCTAGGAGGAGAGGGAGAGAACGAGGCTAGAGCTCAGGCCACCCTCAGCGTCTTTTCCTGGGGTGGGGAGCAGATGCGGGTGGTATTTTACTCCCCTGCAGGGGAGACACCTCTGGAGGACACTGAAATTCAAGCAGGTAAGAGCCATGTCTAGGCTGCGGGATGGGTGCTCAGGCCACAGAGGAGGGTGGGCTGGATGGAGCCAGAGGGCCGGGTTCAAACCCTGGCTCCACCCCACCAGCTGTGTGACCTTAGGCCAGCTGCCCTGGCCGTCTGGCCTCAGGTTCCCCATCGATTGGATAGGGATGGCTATGACGCCTACCGCACAGGCCTGGTGTGAGAACTGCAGAAGCTAGTAATACACATGGATCGCTTAACACTGGGCCAGGTGCTCAGCAAGCATTCAAGGAAGGGTTGGCTTTTGGGAATTCCCTCCCTGTCGGTCCAGTGGTTAGGACTCTGTGCTTTCACTGCCAGGGCCCAGGTTCAATCCCTGGTCGGGGAACTAAAATCCCACAAACCGTGCGGTGTGGCCAAAAAAAAAAAAAAAAAAAAAAGGTTGGCTTTTATTATTTTTCTAGAGAATATCCAGGTTTTTTGTTCCTTTTTCACTGATTAGATGGTATATTCTTGACTCTTATCTTGCTTACTGAGTGAAAAAAGCTTAAACTAGAAAAACAGAGCTGGGGCGTGGGGGGTTGGTGGTGTGGCCTGGCCAGCTTTTCCTTTTCTGGGGGGCTGCTTCTGTTCACGGCCCTGAGGTTGACCCATGTGTGGTGTCAGGCTGTGCCCTGCTCTTTGTCGCCTGAGCGCCTGGTGGCCTTTGGGGCAGATGCCCCTTGCTGGGTCTGATCAGGGGGATGCGTTGGGGGGAGTCATTCCACTTCAGCAGTGGGGTGGCCTGGCCCCTCTTTCTTGCACTGGACCCTCCTGCCGAGAGCTGCCGGCTCCTGTTTACAGAGCGAGCTGCTGCCCTGGGCCAGGCGCCGTGGGAAGGGCTGAGGATCCCTGTACTATAGCGGAGGAAACGGAAGCCAGGAGGGTCGAGTCACCTGCCGCAGGCCTCAGGGCTGCTGAGCAGGGCCGCGGACCCATGTCTGTCCATCCAACTGTGCACCTGTGGGCACGATCAGGGGTCTGAATGCTCAAGGTAACAGTAAGGGTAGTGGCAGCAGCAGGTTGAGTTTACGAGCCCTCGCACGTGCCACATGCTGTGCACTAAGCACTTTACTTTTTATTTATTTTTGGCTGCACTGTGCGGCTTGTGGGATCTTAGTTCCCCAACCAGGGATCGAACCCATGCCCCCTGTGGTGGAAAGCGCAGAGGCCTAACCACTGGACTGCCAGGGAATTCCTTGCACTAAGCATTTTATATGCCACACAGGCGGGCACTCATACCACCTGAATTTCACAGATGGGTAAATCAAGGCACACGGAGGCTCAGTCGCCCACCAAGGGTCACCAGCTAGGAAGTGGCAGAGATGGGATTTGAACCCAGAGCCTCCTAACCGCTCTGCCATGAGGCATCCACAGCCCACCAGGCACTTGAGCCCACTGTCCCCTACTCGACTCCTGATCGGGACCCCGGTGGAGACGGTCTCTCATGGCGCCCAGCAGTTAAGGGGCTCGCTGGCCGCGGGGCTGAATGGTGGGGGTCAGGGGAGCGGGCGGAAGCTCACCCATGCCGATGTGGTTCTTGCAGCCGTCACACCAGATGTTATAGGGCATCTCAAATCTACACAAACAGAGAACAGCTCATTTGTCCCTGTCCACGTGGGCTCTCCCAGGATCTCCAGGTCAGCGACTCTGGCTGCAGTCACATTGCAAAGGGCATGCAAGCGGGAGGGTAAAGAACGGTGGTCATTCCTGCAACCAGGCCAGGCCCATCACGTGGCTCTCTGGCCAGCTGACCCAGTCTGGGTGAGCGTCTCCGCTGGGTGCTGCCCTGTCTTCCATATCCCACCACGTCAGCTACACAAGTTTCCAAGCAGAGGAGGAAGCAGGCTTCAGGGAGCACCGGTGTTCGATTCCAGTTTAGCTAAGTTGTTGTAGTGACACTGGATTTTTTTTTTTAAATACATTTATTTATTTATTTTTGGCTGCGTTGGGTCTTCGTTGCTGCGGATGAGCTTTCTCTAGTTGCGGCGAGCGGGGGCTACTCTTCATTGTGGTGCGCGGGCTTCTCATTGCGGTGGCTTCTCTCGTTGCCAAGCACAGGCTCTAGAGCACAGGCTCAGTAGTTATGGCTCGCGGGCTTAGCTGCTCTGTGGCATGTGGGATCTTCCCGGACCAGGGCTTGAACCCGTGTCCCCTGCATTGGCAGGTGGATTCTTAAGCACTGCGCCACCAGGGAAGTCCCTGGGTTTCTTTTATCCAGTTCTATTTGCAACGTGCAATTCTGGTACATTTCCATTAACAGCAGTAATGGAGCTTCTCTTTTAAAACAGAACCATTAAGTAATGAATAATGAGGTGAATTTAAGACACTGTACAGATGAGATGAGGGCTTGGCAAACAGACTGGATGAAGGCAGGGTGGGTGGTTGGCTCTGGAGTGTGGAGGCATGGCGGGAGTTGGAGGTGACCTTCAGCTCTGTGACTCTTGGGGCCACTGCTGAGATTTGCATCTTGACTACTTTTCCATAGATGTTCCTGCCTCTGACGGTTTTGTCACTGGATGCTCTGCTCAGGCCCAGGGTGGACCCCAGAGGCTGAGGGCAGAGTTCATGAGGCAGAGAAGGAGGCAGAGAGGGGCTCCTTCTGGGGTGACACAAGCTGGCTTCTGCTTCCTGCCACGGCTGACCCACAGGGTGCTGGCCAGAAATAAGAGGAGAACCCCGGAATAGCCATCATCCTGGCTTGACCGCAGTAATGGCTATGATTCTTTATCCTCCCCATGTCCGTGCCCTTTGCAAGATGACTCTGCAGCCATTCCTGTCAAGAGGTGGAGTGTGCTGTCCCACCCCTTCCCTGTATCATGACTTGCTTTGGGGAATCAATGAGACAGAAGTGACAGGGTACCAGCTCAGGGTCTCTGTCTCAAGAAGCCTTGCATACCTCTGCCGGCTCTCTTTTGGAACCCGGCTGCTGCTGTGTGAACAAGCCCAGGCTAGCTGGCTGGAGGAAGAGACACACTTGGAACACAGCCCAGTCATACCAACCAAGCCCAGGCAACCCCCAAACATGTGAGACAGCCCACCCCAGGTCAGCCAAGCCCAGCCAAGGCCAGCAGAGGCATCCAGCTGAGCTGAATACTCGTGAGCAAAACAAGTGCTTAACACATGCTTATCGTTTTGTTACGCAGCAATGGCTGACTGATACAGCAACTTTCTGCTTTATGGAATTAAGACCCTGCAGCACTGGGCAAAATCAGGGGGTGCTGAATGCTCCTTGAGGTTGACACCAGGTGGCACAAAGGGCAGGGGTCCTCAGGTGATGCCAGGGCCTTACCTGATGATGAGGATGCCCTGGGACAGCTTCCGAGCCCGCTCCCGAAGGGGATGGCTGTTATGGTATCTGTTGAGTGAGCCATGCTGTGTGGAAAGGAAGAGGGAGCAGGTTAGCACTGCTGAGCTGGGGGAGCTCAGGCCCTCTCCCACAGGCCGAAGCCTCATTCTTATGTCCTGCTGGGAGTGTTAACAGCAAAACAGGAGGCACTTAGGCTTTGGTGAAGCAAGTGGGCTTGGTATCAGGAAAACAGGAGTCTGCATCTTACCTCTCCCATTTAGGAGCTAAAAGAGCTGTGTGACCCTGGGCAGTGACCTCACCTTTTGCCTTCCTGAGCCCTATGAGTCAACTGGGGACGAGGATCATAATTACCTCCAGGTGTTGTGGGATCAGGTGAGATGACAAGACCAGCAAACCTCTGCTGGGTACTTTATGTGTGTCATCTCACTTTAATCCCTCAACGTTTCTGGGAGGTCAGGTTGTTTTGTTTCCCCTTTGGACCTATGGGGAGACTCTGGTGTAGGAAGACCGAGTCATGTGCAGGGGACCACATAGCTGGGACATGCTGATTCATTTACTAGCCCCTTACTGAGCGCCCACAGTGTGGGGACACAGACGCAAATGAAACAGATGAACATCCCTGCCCTTGAGGCGCGGACGTTCTAGAGGGGGAGATGGGGGGCTTCCCTGGTGGTCCAGTGGTTAGGAATCCACCTGCCAATGCGGGGGACACGGGTTCAGGCCCTGGTCTGGGAAGATCCCACATGCCACAGAGCAACTATGCCCGTGTGCCACAACTACTGAGCCTGTACTCTAGAGCCTGCGAGCCACAACTACTGAGGCCTGCGTGCCTAGAGTCCATGCTCCGCAACAAGAGAAGCCACCGCAATGAGAGGCCCGTACGCTGCAACGAAGAGTACCTCCTGCTCACCGCAACTAGGGAAAGCCCGTGTGCAGCAACGGAGACCCAATGCAGCCAAAAATAAATAAATAAAATAAATAAATAGAAGGGGAGATGGATAATACGCAAATAAATGGGTGATGCACCAAGGAGTTAAGAAGGCTACGGAGAGAAATAAAGCACTAGGTCATGCGACAGAGAATGAGACGGTGGTCAGGGAGGCCCTCTGTGAGGAGAGACCTAAAGGAAGGAAAGGAGTCTTGGGGTCAGAGGGAGGGAGAGGTTCCAGGCAGAGGGAACAATGAGGAGGCCAGACAAGCTGGAGCTGGGAGGGTGAGGGGATCTGACCCAGAGGCCGTGTGTGGGCCCTCATCCTGGACTCCACTGGAAACACACCACACCTGACACTGGGCATGCTGGTGTTTACATGGGTCATTGACGAGGGTCACACTGACCACCTGGGAGGGAAGGCTGCCCCAAGACTCAGGTGACAAGTGCAAGGCAGGGAGACCTTGGGGGCTGCCCAGGCTTCTGCAGCTGTGGGTCTGACTCCAGGAGGGGATGAAGAGCGTGGGGCCCCTACCCGGCGGGGTCGCTATGCTATCGTGGACACGGAGAAGGAAGCCTGCCCCTTACCTTTGTAGGGTTGAAATCCGGAGGGTAGTACTTGTTTACACCTTTCCTTTCACCCTGGAAAGCAGAAGAGAGACGTGAGTCAGAGAGGGTCCTACAGGAGACCTACTTGTGCAGCCTTGAGGGGTGAGACCTGGACAAGGAAGACAGGGATATCCTGGAGGATGGCCCAGGGCTCCGTGTCCCATCGAGGACTGGTGACTTGGGGGAAGAAGCCCCATTGCTGGGAATTCCCTGGCGGTCCACTGGTTAGGACTCAGCACTTGCACTGCTGTGGCCTGGGTTCAATCCCTGGTCAGGGAACTAAGATCCGGCAAGCTGAGCGGCTCAGCCAAAGAAAAACAAACAAGCAAACAAAACAAAACCCATTGTCGTCGCTGTGGAAAATTCCACAAGGGTTAGACTCTCCTAGAGCAATGGCTTTCACAGTTATTTTGGGACCGTGACTTAAGGTAAGACATATTTAACCCCAACTACACAAGCACAGGTTTCAGGAAAGAATGCTCACCCAGCTGTGAATCTCTCTTTTAAATGCTGGCAGCCACCTGCTGAATTGACTTATTGACTTAACGATACACTGAAGCAGTGGGTCTCAAACTTGGCTGTATGTTACAACTACCCAAGGAGTTTCTAAAATACTGATGCCTGGGACCCACGCCCAGAGGTTCTCCTGACAGAGGACCTGCTCTGGAGCATGGTGCTTGGACACAGGGCTTTTCCAAAGCAACCCTGGAAAACACGTGTGTATACACATCCTTGTACATACAGGTCCATTCACAACAGCCAAATGGTGGAAACAACCCAAGTGTCCATCAGTGGATGAAAGGATAAACAAAACATGGTCCATCCATATAATGGGATATTATTCAGCCACAAAAAGGAAGGAAGCTCTGATATACGCTGTAATGTGGGTAAACCCTGAAAAATCATGCTAAGTGAAAGAAGCTAGATACAAAGGGACACATGGTACATGATTCCATTGATATGAAATGTCCAGAACGGACTAATCTACAGAGGCAGAAAGCAGACTGGTGGTTGCCAGGGGCTGGGGTGGGGGAATGGGAGTGACTGCTGTTGGGTATAGGGTTTCCTTTTGGGGTGACGGAAGTGTTTTGGAACTAGATAGAGGTGGTCATTGCAAAATATTGTGAATGTACTAAATGCCACTGAATCATATGTTTTAAAATGTTAGTTTTATGTTATGTGAATTTCACCTCATTAAGAAAAAAAAACAGGAAAAAAAAAAGAAAAAAGCTCCCTGGGTGATTTTAGTACACAGCAAAGTTTGAAAACCACTGCACCGGAAGACCATGATCCAGAGTTTGAAAAACCTGAGAGCCTGGGGTCAGGGGTGAGGAAGGAGATTTTCAAGGGACCCCGTCCCTTCACCTAAAGATCAGAAGAGAAACCCAATAAGCTCAGCCTGTCTACTTACCATCTTGGAAGCTGCCTACTGGTCCTCACCCGCCACTCAGCCAATCTGAAAAGACGATGAGACGCTGCTTTGTCGACTCACTGCCCAGTGCCACCCTCCTGGACAGCCTGGCAGACAGTCGCGGCTTCTCTGTGAAGATGCGGTGGGCTGTGCGTGGTGGTGGTGGCGGCTCAGGTGATCCTCCCCGCAGGTGTAGGAGGCATCCAAGGAGCGGCGTTTGTCTGTCTGGAAAGGGAGTGTTCTGTCCACTCTCCATCCAACATATACTTCCCAGCTGACAATTCTCATCCCTCCACGGCCCCCATCATCGCTCGCCTGGACGAGTACAGTCACCTCCTCCCTAGGCTCCTGGCTCTGCCCTTAACTCTCACAGTCTGTTCTCCTTGTAAGGGCTAGAAGGATCTGTTAAACTATAAATCTGAACTATCGCTTTCCTGCTTAAACCCCTCCAGCGATTCCCATCGCTTTGAGAATCAAGTCAAACCCCTCCCCATGGCCTATGGGGCCCCTGCCTGCCTCTCCGAGCCCACCTTTTACCCCTCTCCCTCTCACTCACTGTTCCAGTCACACTGGCTTCCTGGCTGCCTTCGAAAGCTCAGCAGATGCAGGCCAACTGTCTTGAATGCTGCTAAACACCCACAATACACAGGGTAACACCCACCACAAGTGTTCTTTGTCACAGGTCTCAGCTCAAACATCACCTCTGTCAGAGGGAGGCCTCATCTGATCACCTGATCTAAAGTCACTTCTTCCCTGGAGCTTCTACCACATCACCCTGTGTCTGTTTACTTGTTTACAGTCTGTCTCCTCCGCCAGGTCCCACTGTGCTACGTCTCCGGCACCCAGGACAGCTCCGGATAAATGCTGACTTCATGAACCTCTGATAACTGACTGAGGTTCCATAAGACTCAGTGTGGGTGACACGGAGACACCGGGAATTTGGGGTTAGCAGATACAAACTATTACATAGAGAATGGATAAACAACAAGGTCCTACTGTATAGCACAGAGAACTATATTCAATTTTCTAAGATAAACCATAATGGAAAAGAATATTAAAAAAAGAACATATATATATGTACAACTGAATCACTTTGCTGTACAGCAGAAATTAACACATTTAAAATCAACTGTATTTCAATAAAAAAATTTAAAAAAAAAAGAGAGAGACACTATAAGGGACTAAAGTGTAGTCCAGAATGGGTATTGGCAGATTTTCTCGATTGAGGGCCAGAATTTCTGTCCCAACAGCTCAACTCGGCTCAACTCTGCCGTCACAGCTAGAAAGCAGCCACAGACAATATGTAAATGAACGGGTGTGGCTGCATTCCAACAAAACTGTATTTGTGGACCCTGAAATTTCAATTTCACATGATTGCCCCATGTCACAAAATATTATTCTCCTTTTGATTTTTTCCTGACGATTTAAGAAGTTAAATCCATTCTTTGCTGGTGGGCTGTACAAAATCAGGCAGTGGTCTGGTTTTGGCCTGTGAGTGTAGTCTGCTGGCTCCCTGTACTTGAGTCAGGAAGTCTCTAACTGTTTCTGCAAACTTAGCTGTGTGTTCTCTAATAGCTACTGTGTGCTACCCGCTGCACAGAGTCCAACATCATTGCCCCATTTACTCTATACTATGTTAGTATTATCTCCAGTTGACGAATGAGGATGTGGGAGCTTAAGTAACTTGCCAGGGGTCAGAAGCTGATAGGAAGGCAGAGCCAGGGTGCAAAGCCCCAGACATAAAGTGTTCCACCATCCCCCCAAACTCCTCTCCACCTTGGATCCTCCACCTGTAAAGTGTGTCCCTGGACCAGATTTTCTTAAAGTCACTTCCAAACTAAAAATGCTTTTGCCAACAAAACAGCTAAGTGCCCACCCAAGCTTTGGGGGCACAGTTCCCTGGGCTGGAATCCCTGCTCCATTCCTCACTAGCTGGGTAACCTTGGCCAATGTCTGAGCCTCCCTGAGCTTGTATTTCCTTACCTGTAAAGAGTGGATGATGGCAAGAGGACTGACTTTCTGGAGTTGCTGTAAATGAAATAACATACAAACATGGGTAATGCTTGCACAGAGTAAGTACTCCATTTACAGGAGTTGGGGGTCTTACCGTGGTTTTATCACCCCAGTGAGTGGTACAGGTGGGGCTACAAGGTGGATGTATAGAAATCTCTGGTCCTTGGTGTCAAGAATAATGATAAACCCCACTGGCTCAGGGCATAATGCTTGGGCTTGGATCCCGACTCTGCTTTGCTTGCTAGCGGCTTGACTTTGGGCAAACTGCTTCTCTCTCTGAGCCTGTTTTCTCATTTGTAAAATGGGGTTTATACAAGTATCAACCTGATGAGGTTGCTGTCAAGACTCAGTGAGTTAAAGTATCTGGAAGAGCGCCTGATGCTGAGTTAAACGTTGGTGGTTTTGATTATTTCTCATGCCAAACCGTTTTACAAGCGTCATTAAAAAAAATCTTCACCAAGACCCAGAGAAATAGGGGCTTACTGTCCCATTTTCCAGATGAGGAAAACCTGAAGAGGTATAATATGGGCTAGGGTCAGGTCTGGGGTCGCGGCCAGGGCCCGGGGTTTTGGGTCGGGGGTCGCGGCTGGGGGGCGGGCGGCTCCGAGCATCGGGCCCACGTTCCTAGAGCCCCGCGGCTCCCGGCGCGTTCGTCCCCATCGGGCGGCTCCGAGGCCGGGTGAAGCAGTGGACGGACCCCCAGCCGTATCGGGCCTGGCCGCCCATCTGCCCGCCTGCACTTACCTGCCCTCCTCCTGACGTCACTCCGCGCCCGTACCGGAAGTCCCTGCTGGGCGCGTAAGGGGGCGCGGCGCACTCCCCGCGTGACAGGGACGCCTGCGCGAGGCGGGGCGAGGCGGCAGCGCAGCGCTGACTGGCTGAATGTCGAACACGCCGCTCGCTCACAGCCGCCGGAGTGGACCAATCCGGGCCTGCCGTTCCCAACTGCACGCACTACACGATGCCCCACCCTCGTCCCCGCCCACTCTGCCTGACCCATTCCGAGGGCCGCCTTTCTGATGATGCGCTCCAGAGAGCGGGATTTCGCCAGCTGAAGCGGTGGAGCAATGGTGGGCAAACTCCAGCTCCTGGGCCAAATCAAACCAGCCCCTTGTGTTTAAATGGCTAGCGAGTTAACAAATGTTTTTAAATTTTTAAATGGTTGGGGGGGGAATCAAAAGAATAACATTTTATGACTTGTGAAAATCAAATGAAGTTCAAATTTTAGTGTCCGTGTATAAAATTTTATTGGAATCCATCTGCGCCCACTCATTTACCTGTCTGTAGCTGCTTTCCCACTACAGTGGCAGAATTGAATGGTTGTCACTGAGCGCCTATGGCCCATGGAGCCTGAAAATGTACTGTCTGGCCGTTTACAGAAGTGGGTCAGCCCTTGTCTTAGAGCCTTCAGACCAGCTTGATTTTGCCTTCTGCACAGGGCAATGGCTTTTGAATGTACTTTTGTGCCTTGTAGAGTTTAGCAAGATCTGTTTGTTCATTTGTTCGCTCAACAGCTGTTTACTAGGTGCCTGCTCTATGTCAGGCCATGGGGATTATGGAGCAAAGGACACACCCTTTTCTCACCAATGAGGCTGGCATGTCAACTGGCAATTTATCGAAGACAGTGTGAAAAATGATGACACTAATATTGCTATGATTGCTACATTACTATACTATTTGGTGCCAGGCCCTGTTTTAAGCTGTCATAAGTCAGATCTCGTGTAATCATAGTGCTCCATATGGAGTGCCCACTACTCACCAGACATCATTCACCAGTGCTCACTATTCACATGAATCACCTCAGGGAATGCTGATTCCAGGAGATGGATACTCTATCATTTTCATTTTACAAATGAGGAGACAGGCCCAGAGAGATTAAGCAACTGGCCCAAGGTCACACAGCTAATGAAAGGTGGAGGATTTGTCTTACATCTGCTGACACTAAACCTTGTTCCTTTAACCTCTGAGCTATACTGCTTTGGGTTGTATGCATGAAACATAAGGGCTGTGGGAACCAGGAGGAATCTTTAACAAGGGTGGGGTGTTTGGGAGCGGGCAGAAGTGAGGGTGAGCAAGACCCCTGTGATGGGTGACACCAGAGCTGGATAAAGAGAAGCCAGGCAGAGGAAGTGGGGGGGTGGGCAGGGCAGAGGGATGCTCACAGATCCTGAGGAACAAGATGGAGCTGCACTCAAACCTCAGTAATCTTGCTTGCTCCCTCTGGATTTTGGTTGAGTCCTTGTCTTGCACCTGAAAGAAGAGCTAGTGACTGAAAAGCCACAAAATACTCGCTTGTGAGTAATATTTTGGTGAGAAGTGTGAGAGCCCTTGGCTTTCAAGGGACGTGTAGAGCCTCACTCTTTTTTTAAAAAAATCCTTTATTTGGTTATTTTTAATTTATTTTTGGCTGTGTTGGGTCTTTGTGGCTGTGCACGGGCTTTCTCTAATTGCAGCGAGTGGAGGCTACTCTTCGTTGAGGTGCACAGGCTTCTCAGGGCAGTGGCTTCTCTTGTTGCAGAGCACAGGCTCTAGGCGCGCGGGCTTCAGTAGTTGTGGTGTGTGGGCTCAGTAGTCATGGTTCGTGAGCTTAGTTGCTCCGCGGAATATGGGATCTTCCTGGACCAGGGCTTGAACCCGTGTCCCCTGCATTGGCAGGTGGATTCTTAACCACTGCACCACCAGGGAAGTCCTGAGCCTCACTCTTATTACTCACACACAGCTCAGGTGATGGAAACAAACATCAGCCTGGGATATGAAGAGGCTGTCTATAAAGATGCCAAGCACAAGGCAGTTCCCGTGGGACCAAGGGAACTGGCTCAGGGAGAGGAAGACAATTAGCCAGGCCGGGCAGGGTGATAGGAAGGGACCTGGATTCTAGCTCTGGGGGACCCTGACCAAGTCACATCACCTCTGTCTGCTTACCTGTAAAGTGGGATATCTCAGCCCTGCCCATGGGAACAAATGCAGTAAATGCCTACCAATGCATTTGTAAAACAGTTTGAAGAGGAAGAGAGAAGCCAGTGGGCCGGGAAGGGCATTCCAAGATCATGATGTGTCTTTGGGGGACAAGAGCAGAATGACCGAGGAGGAGGTGACCTCTAAGCACCAGGAAGTTCTTTACATAAAACTGAAACCCACTTCCCTGCTATTGGCACCCACTCTGTGGCCCTATTCCTAACTTTGGGGTCCACAGAGGACTGACCCCTCTTCCACATGCCAGCCCTCCAGCTCCCTCCCACCTCTAAGGGTCTGTGGTTCAAGCCTACCTCTGTCTTCATGCCCCAATCACCAACCAGCTCAGAAAGCAGGCCCAATAGGTTAGACATTTTATATTTAATCTGTGACTGTGA
This sequence comes from Mesoplodon mirus, assembly GCF_964341445.2. NCBI lineage: Eukaryota > Metazoa > Chordata > Mammalia > Artiodactyla > Ziphiidae > Mesoplodon > Mesoplodon mirus. Next base: position 41,515,386 of record NC_138980.1, read on the forward strand.
CCAAAACTATTTGGGGTGCCTGTCCAGCCCCCATCCCTACCTTTGTGTGAGAACATCCAACCTCCAGAGGGTGCTGCAGCATTTCTATTTATGGCCCATCCTTGGCCACAGCTGATTGGATCAGGGGTATAGATTTAACCCAAGCTGGGCCAATGGGGTTTTCTCCTGGCAATTTACAACTGGGATCCAGACATGCACAGAAATCTGCTTGTGGCTTAATCTGAGGACGTAGAACTTTCGGACTTAGTGGGAAGCCATCTTTAGCCATGTGCAGAGAAAAGCAGAGATGAAAACCATGTGGTGAGAAAGAGAGAGAGAAAGAAATAGAGATAAAGAGGGAAAGAGAGAGAAAGAGAAAGGAATGGAGAGGCAGAGAAAGAAATAGACAGAAAAACTTTCCTTATCCCTGGAGACCTTTCAGTTCTTAAGTGGCTTGATATATCCCTGTATCCCTAAAATAAACTCTCCTCTTTGACTAAGCTAATCTGAACAAGTTTCTCTTTCTTGCAAGCAAAAGAACTTTAACAATGTCTGGTGGCTTCCCTGGTGGCGCAGTGCCTGCCCATGCAGGGGACACAGGTTCAAGCCCTGGTCCGGGAAGATCCCACATGCCGCGGAGCAACTAAGCCCATGTGCCACAACTACTGAGCCTGTGCTCTAGAGCCCGCGAGCCACAATTACTGAGCCCGCGTGCCACAACTACTGAGCCCACGTGCCACAACTACTGAAGGCCGTGCACCTAGAGACGGTGCTCCGCAATGAGAGAAGCCACCGCAATGAGAAGCCCGCGCACTGCAACGAAGAGTAGCCCCTGCTCACTACAACTAGAGAAAAGCCCACGTGCAGCAACGAAGACCCAAAGCAGCCAAAAATATATAAATAAATAAATTAAAAAAACAAAAACAAAACAATGTCTCTGTCTAAGATGCAGAGTTGGTATGTGGAATTTATAAACTCCAGATCATTCACCTCATTTTTTGTGAAAACTGACACCAAGACTTGGGGGCCTCAAACAATTCATTCTATAGGTAGAACTGCAAAGTGTGAAATCGCTATAGAATGGTAAAAATGAAGTCCAAACCAAATTAATCATCTTTTACAAGTGAGCACTGAGGCTGGTCAATAATGCAAGCTCTCTGATTATGGAAAACAAGGTAACAGGATTTGAAATTCAGGGGGCTACAAAACCAGAACGATGGATCTTTGTGCAATCCTACTGATCTGGGTCTCTTAACATGAAGCTGTGCTTGCAGGTTACTTAACACATTTCCCAGGAGTATCAGAGTTCCAGATTTGGTGGTTGAGGGGGTCTGAGTCCAGAGAGAAAATGAAAGGTAGAATCAAGAACTCGACAAAAGGAAGCTTGACACATTTTCAAATCAACTGCAGACAAAACAGAAAACTCAATGACAGGCCTATATATCTGCCTCTGTTAGATCCTGATGAGATCAGGACAAGTTTCTCAGATAAATCCTCTTCCCGGTGCAAGCTGGAAGATAGAGAGGACAGGGACAGCTCCTACGTGGGCCACTCCTCCAGTGGCCAGGCTCTGAGCACACAGGGCACCCAGGGAAACTTGGTGTCCTTGCCATGATCCTGTAACTCCAGAGGAGGGGGCAGGAGAGGACCTGCAAAACGAGCAAGTTCAGTGCCACACCTCCAGTTGTTAGCTACTGCACCTGGCTTATTCTGCAGTTAAATTCTTTGGGGGAAACAAAAATATTGAAAAGGAACATCTGACAGATAAACAAGGTCTTACTGGATAGCACAGGGAACTATATATATTCAATATTGTGGGATAAACCATAATGGAAAAGAATATAAAAAAAGAATGTATATATGTGTATAACTGAATCACTTTGCTGTACAGCAGAAATTAACACAACACTGTCAATCAACTTTACTTCAATAAGAAAAAAGAAAAGGAACATCTGATTAGAAATACATTTTGTGTGTGAAAAGGGGAGTGTGGCGATGCAAAGGGCTTTGAGTCCACGCAGGGTAGTGAGAGCTACTTAACTGGGCTTCTGTCTCTAAAGAGGAAGAAGGCAGGATTGGATTAAATGAGAGAGGGGGCCTCCCTTCCCAGTGGTGGAAGGGCACCTTGAAGCCACGAGGCCCCATCACGCTCTGTGGCTCTGTAATCAGCAAGAGAGAACATGGAGGAGGTCTGGCCCTTGAAGAGTTCAATGCCATCTGCAAACTACCTCCAAACAAGAAGAATGACATGCTTAACTCAGGCACTGCTTTTATCGTACCAGGTTCAAAGGACTTCTAAAGGAGGCCTGCGCCTTTATGGGTTTAGGAAAAGTGGATTCTCGGGAGCAGTGGGTTCTATTCTTGACTCTGCTGCTTGCTATTTTAGTTGACCTGGTGTGCCATAGGAAGGGTTTGACAATCTCTTGGAGCCTACTGTTCTTGAAATTTAAGGAGAGAGCAAGGAAGCAGAGATGCAGAGACACTCATAGCATTTCTGGTTTTCTAAAAGTCTTTTAAGGAGTAACTCAATGCATTTTTGCTTGCCGCTGCGGGGAGGCGGCCAGGAATGATCAACGGTGCCAACAGAGCGCATGTGGAAGGCATTTGCTGTTCTCTTGGTGGCCCTGTTGCAGTGGTGCCTTATTTATCATTAAATGCCCACAAATGCAGTTTACTTCATAATGTCCTTCTGACAACCAAATCTGAAGGACATGGGGGCAATAAGCACAAGGGTGCTGTGATCAGTCACAGGCAGGTGGGCCAGAATTTGGGCTAACACATGCTTTGGTCCTGGCTTGAAGCCTTAGAGTCTAAGGCAGCGTCGGCAAGCTTTCTGTAAAGAACCAGATAGTAAATATTTTACACTGGTGGGCCAGACAGCTCCATAGCAACTGCTCAGCTCTGGGGTTGTTGAATGAAAGCAACCACAGACAGTATGTAAAAGAACAGGTGTGCCAATACAACTGTATTCCTAAAACCAGGCAGAGGGAGGACTTGCCTGGTGGCGCAGTGGTTAAGAATCCGCCTGCCACTGCAGGGGACATGGGTTCAATCCCTGGTCTGGGAAGATCCCACATGCTGAGGAGCAACTAAGCCCGCGAGCCACAACTACTGAGCCCGCATGCTGCAACTATGGAAGCCCGTGCGCTAGAGCCTGTGCTCCGCAACAAGAGAAGCCACCACAATGAGAAGCCCGCGCACCACAATGAAGAGTAGCCACCTCTTGCTACAACTAGAGAAAGCCCGTGCAGCAACGAAGACCCAACGCAGCCAAAAATAAAAAAATAAAATAAATAAAATCACTCAGAGGGCAGATGGTTTGCTTAGCCATGGTCCAAGGGATCAAAAAGGTGAAATCTTTATCTTCAGTGCATTTACAAGTGAGATCTACAAGTCTTTTTGATAAAAGCAGATGCAAAGCTGCTGTGGATAGGATGCAGGGAGGTCCTGTGTTTGGACCATGATCATCTGCTTACTGGTTGTTACAAATATTTTAACTTCAAATCTAGGGATTTGAATTCGGGCCCCATCACTTCCTAATTCTGTGACCTGGGCAAAGTTGTTAACTAGTGTATGGCTCAATTTCATCATCTCCCCAAGATCGGGAGAATGATCCTTAAAATTCAGAGTTGTGGAAGAGGTTTCATGGGATAACATTGAGAAGGTACTTAGCATGATGCCTGGTACTTTAGTCTAGATTCCACCAATGTTGACTCTGTAGCCTTTGGCTTAGGAAATAGGTTTTCCCCTTTCCACTGCATAAATGAATTGATGTTTATCAAAACGGACATGAGACAACTAGTATTTGTAACTTTTGGTCTTCTGCATCTAGGACATCTATGTTGAGTCACTACATCAATTCATGATGATAAACATTGTCCATAGGAGAAATGGTCCTAAAGAAAAGAAGTGTGTCCAGAATATCACCCTTAAAACAAATTAAAATCTTAAAAAAGAATGTTTGGGAGTTAGGCTTGATGTAACTGCTATATACAGACAGTTGAGATATGGAATATATGGAATGGACCCCCTTACCCATACCACCCCCTTGGCCAAATGGAGACATTTATTTATTTATTTATTTATTTATTTATTTATGGCTGTGCCATGCGGCTTGCGGGATCTTAGTTCCCCAGCCAGGGATCGAACCCGTGCCCCCTGCAGTGGAAGAGCAGAGTCCTAACCACTGGACCGCCAGGGAATTCCCAATAGAGACTTTTACTACAGATGGTTCTCCTCCTTAAGGAGTGTGTTGTCCAAAAGAAATGAGTACTATTGACAATTTTAAGAGGAAGTCTCTCCTTTTGTTGCTTCTGAGATGGACCTAATAAAAGCATGGAGACGCTAAGAGAAAGTCAGAACTCGGAGCCTTGGGACTTCCCTGGTGGTCCAGTGGGTAAGACTCTGTGCTGCCAATGCAGGGGGCCTGGGTTCGATCCCTGGTCAGGGAACTAGATCCCGCAGGCATGCAGCAACTAAGAAGCCCGCATGCTGCAACAACAACAAAAAGATCCCGCCTACCGCAAAGAAGATCCTGTGTGTCACAACTAACACCTGGCGCAGCCAAAATAAATAAATGAATAAAAACAAAAATCTAAAAAAAAAAAAAAAAAGGTGAGTCAGGCATCCACCGTCTGACTCACCTGCATTAAGGTGATGTTTTCAAACAGCGAACCAGAAGCATATGGAACAAGCTTTTGGGATAAGACCAGGATGCAACACAGCAGGGGCGGGTCACAGGAATCAGGCTTAGGGACCACAGAACTGCCCCCCGTCCCCCACACCATGAGCCCCAGGTAATAAATTCCTTCACCTCCTGCGACCAGGAACACATGTGAATGCCGCACTCCAAAAGGGTGCTGATTACACAGAGCCGACCCAGATGAGGGAGGAGATGCTTTGTCAGATGAGAGAACTGGTGAGGGTAACAGAAAAAAGGGAGGAGGGAAAAAAGGGAAGTGTTGTCTAGTACACCAAAACTTCCTAGAAGGCTGAAACATAATCTTAAACCTCAAGCAAAATATTTAGATTGACTTTATTTATGACTTACCCAAATATGCCTTGTTCAGTCATTCATTTGACACATTTATTCAGTGTTACTAGGTGTCTAGCTTTGGTCTAAGCACTGAAGATGCAGTGATAAACAAGATGGGCAATCTTTGCCACCCCTTTTTTTTTTGGCTGCACCACGCGACTTGCAGGATCTTAGTTCTCCTACCAGGGACTGAACCCGGGCCCTCAGCAGCAATCTTTGCCCTCTTGAGCTTACATTCTGGTGGGTTCAGGTTGTATCATCCTGGGCAGACCATTCTCTGTGAGCAGGATCCTGATTCCTTCAAGTTTCTGCTCTTTGAAGATAGGTCATAGAATCTTCTGACCCACTACTCCAATCTGGCAACTGCAGAGTATGTGGAAAGGCAGGTGGATGCTGAAGAGAATTAATTAAAGGGATGATCTATGGCTTTTGTATGAAGACCAGCCAGGTCAGAATAATTTATTTAGATGCTTGGGACATTCCTATAATTTAAGCACCACATCATGGGGCATTTTAAAAGGCCAGTTTTAATTTTATTTTATTTTTCCTCACGCAAACATCAGGGTGTCTTGTGCTTAAACACCGTAATTTCCCACAAACAAGCCCTTGCCACTGCTGTGTTAAACACCACCATAATTTACTTGTTAGAATCAGGAATAATAATGAGTTTGTCTGAGTGGTAACAAAAGCCTGGATGAACTGACTCTTTTCTAATTCCTTTTTTTCTTTCTTTCTTTCTTTTTTTTTTTTTTTTTTGCGGTACGCGGGCCTCTCACTGTTGTGGCCTCTCCTGTTGCGGAGCACGGGCTCCGGACGTGCAGGCTCAGCAGCCATGGCTCATGGGCCCAGCCGCTCCGCAGCATGTGGGATCTTCGTGGACCGGGGCACGAACCCGTGTCCGCTGCATCGGCAGGCGGACTCTCAACCACTGCGCCACCAGGGAAGGCCCCGAACTGACTCTTTAAGATGTGTTTAAGGGACCAGGCCAGGAGGCTGAGAGAAGTAACAAAAGACATTTGGGAGTGAAGGGGGCACTGGGAGGGAGGCTGCGTGGCTTAAATAACTTCAAGGTTGGGGGAGGTATCTTGTCAGAATCTGAGCATTTCCATGTCCTTAGAAATCATCTCACTGTCTTCATTTGACAGACGGGAAAATCAGTCCAGAGAGCTTAAGTGAAAAGGCCACAGAGTTTGTAATGGCAGAACTTGGTACAGAGCCCAGGTCTCCTGGTTTTTGCCCAACGCTTATTCCACAGTTGACCTGTCCATTACAATCATCCATTGTACTTCATATAATCCAATTGGGATAACAAGTTTCCAGAAAATTGGGCTATTTTTAGGGTCTCCAGAGAGAGCGAGAATTAATATAATATATACTTTGGGGCATCGAACATGGTTCATGAATTCAAAATTTACTTAGTGAAAAAGGAATAAATTTATCTGTCTTTTAATTTTTAGCCCTGGTCAGTGGTTCTCAACTGGGGAGAGTTGGTTGTGACATCTTGGGGGGGGTCATGTTCACGGGAACTAGCGGGTAGAGGCTGGCTATGCTGCTAGACAGAAACATCTTACAGTGCACAGGACAGTCCCCGCTACCACAAAGAATGATCCGGCCCCAAATGTCAGTCGTGCTGATGTAGAGAAACCCTGCGCTAGAGGCACAGGAGCCAAAATGGGAGCTCAGATTGGAATCTGGACCCTGGTGGAGATGCTAAGCGGGCTGAAGAATTTGCCAGCAAAGGTATTGATTCAAAAGGTAAGCATCTTTGGGCTCCTAAATCCATCACTTTCCCCATCCCGTTTATAATCCGGATGGTATTCGGGGCATTTGGGGCTGCTATTTCTTGCCCTCACTACTTCTTCCCACCCCCACCATTTAAACACAACCAGCTCACTCCTGCCAAGGCACAAGGCTCATCGCACCCCTAGATCCTCCAACGGGGGTTACCCCAGGGTGGGCAGCTTCCCCTCCTCGTTCTGCCAGGCACTAGCTGAGCCCCTTGAGTGGGTCTCACTTCACTCTCTGGCTTCAGTTTCCTTCCCTGTAAAAAGTGAATAATATGCCCACCTCCTCGGGTTGTTGAAGGGCACCCCTTCACGCTACCACTCCCACCACGAAGGCCCCTGAGCGGTCACCACGGAGCCCGCCCTGTTTCCAGTTTTATGAATTTTCTTCAGCCTCTGAGGTAGGAACTGTGAACCCCCACTCTACAGATGGGGAAACTGAGTCTAGCCAGGGACCTGGAGTGCGGTCTCACAGCTGTGAAGGAAGGTGCCGGCCTGGAAGGCGGGTGTCTTCTCTAGAGTCCCCCCAGAGGGCCCTCAGCACTAAGGGGGCGCCCAGACGAGCTCCTTATCCCTGCTGGGTCCCTGTGATCCCGCTTCCCCGCTCGGCGAAGCTCTCACAGATGAGCAGGAGCCAAGCCAGGGTCTGAGGAGCCCAAGGTAGGTGCGGCCTCCGCAGCGCAACACCGGTCCTCAGGCGCATGCGCGAGCGCCAGTGCGCCGGGGCCTTTGGGAGGCTGGCCACGGGTCTCAGGCTCTGCTCTGACGCCCGCTCGGTTGTCAGGGCAACGGGGGCGTGGCGGGCCGAGAACTTGAAGGCCTAGGCTTCCTTTGTTCGTTCTCAGCCTTTTACCTCAACTTGACGCTTCTCCGAGTTGTTCTTTGTTGTCCCTTCGTTCATTTACTTTCCGATTGGACAGAAGCTGATTTTCTATCCCCATGACCGTTAAATGACAACCACGGGCGGGCGGATCCCGGCCCAGATCGGGTGCTGGTGGGGACCACTTTGAAGATCTCCCTGTGTCCATCCGGTTCACACCCACGTGCCATTTTTTTCTTTCCTCTTTTGCTTTTGAGTACTCTATAATTTATTACCGATATCTATAATTCATCTGACTTCTCCGGCCAGATCCTCCTAAGACCAAATCACGAATCTGAATTTTGTAGAGATGACTCATTGGTGACTAATTCCATCAGGAAAGCATTCTCTGCAAAGGAATTCGCAGCAGGATTTCTTTAAATAGAAAACTTCCTCAGTGCACTCAAAATGATTCACTTTATATAAAATTCATTTAAATACAAGATCCCACCCCCCTTTTTCTGCGTATAGATATAAACTGCTGTGTATGGCTGTTCATGTTGTGCCTGGCTGAGAGGCTGGAAAGGGGGCTGAAATCCAGCCTGGGCTGTGTTCCCCAAGTTGAAGGACAGTGCATCTTATTCTAATTCTGTTAGAATGGATGCCTTTTTCATGGAAACTTTGCATGAAGTTTGCATCCGCGCCAGCTACCTTCCTGCACATAATAATTTTACCGTAATTAGTTGCATGGCTTTTAGCTTTATGGAATGTTTATAACAAGCTTTTATAGTATGTCATTCCATTTCATTCATGCCACAGACTTTGTGTGGACTCAAGTCTTTGATTAAAATTAAACAGGGGCAAATAAGGTCATGTAGGATTGGGTATTAATTCTTTTCTGTGCTCCATCATGTCATCCAGGAACCCAGATTCCTTCCATCTTGTTGCTTCTCCAGCTCCTAGGGTCTGTCCTCAGATACACAGTAGGAGCTGGCTTGCCTCTATATCCAAGTTCCCAGTAGAAGGGGGAGGAGGAAGTCTAAGGCGAGTAGTTTTGTGTTTAAGGAGATGACCTCCAAATTGCTCTGATGTTTGCTTGAATCCCATTGGGATTCAACGTAGTCACATGGCCACACCTGGCAGCAAGGGTTCCTGGGAAATGTAGTTTCTAGCTGGGGGCCATATATACCCCTACAATTCAGGAGGTTGTATTACTTAACGGAATAAAGAGAGAGTGGATGCTGGGGATTTTTTTTTTTTAAGTTGTGAACCTCTTGAGGGTAAGGACTGGCTCATCAAATTTTTTGAATAAATAAGCAGACATATGGTAAATGTTTTGGTTTTGGTTGATGAAGAAGGGTCCTGTTATATTTGATAAGCAGCATTGCATATTAGAGAAGCAGGTATTCCAATCCTCCCTGTGTCTCTTACTGACTGTATGACCTTGACCAAACTATATCATTTCCTAGCCTCAGTTATTCTAAGTATATAAAGTATCCTTTATAATATCCTTTATAATAAACCAGTAATAGTAACTAAACTGTTTTCCTTGAGTTATGTGAGCTGATCTAGCAAATTATTGAACCCAGGGAGGGGATCATGCGAGCCCCTGATGTATAGATGGTTGGTCGTAAGTACAGGAGGCCCAGGATTTGTGATTGGCATATGAGGTGGGGGACAGTCTTGTGGAACTGAGCCCTTAACTTTTGGCGTCTGGCATGAACTCTGAGTAGTTAGTGTCAGAACTGAATTGAATTGTTGGACACCCAGTTGGTGTCCAGAGAGTTGGAAAGTGGGTCATTGGTGTGGAAAAAATACACTTGGTGTCAAAAGTGTAAGTAAAAACATCTCAGCAGTGACCTTATTTGGAAATGCGGTCTGTGTAGATATAATCATGTTAAGAAGAGGTCATTATGGGGGCTCTATTCCAATATGACTGGTGTCCTTATAAGAAGAGAACACTGCAGAGAGAAACAGAAGAAGGCCACATGAAGACAGAGGCAGAGATTGAAATGTTGCTGTCACAGGCCAAGGAAGCATGGCCATGCCAACACCTTGATTTTGGACTCTTGGCCACCAGAACTGTGAGAGAATAAATGGTGTGTTAAGCCACCCAGTTTGTGGCAGTTTGTTAGAGCAGCCCTAGGAAACTAATACAATAGCAGAGCAAGGGAATGAAAGTACCTGGGTCCCGAGTGATCAAACAGAGAGCAGCTGCCATGGACAACAGGACCACTTACCTGAGGACAGTTACCTGAATAAGGTTCATACTTCTGCATTCTTTATACTGGTACATTTTTGGGTGTCTGTTATAGCAACTTAGTTCTTTTTTACCCTGTTAATGATCTTTACAACATGGAACACTGAAGTTTCTTTCTTCCAGAAGCTGTTCTTTCACTTTCCTCCTCCTTCCTTTTTTTCTCATTCCATCTGTTTTAGAAAGCTAACTTTTTCCTGTCTTGGAATATCCCTTGTTTACTACTCTAGTTTTGTGACTGACTGCTTTTGAGTGTTGCTTTCGAGGGAGAATTGTAGAAGTTGTGAGAGATGTATGTGACAAACTTGGCATTCTGTAACACCAACCAGATTACCAGGTTTTTTTTTTTTTTTTGAAGGTTTTGGAGAAAACAGCATGAATCAACCAAATTATTTGTAAGTAAAATTAGAGTAGTTTCAAGCTGTCACTTTTCTCTGCCCTACACACGTTATTTGAATAAGTTGGCAGGAGAATGGTGTTTGAGTTTGTGTTAGGGAATCATGGGGATACAAACCTGGGTTTAATTTAGTGAAATTTAAAGTGGAAAATACTTTAATTCTTAGAGTATAGTATAGTATAGTCATCAAGAGGGCAGACTCTGGTACTGGACTGTCTGGTTGATGCCTTATCTCAACCATTTCCTGGCTGTTAGACCTTGGGAGAACACCTTAATTTCTGTGCCTCATTTTCCTCATCTGTTAAACGGGGATTGTCCTAGTTTGGGTCCCCTTGAGACAAGGACTTGGGATCAGGTTGTTTATTTGGGAGGCATCAAAGAAAAATTGCACTGGACAGTGCTAAACAAGCAAGGAAGATTTCATTCAAGACTATGGAAATAGGGGAGAGAGACTGACCTCAACTCCTAATAGAGCAGGGGCAGCTGGGAGGTTATAACCAATGCGTAGGGTGGGGGAATCAGAGGGTGGACAGGTACTAAGAGGAACTTGGTTATGTGTCAAGTGTGGGGAAATTCTTGCTCAACTGGGCTCAGAAGGACAAGGACTGGTCAGAGAGAGCTCAGAGGAGCCTGACTAAAGTTTGGCCAAAGAGAGGGGCCCTTGTCAGAGGTGACACCAGGGAGTATGAGTGAGGAGAATATGACCAACAAGGAGGAAAAGCCAAGATAAGGTGTGTTATTGCGGTCACTGCTGTGGGCCACAGGGTAAAGACACCTCCTAACAATGTCTGTTTGCAAGCTGGAGGCAGGAACATTTATCCACTGGATCAGGTTCTCCATCGGTTGAAGGTCAAAACCTGAAGCCTTTCTTTTTAAACTTATTATTTTGAAATGATTTTATTTTTTTTAATTTAAAAAAATTTATTTATTTTTATTTTTGGCTGCATTGGGTCTTTGTTACTGTGTGAGGACTTTCTCTAGTTGGGGTGAATGGGGGCTACTCTTCGTTGCGGTGTGCGGGCTTCTCATTGCAGTGGCTTCTCTTGTTGCGGAGCACAGGCTCTAGGTGCACGGGCTTCAGTAGTTGTGGCACGTGGGCTCAGTAGTTGCGGCTTGCGGGCTCTAGAGCGCAGGCTCAGTAGTTGTGGCGCACGGGCCTAGTTGCTCCGTGGCATGTGGGATCTTCCTGGACCAGGAAGACCATGTCCCCTGCATTGGCAGGTGAATTCTTAACCACTATGCCACTGAAATGATTTTGGATTTACAGGAAAGTTACCAGGAGAGTACAGAGAGTTCTTACATACTTAACTCTGCTTCCCTGAAGGTTAACATCTTATATAACCAGAGATTTATCAAAACTAAGAAATCAACATTAGTAGAATACTATTAACTCAGCTATAGCCTTTCTTAGGAATTCACCAGGTTTTCCACTAGTGAAAGCTTTATCTGGACCAGGAACCCATCCAGGACAGCACATTTCATTTAGTGTCACATCTCCTTTGTCTCTTCTAGTCTGTGACAGTTCCTCAGTCTTTCCTTATCTTTCATGATCTTAACATTTTTGAAGCATTCTGGCCAGGTATTTTGTAGAACTTCCCTCCTGATGTTTTCTCAGAATGAGGTTATGCATTTTTTGTTTATTTTTATTTTACAAGTGCTTGTAGAAATAGGATTATAGTTCTACACCCAGAAAATCAGTTAAAAATGTTATGGTAAAGAATGGCCATCACCAAAAAAATCTACAATAATAAATGCTGGAGAGGATGTGGAGAAAAGGGAACCTTCTTGCACTGTTGGTGAGGATGTAAATTGGTGCAGCCACTGTGGAGAAAAGTATGGACGTTCCTTAAAAAACTAAAACTAGGGGCTTCCGTGGTGGGCCAGTGGTTAAGACTCCACACTTCCACTGCAGGAGGCACGAGTGCAATCCTTGGTTGGGAACTAAGATCCTGTGGGCAGCCAAAAACCAAAAAACAACACTCCCCCCCACACTAAACCTAGAGTTACCATATGATCCAGCAATCCCACTCTTGGGCATATACCCGAAAAGATGACAATTCTAATTTGAAAAGATACATGCACCCCAATGTTCATAGTAGCATTATTTACAATAGCCAAGGCATGGAAGCAACCTAAATGTCCATCAACAGAAGAATGGATAAAGAATATGTGGTATATATACATAATGGAATACTACTCAGCCAAAAAAAAGAAGGAAATAATGCCATTTGCAGCAACATGGGTGGAACTAGAGATTATCATACTAAGTGAAGTAAGTCAGACAGAGAAAGACAAATGTCATATAATATCACTTATATGTGGAATCTAAAAAAATGATACAAATGAACTTAATTACAAAACAGAAATAGACTCACAGGCAAAGAAAACAAACTTAAGTTACCAAGGGGGAAGGCGGGGGGAGGGAGGGATAAATTAAGAGTTTTGGATTAACATATACACACTACTATATGTAAAAGAGATAAACAACAAGGACCTACTGTATAGCGCATGGAACTATATTCATCTATATATACAACTATATCTCGTAATAACCTATAATGGAAAAGAATCTGAAAGAATCTGAAAAAGAATATATAAATATATATACCTATACATATTTATATGTAAATCAACTATACTTCAATTAAAAAAAACACTGTGGTAAAATAGGTATAGCATAAAATTTGCCATTTTAACCATTTTAAGTGCTCAGTTTAGTGGCATTAAATACACTCACATTGGGAGTTCCCTGGTCATCTAGTGGTTTGGATTTGCTGCTTTCACTGCTGTGGCCCGGGTTCAATCCCTGATCGGGGAACTGAGATCCCACAAGCCTGCAGCACGGCTGAAAAACAACAAAAAAGCAAACAAACAAAAAACCCTCATAGAACAACAACAAAAAACCCCACTCACATTGTTGTGCAGGCATCATCACCATCCATCTCCAGAGCTCTTTTCATCAACAAACTGAAACTCTGTCCCCAGTAAATACTAACTGCCCATTCCCCTCTTCTACAACCTCTGGCAACCATCATCTACTTTTTGTCTCTATGGATTTGACTGTTCTAGGTATGAGGTTATGCATTGCTGGCAGGAATTCATAGAAGTGATGTTGTATTGTCTTTGTTTTAAGTCCGTTTGGACTGCAATAACAAAACACCATAGATGCGGTGGCTTAAGCAACAAACAGTTATTCCTTACTGTTCTGGAGGCTGGGAAGACCAAGAACAAGGGACGGGCAGATTTGCCATCTGGTGAGGGCTTCCTGGTTCATAGACGGCATCTTCTTGCTATGTCTCCACATATCACAAGGGTTGAGGGAATGATCTGGGGTCTGTTTTATAAAGGCATTAATTCCATTCATGAGGGCTCCATCCTCATGACCTAATCACCTCCGAAAGGCCCCACCTCTTTTTTTTTTTAAAAAAAAATACATTTATTTATTTATTTATTTTTGGCTGCGTTGGGTCTTCGTTGTTGTGTGTGGTCTTTCTCTAGTTGCAGCCAGCGGGGGTTACTCTTCGTTGCGGTGCATGGGCTTCTCATTCTGGAGCACAGGCTCTAGGTGCATGGGCTTCAGTAGTGTCACACCGGCTGAGTAGTTGTGGCTCATAGGCTCTAGAGTGCAGGCTCAGTAGTTGTGGCACACGGGCTTAGTTGCTTCGCGGCACGTGGGATCTTCCCAGACCACGGCTCGAACCCATGTGCCCTGAATTGGCAGGCGGATTCTTAACCACTGCGCCACCAGGGAAGCCCAAAGCCCCACCTCTTAATACCATTACATGGGCACTTAGACTTTTAACATATGAAATTTGGAAGGACACAGACTTTAAGTTTATGGCAGTCCTTTTGATTATATCCTGTTAGGGAACATGAGATGTGGTATGCTGATGATAACCGTGACAAGTTGCACCCCAGGGGTCTTCAACCCCACACTTTTCTGCAGCCTGCAGGGTTGGAGAAGTCTGGATTAAGTGAAAAGATGTGTGGCATAGTCTTGAGATGGGACACAATCAGCAAGAGGTCACATGAAGCTGGCAGGAACTGTCCCCTGAGGCTGAAAGCAGAAGGGACTGAAAGAAAGGGACATGTAGCGCTAGAGGGTCTACTGCAGAAAGGATGAGCTCATCAGCTCCCAAGAATCTGCTCAAGAGTAAATAGACTAATATGGTGCTTGGTACATAGCAAGCTCAACAAGGGTGTCAGCTACTACTACAAGATGCCAACTCTGGGGCAGTATCTGTCCGAGACTGTCAAACTGGGGACCCCACCAGCTTGCCCAGGGCAGCACCTTTATTTCTTGGCATTTCCTAAGACCAAGAAGCTAAGCAGACCCAGTAGCACTGAGACCAAACATTTTGTGTCTCTCAAGAAATATTTCAGAAACCAACAAAAGTAAAATGACTGAAGCTGGAGGACTTAGGTAACTTCAGCTTCTGCTCCTGCCTTCTAGTAAGTCTATTCTCCATACAGCAGCCAGAGGGAGCCTTGGTTTTTCCTTTTAACAAAGTTTTCACATTTGTATATCACTTATTTTTTTGCTTTAAAAAATTGAAGCGAAGTTCACAAAACATAAAGTTAACCTCTTAAGTATGAACAATTCAGTGGCGTTTAGTACATTCACAGGGTTGTGCAACTGTAGGCAGATAAGGTAGGGGTCCCCAGAGAAAGAGAACCAGACATGGCTTTCTTTTCTTTTCTTTTCCTTCTTGGTTGTGCCTCCCGGTATGTGGGATCTTAGTTCCCCAACCAGGGATCGAACCTGTGCCCACTGCATTGGAAATGCGGAGTCTTAACTACTGGACCTCCTGGAAAGTCCCAGGCATGGCTTTTTTTTTTTTTTTAATATGTATTTATTTGGCTGCGCCAGTTCTTAATTGCGGCTTGTGGGATCTTTAGTTGTGGCATGTGGGATCCAGTTCCTTGCCAGGGATCAAACCTGGGCCCCCTGCATTGGGAGTGCAGAGTCTTAACCAATGGACCACCAGGGAAGTGCCCAGGACTGGCTTTCTTGACATAAGTGAAGCCATTTCTGGCCTAAGCCATTTTGTGATCTAAACCTGGATGCAGTGCTTGCCCTTGAACAGGTCTCAGTAATCAATGATCTTCAGGGAAGTGAGGGAATGCAGGAACACAGGAAAAGCAGTCAAGAAACAACAGTTCGGTGATAAAACAGAGTCCTAGTTCCTCCTCGAGGGTATACATAAAAACCTGAGGGCTTGCCTGGTGGCGCAGTGGTTGAGAGTCCGCCTGCCGATGCAGGGGACACAGGTTCGTGCCCCGGTCCGGGAAGATCCCACATGCCGCGGAGCGGCTGGGCCCATGAGCCATGGCTGCTGAGCCTGTGCGTCTGGAGCCTGTGCTTCTCAACAGGAGAGGCCGCAACAGTGAGAGCCCCGCGTACCGCAAAACAAAACAAAACAAAACAAAAACCTGATACATGTCTTGAGTTCTGCAGGAACTAAGGCTCCCACCGAGGTGGAGGATGGCATGATGATGTTGACCCTCGCGACTCAGTCAACTAAAGCTTGGACTCTGTCAACCTTTGCCCCAATTCTATGCTGAGTTCTCCTCTGCTCAAGCCCCTTCATGAACATGCAGGTACCCTTAGCTTAAAACTTCCCCAATATTGCTGTTTGGGGAGACAGTGCTTTGGGAAATATCACCGGTGTTCCCCTTACTTGCTGCAGGTAATAAATCCTTCCTTCTCCCGACCTTTGGCTTCGTTGTGCATTTTGGCTCAATATCCACCAAGAGGCGAACTCAGTTTTTGGGTAACACAACCATCACCTCTATCTAATTCCAGAATATTTTCATCACTCTAAAGGAAATTCTGTACTCAGTAATCATGAATTGAATGTAATAGCCAGAACCCCCGTAGTATTGGGGCTACTTGGAAGGTTTTTTATGCCTTGTGTGGGGCTGCATCCTTTGTCATGCCCTTATATTACTCAACTTTGCTTTTTTCCCACTTCTCATTTGGGTGCAAGCTGAGTAAACAATTAATTAAATCACTCACTGATTTGTTTGTGGACAATCATTTATTTTGTGTCAGGTGCTGGACCAGATGGTGAAGCTACAGGGATGGAAAAACTTGCCCTTGCCTCAAGGTAGTTACACTTGATAGAGGAGATGAAGCAATTCAGGCATGGCAAATATCAGAGGCTCACAAACTATGGCCCCAGGGCCAAATCTGGCCCTCCACCTGTGTTTGTAAGTAAAGTTTTATTGGAACACAGACATACCCATTTGTTTACCTATTGTCTATGGTTACTTTCATGCTACAAGGGCAGAGCTGAGTCATTTCGAAAGAGACCATTTGACCAGAAAAGCTGAAAATATTTACTTCCTGGTCCTTTAAGAAAAAAAAAGGCTCATCAACCCTTGGTATATATAATTATGGCAAATTTAAAGTGTGGACAGAGAGCCTTGGAAACTGAAGAAGAGCAGCTAGCTGGGGGTGGGAACAGTTGCAGTGGTAGAAAAGGCGTGCTGGTGCTAAAACTTAGATCCATAAATGGATAAATCTTAAGCATACAGCTCGATGAATTTTTACATTTGTATACACCCAAGTAACCACTACTAGCTTCCAGAGGTAGGACATTTCCAGCTTCTCGGAGGCTCTCAAAATCATTGGTGTAAAGGACACTGTGTTGTAAGTCGCTTCATCCAGCTTTTCATTTGCACTCTCCTGCTATGTCCTTCCAACTTGCTCGCTTCGCTGCTGCCTGGAACTCCGATGGCGGATGCTTCGGATTGCATGTGTCTGAAAGGCTTGGAGTCCCTGTGGTTCTCACCAGTTGGTCTTCGAACTGCATTACCCATTCTGGCGCATGACACCCACAGGAGGGTACAGGAAATCTGTCGCCGTACCCAGATATTAGACGTTGTCTCAGAAAGAGTTCTTTTATTTCCCCTTTCCTTCTAATTTGCTGCACGAATGTGAATTTATTCACAAATCCTACCTGGATCTTGATTATTTATTTTTTTCTAACATTTGGAAAGAATGTCAGCCTTACAAAAAAAGTTGCCAAAATAGCAGAAGAAATTCCATTCCTAGGTATACACCCCAAGGAACTGGAAAGAGGTATTTTGGAAGCAAAAACTTGTACACAAATGTTCATAGCAGCATTATTCATAATTGCCGAAAGGAGGGGACTACCCAAATATCCATCAATGGGTAAATAGATGAACATTGTATATCCACACAATGGAAAATTATCCAGCCATAAAAAGGAATGAAGCACTGTCTTGTGGGGGGGAATGCTTTGAGATTTTGCAAATATCCTATTTCTCATCAAACTTTTGACCACTAATTTAGTATCTAATGATGGTTCTTGCCTGAAACAATTATTATTGCCTCCCTGGGTTAAAAAAAATTGTGGCAAAATAGGCATAACATAAAATATATCATTTAAGCCATTTTTAGGTATATAGTTCAGTGACATTAAGTATACTCCATCCCCGTCACCACCATCACGTGTAACTGTCACTGCTCTCTATCTCCAGAACCGTTTCATCCTCCCAAACTGAGGCACTGTACTCATGAAACAGTAACTTCCTATTTCCCCTCCCCTCAGCCCCTGGCGGCCACCATTTTATTTTCTGTCTCTATGAACTTGACTATTCTAGGGACCTCATATAAGTGGAATCATGCAACATTTGTTCTTTTGTGTCTGGCTTATTTTGCTTAGCATAATGTACCTGGAGTTTTAAGATGAGAAATTGTATTTTTATTCCCTCTCTTAGAATGAGCACAGGTGTTATGGGTTGGTCCCTAGGTATGAACTCATATCAGGAGGGTTTCCCAAGTTTTTTCATGTCTTCTTAGCAACTCTGCTCTTTTGAATATCTCCAATACCTTTACCCACAAGTTGGAAGAAGAGAAATAAGACAGGTAGAGATAGAGGGAAACATATTTATTTACTTTCTCTATAACTTTTAATTAACTATTTTCAGAATAGAACCAAATACTTCTCCTTTTGCTCTGGGATGAGTTAGTGATTTGAAACGGCTTTCTTTTCCCCAAGTCCCAATTCTTCTTTTTTTGTCTCACTGTGACTATAATTTGTGGTCTGTCTGTAGCATTTGACATTATGACCACTCTTTGTCTTTAAATGTGTTCTCTGCCACTGTGTCTTAGTTTTGTTTTTCTGATAGTTTATTTGGAAAGTGGCTTCAGGAAGTAGTAGCAGAGAAGCTGGGAGAGGGAGACAAGTAAGAAGGGAACCCCAATAAAGGCTGCATTGTTGAGCTGGTTATCACTGCGGGCACATGGTGAAGAATACACCTCAGTATGGGCCCTGTGTAGGAGGGAGTTTGGGACATTCACCCACTGACTCCCTTTCTCCATGGGCTCAGGGTTTCCTCCTGGGGGCTTGATCTCCCCTGTGCTCCTGGGCTGCACCTACATGCAGAGGAGACTTCTGTAACTTCAGAAAATCTCTGAGGCAGCAAAAGGAGTTATCATGGAGTGTACTTGAGGTGGGAGGCATTGTGGGTGCACAGAACTTATGCCGCTTCTGTGTTGAAATCAGAGGTGGGCTAAGGGCATGGGACATGGGGCAAAAAAGTGTCTGCCTTGGGTTTTCAATTTACTATCTGTACAGTGTTGAGTAGTGTCCCCTCAAAAGTCATGTCCACCTGGAACCTCAGAATGTGACCTTATTTGGAAATAAAGTCTTTGCAATGTAATTAGTTAAGTTGAGGTCGTCCTGTATTAGGATAGTCTTCGTATTAGGGTTCTCCAGTGAAACAGAACCAATAGAACTTCTGTCTGTCATCTATCTATGTATCTGTGTGTATATCCGTGTATCTGTTTCCATTTATTTCAGTCTTTATAAAATTCTCTTAATGGAAAAAATTTCAATTCCCTGGAAGACTATAAAAGGCACCTGGAACAGTTCTTTGCTCAAAAAGATAAAAAGTTTTGGGAAGATGGAATTTTGAAGTTGTCTGAAAAATGGCAGAAGGTAGTGGAACAAAATGGTGAATACATTGTTCAATAAAGTTCTTGGTGACTTATTTTTACTTAAAAACTGAAGGAACTTTTTGACCAGCCCAATATTTATCTATGTATCTATCTGTGTATCTAGTTATCTATCTATGTAGCTATCTATATATCTATTTCTCTATCTACCTCCATCTCCATTTCTTTCTCTATATAGCTACATACATCTATATCTATATGTATCTAGGAAGAGCTTTCCTCCCCGCTCCCTCCTTCCCTCTCCTCACCCTCCCCCCCTCCCCCCCCTCCCCTCCCCCTCCCCCCCTCCCACAGGTACATCCAGAAATAAGGTTTAACCAGTTATCTGGGCATCCTGTGGCCCAGTCAAGTTGACACATAAAATTAACCATCACAGCCCCAGTGACTGGTATCCTTATGAGAAGGCCATTGAAGGCACAGAGACACACAGTGGAAGATGGTCATGCGAAGAAGAAGGAAGAAATGAGAGTGATGTTGCTACAAGCTAAGGATCACCAAAGATTGCCATCAACCACCAGAAGCTAGGAAGAGGCATGGAAGGATTCTTCCCAGAGCTTTCAGGAGGACCATGGCCCTGTCAACACCTTAATTTTAGACCTTTGGATGCCATAACTGTGAGACAATAAATTCTGTGGTGTTTTTTTTTTTTTGCGATACGCAGACCTCTCACTGCTGTGGCCTCTCCCGCTGCGGAGCACAGGCTCTGGACGCGCAAGCTCAGCGGCCATGGCTCATGGGTCCAGCCACTCTGCGGCATGTGGGATCCTCCCTGACCCGGGGCATGAACCTGCATCCCCTGCATCAGCAGGTGGACTCTCAACCACTGCGCCACCAGGGAAGCCCCTGTTTTTTCTTAAGTCACCTAGATTACTGTACTTTTTATGGCAGCTGTAGGAAACTAATACACCCTCTTCTCCTTTTCTAGACATTCCTTTCCAATCTCCTTCATGGTCATCACACTCTTTGATCCATAGATGGGTCCCCCTCCCCCTTGGATTTCTGTCCTTATTCCTCTTTTTCTCTCTACTATCACTGACCCTTCTCACCCACACAAATGCCTTAGCTAGAAACAACATGCTTTCTCTTCTGCAGCCCCAGAACTCTCCCCCAAGTTCCAGAATCATATTTCCTGCTGAAGATGAGATATCTCCACTGGAATATTTAAATTAAAAAAAAATTAAGATACAATTGACATATAACATTAGTTTCAGGTATACAACCTACTGATTTGATATTTGTGTATATTGTGAAATGATTGCCACAATAAGTCTAGTTATCATTCACCACCATACATGGTTACAGAATTTTTTTTCCGTGTGATGAGAACTTTTAAGATGTACTCTCTTAGCAACTTTTAAACATACAATACAGTGTTATTAACTATAGTCACCATGCTGTATATTATATCCCCATGTCTTATTTATTTTATAACTGGAAGTTTGTACCTTTTGACCCCTTCATCCATTTTGTCCATCCCTGCCACCTCTGGTAACCACCAAACTGTTCTCTGTTTCTATGAATGCATTTTTTTTTAAGATTGCACATATGATTTTGGCTTTCATCATGCCCAGAGATGATTCTGATATTTCACCAACCAAACCTTCTCACTCCAGCACTCTCTTCTCCATCTGCCTGTCAGACCACTGAAGATGGGAATGTCCTCCTGGACTCTCCTCTCTCTTTTCATTTCTCACAATGAACCAGTCACTCATCATTTTGGATTATACCCTGTATCTGACTCTCACATTTGACTCTTTAGAATATCAGCTCCATGCGGGAAGGGAATTTTGCCTCTTTTGCTCACTGCTGTATCCTCAAAGCCTAGCGCAAAATCTGGCACACAGTGAGTGCTGAATGAATGCCTGTTGAGTGAGTGGACCTTCACTGCTAATGCCTTAGTTCAGATTTTTGTAACTCATGTGGGTACTGTCAAAGAGAGGTAGAGCCAGACACTAGTTAAAAGCAGTAAAGACAGATTTTATTTAGTACAATTGCAACAGGGAAAAAGAGACTTCAGTATAGAACTGGGCTCAAGTCCAAATGCAGCAAAGACTCATAGCCAACAAGCAGAGTGAGAGGGTCAGTGGAGACCTCAAAGTTAGGGATATTCTTGCCAAACTGATTTAACAGGATTCTTGCTGAAGGCAGGCCACAGTGATCAGATATCACCTTAGGGGATGACTTAGCAGGATTCTTTGCTTAGACTGTTTTAGGCAGGCTGAGGACAGGGCCCAAGGATGAGGCCTTGTTGAAAAGAGGGCTCAGAAGAGCCTATCCAACATTTGCTTAGGGAAAGAGTTTTTGTCAATGCTTCAGTGGCCTCTCAACTGAATTTTTTTTTAACTTTTGTCTCCTCTCCAATCTCCTGTACTATAGATTGATCTTTCTGAGGTGCAAATCTGATCACACCACCTCCCTACTTAACCAGACTTGAATCTCTGAAGATTTTGGGATACAACTTCAATTTAAATGCCTCAGCAAGACTTTCTCTCTTCCTTCCTTCCTTCCTTCCTCCCTCCCTCCCTCCCTCTCTCCCTCCCCTCCCTCTCCCCCCTTTCTTTTTTCTTTCTTTCTTTCTTTCTTTCTTTCTGTCTGGTATAGTTGATCTACAATGTTTCAGGTGTATAGCAACGTAATTTGGAGATATATATATATATCATTTTTCCGATTCTTTTCCATTATAAGTTATTACAAGATATTGAATGTAGTTCCCTGTGCTATACAGTAGGTCCTTGTTTTTTAAATCTATTTTGTTTTATTTTATTTTTCTAAAATAAATTTATTTATTTATTCATTTATTTATGGCTGCGTTGGGTCTTTGTTGCTGTGTGTGGGCTTTCTCTTGTTGCGGTGAATGGGGGCTACTCTTCGTTGCGGTGTGCAGGCTTCTCATTGTGGTGGCTTCTCTTGTTGTGGAGCACAGGTTCTAGGTGCGCGGGCTTCAGTAGTTGTGACACGTGGGCTCAGTAGTTGTGGCTCATGGGCTTAGTTGCTCTGTGGCTTGTGGGATCTTCCTGGACCAGGGCTCAAACCTGTATCCCCTGCACTGGCAGATGGATTCTTAACCATTGTGCCACCAGGGAAGTCCCTCTATTTTATATATAGTAGTGTGTATCTGTTAATCTCAAATTCCCAATTTATCCCCTCCCCTGACCTTTCCACTTTGGTAACCATTAGTTTGTTTTCTATGTCTGTGTTTACTTCTGTTTTTGTTTGTTTGTTTGTTTTTGTTTTTTGCTTTTTGTTTTTTTGGCTGTGTTGGGTCTTCATTGCTGGGCGTGGGCTTTCTCTCTAGTTGGAACAATCAGGGGCTACTCTTTGTTGCCATGCGTGGGCTTCTCATTGTGGTGGCTTCTCTTGTTGCAGAGCATGGGCTCTAAGCATGCGGGCTTCAGTCGTGGCAGCATGCGGACTCAGCAGTTGTGGTGTGTGGGCTCTGGGGCACGTGGGCTTCGATAGTTGTGGCACACAGGCTTCGTTGCTCTGCGGCATGTGGTATCTTCCTAGACCAGGGATCAAACCCATGTCCCCTGCATTGGCAGTCAGATTCTTAACCACTGTGCCACGAGGGAAGTCCCGAATACTGTCTTGTTGTTGTTGTTTTTTTTTTCTTTTGACCATGCTGCACTTCTGTTTTGTAAATAAGTTCATTTGTATCATTTCTTTAAGATTCCACATACAAGTGATATCATATGATATTTGTCTTTCTCTTTCTGACTTATTTCACTTAGTATGATAATCTCTAGTTCCATCCATGTTGCTACAAATAGCATTATTTCCTTCTTTTTTATGGCTGAGTAATATTCTATTGTGTGTGTGTGTATATACGTATATATGATATATATATGTGTGTGTATATGTATATGTGATATATATATATATCACATTTTCTGTATCCATTCATCTCTTAGCAAGACCTTTCTTGATTGGGTCTGGATTAGCTCTTCAGCTTCATTTCCTGCTGCCACTCATGCCTACCCTAAGGGCCAGACACACCAAAATCTGTACTGTGTTCTTCATGGCTGTGGGCCTTTACACAACTTTTTCATCAGTCTTGACTGTCTCTTAGTCATCTATGTAATTCCTTTTGTACTCAATGCTCGGTTCAAGCATCACTTCTTTCCGGAAGTTTTTTTCTTATCCTCTGAGTTAGGCCCCTCCCACCTCTGTGAATTAATCACAATGTTGTAATAATTAGCTTTCTCCTCTAAAGGCAGTATAGCAAAGTGGCTAAGAACTTAGACTCCAGAGTCAGTCTGCCTGAATTTGAATCCTGCTTTTGTTTCTTATTAGCTATTTACATAAACTCTGTGATTCTGTTTACATACATCTAAAAAAGGAGAAAATAATAGTATCTTCCTCCTATTACACTTATAAGGTTTTAATCAATTTATATAAATATATAAATATGTTTAGATATAATATAAATATATGAATATATATTATTTATAAGGTATTTATTTAAAAATACTTATTTATTTAATTAATTTATTTGGCTGGGCTGGGTCTTAGTTGCGGCACATGGGATCTTCTTTGCAGCATGTGGGATCTTTAGTTGCGGCATGCAGGATCTTTTAGTTGTGGCATGTAGGATCTTTAGTTGTAGCATGCGGGATCTTTCTTTTTTTTTTTTTGTGGTATGCGGGCCTCTCACTGTCGTGGCCTCTCCCGTTGCGGAGCACAGGCTCCGGATGTGCAGGCTCAGTGGCCATGGCTCATGGGCCCAGCCGCTCTGCGGCATGTGGGATCTTCCCAGACCGGGGCACGAACCCGTGTTCCCTGCATCAGCAGGCGGACTCTCAACCACTGTGCCACCAGGGAAGGCCTGCAGGATATTTTAGTTGCAGCATGTGGGATCTTTTAGTTGCAACATGTGGGATCTTTAGTTGCGGCATGTGAACTCTTAGTTGCAACATGTGGGATCTAGTTCTCTGACCAGGGATCAAACCCAGGCCCCCTGCATTCGGAGTGAAGAGTCTTAGCCACTGGACCAACAGGGAAGTCCCTATAAGGTATTTAGTGTACACTGTAGATGCTAGTTATTGTAGTAGTCATCTATTGCTGTATAAGAAAAGAACCTCCCAGTAATCAGTATCTTGAAATGACAATGTTTTAAACTTTCTTCTTTTGAAATATAGGCATTCAAAGCTAATTTCTCTCTAATCACTGCTTTAGCAGCATCCCACAACTTTTTACATGTTACTTTTTCATTATCATACAGTTAAAAATATTTTCTAATTTCCACTGTGATTCTTTCCTTTGATCTATAGGTTATTTAGAGCTATGTGGTTAAATTTCCAAACAATTGGGACTTTTCTAGTTATCTTTCTGTTGTTGATTTCCAGTTTAATTCCACTGTGGTCATACTCTGTATGATTTCAGTCTTTCAAAATTTATTGAGACTTGCTTTCCAGCCTAGCATATGGGCTACTTTGGTGAATGTTCCAAAAGTAACTATCTTTTAATCTTGCCTACACATCTGAGGGTTGACTGGGACTTGGCTGATGCATGTGAGGATCAGCCGGCCTGCCTTGATTCATGCATGAGCTTCTCTGTAGATTGCATCCAGGTTCACTTCTACTCTGTATGTGTTTATTCTGGGGCCTCAGCCAAAGAAGTAGCTGTTCCCAGGGGGAAGCTCTCTGCCTGGTAATGACAGAGACAAGAGGGCAAGTGGAAACACATGAGGTCTTTTGAGGTCTAGGCTTGTAAATGACAGACACAGTGATTCTTCCACTACATTCCATTGACCAAAGCAGGTCATATGACCCAGTATCAGCGTGTATTAACTATGTCTTCTTTTTTTTTTTTCTGTATTCTGATGCTTTGACATCTGGGGTCTTGCTGACCCTGCAGATACTGCCCCTCCTAGGGTTAGTCATTTCCTAGAGATAATAAACAACTTGCCTATGAATGTACCTTTCATGTGCAAACCAAGCAATCCTGAGTTCACACTCCAACCACCTCTTTTATTGGGCTCTTGCACTCAGGGCCACTATCCACCTGACCTAATCAACTCAAGCCCAGGTATTGGACAACTTGGGGAAGCACCTATGCCCAGAGACTTCTGAAAGTACTCAAACTAGCCAATTCCAAGTCTTTTTACCCAGCCTCACCTGTTTCCTCCTAAGGGAAACACAATAAAGTCTCCTACCCACACTTCTCCCTTCCCTCTTCCTCTGGCTGACCCTGGTGCATCCATGTGTGGCCTCACATGGCTTGGCATGAACCCCTCCCTCTGGGAACTTGGAGTAATAAACTATCTTTTCAATGGAAATCATCTCCTGATCTATTGGTCTTACTATAAGTCAAGCTTTCTAAAATACATTTTTATTTTATTATTTTATTTTATTTATTTTGCCTTGCTGGGCAGCTTGCGGGATCTTAGTTCCCTGACCAGGGATCAAACCTCGGACCATGGCAATGAAAGCACGGGGTCCTAACCACTGAACCGCCAGGGAATTCCCCCTAAAATACACTATTTTAAAACACAAGGGGCAGGGATTCTACCTCTAGTGAGAACGACAGTAAAGTCCCATGGTGCAGGGTATGATTTGGGGAGGGGTAAAGAAATGGGACCAGTAATTCAATCTACCACACTTGTTACTACTCCTTTTTGTTACTATTTACTCTTGTTACTACTTCTCTTGTACTCCTCACTGTACTACAAGCTTCCAAGGGCAGGAACTGGCAGAATTCTCTGTGTTTTCCAAAGCTTAGCATAGCACCTAGAACGTAAGCACTCCATGAATGTATATCAAACAAATCAATTAATAATAGGAAACCCAATATTCTGGCACCCTGATAGAATTGGATAAGGTGGTGTTGCTTCCCAGACAGCTGAGAAACTGTCCTGGTTCCACAGCTGGGCACTTTGACCCAGATTTGGAAAGAGAGGAAAAGGGTATGTTTTCATGCATAGCTTCCGCTCTCTCTCATTTTCTCAAAATCTCTGCTTGACATTCAATCATTGTGGAATGTCGAGGTCCCCATGCGGCATTTGTCTGACATGCTGTGAAAGGGCGTTTTAAACATCTTTATTTCGGGATTTTGACAGCATCGCCTTCACACCCATCAACTCCCTCCACTCAATCTGTTCCCACAAGGGCAGAGACGTTTCTACTTATCTTTGTGTTGACCGAGAGTTGCAGATGCCTATTTTGTCTTGCAGATATTTTGTCTTTTTTTTCTCACCAGCTTCAAAATATTCTAACAACTCACATTCCAAGATTCGCATCTATCCTAAGGTTCCCTGGCCCTGAAATGGTTTATGCAAATCTTGAAAGCATTCCTACTTTCAGAGGAGAAAAATGGCTCTTTAATCTGGACAACACAATGTTGCTTGTGGGTAGAGATGGAAAATGTAGATCATCCACGGCGAGTGTGTATTGATAACCAAATATTTTCTGAAAATCTCCAATATTCTTCCTCTATTTCCTTTATTAAACTCTAACTTGGGGGGCATTTTGATACCCAGAATTAATTAAAAATTAATTAAAAATTTGGCAATAGGGCTTCCCTGGTGGCACAGTGGTTGAGAATCTGCCTGCCAATGCAGGGGACATGGGTTCGAGCCCTGGTCTGGGAAGATCCCACATGCCACGGAGCAACTAGGCCCGTGAGCCACAACTACTGAGCCTGCGCATCTGGAGCCTGTGCTCCTCAACGAGAGGCCGCGACAGTGAGAGGCCCGCGCACTGCGATGAAGAGTAGCCCCCGCTCCCCGCAACTAGAGAAAGCCCTCGCACAGAAACGAAGATCCAACACACCCAAAAATAAATAAATAAATACATTTATATATATAAAAAAAAAATTTGGCAATAGACTAGGTAACTTGTTCTTCTAACATTTTATTTTGTAAATGTCCAAACCTATAGAAAAATTACAAGAACAGTACAATGAACCTCCACAAACACTTTACCCTGACTCTCCAATTATTAACATTTTCCATGTTATTTTCATCTCCCTATGTCTCTGTCTTTATATGTATATACATTTACACACATATTATTTTTCACAGTTTCATTGACATATAACATTGTATAAGTTTCAGGTGTACAACATGATGATTTGATATATGTATATATATATTTTTTATTTTTTTGAAGTATAGTTGATTTACAATGTCGTGTTAGTTTCAGGTGTACAGCATAGTGATTCAGTTATACATATATACATATTTATGTATACACACATATATATATATATATATAATATTTTTCAGATTCTTTTCCCTTATAGGTTGTTACAAAATATTGAGTATAGTTCCCTTTGCTAGACAGTAGGTCCTTGTTTGTTGACATATGTATGTATTGTGAAATGATTACCATAGTAAGTTTAGTTAACATTCATCATTGCACATAGTTCAAAAATCTTTTTCTTGTGAAGAGAACTTTTAAGATCTGCTCCCTAAGATTTTTTTTTCCTTAAAATTAAAAAAAAATCAGCTTTAACTTCTTCACATCTCATTTTCTCTACTTGTAATACGTAGTGAGGAGAGGTGGGACAGCTCTTACCTCACAAGACTGTTGTAAGGATTGAACAAAATAACCCACAGAAAAGGCTTTGTCTAGTGCCTGGCATACAGTGTGTGCTCACCAAATATTATAATCATTCCCCATACCCTGTCACAGTGCCCTGCAAGTAGTAAATCCCTCAATTGTTAAATGACAAATGAAATCAAGAATTTCAATAGAATATTTTAATATATGGTAACACTGATAGTGGTCCCAGGTTATCAATAGGACAGACCATTACCAGGGACATAAGCTCTTTTTTTTTTGCGGTACGCGGACCTCTCACCGTTGTGGCCTCTCCCGTTGCGGAGCACAGGCTCCGGATGCTCAGGCTCAGTGGCCATGGCTCACGGGCCCAGCTGCTCCATGGCATGTGGGATCTTCCTGGACTGGGGCACAAACCCGCGTCCCCTGCATCGGCAGGCGGACGCTCAACCACTGCGCCACCAGGGAAGCCTGACCCTAATTCTTTTGAACAGCGCAGGTTGAGTACTTTGTAGAATGCCCCTCAGTTTGGCTTTGTCTGATGTTTCCTCCTGATTAATGCCATTTTGGTGTGAAAGTTGTGGAAGTGGTGTTGTGCTCACCTCTGGGCATGGCTGGGGACTTTTTGGCTCTAGTGTGCACTTGGATTTTGTCTCACATGGATAAAAAGAAAATGGTTCTAGTTTAACAACGAACCCAAAGAGTGCTATCTGGGAAGTTTATTGGATTGTGGGTTTGGTAATCTGCGTGGAACATTTAACCCAGTGACTCTCGACCTGGGTGCCTTTTCTCCTGGGAGAGTTTGACAAATCTGGAGATATTTTTAATTGTCGTGAATGGGGTCAGAGGGGGCTACTGCCATCTAGTGGGTGGAGGCCAGGGATGCTTGTGAACTTCCTATAATGCGCAGGACGGCCCCCACTGCAAAGAAGGATCTGGACCCAACTGTGCAGAGGTTGAGAAATCCTGGTCTCTGTTTATATGAAACCTACAGAGCTGTCATGCCCCCAGAAAGGCCCAGGTGTTGGTACTATTCCATGAGATTCAGGTTTAGTAAAAATACAGCCACTGGCCAATGAACTCACAAGTATAAGTAGTGTTCTACATGAGGGGCAAGTTTTTCGCTAACACCACAAGGGTCTCTGGCCCAATGAGTGGAGTTTGATAGTAATACTTGCTACAAATGTATGATTTTAATGTACGAAAGCTTTAAGGAGAGATGAAAACATTTTAAACATGGCCTGTGTTTTCTTCTGCTTTTCTCCATGATTTCTTAATCTTGGACCTCTCAGGAATTATTTGGCCTTTCTGTTTTCAGACTAACTTGATGTATCCTGCTGTACGATCCTAAAAAAGGAGCTCACTCAGTGGGTCTGATTTGGTGGATGCTTGCCCAGGAAGTTGTGCGCATGAGTGGCACCATCTCCCGTGAACACCCATGGGAGGTCATGCCTGATTTCTACTTCAACAGAGATCCCGAAGAGATTGAAAAGGAAGAGCAGGTGGCAGCTGTGAAGGTTGTGACCAAGGAGGAATTTCAGGGTGAATGGACTGCCCCACCTCCTGAGTTCACTGCTACTCAGCCTGAGGTGGCGGATTGGTCCGAAGGTGTGCAGGTGCCGTCTGTGCCCCACTGAAGGCTGGTCTGCACCTCCCACTGCTCAGGCCACTGAATGGGTAGGAACAACCACTGAGCGGTCTTAAGCTGCTCTTCCACAAACTCTTAAAATGGAAGTAGGTTGACGAAAAATAAACAGTTTCTAAAAAAAAAACAAACAAAAAATACTGAAGGTTGGAGCATGGGGGCTGTATGCCTGTGGGTGGAGAGAATTCTAGAGGACCGAGGATGGGATTTGAACTCAAACAGGAAACAATAGGGAGGAAGAAGCAAATGAAAACCTATTAAAAAGTCAACACTGAGATATTCCAAAATCAGATATTCCAAAATTTCCATAAGTCAGATATTGTAAAGCAAGTCATTCATTTGTTCATTTATCAGTTCCTTCAATAATATGTATTATGTACCTACTATGGGCCAGGTACTTTCTAGATGTCTGAGCTACAGGAGTGAAAAAACAAAGCTCCCATCCTCAAGGGGTTTCAATTCGAGTGGAGGGTGGTGGATAATAAACATGAGACATAGAGACTTCCCTGGTGGTCCAGTGGTTAAGACTCAATGCCCCCAGTGCAGGGGAACTAGATTGGTCAGGGAACTAGATCCCACATGCCACAACTAAGACCCGGTGCAGCCAAAGTAAATGAATAAATATTAAAACCTCTCGAGACATAAAGTATGTTAAAAGGTGGTAAAACAAGGTCCAAAAGGGTACATGCACCCCAATGTTCATTGCAACACTGTTTACAATAGCCAAGACATGGAAACAACCTAAATGTCCATCGACAGAGGAATGGATAAAGAAGATGTGGTACCTATATACAATGGAATATTACTCAGCTATTAAAAAGAATGAAATAATGCCATTTGCAGCAACATGGATGGAACTAGAAATTATCATACTAAGTGAAATTAGTCAGACAGAGAAAGTGAAATATCGTATGATATTGTTTATATATGGAATCTAAAAAAATGATACAAATGAACTTATTTACAAAACAGAAACAGACTCACAGACTTAGAGAATGAACTTATGGTTACAGCGGCGGGGGAGGGGAGCGGTGGGGTGGGGGGAGGGATAGTTAGGGAGTATGAGATTGACATGTACACACTGTTGTACTTAAAATGGATAACCAGGGATTTCCCTGGTCGCTCAGTGGTTAAGAATCTGCCTGCCAATGCAGGGGACACGGGTTTGATCCCTGGTCTGGGAAGGTCCCACATGCTGCGGAGTAACTAAGCCTGTGCACCACAGTTACTGAGTCTGTAAGCCACAACTACTGAGGCTGCATGCCACAACTACTGAAGCCCGCACCTAGAGCCCGTGCTCTGCAACAAGAGAAGCCACCGCAATGAGAAGCCTGTGCACCGCAACGAAGACCCAATGCAGCCAAAAATAAATTAAAAAAATAAAAAATATATAAAATGGATAACCAACAAGGACCTACTGTATAGTACAGGGAACTCTGCTCAATATTATATAACAACTTAAATGGGAAAAGAATTTGAAAAAGAATAGATACATGTATATGTATGACTGAATCATTTTGCTGTGCACCTGAAACACAACATTGTTAATCAACTATATTCCAATATAAAATAAAAAGTTATTTCCTAAAAGAAAAAGGTGGTAAATACTAGGGAAGAAAGAATATAGAACAGGGTAAGTGGCTCGGGGGTGCTGGGGAGTGAGTTGCAGTTTCAGGGGGTTAGAAGCAGGTTAGAAATGTGAGAACTGAGTAAACTTGATGCAAGTGAATGAGGAAGCTGGGAGGAAAGAGCTTTCTAGGCAGTGGGAACAGCAAGTTCAAAGGCCCTGAGGTGGGACCATGCCTAGTATGTTTGAGCAACAGCAAAGAAGTCAGTGTGGTTGGAGGGAGTAGGTGAGGGGGAGAGTGGGAGGAGGCGAGGGCAGGGAGTTGTTGGCGGCAGATTGTGCAGGGCTTTGGGGGATGTGGGAAGGACTTTGGCTTTTATCCCAATGAAGTGAGAGCTGTGCAAAGTTCTGAGCAGGGGAGGCCAGTGACTGGACTCAGGTGCTCACTGGCTTCCTCTGGCTGCTGCAGGGGGTACAGACCACCAGGGGTGAGGGCAGGAGCCAGGAGACCTGGGCAGAAACAACAGCACTGGTCCATGGGAAATGATGGAGGCTTAGACCAGGGTGTTAACAATTTGTGTTATTTTAGATCTTCAATTTTCACCTTTTGCATTTTTGTATGATAAATTCATTATTATGGGTTACAAATTTATTGGAATGGTCTGGGCAAAAGAAATTACATACGGCAAAGGAGCTCAGGTGGTTAAAAAAGTTGGATATTGGGGCTTCCCTCGTGGCGCAGTTGTTGAGAGTCCGCCTGCCGATGCAGGGGACACGGGTTCGTGCCCTGGTCCGGGAAGATCCCACATGCCGCGGAGCGGCTGGGCCCATGAGCCATGGCCGCTGAGCCTGTGTGTCTGGAGCCTGTGCTCCACAACGGGAGAGGCCACAACAGTGAGAGGCCCGCGTACCGCAAAAAAAAAAAAAAAAAAAAAGTTGGATATTGTTAAATTTAATATATGTACAACTCTAGGACTCTGCCTGAGCTGTTATTATAATTATTTTTCTTCTGCAGAAGTTTGTTTCGTCCTTATCCTGCTTCAGGCATTCAGGCATTTACATGAAATGTCTGCATGCCAGCCTCTCATATTCTAATCTGATGAATGTGACCTTTCAAACTGAGGACATGACACAACTGCAGAGAGGAGAAAACTGGAAGTAAATTTGGATATAATCAGTTACGTGCCTGGAAAACTGTTCCTGTACTGAGGACAGACCAAACATAAGCAAATAAGCCATTTGTTAATTTCAGTGAGTTTCTTGGCAGAAAGAGGCCTGAGGAGGTTGCCAAAATCTCTGCCAAGTTTAAATTTAGGACAGCAGGTTCCCCAGGAGTGGCGAAGCTTTAGAATTCTTGCTCCCATTCTCTCTATAACCTTTTTGTGATCTTCAGGGTTTGCTATACGGAGGGTAATTATTTCCAAATTTCCTCTCTTCTCCCCTTCCCCAGATTTTTTTCAGATGGAAATTAAAATCAAGGAAATTTTTTAAAATGAGAGAATGGATTGCAGAGACTTTCTCATACAGACTTCCAAATGGGGAAACTGAGGCCCAGATTGGTGAATTGATTTATGTGCCTCACTCCTAGGAGAGGCTCTTGGCTATATCCCCTTTAAAGAGACGCCATGTCATCCACTATGTAATAAATGATTTCTCCTCTCTCGTGAAAAGGGGATCAGCAAACTGCTGCCTATAGGTCTTAGTTCTTCACTAAGTTCTGTGAATTCTTCTCGGAAAATGAATTATGCAAATTGTAGCTGGGGAAAATGACATGTAACGTCTGCAAAATTTCCCTGAATATTCTCTCTTTGTCCACAAAGTAGGCTCGCTAGTCAGTGTAAGTCTCCGTTCAGTGGTGATAACAAACAAACTGGAAACTTTAGTGGCTGTACCCAGCACAAGTCTGTTTCTCATTCCTGTGAAGCTGGTTAGCAGGGCTTGCATCCAAGCAGTGACTCAGGGATCCAACCTTCCTCCATTTTGCACCAGCACCATCTCTCACAGGCTTCCAAAACTACCTTGGGAGGGGAAGAGAAGGATAGAGGGGGGCACACCAGCTGTTAACTTCCTCCATCTGGTAATGATAATCCATTGGCTAGAATGAGTCACATGGGTCTGTTCTAACTGCAAGAGGGTCTGGGAAATGGAGGAGAACATATGGGTGAACACCAAACACTGCTTATTCTTTCTATTAGAGAAAAGAGAGAGACTTGACTTTCAGTACCTTAGATATGGCAAGAGAAGTGTTTGGATACTACCAGGGTAATAAAAGGGGTCAAAACCTTTTCCCCTTTTGAAGCAGACATGTAGACATGCCACTGATCTTTATTTATTTATTTATTTATTTATTTAATTTATTTACTTTTGGCTGTGTTGGGTCTTCATTGCTGCTCGCAGGCTTTCTCTAGTTGCGGCGAGCGGGGGCTACTCTTCGTTGCAGTGCACAGGTTTCTCATTGTGGTGGCTTCTCTTGTTGTGGAGCACAGGCTCTAGGCACATGGGCTTCAGTAGTTGTGGCATGTGGGCTCAATAGTTGTGGCTCACGGGCTGTAGAGCTCAGGCTCTACAGTTGTGGCGCACGGGCTTAGTTGCTCCACGGCATGTGGGATCCTCCTGGACCAGGGCTTGAACCCATGTCCCCTGCATTGGCAGGTGGATTCTTAACCACTGCACCACCAGGGAAGCCCTGATCTTTTAATTTAATTTTTAAAATTGCAGTATAGTTGATGTACAATATTATATAAGATTCAGGTGTACAACATAGGGATTCACAACTTTTAAAGGTTGTATTCCATTTATAATTATTATAAAATATTGGCTAGATTCTCTGTGTTGTATTTTATATCTTTGTAACTTATTTATTTTATACATAGTAGTTTGTATCTCTTAATTCCCTACCCCTGTCTTCCCTCTCTCCACTTCCCTCTCCCCACTGGTAACCATTAGTTTTTTCTCTATATCTGTGAGTGTTTCTGTTTTGTTGTAGTCACTAGCTAGTTTTATTTTTTAGATTCCACATATAAGTGATATCATACAGTATTTGTCTTTGTCTGACTTATTTCACTTAGCATGCCCTCCAAGTCCATGCACATT
Organism: Mesoplodon mirus; assembly: GCF_964341445.2. Taxonomy (NCBI): domain Eukaryota; kingdom Metazoa; phylum Chordata; class Mammalia; order Artiodactyla; family Ziphiidae; genus Mesoplodon; species Mesoplodon mirus. The sequence continues at coordinate 41,549,432 of NC_138980.1, forward strand.
GTTGTGAATGGCAACATTTCATTCTTTTTTGTGGCTGGGTAGTATTCCATTTTATATCACATCTTTTTTTTTTTTTTTTTTTTTTTTTTTTTTGCGGTACACGGGCCTCTCACTGTTGTGGCCTCTCCCGTTGCAGAGCACAGGCTCCAGACGCGCAGGCCCAGCAGCCGTGGCTCACGGGCTCAGCCACTCCGCAGCATGTGGGATCCTCCTGGACCGGGGCACGAAGCCGTGTTCCCTGCATCGGCAGGCAGACTCTCAACCACTGCGCCACCAGGGAAGCCCTATATCACATCTTCTTTAATCATTCATTTGTTGATGGACGCTTAGGTTGCTTCCATATCTTGGCATTTGTAAATAATGCTACTATGAACATTGGGGTGCATGTATCTTTTCGAATTGGTGTTTTCATTTTTTTCAAATAAATACTCAGGTGTAGAATTACTGGGTTATACGGTAGTTCTCTTTTTAGTTCTTTTTGAACCCTCCATACTATATTACATAGTGGACATGCCACTGATCTTGACTGTCTATAGCAGACCAACCCCACCTCCCCCAAGACCAAGTAAACCACGTTTGTTTAAGCATGATATCCTGCTCAGAGTGTTGAAACCCCAGCTTCAAGCAGAGGGTGAACACAGATAGGGTGGGTTAGTCAGGATAGGCTAAATTTTAGGTGCTTTAAGACAACAAAGTTTTATTTCTGACTCATACTGTCTCTTTCAGTTATCTATCGCTGAGTAACAAACTATCCTAAACTTAGTGGCTTAATGTTGATTATTTCTCATGATTCTGTGGTTGGCTGGCAGGCAGTTCTGCTCCACATGGTATAGGTGGAGGCCCTTCTGTGGCTGCTTTCAGGGGGCAGGGCTGGAACACCCTTCTCACTCAACAGTCTGGCCTGCATTTCCTTACAGCATGAGGGCTGGCTTGAGAGAGAGAGAGAGAGAGAGAGAGAGAGAGGGATGGAGGGAGTGAGAGAGGAAGTTGTCAGTCCTCTTGAGACTTGGGCTTAGAAGTTCAAGGAGGTCATGTCTGTCACATTTGGTTGGTCACTTTTTTTTTTTGGCCGCGCTTCACAGCTTGTGGGAACTTAGTTCCTGGACCAGGGATTGAACCTGGGCCCAGCAGTGAAAGCACTGAGTCCTAATTACTGGACCACCAGGGAATTCCCGGTTGATCACTTCTTGATGGGAAGAGTGGAAAGAGATTGTGGTCTCATTAACCCATCAAGCTTGCAATTTTTAGGTGCCCCAAACCCTCCAAGATGAGAACAAGGCTTTGAACAGTTCAACAATCAGAATGTTCTAGATTGTGCTGCAGCAAAAACCCCCAAAATTCTAGTGGTGTCAACAGGGACCGGCAAACGTTTTCTGTAAAGGGCCAGATAGTAAATATTTTTGGCTTTGCAGGCCATATTTTCTCTGACACAACAACCCAGTTCTGCAGCTGTAGATTGAAAGCAGCATAAACATGGTGCGAAGAGGAATCTGAGGGCCTTGGCTTGGCTTTAATGTTTGTGCAGGAAGGGACACATGATAATTCCTCTTCCACCTCATTGGTCAGAACAGGTCACAAGCCCCCTGCTGTTCCCAAGGGGGTCCAGAGTGCTTCCATGTGCCTGGAAGTTTGGTTAACAGCTGTGACGGCTACACAGTGAGTGATAGCTTAGCATTGTCCAGCGCTGTCTTTTTTTTTTTTTTTTTTTTTTTTTGCGGTACGCGGGCCTCTCACTGTTGTGGCCTCTCCCGTTGCGGAGCACAGGCTCTGGACACGCAGGCTCAGCGGCCATGGCTCACGGGCCCAGCCGCTCCGTGGCATGGGGGATCCTCCCAGACCAGGGCACGAACCTGCGTCCCCTGCATCGGCAGGCGGACTCTCAACCACTGCGCCACCAGAGGAGCCCTATCCAGCGCTGTCTTTGATAGAGAATCCAAAACCAAGAAAGCCTTTTGATCTGGACCCCAACACTTGATGTCTTAAAACTTCCATCATGTCCAGATTGCATAGTGCCATGCAATATAAGGGCTGGTTCAGACAGTAGAGTTGTCTCTACTTTGGGAACATCCTGAAATGGTCATGTGACTGGATATTGGTAAAGTCAGAGCTGAACACAAGTTTCCCAGGTCTTGATTTCATGTTTTTATGAGTTTCCAATAAACGAACTCTCATTTAAACTTCAGGGGGCATGGGTTCATCCCTGGTCAGGGAACTCAGATCCCAAATGCTGCAGGGCGTGGCCAAAAAAATACATTAAAAAAAAAAAGGTTTAACAACTATGGGACTTCCCTGGCGGTCCAGTGTTTTAGACTCTGTGCTTCCACTGCAGAGGGCGAGTTCAGTCCCTGGTGGGGGAGCTAAGATCCCACATGCCATGCAGGGAGGCCAAAAAAAAATTTTAACAACTAATTATATAGCCCTAGGGGTGTGCTTGGCACTATTTAGAATAGATAGCGCACTCCACCCAAACCAATAGGTACAACCACCCTAAAAGGGAGATACTATGATTATTATGCCCATTTTGTAGATTGGGGACAGAGGCTCTGAGAGAACAGTGACTTGCTCAAGGTCAACCATCTGACAGGTGGGGTAGCTGGGATTTGTACCCAGATAGTTTGGCTCCAGGGTCTGTACCCTTAACCGATGCTTCTGCATTTTCTTTCCTAGCCCATGGATTCCTTGCTGAAAAAAAACATCTTCTTCTCTGCGTTCCTCTGCAGGAACAACTCACTTTATAGAATACGTGATATTATACTGAATTTAAAAAATTACTTTTATTGTGGGAAAATACGTCACATAAAATTTACATCTTAAACTTTTTTTTTTTTTTTTTTTGGCGGTACGCGGGCCTCTCACTGTTGTGGCCTCTCCTGTTGCGGAGCACAGGCTCCGGACGTGCAGGCTCAGCGGCCATGGCTCACGGGCCCAGCCGCTCCACGGCATGTGGGATCTTCCCGTACTGGGGCACAAACCCATGTCCCCTGTATCGGCAGGTGGACTCTCAACCACTGCGCCACCAGGAAAGCCCATCTTAATCATTTTTAAGTGTACAATTCAGTGGCATTAAGAACATTCATCGTGCTGAACAACCATCAACACCATCCATTTCTGGAACATTTCTAGAACATAATACCCTGAAGTGGGTATTACTATTATTATATCTGTTTTATGTATGAAGAAAGCCAGGCTCAGAGAAGTGAAGTAACTTGCCTGGAATCTATAGGCTGTAGTTGCAGAACTAGGAATCACATGTAGGTGGTCAGAGGCTGTGGAGAAATGGGATCCCTCATTCATGTCTGGTGGGAACATCAAATGACAAGACAACGCTGGAAAATAGTTTGGCAGTTCATTTTAAAACTAAAGATGGACTTACCATACAGCCCAGAAGTTATGCTCTTGGGCATATATCTAAGAGAAATGAAAACTTACCTTTCATGCAGAAACTTGTACATGAACGTTTACAGCAGCTTTATTAGTAATAATTTAAGACTGAAAACTACCTAGATGTCTTTTGGTGGGTGAATGGATAAACAAGTTGTGGTACATCCATACTATGGAATACTACTTGACAATGAAAAAGAATGAACTATTGGTGCATGCAACAACTTGGATGAGCTCCAAGGAAATTATGTGGAATGAAAAAAAGCCAGCCTCAGAAGGACACATTTTGTGTGATTCCATTAATGTAACATTCATGAAATAACAGTTACAGAGATGGAGGACAGATTAGCGGCTATAAAAGGACAGAGAGTCTTGTGGTAATGGTACAGTAAAGTTTACTAGTTGTGGTAGTGGTTACACAAAGCTATGCATGATAAAATTACATAGAGCTACGCACATACACAGACACAGACACACACATGCACACATACACATTCATGAATGCATATGTAACTGATGAAATCTGAATAAACTCTGTGAATTGTACCACTGTCAATTTCTGGTTTTGATATTGCATTATAGTTATGCAAGATGTTAGCCTTGGGGGAGGTGAGTGAAAGGTGCGTGGAAACTCCTTGTACATTTCTTTGCAACTTCCTGTGCATCTATAATTATTTCAAAATCAAAAGGTTAAAAACAGTTGGGTTCTAGACCTTGTCCTATTCTGCAATGATTTAATCACAAAAGCCACATCTTCATCACCACCACAAAAGCAAGCAAACAAACAAAGCACACTGAAGAATGCAGCAGACCAAATACCACTACCTAAAAGAAAGTTTGCCTGAAAAAAATTGCAATATTAATATAATGGGATTATGGATTTTTTTTCACATTTGTTTTTTCCTTTCCCTCCCTCCCCTGCCCCTTCCCTCCTTTCTTTCTTTCTTTCCCTCTCTCTCCTTCTTCCTTCCTTCCTTCCTTCTTCCCTCCCTCCCTCTCTTTTTCTTTCTTTCTTCTTTCTTTCTTTCTTTCTTTCTTTCTTTCTTTCTTTCTTTCCTTTCTTTCTTTCTTTCTTTCTTTCTTTCTTTCTTTCTTTCTATCTTTCTTTCTTTCTTTCTTGTTTGAGCTCCTCTCAAAGCAGATCCTGAGACAAGGATTTGAACTCAAATAATTTATTTGGGAGGTGACCCCCAGAAACACCAGAGAAGGGGAGAGGAAGGGGAGGAAGACAGTGAAGGGCGTGTTTCTTGTGTTTTCCTGCTGGAGCAACTGGAGCTTAAGTCTATTTGGGGACCTATGGGAGATAGCATAAGGCATGTACACTTCAGAGCTGTCCCCCTGAAGGGCGAGAGAGCTGAGGTATTTACCCACCAATTCCTGTCAGTTACTGGTTGAGGGCTGCTCCCCAGGCTATTAATTCTGTGGGTTGTGTGTGGCAAAGCATGACTCAGCAGCAACAAAAGCTTCCATTCTGGTATTTGGAAGACAAGCCGGTATGCACTGAAGGGTAAGGGCAAGGGGGCATGGGCCAGAATTCCTGTGCAAGAAATAACAACAAGAAGGGAAATGCAACATGCTTATTGTGTCAGAGGTTGCTTGCTTGTTGCATCCTCAGTATATATCCTCTATTCTTTGTTCTAACAGAACTCCCTATATATTTTTTTTTTTTTTTTTTTTTCTTTTTGCAGTATGCGGGCCTCTCACTGTTGTGGCCTCTCCCGTTGCGGAGCACAGGCTCCGGACGCGCAGGCCCAGCGGCCATGGCTCACGGGCCCAGCCGCTCCGCGGCATATGGGATCCTCCCAGACCGGGGCACGAACCCGTATCCCCTGCATCGGCAGGCGGACTCTCAACCCCTGCGCCACCAGGGAGGCCCAGAACTCCCTATATTTACTGGGAGTGACAATGTGCTCAGCTAAAAGCACATTTCCTAACCTTTAATGCAGATAGCAGTGGCCTCATGAATATGAATGAAAGTTATTGAGTGGAACTTCTAGTAAACTCTCAAATGTTGATGACTCAGTTGGCAGGTATGCCCTAGCCCTTTACCTCTTAATATTGCATGGAGCATGTGTATGATGGCTGGAGGTGTAGCACCCATTCTGTGGCCATGAGGATGGAAGCCAAAAATAAGAGAGCAAAAAGTTAGAAGTCCCTTAGGTCCCTGATAACTGTGGGGATGCCCTACCAGCTGTGAATTGCCTACCACTGTACACCTACAAGGGAGAAAAAAATAACCTCTTTCTTGTTTAAGCCACTGTTGAGTTTTCTGATCTGTGCAGCAGAATTGAATTCTGATTGATAGACTTATTCACCTACTGAAAGGGAAAAAGACTACTACTAAAATACTTCATCCTTCTCTTTCTCCTCCTCTTTTGCTAAATTGTGCTTTAGAGGGTCTGGATGCTCAGTTGCCTCTTCTATGAAACACTGGTAATCAGAACCTAACTTGTTCATTTGTGGCTAGGATCAAGTGAGATAATGTACCTGAAGCACGTAGAAGAATGACCCAGAAAGGACCCAGAAATTGGCAGCTCCTACTATTCCGAAGTAGAATAAATCAATCAGAAATGACACATCCTGATAGCAGAATACTTCCTAGGATGCCAGCTCCATGTTTGATTAATCTATGGTTCAGTGTGACTATCCCAGAGGAAATAATGCAACATATTGCTTTTCAAAAATCCTTGGCATTTGACTATTTATTCTTGTTGTGTGAAACTTCCGGACAGTCTGTTTATTTAATTGCTCTGATTGGAGCTCTAAGAAATTGAATTTAACATCTGTAAGCAACATTTTTATGACATGGGATTTTGGCTAACAGGGTAGGATCTTATCCCAATTTTGACCAGTGGGAGCCCCTTCAAGCTAGTTTGTGCGTTCTTTTGACAGAACCCTTAGTCTTTAAAAGCCCTTTCCTTGCTTTCAGACACAAGTAGATATTCTAAGCTCATCCTGTTTATTTCCAGAGCACAGATTTTTGTCTGCTTTTTCCTTACTGTATTCCCAGTACCCAGAAAAAGGCCTGGCACTAAATGAATGAATAAATTCTTTCATTTCACTCTTTCTTCTGCTGCTTCCCCAATAACTCTCAACTCACACCATCTACTAAATCAGATATTGTAACTTGCACGTTATAAGGATGCTCAAAATCCTCTCTGAGGTGAGACTTCTCCACTGACATGTTTTTGCTGCAGCTAAGTCCAGCCTGGTCACAGCCTAGCTCCTAAGGTTAAAAATAGCTCAATGCAGCCTCAACAGCTTCCAGCATCCTGGTTATTTTTAGGACAGAGGAGGGGGTGAAGGAAAAATGTGACCAAGAGTCACCTCCAGGGAGGAGCATCCCCTTCCTCTGGCTCAGAACTAGTGGCCTCACCCAGCTAGAGATGCCCACTCCTGTGAACGGATCAAGTTTGAGAAGTGGATGTTCACAAGATACAGTTTCCCCCATTACTGGATTGTGAATACTAGGCAGATTTCCTGCTCTGCTGGGGATGCAAAGAAACACATGTGTTTGAGGGTCAAATCAGGGAAACCACTAAGATTCTATACAGGCTCTGGACTTTCACTACCAACTGCTGAAGTGTAATCATTCCATAACTCATGGAATATATTGATCAGTTCATTCATCGAATTCACTGTGACAGGTGCTGTCCTAGGTGCTGGCGTTAGAACAGGGACTACTAAAACAGACAAATGTTTATGCTTCATGGGGCTGGCACCCAGTCTGGGAGTCAGTCAACAAAGTAAAGAAGTAAACTGCACAGTATGTCACGGATTGTTAATTGTTGTGGAGAAAAACCATGCAGTAAAGGGGAATGGAGTGCTGGCATGGGGTTTTGTGTTAACCATGTTTCTGATGCTTTGACCTCTGGGGCCTGGTTGAGTCTCAAAAGACTGTCCCTCCCAGGGTTAGCCAATTCTTAGATCTAGTAAAGGACTCCAATCCAGATTCCACACCCCAATCACCTCTTTTTATCAGTTCCAACACTCTGGACCACTATCTACCTATCCTGATCATTCCAGAGCCATATACCAGACAACTAAGGACAGTTCCTATGCCCAGAACCCACTGAAATTATCCAGACTAGTCACGCCTAAGCCTGCTCACTGTGCCTCACCCATTCCTTTCTGCAGAAACCACCATGTTTCCCCTCGCTCCCCCTGCCTCCTGACCAATCCCGGTGCTTCTCTGTGTGGCTCTTCAAGGCACGGTGTGCCTCCCCTCCTGCTGGGAACTGTGTCTTTTCAATGGCAGTCCTCTCTCTCTCTCTCTTTTTTTTTTTTTTGCAGTACACGGGCCTCTCACTGCTGTGGCCTCTCCCGTTGCGGAGCACAGGCTCCGGATGTGCAGGCTCAGCGGCCATGGCTCACGGGCCCAGCCGCTCTGCGGCATGTGGGATCTTCCCGGACCGGGGCATGAACCCGTGTCCCCTGCATCGGCAGGCAGACTCTCAACCACTGCGCCACCAGGGAAGCCCCAATGGCAGTCCTCTCTTGATCTGTTGGCCTCACCATACCTGAATGATAATAAAATCTACATTTTAAAACAGGGTTGTTTGCAATTTTATTTTATTTTATTATTTTATTTTAATTTTATTTTTGGTACGCGGGCCTCTCACTGTTGTGGCCTCTCCCGTTGCGGAGTACAGGCTCCGGACGCGCAGGCTCAGCAGCCATGGCTCACGGGCCCAGCCGCTCCGCGGCATGTGGGATCTTCCCGGACTGGGGCACGAACCCGTGTCCCCTGCATTGGCAGGCGGACTCTCAACCACTGCGCCACCAGGGAAGCCCTTGTTTGCAATTTTAGATCAGATGGCTTGGGATGGCCTCACTGACTTTGAACGAATTAAAGGAAGTGAAGAAACAATCCCCATGGTTATCTGGGAAAGAGCATTCCAGGAAGAAGGAACAGAAAGTGCAAAGGCCCTGAGGCTGGACCAGGCATGGCAAGTTTGTGGAATAGCGAGGAACCTGGATCAGAGTGAACGAGGGGAGTAGTGGAGGAGGTGAAGGCCGGGAGATGATAAGGCAGGGCCTTGTGGGTTACAAGACGGACTTTGGCTTTTGCTCTGAGTGAGGTGGGAGCCATGAAGGGTTCTGAGCAGAAGAGGGACATGATCTAACTTAAGTTCTTACAAGCGCCCTCTGGCTGCTTGTGGGGAGGAGACAGGGATGGGAGGAGTGAGGGTGGAAACCCAGAGACCAGAGAGGAGGCAACTGTACTAGACCAGGTAGGAGATGTTGGAGGCTGGACCAGGATGGTAGCAGTTCAACGGAGACTATTAACCTGAGTATGTGAGGTGCCCCTGAAATCTGGACAAATAGGTTTTCTTTAATTTCCTTACTGTTACTTTGAAAATTATCTTTGGGAAAAAAGTTTTTACATGCCCAGTCATGTTATTTACAGATTATTTCACTCCAAATGTAGGATGGCAGGGAACATCAGTCAGAGTTTTTGTTTGCATGCAACAGAAATGGATTCTGTGCATACTAACTCTAAAGGATGAGTTTTATGGAAATAATATCAGAGGCTCACAAAATTGACTAAAAGCTGTAGAAATAGTCTTGGAGAAAGGGGTGAAACTGAGGGCTCTCTGGAGGTCTAGTGGACACCGTGAGGGTTATGAATTGCTGATGCTAAAGATGAATGGCTGTAACCTTTGGTAGATACTCCCAGCTGCTAGTGTCTGCATCTTTTGCCCAACAGGCTTCTCTAAAGTTGCCAAAGCCTGCACAGCAGGTTAGAAGTGCTTGGGAATGAAGAGCTAACAGCTACATCTCCACCCCTGTCACCATCAGCTGCCATCAACTAACAATTGATGGGAATTGGTGGATCATTACCCCAGTTCCCTCTGCCCTCAGGTGGGATGACTCTGAGGGGCATGTCCAATGCAGTCCCCCAGAGTTTCCTAGCAGGGCTGGGCCAGAGTTGCCTACAGGGGAAACCTGCTCATCTGTGCACCCGTATTGGGTGCCCTCCCCTTTCTTTCTCATATCCCTAAACACCTACTTGTGTATCCTGTGTTCGCCTCCCAAATAAATGATTTGCCTACGAGTCCTTGGGTCAGTATCTACTTCTGGGGGAACCCAAGCAAAGACAATTGTGTTCCATGGCAGAAGCCCCCACATTACTGGATTAGAACCCACATTGAGAGTGAAGGGCTGAGAAATGGTGTCAATGCTGGCATATAGAATTTTCCTTAACATCGCCCCGTCATCTAGAGACAGTGGCCCCAGAGACAGGAGTTGGGCACAGCAAGTTTGCCCAGGTCTGGGAACACAGTTCTGTTCAGATTTCCTTTTCTTTCTACCCAGCTAATACTTCATGTTGTGGGGAGGGGGGAAGTTCCCAGCAGGGCTCAGTGCATCCCTTCTCCTGGTCACTTGTGTATTATCACAGGACGTTGGTGAACTTTCATGATGGATAGAAAGTTCATAGGAAGTACATCCTCAGCTCGTCTGTGTTAGATGGGGGCCAGCAAGAGGATTTACAGCCAAGGTCATAGAACTGGCAGACAGCTCTGGCCACATGCTTCCCCTGCCACTGTCCTTCAAACACTTTCAAATGACCCTGGGCCACTCATCCAACAGTCAAAACAATGAGTCTTATGTTGGCTGAGCATGGGTCCCATTCCTGCCCCAGGTGGGGAGGCTGGTGTTGGAACAACCATTATGCTAAGACTATTCTCAGTGGGGAATTTTCCCCATAAAAGGGAGATCAGGGCTTCCCTGGTGGTGCAGTGGTTAAGAATCTGCCTGCCAATGCAGGGGACATGGGTTCGAGCCCTGGTCCGGGAAGATCCCACATGCCACAGAGCAATTAAGCCTGTGCGCCACAAGTACTGAGCCTGTGCTCTAGAGCCCGCGAGCCACAGCTACTGAAGCCCACGAGCCACAACTCTGAAGCCCGTGAGCCTAGAGCCCGTGCTCTGCAACAAGAGGAGCCACCACAATGAGAAGCCCGCGAACCACAAGGAAGAGTAGCCCCCACTCACCGCAACTAGAAAGCCCGTGTGCAGAAATGAAGACCGAACACAGCCAAAAATAATAAATAAAATAAATAAATTAAAAAAAAATAAAAGGAAGATCAAGGTGATCATAGGAAGATGGAAGGTTAAATGACAGGTAGCCAGACATATAGCCACTGTCAGCTCCCCAAGGGAAAGAGGCGCTGTTCCCTTCATAATTTCTTGGTTGCATTTGCAACAATTTTCCAGAGACAAAAAAATAAAAATAAAAATATTCTATTATAGCAGATAGTATTGGTGCCACTACTGTCTTGGACTGCCTTTGAGGTCACTTGCAAACAGTTCCCTTTTACACCACATGTGTCTTCAGCTCTCTGACTGCATTAGTTTCCTAGGGTTGCCATAACAAATGATCACAGTGGTTTCAAAAACAGAAATCTGTAAGTTCTGGAGGCCAGGTGTCCAAAATCAAGGTATCAATGGTGTTGGTTTCTTCTGGAGGCTCTGAGGGACAAGCCATGCTCTCATAGCTTCTGGTGGTTTCCAGCAGTCCTTGGCATTTCTTGGCCTATAGTTACATCGTTCCAATCTCTATTTCCATTGTCACGTGGGCTCCTTCTCTATGTGTGTCTCTATGTGTTACCTCCTCTTCTTAGGAGGACACCAATCATTGGATGTAGGGCCCACCCTAAATCCAGGATGATCTCATCTCAAGATCCTCAATTATCTGAAAAGACCCTTTTTCCAAATAAAGTCACATTCACGGGTTCTAGGGGTAAGGGCATATCTTTTGGGAGACCATCATTCAATTCACTACACTAAGGCCATTCTCCTCAGCCTGTGTGGATGTTGTGGACTGAATGTATGCCCTCCCCAATCCCAAATTCATATGTTGAAATCCTAATTCCCAATGTGATGATATTAGGAGGTGGAGACTTGGGACATAGTTATGTATGAGGGTGGAGCCCTTGTCTATAAGATTAGTCCCCTTGTAAGAAGGGGTCAGAGAGCTCTCTTGCTGTCTTTCTGCCCAGTGATCATACAGCAAGTAGTCAGTATCTACAACCCAGAAAAGGGGTCTCACCAGAGCCTGACCATGCTGGCATCCTGACCTTGGACTTCCAGCCTCTAGAACTGTGAGAAATAAATTTCTATATAAGTCACCCAGTCTATGGTAATTTGTTGTAGTGTCCCAAAGGACTAATACATACTATAAAATTATTGCCTTTGGAGTGGTCCTCAAACAATGTGGGACAGGCATTAGTGGATAGATATTCCACTTCCTCACTCCTCAGGGGGTCAATTCTGAGGGCTCTGCTATATGGTCTCTCAGAGTGCCCTGGAAGGATTGAACTCTCATTGCTAAGGGTAGGGATATGCTTGTGGAAGACAGACTCGAAGATGATCCCCAACGATCCCTGCCTCCTAACCTGGATTTGGGACGCTTAGAAACTCTTAGGTTAAAAAGTGTGTTAAGTTGCTAAGTTTTGGGACTTAGCAATAACTGATTAATACAGTGTTTGGTATCACACATTTTATCGACTTCTCTTCTACGTCTTGATTACCCATTCCTTCACCCTGTTTCCTGGGATCACCTCCCTAATAATTGCTCACATTGAAATAATTGTCTTCAAGTGTGCTCTTGGGGGAACTCAGACTAATACACCTGTTGTTAGGATTATGGGCCATCTGCTTTTGTTTATATGGGAATCAGTGCAAGTTGGAAAATGTCAAAAACAGAAAGCGTCTTAAAGTTTCTGCCTGGAGGTCGATATGGGTGGATTTACACTTAGTCTCCATCCCAGCACCCTTCTAATATCTAATGCAGAGACTGGCCAGCAAAACATGACCTTTCAAAGAATCCCTTGCAGTTAGAATGTTGGAGATGAACTGGGTCCAGCCAACTGGAAGCACTCTAGATTTGGAAGGGGGGTGTGGGTTGGAGGCCAACTCTTTGCTGTTTCAACTGTTAGTACTGGTGACTAATTGTAACTGAGCAGGACCCTATAAGGCCTTCCCAGAATAGACCCCCACCCATGTCCTCTGCCTGCCTTTTCTTTTTTTTTTTTAACATCTTTATTGGAGTATAATTGCTTTACAGTGTTGTGTTAGTTTCTGCTGTATAACAAAGTGAATCAGCTGTATGCATACTTATTCTCCCATATCCCTTCCCTCTTGCGTCTCCCTCCAACCCTCCTTATTCCACCCCTCTAGGTGGTCGCAAAGCACCGAGCTGATCTCCCTGTGTTATGTGGCTGCTTCCCACTAGCTATTTTACATTTGGTGGTGTATATATGTCAATGCTATTCTCTTACTTCGTCCCAGCTTACCCTTCCCCTCCCTGTGTCCTCAAGTCCATTCTCTACGTCTGGGTCTTTATTCCCATCCTGCCCCTAGGTTCTTCATGACCTTTTTTTTTTTTTTTAGATTCCATATATATGTGTTAACATACGGTATTTGTTTTTCTCTTTCTGACTTACTTAACTCTGTATGACAGACTCTAAGTCCATCCACCTCACTACAAATAACTCAATTTCGTTTCTTTTTATGGCTGAGTAATATTCCATTGTGTATGTGTGCCACATCTTCTTTATCCATTCATCTGTTGATGGACACTTCAGTTGCTTCCATGTCCTGGCTATTGTAAATAGAGCTGCAATGAACATTGTGGTACATGACTCTTTTTGAATCATGGTTTTCTCAGGGTATATGCCCAGCAGTGGGATTGCTCGGTTGTATGGTAGTTCTATTTTTAGTTTTTTAAGGAACCTCCATACTGTTCTCCATAGTGGTTGTATCAATTTACATTCCCACCAACAGTGCAGGAGGGTTCCTTTTTCTCCACACCCACTCCAATATTTACTGTTTGTAGATTTTTTGATGATGGCCATTCTGACCGATGTGTGGTGATACCTCATTGTAGTTTTGATTTGCATTTCTCTAATGATTAGTGATGTTGAGCATCTTTTCATGTGTTTTTTGGCAATCTGTATATCTTCTTTGGAGAAATTTCTATTTAGGTCTTCTGCCCATTTTTGGATTGGGTTGTTTGTGTTTTTGATATTGAGCTGCATGAGCTGTTTGTAAATTTTGGAGATTAATCCTTTGTCCATTGCTTCATTTGCAAATACTTTCTTCCATTCTGAGGGTTGTATTTTTGTCTTGTTTATGGTTTCCTTTGCTGTGCAAAAGCTTTTAAGTTTCATTAGGTCCCATTTGTTTATTTTTGTTTTTATTTCCATTTCTCTAGGAGGTGGGTCAAAAAGGATCTTACTGTGATTTATATCAAAGAGTGCTCTTCCTGTGTTTTCTACTAAGAGTTTTATAGTGTCCTGTCTTATGTTTAGGTCTCTAATTCATTTTGAGATTATTTTTGTGCATGGTGTCAGGAAGTGCTCTAATTTCATTCTTTTACATGTAGCTGTTCAATTTTCCCAGCACCACTTATTGAAGAGGCTGTCTTTTCTCCATTGTATGTTCTTGCCTCCTTTATCAAAGATAAGGTGACCATATGTGCGTGGGTTTATCTCTGGGCTTTCTATCCTGTTCCATTGATCTATATTTCTGTTTTTGTGCCAGTACCATACACTATTGATTACTGTAGCTTTGTAGTATAGTCTGAAGGCCAGGAGCCTGATTCCTCCAGCTCCATTTTTCTTTCTCAAGATTGTTTTTGCTATTCGGGGTCTTTTGTGTTTCCTTAAAAATTGTGAATTTTTTTGCTGTAGTTCTGTGAAAAATGCCATTGGTAATTTGATAGGGATTGCACTGAACCTGTAGATTGCTTTGGGTAGTATACTCATTTTCACAGTGTTGATTCTTCCAATCCAAGAACATAGTATATCTCTCCATCTGTTTGCATCATCTTTAATTTCTTTCACCAGTGTCTTATAGTTTTCTGCATACAGGATTTTTTCTCCTTAGGTAGGTTTATTCCTAGGTATTTTATTCTTTTTATTGCAGTTGTAAATGGGAGTGTTTCCTTAATTTCTTTTCCAGATTTTTCATCATTAGTGTATATGAATGCAAGAGATTTCTGTGCAGTAATTTTGTATCCTGCTATTCTACCAAATTCATTGATTAGCTCTAGTAGTTTTCTGGTAGCATCTTTAGGATTCTCTATGTATAGTACCATGTTATCTGCAAACAATGACAGTTTTACTTCTTCTTTTCCGATTTGGATTCCTTTTTTTTTTCTTTTTCTTCTCTTATTGCTGTGGCTAAAACTTCCAAAACTATGTTGAATAATAGTGGTGAGAGTGGACAACCTTGTCTTGTTCCTGATCTTAGAGGAAATGGTTTCTGTTTTTCACCATTGAGAAAGATGTTGGCTGTGTGTTTGTCATATATGGCCTTTATTATGTGGAGGTAGGTTCCATGTATGCCTACTTTCTGGAAAGTTTTTATCATAAATGGGTGTTGAATTTTGTTGAAAGCTTTTTCTGCATCTATTGATATTATCATATGGTTTTACCCTTCAATTTGTTAATATGATGTATCACATTGATTGATTTGTGTATATTGAAGAATCCTTGATCACGGTGTATGATCCTTTTAATGTGCTGTTGGATTCTGTTTGCTAGTATTTTGTTGAGGATTTTTGCATCTGTGTTCATCAGTGATATTGGCCTGTAGTTTTCTTTCTTTGTGACATCTTTGTCTGGTTTTGGTATCAGGGTGATTCTGGTCTTGTAGAATGATTTTGAGAGTGTTCCTCCCTCTGCTATATTTCGGAAGAGTTTGAGAAGGATAGGTGTTAGCTCTTCTCTAAATGTTTAATAGAATTTGCCTGGGAAGCCATTTGGTCCTGGGCTTTTGTTTGTTGGAAGATTTTTAATCACAGTCTCAATTTCAGTGCTTGTGATTGGTCTGTTCATATTTTCTATTTCTTCCTTGTTCAGTCTCAGAAGGTTGTGCTTTTCTAAGAATTTGTCCATTTCTTCCAGGTTGTCCATTTTTTTGGCATATGGTTGCTTGTAGTAATCTCTCATGATCCTTTGTATGTCTGCAGTGTCAGTTGTTACTTCTCCTTTTTCATATGTAATTCTATTGATTTGAGTTTTCTCCCTTTTTTTCTTGATGAGTCTGGCTAATGGTTTATCAATTTTGTTTATCTTCTCAAAGAACCAGGTTTTAGGTTTATTGATCTTTGCTATTGTTTCTTTCAATTCTTTTTCATTTATTTCTGATCTGATCATTATGATTTCTTTCCTTCTGCTAACTTCGGGTTTCTTTTGCTCTTCTCTAATTACTTTAGGTGTAAAGTTAGATTGTTTATTTGAGATGTTTCTTGTTTCTTGAGGTAGGATTGTATTGCTATAAACTTCCCTCTTAGAACTGCTTTTGCTGCATCCCATAGGTTTTGGGTCATCATGTTTTCATTGTCATTTGTTTCTAAGTATTTTTTTATTTCCTCTTTGATCTCTACATTATTTAGTAGTGATTTGTTTGGCCTCCATGTGTGTGTATTTTTTTACAGTTTTTTCCCTGTAATTGATATCTAGTTTCATAGCATTGTGGTTGGAAAAGATACTTGATACAATTTTAATTTTCTTAAATTTACCAAGGCTTGATTTGTGACCCAGGATATGGTCTATCCTGGAGAATGTTCCATGAGTACTTGAGAAGAAAGTGTATTCTGTTGTTTTTGGATGGAATGTCCTATAAATATCAATTAAGTCCATCATGTTTAATGTATCATTTAAAGCTTGTGTTTCCTTATTTATTTTCATTTTGGATGATCTGTCATTGGTGAAAGTGGGGTGTTAACGTCCCCTACTACGAATGTGTTGCTGTTGATTTCCCCTTTTATGGCTGTTAGCTTTTGCCTTATGTATTGAGGTGCTCCTATGTCGGGTGCATAAATATTTACAACTGTTATATCTTCTTCTTGGATTGATCACTTGATCATTATGTAGTGTCCTTCTTTGTCTCTTGTAATAGTCTTTATTTTAAAGTTTATTTTGTCTGATATGAGAATTGCTACTCCAGCTTTCTTCTGATTTCCATTTGCATGGAATATTTTTTTTCCATCCCCTCACTTTCAGTCTCTATGTGTCCCTAGGTGTGAAGTGGGTCTCTTGTAGACAGCATATGTACAGGTCTTGTCTTAGTATTCATTCAGCCAGTCTATGTATTTTGGTTGGAGCATTTAATCCATTTATATTTAAGGTAATTATCGATATGTATATTCCTATTACCATTTTCTTAATTGTTTTGGATTTGTTATTGTAGATCTTTTCCTTTCCTTGTGTTTCCTGCCTAGAGAAGTTCTTTTAGCATTTGTTGTAAAGCTTGTTTGGTGGTGCTGAATTCTCTTAACTTTTGCTTATCTGTAAAGGTTTTAATTTCTCTGTGGAATCGGAATGAGATCCTTGCTGGGTAGAGTAATCTTGGTTGTAGGTTTTTCCCACTCATCACTTTAAATATGTCCTGCCAGTCCCTTCTGGCTTACAGAATTTTTGCTGAAAAATCACCTGTTAACCTTATGGGGATTCCCTTGTATGTTATTTGTTGCTTTTCCCTTGCTGCTTTCAATATTTTTTCTTTGTATTTAGTTTTTGATAGTTTGGTTAATATGTGTCTCGGCATGTTTCTCTTTGGGTTTATCCTGTATGGTACTCTCTGTGCTTCCTGGACTTGATTGACTATTTCTTTCCCATGTTAGGGAAGTTTTTGACTATAATCTCTTCAAATATTTTCTCAGACCTTTTCTTTTTCTCTTCTTCCTCTGGGACCCCTATAATTCGAACGTTGGTGCATTTAATGTTGTCCCAGAGGTCTCTGAGACTGTCCTCA